>NC_086376.1:62656985-63918357 GCF_036588685.1 Mytilus trossulus | reverse complement strand
GGAAAACAAAAGGGCCTGGAGTGGTGTAATTTTTAATCTACACCTTTGTACTATATTAGTTATATATAAAGTTGAATTCTTTGATTCGTCGTTTTGACGTGATGACGGCTGACAAATTGGACCTCGTAATTTTAGTATTAAAGATATATATATATATATATATATTAAAAAAAGTTAAGTAAAGTCTGTATGCTGGTAACATATAAGAAAATTATTAAAAGATAATAACGGTTTCAATGCATCACTTTTTTACCAGTACTTTCACTGCTTCCGCAGATCTTCAGGTAATGTGACTTGTATATAAATAAAACAATTGATTGACGTTAACAATAGTATGACGTTAACAAATACAAGGGAGACTACTAATGTCATTTTAAGACTTTAAAATGTTACGTTAAAATTAGAATATCATTTATCATTTAATCCCGGGTTGAGAATGTTTATGAATAATTATTCCTTCTTCTTAATAAATATCGTATTACACTCAATGCAGTGGTAGAATAGATCTATATATATATAAATATCGTATTACACCTGATGCAGTGGTAGAATCTATATATGTTTAAATATACTTTTTCATTTTTTTGGTCTTTTGAAAAATGTTGTTTGTGCTGTTTTTAGACCCTTCGACAACGAAATTTGTTTGACATGCACACGTATAAAAATTGCGGTTTATATCCGACGCAATCATAGGTTTGAACGTAGTTTTCAATTTAGACTCGTATATATACATATGTATATAGATTCTACCACTGCATCGAGTGTAATACGATATTTATCCACTTGAGACAGTTAAATTTTCAAATTTAAATGTGAGGCTTGCCTGAGTGTTTTAAATATTTAAAATTTAACTGTCGAGAGTGGATAAATATCGTATGACACAATATTTGGTGGTGGAATCTATTTCTCTAATGATTTTCTAACATTATGCAGGCAAACTTAATTATTCCTTCTTTTCCAATGATCTGCAAAAAGATGTGTTCTTTCTATGTGACGTCATGATAGGCATGATCGCCTTTTTTCATGCCATCACAATAGGAATTTCAGAGGAAAGCAAGAGCTTTCGACGTCATAATTGGATTTTCACCAATGAAGTACTAAAATCAGACTAACCACACATTGATTAATTTTTTTTTATACAATAGGCGCAGAAAGGGATAAATTGACGAAGAATTAGAGAAATATATATTATATATATACATTAATTTTTGGTGCATAACGATAATATTTACACTTTATTTTAGACAGTACAAAAAATCAATTGATTTTGACAAATTATGTCAAATTTAAATTTATCTTTTTTATAAAATTTATCATTGTTTATAACGTAAGGTACCCAAATTGCACCTATTTTGACAGTTTTTTCACCTACGTTTTATATGATAAAGAAAAAAATGTCCATACTGTGTTTATTTTGTAGCCCTATCCTTCTTTATTGTATAGGTACACCAATTTAATTTTAAATCCATATTGAGTCATAAAAAAATGGGTTTGAATCAACCTCCAAACTATCCATGATTCTGTAATGAGGAGTACCCAAATTGCATCCATGCTTAAATTCACATTGTCAAAAGTCTAATTAAGAAATAATTCCTTCTTGTCATGCTCTATGCTCATTTTAACATGGGTAGGCATTATATTTGTCGATATTTTACACTGAGCGTTAGCGAGGTGTTAAATGTGGTCAAATATAATGCCTACCCATGTTAAAATGAGCATAGAGCATGACACGAAGGAATTATTTCGATTCTAATAGGACAAATACAGTATTTCTATAGGTCGAAGCGTACGAAAATACCGTAGAAATGTTTGGCTTTTTCTGTTTCCTCTCCGAGGAGTCTGCACATTACATTTTATAAGTTTAAAACTATGAGCAGGGTAAATATATGTTGTTTAATAAAATATATTTAATAAAAGTTTATGCTAGCTGCTTAAATGTATACATTTTAAAGGATAACGATGGGAATAACGTTAATACACACAGTAAGTTCATGCGCATGTGTAAAACATATTTTTTATGCTCATTAGAACACGGCTTTGTTTACAAAGCGTAATAAGGACGTCATATTAGAATAACCGAGCTTTTATTTAATTTCTTCAATTATTTGGAACAATTGGATATTTGTCCATGCTTACTCTTCATATTTTACAAAATGGATACTTATAATATATTGTATTTGCTTATTTAAAAAAGATGACGTTTTGATGACGTCTCATGGTGACGTTTTCGTACATTTTGCTTTTTCAGTAAACAGTCCATCTGTTGATAAATACTGTGAACGTTTTGTGTATATTTAAATATGTTTACCTATGTTGAATGACATGCATAGTATCAAATCATAAAAATACAAATTGTTTAGTCTCTAGGTAATCTTGTAAGATTTTTGTTGCTATTTTTTCTAAATAGCTGCAATTTGGGTACTCGGTGCAATTTGGGTACCCTTACGTTAGGTAAAACTTTCTTGTTCAAAAAAATAATCTCAAAACTGAATTGTGTCTTTTGTGCCTGACGTTTTGTCTGAGACTTTTGTTTTGTGACTTATTGTCCTAAATTCGATCTTGGAAGTTCAAACTAGCTTATAATTTGTTATAGTCCGATTTTGCAAGGACGAGTTTGTTATAGGCCGAGTTTGTTATAGGCCGAGTTTGTTATGTGCCGAGATATCAGAGAGTCATTTTTAGTGCGATTTATCATAGGAATAAAAACGAAAGCATATAATGAAAAAATAATGTTTTAAAAAAACAAATAATATTATAAAGAAAAAAATCCACACCTCAAAATACTGGTCTTGCGTGCAAAGAACAGAAAAGGGGGTTCTTGTCCTTTACCACTCGCCCCAATTTACATCAGTGTCGGCAAATAACAGATAAACAGAATACAGAATAACAGATAATAAACTGAATAACTTAACCTTTCTCGTTGTTGTACTAAAATATCTATGTCGGGATACCAAGTTTAAAGCCGTTCTGCGAAGTTTCAAATGACAACTGATTGTCTTCATGGGCGCAGCCATTTTTGTTTTTATTTGATTCGTTTCGTAAATGATAATTCGTAATATCATTGTCAGTCGTTAATGTAAATCAAAATGGAGATGCAGGTGCACGTATTCTTCATTAAACTTTAAAATATAATGAAGAACGGATTATATTGCGATTTATATGACAATTTATTTTGATGGCAACCACTCAAAATGATGAGGAACAAATAAGATTAATAGAATGTCCAATATGTGATCATAAAGCGAAGCAGCAAGTAAACTCTCCTCCAAGAACAATCTGTCCAAAATGTGGAAACTTTTATGTGGACTCTGGGGAAGGACCTCCTCCGCCCAGAAGGCTAGCAAGAGAAAGACAAGAAAGAAAAAATATTCCTGAAAATGAGGTGAGGATTTTTTGTCGATGTGGAAAATTATACTTGATTTTTTTGCCCCGCAACGAAGTTGACAGTGCCATATAGTTTTACCCTTGTCCGTCATTCGCTTCGCGTCATTCTGTAATTCAGTTATTCTGTCATTCAGCAACAAACCATTATACAGAGTGTTTTTTTTCTAAACGCCTTCAGATATTGGGCTGAATTTTAGTATGTGCATGAGTTAACCATTGAGCATGATGATTCACAAATCAATTTTAAGTTTTGTTCCTCTCCGCCAATAATTACCTAAATTACAGGCTTTGGACTATGATATACATGTACACGGGGGTAACTTCGATATTTTTTTGGTAGGGGTGTGCCACTTTTGTCTCAAAAAACGTACCCATTTTAATATAACATTCACTGAAATTCAGTACCTACATGTATAGCATGTATAGTTACAAATGTATATAAATATTTAAGAAAGAACATGAAGAATAACCTATACATGATCTTATTTCATGTACTTATATACAATATTTAAAATATGTATGATATGACCCATATATTTTTGGCACATCCCCGTATACCCAATAATAGGGAGTTTCCATGTTCATAGCTATAGCCCCCTTTTCAATCAACTTGAAAATTAGTTCACATGTTTCCTATGATCTTTGTAATTTTAATGCCATATTAGAGTTTTTAACCCCAATTTCACGGTCCACTGAACATAGAAAATGCAGGTGGGGCATCAGTGCACTACATGTGTATAATCATGATAATGGACACATTCTTGTTATAAAAAACTATAAGCAGTACATGTAGGTCTAAAAATCTGTAGGTTCTAGCCTTTTCAGTTTTGCTTAAATATAAATTAAGTGTGCCACTGTGTGGTAAAGATCAGTAAACACAAGCACACATGCTGTGTCATCATACATGTAGGTGTTAGATACAGCTGACAAACAGTCCTGTTTGAAAATGTACAATATCACTCCATGTACATGTACTTGGCTATCTCAACTTTTTGGGGGTAATCATCAGTGCATGTGCACATGGTACTAAAAATATATGATATGTATGTATGATGAAGACAGAAAGAACATAAAAAAGCTAAGGTTTTTGAAAACAAATACATTGCTGTTGGCAAGTGGCACAGTTTTCCTGGGAAAAGTTGAACGTCAAAGTATTTCTTTTCATTTATATTATTAATTTAGAAAAAAATGAATTGATATGACAAATTTTTACCCTTGTCCTAATCTGTCCTGTACAATGTATGTCCCACAGTTGGTTTCCATTCTCTAACTTTAATATGATCACTCTAATGTTATGATACATTTTTGTACTTACATGTGCACACAATGCGTATTACACCACTAAATACAGATCAAAATTGAATTTAGGGGTGTCACATTTACTGTTCTAGAGTTATGCCCCTAGCCGGCCTTTAAAAATGTAAAAAATACTGAACTTTTCATTTCCCATCTTTTATTTATCTTGAATCGACCAAGTTTTATGAAACTTATATATATATATGTACAGTATACACCATGCTTATTACCACAAAATGCAGATCAAGTTTAAATTTCGGGGTTGTCAATTTTACTGTTCTAGAGTTATGGTCCTTTACCATGTTTACAAATGAGAAAAATGCCACAATTTTCGTTTCCATTATCCAACTTTCATGACTATCAAGGTTAAATTTGCCTCAACCAAACATTATGAAAAATTACACACTGCTTATTACCACAAAACTCAGATCACATGCACATACAAATTTGGTTAATGTCACTTTTACTGTTCTTCAATTATGTCCCTTTATATATCTAAAAGTACCCGGTATGTATAAAATATATATATGAGAGAGTGAAGAAACTTTTTTAGAGTAATTAATCCACAAATATAAAAATTGCTTGAATTGTCATACATGTACACATATCTGTTCTTTGACAAAATAGTCTTTTATCATTAAAAAAAATCCATGTTAATGGTATACGTGCATACATGAACATGATGAATGTATATTGTTCTTTGTTTTTTTCTATGGTACAACTCCATTTGACCTATAAAACTGCAGATGTTATTATTCAGTGTTGAGAATCACTGCCAGTTATTGAAAAATTCTATATACATTTGTAATCAGTCGTGTTAGTTATTAAATATAGGTCAATGATATCTACTGTGTGGATAATATACATGTACATCTAACACTTCAGCTAAATTTGCCCAAATTGGTTGATTTGAAACTCTAAATAAGCATTCTCTTATTTTTGTGCTATTTCACATTTCTTAATCAGTATGAGAAAAAAATTCTCCTCACTAGTGAAATATCTGTTCTTGGCAAATGATTGCAATTGAGAGAAATTTAAGTTTGACGTCAAATTTCTTTGGTTTTGTCTGAATTTTCCTATTGTGATGTCATGAAAAAAGGTGTCTATGCAGGGGCGTAGCTAGAAAGAAATGATGTGGAAGCAACTACCGCGAGATATTATAAACCAGCGTACGTGTTCGGCATCGAACAACCTCCTAGTTGAATTCGTCAAAATTACATGCCAGGTCAGTTTTGAATGTTTCAGACAATATTGAGACTTGTTCGTTTGGGATATTTCCTACAACGTACACGATAAAGAAGCGATTTTCTGATAATACTTGATGCGACTCCACTCTCCTGTTCCCTTATCACATGTTCTATGAACGCAAAAAATAATGAGACTTTCCAATACTGTTTTGGCGTGGTTGCATAATGATTGGCCCCGGTAGTCTGTTGGCGTGGTTGCAGGGTGATTAGTCTGTCGACCTCGGCATATTTTTAACGATATCAAAGGATCTGATAATTCTAATGCCGATTGGTACATCTCATTCCATACTGATGAACTGTACACTGTAAAATGTGCTTCATGAGTTCATTACTACATGTCATAGACTGAGTATTACAAATTTAAATCTTGTAAAAGATACAAGTTACCTTCCGATTTTGTCATAATCTCCACACAAAAAAAATGTTTTGAAACCAAATGCCGTTATTTAATGATATTTCATCAATTAAAAAAGTGACAACATAGGTGTTTCCTTTGACATTCAATTTATAAATTTTTATTTTGCCATTTCTTTCTTGCATGCCGAATCAATGTATACACAACTGCGTGTTCGCATATAGGGAGCGGCTACGATATTTTTCTGCATGACTCGAACACTTGTTACTAGGTTGTCAAACTAATATCCGGGATAGATGAAAAGACACAAACAGTCTCCGAACTTTGAACAAATATCTTAATCATAATACCTGTAGTCTTAGATAATACATGCATCACTCTGTCCGATTCCGATTGACCAACTCATCTCTCTCTTTTCTCTGTTCTGATTTGTTTTGTTCTGTTCTGTTTTGTTTTTTTTGAAAACGATGTGGATGCACATGCTGTCATGCCTCCGGGTAGCTACGCCCCTGCCATGTTTAATGACGTAACATAAAAAGTACACAAATTTCCTAAAATATTTGAAAAAGAAGGTTAAAAATCATCGGAGAAACAGATTGCGCCACTATACATGCTATAACTTGTGTATTTCTATATTTTCCCACTCTCAACAGTTGAATTTAAATAATATGAAAAGCTCAGCAAGCCATGCACTTTAAATATTAAAATTTAACTGTCTCAAGGGCAGAAATATTGTAGCACACTTGTTGCAGTTGTTCATGTTGTTGAATCTATGTTTCATTGTAAGATAATTATTTTTCACTAAAAGGGCTTAAGATTAATTGTTTATTAATTAGCATGCATTGATTAGAAAGTAACCATCTTGAAGCATCAGTATGAAGTACTGTAGCTACATGAACCCCTTCCTTTACAGAAGTTTTTTTTAACAATGTTTTACAGTAATTCTTGTTTACCTATATGTATATATGTACAAATAATTATACCAGTTAGGCCATAGACATGATAAAAGAAAAAGGTTTGTTTGTTAATCAGATATGCATGAAGAGTAATTAAACATCTGACACATCAATTTCTCTTTGCTGAAAAAAAGAAGAAAATTTCTACCTACCTATTAAACCACTGTCTTTACCTTTGGGTAGGGTTTGGGCAAACAAAAATATTTTTAAGTGTGGCCTTAATTATACAATATAAACACACTATAAAGGTCTAGTACATTTAGTATTACTGTATAAAAAGCCTGCTTAATATTTAGTACTGAACTTCTATATCTGATTTATATGATTCATTTCCTCAGAAACATATTATGAACAACATTATGATTTACATTATACATTGTAAATGATAATGAATATGATGATGGTATCCCTTGGTGGAAAATTTATCTAAAAGGTGGATTTTTATGACTTTCATCTACCATACATTTTTTTACCTACCAACTGTTACTATTTGCAGGGGATTTCAACCATGGAGGCTCCCAATTTGAAATTTTGAAAGAGCAATTTTGTCCACAATTCTAAACAAAACAATTAATTTTACAATGACTTTAGGCTTATTAAAGTATGAAGAAACCAAAAAAAAAACCAACATTAAAATGTATTTGAAAGCCCCCTTGAAGGTGTTTTTTGGACTATGACAGCCATCTTGCACACAAAACCCCCATGGACATTTTAAAAAGTTGGCAGGTATGATCCACTTCCCTGTGGTGGATAGTACTGTCTCTGACTTGTTTTAATTGTAATCACTTTTGCCTAAACTGGGGTTGTGATTTCCATTCCAGCCTGTAGCAGGTGTTTTGGACCCCTGGATCTCCTTTGACCTAATTAGAATTGGTATACAGTTTTTTGTTGAAAGTCAGTTCTTTCTAGACACTAGGGCTTTCTCCACCAATAAAAAATGGCTGTCACGAAACAGTTAATTAAGCTTGCTGAAAGTGATGTGAAAACCAAACAATCCATAAAAACTGATTTATATGATGAGAAAGTATGAAAGTAGATCTAGATGCATACCTGCTGACATTTAGACAATCATATATTAAATTATTAGCTTGTGATCGCATTGTTTTGTCAGTATCTATATTTTCATGTAAATGTTAGCTACATGTATAGGCAGATGAAACCTTATGATTACTTTATATACAGCTGTGAATTACCACTATGGATAAGTTACCATAGAAATATTAACACCTTTCTAAGAGTCAACCTCTCCTTTGTTTTATTAGAAATTTAAAATCAATATTCACAGTGATAATTGAAGAACTATTATAGTGAAATAATATCATAATTTTAGGACATTCATTTTTGTTGGTATGTACCTCAGTGTAAGAATAATACTTATAAAATATCTTTCAATGTCATGTATAAATTATATTGGTTCACTTAGAGCATAAACCATTTCAATCTTAATTATTTTTCTTGCTCATACTTATGATTTTCCAATTCCTTTATTGCCTTTTCTTGTAATCATGATATGTACATGTGAGATTTTTCTTTCATCCATTAATCATGTTAATGTGAGCTATATTTGTATTTTTGATACTTCCTTTAATTTATTTTCTTCATCCTTTTTCTGTTCATGATCATTGAATATATTTTTGAATGAATTGCATCACATGTCAGAGAAATTACTTTTTATAAACCTATTATAAACAACAATAATTATCCATATGCAAATATGAATATTTCACTGAATTTGTACTTATTTTATTGGGCAACAGGAGGTGTGCCACATGACATACATCAAGGTCTGCCTACCCTTCATAGCATCTACGACCCCCCCTCTATTTTGGTAGGGTTTGTGCTGCTTAGTCTTCAGGTTTTTAAGAATATATGCCAAATTAAGGTTTTGATCTAGACTAGAGCATGGTAAAATGGTGTCCAATGCCCACATAAATGTTCTTGTTGTACGTATATATATCTATTTATATTTCAGGAAAGAAACAAACAGGGAGGAAGACTTCAGACAATTTCTAATTTCTTTCAAAACTTAGGATCTAATAAGAAAGGAAAAAATAAAACTGAAAAACCGTACAACTCTGCACGATCTCAACCTAGTTCATCTATGTCTGAAGATAGCAGTTCAGAGTTACCTCCCATAACAAATGGACAGATGATTAACCAGAAAAGATCCCCAAACTTTCAACTTTCTTTAACATCGAAAAGCAGAGAATCGTTAAGTCCAAGGTCATTAAGATCAGACAAGGCTACATTAAGTCCACAGAACAGACATATTTATCCAGTGAGAACAAAAAATATTGACCAGTTCTTGTGAGTTATTTTAAGTTATTTTTGTAAAATATTGATCAGTTCTTGTAAGTTATTTTAAAGTTATATTTATGTAAGTTTTTCTTTTAACCATTAGTTCTTATCAAGAGTGGATTATTACATGTACATAGCAAGGCTTCTCATGAAGATGAGTCCTAGAATCGTGACAATCAGCTGTCTATACCAATTGTATTCTGAACTAATGAACCTGAAGATGCATCCCCATTAGACAATGTTGTTCACTTCATAAGCTGAGCCCATAGTTATCATCTGACTATGTAGTTTTATTTTTTGGTACTTTTTTGTCACAAAGACTAAATCAATTAGTAGATTAAGGCAATTATAAATGTTTTTCCCACTGTCATTATCATAATAACGGTTGGACTAGCAATACTGAATAGCCAAAATGGTGGGTCCCTGGTTTCTCCATCACAAATTCTTGGTGGGAACTTGCAACAGTATTACACATGAAGCCATTAAAGAATTTATTACTCACTATAATATCAATGCATATATGATGTAATTTGGTTTTGCTAATTGTTGAAGGTGGACCATGGTTCTTCGATCAGTAATTTTCACATCTTTGTCATTTGGCATTAATGGATAGTTAGTTGTCACATAAGGAATCATACTGAATTTCCATTTATTTATTGTACAAAAAAATAACTTTGTAACCATGAAAAATGAAAGTCTGATTTAGAGATCAAAGTTCAAGAGTCAAGGGTACAAGTTCTCCTCAATGCAATAAAGTCTCATCTTTTTGAAGAAGTCTCTTGCAGCAAGACTGAACTTTTAAGTTATTTCCCTACCTTAAGGGCATACGATACAGTTTTGAATCTGTATTTACAAGTTGATGAAAATTTGCATATAGGCTATTTTTTACCTGATTAAACCAAATATGTAATAAAAAATATACCTTCATGTGCTACTTTTTGAGTAAAATGAGGTCGAAATTTTGTATATATTTGCTCAAATTCAGATTTGTGGCCGAAATTTCTTTTTCGAAAGAAAGACATAACTTTTTTGTTATAAAAGATAAACACAAATTGTTTTTTGTTATATAATCGGTAATTTCTGTATTTTATATGTATCTTAAAAATTATGCATTTTTTTCTTCAGAAATAACTCATAATTATCAAATGTTCATGAATTGCGGAAAAAAACGTCATTTTTTACTGCATGTTTATCGAAATTAAAAAAAATCCTCTATTTACAGTTTCATAAAATTTGGGTCACATAATCTCCATGCCAAATAAAACAAAATGCCGTTTTGAAAAATAGAACTCGTTTTCAAATTAAATCAGTTTGAATGATAAAAATCAGTCGAAAAATGCATCTTTTCCCGATATGTCACAGTTTGACGTCGCAAAAATAACATATTACGTTAGCAACATCATTACATTCTCTGTAACTGTATCGTATGCCCTTAAGTAATTTTCTACTATATTTATTTACACATGTATTTACTTCTGTATCAAAAGTATAATGCATTGATTTTAGGGATGATATAAAGAATGCCAAAGAAAAAGATAACTGGAAGATTGTTCAAGATTTTTATTCTACGACGTTTGATTCATTCATGGAGATTAATGCAGTTTTCAAGGTACGGTAAAATATATTCTATAAGATACGAGACCTAAACAGAAGATGTGCATAATTTGCCTTTTCAGAATCTAATGCATTCTGGGTAATATTTTCAAAAGTGTACACCAAAACGTTGTGATTGGTTAAAAATGTCCAAAACAATAGAAATTCAACCAATGACATAACGTTATTTTCATTTTGGGGTACTAACAATGAAATTACCCATAGACTTCCTTTAGATTCTGAAACGGCCAATATGTCAATGAATAAAGTGGATGAATACTGGTCTATGTAAACCCAATAATTTTCATTGATGAGCCATAGCTCACATTTCAATTGTGTTCAAATTGTTAACAGCATTGATTGTTGAGGACCCTCATATTTCTTAACAAAAAGTTATATAAATAAGATTAAGGATTATTGCCAATAAGACAACTCTCCACTGGAAATCAAATTTTAAAAAAATGACAAAGAGGTTAACATTAACATAAAGTCACAATACAGCCTTCAATAATGTGCAAATCCCTAGTTTACTTGATTGATAACATTTTTTATTACAAATTTGTTATGGGCCGGGTCATTCAAAAGATGATAGGTACTGTTTGAGCAGTTTCCACTTTCTTCAGACGTAACGACAGGCCCACTAGCCCAGGCTTGTAAAATGCCTTTTACTCATTTTGTCCAAAATTTATACATTTAAAACTCATTGTACATACATGTATATAGATTCTACTACTGTATCAGGTGTGATACAATACTTATCCACTCGAGACGGTTAAGTTTTCAAATTAAAAAAAAAAAACGTGAGGCCCGCAGAGCATTTTAAATGTTTAAAATTAAATTTTCAAGAGTGTATACATATTGAATTGCACATGATTAATGGTTAAGAATCCGTTTCTCTAATGACACTATGCAGACCATCTTAATCCTTCTTTCAATCCACCTGCAAGAATATGTGTTCTTTCGACATGATGTCACCAGACATTGTAGCCTTCTTTCATGACGTCACAATAGGAATTTCAAAGGAAAGCAAGAACAATTGACATCATAAATGAATTTTGACCAATGAATTGATGAGATTTAACATTTTAACCACATGTTGATTGAATAAAAATGATAAACAGGTCAGGAAAAGGATAAATTGTGTAAGAATTAGAGAAATATAATTAATGCTGAGGATTAGACTGGATCATTTCACATCAATTCACACATTTAAGCTCATTAAAGCTCAGGATTATAGTTAACTGGGCATATTAAGTAGACTGATTTCATAACTTTAGAACATTGTTACACTAATTTATTGACTGTCTGGGGATAAATATATAACTAGTGATCTGTTGGAAAGAATATCCTAAATCAATCACAGAGGTCATTGACTGGAATTCTAAACATAGTCAAGGTCATAACAAATAACAATGATTCAAGATAACAAGGACATATTTGATACTGTTTTGTTAACTTTGAAAGTCTGAATCGATCTGATCATCATGATGTCTTATTTCAACTCAACATGAAAAATACATGTACATTGTATTATACATTTGTATGTATTGAATTGAAAAAAGATAAATCATAGGGAATTTTGTATCAGGTGATATAGAGACAGTTTTATAATATATTTATACATCATTAAAATTGAGAATGGAAATAGGGAATGTGTCAAAGAGACAACAACCCGACCAAAATAAAAAACAACAGCAGAAGGTCACCAACAGGTCTTCAATGTAGCGAGAAATTCCCGCACCCGGAGGCGTCCTTCAGCTGGCCCCTAAACAAATATATACTAGTTCAGTGATAATGAACGCCATACTAATTTCCAAATTGTACACAAGAAACTAATATAAAAATAATACAAGACTAACAAAGGCCAGAGGCTCCTGACTTGGGACAGGCGCAAAAATGCGGCGGGGTTAAACATGTATTTACATATATAGATTTAATTGTACACAAATGCTGTAAATTAAAAATGAAAAATTGCATTTTGATATATTATTAAAAATCCTTGACCTCTGGCAAAAATGTGAATTATAAAAAACAGGATTGTAAAACTTTTATGAAGGAAAATCACTACTGAAATTATGAATGCAAATTTTTTTTTCATTGTGAACTTTGAAAGTACTTTCACAATTTTTCATAATTTAAAACATCGCTACTTTCACAATTTCGCATAATTAAAAACATTGCAATTATTTCTGAATTTACAGTAGCTGGTAGTCTGGTACAAATGATTTACATTAAATGAAAGAGAGGCATATCACAAGTAATTGTTTATAAAATGCTTTAATTTATTCCTAAAGCATGAATAAAAAGCAGTTTACACTTATGTCTCCAGAATTCCACAAAAAGATTCAATAATTAAAAGTATTTTTACAGAGAGATCCAGGAAAAGAGTACAAATCAACTGAAGACCCTGGACTCAAAATGGATTTTGTACAAATTGTATTTGACAATCTGCTAGATACAGTAAGTGTTACTTCTTTCCTTTTAATCTCATTTTGGAATGAAAATGTTTTTTTCAGGTAAGGAACGCAACATATTGTGGGGAAGGCAGAAAGATTTGAACAAAAATCAACTGACCTTATATAATTATAAGTAGCTAACTAGTGTTAAAAGGCAAAATGAAAGTAGTTTAATATTTGTGTTCAGGTCCAATTCCTTGAAGTTTATAAGGTATTATCTCATCAATCACCATATCACCACTGCATTTCGTTGTCCAATATAAAACTGTTGAGCCAATATTTGGGTTTATACATGTATGACCATCAGGATTTAGAGAGTAACTCTGGGTTAGTTTCATTATTTTTTATAGTACATTGCTATTCAACAAAACTATAAGTCTTACAGATTATAGAACTAAATTCTTGTAAGTTGTATATGAGGGTTTTTACTTTTATTTTTCCAGGCCTTTTTACTTGGCCCATTTTTCTCTATTCTTTAAACCCCATCCACACAAATTCATACAATAATTTTTTTTTCTTTTTGTTTTTTGTTATTGGGTTGATGTCTAATTATAAATACTGCACTCATCATTGTATTAATGGTGGATAGGTTCTAAACTTTGTTCTTTGATTTGTGATAATTAGATTTGTCAGAATAAAGTGATAATACTAATACGTAATGAGAATTCTGATTTTGTTAAGATAATCAAATCTAAGAGGAAGAATGTATTTCTCTTTTGTTGCAATAGGCTTTTATTTGAGGTAACTCTTATAATACCTTACTATTTGCATGAAACATAGTTGTTTGGAAAGTTAGATGGAATTATTGATTCTAAGCTAATCCATTGTTTGATTTAGACTAGGTGTTTCATAACATTTAAGTTTAAAAAGATATTTCATTCTATTTTGATGAATAATTCAAATCAATATACTTTCCCCAAGAGATATTGCACATTAAGAGGAAATTGGTGGTAAAAAGGATTTTGTGATAGAAATAACTTTTCAGTAGTCACACGTAACAAAGGAACAAAAACTGGACATTTATTCTTTTATAAATCACGAATAGATCATATGACATAGTACTGTTCATAAAGCTGTAGCTACCATATTTCTATGATAAAAGGGTTGCTTCCAGAGGCGGATTTAGCGGGGGCAGGCGGCCCATGCCCCCCCTTTTGGGGAAAAATTTGGTTGCAATAGACATATAGTCATTGACTGTAATTCTATAAACATAAAGTCATTGACTGTAATTCTATAAACATAAAGTCATTGACTGTAATTCTATAAACATAAAGTCATTGACTGTATATCAATAGACCTAAAGTCATGGACTGTATTACAATAGACATAAAGTCATTGACTGTATATCAATAGACCTAAAGTCATGGACTGTATTACAATAGACAATATCTTTGACTGTATGACAATAGACATAAAGTCATTGACTGTAATGCAATAGACTTAAAGTCATTGACTGTATTACAATAGACATAGTTATTGACTGTGATGCAAAAGACATAAAGTCATTGACTGTATTATAATAGACACAAAGTCATTTAATATTTATTGTTGATTGTTTGACAATAGACAATACAGTCACTTAATATTTATCAGTGCCTTTTATAACTGTACAATCAAAAGTGACACAGAATATCTAAGACATGAGATATAGGAAGATGTGGTATGAGCGCCAAGGAGACAACTCTCCATCCAAATAATAATGTAATTACCTGGAAATATTTTTTTCTGTTCATTACATATATACATATATATGGTATCTTATCCAACAATTTAAGATATATCAATAAATGTCAATAACTTTGGAATTATCACTCAAGATATATCATTCACCTTTTAATTAACAGTTAACAAAGTGTTATTCTACCAGCTGTTCTTTATTTATTGAACATATTAGGCCAAATACAAATATATGTGTGGTTCCAGTGACCCTATCTTCCCTACTTTTTGTCTTGAAATTACCATACCCTAAAGATTTTATTGTCATTTTTCATTAAGCACTGTTAAAGTCAGAATGATACTCCCATAGCCTCAATGTAAAAAAAAACCCATAAAATAAAAAAAATCCCTACCAACCTACCCTTACTTTTTTCAGATGTAACTGGAACCACACATGCTATTTTATTTGGCCTTCGAAGGCTATGTCTGGATTTTATCTTTAAAAAAATCATGCATTTAAACAAAATGGCTTGACTTAAATGGAATTAACATGATTTAAGGGAAATAATTCTAGAATTTTATGAAAGAAAAGATGTGCTGATCTTTGAATATTAAAAAGTCAACAAAACGTATACTCACTCTGAAACTAAATGAAAAAAGAAAGTTTGAAACATATCTTGTGTTGTTCCAACATAAATTCATATGTAGAACACAGAATAAGTAAAATGAATATTCAGTTATTTCCAACTTACAAAAGACAGATACTCATTAGAAGAAGACATTGAAGACCTGTTGGTGACCTTCTGCTGTTGTTTTTTATATGGTCGGGTTGTCTTTTTGACACATTCCCCATATCCATTCTCAATTTTATTATACCCCACGCAACCGGTTCCCACGCAACGGGTTGCGGAGGGTATAATGTTTTTGACCCGTCTGTCCGTCAGTCCTGTTTCTTGTCATCGCAACTCCTCTCAAACCACACAACAGAATTTCATGAAACCTTTTCAGATAATAAGGACATACTATGTAGTTGTGCATATCGACAGGAAATTGCGATTCAATTTTTTTTCTAGGAGTTACGCCCCTTTGAACTTATTTCCTTAAATGTACTACTACAACAGTTTGTCATCGCAACTCCTCTCAAACCACACAACAGAATTTCACGAAACCTTTTCAGATAATAAGGACATACTATGTAGTTGTGCATATCGACAGAAAATTGCGATTCAATTTTTTTTCTAGGAGTTACGCCCCTTTGAACTTATTTACTTTAATGTACTACTGCAACAGTTTGTCATCGCAACTCCTCTCAAACCACACAACAGAATTTCATGAAACCTTTTCAGATAATAAGGACATACTATGTAGTTGTGCATATCGACGGGAAATTGCGATTCAATTTTTTTTCTAGGAGTTACGCCCCTTTGAACTTATTTACTTTAATGTACTACTGCAACAGTTTGTCATCGCAACTCCTCTCAAACCACACAACAGAATTTCAAGAAACCTTTTCAGATCATATGGACATACTATGTTGTGCATATCGACGGGAAATTGTGATTTAATTTTTTTTCTAGGAGTTACGCTCCTTTGAACTTATTTACTTTAATGTACTACTGCAACAGTTTGTCATCCCAACTTCTCTCAAACCACACAACAGAATTTCATGAAACCTTTTCAGATGATAAGGACATACTATGTAGTTGTGCATATTGACGGGAAATTACGATTATTTTTTTTTTTAGGAGTTACACCCCTTTGAACTTATTTGCTTCAATGTTCTACTGCAACAGTTTGTCATCGCAACTCCTCTGAAACCACACAACAGAATTTCATGAAATTTTGTAGATAATAAGGGCATACTATTTAGATGTGCATATTGGCAGGAAATCAATTTTTCTTATACAATGAATTTTTTTTTCTTACACTTATTTAATTTCTCCAATGACAATGTGGGGACGTGGGGTATGTGAGCGTGCTCACTAAGGTTCTTTAATTTTATGACTGAGTTCACATTCAGAAAAATGCTGAAACCAAACTGTTTTGAATCACCCTAAGAGAGAAGATTGAGAGATACATTGTATATCTGAAATCTAAAACAATAAAGTCAGAAGCCTGTAGTTCAGTGGTTGTCATTGGTTCATCATCAATGGTGTCATTTTCATTTTTCGTAAAACTTGGAATGAGTTTAAGGCTGTTCATTTTCTTGTCTTAATTGATTCACATTTTTCATGTCACAGAAACAAAACAGAAAGTGTCACAATACTACTTGCTCCTTGACATATGTTTCCTTTTATTGGAGTTTTATTTATAGAAAAACTTTGTTTATCATTGTTCCTTAAATTACTTCCTTGGTTTCGCTGCTTATTCTCCAATTTATTTGTATTGTAGTCCTGTCATGTAATGTTGTAATTTTAATGTTATATTTAACATTGCCATAAAAGTGGGGGATTTAGCATGCCACAAAATCAGGTTCAATCCACCAATTCTTTTCTTAAATGTACTATAACGTTGCGCACGATGTTCATACAACACGACGTTACACCACCACGACGTAAAAGAGAGTTTTCTGAAACTTTGGATGTACATATATTCAATTTGAAAGTTTCATTTGCTTTTTTTTTATGTAGTTGGTTGATTATAAATCTGTCTCTTTTAGTTTTGTGATGTCTATTTACCATGAATTTATTTATCTGAAGTTGTGGAAATCGATCAAATAGTTTTTACCCGCTTAATTCACCTTAAAATGTTGAAGTGTCGTAAGTGATGAACTTGAAGGAAGGAAAAATGGGAAAGAAGTATGCAGTTTTCAATAAATGAATTATAACAAAACTTTAATCGCAGGCTGCTAAAATTGCTTGGTGCATATCATCTGTCATTGTAAATTTTTCATATCTTGATTCAACCCTAATACAAATATATATCCGACACTCTGCAAATAAATAAAAAAAAATTACCCTTGGTTAATTGGAATTGAATTGTATTAAAAATTTGCTTGACACATAACTTGTCGAAATGCAACCATTAAATAGAATAATTATAACCCGATCTTGAAAATTATTTTCCCAGTCATTTGAAGTTACTTGCTTTTAAAATGTACCAATCTTCTCCTGAATCGTTCGTATAATACGGGGTTACATTACTAGTAATTCAATAAAACTGTTTTTGTCGCCATTTCCGATAAGTCTTTCAGTTAACTCCGTTTCCTGCACAACATGCACCGTTGTTTTTTTTTTCGACAACCAGCATTTTTTTTTTTTATTTCACTACGCGACTCGTTTTAAGTATCAGGAATATATAAAGGAACAAATGTAACGTCGGAAAAAAAGCGTTTGTTTGAATTTTTCGACGTTTTTCGACGTTTGGACAAAATGGCTACCGTTTTGTAATGTTTCGTAGCGTTTTATTCATTTAAGACCCAAACATGCAGTTGATAAAAAAAGAAGCTAGACTTTATGTTCTTTTCGTGTATCTAACTTTTGTTTAGGTAAATTATGAATTACTTTTTGAAATATCATGTAAAAAACCCGCATTAATTGCTTTGACAAATAAAATATCAACTTGGACAAAATGGCTACCGCTTGATAAACGACTGTGTAGACATGGTTTTATGGAATCTACAATTTTTGAACTCACGAGCAATGAGGCAACTGTTTGTTCTTTCGGTAGATGTTAAAATTATTTAACCTTTTTTAGACATTTTTAGCTATGTTTACTTATAAAACTACCTTTTAGCCGTCAAGTCAATGAAAAACGTTGTTGGACATTTTTCTTATTCCAGCTTTATATGCAGCAACCGAGTCAAACGAAATACGACAAAAGAACGGCTTTAATTTAACCAAGAACGGACACGCTTCGTTGTTTCTGCCAAGTTTCGGGAAGATCAGAGAATAAGAAATAGGATCACTATACATAAGAGATAAAACACTTGTTCAAAAATGCAACGTTGGACATCCGTTTCTCATCACTTGGCGTCCGGCGTCCGGCGTCGTCCGTCGTCCTGCGTCCGTCGTCGTTAACTTTTACAAAAATCTTCTCCTCTGAAACTGCTGGGCCAAATTAATCCAAACTTGGCCATAATCATCATTGGGGTATCTAGTTTAAAAATTGTGTGGCGTGACCCCGCCAACCAACCAAGATGGCCGCCACGGCTAAAAATAGAACATAGGGGTAAAATGCAGTTTTTGGCTTATAACTCACAAACCAAAGCATTTAGAGCAAATCTGACAGGTATAAAATTGTTCATCAGGTCAAGATCTATCTGCCCTGAAATTTTCAGATGAGTCGGACAACCCGTTGTTGGGTTGCTGCCCCTGAATTGGTATTTTTAGGGGTATTTTGCTGTTTTTTGTTATTATCTTGAATATTATTATGGATAGAGATAAACTGTAAACAGCAATAATGTTCAGCAAAGTAAGATCTACAAATAAGTCAACATGACCAAAATGGTCATATGACCCCTTTAGGAGTTATTGCCCTTTATAGTCAATTTTAAACCATTTTTCGAAAAATCTTGGTAATCTTTTACAAAAATCTTCTCCTCTGAAACTACCAGGCTAAATTTAAACAAACTTGGCCGCAATCATCATTGGGGTATCTAGTTTTAAAAATGTGTGGCGTGACCCGGCCAACCAACCAAGATGGCCGCCATGGCTAAAAATAGAACATAGGGGTAAAATGCAGTTTTTGGCTTAAAACTCAAAAACCAAAGCATTTAGAGCAAATCTAACAGTGAGTAAAATTGTTTATCAGGTCAAGATCTATCTGCCATGAAATTTTCAGATGGATCGGATAATCCGCTGTTTGGTTGATGCCCTTGAATTAGTCATTTTAAGGAAATTTTGCGGTTTTTTGTTATTATCTTGAATATTATTATAGATAGAGATAAACTGTAAAGAGCAACAATGTACAGCAAAGTAAGACTTAAAAATAAGTCAACATGACCAAAATGGTCAATTGATCCCATAAGGAGTTATTGCCCTTTAAAGTCAATTTTTAACAATTTTCATAAAATTTGTAAATTTTAATTAACATTTTCGACTGAAACTCTTAGGCCAAGTTCAATATAGATAGAATGTTTGTAAGCAGCAATCATGTTCAGTAAAGTAAGATGTACAAACACATCACCATCACCAAAACACAATTTTGTCATGAATTCAAATGCGTCATTTGTTTAATATTCACATAGACCAAGGTGAGCGACACAGGCTCTTTGGAGCCTCTAGTTTCATATAGCTTTGTTGTTTTAATCCTAAAATATACTAGATATTACTAAGCATATGACCATGAGCTACAAGAACGTAAGGGAAAATATATACTGAATTAGTTTTTAAAGTGGTTAGTGTTTGTTAACATTTTATTTTGTTTAGCGGAGGAAATTTCGAAGATTCTGTTATAAATCACAGGGGTTGTAGGAACAGCGTGCGTGACGTTTATACCATTAGTCAGGAAAATGGCCATTGTTATATTCAAGTTTGTTTCTGTGTGTGCAGGTAACATTTAAATGTTGTGTTTCTGTTGTGTCTTGGTTCTCCTCTTATATTTGATGCATTTTCATCAGTTTTAGTTTGTAACCTGAATTTGTTTTTTTCTCAATCGATTTATGAATTTCGAACATCGGTATACTACTGTTGCCTTTATTAAAGATAGTTTTTTCAGCATCTATTGTACTATTTAATACTTTTTATGTTTTATTTTCAGCCTCAGGAAATACAGAAAGCAACACTGAAAGCTACCATCAACAGTTTGTTAAAAGATAAAAGGTAAGAATTCTGAAAAAAATATTTTCTATAGATCTAGAAACTGTCCTGCCTAAGACAATATCATGGTTAGTACTAAAAATAAAAAGAGAAACCTGTCTCAAAACTCCAGCATGAACCTTCTTTTTTTTCTCATGGGAAATATGTGTCTAATAGTCCAGTCAATCTGGTATAAATTTGACCCTTACCTGAAAGTAATTGCAACAGAAGATTTTTTAGTTTTAATCTTTAGCATTATACCCCAAATATACACAGAAAAAAGTCCCATAAAATCTAACTTGAGGAAGACTCAAAAAATTACCATTTAAAATTCCTATGGAGATTTGCATTGAAAAGGGAGATAACTCCTGTAAAAAAAGGCAGAAATATCGATAAAAATGGATACAAAATTATAACTTTACCACTCCTATTTATCAGAATGGATTGATTCTTGATTTTTTTAGGGGTCTTTAGAGTATAACAAACAACTCTTAAGATGTTTTCATATCTTTTATCAAGCTATAATCTAGATTTCGAAAATTAATTAGTTGACCATTTATTGAATTTTTCAACATGCAACGTAAAGAATCTCAAATTTAATAAAAATAATTAAACATGTATTCTTCTTTTTTAGATAAGTAAGTTGCTGAAAAAATATAAAATACAGATATAAACAGTACCAAATTTACACATTACTTTTTCAAAATGGTCACAAAGCTTCAAATTTGCAATTTCTTTAATGAAAAATGCACAAAAAAAATAAAACTACCCATAACACTTCTGTTTTGCACATTTCATGAACAGAAGATGAGATAATTTAGTCAAATACAAACTTATAACCCCATGAAAGTATCATACTTACGTAAATTTTAAGAAAAACAACAGAAAACTGACCAAAAAAGACTCGTTTTTGCAAGAGTTATCTCCCCTTCCAATGTTGACTTCAATAGGAAATTAAAATGCTGATTTTGTGTTTTCCTCAAGTTAGATTTTATGGGACTTTTTTCTGTGTATAAAGGGCATAATGCTATAGATTAGAACTAAAACATTTTCTATTGCAAATAGTTTGACGTTAAATCTTAGTTTGACTGGACTATAAATAAAACATTAAGCCATCTAAACTGAATGAAAACAAAAGCAATTACTGGTTGAAAGGAATTCACTAATGATACATTGGATAGTGTAAAACAACACAAAATTTTCTTAGGTTATATTTCCAGTATCTTAATTACATGTTTCCTTATTTACTTAATGCTTACCAGGAATCAAGAATCTGGGAATGGAATGATCAGGTAAAATTCATTGAATGTTGTCTTTGTCTTTTATTGTAAGTGATGTTGCCCCCTGTTATTTTTGTTATTGTCAATACTGTGAATTCAGAAATGGTGCATCCATTTATTATGATGATTGTTGAATAATTTCCAAATATGTGAAACTAATTATTGACCTTTCATGAAATGCTGCTAGTAAATTATGCTTTCACAATTCAAAGTGTGTCAATTTTTTACTTATTTTTCACTTATTCAGTGGTTATGTCAGCAATAATAAAAAAAAATAAAAAAAATCCTAATTTCCACTGAGTATGTATATACGATTCGTCCTGTACATCAATATCAAGGACATTAGGTATGGCAGCTATTATTTTCCTGAAAAGTATAAGGGAATCAAAGTATTAAATTTTTCAGTAGAGATCAATAAGTCTCAATATGCAGAGGGGTTGAGGGAAAGTGTCAAAACAATGAAAACATAGTCACTATGTCATGCTGCAATATCTTATGGTATCATAGAATGTGATGCTGTCTTAAGTTAACTTCTTAAAGATATTGTTCTGAATATGGTGTTTCATATTCAAGAAAGAAGAAGGTATTTCATATTATTCCACTGCATGTTGATTTTGATGGTGAAATCAACATTTGATTGGTTGAAACTATCACATGTGACGTCGAACAAAACTTCATATTCCCCTCTGAATATCATATTCCCCTCTGAACATCATATTCCCCTCTGTAGCTCGGGACCTTGAAAAAACAAACGTATACAAATTAATATAGTATACCCAGTAAGTAAACGAAGCATAGGCAGTGGAATAAAACATTCATTTCCCTAAGCTTCGAGAGATATGAAAATTTGTTCACCCTCGAAAAATCACATTTCCCTCGGGCCAAGCCCTCGTGAAATATGAATATTCTTGGGTGAACAAATCTTCATATCTCCCTCAGGAACAGGAAATAAATGTATAATATTCCCTGTTTAACAGGATGATATACAGGCACGGATCCAGGGGGGAGTGGTTCCAGGGGTTGGAATCCCCCCCTTTTTTTGGGACTATCAATGCATTTGAATGGGGACATGTAATAAGAACCCCCCCCCCCCCCCCCCCCCCCTTTTTTTTGTCCTGGGTTAGGACCCCCCTAAGGATCAGCCCCTGATATACGAAATTCTGAGACGAGCACTGTAAATCATACTACATTTCTCATAATGAAATGAAAGTCCTATAATGTGTATTAAACAATGTTGTTAACTTTACATTTTCTGTTCTGTATACTGTAACAGTATTTAACTAACTTTCAGCTTTACATCTAAAGGTCACACTGTTCAATGGTAAACATGTCTGTCTGGTAAGGTTTATCTGATTTTGACCTCATTTTCATGGTTATGAATGTTTCTCAGATAATAAAAGAAATAGGTCTACTGAATCTGATTTATGGCATGATTGAATGAGTATTTATCCTTTGGAAAGTTTTATCTGACCTTTACATAATTTACATGAAGCATTTGGTAATGTGAAGTTCATGTGACACTTGTTGTTAAACTTTTATCATAAAGACTTTCAACATAAATTCAATTATGACCAGTACAGCAGGTTTGACTTCAAATTCAGTCTTTGTACTTTGTATTGAAGTTCTGACTCTTGATCAAATTTTCCACTTATTTTCTGAAGAGTACTGTGGATTTACTTAATTAATCGTGGGTATCAATTTTTGTGGATTGCTGAAAATCCCATGAAACCCACGAAAAATTGATATCCAACGAATAATAATGAATCCACAGTAACCACAATTATATGTTAATTTTTTACAAATATTTAAACATTTTTTATTTTTTATTTTCCCAGGCCTCACACAAAAGATGATTTACGAGCTTACTTAGTATTGATGCAGGTAAATTGTATAATAGTCTTTTATTTGAATACATTATATTTGCATTATTTTAAAAAAGCTGAGTCTCTGTTTCATCATTAGCCAGACTGTGTTTGATAATTAATTAATCTTTTTATATCTACAATGAAATGAATTATTGTATTTGAACCTGGGTTTGTCTTGAAAGATAGTCTGTTAAAAGGGTTATTCAAAAATGCATTTACAGGAGGCAATATAAATCAATAGTTTACACATATTAATATATATCTATATATATTTTGTTGACCTTTATAAATTGTTTATTGATTCGTTTCACACTGTATTGTTTATCTTATTAATTTAAGAACAAAAACATAAACAAATTGTTGAGGAAACAAAACATTTTTTAAGTAACACTAATATTCATGATAGATGTATGAATAAATACTTCTTATTAGGGATGACATCATGTAAATGAGTACAAATGTACTCGAGTATTTTTGTATTGTTAGGTAGTACAGGGTATCA
Organism: Mytilus trossulus; assembly: GCF_036588685.1. Taxonomy (NCBI): domain Eukaryota; kingdom Metazoa; phylum Mollusca; class Bivalvia; order Mytilida; family Mytilidae; genus Mytilus; species Mytilus trossulus. The sequence goes on along the minus strand of NC_086376.1, from coordinate 63,893,731 downwards.
AATACCAAAAAGGATACTGCAGGACGTATTGCTTTTCTGTTAGAATGTTGCAGTCTTCTTATTCCGGGAAATAAAATATTAATCATATTATAATATGTTTTGAATGCCTGCGTTAAGTTGTCATTTAAAATATCTATGAAATATACATAGCTATGAATGATCGAGGTTACCCTTTCAAGACTTAAACTTTTACTAATCATGTCTTCGTCGTCTGAACACATCTGTACCCACAGAGCAAGTATTTTCATCAGCAGGACTTTGAGATACTTGAAACAGTCGAGACAATATTTCTTAATAAAAAAAAAATTGTTGCACCCTTTGTGTACCCTTAGAAAATAGCCAATTCTAGTCATCACCCATTTGTTGATCATGAAATAGTGTTTTTTTTAAGATTCCCAAGCACTATTGTTTGAGTACAATCATTTTTCTATAGATATTTCGAATTAATTAATTAGATTATTACCTGTTAACATAGTAGTACATGTATTAAATGAGCTATTTATTATAGTAAAAATTCCTTGGATTATTATCTAGTCCTAGATATTGAGAATGTTTTCTGAAGGAGTACTTGAGTATTGCTGGGTAAATCCTACAAGTACTCGATTAGTTAATCTTCACTGAGTTGACATCCCTACTTAATTTATTATAAGTTTCTAAATTTCTGTTAAATATCAATGACATTTTATAAAAATAACTTTATGTAGCATACATGGATTGAACAAGATCTTGGTTATCATTTTATATTAAATAAGGATATCTTTGTGGTAACCACCAGAGATGAAATGAAGTGGATGTAAGCAATTATAGGCAACTATACAGCCTTCAACAATGAGAAAAACCAATATCAAATGGTCAGCTATAGAAGCTTTAAAACATGAAACAATTCAATTGTGAAAACTAATGGCCTAATTTATAACAAAACAATTTATGAAAAACAAATATGTCAGACATGAAGCCTTGACCAACATATAGGCCTATAGATTGGAAATTAATTCAATATCTTCCAGTGAATTTATGAATCATTAAAAAGAAAATATAGGTGAAAGAAGTCTTGAAAGATTTTTATAGAATTTTATAACTTTTTGTCAATTTGGTTATAATCAATTTGTCTGCTAGGTTTTATTTTTTATTCGATAGGAAGTACATTAAATAGGTCTTCTTCATTTGATAATGGCAAATTAAAAAGAATAATTACACTGCTTGTTCCTTGTGTTTTTGTGGAATTAATTTGTTCTTTGAGTAATAAGAAAGCCAGGTGAATCAATTTTATATATATGGGATCTTTTATTATTAACCTAGCCTGGAATCAATACCTGTTGGCTTTATTGATATTTTTTTGGTACATATTTTGTTTAATTGACTCCTCCTACAGTATTTAACCCAGATCCTTGAAACTTCATAGGAAGAATGTACATATGAATTGAAGTTATGCACCTGTTATTATGAAATCGTTGAAACAATTATTTCTCTTTTTTTTTACATTGGAACTTAGTAATTTTCAACAAAATTTTTGAAAGAGGGTGCAAGTTTTAGCTTCTCGTACAGTTTTCAACCAAAATCACTCATTTGGCTTCATATAAACACTGTTCAGCATATTGAAGTAGTTCACCCATGCTGTTCTACAATAATTTCAAAAGTTTTTACAAGTTTCTGGACCTTCATGTTATTGCAGCTACATTCTTAATGTTCTACATTGATAAGTCACAAATATTGCAACCTTAGCTTGTTATTTGAGATTTTTTCCCTGATTTTTTATAATTTTAAAATTGATGTCATAAACATTTAAAAAAAAATCTACAATTATTTTAAACATATGTACTGACTAAAATGAATAAATGTGACATCTGTTGAACATAGTTCACTAATTGTTACTTTTTCAATTTACCAAAAAAAAATCTGCATAAAAAGCATGACGCAAAATGCCCTGAATAGTTCTTCCATTTCACCTCTATTTTCTGTACCGTCCTAGGTAACATTGATTGTTGTAGTAAACACAGACGTATAATTCAATACATCTATTTAATAATTGATCACTCCTTTCCAGTAATGCTCCAGATCTATGATTACAACATTAAGTAAGGGAAATACGTCTATTATATCATTGACACGTTAAATTTGTTAAACAAATATTAGGATCTTGGATGTCAACATACAATTGTCATAATTTTCATTGTAACCTTATATTGAAATTAACTTGGCATTTGAAGCTTTTTTTTAACTAGATTACTTGTTTTATTGATGTTTTAATGACTGCTTAGAGAAAATCTATAAGTAATCTAGGACTATGATTCATTTCAATGTCAAAATATAGTTCATTTTACAAGAAACAAGGATTCTACCCTATACAGAACATCCCCTTAACCTTTTAGAAAGGGGAAGTTTTTTTTTAGATGAATGAGGCAATAACTGCTATATAAATATATATTTATATAACAAGTGTCAGGTTCTATGCATGAAAATCCTGTTATTTATTTAGAGAGTTAAATGCTGTTTCTCTAATTCTTACTCAATTTAATTCTGTTTCCTGAACTGCTGACTATTTTTAATTAATCAATGTGTGATTCCTTTGATCTCAGTTCTTTATTGGTCTGAATTCGATTGTGGCATTAAGTTTTCTTGCTTTCCTCTGTAAATCTATTGTTCCTTCATGAACAAAGCCTACCATACCTGCTTTCATCAAATAGAAGGAACACATCTCTATACAGGATTGAATTTGTCTGTACAATGTATATTGTGTAACAAAATTACTAGAGAAACAGATTCCACCACAAAATCTTGTGCACTATGCAATTTATCCACTCTTTAAAGTTATGTTTACAAGTGGGTTAATATATATATAGTGTATCACACTTAATGCAGTGGTAGAAACAAACTATATTTATCTGCTTTATTAAGGCCTCTTTGGGCAGTCATGAGGAAGGTCCCTACTAAATGTATTGGCTACCAAAAGGTAAAAATGTACTGTGGATTCACTTATTTTCGTGGGAACCAATTTTCGTGGATAAGGGAAAACTTGCATGTTCGTGGATATTTAATTTCGTGGCTTTGATGTAGTCTAGATACAAGCCTATAGTAAATTTGTCATTCGTGGAACATTTAATTTCGTGGTTCACCTGTAACCATGAAATCCACGAAAATTGGTATCAAACGAAAATTAATGAATCCACAGTACATAGAATTTGTCAACTGTTTCATCTCAGCTTCTAGTAAGGGTTCTACAGCTAATATTTCTGTGCTTTGAAGTAGTTTCCTTACTGTTATTAAATAATTTATTGGCAATCATATCACATCTTCTAAGTTTGAGAGTGCCTCTAAATATATAATATTTGATGTTTTTACTCTTTTCAGAATCCTCAGTTTGAGAGTGCCTCTACATATGTAATATTTGCTCACATGTTACGACAGATTGCAGCCTTGAACGATCATGATCACCATTTTCTTGTTCATTGGATCAGAAGGTAAAAATCCTCAGAGAATTTGATAATTTATTTATATGTCATCAATTATGTCAGCATCAAAGCATTTAGCAACATGACTATTAAAAAAGATAAACATGAAAAGGATCAAGTTTTAGATACAAATGCAATATTAATCATGTGAAACTCCTTATGGAGTTCTTGAAACAACATATTATGTCTTTGGTAAAAATGTTTTAATTTGTGGTAGAGGAATTGTAATTCATTTAATATTTAACTATTTAAACAAGAATTTTGTAAGTTGTTTTTAAAAATCTGAAATCAGGAAGTGAAATCTATAGATTTATAAACATGAAAATTGACAACTGTGAATCTAAGGTACTTTCACGATAATAATAAGGTTGTTTTGTCAGGAGGGGATTGAGAGAAGAAAGTACATTAATATTCAAAATTAACATATAATGAAGCAAGTTTTATAATTAACTCATAGTCTATGATATAATTATACAGCTTTGGAATGACAATTGATATTGTTTGACTATACTATACATTTGGGACAACCAATGAAAGAAAAATTATTCAATAAGATATCAAGACACATTGTTTATGCATTCAATAACTGATGCATAACAGTAAAATATTCAAATTTAATTTCTTCTTTTTCTTTTATGATTGCAGGCTGAAATCTGTTCCAGTTAGGAAGCTTATAAAACGTCTCCATAGTTTCATATCAATCCGTCTGTTCCCTCCTCGTCCGCAAGATTTACCTCCTATGCAAAAGTGTTCATGGTGGGTCCCGAGTGCCACCAAAGTCATGGCATTAATAAGTAAGTTATAAAGTGCTTTATATTATAACATCAGTGTTCATGGTGGGTCCCCAGTGCCACCAAAGTCATGGCATTAATAAGTAAGTTATAAAGTGCTTTATATTACATAACAGTTTCATGTATGCCATTATACAAATTGTGATATTGAATTCATACGACTAAGAATATTGTCACTTTAAGATTATTCTCTTATATACAATAAAGTAAGAAAGTTTACATATTCATGTCAAAGCTTTTAGGGAAAAAAATCATATGAATGTTTGAAAGTCATCTACATACATTTTAGGCCTCCTTTGCATAATGGTCCAAGTAGTTTATTTAGTTACCCCTAGTCTGTCAACACTGAGGTTTTGATTTCGAACCAATATAAACTTGCGGAAAAGTGTGTTTGACGCTCATCTTAAATGACTGAGAATAAAAGTTTTCTACAGAACTTCATGGGTCCAACAAAAAGTGCTGAAAGTGGTGTTGGATATATAGGAACTATAAATGAATAAATAACTTTGTGATAGGGCTACAGAATAAAGCAAACACACAAGAAAAATAGGTTTTAAATTCATTATCTGTTTACTATATTGTTATTTGGATTTTTTCAGGAATTATTGATATCAAATACATTGACAAGCCATGCTATAAAGAATACTTTCAAACATTTTTTTCTGTGTGTTTATAATTTTACTGCTGTACCAAAAGATTTGTTTCTGTATTTTAGATGCTGCCAATAATTTATCTAGTCCTCCCCTGGTGCCATTCTATGAGTTTTACAACCCAACCCTAGATCACTTAGATCTGATGGCTGAGTATTATACATGGCAAAATCCAAGCTCCTGTGCTGGGTAAGTATTTTAGGGTATTAAAGTTTTATATTGCATCAATGCTTATGCAGTATTGGTGAAATTCTCCATTTAAAACACTTTACTAATTCAAAGATTTATCTCCCTTGACAAGGTATAACCCCCCCCCTTATAAATTTGAAGAACAAATATTTGGAAAAAGTATAACAACTCCTTAAATTTCATTGATTGCTGCTACACAAATATCGATCTCCAGACTACTAACTACCTTGTCAGTCAGCATTGATCCCCCTCTTTGTAATTTTATAGGGAATTAAAAGTTGGCTGTTTTGATAACTATACAGTATAAAAAAGTTCATATAATTCTATTTTTCAAACCACATCACACATTCATTGAATATTTTTATTTTCAGATTTTCCTTCTGTCAGTATCCATTCATTTTAAGTATTACAGCAAAGAGAACAATTTTACAACGAGATTCAGAACAACAAATGATTATAATGGCCAGGGTTTGTATTACTCATTTAATGTCAAAACATAAGCAGTTACATTTCCTTAATCTTTTTTCACTGATTTAGGAGAAAGATATTTTATATAAATTTGTTAAGTGTGTTGAAAACTGATTTACAGAAGTAATGGGATAAAAACAAAAAGTTATAGAATTCTTTCATACTTTGCAAAAATGCAGTTTGTATTATGCTATTTCAAAAATATATATGGTTTAATATGTGAAATAGTAGAAACCTTTACAATTTTTTTATTGCCCTTTTAAAAGGAGGCTCGCGCGTGGCATTGAAATTGAAATATCTTTTTTAACTCATCTGTGACTCACATTTTTGATTATTGTTTTCAAATGAGCTGAACATAACAAAATAATTAAAAAGTTCAAGTGATTTCTGTAAAAAAGTTATTTTTAGCTCACCTGGCCCGAAGGGCCAAGTGAGCTTTTCCCATCACTTTGCGTCCGGCGTCCTTCGTCCGTCGTCCGTCGTCCGTCGTCTGTCGTCCGTCGTCCGTCGTCGTTGTTAACTTTTACAAAAATCTTCTCCTCTGAAACTACTGGGCCAAATTGAACCAAACTTGGCCACAATCATCATTGGGGTATCTAGTTTAAAAAATGTGTGGCGTGACCCGGTCAACCAACCAAGATGGCCGCCACGGCTAAAAATAGAACATAGGGGTAAAATGCAGTTTTTGGCTTATAACTCAAAAACCAAAGCATTTAGAGGAAATCTGACATGGGGTAAAAATGTTTATCAGGTCAAGATCTATCTGCCCTGAAATTTTCAGATGAATCGGTCAACCCGTTGTTGGGTTGCTGCCCCTGAATTGGTAATTTTGTGGAAATTTTGCAGTTTTTGGTTATTATCTTGAATATTATTATAGATAGAGATAAACTGTAAACAGCAATAATGTTAAGCAAAGTAGGATTTACAAATAAGTCAACATGACCGAAATGGTCAGTTGACCCGTTTAGGAGTTATTGCCCTTTATAGTCAATTTTTAACCATTTTTCGTAAATCTTAGTTATCTTTTACAACAATCTTCTCCTCTGAAACTACTGGGCCAAATTAATCCAGACTTGGCAATAATCATCTTTGGGGTATCTAGTTTTAAAAATGTGTCCGGTGACCCGACTATCAAATCAAGATGGCCGCCACAGCTAAAAATAGAACATAGGGGTAAAATGCAGTTTTTGGCTTATAACTCAAAAACCAAAGAATTTAGAGCAAATCCAACATGGGGTAAAATTATTAATCAGATCAAGATCTATCTGCTCTATAATTTTCAGATGAATCTGACAACCCATTGTTGGGTTGCTGCCCCTGAATCGGTAATTTTAAGGAAATTTTGCAGTTTTTGGTTGTTATCTTGAATATTATTATAGATAGAGATAAACTGTAAACAGCAATAATGTTAAGCAAAGTAGGATTTACAAATAAGTCAACATGACCGAAATGGTCAGTTGACCCGTTTAGGAGTTATTGCCCTTTATAGTCAATTTTTAACCATTTTTCGTAAATCTTAGTTATCTTTTACAACAATCTTCTCCTCTGAAACTACTGGGCCAAATTAATCCAGACTTGGCAATAATCATCTTTGGGGTATCTAGTTTTAAAAATGTGTCCGGTGACCCGACTATCAAATCAAGATGGCCGCCACAGCTAAAAATAGAACATAGGGGTAAAATGCAGTTTTTGGCTTATAACTCAAAAACCAAAGCATTTAGAGCAAATCCCACGCGGGGTAAAATTATTAATCAGATCAAGATCTATCTGCTCTATAATTTTCAGATGAATCTGACAACCCATTGTTGGGTTGCTGCCCCTGAATCGGTAATTTTAAGGAAATTTTGTTGTTTTTGGTTATTATCTTAAATTTTATTATAGATAGAGATAAACTGTAAACAGCAATTATGTTCAGCAAAGTAAGATTTACAAATAAGTCAACATGACCGAAATGGTCAATTGACCCCCTAAGGAGTTATTGTCCTTTATAGTCAATTTTTAACAATTTTCATAAAATTTGTAAATTTTTATTAACATTTTCCACTGAAACTACTGGGCCAAGTTCATTATAGATAGAGATAAATGTAAGCAGCAAGACTAGTAAAGTAAGATTTACAAACACATCACCATCACCAAAACACAATTTTGTCATGAATCCATCTGCTTCCTTTGTTTAATATTCACATAGACCAAGGTGAGCGACACAGGCTCTTTGGAGCCTCTAGTTTTAATTTCGATATTACCTCTATTTCTCCTATTAGTTCAACAGAAAAAAGGATATAAACAAAAATGGATGCTTCTTTCGGAGGCAGATTGTGAGCTTAAATGAATTGTGACCCCATATTTTTATTTCATTTTTCTATTAGGTATAGGAAAAAGTTTATTTATAGAAAAAAAAATGTAAGGGTTCCGCGGAACCCAATGTCTCGCCTACTTTTGCTCTGAATCACAGGCTCAACAAAAATGAGGGGGGAAATCAATAAAAATATTCCTCTTGATACTATCTTTTAATTGTAAGAAGCTTCTGTCCAAGTTAACATCCAGGATAGTTTATGAATCTAAAAAATGTTTTAAAAACTTTAACTGCAGACTGTATGTAATGTTAACTGGAAGAAAAACTAAGTCCATTTATAAGTAAAAAAACAGATAAACAGGTACAAAATTTGAATAAAAATTTGTTCTAGTTACTAGCTTTTGATCATAAACAAGCTTTTGTCTAAGTTTGGGACAAACCCTGGATAGTTTAAAAGTTATTAAAATTTCAAAAACTTTGACCACAGAGTGAATGTAATGATTCCGTGCAGAAAAACAAAGTCCATCTATAAGTAAAATACGGAAAAAATGGAATTTTATTTTTACAAAATTTACTTCTGGATACTATCTTATGATCATACACAAGCTTCTGTCCAAGTTTGGTAAAAAAACAGTATGGTTTAAGAAAGTTATCAAAATTTCAAAAACTTTAACCACAGAGTGAATGTAATGTTTCCCTGCAGAAAAACTAAGTCCATTTATAAGTAAAATACAGAAAAAATGGAATTTCATTTTTACAAAATTTACTTCTAGATATTATCTTATGATCATAAACAAGCTTCTTACCAAGTTTGGTAGAAATCCAGTATGGATTAAGAAAGTTATTAAAATTTCAAAAACTTTAACCACAGAGTGAATATTTGTGGACGACAATGACGGAATGTAGGATCGCTTAGTCTTGCATTTTCGACTAAAGTGGAAAGCTCGACAAAAATATAGTGAATTCCTATATTAGAAAAAAAAAGAAGATTTACACCCGTGAGCCCCCTTAAATGACATTTAGATGGGGTTAGTTTGCTGTAAAAAATCAAAAGTTGTGTGGACTTTAGAAGCCAAAACTTTCTACTGCTTTTATATGTTGATAAAAGACAAGAAAACTAACTTTATACAGACATACAGATCTTTATGATTCTGGCCAAAAAAAAAAGAGACTTTTACTGCTATCCTGCTAAGTATGCAGCATTTAAAAGTAAGAGCAAAGACTAGTTGGAGGCATGTTGAAAAAAGTGACCTGAAATTGATAATTTCTTCATTATTTGGTCTCTGGTGGAAAATTGTCCTACTGTCTATCATACCACATCTCACATTAGGGATGAATTCCTTGTATATAGCTATAGAATAATCTTTCTGTTATTTCATTACCAAATTTTTAGTTCACCATTGAACAAATATTTTACAGAGAAGTTTAGTGGCCAAGGTGCAACGACGGCAACTACCAGATGTAGGGATGTTGTTTCTGAACCTTAACATTAGGAGAGCATATCTGGTCTCTGACTCTTTAAATGAGGTAAGTTTAAAAAATAGTGATATATATTTATTAAAATTGAAAATGGAAATGGGGAATGTGTCAAAGAGACAACAACCCAACCATAGAAAAAACAACAGCAGAAGGTCACCAACAGGTCTTCAATGTAACGAGAAATTCCCGCACCTGGAGGCGTCCTTCCGCTGGCCCCTGAACAAATATATACTAGTTTAGTGATAATGAACGCCATACTAATATCCAAATTGTACACAAGAAACTAAAATTGCATACATTTTTATGTGAAATGTATTTTTTTTCAGTGACCACATGAAATGTCATTTCAAAATTATATTGTTGAACTTCATGATTTGTTTTTTTTTAAATTTGTGCTTAATAATTTTCAATGGTTTATGTTTTACTGTTTAATTCATTTCAATTAATAAGTTGTCATTATGAAATGATATATAAGTTTGATTTGAAATTTGACAGATTGCAGAGAAACAACATGATTTAAAAAAGAAACTGAAAGTTACATTTGTTGGTGAACCCGGTCTTGATATGGGAGGACTAACTAAAGAATGGTTTCTTCTCCTACTACGGCAAATATTCCATTCTGATTATGGTGAGATGATCAAATTATATACAGAGTAATACAGTCAAAATCAATGTTAACAAGGCCTTCATTTGTAAAGTGAATGATTTAAATGTGTATGAATCATAACCAGTAAGCTGTAAGCTACATCAAAAATGCAGATACAAGCGGATGTTTGCAACTGTTAGAACACATAAAAAACAACAAACATTCTTAAGGCTGTTCCGTTAAAACATGCATGGGACCCAAGCAAGGCACCCCAATATCTCAACTATTGGTAGGTGTCATCTTAGACTTTGCATAGTGGAAATGTAAGTGAATTTTTGATTTTCCTTTTAAGGTGGTTACTCAATTTTTAAAGAGCCTTCCCTGGGTACCATGTATGTTTTAATGGAACAGTCGTGAAGAATATTTGTTATAAAAACTGATGCTTTGAGAGAGATATATTATGTTATTTTTTTTATAATTACACATTTAAGGTTCGGAAATATTTCCTTCAAAGTATTTCCACTTTATAATAACATCTTTGTTCCAATACGATCAGGTCAATTTTTCTGGATGGTTTTCATTTTTTTTTCCAACCTTGCTCTACCATTAGTTACTGAAGGATGTAAAGCAAATGTCATAAAATATAAGCCCCTAACATATATTTTATATTTTTTACCTAAACATGATTTATGATGTATTTTACAGGTATGTTTACCTATGACAAGAAGGCTGGTGTACATTGGTTTAGTTCTGCTCAGTGTGAAACCTACCAAGAATTTAACCTTGTAGGAGTTGTATCCTTTGTCAGTATTGGCAGATGTCACTTGTATAATATAACTGTCATTGTTTAATTTCTTCACTCAATTGATAAACACTGGATCAACACTCATCTAGCATCCTCATTTCCCTAAACCTCATTTTGCTATGAGATTTAAAATTTACATTTGGTTAGAAAAAGTTTTTTCGATTAACAGACTTACTTGCAACTTGGACAGTGTTGAATGTTCTGTGAAGGGCCTAGGATTTTAATATGTTATCTTATAAAAGTACAAATTATATTCCCTTGCTTTGCCCACATGGCCATGGCAATGTTTAATTTTACTTTCTATACTGTTCATCTTGTCAGTATTTTGAGGATTCGTTATTATGTCTCATTTCTGAAAAGATAATAGAAGCAGTTGTTTTACTGGTTAATGTAATGACACTCTAAACAGAAAGTTATACACAATATTGTAAGATCTTTGTATAATGTGAAACAAGTACAAAGGATCTGTATTTTGTTTAATGTTTGTATGCTGTCAGACTTATTATGATGTTTTGTTTTCCAACAGTTTAGTCTTCAGTGAACTAAATGAACATTTGCTCACACATTATTAAAACTGTTTTTTTTTTCTATAGACAAAAAGACAAATCAAAGAGCACAATGATTGAGATATTACACTACAGTTTATTCAATTTAAAGTCATTTTCATAATTACCATTTTTCAATCATAAACATTTTGTAAAATATTCCTTAACTCTGATAAGTTAATGGGTTTAGCAGTTTACAATAGTATCATACTGGACATAAGATTTCCTGCCTGTTGTTACAAGAAGTTGCTGAGCCCTGCTGTAGTACCATATAATAACCCACGAGCTGTTGTAGGAGTCACACCATTAACTGTAAATGATCTCAAAACCGTTCAACCAGTATGTATAATCAAAGTTCATATACAAAAAAAGTAGATAAACTATACCACCATCACAGATTGTAAAATAACAATACACAATTGGTCTAATGCTTTACTTAAGTCTGAAAATTTTGATTAATTAATGAGTCATACATTTTGTCTCAATAAAGAGTAATAAATGATTTGGTATATTTTTTATATTAGTTTTACAAATACCTACCATTTGTTTTCTATGAAATTTGGCAATTTTGCACACAAATTGTAGCTGAAAAAAAGCATGGTGACCCATAATTTTTATTATATATATTTTTGAAACAAACATAGAAATATCTACACTTTGACAAAGTATAAGAAAATTTTATCCAAAGATAAATTTAGAAATGATCCAGCTAACTCATAGAAATCTGAATGTTACAATGTTTTATAAATGTAATCATTATTTATAATGTTACAAGATATCATATAACATACTTATGCATATTGATGTGAAATGGTTTTCTTAACATAAAGCAATTATTATTTAATTCTGTTATATGTTTTTCTAAATTGTTACATTGATAAATTTGTAACATTTTAAATCTTTGCTTAATATATAGATTTTTCCACTTTTGCTTTACAGGAAGTAGCCAGTGGTTTGAAAGATTTGTTGATTTATGATGGTGATGTGGAAGATGATTTTGGTTTAACCTTTCAGGTAACTTTTGATCTATATTCTGTGTACCTTTTGAATAAAAAATCAGCCAGTCCAAAATCTTTTATCTTTTTTGATTTTGATTTTTGATGTTTTAAAACCACTTTAAAGCACAGCTTTTTGGCTATTTTTGTGGTGGTCAGTTATTATTGGTGGATGAAGCCAGAGTGCCTGGACAAAACCAGAGACCTTCGATAGGAAAACTGACAATCCTAGTCAATTAGTCTAGTGCACCCACACGAGCGGAGTTTAAACTCACAACATTAGTGTTGACTTCTTTTACCTTGTCAAAACTATTACTGATTCAAACCTACATGAAAAAAAAAATTATGTCTAGAGTGACGAGATGAAATAAAACAAAATATTTTTTTATCTATACGTAGTATTGTTTTCTTTGTGCCTTTTATCTTTTTATTTTACGTTAATATTCACAAATAATTGATTCACATTTTCTTCATGGTGTATATATATATACTAGTACTAATACGCCGCTAGATTAAAACTGACGAGGAAAGGTAACACACAGCCACTGAAAGCTTTATTATTATAGAGCCCAGGTGGTCGTGTGGTCTAGCGGGACGGCTGCAGTGCAGGCGATTTGGTGTCATGATATCACAGTAGCATGGGTTCGAATCCCGGCGAGGGAAGAACCAAAAATTTGCAAAAGCAAATTTACAGATCTATTATTGTTGGGTTGATGTTTAGACGAGTTGTATATATTATGCAGGAGTTTATGAAAAATTTGTTGATAAAACTGGCAAGGTCATCTTGCAAATATGTACTGTTACTCATTATCTAAAAACAATGTACACAAAAAGAGACAATCAAAATTATTATCAGATTTAACCAAAGATTGTATGTGTCAACTGGGATAGTTTGTGAGTCAGCAGCCCAATTTACATTAAAAACCTAGATATTATTTTTCTTTCAAATTAGACAACTTCAGTATCCTGCCCATGTGTATGGGGATGAGACGACATATTGTATACATAGGTTACATAGGCTACAAAAATAGATTCTAATGGATCAATAACATTCAAATATATGTAGATATTCAAACCTCATTATAACATTCTACTTTCACACAGGTATCTCAGTCTGAATTTGGATCTGTTAAAACTGTGGAATTAAAGCCAGGTGGTGCTGATATATCTGTCACTAAAGCCAATAGGGAAGGTATATCAATTTACTAGAAACACTGACTTAAAGCAATCTAGAAAGATAGAAAATGTCAAAAAATTGTGTTTCCTTATTTGATGGGTGGTTTTATATGTTTCATTCATTCATGCTAAATTTTCCAAACAAAATGTAAAATAAGTAAGTTCAATTAATGAAAAGTAAAATCACAAAAATACTGAACTCTGAGGAAAATTCAAAACGGAAAGTCCCTAATCAAATGGCAAAATCAAATGATAAAACACATCAAACGAATGAACAACAACTGTTGTATTCCTGACTTGGTACAAGCATTTTCAAATTAGGAAAATGGTGGATTGAACCTGGTTTTATATCGCTAAACCTCTCACTTGTATGACGGTTGCATCAAATTCTGTTATTTTTAAAACGATGAGTGAACAAAACAGATGTAATCGGTAAATAGTCAAAATATGGATACAGCAGTCATCACTGTGTTACAATCTCAAAACAAACAAACATTCACAAAAAAGACTGAGTACATCATTTATCTTCTGTATATACAGTTTTGAATTTATTTTTTGTAGAATATGTACAGTTGTATGTTGATTGGGTTTTGAATAGATCAATTTACCCACAATTCCAAGCATTTTACCATGGTTTCCACAGTGTTTGTGCATCAAATGCATTGATTGTAAGTTCTATATATAGAAACATCTTGCCTTGAGTTCATAAAAAATTCAAGTATGATTAGTGTACTCCGAAATCCACCAATCAAAATACTTGATTTGGTGCATTTTGAACAAAACTCATTCTTCAAATACTAAGTAAAGTTTTATGACCTAGAACCCTGGTTATGGTTGTCTTATTCTTAAATTCTATTTTTTTAGGTCAAATTGTTTCAAAACTGCATTAATTTTAATGAACAATAATTTTATCTGAAGACAAAGTTAATTGAAGTGATAAATTTAAGTCTGCTACCTGTCCTTTGATTTTTATGGTTACATTGTCAGAGCTTACATGTATATCTCCTTTAACTTTTAAAAGCATTTGTGCATAAACTATTGCATCTTCATACATTGGCTATATTTTACGTTTTTCACCCTAATTCCTCAAATACAAATAAAGCATATTGTTAGAACATTTGTGTATGTCTTGTAATGTAAATTACATGTACAGCTAATCAAAGTTGAAGAATTGTCACAAATTAGGATGGAAGTTTTAACTACTGCGGATTCATTAATATTCTTTGGATACCAATTTTCGTGTGTTTCGTGGGTACAGGGAAACAACGAATTTAAATGTTCCACGAAATGCAAATTTTCTAAAGAAATGCATGTGACCTTCTGCTGTAGTTTTTTTATTTGGTCGGGTTGTTGTCTCTTTGACACATTCCCCATTTCCATTCTCAATTTTATTTGTCAAAACCACAAATTTAAATACCCTCGAATATGCAAGTTTTCCTCTATCCATGAAAATTGGTACCCACGAAAAATAAATGAATCCACAGTATAAAAAAAATTTGTTGAGAAAGGAGTAGGTTCAGTAAGACCCCTTTTTGGCCCCAAAATAGAGCAGTTTTACAAAATTGTGAAAATGTTTTGTTTTAGCTATTTATTGGAAAGAAAAATTCTTCTGCTACATAGATATGGGCTGTTCTTGACAAAAAAATGCACATATAACGGGTACTAGCATAAAGTCATTCTAAATTACTGAAATCTTCACAATTTCAGCATTTTAGTTAAATTTTAGACAGTTTCCATCTTAAATGAAAGTGGCTGCATTTGTGTTCATTCATAATATTGAGATGTAAGTTGTATTTGATGATAAATCATAACATATATTAAGGTTGAGGATGAACATGGATGAGGCCACTTTTATTTTTGACAAAAACAAACTGAAAAGTGACGTTATTTGGCATATTTGATAGATTTTTCATATTGAAGCTTGGATTGGAGTGTTTGGTATCACTAAATCAGTTAAAATCTTTCACATAAACTAATTGAATCAATTGAAAGTGACACTTAAGTGATTGAAAGTGTACAAAATCTTTCGTTTGAAGAACCTGAAATTTGGAGCCGAAATGAGTCCTTACCGGAACTACTCATTTACAGAAATTTATAATTTTTCCTTATTTTAAAATGTATAATTTTCTATGTATAATTTGCGTTTGTTTTGTTAGATGTTGCGACCACAGGAAGTAGAAATGTTAGTTTGTGGTAATCCTAACCTAGATATGAAGGAATTGAAGAAAGTAACAGTGTATGATGGGTACAGTAGTAACGATCCTGCTATCAAGTAAGTTCTACACATTATAATGTTGTGTGTGTTTGTTTTATTATGGTGTTGTTAAATAATTAAATAGAAAGTTTTTTCTGCTGAAGGTTCTCTCTGGTTACTTCCTCAGCAAATAAAAACTGTTCACCATGATATATGTGTTTGAGAAAATATAACAACAATCTTAATCTTTGAGGGGAAAAAAATATTTTTAAGACATATGATTTAGTTTCTGATTTGACATACACAAACTTTTCTTTAGAAATCTAAACATATTATTCAGTTTTTCATCAAACTTAAAGAAGCCGTCAGTATAATTCTTCAGAATTTTTGGAAAATTGTTTATTTGTCCATTTGACTTACAAAAAAAGATTTTATTGATTTTTTAAGGATTATTCAGTTTTCCAATAATTATTCAGAAGTGATTTGTTTTATTTTTAAGAATTGTTGGGATATAATTCAGTTTACCATTTGACTTACAGAAGTCATTTGTTTTATCTTTTAGGAATTTCTGGGACATATTATTTAGCTTTCCATTAGACTTACAGAAGAAGTTTTTATTATTTACCACTGGCAGTGACAGGATACCTATCGGTGGTATGAGTGAAATGCAGTTTAAAATCTCCAGAGTTAGTGGCAGTGATCTGTAAGTTTTCTAATAACATTTTCCTCAGTTAAATACATGTACCTTGATAAGTCACCTAATAAAGGCACAAAGGGAAAGGAGTATTAGGCCATCTTGTTTTTGCTCCTTGAATAAAAAAATACAAATCAACAAAATTTCCACTGAAACTGAAAAATATAGTCAAAGTAAAATTTGAGATAATAGCAATTAAGAAATAATTCATGGGGGCTTGAATATATCGTTATTTTACCACGGGTTTGCCCTTTATGACAAATATTTTACCCTGAGCGATAGCGAGGGGTAAAATATCGGCATAAAGGGACAACCCGTGGTAAAATCTAGATATATTCAAGCCCCCATGAATTATTTCGATTCTCATAGGACAAACACGGCAATTGTTTTGGATCGAAGCGCTCTAGGTGTTGGCCATTATTTGCCGTTCCCATAAATTAACGCACTTTTAAATTGGCATAAAAGAACGGAACAAACAGAATAAGTGACATGCTAAAACTATTCACAAAACTTTTTGGGATAGATTTGGATGAATTTTAATGATAATTTACTTATATGTCTTCTATGTATATAAAAAAAATGGGCTTATACCACATTTTAGCATCGTTTGTTTACGTTTCCTGTTGTGATGATTTTCGGTATCAAAAGCGTGTGTTTTCCCGTAAAATGCTTAAATTATAACGTCATCATTCTATGACGTCGGGTACTTCATTCATAAAAAAAACATATGACGTGGGAGTGCGATCGGAACGGCCAATACAATATATTCATATTTTATCACGGGTGTGTACTCAAAGCGTTTGAAGGACGTCATGTTAGAATATATTATGATATTCTAAGACATTTTCACCAATAAAGAACAGATTGTAAAATTTAGATTATGAATGCATTCACTACAAAAAAATCATTCTACAAATGTTAATCCCTTGTCAATTTTTGGTATAATACTATATAAGATTCAAATTTTAATTTCAGACTGCCCATGGCACATACCTGTTTTAACCAATTAGTCCTACCAGGCTACAAATCTAAAAAGTCTCTGAGACAGAAATTGTTGACTGCTATTGAGAATGCTGAAGGATTTGGACTTGAGTAATCACTAGAGCGTGCTTGAGAAAAGTGAACTGTTATGTCTTAAATAAACTTGCTGGTCAAGTTGACATTGTTATGTTTGTATTTGATATTTATTTTGAGTGGAGAAGAATCTATGACAGTATTAATTGTAATATTACTGTAGACCAAGAAATAGTCTTGGAAATTTGTCAGGGTATAGAGTCCTACCCATTTTTCTCTTTCCGTCCTTTAAAAATACTATAAATTGAGGTGATATTTCTTATCAGGTGCCACATTTTTTTGGTGGAATTACAACCCTTAGACTTTTTTTGCTACAGTTATCTAAAAAGCTCTAGTTTTTGTAACATAGAGTGAGTGACCCATATTCGCCAAATAATTTGTTCATTTCAACTTACATCCAACCTAAATTTGAATATTTGGAACTTTTTATGTAGGTTTCAGAAATTTTACTATATGACAAAAAGTGTTTGATAAAGGAATTATGTTCAAAACATTGGTTAATTGTTTTAAAAATTAATGTAAACTCAGGAGGAAATCAAGTTGTTCGTGTACCATGGGGGACACATTTTTCACCCGATACATGATATGACCATCCTCTTTATCTTAATATATTATAAAAACGTTTGTACAATGTAATTAAATGATTAAGCTTGAGAGATCATTCCTATACAATTTTTCACACGACTATTTACTTATAGACTTGATTGCCATATAAATCTAGCATAATAGCTAAGAATTGTTTAAAAACACCTGCATATCTTTTTATACTTGTGAATAACCTTGGAAATGGAGTAAAGAGGTATATCAACTGTTCAAACATTACACACAGTCTTTACCATCTATTTAGGCAAGTCATGGGTAAAAGCACTCAACTTTAAAGAAAAAATTGCACAACGGCAAAAATTTGTCCATAGCCAATATGTGCCACCCACTCTATCAAAAATTAGTAATTTTCGGAGGGAAATGTGGATATCCATACAAATAGAGATTCTTATGCTGTTCTGTCAAAGATTATCACTATTTATACAGAAATTTTGTATGAATTTTCACTATGTTCATGGAAGGTATTTTGTCTTGACAATTATCATATTTTTAAAATACTTTGTAGAAGGCTGTGAAATGGGAGCCTTAAACATGGAAAAGATTTAACTGTCTCTTCTAGAACTGAAACCACTAACAAAACCTAACATGAAAGTTTATATTTAAGTTGACTTTAAAATTGTGTAAATATGCGAAATTCATGTGCACCACAAACTAAAAAATGTATTACCTGTGTCTAAATGATCCTCACTTCTCTTATTAATTGCTTTTTGTTTCTGCTAGACAAAGTCTAAAAATCATGACTTATGTGATCTGTTTTTGAAGCAGATAGTTAAATGATATATATGTGTATGGTTTGCAGTTGCATTATTATTGTCACAAGTTAGTTTGATTCTATGTCAATACAGACTTTTAAAATTGATGCAATGTATGACCATTTATCTATGTAAGTGATGGTTTTAATAACACCACATCAAAAATATATATCATTAACCTTATCACACATGATCATATACATCTATCACAGCTGGTGAAGGTCTTTTAAGGTGGTACCTAACACTACAGGGAGATAACTCTGTAAAATCAGCTAAACGTTTAAATTACATTGCATTGTAAAGAGAATATTAAGCTTCTCAGAGCTCAAAATGAGTGTTTGTCAAACTGCCATATAACCAGTGTAATTTATCTTATAAAACGGTTGGTTCAAATTTTTGATTTTTTTATATTTTTATCAAAGGGTCAAATTGAATACTTCTTCAAAGTTTTATGAAAATTAAACGAGCCAAATTAATTTTAGTGCAGGTGTTGGGTACCATCTTAAGGAAAGTGAGATAAAGAAAGAATTTTTTATAAAATTTTCACACCACATTTACCCTGACAATATAGATACATTTTTTGAAGTTTGATATCAAATAATTATCAAAGGTACCAGGGTTATGATTTAGTACGCCAGACATGCGTTTCAGCTACATATCGATAAGACTCATCAGTTCATATCAAAATGAATCCATATATGAAATGATATTTTGTCGAATCATTGTTAAACAGGGTAAAATATTGATATAAATACTGTTTAAATAAAAATATTGCCATGGTCTATTTTTTTAAAACTATATTGCCCCTTGAAGAAAGTATTTTTTTGCATTTATTAATATAACTACCTTAAGATGACAGTGTTATGATAAAACATTTCTATTGGAAGTATAGTTGCAATAAATTATAAGGCAGTACATGTACAGTTTCTGATAATCATATATGAAAAAAAATCATATATTGCAAAGAAAAGAGATATAAAATTTGGAACAAATAAAAGTATTGACCCACACCTGACTCTTATTTGGAACTGTACTAACAATTGTTGATCCGTCCATATGAATAGTCTGTGATATGTTTTAACAATTTATTTTATGTTGAATTTGTATAATCTAGTAATATCTCTTATTTATTTGTTTTTCAATTGATCACATATATAATAATTTTAAAAGTGATCGATTGTTTTTTCTATTACAAAACATCTCATTATTTAAGATTTCTTTAGAATATGTTGAATATTAGCTTTAACTATAATTGATGTGCATATGTGGGCATTCATCCTTGGTTTACTAGTTATATGGTATTTCTGAGGTATTCAGAGACAATCTATTGTTTAAAAATGTCATATTACAAATTTGCATTTACATCTTCAATTCTTGGTCTTTTTACTGACCAGTTATTGTAAGGCTGTCTTATATGAAGAAAAAAAATCATGTTTTTTCTTTTTTTATCACCTATAATGCTCTTCATTTTAGGCCAATGTTCATATAAAGAACAAGAACTATATTTTATAGTAAAGTATAGAATATACATGGAAGTGCAGTATTTTAAGCTACAATATCCTGAACACAAATCTATTGCTTGTCCTGTTTAAAGAATATCTTCAATTTGTTATTGATAATCTAAAATATTGTGCAGTTAACTCATGATTTCTAATGACAAATATGTAACAGCAAGCCCTATAATGAACAAACTATCATTTTGTCAAATAGTTGCATTTTGTACACTGTTATAAGCTTTTGGAATATTTTTTGCGTTGCATTATCTTTTTGGGGCTAAAAAGGCTCCATTTCTATAATAACTATCATACTTCACATTCCAAGTTATGCTTGCAAAAAATTCCATTCTATTTTTCAATATGTATTGATGATTATATACTTTTTAAAATATCTCAATGTATATGAGGCAGCTTCATATATCAAGAGTATCAACTAAATTATTTGAGTTTCAAATGTATCATTTTGATTTGATGCCTATAGCTTTGCACCTCAGAGAGTTTTCAAACATCACTTAACATTTCATATCTAATAAAATTGAGAATGGAAATTGGGAATGTGTCAAAGAGACAACAACCCGACCATAGATAAAAACAACAGCAGAAGGTCACTAACAGGTCTTCAATGTAGTGAGAAATTATTACATACTGAATTTATTTAAAGTCTGTATATTGATCACTAATTAATGCCAATATGAATGATACAGTTTCTGTATGATAATGTCTACTTTAATGAAATTCTTCAGTTGTGATAGACTACTTTCCAATTAGTTCACTGTCTGTAAATTTCCTATGACACAATTCTTTTTCTAGTATATCACAAAAAATATTGATTGTTCTATGACTTTATTTACATTGATTGATTTAAAAATATTTGAGTAATAGTTTGACACAAAAAACATTATGTTTTTCTTAGGGAACTGTTTCAAACTTTGCCCAGCAATCACCATATTTTTTTCAATAGTAAATGATCATAAATGAAAAATGTACACTGTTATGCACTTTTGAAATTATTATTATTTCATCATATTTTTTGTATACATTTGATAAAAATTGCATTTATTTTCCCCATTCATTTCAAGTGTAATAATGTCTAAAAAAAAAACACAAGTTTAGACAGACCTATTTTGATTGTCATGATTTTTCCCCAGATTTGATTAGGTCTATAATTATTTTATTTGATCATTGATTCAAATTCATTTATTTGTACACCAACTTAGGAAGTTTTCTCCTGCACAAAATATGATAACAGTACATAAAGATTTTATGTATTATCTATTGAAAAAAGACTTCATTAATGACAATGTTGATAATGTGACTTTCAGTAGAAAGCATACTTATACACTTGCATCAATTTGTCTATTGAAGTATATAGAGTCGAACTAATGAGGTAAATTAAGGTAGATTGATGGTATACCGCCATCTTGGATTGTACAATCACAGTACAAAATCGGTCTACTTATTTGCCTAAATCTGCAAATTTAGAGACAGATTTGCATTCAATAGTTAGACTGTTTTTTTCTATTTAAAGAAAACCTGTTAATTTATCTTATTATACAAAATATTTTAACAAATATCATTTGTTTTGGTTTTAAAATAAAAAAAAAATTAAGTAAGCCATTTAAGGGGAGATAACTCTTTTAGTACAAAATTCACTTGTAGCTAGAAAACAAGTTCGGTGACACCATGTTTTCTTTTTAACTTCTTAAAACATATTATGAAACCTTTCTTCTGGCAATTTATTTCAAAATTCTATCTCATAGAATTTTTTTTATGCACACTAATGTGTTTTTTCATGAACAAACTAACCAAATTTTGGCAATTTTCAACGACTCATTGCTTGAAAAATAGCACGGTGACACATACTTTTTATTAAATTTTTGAAAAGAGCATTGTGAAATCTTCATTTTGGCAAATTATAAAAAAATTATATACTTGTGATCTTCCTAAAACAAATAAAAGTTTATGTCAATGTGACAGCAACCAAATCTGTCATTAAGGATATAAAACGCCTAGATTAGGGTCTTCAACAATAGTTAACTAATTAGCAACAGGAAGAATTTTGCAATAAGTGACAATGATATAACACCTATTATAGTCTAAAAATTATGAATAAATTGACAGCAAATGTCATTTACAATTTTTTTAATGAAAAAATGTTCGATTTTTGTAACGGTAACCTCTACTTTGAGTTCAGACAATAGGCTCTTAAGAGCCTGTATTTAATGATTAATCACTCTCATTTCATCATAACTCTGTGTGCTATGGTTGATAAGGCATAAGATATACCTGTATTTTTAGATATGTGTGTTTATGTATTTACTTATAAATTGATCTAGTCAGGACACTTATATAGTGCCAATATTTCTGTTTACATTAAGATTTAATCAAAATTTAATGTTATTGTGTCAAACTTCACAATGTAGTTATTCTTTAATCACTAAAAATAGCTATAAACATTCTATGGTATTTAGAATATTTTAGTATATTTAAATGTCAAGACTTTAAATTATGCACAGATATCAAATATTGTTTTTGATTTAATATTAACAAATTTTCCAGTAAAAGCCTATCATTTCAATATTACATTTAACTAATTTTGAAACTTATAAATAATTCAATATTTGAAAACTTCCATTTGTAATGCGATTCTTTTATGGTAACATATTGTTGAGACCAGGTTGTCTGCAATTACTTATGATTACATAAGATTCAGATGCATAGAATTCAATTATCTTTAATTAAAAACTGTATTGAATCAAATAAAATTCCAGTAATGGGAACTATCACACGATAGTACTGATTACTATACAAATTGTTAACCCCTCTTAACATGACATTGATGAAATTTGTCATCAATACAAACAGAAAGCCCTCCATGTAGAATATTGTAACTTCGTAATCATATATGATTTCTGACAATGAAGCAGTTTACAACACATAAACAAACAAAATAAAGGAAGGAGATTTAAGCATTTGATGCTTTGTGCAATAACTAGACCAAAAATTCTGTTTTCTTAGAATATTTTGTTCTGTGATATAATCTTTTGTTATTTCTTATCTATCATTGTTTATTTTGTGCATTGTGGTTTTCTTTCTAATAAAACGTTTTATGCAATTATTTTTATAGTTTTGTATTGTAGAGCCTTTTTTTAAACATGAATTAATTGTCATGGTCCTGTTCTGTGTGTAATCAATGTAATACTTGAGAACTTAAAAATGTGTGCTCATATATGAAGTCAGGTAACAAAAATACCAAACTCTATGGAAAATCCAAAACATAAAGTCCCTCAACAAATGGAAAACAACTGTTATATTCTTGACCTGGTAATGCATTTCCTTTTGTAGAAAATGGTAGATTAAACTTGGTTTTATAGCTAGGTAAAACTCACACTTGTATGACAGTCGTTTAGTATATCATTATATTTATAACAATGTTTGAGCTAAAAAGAAAGATATAGCCGTATTTGACACCACTTTATGGAATTTTGGATCCTCAATGCTCTGCAACTTTGCACTTGTTTGGCTTTATAAAAATTTTGATATGAGCGTCACTGATGAGTCTTATGTAGACGAAACACTCGTCTGACGTACTAAATTGTAATCCTGGTACCTTTGATAACTGTATAATAGGTAAATATGTCACAATTTGAGGTACTACCGTCAATATATAATTTTAATCTTTTTAAAAAAATAAACATTATGTGTAAAAAGAAAAAAAAATGGTATGCAAACACTCTATAGACGAATTGCATAAGCACAAATGAAAGACAAAAATACATAACGACTATAGCACAATAACAATTTTGGGGTGTATAAATATCCCACGCCACGTCAAAAAGATAAAACAAAATATAGACTAAACAGAAGCACTGTGTAGGAGGCAACATGTGGGGTGTTCACTATGTTTGACACGGGTTGCAGGATTTGAAGCAGTGAAAATTGATCAAGGTCAATTCAAATAACAATTTTTTTTATTTATTTTTTTTAATTATTAACAAATAATGTATTGCACGGAAGGAACCAAACCATAATCTAGTTCCAGCAGGCAGAAGCAGACATTTTCTTACTTTG
This sequence comes from Mytilus trossulus, assembly GCF_036588685.1. Classification (NCBI taxonomy): domain Eukaryota; kingdom Metazoa; phylum Mollusca; class Bivalvia; order Mytilida; family Mytilidae; genus Mytilus; species Mytilus trossulus. Next base: position 63,869,421 of record NC_086376.1, on the reverse strand, counting down.
TTTTTTCAAACACCTCTTCCTAGTTTGCTGCATTGCAGATTTTGAAGTTTTATATGCAAATTTCAGGATAAAAAAAACACTACCTTTGACGATTTATATAGAAAGGAATTTCTTCCATGAAAACTAACCAAATATCAGCTTTTTAGTAACAATTTATTGTTTTTTAAACTATTCATCAAAATATAATGTGGGTCTCTGCCTGGAGTGTCAGATTTTGCGTCTCAATGAGTATAAGCATTTATTGAATAAAATATATTTGCATACAAAATATATGATTGTTATTCTCCGCTTCAATCAGCCACTTCATGTCAAATGTAGCCGACACCTGCATGTGATTTTCTACCCAATGAGTAAGGATTAAAAATATTAAAAAATGAATAAAAAGAACACTATAACACATAATTGAGATGATAAACAAATTCCTATAAGCTACTTCAAGACTATCATTTATCATTTGTGAAGTTTATATTATAAAATTATCAACAATGTCTTGGGTGTCTTCCAATGATCTTTTTTTCAGAAAAAGGACAAGACGGCTATTTGACAACCTTGGTTCATCAACCTTCTTATCAGACACTGGTGATGTTTTAGTAGCAGCTGCAAGCTCTTGATTAACGAATGAGCTTGAGAAATGTAAATCCCATATGCAGGGGAAATAGATAGATATATTAGGGAAATTTATAATTTCAAAATTAAAATCGTCTCATTTGTCATGGTTTTTGGTACTGAGATGCTTATGTCAAATCCAAGGTCTCAAAATGAGACAGAGGAAGCAGTGTATGCTTCTCTAGTTTCGATGGATATATGATTTGGCTTTAATAAACTTTTTGGTTTATTTTTATCATTGTATGAAAGAACTCCCACTCATATTAAAAAAAGAGGTTGACATGGAGAGGCGCACAGTTAGTTCCCATAGGAATGCTAATTATATGTTAAAAAAAAATTCTACCATCAAATTCAACAAATATGTTGAATATTTTATAAAATAAGAAATTCCAGCATAATGCAATCATTAGTTAAATCCTTTTAAAAGTTGCTCGTCTAAAATGGTATTTGTTTAATGGTAGTTTTCACAGTTTCTGACAGTAATTATTTTATTTGGATTCGTTTTCTTGAGATATTGTTCTAGTTCTAAAGCAGGAATCTACTCCCACGTTGCACATAATGTCAGCTTTCGGACTGAGTGTTATTTCTGGAGATGTTGAAGTTTCAATTTGGCAATTATATTAGAGACACATTCGTTTCTCTAAATTTGTAGTCTCCTATTATGAAACCTATTTGCCGCTGTTATTCATTCCTGCTTGTGGCTGTTAATTAGATATATTAAAAGGATCATATAGTATTATAGAAATGAAAAGCGAAATACAAATGCCGATTTATAGAAAACCTGAGGGCAGTACTGGTATTCTTTCTAAAGAGACCAAATTATGATCGGAAAGTCCCATGACAAGCGAATGGCACAATTAAAATCTCAAACACATCAAACGAATTGACATAAACTGTCATATATATTCCTGACTTGGTACAGGCATTTTCTTATGTAGTAATTAATGGATTAAACCTGGTTTAATAACTAGCTCAAACTCTCACTTGCATGGCAGTCGCATTAAATTCCATTATATGGACACACATGTGTTAACAAACCAAACAGAAATATAAGTATAGTTTAACATATCATAGGGTAAAACAGTTTACATTGTGTTATAATCTTAATAACTATAAAAGCAAAGAATAAATCAACAACGAAAAACAAAAAGGCATATAGACAAAAGAAAAATCTAAAAAAAATACTCAACTCCCGTAGAAAAATTCAAAACAGAAAGTCGCAAATCAAATGATAAAACATATCAAACGAATGGACAACATCTGTCATATAACTGGCTTAATTGGTACAGGCATTTCTAATGTAGAAAATGGTGGATTGGGCCTGGTTTAATATTGCTAAACCTCTCACTCTCCCAAAACTCATTACCACTGAAACTACTATAACACATGTGTTATAGACTCAGATTAGCAATGCAAATAACAAGAATACAAAAAGTTACCATATCACAATATCACAATGACAGGATATATTAGAACAGAGACACGTCAAATGGGTTTTACCAAATAAAGGCAACAGTAGTATACTACTGTTGGAAAATCAGAAATCGATTGAGAGAAAACAAATCCGGGTTACAAACTAAAACTGAGGTAAACACAACAACTATAGGAGGAAAACAACAGAAACACCTAAGTGCAACCAAAAACCAAAACGACAATGATAAGTTGGGAAATGTATATCCCATATCCATGTCCAATCCACCATTTTGTCTTAAAATGTCCTGTACAAAGCTAGGAATATGTTTTCTTGTTATTTACAGTTCGTTTCTATGAATGTTGGCGTTTGGTTTTGTTTGAGTTCAGTGTTTCGTTTTTTTTCCCGTTGTTTTCCTCTTACAGATGATGCTTTTTTCTATGATTAAGTTTGTTACCCGGATTTGTTTTTCCTTAATTGAATTATGGCTACATAGTACTACTGCCTTAAGTTATAATTTCTTTTCCAGATCATTTTGAATTTTTTTTGGCCACACTGGCATTTTTGTACATTTTGCATTGCTGAACATCTTTGTTGTTTAAAGTTTCTGTTTTAGTTGGAGATAATACATGCTAGAACATAACAAAAAAATTAGAAATCTTCATTTTATAAGGCCATTATAAATCCTAAGGAGTTCAGTATTTTTGATCATATTGCCATTTTGAAGATTTGGCACTATTGATTAATTTTGTTTTATTCAGCTTCGTCGTTGTTGTTTACCCTTTTTCATGTCTAATTTAGTATTCTAGATGATAGACAAAGGCATAACCATTTATAAGCTAAACATTGTTATTAGAGGACAATTACTCCGTGATTATCGAGTCGTCTGATTATTTTGGTGAATAACAAAGAATGCCATGCAAGAATACAGATATTGACCGACATTTTCTGTCCATGTCAGATTTTTGTTTCTATTTAGCAGTTATAAAGCAGTAACCTGGAAACAAACCTTTTTGTTCTGACATGTAAATCCACGTGGTATCAACTCTAATAAATATAACTTGATGAATGAAGGTAACACTACTTCATTTTGTATTTCTTTGTGGTGTTAACAATTTGGTATACTGGTCAAATTTCTCTCCAAATCATTGTTCAAATCAGCATATTTAATAGTGAGGAAAAAAAATCAGTATCTAAAATAAAGTCAATGTCAAATTCAAATAGTCCAGGTGTACCTCACCCAGACAGTGATCAATACATAAACAAGATGAATAAGTCCAAATAAGTGAAAATTTGAAATAACTCTGGATCTGTCATTAAAACAAAACCATCATGAACTGTTAACTCATGTAATCCTGACAATATCTTATGTACATAAACTTCGCTAAATAAAAGTCAATTCCATCAACTGACTATACTTTCTATAACGCAATAATAGACCTACAAACAACAAAGACAAAGTTATCAAGAGTTCATAAGCTCTGAACTCATAGAAATAATAATAGACTGTGAGATTAGTATGGCCAAACATAAATACCTTTGGCACTGTGTTGGTATACGTAGTATATAACTACCTCCATCAGATAAAAACCATCAGCATGAGAACATAAATTACTACAACACATAAATCCGCACAATGCTAATGAACCAGATAGCATATATGGCCATGCATGTATATAAAAGACCGGAGAACACGGATAGCAATGCAAAGAAAAACATGTCACACAGTAATTCATTGTGGTTCTAGGGTAAGAAACCCGTAAAAGAGTTGATTCTATGGATTTATTTGTATAACTTAATTGGTAATCGTTTTACTATTGACAAAACAAAATGGTCAGTGTACATAGTTTTCTAGGTGCTAAGAAAAAAAACACTAAACCAATTTGTTAAAATCGCCATTTATGACAATAACTTTACGTAATTGCGAGATGAGTCACACTTTTTGACCGGCTATAGTATAGAAAGTCCCTGGACTGTCTTAACTGTTTACAAAACTTAGAATTTTTCGAAAAACTAAGGATTTCTGGCTTTAAAGATAATCCAGCTGCTTGTTCAACAGATCAAGCTTATCATATTTGCTATCGAACTATCTCTCTATGTGTCTCTATTTTCATGATTACAAAGTTATACTAGTATATTAGTCTCAGGTATACGAGACACACACACACAAAAAAGAAACTAACATCAGTAAGGCAATTTAACATGTTTAACACATGCAGAGAAGTTTGTTTTTCATGATAATAACAAGTTACACTCAAATAAATATCGTTCTCCCAGATATATGTAGTCAATCAGAACAAAATCAACGGTTTTAGTAATACATATACCATTTGGTGGTCCGAAGGTTTTGCCGACCATCAAATTTTTGCAATAGAAATAATAGTTATAGGACCAGCAGATTTTTTATGAGGACTACCATGGGAAAAGATTTTGAGAACGGCTCTGCAACATCTTTAAATTGCTTTATACAGATCTTACTTTACACAAAATAATTCAGTAAGCAAGTTACCCGTCAAGATGTCCGGCCTTATTGCTCATATATCATGGCAGTCAAACATTGGAAAATCGGTCTAGTCATGCCAGTTTAAGATTAAAACAAATTAAATGGCTGAGTTAGGAAACTAGATAGAGAAAAAGTCACGACCGCAACGATCTCTTCAGTCCTGTAATTTCCAATCATTTTTCTTCGTTTATTGCACTTACTTGTATACCAACATCTTTGAAGCCAAAATAGAACAAAGACGTTACGCACAGTATTGGTGATACGTTTGTAACGTCAGAAAACGTTCATCGACGGAACGTTGAGAAAACGTTATTGAAGCCTGTGTTAACGTTTGCATCTAAATCTTAGCATCCCGCTTTTTGTTCTCTTCTTCTTTTTTCCTTTTTTCCTTTCTTTATTTAATCTTATTCTTTCAGTGGTGGTTAAATTTGTTTTGGCCTACAAGAATGTAGTTTATGCATAAAAAAATAAAATGACAAAATAAACACCGTAAAATAAACGTTACGTTGAAAATCACGGAAAAACGTTACAAGATTGCATGGTAACAAATCAGACTAGACATTTCGATTTTCTTATTATTTTTTTGTCTTTCATTATATATTCAAAATTCCTTTTATATGAGAAAGACTTTTAAAAACACATTACAAAAACAATACATAAACTCAAGAATAAGATACACAATTGATTTATATTTACGTTCGAATGTACAACATCTTTACAAAAACGTGCATTTAGCACACGGTAACAAAATGGACTAGACAAGCATAAAGTTAAAATTCGATTAGAAAATTCCACTTCCAAACCATGTTTTTGTACTATTTGTAAACGGTATTAAAAGCACATTAAGAATATATGGTTTTTTTTCGTTTACATATTATTGCATTCCATAAAATTTCTTACCGTAGAATCCATTGTAATTTTCCCCCCTATTTCATATGACTTGTTACATCATCTTTTGAACATTTCAATGCATCTTCTAACTCGAATATTTGAAAAAATGCCCAAAACGTCGGATGCGACGTCGTAGCGAATTGTGCTAAAATTTCGCATAGCATTTCTTGCTAATTTGCGTGCAAAAATAAGATTTTCTGATTCAAATTACTAAAAAAAATTGATTTCCATGTTACAAGTTACGCTCATATTTTTTGACGTTTTTTTCCTTTTTTATTCTAAAAGACATGCTCAAATTAGGAAGAAAAAACGCGGAACTAGTAGGGTTCACCAATACTGTGCGTACCGTACCCCCCCCCCCCCCCCCCTTTTTGTCCTGGTTTGGGAACCCCCTTTTTAAAATGGCTGGATCCGCCCCTGCCGCGACGGCAAATTGATTTTTTGCTGTATTTTATCAGAGACATATATACAGTATATGTCTCTGATTTTATCGATAGAAAAAAAATGTTGGAAAAGTAAAAAATTGGCGGGAATTTAAAGGGAGACAACTTTTGCTAGGAAAAGATGGCTGCGCCCATGAAATTGGAAAGTTGTGTTCAAAATTATATTGAAAATACAGTTGCAGACCAAAAGTCAACGATAAGCTCGGTCACAAAAGGTACTTATTTTGATTGCTTATCACTAATGTGTACTGTTCACGTACTTCTTAATTAAAAACCTACTGCTGAGCGACCTTATGAATAAAAGGGGGAGGTGGTCTTACACAATAGTCACAGACACAGGTTATGCAAAAACCCTCTGTCGACATCAGCCATTTACTGCTAATGTCAGCATCAAATCGTGATTCCTCAAAATCTCCCTTCTTCTTCTTCTTCCGTTAAGGAGTTGACCTCATATTTGAGTGATTTACTAACTCCGCTCGGTAAAACAGGCATTGACAGGAGGCTTCTCCATTGATTAAAAGTGAATATTAACAAAATAATTTAAACTATTTACACTGTACAATTTGTCAAACTGATGTCTAGTTAGGCTGCATCTGGGTCCAGGGCACACTGGCTAATCTGGCCCTGAAATCCTCGAGTGTTGGTGCAGCTGCTACTGTGTCTGGCAGAAGGTTCCAGTCCCTTATAGAGCGTGGGAAGAAGGAGTTGTTGTATACTTCCTTAGTAGCTCTTATCTGTCTAAGTCTGTGGCCACCCCTTGTTCTGTTGTCCCCAGGTGTGTAGAAGATAGCTGGTTGTATCTCCACTAGTTGGTTCTGTATCTTGTAGCATAGTACGAGTCGCTGTTTAATTCGTCTATACTGTAGGGGATCCCACTGGAGTTGGTCTAATAATCCAGTGACGCACCCTGGGGAAGTGTCTGTGTACTGGTTGTAGACAAATCGTGCTGCTTTACGCTGTACCCGGTCGATGTCTTTGATCAATGTGGTTTGATGGGGGTCCCACACTGTGGCAGCGTACTCAATCGATGGTCTGATGAGAGCACAATAGGCTATGTTTTTAACAGATGGTTTGCATCGGCCCAGGTTTCTGCGGAGAAAACCGAGGGTCCTGGTTGCTTTCCCTGTGGTGTTAATAATGTGCTTATTCCACTGTAGGTCTTGACTAATGGTAACTCCAAGGTACTTTCCGCTATCAACAACTTCTAGTTGGTGTCCGTGCAAGGTGTATGTTGTTTGCAGGGTGTTGCGCTTGTTAGATATCCTCATGACTGTGCACTTTTCTGGATGGAAACACATCTGCCACTTGTGTTCCCACTCTTCCAGAGCAGTGAGGTCTCTCTGTAGAGTTGCAGCATCATCAGGATTTCTAATTTTTCTGTACACCAGGCTATCGTCCGCAAACAACCTTACATCTGAAGATGTACAATCTGGCATGTCGTTGATATATATGTCAGGAATAGTAGAGGACCTAAGACTGTCCCTTGTGGAACTCCTGATAGTACATCTAAAGGTGATGATGTATGTCCTTCTAGTACAACTGACTGGGTTCTACTGCTTAGGAAGTTATCAATGAAGGGGGCAAGGAGGGTACCCATAACAGCAAAACAGTGAATTGATTTGGTGAAAAACAGATAACAAGGAATTGAAAAAGAACAATAACAGATAACAGTAAATGAAATATGAAAATAAATCTGTCCAGGTCCAATCCAGTAGATCACTCGTAGATCTTAGTATATAACTTGTGGTATGGACCTAGAAAATTGTAATTTGTGTTAACAAGACGTTTCGGCCGTTCTGCCTTGGTTGATTTTTATCCATAACTTGTACAATAAGTTATGGTATTGATGTTTATTTTTTCCAAACGAAATTACTTAGTTTCTGTTTTTGATGTACGGATATTTTTAATCTAGGACATTTGTAGGATCAATTTTTAATGATTTAGGTTTTTTTACTTAATTTTTGAAAGTAGTGCAGCCAGTGACACTTTATTATTAATTTGATTTTTAGATTTTTTATTTCTGAAAATCAATATATATACTTTACAAGAAATAATAAAAAAAAAAACCAATATATTTTGTTTTATTTAATGACCTCATGATCATGATGATCAAACTTACTTATAAAATACAAAATACCCAGATCAGTGGAGACAGGACATGTATCTGACACACGCATGCCAATTATGGTTATTCTGGTATTAGAAATTGACTCAGTTGTCAACTCTGATAGTATTAGTATAATAGAAATTGGACATAGTGAAAATTTGAAAGACACCAAGTGAAACACCAATCATGTATCGTATGTGAAATTATAGAATATGGAAAATTTGGGTACAGCTGTAGGATTTTAAAAACCGTATTTGTCGAAAAATTAAACTGAAGACACATCTTTATTTGCATCAATGGTTTCTGAGCTCCAATTTCGCCATGTGAGGCAGTTAAAAAGCTTTTGAAAAATATGGTGGTCAGGGTTCTCTTTCATATGTAAATGAAAAGAGAGGGAGTAGCACTTATAATATAAATGCTAAAAAAAAAAAGATGTTGTATAATTTCCCAAAAGCCATAATTCAAACCCATACCACTTAGTAATGTAAAACAATTCAGAGGAAAAAACTAACTGTCTGATTTATCCACAAAATAGTGAAAGAAAAATTAGTAAAGGAGCTACCATTTGATTTTTAGGGGGGAGGGCTAGGATGAAAAATGTTGTCCTGCCTTTTTTTTTAGTTGTAATCTCTGTCCTGCCTTTTTATTTTTCTGTCTATTCGGTCCTGCCTTTTTTTCTTAGCTTATCCTGACTTTTTTACAACAATTGTCATCCTGCCTTTTTTTTTTGCCAAGTTACTCATCCTGCCTTTTTTTTACTCAAAATTCTGTCCTGCCCCCCCCCCCCCCCCCCCATAAAAATAAAAAAATCAAATGGTAGCTCCCTAACACAGTAACAAACTACAACCACTGAATCCAGGCTCCTGACTTGGAAATAGGCACATACAGAATGTGACTGCGGCAACTTTAGCATTTTAGTTAGTGTCCAATACTCCCCTTATCAGGGACAGTGGTGTAATAGTACAGCATAAAGATTATTACTAGTATATGTGGCCATTGAATAAAAAAAATCTATAGGGTGTACCAATGCTTTTTTATAACAAAATCCATACTATAAGTTATTGTACAAGTAATAAGTGAATTATAATTTGTACAAAATATTACAATGTACATGTACATGTTCACAGACAACGAAATTTATTACAAAGGATGGATAATAATAATATATACTGGAATGGTCCTGGTCCAATTTATTTTAATATGTTTTTCTGATGAATGTTACTGAAATTCTTCTGCAAATACAGGACCACTCGATATTACCAGTAGAAAGACCCCAATAGATATACACTGTAAGAAGATGTGGTAAGCGTGCCAATGAGACTATTATCCATTCAAATCACAATTTTCAATTATCTTCAATTTCTACAGAAGATTGGCTATCAGAATGCTAACATTTCAATTTTCAATAACAGTTAACAGCAAATAGATTCTCACAATAACAGATAACAAAATAGATAATAGTCCTATAACAGCTAACAGAAAATAAGACAATAACAGCTAACAGTAAATGTATTTTCAGAATAACAGATAACAAAGAATTAAAATGCCTCATAACAGCATAACAGTTACCCGGTAAACCCCTTGCCCCCCTCTTCAATCATGATTTGTCAGAGGTCTCCAATATCTATCCATTACCTTTATTGTTTGTACATCATGTACATGTAAATAAATAACATGATTCTTCAAATCAGTTATTTTTTTAATCATTAGATGTTCATTTTATTCATTAGATGTTCATTTTATTGTCATGTACCAAAAATTAATATTTACATAATTTTGAACTTTTTTTTTTATTGTAACTCCACATGAACATGATGAAGGAACCCCAATTATGGCCATCATATGACCCTCATAATTGTATCCATAAGATCTAATCCATTTTAGCAAATGTTTAGTGAACTATCTAGAGCTCAGAAAATTGGCGATCCAAATTTGTCAGAAGTGATTTCCATAACTATCCTGATCCTAATTCTACAACCAGATTTTCCTCTTAATTAGGCTTATACAATATACACATAAACCTCAATCATGTCTATCTAAAACAGTTCTAAAGGCAAGTCACAATTATTATTAAAAAAAACCAATGAAATAAGAAACAAAAATAAGAATAAAAAAACATTGAAGGTCTTTCTTGACATCAATTTCATAAATTATTCATCAGAAGCTACTTTCAGTTTACTCAAAGTAACTTTTGGCATCCAACATGTCCAAGCATAGGTTTCTTCATACTGATTCATTAAATAAATGTTTCTTAATCATGTTAATTATAATATAGTTCTGTCTGAAATAAGGGAGATAATTGTCAACTTCGGAGTTAAAAAATGTCACTTCTGGTCTCAGAAGCTTTATTTACACTGATTCCCAAAATATTAGGTTTCTGCATACTTTTCCCGTAAGATGGGAGATACATGTACATGTATAAGGTACTTTAAGTATAGTGAAATTCACTTCCTGTCTGATATGAAAGGTTATTGTACAACATGTACAACGATGTATGCATATATTTTTAAAAAATATTTAGTTTTTATGTAGTTTTCCTTGAAATAAGTGCAAAAATAGCTTCTTCCAGTTTACTTGAGGTCCCTTCCATTTAATACTTTTCAAGGTCACATGTCAACCAACAATTTGCAAAAGATCTTATGGCTTTATCACATACAATGTTGGAGTTATAATCAATTTACCTTAATTTAAATTGAATCATTCAGGTTCAATAACTTAAGATTTCATTGAATTGTTTCCGACAAATGTAGCATATTTTTATCACAGTTAGGCAAACATTTTGCACTGCCAATAGTTTTTTCTGCATCTTTTTAAAAGTGACAGAGCAGACAATGGAACAAAGAATATTGAAGATTAGAATTTGACCTTGACCTTTGACCCAGTTTCTATTCCTACATGTCCTACAGTCCTAGGACCAAGGACCTCAAATCAAAAGACCCTAGGTCTATATCTCTTATGGTTTACCAGTTACAAATGCATTTCACTTATTTCAAATGTATTACAGGAAATAACTCTCCTATGGAACATTGGCGCAAGAAGAAAAAAAAATCAGAACAAATACAATAGGTCTTTCCACAGAAAAGTGGAAAGATCTAATAAAAGAAATTCCCTTTCTACCACTGCTTTCAGGTTGGAGAGAGGAAACAAGCATATGTATCCCACCTTTAGGTTACAAGAATGCAAGAAAATGTTATACTTTCAAGATTTTTATTCAATCTATTGAGAATTCTCATTTGCCTACGGCCTAGCCAAGATCAGATGTGCATTTCATAGTGGGTCTATGTTATAGGCTTGTAAAGACAAGAAGATAACCTTTGAATAAGTAACAAATCTTTGAACTGATAAAGAGAATGTAGGGTTACACAATGAATATCAAATATCATGTATAGGTGTTACCGTTTTAAAATAAAACACTAAAACACATGTGAAAATGGGCAAAATTTCACGTTATATTGTTTCATTTAAAATTTCGCTGTTTTTATCAATTGATAGTTTTTAAGTGAACTTAATTTGAACTACATTATTGGTTCACTGTTATAGACAATTTATTCATCTTTCTTTTACTGGTTGTTGCAACAAAAAATCTCCAGTGGTTACAAAGTTATGATAAAAAGTTGGACACTATGTGCTTGTTATGAAATTTTGTACTTTTGTTTTTAGCTTACTCAGTGTAGTGATAAAAGAGAAAAATCAATCAAATTTATGCTATTATGTATTAAGTTTTCTCTTCTAGTATATACATTATCAAAAACTACCTCATTTATCAATATTGCAGTACCCTAGCTGGAGATATATGCCATCAAAGTTGGATACAAAAATAAAGTGAAAAAATGTCTTGTCCGTAGACATGCATTCCCTAGTAAACTTGAAGTATAATAACATTAATGTTGCATTGCTAAGTTCCTGTTCTTTTGTAGATATGAAAACACTACTAACATTTTTTTCTACCATCTATTAATAGAGGAAAAATTTCAAAAGTATGTCAGAATGTCTTGTCCGTAGACACATGTCTTGTCCGAGACATGTCTTTTTATCAATATTGCTTGGCTTTATGGGTCTAAATTAGTCCTATGTGTTGTTTAAACATAGAAATATCTTATTTTTGATAAATAAATGGTAATTTAAGTGTACTCAATTTTTGTAAAATTACTTCACAGGAGTGGATTTTAAAAAGTGGCAGATTATTAGTCATAAAGAGCATACTTTATCTTACTTCAATTTTGTTGATTCCAATTGCTGCATACCTTAAAAGATTAACTAAATCAAATGAAGAAAAAGTAATTCTCTCTCTCTAACTTATCTATTGCGTTTCAGTACTAACAGCAGACGGGGAATTGTCTACGGACAAGACACTTGTACATAACAAGTATTAAATTCAATTATTTGAACTTAAATCTTATTTATAGGTGATTAAAGTTATCTATTCAAATTAAAACTCAGTATTTTCAACATAAATATAGTCACAATTAGTTCTAACAGATTTTTTTTTCAACTGAAATTGTCTTGTCCGTAGACATTACCACAATATATTTGTATCCAATTTCCTTGAGTTCAGCCTAATTTGAAAGGTAACATGCATGTTATTTTTTCAAGAGAACACATTTAACTATATCAAAATTGAGTTTTAGTAATAGTTTGATTGTTTTAAACATTCAGATATATGGATTTCAGTAAAAAGAATGTGTCTTCATTCTGGCTTAATCAATAAATAGTTGAGATATATAAAGAATTATGGGTACAATTTTATATTTTCCAAAATTTAAAAACACAGATTAAAATTTAATTGGTAACTTTTAATCTTAACTTCAACAATCATCTTTGAAAGCATTTAATTGAATATCAATAAAATGTCTTGTCCGTAGACATTATCAAAATGTGTTTGTTTTCATTTTTCTGAAAGTTAAGCATCATTTGATAGATAAACCTGATAAAATGTGTGTTTTTTTTTTCAAGAGAACACTTTCAGCTATATCAAAATTAGGTTTTAATAACACATTTCATTAATTATGAATACAATGTCTTGTCCGTAGACAAAACATATGAATTGTATTGCTAAGTTTGATTGCTTACTGTAAGAATATGAATCAAGTTATTTTAATGTTCTATACACCAAAAGATAGGGATTTTTTGGAAGTTTTGTTATTTATAGATAGGTTTAGATACAGTTTTATCAGATAAGATTAATAATCAAAGAAAGCTACTGTTGTTTGAAATAACTGTGAGTTAAACATGTTCTTGTCAATTTTTTTTCAATTAAAATGTTTGATATTCAATAATTCTAAACATATTTTGTTGTCTTTGTCATTGACCAAAAATCTCACACTGGTGACCATGTCTCAAAGGCAACCATTAAAGAAAATTATACAGTTTTTAAAAACCATTTATTTGATAAAAATATTAAATATTTCTTCCAAAAACTGCATGAAAATATATAAATGCTTCCAGTGTTAGCCTAACGATGGCAATTTTTCATAATTTAAACCATTTTTGAACCAAAATATCAAAAGAGTTTTTCCCTGAGGTGATACTTATTTTTGACTTCATGTGAAACACAAAATGCACATCTGATCTTGGCTAGGCCGCCTGCTTATGCAGCTGCTTGTCTCCAAATTTAAAGTATTTCTACTCTAAATTCAGTTGGCCTTAAACAAGATAAACACATAAATAGTAACTTTGTACAAACTGCTAAAAGTTTTCCAAATGTCCCCTGCATCTAACAAAAAACTTTATAAATAGTACTGTAAGTACTGTGCTGCATTATTAGATATAATCATGATAATAGAAAACACAGGATATGGCCTATATTATGGGGTATCCTGCCATGATATAAAGTAGGTACATGCACAGCACCAAGCACACAAGTAGCAACGGAACAGCACTTGTATTGCTTTTCTTAATTTGTTCCAATTTAAAGTAAAAAAAATAGCAATTTCAAAAAGCCAATTTCATTCAAAATGAAATGTATTTCTTGATTACAGAATTACAGTTATTTTGTTACAGTACACCTCAAGATGTATTAAGTCACATTTGTCCAATTTTGCAAGTGCTGGCCTGGTACAATGTATGATGTATTTGTTTTTATTCCCTACCTACAATAGTAGAGGGACATTACGTTTTCTGGTCTGTGCATCCTTTCATCTGTTGGTACGTTCTTTCGTCCATCTGTTGGTCCGTCTGTCTCTCTTTAGGTTAAAGTTTTTGGTCAAGGTAGTTTTTGATGAAGTTGAAGTCCAATCAACTTGAAACTTAGTACACATGTTACCCTAGGATACAATGTATGTTTTTCTAATTTAAATGCCAAATAAGATTTTGACCCCCATTTCACTGAACACGGAACATAGAAAATGATAGTGGGAGTTTCAGGTTAAAGTTTTTGGTCAAGGTAGTTTTTGATGAAGCTGAAGTTCAATCAACTTGAAATTTAGTACACATATTTCCTATGTCGTTACGATAAGATCCTTCTAATTTATAAATGCCAAATTAGATTTTCATCCTAATTTGATAGTCCACTGAACATTAAAAATGATATTGCAATTGGCTATGGGCATCTGTGTACTATGGAAACATTCTTTTTATTGAAAGATTGATGCTAGTACATGTAGTATATCATGATTTACAAATGTATCATTTAAGTGGGGAAATAAAATATGCTGCCCTGACAATGACTGAAGAAATTAAATTCACATTTGAATTACAAATGAAGATCTAATTTGTACATATTGTTTTTGTAGATATTGTCAACAATGAAGTAAAGTTAGTTACCTTTATAGAGAACCTTCAGTAAGTATAACCTTATGAATCTGGAGTCTAACGTTTCAGAACTTATTCAGACATATGAATAAAAGGGGATGTGGGGTAAATCACTGTAATCATGGTAAATGACATTGAACAGAAACCCAACACAAAAATAACAAATAAGAAAAAGAGACATCTGATTTGTGTTTGATTGAAGTGGGAAGGTCTTTGGATACATAATAAAAACATGTACATGTAGACAGGCAGGATATAAAGAAATTACCAATCATTGGGAAATAAAAGCTTTTAGTGTTTAAGCATACATGTCATGCATGTTAGGAAATAAATGCTGAAATTAAAAAAAAAATTGGGGTACACAACAAACATAGAAAATTAAAAAAAAAATAGTTATTAGACAATTTGAACACTGTATATATATTCAGAAATTTGTTCCTGCATTATGTATAGTCATTGATACCATTGTTGGACAATGTGCACAAATGTGAGATAAATAGTGCTTACATGTATAACTACTGTAAAAGCTAGAATTTTCGGTGAGGATTTAATTATTTAATTTCCTGGAAAGAACATGTCCACAAAATTAAAACTTCCAGGAAACATTAAACCTTATACAACATGTACATGTATGATATCACTTCCATTTATTGGAAACCACGAAATTAAGTCCCAATGAAATCTTATATAGAGGCAAAACCCTGAAATTTTAACCTCACTGTAATTAGTGTTTCTACAGTATTTGAAATGTGTGAGGCTTTTTTGTGATACCTTTCCTGTTTAAGTTGCAATGTTCTAATATAAATTGACATACACATATTTTGTAGGAAATATTTAACAAGTACAGATGTTAGTATTAGATCTAGATGTGTCAGACTAATAGCTGAAGTTTTACATCAGTTACCAAATAGTCATCTAAATGAAGATGAAGGTAAAAACATAAATTTATTTATAACTTTAAATATTGAAATGGAATTCTGTATTACAAATGATTACTAATTTTTGCTTTTCTTTTCGAAATTTGTGCAAAATTTATTCCATAAACACTTGCACATACTGTACTATGTGGATTATTTATTTTCATAGATATCAATTTTCATTGATTGTGGAATACTAATATATTTACATGAATATTTATTCGTTTATTTGCTAAAGTCTGTATACATTTACGAGCCTTAAGAAGTCAATTAAAAACATTAGAACATTTAAATTTGTGGTTGACCTATATCTTTAAAATCAATGAAATTTAGTTACCTGAAGAATAATAATGACTCCAAAATAGTTACGGCTTTACATAAATCTTTTAATCTATATTTTTGTCAGTCTAATGTATTGTTGGAATGCTCATCACCCTAGACAAATGGTTGATCTATATCAAAATCTATATTAATTTTTAAGATCTAAGAAGGATTTCAGATAATTTTTTATATAATATAATTTTGAATATAAAAGAGTGATATGTTGAGTTCTTGTCCATAGATTTTTTTTACGGTGACATAAATTTATGTAAACTAGATTTGGGTATAAATAGATTGCAATTTAAAAAAAAACATTTTTCTTCTAGCTGTACAGTTACAAGTTATAGATGGCTATGCTTGATTGATTTTGATGGAGTTATTACCTTGGAATGCTTTTATATTTGAGAAATATTTTAAATTGTTGTAGTAATAGAGATTCAGTCATGTAATTAAAAAAAATATCAAGATGAATTTGTTCTGGTTGATCATTCTGTACTAACCCTAACCCTACTCCCTTGAAATTTGAAATCACTTTGGCAATGCATAGAGAAATTGACCTGTATTGACTGTTTTATTTGTGGATCTTAATGATTTTGTTGTTTTCTGTAGTCCTATATCATGTATATGTGTAGTGAAATGTTGGCAACATTTTCTGGATGTTATGTTCTTTCAAACATCTTTGATCTATGTACTTGACTTTTATATGATTTTCTTTGTAGTTGAATTACTGGTAACCTATATGTGTGAAAGGTTAATGGATCACCATTCTGTTCAGCCACCAGCCCTACATGCCTTACTAGCTTTGGTAAGTTACTGGTAAAAGTTAGAATAAAAATGAGGAATATGTCAAAAAGACAACAACCCCGACCAAAGAACAGATAACAGCTAATGGGGTTTTCAATGCAGCTAGAAAATCCCACACCCAGAGAAGGGCCTTAGCTGGCCCTAAATGGTTCAGTGAAAATGAATGCTATACAACAAAGGCTAGAGGCTCCTAACTTGGGATAGACACAAACATGCAGTGGGGTTAAACATGTTTTGTGAGATCTCAACCCTTCCTCTTTACCTCTAGCTAATGTAGAATAAATAGACACACAGCAATATGCACAGTAAACTCAGTTTAAAAGAAGTCAGAGTCCTAGGTCAGAAAAAGGAACAAAAGAAACTAAGCAAAATGACAATGATACATACATCAACAAAGGACTGCTAGCAGTTACTGACATGCCAGCTCCAGACCTCAATTAAACTTGTAAAAGATAATGTCTTCATCATATGAAAGTCAATTACAATCCCTCCGGTTAGAGCTTTAGTATTGTACCATCATGAAATAAATGAGAAGAACATAACCCCTATTATGCCAAAAATTGGTTTAAGAATTAATGTTTTATATCTGATGCAACGACCCTATGAGTAAATTAATATTAATACCAAAATATGACATCATTAATGACTTGACAACAGTATTGTAACTGTATCCATTTTCGCTCCATTGAAGTCCTGTTGGTGACCTTCTGCTGTTGTTTTTTCTATGGTCGGGTTGTTGTCTCTATGACACATTCCCCATTTCCATTCTCAATTTTATTGATAAGTCTGTTTAAAGGTTAAGATAGCTTTTGAGGTGTCATTTGAAAATTTGTAATACTTCATTCTGATTCAGGAAAAATGTGGAATCTAGTTAATTAAACCTAAAAAAGTGCAAAAATGGCCACTTCTGGTGTACACTGGGTCACTGCTGGTTGATTTTTTTAGGGTCACATATATTCATACCTACTGGAGAAGACCCCATGGCTTTGTCAATAAGAGTATGAAGCTATTACCAATAATTTATAAATTAAAACATTCAAGGGCAAAAAACTCTTTAAAATGTCACCATTCAAGTTCCACCAATTTTTTTAAAATATAAAACATGTTGCATCTTATATTTCAGTAATAAAATTGAGAATGGAAATGGGGAATGTGTCAAAGAGACAACAACCCGACCAAATAAAAAAACAACAGCAGAAGGTCACCAACAGGTCTTCAATGTAGCGAGAAATTCCCACACCCGGAGGCGTCCTTCAGCTGGCCCCTAAACAAATATATACTAGTTCAGTGATAATGAACGCCATACTAATTTCCAAATTGTACAAAAGAAACTAAAATTAAAATAATACAAGAATAACAAAGGCCAGAGGCTCCTGACTTGGGACAGGCGCAAAAATGCGGCTGGGTTAAACATGTTTGTGAGATCTCAACCCTCCCCCTATACCTCTAACCAATGTAGAAAAGTAAACGCATAACAATACGCACATTAAAATTCAGTTCAAGAGAAGTCCGAGTCTGATGTCAGAAGATGTAACCAAAGAAAATAAACAAAATGACAATAATACATAAATAACAACAGACTACTAGCAGTTAACTGACATGCCAGCTCCAGACTTCAATTAAACTGACTGAAAGATTATGATTTCATCATATGAACATCAGGCTCAATCCTTCCTGTTAGGGGTTTAGTATCATACCATCATAACATATATGAGAAGAACATAACCCGTGTCATGCCAACAACTGTTTTTAGAACAAATGTGTTTAGTTCCGACGCAAAGACCTTATCAGTGACTCAATTATAACGCCAAAATATGCAATCTTAATCTGTATTCAGTTACTGCTAATTTGTCTGAGGTGACGTGATAACAAGCAAAAGTATGAATTTGAAACATGACCTTGACCTGTGACCTTATCTCCTTTAAGAAGATCAAGGATCTTCAATAAAAGACCTTATATCTCTATTCTTCACTATTTATAAGTTACATACAAGGAATGACTGTAATATTTTTTTTGTCTATGAAGAAATAACAATAAAAATTTGGTGCACACTGAATATCGCCCGTAGAGGGTTATTTAACAGTGTGCACCACATTTTTTATGTTATTTCGAATAGACAGAAAAAATATTAGTCATTTCTTATAATTTCATTCTAAATTCCATTTTAAACACAAGAAAACCATGAAAAAACGTTGATGACGTCACGGTCACATGACTAAATTATGTCTATGGCCTCATAACAAAATAACGTCAGCCAATCAGAAGACGTGTTACATCCAAAATTAAATTATTAGCATATATGTTTTCCAATAGATTAAAGGAAAATCACTCTAATGTTGAGTATCTGAATTACTTTGGTCAAAACTTTTGTGACATCCTGGGGAACAATTTGGGGGAAAAAATGAGGATATTAACCTTATGTTATGAATTAATGGATACATATTTCCTGTCTTGCCCATGGTATTTCACACCGCCTCTTTTCAGCCTCCATGTCAATGCTTGATTTGTTTGACTTGTGTTTCACATCTTTTGGATAAACCCAAAGGATACAGTGGCTGAATCTAACATAAGGTAGTGTTAGATCTAATTGAAACAAAGGCAGGTTTGGGAAACTAGCTACATTCTATTAAATAAATATAGATTCTTACACTGCAACAAGTGTATTACGATATTTCTCCACTCGAGACAGTTAAATTTTATTATTTAAAGCGCGAGGCTTGCCGAGCCCTTTAAATAATAAAATTTAACTGTTGAGAGTGGAGAAATATCGTAATACACGAGTTATAGTGTCGGAATCTGTTTCTCTAATGCTTTTTATAGGGGTTTTTTCAAAGATTTTTAGAAAGTTGTGCTCTTTATATGCGATGTCATCAGGCAAGGTCGCCTTTTTTCATGACGTCACAATAGGAAAATTAAAAAGGAAACAAAACTTTTTGACGTCATAATCAAATTTCGACTAGACATTTGCCGAGAACAGATTTTTCACTAGTGAGGAGAAATATTTTTCTCACACTGGTCAGGAAACGTGAAAATAGCACAAAAATAGAGAAACATGTATTTATGATTCAATAATACGATAATAGAACATAGTGCTAAATTAATTGAGGCAAAAAACATTTTTTTCTGATCTAAATATACACACTCCTACTGTACAAAGTCATAACAAAAGAATAATCATGTTTTTTTAGACTATTAATGATAAATCAGTAACATCCAGTTATTTTTCATTTTCATTTTACATTACAAATTACACAAATATTACAATATATCTCAAACAAATTTTACCATGTAAATCTATTTTGATATTAATATAACCTATTCTAAACCATAATCCTAAACTTGAAATTGATGAAAGATAACATTATTCAAAAGTTAAGAACATGTTTTACATTAACATCCTGATACTGTTACTTCATATAACTTGGCCTTGCTTGTGCTGCTTTTTGATTTACCACATCCTATGTACAGTTGACCTGTTGGAGAGAATGCAAGAGAATATGGTAATATTATGTTAATATCACTTGTTTTATAATATGTCATCAGCAGACCAGCATGGTTTAGGATATGAAGTGTATGTGTCCTCACATCAGCTACAATAACATTGTCTCTAGGTGTTGTCACTATGTCTGTTGGAAAGAATGGTATGTCCTTGTTGATCTCTTTATCTCCTGTATAGATATTGATTATATCACCACCCTGTCCGAACACTACTACTCTACGTCTGTCATCACTTACTTTATCCACCACATGTATATTCCCATTACTGGTACTGGTTATTCTCCTGGGATAGGTGAATAAAGGTTGTTTATATTGATCATTTTCATACACTCTCTCATGGTCTCCATTCTGATTCATTAGTATTACAACTCTTCTTCCTGGTTTAGGGTAGTCTTTATTAACACTTCCTACTAAAACTTTATTGTCACTAGTGATATGGACTGCTATAGGTGCTAATGGTGACACATTATATACTGAGTCTGTTAGTGTACCGGTATTACTACTGATTTGTTCTAGTTTCACTGTAGATATAAGTAGATCATTTGATGAAAAAACAGCTATACCACGGACTTCGATATTAAAGCTGGATAGTATGTTCAGTTTGGTTCCTTCAGGTTTTACTCTCTGTATTACTTTATCTATGTTATTACATGTCCACAGTGAATCATCATAACAATAAGACATACAATGTACTGCAGATAGATCAGTCTGATATTGTTTAATGATGTTCAGTTCTATAACAGGCGGTTGTCCCACATCTTTGATGTTTACTACCTGATGATCCTTGGCATTTTGAAATTGTGGATGTACTTTTTCTTTACAATGATTACACAGTAATTTACTACAGTCAATACACTTCCACTTTATTGGTCGGTCATTGTCACATATTCCACATTTAGCTGGGGCTTGACTTCTTATAACGGACTGAGAGAACGCCATTTTAGATTATTAATATATATGACATATTTTCTTTCTGGTTTGTATCTATAAACAATACTATTTTGGTAAGTTATATGATTTGATTGGTCATGGTAGACTATTATCAATGATAATTGAATGTCAAGGTTTTTAAATACCATGTTGTAGGTATGAGTTGTAAAAACTCATAAATTAAATTCATAAGATAGATAATAACCTGACTACGAAGCTTAAAATAGTTTTAGTTGATTATAAAGTATTTTGTATTCTGGGGTACTTTAAAATTCATAATTTATTGTAGTAAAAATGAATTAAAAGTATATTCAAATTACAAGAACTGATGGAACTAAATATATACCTTAGTGTAATGTATATTACGCAGTGATTTTACACTGTGATATATATAACACCATATGCATGAGTAGCCACATAATAATGGGGACAGAATTAATAAAAGAGATGATCCTGCAAACCCTTCTTTCACTAGAATAGACACAGAATTTGTGTAATACAATAAATAAAAAAACAAAACATGTTGTAACTTGTTCACAGTTCCTAACTACAGTGTACATATTTTATTATTAATGAACATAGAGGTCCTAGCTATAAAGATATGCCTGTTATCTTTTTGATACAAAACATTTAACTTAATAATCAATACCTAAATTTACACTATGTCACTAACAATTGTTAGGCCATATAATGACTGCATAGGTTTGAAGATATTAAAACCCACAGATCTTCAAATTTAACATAGTCCCATTTTGATAGATGTATATGAAATGTTCTCATGGTAAATGTATGTTAATAATGTTTTCATACCACTTCTGCTTACTTTAAAATTTAATTAAATTATTTGATTGATGTGATTCTTTAGGGTATCCATTTTAGCTATTGGAAAGACTTTGTAATTATAGAAACACAAATAAAAAAAATCAAATGAAGAAAAATAAACAACATGTGATACATGTGATAGAACAACACAGTTGTTAATATTAATCCAAATTATCTGTGTTGTTCGGTCACAAGTTGGATATTTTTTGATATTTGAAATCTTAATATATTTTTTTTATTACATTTTCTATTGTCTGTTTTAAAATTTTTATATGCATTCCCAATTTATTTTGATGCAGCATGACATTGCCCATTAATAATAATTTTTGTATGACATCAGGAGAGTCAAATTATCAGATTTATTTCGCATGCCAAATTATCCATTTTAATTTCAATGTGAAATCTCGGTAATTCTTAATTTGCAACCAATTTGTTGAATTTTTCCAAAGAGCTATTACTATGATTAAGTGTTTTTTTCTTTTCAATTAGAGTGGGTGTAAGAAGTTTCCTGATGGTCAAGCCAGCAAAATTTGTAGAATTATCTTCCAGAATGTACAGAATCAGTCCTTATCTCAATCAGACAGATGCAATGTGTATACATTGATAGCAAGATTTCTTGATACAAGATTGGAAGGCAAGTAAATAAAAAATACACATCTAGTTTTTACATATTTACTGCCTGTCAATTCTTGATACAAGATTGGAAGGCAAGTAAATAAAAAATACACATTTAGTTTTTACATATTTACTGCCTGTCAATTGATAGTGTGGTTGCCTTTAGTGAGGAATGTATTTGATTCTGTGCCAGGCCAAGTCAAAAACCATAGACTTTAATATCTGCTGCTACATGTATTACCAACTTAGTTGATGCATGGCATCTGATAGTAAGATCATAGACTGGTCAGTTAAGAATCAGAATAGTGAACCTGAGCTTAGGTGAGCTAGCACTTTAAATGTCAGACTTTGCATGTTGATACAGTACAAAGTAGGAAAACGTTGTATCCCAGTAACTTGCAAATAATTATTCACAAAATGTTTGTAATAAAATTGAGAATGGGAATGGTGAATGTGTTAATGAGACAACCACCAAACCAAAGATCATAAAACAACCAAAGGCCACTAAAGGGTCTTCAACACAGAAAGATAATCCTGCACCTGGAAGCATGCTTCAGTTGGCCCCTAAACAAACATATGTACTAGTTCAGTGAAAATGGACACCATACTCAACTCCAAAACATAAATATATTATACAAGACTAAGAAAGGCTAGAGACTCCTGACTTGCAACTGGACATTATATATTTTACATTCAATCATTAAGAGATAAAACAGTGTTTATCCTTATAATATATCGACTATTTTCATCATGATATGGAAATCTTTATCCTATTTATTGAAAATATTTGATATGTACTGTACAGAGTTTGAATTGCAACAGTAACGGTATATTTAAACCATGGTTCAAAGCTGGGTTAGAAAGACTAAAAACTATCTGGTTGTTAACTTGTTAATTGAATGGACAAATAATGCAAGTTAATTATTGCTACATTGACTATTATATAGAAAGTACCATTAGAATCACACCTTGTGACATTGTCTAGACATGCATGACATGATAGAAGTTCCAAGTCGAAGAAACATTCTGTAATATTATAATTATTTCCACTGGAACAAATATTACATTTTTTTTCATTTCAGAATGAAGGACATAGAATATTTGTTACAGTAGAAACAGATATTATGACATCGTTTATAAAAATGTTTCCAATTGAATTTCTGCTAGTCATGTTAGGTGGAACAAATAATTCATTGACAAAATCACTACTTGGGATAATTTGAAGTGGAATATTGTGCTTTATCTTAAATATTTTTTGTTGCCACTGAATTTCATAATCTTGTGATAATTTTTTTTATTTGAATTTTTATTTCAGAACTTAAAAAGATGGAAGCTGACTTTGTGTTAGGATTTATACAATTAATGGACACAGAAAAAGATCCAAGAAATTTAATGACCTGTTTTCAGTGTGCAAGAACTATTATTCTTAGTTTTTCATTAGGTTTGTTTTTTATTGTTTTGTGTGCATTATATTGTGACTTGGTACATTGCATAAACATTCCTTACACCTAAATTAATTTACAATTAATTACTTAGGAATTGAATGCTCCCTTTTATGCCCCACCTACGATAGTAGAGGGGCATTATGTTTTCTGGTCTGTGCGTCTGTTTGTCCCTCCGTTCGTTCGTCCGTCTGTCCAGCTTCAGGTTAAAGTTTTAGGTCGTTTTTGATGAAGTTGAAGTCCAATCAACTTCAAACTTGGTACACATGTTCCCTATGAACTGATCTTTCTAATTTTAATGCCAAATAAGAGATTTTACCCCAATTTCATGGTCCACTGAACATAGAAAATGATAGTGAGAGTGGGGCATTCGTGAACTGAGGACACATTCTTGTTGTAATTTTATTTGCGGTGAAAGATGTGTAAAAATTGCCTAGTACAGCTCCTTAGAGTGAATTCTGTATCACAAAAGAAAAAAACCACTTAATTAAAACCAGTCAAATTTCAAATTGTTGCCATATCATAAGTTACTTATGCAGTATGGCTAGTAATAATCATATGTACAATGTATAGTTTTTAATTCAGAAATTATCATTTATCATTGCAATTATTCAAGAATTGACAAAAAAATCAAGTTTAATATTTGCTAATTTTGCAATTTCATGAAATTTGCAGAAAGGTGTATGTGGCAGACATTAAAATGTGAGTTCTTATCATTGAGATACTTACTCATTATGGCAATCATTTCTGAATTTACAGTAGTAAAAACTTATGAAATAAATATATATAAATAAGGTATTTTAGATGCCTAATGTGTCGATTCTGATTTTTGCACATACTCTGTTATGATAATAATGAAATTTCTCTATTCATGGATTCTGTTTTCAGGTGTATTTGTGGAGGAAATGTTTGAAGTTACATCCTGTTACTTTCCAATAGATTTTACACCAGTATGTATATATTATAAACAAACAATCTAAACTCTTTTTTTGTATTTATTGGCTGAGATATCATCATGATCATGGAATATTTATATTATTGCAATTTGTAAAGGTGGTCTCTTTATGGTAGAAATATAATGTACAATTTCATCTATAACCTTATGTTCACCTGATTTCAAACATAATTACACCTTATGTAAGAATCCTGGATTTTGATTGGTTAATAACTAGTGATTTTTTCACCAATTTACTGTTATCAAATGAATATCCTTCATTTTTTAATGCGTCAGGGTATTTGCCAAAAGTATATGCCTTTTTTACCCTTCTGCCGTGGTATTTGCCAAAAAATACTCTATCCGACTGGACGCTTGTAACATCACGATGATCAATGCGTTTTTTAACATTAACAAGATGTGTAATTAAATAGATAAAGCATGTTCTTGAGGGCTATTTACGAAAAAAAAACAGTCTTGAGAATGAATTTCCCTCACCTTACAGCTCACGAAATTTAACATTCTCTCGACTGGTATTTTCGCAAATAACCCTCCTTAACATGATATATCTGTTTAAGGAGGTACCTAACACTACAGGGAGATAACTCTGTAAAATCAGCTAAACGTTTTAATTACGTTGTGTTGTTAAGGGAATATTAAGCTTCCCAATGATCAAAATAAGTGTTTGTCTAACTGCTATATAACCAGTGTAATTTTTCTGATAAAACGGTTGGTTCAAATTTTTTAATTTTTTTATATTTTTGTCAAAGGGTCAAAGTAAATACTTTGTCAAAATTTCAAAACTATTAAACGGACCAAATAAGTTTTAGTTAAAGTGTTGGGTACCACCTTAAAATTCAATCAACTAACCTTGCTGATGGACTTATACTTGATATTGGTCAATTATAATTTTATACTTGTAAATAAACATATTTATGTTTTACCTATGTAAGTGTGCTGTCTGTTTGTCTTAACAGGAAAATAAATAATTGAAATTTTGAAAATCTCAGCTTTATTTAACTTAAAGACGCACAAACTATTCCTCACAAGATAAGGTTTCTTAGTGTAAGGGTAGTTTTAAGTACTTCACTCAAAAAGTGAATGCACTCCTTTTTGTGGAGATTTGTGAATTATATGTTTTAAAAAAGACAGCAATTTGTACAGACAGGTTTCAGCAAAATTAATAGAATAGGCTCGTGTGAGTTTTGATTTACATGGACTTGAAAGCCAAATTGACAAAGAAGAAAAAAGTTAGAGTAAAAAGGAAAGAAGACATGTAGTTTAATCAATGCTTTTATTATTGTTTTCCTTTTCAGCCTCCCAATGATAACTATAAGATAACTAGAGACGACCTGATAAAAGGTTTACGTGGATGTCTTAGTGCCTCAGAGAAGTTTTCTGAGTATACCTACCCTTTACTGTTAGAGAAACTAACATCAGATGTACAGAGTGCTAAGTTAGATAGCTTACAAACTTTGGTAGGGATGTTATTTTAGATGCTGTCATATTTCTCATATTTGTTTCTTTGATATTGATGACATCAGTAAAAACGTCTCCAAACAGATGAATAGAAAACCATTTCCTTTACTTCAAAATCTTCAAAACCATATAGAACATGCATATATATATTGAAGGGCTATTGAAAAAATCACCATTATTAAAAAAAAACAAAAAAACATCGGTTTTGTATTTTATTGTTAACAACAAATTTAATGTTTCTACATTATTTATTCAAATATGAAATGATGGCAATGGGTTTTTACATGAATTTTCCCAAGCGATTTTTATTAGAAAAGTGAATTGATATTTTTTCTTTTATTTATTTTAGAGTGAATGTGTTGAGTTGTATGGAATAAAACCCCTCAAAGAGTTTCAAACATCTTTATATAACTGTATCAAAAGTGAGGTAAGTTCTAGGAGAAATATTATTGTTGTATGTAGTTATGAATTATTTCAAACACATTGATTAAATATACATAATTGTAACTGGATGCTGTAACAAAGTATCCCCAACAAAGCCCCTGTAATTATGAACTCCTTGGTACTATCCCTTTAATATTACCCATTTTAGACATTTTTGGTTGTCAGTTCTCACTTGCTAATAATTTATATTTATTTAACAGTGTGTTTGACATCAAAGCTGTCAAGTGCTTTATGCTTTATGGTTTGCTTAATTTGACAGTTTACACAGCTAGCTGAATTTCCTGTTTATTGAAGAATTATGGATTTTTGGGTAATTTAAAGGGAGAAAAAAATCAAAACTCGTCAAAAGAAAAAGCAAATTTCACAAAAAAATAATGTTAAGGCGCTCATGAGACAGCAGAATAACGTGACAGGTGTCACAAAACAGGGCACAGTTGTCAAAAAAGGTGGGTGTTGTGCCTTGGTCAAACGGTTGACACATACTCTTGTTGAACATTTGCATTACTTTCTATCTTCACAAAGACACATTGTTTCATTTCAATGTATAGGGTATCTGTAGGTAATAACATATGAAGGTTACTTTTAAGCATGGTTGTACATGTAGTTGTACTATGTTTCTCTCAAGACTTGCATTTCTTTTATATTGTAGATATTTAGCTCAGGTAACCCAGCAATAGAACAGGCGGCATTAGAGGCCCTCCGTGGAATCGTCAGAACACTTTCTAAGGTTTGTCGAGAAGAACATCTACATACCTATACATAACAATTAGAACTAATATTTTTTTGTCATTCCTGAAAAGAAAGTAGCTGATACAAAACATAACAAGCCTACAATCTTTTGTTGGTATAATCAGCAGCTAGATTCAGTTTGTGGTAATAAGTGTTTTTGAATCAATAAAAAGTAAAATCACTTAGACATGTTAGATACTGAACTCTGGGGAAAATTCAAAATGGAAAGTCCCTAATCAAAGGGCAAAATCAAAAGCTCAAACAAATCAAACAAATGGATAACAACTGTCATATTCCTGACTCAGGATGTAAATGAGTACCACTCATTTTTGTTGAATATTCTCTTTCAACTTTTCCCATGTAAGATTGCTTTATAGATATAATATCTGAATCTTAAGCATGGTATCTTTGATGAGTTTATTAAAAATAAAAGAATGTAAACTACAGTTAACTGTATTCATGTAGATTAGAATAAAAAATGTGTAAATATTGAAATTAACTAAAATGTTACTTGTTAGTAAAAATCAAACAAATTTTGTCTTAAAGTAATTGTTTTTACAATATATTTATAAAAATTGTTTTATGCATACATAATAGTATTAAGATTTGATGTTTATATGTTAGTAAAAATCAAACAAATTTTGTCTTAAAGTAATTGTTTTTACAATATATTTATAAAAATTGTTTTATGCATGCATAATAGTATTAAGATTTGATGTTTATATTACAGAGTCTTTTAGAAGGCCCAGATGGTCCTGTTCATAATTACATCTTGGAAATTTTACAAGGTAAATAAATCACTTTCATATGTTTTCTCCCAGAGGAGGCATTTATATGTTTTGAACACTTCTGAATGATTTCAATATTGACAAAATGAACATTTTGAGGCACTGAGTGCGACTTTCTTGTTTGATGTTTAAGAAATTGCATACAGAAATTCATATGGTGGCCCCTTTGTTACTAACTGGAAGGAGATGGAATCTAACCCTTCAAAATACTTTTCAACGTCCAAGAAAATCATCCTTACAAACGAATTGCATTTGAATAATAGATTGGCTATTGCATGGTTACAATGGATTAGGAAGGAACCATCAAATCTTCAACAGGAAAACAAACATTCTATTCAATTGTTTTGTGTCAAGGGTTTTTCTCACAAACTCCAGTGTTAGATGAATGGTTAACACCTTGAATCAAGAATGAACTACCTGTAGAATGATTTTAGTGGGGATGAAACTTTTGTTTTTTGAAAGCTTTTTTTACTACATAAACTTTTTTAAAAGAACAATGATTATCTGATTTCAAAGTTACCTCCATAACAAGTTACATAAATAAGTGGGATACCCTTGATTTGAATATTTATTTTAACCTGAATTAATATTTTCAGATTGCAAAAGATATATGACAGGGGAAGACAACAGATTACTGGTACCAGTTTGTCGTCTGCTAGTATCCTGTGCTGAGGGATCAGATTCAGCTTGTTGTCAAGTGTTACAAGATGTTATACCCAATCTGATTGGTCTCTACAATAAATCATCTGTTGTAAGTTTACAGGGTATCCCAAACCTTACAAATTGTCAAGTCTTACATGAGGTTTCACTTAATCTGATTGGTTTCTATATAAATCATCGGTTGTAATTGTACCGGATATATATATCAAAAGCGGGTGTGGCTGCTTTTACCTCAGTTATCATTAGTGAAAAAAATTATCTGAGGAATGGACTTCATTAATTATTTAACTTCCATTTCTTTATTTGTTTGCATTTGATATCTGTATCTTATTTGACTTTGATTCTAAACTCCCTTTAAAAAAGCAATATATCATGTTTTCACCTCTGACCTTCTTGTATGTTGAAATCATGCCTTAAATACAATTACCGGTACAGCTAATACATTAATGCTAGCAAGACAACAAATGAAATACCTATGTAATGAATCACTAAATCAGAGTAGGTGTGTTCGAATACTAGTAGCTATTTTATTTTTCTAAAAGTTCTTGACGACAGTCTTTTCAGTTGGATGATGAAAATGCATATCTTCGAGAAAAAACAAATACAATTTTTTGGCTTCCATTTCTACGATTGTGCTTTATATTTGTCATCCTGTGATGTTTTAAAATTTAGTGTCCTTAACTTCAAACATAACGTCCAATAAAATTTAAGTATGATGTATACAAGCTGAAGCCCCGCCTATCTTAATTGTCATGCTTGAGCAAACATTGATACAGGCAAAGCAAGCAAGCCAAACAAAGATTTGTCTTGCTAGCATTAATGTATTAGCTGTAAAGAGTATTTATTATTGAAATGTTCAGTTGAAACGTAACCTAGTAGGACAATATCTTTGTAATCTCTTCATGGATGTCAATTCTATTTCATACACAATTTTTTCTCTGAAAAAACATTTTCCCAGACAAAAAAAAAACGTTCTTTACAGTCACTTCTATTACGTCTATTTAACATTTACTTAATATATTGTATTTATCTCTTGGTTTCTTCTTTGAACTGAATTTTCATATCCAAGTAATCCTTCACATGTTTGTTTAAAAGTCTGGAGTACCATGATCATGACCTTATTTTAACCCCTCTAGCTATATAGGTAAAGGCCACAACTGCTAGTTTGGTTAACTGGGACAACATCACTAATGCGCCTTGAAATGAGGAACTCAAAAGTCATGTGTAAACAAAAATTCTCTGTGTAGTGATATTTGACACTTTTCTATGATAAACAAGTTACTGAGCTTAACCATTAGAGTTAATTTAGAAAGTAGGGGAACACAGAATAAATGTGTAAAATCTATGGAGCTATTAAATGTGTTCAAAGTATTAAATTTTCAAAGAACTTATTGTGTTAAAAATGGGATTATTTACCATGAGGAGCCGCATCACAAAAGGATACTCGGTGTTTGCTAATTTACGGAAAGAGTAATCTCACTTTGTACCCGGAAAATTTAACCACATATGTCAAAATGTCTCAGCTTCGAAACGAGCCATCATACATATCCAAGTTAACAATATGGGCTGGGCAACAGAAGAAAACATTACCATTACGGCCTATGGAGAAACTAATGCGCATCTGTACCAAATTGCTGAAATCATAAAGGATAAGAAATAAAATTGGTAAAAAAACTGGATAAAAAAGCTCACTCAGTTCTGATTTAGTGAAGACTAAGAATTAAATTCTGGTTTCATTAATATCAAATTTAAATACTGATAATATAAATATGTCAATACTATCACAAGTCTGTTTTTTGTAAATTATGAAATGTATTTACAGAATTCACAGAGAAAACTAGTGTTAGAAATGATCAGTCGATTTGTTAGAGTTGTCGGCACCTACAATCAGGGACAGTGTAAGTTTATAAGTTATTTTGTAGTTCATGTCAGAAAATATTTTTATCAAAGCTGTTGGTAAAAGTAATTTTAACTGTAAATTGTTAGACATAAAATACTGTTGATCTTGATAGAACAAATGATTTATATTTAAAGTCATAAACATCAATATGCAGAAAACCTATATCATTATGTTCAGCTAACATATATTTGCACTTGGAATATCACATAGGCTTGACCAGATTGACCAGAATTTTTCAACTAGACTTACTAAAATGTGTCGCTCACATAAAACGTAGACAATTTTAAGTGAAAGATTGGAACCTTGATTAAATTTAATGTTGTCAACAGTTTACAATACTGATGATAAGTTAGACCTGAACACCTCTTCCAGTATGGTTGTAAAAAAAGGAAATCTTTCATTTCTATAATAGAATCTAATGAGCACTTGCTATAAGTTTTGAATGAATTTATATTTTTTTTTAAATTAATTTAGATATCAAGGAAATTTTCGTTCCCATCAAAAATTACTGTGAGTGAATTTGTGACAATGAATAAACTGAAAGAATTAAAAACAAGAATTTACAAAGTTTTGTTGACCTGATTTGTGTTGTACATATGTTTTGAATATAGGTCACAAAGTCTTCCTGACCTACATACCTGAGTTGTCAACCATCATCAAGTCAGCATTAATAGATTCAAGTTCACATCTGAGAATGACTGGGATCTCAGGTGTTAACGAGATGTTAAAAGTTAGTGGAGAAGATACAAAGGTGTATACAGAGCTAATTCTAGATAAAACTTTTAATGATCAAGACAAGGACGTTAGGTAAGTCACTGTGTACTGTTACTGTACATCTAGTCCAAATAATTATGACATCTTGGAAGGCTATTTTAAATTTTTGCTTTGAGGTCTTCCTGTAGATGTAAGGTGTCAGAGAAAAAAATATAATAGCCTTTCAAGATGCCATAATCATTTGGACTACTGTTCCGGCGTTTTATGTTTCCGCAAATTGACATTACTTTTCTGGAAAAAAATATGATGTTTCCGGAAAAAAAATAATTTCAATTCGCAAATAAATATCTTTTTTTTCCGGAAAAAAGGTACTGTTCCTGAAAATAAATTATAATTTTTCCGCAAATAATTAAGAAATATCTGTTGATCAAAACAAAGCCAATAGAATAAATAAATATTTATTCAAGGTTATCATAACATGCAAGTAAAATTCATCATTAAAACGTATGAAAACGTATGTTAAAAAGTCAGCACTAATCAGATATATCTTGATAAGAGTTCATAAGTCAGTTCTGGCAGAATATTTCAGTGTAGCCAACACGTCGTACAGAGTCCACAGTAGTACATTCACCGTTTACAAATTTTTTTGTATTTTGTTCGAGAAGGAAGTTCATCTTCTCCTTTTCATATTTTCGAAAGGGTGCTTTTTACAGTTAAAGTTCGCATTTTTATGTACAGTGTTGGTTGTAGTTTCAATAAGTCATTGACAAAGACAAAATGTTAAGATGGGTAGCGTAAAACAACTCATTCTGCAATAGGGCATTAAAGGCTCGGCACAATTCGTTGTTCTCTTATCCTCTGTTCAGGATGTGATGCCCAAATGGTTGGTGGTAATCTCGTCTTTCCATCTTATACAAAATTCCAATATATAATCGGCAAACGTCATGCAAATATCGTCAGATGGAGCATCGGCTATAAATTCAACAAAGCATTCTTCAATCATGTCAGTTTGCAAGTAAGCCAAACCAAAGAAATGTGTAAGCAATTTAACAAAATCCAAATCTTTGTCTACGTAATCGGCACTCAAATAGTTTATCTAATATAATTTCTACATTCAGAATATATTAGCCTTTTGATAATTGTTCTTATCTCTTAGTAACAAATTGTCCAAATATTATACTGTATGGTTTTGAAAATTTTACCCAGAATGCATTAGCTATTAGTACATCGATTTCTTTCAAAGTCTGTCCTTTACTAATTGTTTGATAAATTTATTGAAGGAAATCCTGTTTGGAGCCTTTAAAAACCATTGCTGAAAAGCACACAGACGTCTTAGAATCTACAGTAATCCCTAAAGTACTTGAAAGGTTAAAAGATGGACTAAAAAATGTAGTAAAAGGTATGCACACTTATTGCAAGAAGTTTAATCAATGTATCTAAAATTGAGAAAGGTAATGGGGAATGTGTCAAAGCGACAACAACCAAACCATAACTGTTTTGTTATAAAATGAATGTTACGGGTAACTGTTTGGTTATAATTTTCATTTCTACAGAATCTAAAATAAAATTACAATTGAAAATTATTTTATGTACAAAGTCATGGCTGGTTAATTTTAAAATCCAAGCAAAGTGTTCAGTCTATTGTGATTTGCCATTATGAAATAACTGAGGTTAAAATTTAAGACTCTCAAAGTAGCCCTTATATCATAAAATTCTCAGACTGTTTATGTATAAAAATCAATGATATTATACACATCTATTTCAGGTTCAGAAGACATGGATAATGAGATTAATGCTGTATTATCAACAGTAACCATTAGTTATAATTCCCTGGTTATGGTATCAAAAGAATTGTTACAAGTTTTATCAGGAAAGTCAGCAACAGGTAAAGTAATCAGTGGTTAGTTACATTTATAGTAAATTAAATCAAGGCCTTAACCATATAGGACAATGGTATTTTTATATTTGATAATAATTTTATTTTGGATGCAACACTTATTCTGATTGGCTGAAAGTGTTTTGTCTATCAGCTCATAGACTACAGTATTACAAATATTACAGTTGTTCCTTAAATAGATTTATCAGCAAGAATATAAAGCATGCCAATTTAGGGGAGCTGATATGTGAGCAGATGAAAACATTTATCTTTTCATTAGGACATTTTGTCTCAATGATATTTTTCTCAGTACATGTATAGAAATAAGAAGTTGTGGTATGATTGCCAATGAGACAACTTTCCACTGAGATCAAATGAAATGTAGTGTATAGATTATGATATTTATAGGAAGTAGTTAACAAACTCTTTTTACATGTACAAAACCCTTTCATGATTGATGGGTCGTATGAATAACTTCACATGCATATTCATTAAATATAACTTCATGTTAATGTTAAGGTTTGTCTCACCATGTTAAATGACATTTTGCATTTGTTTTATATGTTCATCGATTCATAACTTCACGTAAGTTAGTCTCCATTTATATATAGATCTCTCTAAAAAAAAAAAATCATAGGAAAAATACTCACCTTTTTAATGTTACAGGATATTTTGCCATTATAACTCGGTGTACAATATGTTCTTAAAATATTCAATGACATTAGTTATAAATGATCACACATTTGTTACAAAATATATTTTATTACAGGAATGGAGAATGATAAAGCAGAACAAAGAACTAATAATCTAGTCAGCTGTTTACTAACAGTAATTCAGAAAAACTTGGATGACAAGAAGTCTTTCGAATATTTGTATAGCAATGTTGTGTTGAACATTTATAAAACTGTGATACAGAATAGTTTATCTTCTACGTCAGTGCTACATTCACCTAGAATTATTAACAGTTTCTCTCGTTGTGTACAGTGTATTGCAATTAAATGTGATAACAGGTATTTATGCCATTTTAACTGGTTGAAGTTTATACAATAGGTTTGAGAAATGATTGGACAATAAGACACTATAAATACATTCACACTATGGTAACTGTTAAGTTCACTGGCAAAATGAAGAAACTATTTGATTTACCTAACAGTGTTTGCCTTACAAAGGAGTAGGTCCGGTAAGCACCAATTTTGGCCTCAAATTTCAGGTTCATCTGACGAAAGATTTTGATTACTTTTAAACACTGAAGTGTCTATTTCATTTGAATCAATAATTTTATGTGAACGATTTTAACTGATTGGGTCATTAAAAACGATCCGATTCAAGCTCAGATATGAAAAATCTACCAAACATGCCAAAAAATGTTACTTTTCAGATGGTTTTTGTCAAAAATGAAAGTGGCGGCATCCATGTTCACCTTTAACCTTTATATATGATATGTATAATCATAAAATACAACTTACATTTCAATATTAAAGATGAACACGAAAACAGTCTAAAATTAAACAAAAATGCCAGAATTGTGAAGATTTCAGTAATTATACCCCTGCTTTCAAAAAAGGGGGGTATACTGTTTTACCTCTGTCTGTCAGTCCGTCCGTCCGTCAGTCAGTCCGTCCCATGAATATTTTTCGTCCCATTTTTCTCAGGAACTACAAAACAAGGATTTCTGAAATATGGTTTCAGGGTTTATCTAAGTCATTTATACCGTGTGATGCGTTTTCAGATTGATCACTTGACAACTTTCTGTTTACCGAACACTTGTATGATTTTACACATGATAACCAAGTTGAAAATTTTCGTCACATTTTTCTCAGGAACTACAATACAAGGATTTCTGAAATTTGGTTTCAGGATTTATATAGGTCAGCTATACTGTGTGATGCATTTTCAGATTCATCACTCGACAACTTCCTGTTTACTGAACACTTGCATATTTTTACACTATTTATATTATCCACTTGCGGCGGGGGTATCATCAGTGAGCAGTAGCTCGCAGTTTCACTTGTTTAGCATGACTTAATGGTGCTAGTACCCGATATATGTGCATTGTTATGTAACAGAAGCATACTACTGTCTAATAAATAAATAAAAGTTAACATATTAACAATTTTGTAAAACTGCTATATTTTGGGGCCAAAAAGTGGTCTTGCTGAACCTACTCCTTTTATATAGCTTATTCCTGATAAACAGGGAATTTTGAATACCATGTTGTCTCTAGAAATATAGCATTTTGAAAAGACAGCCCCTAGCATCTTTTTAATCTGTCTCAGGATGTCAGTCTAATACAAAACATGGTCAATGTTCATATCATATCATTTTGTGCATTTATTTTGTATCTGGACTTTAAAACAGGCATCCATTATCTTGTTCAATGGACTTTATTCCAACTTTTTATTTTTATTGCCCCACTTGTATTGTCAACTTAAACTCATTTAGTAGTTACAGTTAAACAGCAACACTCATAATCAAGTCACAGTAAAATATATGTTAATTAATGATGTTTTATTTTCAGTCAACTGCAAGCTCTTTACTCTTTAGTTACAAAGATATTTTTACATGGAAGTACAAGTGATATAGACATTACTGATGGATCATTTAATCCTCTTGATGTAAGTTGTACTGTTATAAAACCTATCAGTATGGTTATTGTGCTTAGATTAAGAAATCAACCAATTATATACTTGATTGGATTTTTTTAGCACAAGTTTTATACCCATTACAGCGTAAAGTTAGTTTTATGACCCTCTGCCCTGCTGTTTATACACCATTTGTCTTTCCACAAAATTTGAAGTACCGTTACTTGAAGTACTATGTACAAATTTTAACATGGTTGTTTGAAGAAATTATACCTTAAAATAGTGTTTCAATGAGCAAATATCAATTCAGTCTAAAATCACTTTTTTGCTGTTACAATGTATTATTTATTATGAGATAGGTTTCCAATAGTGATACAATATTGCATTAATTAATTTAGATGTAAATTGTTTTTTTAATAAGTTTTCAAAATTCTATAAAATGTAAGATAGTTTTGAATAGATTACAGTCCATAAAAAACCAAAAGATTTCTTTTGTAGGTTTCGTCACCATGTCAGCAAACACAGATGGTATCTATGGTAACACCAGTTATCTGTACATGTAATGAAAAGGTAGATTTATTAACAGCTTTTTACATGTACATTCAATTGAATTATAAAATATTCTAGATTTCTTCTGATGAATCAAGTTCATTAATATTTTTTTTTGGAAGTTATGAAGTAAAATACATACTGTAAATTCAGAAATTATTGCGAGGTTTTTATTATTGCAAATAATGCGACTGAGTTGTAAACGCAATAATTAAAACTCGCATTTTGTAATATTTTAACTGAATTAAGCATGACTTTTCTCAAAATCGTAAAAATTTAAATCGCATTCAAGTGTAAAATGACAAAATCGCAATAATAAATGCACGCAATAATTTCTGAATTTACAGTAATCAATTCTTGGTCATCGTGTTTTTAGATGCCCTGAAATACCGAAAAATGTAAATAGTAACTGCTATTTAGTGTAATGCCAAAAGAATGATTTATATTTATTTGAAAAAATCATGAAATTTTTCAAAGTTAGACAGCTTCATTCAAAATAAGAGTAAATTATAAAAACTAACTAAACATTAAAAATGACTTTAATATTTCTTGCAGCTCATAGATGAAGATGAATATGTCCAGAAATTGTTAAACCTGTCTAGAACGTCACCTCACAGAACTACACAAACAGAGGCATGTAAATGTTTGGCTGGAATAGTAAACAAACATCCTGATAGTAAGTTTTACTTTGTCTTATTCTACAGTTTTGTTTTGTCAATGTAGATGACTGACTTTACCATTTTCTAAACGTTGTCCCCATCAGGTCTGTATAATTCATACACTTGGGAAGGACAAGGTTCACGAAGGATTAAAATTGGCCTTGATTTTTTTTAACGTTTTTTTAATAGGGCCAAAATAGTAGAAACTTCACGAAGAAATACTTGTGATAATACTATTTAAACAAAAACAAAATTTCTTGCACTTTTCTTTAAAATTTATGGAGCTATGACCCCTTAAACAAACATAATTTTTATTAAAAGGTCAATTTTGGTACTTTTTTTCCCCATGATTTTGATTGTTTTTGGTATAATAAACCTTGGCCACCATCTATGACCCAAAAAGATTTTATATTGACGAAATCTGTATCGAAATTGGAATATTTTGGTTACAACACATTTTGGATCGTAGGTGGCGGCCAAGGTGTTTCTGAAGCTTTAAGGTCTGAAAAATGCACAAAATCATCATATTTTGACAATATGTCCAAAATGGGCTTACTTTGGAGAATATTATAAACTTTTATGAAAAGAACTGATATATCTAGCATTTAGACTCTTGAAATGTACCCATTTATGAACCAAATTGAGACATTTTTGGTGTTTTATGATAAAGTTGATATTTTAGGCCGTTTTGTGCCATTAGTGAACTCTGTCCTTTGCATAACATGGACATTTCCTTGAAAAATGTTTAACCCTGCCACATTTTTTATGTATGTGCCGTCCCAAGTCAGGAGCCTGTAATTCAGTGGTTGTCGTTTGTTTATGTGTTACATATTTGTTTTTCTTTCATTTTTTTTACATAGATAAGGCCGTTAGTTTTCTCGTTTGAATTGTTTTACATTGTCTTATCAGGGCCTTTTATAGCTGACTATGTGGTATGGGATTTGCTCATTGTTGAAGGCCGTAAGGTGACCTATAGTTGTTAATATTTGTGTCATTTTGGTCTTTTGTGGATAGTTGTCTCATTGGCAATCATACCACATCTTCTTTTTTATAATATGAAACACTGACATTTTATTCATTTGCAGGAAGTAGTAAATGTAGTCAGAAGTTATTTCAAGTCATATGATGTTCCAGTGATACTGATAAAACTAGAATTGCTGCTATTAAATTTCTCTTGTGGTGGAATTATGTTTCACCCCCCTCTCATCAGAAAGCTTATAATATATATGGAGGAATGATCACTTAAAAATTAGCTGAGGAGTTGAAATATAATTGTAGATCTTAAAATATCTGTTCTGTTGCACATTTAAATCCTTAGATGAATTATTGAGCAGTTTTAAAAGATAATTTATCGCTTAATTCTGAAAATAAAAAAGTTAAATTAAGTTTGGGTATTTATGCATTGCATAAAAAAACAGACAAATTTAGATGTTGTAACATCCTACAAAGCAACTTAATTAACTAAGTAGTATGGTTAACAAGCAACTGAAACATGTGACCAATGAATAGAAAGTAAAAAAACAAAAATACCAAACTCCAAGAGAATTCAAATCTGAAAGTCACTTATCAAATCAAGAGTGTTTAATTTCATTTAATTCTTAAATAAAAAAACATTTAAAAAAAAATATAACTGTAAAAATCCACATCTAATTTCCCTATGATAACACAACACTGATTATAAGTTCTGTAACTGAAAAATATAAAATCTTATTGAGTAATTTTTATATTTCAGTTCTACAAACCATAGATTTATCAGACATAGAGAAAACAGTGCAAAATAAAACCTCTGAGAGTAGACTGTCAGATTTACAGATTATTATATGGTTGACTAAAGCTTTAGTAATGAGAGGTCATCAGAGGGCACAAACAATGATTCTATTTGTAAGTACCAGTATAGTACACACATCAGACATTTCTTTACTTGAGGTGACTTTTATAAACCAAGTCTATAAATTGTTCTGATGCAAAAAAAAACTGAAAGTAAAATCTGTCATGATTGAAATTTGCAAAAGACGTTATTGGTTATTTTACCACTGATCACAAGATATTTATGGCTTGTCGTATGATAAAAATGGAAAGATAGTACAGTAGACTCCGGCCAATCGGATACCCATAATGTCAGCTAAAAATATCCGATTATCCGATATATTCAATTAGATAATGATACATTTATGTGGAAAATTATTTTGTAACTTTTCATAAGTTATTGTCCTATTTTTTGTTACTTGTAAAATTGATGACCTACACATTGGAATCCTGTAAACAAAAAAATCAATAAATATGTATGGAGTAATGTTTCTATCAATATCTTATACCTTAAAAAAAAAAAAATAACATTGAAAAATCACCATTTTACATAAAAGAACTGCAATAATTTGTCTTTTTAGCTCATGTCTTTGTTAAGTGACCCTGACATTGGACGAGAAGCTGCAGATGGTTTCAACACAATTTTAACTGACAGTGATGATGTATTAAACAGACAAATGAAAGCTGTAATACGCATGATGTATAAACAGAGACTGTTTGTAGAAAATGTTTCACATCTAGTCAAGTCATTTGATACCACTGGTCAAGGTAGATAATTTACTCTCTCTTGGGCAATTACTGTCAAGTTTTGATACAATCACATTATAACTAGCGTTATTTTGCTAGCTTCGATTTTCACATTTATGTTTTTCTTCAAAAAGACCTATAAATAAATAAATAGAATACCTGTGTCACTATGTTATTTTGTAATTTACTAAACATGAAAGTTTTCACACATTGCTTCTTCCAATTATATGTTAATTGATAATGCCTGTGTATACACTCATGTGAAAATATAATGTTCATTCATTTCAACTCTATTAATGGGAAGGGAACTGT
Source organism: Mytilus trossulus (assembly GCF_036588685.1). Taxonomy (NCBI): domain Eukaryota; kingdom Metazoa; phylum Mollusca; class Bivalvia; order Mytilida; family Mytilidae; genus Mytilus; species Mytilus trossulus. The sequence continues at coordinate 63,829,182 of NC_086376.1, read as the reverse complement.
TATCATTCAGTGAAAAATTTAAACCTTGTACAAAAATTCAAAGAATTTAAATGATGAAAGTAATATTATCTACATCTGATACTTAGGATTTATTTTTATGCAACAGTTATTGGCATTATGTTTTCTGGTCTGTGCGTCCATCTGTTCATTTGTCCGTTTGTTCGTCTGTTTGTTATTACGTCTGTCTGTCCTGGTTCAGGTTAAAATTTTTGTTGAGGTAGTTTTTAATGAAGTTGAAGTCCAATCTACTTGAAACTTAGAGCACATGTTCCCTATGATATGATCTTTCTAATTTTAATGCCAAATTAGATATGTTTCCACATTTTCATGATCCATTGAACATAGAAAATGATAGTGCGGATGGGGCATCCAAGTACTTTGAACACATTCTTGTTCTTTGTATAATATAAAAAGATGTTGTATTATTGCTAATGAGACAACTTTGGGAACCCTTTTTTGGAAAATCAATCCATTTGAATGGGAACATATAGTTTGAACCTCCCTTTTATTATAGGTAAAGACCTTTGCCTTTGAAAATGTTTTGATTCACCCCTGGATATGTTAAGATGCAGAATTTGGCAAGACCATGAAATCAAAAATCCACAAAAATAGCCACATAAGTTATTGAAAACAAAAATAAAGGAATCCTAAGTTCATTCTTTTGCTTTTCTACATGTCACAAAAGTAGAGTTATACTTAGGCAAGAATATTATTTAGTAACAAGCTTAAGATTTAGTTTAAATTATATGTATTAGAAATTAAATCAAATTTGTTTCTAAATTTACATTTTAGATACAAGAAAGAATTATCTCAGGGTGTTGTCAGCCATGTTAAAAACCTTACCTAAACAAGTGTTGATAAATGAATTGCCTCCTGTAAGTTTATCTTTAACTCACTGTGACTTTTATGTCAGACATATAACTAAATAAAACTCTCTTATGAAGAGAAGAAGATGTAATAAGATTGCCAATGAGACAATGCTCACCAAGAAACTTTATGACACAAAACTTAACAGCATTAAATACAGCCTTCATTGATGAGCAAAGACCATACAGCATTGTCAACTATAAAAGGTCCAAAAAATGGCAAATTAGCCTTTTCAAAAGGTCCCATGGGATTTCTGGAAGTTATATCATAATTTTAGTTACTTGGTTTTGGAGACATTTATTTCATGTAAATACATATTGGTCAGTTTTTCTGCTATAACTATGGTTGACCACCATATATTAAACATCCTCAATTGTATTGCTATTTAAGGATGTCTGCTGGTCATGTTTTTGAATTCTTGTCATATTTTCGATTTTCTCAGGTTTTATCCATCCAAATGTATTAAATTTTTTTTTACACGACACCCCACTTTTGTCTTCATAAATCTGTTCAATAGATCATTTAAGATTTAGTGATCCGGCGGCATGAAATCCTTGTTATTTTTTCTTGGTTTAAAGGGTAAAAAACAATTCCAATGTTAACAAATAGTAAAGTCTGAAGAAAACCCTTTTCCCGCCATTTTCTAAATGTCTCGTATTTTGAAAACTACACACGAGACTAATGATTTTATTACTTTATTTTGTTTAAATATCAAAGTTGTTTTCATTTTAAGCAACCACATGAAATCCTTGTTATTTTAAATTAGAGCAGCAGACATCCTTAAAAGTAACTAATTATATAGGATGTAGGAACAGTAATTAAGACTGAAACTTGACAATTTTTGCAAAAACTTGGTAATCTCTGATTGTATTGGACAGATGATTGTTGAAATTAGTTAAATTCTATTGAGAAAACATTCTTGAGGGTTTGAAAGTGGCTGTTAGAGGCAGGAGACCACGGAAACAAGGTAACTTTTAAGGTATTGTGACTGTAATTATTTACATTGTCACACTAAGGTACTACCTGTTTATCTTATATTTAAATCTATTGAATATTTTTAGCTATTTCCATTGATGGTTCATTCCTTACTGAGTGATGACCTTGAACTTCAGACATCTACCATGGATACACTGTATGACCTTACCCATGATGCACCAGAAGTTGTTGCCAAGCATATAGATTCCCTGGTTCCTCAGCTTCTCAAACTAGCAAAAGAACAGACCTCAATGGTAAAAAATTGTTTTGAAAATTAATTTTCCACAGAAATTGGTGGTTGTTAGTGAAATGACTATAACTTTAAAGATCTCGTTTAACCTAAAGCAAACAAGTTTATGTCTTTTAGAAATAATGAATACTAATTATATAATGTGATATCATGTATGTGTATTCAATAGTAAATTTAAAGAAAATAGCTATAATATCAAAAACAGTAAACATTAGTCTTGATTAAGTTGATAAAAGATTGTTACCAAACTATGAAGATTTTATTTAAGGAATGACTGTAATGTTTTTTTTGTCTATGAAGAAATAACATAAAAAATGTGGTGCACAGTGAATAACACCCGTAGTGGGTTATTTAACTGTGCACCACATTTTATGTTATTTCAAATAGACAGAAAAAATATTACAGTCATTTCTTATAATTTAATTCTAAATTCCATTTTAAACCGTAGAAAACCATGAAAGAACGTTGATGACGTCATGGTCACATAACTGAATTATGTCTATGGGCTCATAACAAAATAACTTCAGCCAATCAGGAGACGTGTTACATTCAAAATTAAATTATATAAAAATGCATACAAAAATTTTTGTCTCCTGCAATATGTAACTGACATTAGAACTTTATGCTGTGGACATTGATTTGTAGTGGTGTGTATTACACAGGTAAGGTGATCGGACATCCTAGGGATGTTTTTATTTCTAGATCACCTAGATGTTTGCGATGAGAACTAGTTAACACGAATTATATTCTAATTTAATAAATGTCAATTTTCACTGGTAGGTATAACTCTATTATTAAAAATCTCAACTTGGGAACAAATTGTTCCATTTGCTGCCAGTTTCTTTTTGTGATATATGGGTACCATATTCATGTATTGACATAACTACAATGTAATATATGAATTAATTGAAATTCATAAAATTATTAGCACATTTATCATTGTAAATTTCAACAAAAACTGTTATACCAGATTTTTGTGGTATAATAGGAAAGAATATACACACAAAAAAAGCTTAGTCTTACGGTTCTCATAATTGAAATATTCTATCACATTATTCATATAATATAATTGTAAATATTCATGAATTAACAATTAAATTCTGCTCTTTTCAGAACTACCCTCATACATATTTAAAGACAGATATTAAATCATTAAATATAACCATAATTAGCAATTGTATTTTAGTTATGCTGATATATGTTAAATATTGGGGGGGGGGGGGGGGACTAAAAAAAAAAAGGCATTATGACAAACTATCCAGTCTTTGACAATGGACACTGGTCATTAAATATACAACATTCAGTTACAATCAATTAACAGTGGACAAACACATTCATAGTTTTTTTTAAGTTGGGGTTTGAATATCATAAATCAGATACAAAATACTTGATCAGCTAATTCCTCAAAACTAACTAGATTTGTTAGTGTGTGTTTTGTTTTTGTGAAATAATTAAATATGAATACTAAGCTAACCAAAACAGTATTCTCAGTGTTACTATATTATTTTTTTCAGAAATTACGACAAAGTGCGTTGCAGTGTTTAGGTGTGTTAACAGTATTACCTACACACACAGTGTTACCATACAAAGTACAAGTTATTAAGGGATTAGAGAAGGCATTAGATGACAAGAAAAGATTGGTTAGAAAGGAAGCAGTCACAGCAAGAAATGAATGGTATGGAACTAATTTTTAATGCTACAAAATTTATAACTATGCTTAGTTCTAGATGTACTATACTTGGTATTTTATTACTAATCACCATTGAATAAAAGACTGTATGCAAATTAAATGTAAAACCCTGATTCACACAGAATCTGATTTACCAGTACTATCAAAATGTTCAGTGCCCAAGGTAAGATTTTAAAACAAGTCTGTATCCCAGAAAAATATTTAAACCTCAATATTTAGTCCATACAATAATTTGTGTACAACTTGAGTTACTTCCCCTTTTTTATCACCATTCAAAATTGTTCTTGAAGTTGATATCATGCATGTAAAGATAATCAGATATAGTATATTGTATAAAAATCAACAAGAAAAGGAATTGATGCAGTGTTACACAAATTTATCAAAAGCTTTTTTTTAAAAAGTGCAATGAAATAATAATTAATAAAATTTTAGATTACTCTTAACATTTAGTGAATATGTTTTGGAAACTTTGAATTATAAGAAAAAATGTCCCTAAAATACTGAAATTCAGCTTGAAAAAGTTTGTACACGTTATGACCTGAGATTTCATTCTGTAAGGTTGACAGGTATGATATTTGCCAAACTAAAAATTTAAAATGGCTCCTTTTGGTAATTATGTCAATTTCTATATGTTTGTGTCAATTCTACACTAAAATGTCCAGATTAAATCATCCTATCCTATTTATCAATAAAAGGGAGCCAGATTATCATACCTCCTTATATATCTTTTTCAGCTTGTGTTTTATATATATGTTATATGATAATGACACTCACTCTAAATAAAATACAATGTCAGTTTTATTGGTTAGGATGACAACTGCATTATATGAACAAATTGATAATTTGACTTTACAACTGTTTTTTTTTTTTTTTTTTTAGGTTCCTTCTAGGTACTAAGTAAATGGTATATGAAACCAAGAAGATTTACAGGAGGAAACTTAATCATCACAATAAATTATATAATCCTGTTCATTACGTTTTATGTTATTACTAAATCATCAAAACCTGAAGTAGTTTTTATCTAAACAGACATACGTAAAAAAAATGTTGATGCTCACACACAGTGCTTAGAAACATAACTCTATTTTAGCATGTCATATTCTATGATTTATCTTTGTTATGCAGGAAAACTGAAGTTTTTCTTACAGCCTTTTGATCAAAGTTTGGGTCTGATAGATTTTAAAGTTGTGATTCTGTCTCACCAATGTATATCTCAAAATTTGTTTATTCTGATACATATACATTGTATACCTATCACTGAGCACTGGCCATACTTGGTACCAATAACACTCAGCTGTTTATTTATAGGTCAACCTTTGTGTAACAAAAGAATGTCAAGTATTGAAGTTTTCATTTATTTTATATCCTGTGTTGCCATGATAAAACCCAAATAAGGTGGTACACATTCTTTTCTCCTTCATCTGGCCTGATTTCTGTGTTTGTATCCTTGCCAGCACATCTCTAATCTAAGATGTGACTTTCTTAGCAATTTGGAGACCGAAAAAAACTAGAAAGAGAGTTTTGAAAGCTTAAGATACAAAGGACGCCTCAGGCACTGTTGCTTGTAAAGATTGCATAAAAAAATCTGTACGTAAAGTCACTTGTCTGCTTGCTGATATAAGTGTGAGAAATTATTCATGGTGCATACACAAGATCTTTTACCTTGTTCACAAATTTCAGTTGTTTCCCCAGTCTTCTAATAATTTCCAGTCAAGTTCCTGGAACATGCTACCCATACTACTGGTATTCTTACTTGTAGGTGTCATACCACCAATTAAAAGTCCCTATCTGTTCAACTAAATTTTACAATTTCACAGCTTTCTAAATATTTTACCTTAAGTTTAACTTCAAAGAAACCAGATATATCCTGAATCGTACATGTATCAGCTTTCTACATGCCAATAATTGAATTTTCAATAGATGTTTAAAATTATATATCTTCAGAATAGAGGTACCACTAAAAATAACCCCTGGTTTTCTGGAAATCTTAAATTAGTATACCATGGAGTGCATTAATCCTCAATTTTGAATGCAAACTCATAAACAAGTAAATTTTAGCTCAAAATGGTCTTAGTATATATTTCTCTTTCACCAAAAGTTTCATTTCTGCCAATTTGTTGGTTAGTTTTAAGTAAACAATGACATCAAATGCACTATTTTTTGTCCTAGTAGGCCTACTTTCAAAAACGTTCTAAATTTGAGGGAGTAAGTGGTGATGTGACACCTGTATATCAATTGTTGGCAAAACAGGCACATGACGCTGGACTATTTCAACCTGGTTTAAATACTTTTTGTCCTCAGACATGGTGTTAAAATGGCATTTGCGACGTTGGCATCGTCAACACTGTTTTTTTTGTGATTAGTAAAATTGAGAATGGAAATGGGGAATGTGTCAAAGAGACAACAACCCAACCAGATAAAAAAAACAACAGGAGAAGGTCACCAACAGGTCTTCAATGTAGCCAGAATTTCCCGCACCCAGAGGCGTCCTTCAGCTGGCCCCTAAACAAATATATACTAGTTCAGTGATAATGAACGCCATACTAATTTCCAAATTGTACACAAGAAACCAAAATCAAAATAATACATGACTAACAAAGGCCAGAGGCTCCTGACTTGGGACAGGCGCAAAAATGCGGCGGGGTTAAACATGTTTGTGAGATCTCAACCCTCCCCCTATACCTCTAACCAATGTAGAAAAGTAAACGTATAACAATAGGCACATTAAAATTCAGTTCAAGAGAAGCCCGAGTCTGATGTCAGAAGATGTAACCAAAGAAAATAAACAAAATGACAATAATACATAAATAACAACAGACTACTAGCAGTTAACTGACATGCCAGCTCCAGACTTCAATTAAACTGACTGAAAGATTATGATTTCATCATATGAACATCAGGCACAATCCTTCCCTTAGGCCAATTTATAGGGAAGCAAAGTAGTAGGTCAATGATAAATTTTGTATGCAGCACATTTCATTCCCAATGCCTCCTCAGTCATGGGCCATTGACTTTGAAACTTTTGCTGACTTAACATATAATAGTTTGTGATTATGTCATATTTAGGGGGACCACTATTTATAGACTAATAGTATATATGTAGATGCATTATCATTGTTACATCTTATTTCCATGTACATTATTTTGCCCCTCAGGTTTTGAATGTTTTGCATAGCTTACATGTTAAAGTTTGTAATGTGATAAGTTTAAGGGGAACCACTTGTACATAGCTACTTTTACATAGGTACTATATCTGTACTAAAACATTGTAGAACTGGAAGTCTACTTTTGAAATTCAGTACTATTTTGTTACTCTAAAATTATTGTAATATTTAGGTACCTGTATTTTACAGTACTTTAATTATACTTGAAATTTGGGTACTACAGATTTTTGGTTACTACCGTTACATTTTCAGCATTTTGAAAGTTTTTCTATTTCAAATCTCTTTAATTTATGATTTTCAAACATGGAATATTGTATTATTTCTGTACCAAAATATTTAGTACAAATCAAGTACTGTAAATTACAAGTACATGTACCTAAATATTTCAATAGTTTTTAAGTAAAGAAATAGTACTAAATATTAAAATTAAATTTCCAGTACTGCATTTTATTAGTACAGCAATAGTACCTTTGCAAAAGTAGCTGTGTATATCCTCTTAAAGTTGTTGTGTTTCCTTCAGATTTTGCTTGTGACCGGATTTGTTTAAGTCAAATCGATTTATTACTATTGAACAGTGGTATACTACTATTGTCTTTATTCATGTCAATGATATTTGCCATGCAGTTGTTGACGTGCACTTAAACTAGAATTTGCTGTTCATTTGATTCGTACGTCACTGATGAGTCTTTTGTAAATATAAAATTTCAATCCTTGTATCTATGATGAGTTTATTTTCATGGAGATTATGTGACCCATTCCGTCTTTATCGTTCATTAGTTTTGATTAAACTTGTACATTGTTTACAAGGTAAAGTTTGTGTTTTGTTACGTATAAAGGGCACCAATTATATTACATCAATGGTAATTGGTTTGCAGTTTGGGCTTTATGGGCACTAACATTTCATTATTTGATCCTTCGCATTAAGTCAAGGTTCTCTGATTTTGAAAGTATTGCATAATTTTCATGTTTATGTATTAGCATTTGGATTTATAATTTGCACTATATTATAAAAACTACTAAAATTCGAGACATATCTCTTTGACAACAGTTTTATTATAACAGCTCAATGTTGTTGCATAGTAGTGGTATAAGTTCGATCTGTCCATGGCAACATACATGTTCGTCTATGACGACACTTTGGTCTTTGAAATATATATGTATTTTGTATTATATTTTCCCTCCGGTTTATATAATCCGTTCATCCTATCTCAACTCTATAAAATTCAAGTCTGTCCGAAATTGAGGTTAATTTTATGGTCTTCAAAATACCGTTTTGATCTTAACAACACTAAAGAGACATTAATTGTTGAAATCCGGTTATGGTGTACTAAATTGTTCACCTCATGTTTGTGGTTTAAAATATTTGTTTTCTGTTTAGTATTAAATTAATATTAAGATCTGTTTTGTTACATTTTGTGATCAATTTATTTGGCAATCGTCAATGGCAGTAAGCAGGGTTTAAAAACATCAGTTGTTTGACCTGCTAGTCAAATGCGTTTTGTTAAAATGGAAAATGTTGTTTGTGTTGTATTTAGACCCCATTACAAAGAAATTTGTTTTCATGCACATGTATAAAAATTGCGGTTTTTATTCAACGCAATCATAGGTTTGAATGTTGTTTTCAATTTAGACTTGTTAAAGAGACTTAAATTTTAATGACGGAAAAGTTTAACCTGCCCTGCATATACGATTTCTTTTTGGGGGATGAAAAGATATGTCATCTTTAAATGTTGAAAACGTGACATTTATACAATAGCTAATATTTGCATCAGACTAATGTTAAAGATTCATGTTCAACTTCTATTATTCTTCGGATTCTTTCTATCGATTACATCAATAAAAAAGGATATAAAAAACAAGTGTAAATGATTAGTGACTTCTTTAATTTAAACTGGGGCGTAATGTGCAAACGATACCAACCATTATTCACTCAAAATGACAACAGTGTAGTCTATACGCTCTAATCTTAGATAATGACCTCTATTTGTTAAAACATTAAGCATATTTTAAGTTATGTGATGAGGAAAGCAATACTATGGAATATTCCCTTTGTACTTATTATTCTATGGATTTTAATTTACAATTCAAGAATTCAACGAAAAATGTTCAACAATGTTGCGCCCGTTTTAAATATTTCACCAGAATTAGAAAACCAATTTGGAACAAAATTGAAACTACCGAACAGAAGTCATGACGTCATACGATACAACGGAAGACGTATCTCAACAGAGTTTGAACTGTTTTATTTGAATGTATCAACCAATAAGCTGATGGACTCTCTCATTCATAAACATCGATATATTTCGTTACTTGATACGGAAACGACGTGTACTGAAAAACATGTATTCTTGCTAGTTATTATTTATTCAGCTACATACAAATTCGATGAACGTCAGGTTATAAGGAAAACATTTGGATCTATGTCACAATATGGCAATAAACATATTAAATATGTCTTTGTACTTGGACAAACCATGAATGATACTCAACAGAAGGAAATTGAACAGGAAAGTGACAAATACAGAGACATTATACAAGGAAATTTTATAGACAGCTACAGAAATTTAACATATAAAAGAGTATTTAGCTTGTTCTGGGTGAATAGATTCTGCAAAAATGTGACTTTTGTCATAAAAAGTGATGATGATATCACCATTAACATTCCATTTATGATTTCTTATCTCAGTAATAAACTGAACAAAACTAAGGTTTTAGAATGTTTGTATCTTATAGGTATCAAACCATACCGTAAACCTCGTAATAAATGGTATACGCCTTTTCTGAATATCCTTTTGCAACGTTTCCTCCTTATTGTGCAGGACCTTCCTCTATTATGTCTGCTGATGTGATAAGAGAAATGTATGAAGCTACAACCCTTGTGCCTTTTATCTGGCTAGAGGATGTTTATGGTGGTGGATTTTTACCCTGGATTTCACGAAGACATATAATTCATCCGAAATGTTATAGAAAAGATTTGGGAGCAAGTTTGAAAGACAAGCCATGTCATTTATTTTACATCAATAATATTAAGAATGCAAGTCATCCTTATATTATGTGGAAAACTATTGAAAATTATACACAAAATCAGTTGTGTAAATGCAAGTAACATATTTTTGTGATTACCTGAACAAAAAATATTGTTATTCACTTTGGAAATTTGTATTAAGAATTAGCAGATAAAACAGTTTAAATCGTATATAATCTGACCATATAGTTCACAGAGGAACATACATTTCGTAGAGTGAATTATTTATTGTTCAGGGTTTTAATCATTTCAAACTATATTTTTATCAGTCTAATTTGAAGACTAGCTTATTGCCAATTTATCACAAAGATAGACAAAAACGGAAACACACAAGAAACATAGTCTTTTACAATAATTTTTGTCCGGTGAGGTTTATTGGCACTTCATATTTAACAAGTTCTGAATTTTCAAATATGGTTACCTTGGCCATAACTGAACAGACATATATCATCAAAATGTGTGTCTGGTTCATTGGTAGCTGTAATGTTATTTTACTTGTTAGATAGAAAGATAGAAATGTTTAAATATACCGAAATTTTGAGTAAATGTCTAATTGTATGGCCCTATTTATCTCTAAAAGTACCACATGAAGGTAAGTACACGTTAGAAACAACGCGGTAAAATATAACTTGCGCGCATATTTTCGTAAAAAAATCACCGTGGGATCAAAACCACATTGTATGCCTTTAAATGTGAAATCTTTTGTAAGAAAAAAATTGCTCTTGTTATTGTATGCTGTTTTTAAAATTAAAATTATATTTATTATGAATGTGTTGAGTATCTTATTTTTAAAATCTTTGTCATCGACCACAATGAAGTGCAATACATTTCATTTAAACACAAAGGATTTATTTTAATTAACCTTGTTAATTACAGTATAGTAAATATACTTGAATGGCTCTTATAAGAAGGAAGTTGGATTTGGCTTTTTTTAGGTCCATTTTATTTAAATCAGTGCTTACACACCCTTGGCTTTCAAATGTTTAGCTTTGAGCGTATCTGATAAAGGTAAATCCCGAAAAGAGCTTCGGATGAATTGTATTAGGTGCTTTTTTTATTTATTTTAATTAAAACTTGAAGTTAATGAAAACATAAAAAAAGACAACAGAAATGATAAAGGAAACATTAGAGAAATAATATCTTTGAATTTATCGACATATTTAGGGTTTTCTATTAATTGGAATAAATCACCCCAGCTGTATTTGGGAACACCTTTCGGAAGTTTGGAACCCCAGATCTTTTTTTTTCTTTTTTTATATGTGCATATTGACCATCGAGGTAACAATGTATATCGAGATTATCAACATATTTCTAATTCCGTTGGTACAAAAACGACGAGTTCTTATGATAAAACAGGACCTTTCAGTCTTTTGAGTGCCAATGCAATGTATGCTTTTTTCAACACCGTCAATATTGATATTGTTTATCCATAATTTGACTTTAAAAAAAACGATATCATATACCAGTAACAAAATTTTACAATCGATGAATGCAGAAGGTCCACTTAGGGTTAATTTGAGCATACAATTTAAATCTGATGAATGAGTTGTGACATTTTGTAAAGTATTAATGCGTTCGATTCAATTTTTTTTGGTAAAGGATGTTTATTAAAGACGCTCATATCTCATACCACAACTTCCTCTATCTAGTTAGTCTAATTTTCTATATTTTTAGCTGGAATAATTAGAAAATGACTCATCAGTGAATGTCGACATCAATTAAGCGCGTATTTACTTCCTGATACTGGATCTAAAGTTTCAATTTTCTGATGTTTAATAAATGTATGATACATATCTGTTATTTTCCTCCACATATGAATAATTTAATCAAAAATAACAATATCCACTGATGATGCTGAATAAATGTAATGAAATAAACAGCCTCTCATGTTTGCACGTTTCTTCCTAGACGTCAAATGTTTGAAATTTCTTTAAATATACTATTAATATGGTAATTTTCCGAACATTGGCAGATCATAAAGTTTCGACATCAATTAAGCGCGTATTTACTTCCTGATACTGGATCTAAAGTTTAAATTTTCTTATGTTTAATAAATGTATGATACATATCTGTTTTTTTCCTCTACATATGAATAATTCAATCAAAAATAACAATATCCACTGATGATGCTGAATAAATGTAATGAAATAAACAGCCTCTCATGTTTGCTCGGTTCTTCCTTGACGTTAAATGTTAATTATTTTTAGAAAAATAAGGTAGAAGCCATGGAGGTTACAGTCAGTTCTTTCAATGAGGTGTTGCTCTTTTTCTCCACTGATAAATTTAGTTTTGTTCTCATTTTACTGTCTGTGATTGAGCCCTAAATATTTTTGTCGGGTAAATGGAAACATAATCATTCGTTTTGTCACAATTAATATTGATATTTATAAGTAAATAAAGCACATATGACATTTTTAGGCAGCCATCATTACGACATTCTAATATTTGATATGTATTTATTTCAACCACTATGCATTAAAAAGTATGAATACTGTTATTTCCTTTCTTGTGAGGTCTACGTCCTGCCTTGAGGTGAAACGTGAAATGTCGTCCGTGTCCAATTGACATTAAAAAAAAAACATTTAAAGAGTAAATAACATATCTGAGATAGTAGTATGAATCAATACCTAAAAAATATATTGTAAATTCAGAAATCATTGCGTTGTTTTATTGTTGCGAAAAAGGCGACAGGGTTATAATGGCAATAATTTAAACACAAGTTTTAATTTTTCCTACTGATTAAATAGGATTTTTGTTGATATCGCAAAAATTAAAATCGCATTTGAGTCTAAACTAAAAAAATATCGGAATGATAAATACACGCAATGATTTCTGAATTAACAGTACCTAATAAACTCATCATAGATACCAGGAATACATTTTGTATAAACGCCAGACGCGCGTTTCGTCTACAAAAGACTCACCAGTGACGCTCGAATCGAAAAAGATAAAAGGGCAAGATAAAGTACGAAGTTGAAGTACGGACCAAAATTCCTAAAAGTTTTGCCAAATACAGCTAAGGTAATCTATGCCTGATTGTCATCTAACAATTTGTCTAGACAGTTTACATTCTGTTCCAACCGAAATAAACAATTATCCAAGAAGTCAAATAAGGACATTACAACTTATACCTAAAAAGCTTTAGAACGTCTTACTGTTATAGCAGCTAGATCAAAGCGGGTGCTTCGCACTAAAAGGTATATATCTCTGTCTGAATACCCATTTGCAACGTTTCCTCCTCATTGTGCCAGACCTTCCTCAATTTTCCAGCTGATGTTAATAAAAGGACTGATGTATAAGGCGACACACTTTGTCCATTTTTCCGGCTTGAGGATGTCTTTTGTGGTGGATTTTTACCCTGGATTTCAGATTTACAGATTGTTCAACAGAAGTTTTATATAAAAGATTTGTTCAACAGAAGTTTTATATAAAAGATTTGAGAGCAAGTTTGAAAAAGAAGCAACACCATTTATTTTCCATCAATAATATTAAGAATGTAAGTCATACATATAAAATGTGAAAATCGTTAGAAAACTATAGGATACCATTCGCCGATATGTTTTCCATATGCAGTGAACTCAGCGTGACATTTCTCGTGAAAATCCTGTGATCGCAATATACATAGATCGAAATAAACTATTATGATCATATTGTACATTTTAAAAACGTGCTATATATATATCCATGCTTCATTGTTGATTGCTTAGTTAGGTGACAATAGGTAAAATACGGTTTCAAAACACGACAATAAATTAGCAGCCATATTTTCACATCACAACAGACCGAGAGATATTTCTTTTGACTATTAAAAGATGGATACATAAAAATGCAAAATTGTGCACAGAAGACTAAGTTTATGATATGTACATACATTGTTCAAGAATTGGATAAACATAATTTTTCACCAGTCACTCGTTTCATATGACTTTTAACCATTATAAGAATGTGGATCGAATGAGTCTATGAATATATTTTTTTTAAAGTTTTAATGAATCTATTACGCTTTACCCACAAATGAAATTTTATTTCGTGTTTGTTAATCTCGAACTAATTTACTTTCGAGTTTGTGCCAAGGTTTACTAGATCATGATATAGAGCATGCACACATCAGAGAATTAAAAGAACCATCATATTTTGTTTTATATAAATACAATTGTTTATTAAGTATTTCTTATCAGTTTTTTTCAATGATTTGATGCAATTAATTTAAAATTGAGAAAGGAAATGATGAATATGTCAAAGCGACAACCACCCGACCATAGAGCAAACAACAGCCGAAGGCAACCAATGGGTCTTCAATGTAGCGAGAATTCCCGCACCCGTAGGTGGCCTTCAGCTGGCCCCTAAAATATGCATAATAGTACAGTGATAATGGACGTCATACTAAACTCCGAATTATACACAAGAAACTAAAATTTAAAATCATACAAGACTAAGAAAGGCCAGAGACTCCTGACTTGGGACAGGCGCAAAATTGCGGCGGGGTTAAACATGTTTATGAGATCTCAACCCTCCCCCTATACCTCTAGCCAATGTAGAAAAGTAAAAGAATAACAATACGCACATTAAAATTCAGTTCAAGAGAAGTCCGAGTCCGATGTCAAAAGATGTAACAAAAGAAAATAAATAAAATAACAATAATACATAAATAACAACAGACTACTAGCAGTTAACTGACATGCCAGCTCCAGACCTCAATTAAACTGATTGAAAGATTATGTTTTCATCATATGAATATCAGGTACAATCCCTCCCGTTAGGGGTTTAGTATCATACTACCATAAAATATATGAGAAGAACATAACCCGTGTCATACCAACAACTGTTTTTTGAGAAATAAAAGTCTTTAGTTCCGATGCAAAGACCCTATCAGTGAATCAATGTTAAAGCCAAAATATGCAATCTTTAATGACCTGACAACAGTATCGTAACTATATCCCTATTTAAAGGTTTTGTTAGTTTCTGAGGAGAATACTGACATTTTTGTGCTTTATAAAGAATATTTCCATAAAATTTTGGATGTGAAATACCTGAACGTATAAGATGTCTGCATGTTGAGTTATATTTACGAATTATTTCCTTATACCGGTGATAAAATTTAGTAAATGTTTTGACCAGTTTGTGATATCGAAAATCCTGGTGTAATAATTTTTCAGTAATACATAAATTTCTCTCGCTAAAATCTAATACGTTGTTACATACACGAGCGAATCGTACAAGTTGAGATATATAAACACCATAAGTTGGTGACAAGGGAACGTCACCATCTAAAAATGGATAATTAACAATATGAAATGAAAAATCATCTCTTTTATCATAAATTTTTGTATTAAGCCTCCCGTTTATGATATAGATATCAAAATCGAGGAAAGGGCAGTGGTCATTGTTATCATTAGCTTTATTTAAAGTAAGTTCTACAGGATAAATTTCTTTAGTATACATACTGAAGTCGTCATTATTGAGAGCCAATATATCAATAATATAATATAATATATTTTTGTATCAAATGTTGTTTTGATGGGTCTTTGCTAATTTTAGTCATAAATTGTAACTCATAACAATACAAAAACAGGTCCGCAATAAGTGGTGCACAGTTAGTCCCCATTGGAATTCCAATAATTTGACGATATACGGAATCTCCAAAGCGAACAAAAATGTTTATCAAGTAAAAATTCAAGCACATACACAGTATCAAAGCATGTCCAATTGACATAGTTCTTTTGTTTATTGCTACTAAAAAATGATTTAAAAGAGTTTGAACATATGTCCTAGCAATCCGACTTTTTAAATGCCCAGTTAATTAGGGATGTGAATTTTTTCTTAATAAGAATATGAGGCAAAGTGGTATATAGGGTATAAAAATCAAAACTTTGAACAGATTCAAAATCACCAATATATGCATGCAATTTATCAAATACTTCCACCGAGTTTTTGACACTCCAAAAGTAATTAATTCCACTATTTTCAAAGGCCTTATTTGAACAATTTACTATCAGGTTTTTTATTGTTCCAAGTGTACTAGTAAGTAAAACAGACAATTTAGTAGTTGAACAATGGCTAGAAGATGAAATAAATCTATATGTTTAAGGTTTTTTGTGCAGCTTCGGAAGCCAGTACATAGTTGGGACTTTCATTGTGTTTGGTTGTTTGTTATTACTATTTCCACCTAAATGCAGGTTTGTTTACATTCTTTCAATACTAGTACCATTTTTCAAATATAACATATAACGGAATTTGACGAGACTGTCAACAAAGTGAGAGGTTTAACGCTATAAAACATATAATTCATAATTTTCAACATTTGAAAATACCTGTGCCAAGTGAGGAATATGACAGTTCTTGTCCATTCGTTTTTGATGTGTTTTGACATTTGATTTTGCCATGTGATTATGGACTTTCGATTAGATGTTCCTCTGAGTTCAGTATTTTTGTGATTTTACTTTTTGCAATGGACGGTGATCATAGTTCTAACAAAAGGTCGTACTTAAAGTAAAAATATCTGCGAATTACTGTACAGCAAGCCAACAATTTAATATCAGTACTTTATTAAAGATATTGAAGGATTTCATTTACAAGAAAGTTCACGATAAGTTGTTTTATTGTACAACTTCAAGTATATAATAAAATAGTTATTTAAAAAACAAATACATAAAATAAATGAACATATATGATCAAAAACAGTTATATATTATTAGACCGTTGGTTTTCCCGTTTGAATGGTTTTACACTAGTAATTTTGGGGCCCTTTATAGCTTGTTGGGTGTGAGCCAAGGCTCCGTGTTGAAGGCCGTACTTTAACCTATAATGGTTTAATTTTTAAATTGTTATTTGGATGGAGAGTTGTCTCATTGGCACTCACACCACATCTTCCTATATCTATATATGTAGTTTAAACTTTCTGTGTATAACATATAACGGAACATTTCTGTGAATAACATATAACGGAACATTTCTGTGAAACTTTCTGTATATAACATATAACGGAACATTTCTGTTACTTTTTTTCTCGCCTTGACGGAGTCAAAAAGGGAGACATAGGTATGCTGTGTCCGGCGTCGGCGTCGGCGGCGGCGACGGCTTCAACAATGTATTAGTTTATGATTAGGTCTAGTTTATGGTGAACCACAAGTGGTAGATCAATCATATTTGGTATGAAGTTGCATAAGTATTTGCACATCTCAGTCATGGTCTATTGCCTTAGAAACTTTTGATTATTCTATATGTAATAGTTCGTGATTTATAGGACTGTTTATGGGTAACCACAAGTGGTAAGTCAATGATATTCAGTATTCATTTGTATAAGCATTGGCATATCTCATTTCTTTGAAGATAATTTGTCTCCGCCTTCTTAGTCATGGTATATTGACTTTAAATTTTTTTCTTATTTTACATGTATAAGTTTGTGATTATGTCAGTGTATGGGGAACCACAAGTGGTAGGTCAATGATATTTGGTATGCAGTTGTATAAGCATTGGCATATCATATTTCCATGGAGATAATTTGGCTCCGCCCCCTAGTCATGGTCTATTGACTTTGTAATTTTCCCTTTTTTTAATACATGTATCAGTTTGTGATTAGGTTAGTTAATGGGGAACCACAAATGGTATCCTGGTAGGTCAATTAAATTTGGTATGCAGTTGTAAAAGCATTGGCATATCGAAATGTTTAATAAAAAGTTTATCCAATAAACATCATGATCTTTTTATATTGTATTGAATACAAATCATGTAATATTACTGTTGCCCTTGCTGACAGTTTACGCTTCATGCATTTAAGACAAACCCTTTCAAATCGCCCAATGTTGGTATTTTATCTTTTTTTGATTTTGTTTACATAAAAGATATATCTTAACCAAAGCAAAATTTACCACGAAAACACACACAAGGGTATTGTAATGAGACATTTATCTTTTGTGATGAAGTTATGGCCACATGAAATTCCACCAATACGTAATAATATAGGTAATTCACTAAGAGTTTGGTGTTGCTAAAGGTCAAGCTGTTCTCAGACCAGTTATGCAATTTGGATTTAAACAAATAGTGAGTACCTTTGTATTATTGAGGTCGATGGTTCTATGTTCCCACCTAATAATAAGAAAACTGCCCAACGATTTTTGAAGCTAGTACCAATGATGATGTGTTGAACTAAATTTGAAGGTAACGTGGGTTGAGCATCTCAATAACGTGTAATAGAATTATTAAATTTGTCTTTATGAATACTGTTTTTTACTGTATTTTTGTGATATCCATTTGGCGGGACTCTGAACTTCTACATCCCGTCATTGTGTAATTGTGCTAATTAATGTCTTTAGTTCTTGCTTACATGCTTTATCTATATGCCTCTTTGTGCGTCTTTGTTACGTATTTTTTTATATTCTGATTAAGATGATTACGCAAATTTGACTACTGTATACCTAGTTTTGACATTTTTAACTTGATGTCTGTTGGGTTTTTTTTCGCACATCACGAAAGACAGGTTTAGCTAGCTAACAAACCAAGTTTAATCCACCAGTTTCCTACACAAGGAAATGACTGTACCAAGTCATCAGGACTATGACAGCTGTTATCTATTCTTTTGGTGTGTTTGTGCCTTTTGAGTTTGCATCTTAAGAGGGACTTTCCAATTTGAATAAACATAAGAGTTCGGTATTCATTTATTTTACCTGTTTAAATTTATTTATATGTCGATTTTCTTTTTGTTTCCGCTGTCATATAACTAAAAAGAATTTTTTTAGGAATCATCTTATAACTCACGAATCAATTTTCGAGGAAGACCTCAGGAATATTGGTAAAACTGTTGCTTATATATACATAGCAGTGATAGTGGTTACATCTTTGACTATGTTTTATGTTTAAACACTGTGAAGAATAATGAGGATCCTAGTTTTCTGAAAATGTTGTGCAGTTTGCATTTAAAGTACCCTTGTAGCAACCCTTTCGGAGGAGTTTATAGTAGGCTACTATTTCAAAATTCTCAATGTTCACAACAGAAAAAAATGTATGTTTTTCATGTAGTACTTAATTTAACTATTTAGTGAAATATTTGCCTCTTGCGAGCGGAATATAATCAAACAAATAAACAACATACATTTCGATTCTTTCGTTAAAACCTGCATAGAACTAGAAAAATTACTTTAACTTACATGTTATGTACAAAATATCAATAGAAACCCATGATCTGTTTTGTTTTTGTCATTTCTCCTTGTCCACCTGAATTTCCTTAACATTGGGCATTTGGTGATTACATTTTTAAAAATTTACCTCGACGCATACTGTTATTGTTTATACTTTCAATATAGGAGTACTATCTTGCCTTTTCACAATTAACACCTTATTTTCTGACTTTTTATGACCCTTCTTGAAATATTTTTAATCACTTATGAAAATCTCAGGTACCGAAATTTGAACTCACCTATTATTTTTTTACCCTTCGAGCAGACCAAAATTAAAGTGCAAACGTTTCTCTAAACGAAACATCTAAATTTATCTTGCATTTGGGCGGTCCATTAAAGTTGAAAATTTGTTGCCCTGGTCATTCCACTATATAATCTGTTAAATAATAAGATTGTAATATTATCAAGCTATGAAATTATCAGGTTTTTTTCATCTTCATGAACAAGAACTATTTCAAATACGGAACATGTCTAAATTACAGGATGTAAAAAAGGTTTTGTAAACTTAACGGTATAAACATCACTTTTTACGTAAGTCTTCCTTCTTAAACGTTGCTTTAAAAATATGTTATGAAAATAAAACGTCAATTGTATGAACCTAAATTAAGGCGGATGCGGTTTTCCGCGATATTCAAATCGCGTATTTAGATAATAAAACGACAACTCAAGGCAAAAAAACAAACACTAAGG
Organism: Mytilus trossulus; assembly: GCF_036588685.1. Classification (NCBI taxonomy): domain Eukaryota; kingdom Metazoa; phylum Mollusca; class Bivalvia; order Mytilida; family Mytilidae; genus Mytilus; species Mytilus trossulus. Next base: position 63,809,348 of record NC_086376.1, on the reverse strand, counting down.
GTTCGCATGGATTACAAAAGGAGCGAGATTGGACAATAGACAAGGATCTGTTACCGTTGAACTGAGGTGGAAGCAGTTTCCCGCGCTTTTCAAATCGCGTAAATAGATAATAAAACGACAACTCAAGGCAAAAACAAACACTAAGGGTTTGCATAAACTACAAAAGGAGCGATATTGGACAATAGACAAGGATCTGTTACCGTTGGATAGACCAGCTGCATGAAAGTAGTGAGATGACACACCGACACGTCGTTTCAGTACTTCGGTACTGGCATGAAAAGTACGGATATTTTGTGTTATTAAAATTTGCTGTTACAAAATGATAGAAATTATTTTAAATTAAGGGATGTATCTCCCTCATGCAAAGCGCTGATTCCTTTCACGGATTTGCCTATACTTTTTGGACCTTTTGGATTATAGCTCTTCATCTTTTATATAAGCTTTGGATTTCAAATATTTTGGCCACGAGCATCACTGAAGATACATGTATTGTCGAAATGCGCATCTGGTGCAAGAAAATTGGTACCGTTAATTTTATTTCAATACACCAATGCGTGATGATGATGATAAAATTTATAAAGATTCGATTTTAGTCATTCTTGTTCATTCCTCTATTGCAGCAGTTTTGTACAATAACAAACCCCTGTTTATGACGTCCGAATATTGTAAACATGCACAGGCGTGTAATGTAATGTATTATTGTTGATATAGCTCAAGAATTAGTTTTAAAGTCGATGGGTAATTGAACATAATTTTTAAATGATAGCCGTGAATAGTTTTGTAGTCATCTTAGTACTGATCTGCTTCAATAAGACATCAGGTCATACATGATATAACCAAATATCATATAAAATATTGCTAATGATAACTGATATTAATACTGTAAGAGAGATTAATTTCCTCACATTTAAAGAAAATTAGATTTGCACTATGAGACAATGACGGTAACTCATAACAAGAATCCAATCTTACCTTTTACGTAAAGTTTGTCAAGTCTATCCCCATCATTTACACTGGAGACCAAACGCAGACCATATATGTGGAAAACAAATCGTTTTGCTCTATCGTACAATGATATTTTCGCGACGTCAAACTGCGTATGCCCTTTACGCCGTGACCGCATATGGATCAGAATGGTATTAATAGATAACATTAAAATATTGGGGATTCATGACGTCACTTTTGTAGCAACGTCTACTTTTAATGTCGATGTCCTACATTGATGTTGTTTGTAATTCATTGTTTATTGTTCTACAACTAGCGGTAGGAAAAGTCCCGCTTGCGATAAATTCGTTACACGATTCGCTAAAGTTTTCAATGTCTTATGTCTACTAACCTAATACAAATAGCTGTATCACGTAAACATGTGTATTTATAGTAAAATCACAACACCAGATTCTAAAAATGTCCTGTACCAAGTCTGGAAAATGGCAATGTTCGTTTCTGTGTTTGTTACATTTTAGTGTTGTGTTGCTTTTGTGTCGTAGTTCTCCTCTTATTTTGATGTGTTCGAACAACGTTATACTTCTGTTGCCTTTATTCAAGATCTAAAATGTCAAAATTATCTTTGATTTGACCGTAATTCCAAGATCAAAGTAATGATGATCATAATTCCTTTGTTTATTTTATACATAAATGGGGAGGAAACCCATATTAAATGGCGATGCACCTTTATAACCATATGTATGTGTTACAACATGCCGTAGCTACAGATTTAGTTTTTAAAAAAATGTCGCTATCTTATACGGTTTCTGTGGAAACCAAAAATAAGCCAAAATCTAAATTTAGAACCTTTACTTTAGCCTCATTTTCAGTCTGATGGACTTGGACTTCAAATCAAAGGGCCCTAAGTGACTATCATTTATTGTTTGCCGGCTACAATTTAATTTCAATTATATCCAATACATAACGTTTACATAAGAAGTTTGAGGGGAAACATGATTTGTCAGTTTCCTTTTCGATTCCGAAGGAGTACCGATCACAAAAATAGTGATTAGGGAGATAACAAGAAAAGTTTTCGGTAATAGTGTCATTTTGAAAAGTGCTCAATATCGTATAAAAAATATAGCCGAGCCACATATTGCGAAATAAAATCTGCACGTAAAAAAAAAGTAGTAGAAAAGAATTAAAATAATAATCAGATGCAAAATAATAAATCTTTCTATTTTAAAGTAGAAAGGCTTAATAATGATATGATTTGTTAAATTATGAAAGCATAAAATCAAATAAGCCAAAATATTGCTGCCAAAATCGTCTGACATTTGGAATTGTGCAACTGACTGTTAACCTAGCCAAAATTTGTTCTGATTTCTGAAAGCCTTTGGAGATTAAATTTTGTCCGTAGAACGTAAGAGTGAAGTTCATTTTTAAACATCTTAATATCCGACCCATCCTTATTTCTCACTATTTTTTCGATGATTTAGGACTTGAAGAGGATTAAGTTAATATTATGAAATTGAAAAAAAACTAAGATGTTTTGATTAACTCTTTTGACTTTTTTACCATTAAATATTTTTTGAAATATTGTCTTATTTATACTAACAAATATTTAAAATGTCTCATTTATAATACTGATTCTGCGTATACGGAATTTTTGGTCCTCAATGCTCTTAAACTTCGTACTTTATTTGGCCTTTTCATCATTTTTTTTTATTCGAGCACCACTGATGAGTCTTTTGTAGATGAAACACGCGTCTGGCGCAAAAATAAAATTTCAATCCTGGTATCTAAGATGAGTTTATTTTCTACAATATCCATGTTACCTGTTACAAAAGCAGAATATCTTCCAGTCTGAGGATTTGATGTGGTTATTTTGATTAGTGCATTTTATAACGAGACCATCATAATAAGACATATAATCAGTTAACACAATTTTAATTGTTTTACACAAAAGCTTTCAATTTCTTGAAAAAACACCTCTGCTATTATCTGTTAAATAAATAGAAACAAAATGGTGACGAGGTCTTTAATCGATAATAACAGTTTTAAAATGTTGACAAAGTACGAAAATCGCGTGTTTCAAAGTATATTAACCTCATGTTGTTTTAATTGTGTAAATTTCAAAATAAAAATCACGACTCAATATAATAAAAACCAATTGAAAATTTTAAAAGGCAGAAAATCTCAAATGTCCAAATTTATTTAATTTATAAGATTTTACATTAACTTTTGAATACTTGTTTAGAAACAACAAAAGCGTTTAAACAACGAATTTAATGATTTTTAGGTCATAAAATAACAAGTATTTGCAGCGGTCATGATATTCAAATAAAAAATATTTGATTGACAGAGAAGATATGAAAAATGCTTGTCAATCTTGTATATTCGTTCCATTAAGATTTCATTTCTTTTTTCCACAAATAGTTATCTCAAACCTTTTTAGGATGCACAGAAGGAACTTGTAGCGCTAATGTGTTCTTCAGCGTTAGAGGTCAAGATGTATACTGAAGTGAAGATAACATTTATGTAATATTAATTTTGTGGATATTTTCTCTACAGTAACGTTGAAGTGTAGAATAAAAAAATGTTTTAACATAAAAACTTATTCGAAATTTAAATGGATTAAATAAACAATTAGAAGTGTTTATCGTTTTATCTAAATGGTAATAATATATTCGTTTTTTGTTAACTAATCTGATTATATGACTGGAACGAACATCTTCCTTCATATTATATTTCCGTTAATTGATGAATGTAAGAAACTATGAAGCTGTTAAAAAAACTACTTGTGATATATGTGTTTACCATTGTCTCATGGATCATAATTACCAATTACTACAGCCAAAACATTGTGTGTGTTTGTTCAACATCTCATCCAACAGACCAGAAACAAATAGATGAAAGATATACAGATATTCAAATTGATAACAAAATTATACCGTTGTCATCAACTGTTACTGTTCAACATGTTCAACAGGTTACTTATATACAGAAGGATCGGACTAAAGCTGATATATCATTGTCTAATATTACACAAAAAGAGAAAACAATTATAGGTAAAGTGATCACCGATAATTTCAGAAGTTTCTATGTAAATGCATCGGCGGATCAATTAAACGACCCCCTAATTCATCAACATCGATATATTCCTTTGCTCAACAATGTTTTGAAATGTTATGAGAAAGATGTATTTCTTTTAGTTTTTGTTCATATAAAAACTTCGAACTTTGAAGGACGTCATTTGATTCGTTCTACCTTTGGATCCATTTCTAATTATGAGAACAAACTCATCGAATACGTTTTCGTGCTTGGACAGACGAAAAATGAAACACTCCAACGGGCTATTAAACGTGAAAGTGAACATTACAAAGACATTGTTCAAGGTAATTTTATAGATTCATACAGAAACCTAACATACAAACTTGTCTTTAGTTTGTTTTGGGTAAATAATTTCTGTAACAACGCAAAATTTGTCATAAAAATGGATGAAGATATTTCAATAAATGTTCCCCGTTTAATTCCTTATCTCTTAAAGAAAACTGACAACAACTCTGCATCAAATATTTTGGAATGTAAAATGATTACACGTAATAAGCCTCAACGTCGTCGCCGACACAAGTGGTATATATCATTGGAAGAATATCCATTTTCGAAATTCCTTCCATACTGTGCCGGACACAGTTCAATTATGTCAATGGATATCGTACGGAAAATGTACAACGCCTCAAAGAAAGTCCCGTTTCTATGGTTGGAGGATGTTTATGGTAGTGGATTTTTATCTTTGCTCTCACAATTGAGAATTTCAATGCCAAATTGTTACATAAGTCCTGTGAAACGCAATCTTAAAGCTCAGCCATGTTATCTTTTCTATCTAAATAATTTAAAGAGTGTGAATAATTCTATAACCATTTGGGAAACAATAAAATCCCATAACATATCTATGTCTTGTAAATGTTGAAATAATGGCGGGTAAACTGCTCATCGTATTCCAATCATCAGTTTTTTTAGATATCCTACAAAGTTGATTCAAAGTCTGAAAGTCTTATCAAGACACGATTTTCGAATTTCATATAAAAAAAAAACAATGAGCATTTTTGTTTATGGAAAGAAAAATATAAAAGATCTTGAAAAGAAAAAAACCCGGTATTGTATGGTTTGTAATAATGTTTGTATAAACAGAAGTGTGTACATACTATATACTATTAAGTATTTACGAAACTAATACTTGAATCTAACTATGACCAATATTAATGTCCTCCTTTTAGTCTCATATCAATTTCAAATATTTCCTTTAATTTCTTTTCCGCAAAATAAAAGACTGAATTCAATTGTTGCTGTTATGTATATTTTTCTTTTTAGTTTTGATAACATAAGGATGTTATCCATTCAAATCAGAAGCAGCACATAACATACTTTCAGCGATCCTGTAGATATTCAATTTGCTGAAACTTAAGGACTTTAAATCGTTTCATACACGTATTGTATATGTAAATCAGGACTTGCTTGCCATTACAGAACACATAATATCACCCCTTATTGTCGGTTTGGTTTGTGCTGCTCAGTCATCAGTTTTGTATTTTTTGTTTGTTCACTTTTCCTTTTCTTCTTTGTCCTTTTTAACAGTTTATGTTTGTCTTATGAGTTGGGGTTTACCTTTGGTACCTTTCGCCTCTCTTTTAGAGAAAAAGAAATAAAACAAACTTAAAACCTCAAAATGATTCGGACCACAATGATTTCACAGGACTCATATTGAAATTTCAAGTATTTATAGCGTTCATAAGATATAAACAAAAATAATTTATTATTTATCATTCTTTGCACAGCATAAATCGATTCGGCATTTTATGTCAATTCAGCGAAATCTGGCATTAAAGATTTTATATATACATTCACGCCACTAGTTAAAGTACAATTGCATAATATAATTACATGATGGAATGTTGTTTGTCTTTTTTAAAAGAAGTTTTATCGACACTCTTTCTATACAGAGATGAACACTATTTGTTCCAACTTATTTAATTGTTAACTTTACTTTGAATTTATTTGTTTAAATTTCACAAAATACATATTCATAAATCACCTTAACGTCAGTGTTCCTTACACTGAGATATCATCCACTAAAGAGTTGCTTAGTTAAGTAAAGTTCTCAAGTTTCATGCATACAATTACTGACATCTGCACGAAATTATAACACATAACGTATGCTTGATTGTTTACATAGACTAAATCTTAATTTCGAACTAATGTTACATTCAAGGTCGGTGTATTTGGATTTAAACTTCCTTATAACTGTTAAAAATTTCAAACGAATGCCTTACGTGAGCAGTTGAAAACATACAGCTTAATAATTCATTAGCAATTTATTTGATAGAAATTCAAATTTTTATCATTAGGGTGTTCGCTTGAAGAATGATATATTAGTTATATCTGAAATGCAAAATAATTCTGGTGTTCCAAAGTTAGTCGTCTTGTCAACCAATTGTCGATTATCTACGGCAATAATCACTCATCTTCCTTGTAGTTTATATTGAAGGAGATGGAGTATTATCATGGGACAAACATAATTTTTTAGCCACAAAACATAGAAAAGCTAACTAGTATGCTTTTAAAGAACATGAAAGGAACAAATTTAGTTTAAATCAATCTTGTGTGCAAAAAAGAATTTGATGTCTTAGACACCTTTTTTTCTTGTTACAAAAATTAGAGATTATTCAATGACTCTGTTTATTTTGATTGATTTTAAAATGTCCAAGTATTTTAATGAATTCATGAAATTTTGTTCGCTCCACTTCTTAAGAATTTTTTTTTATTAAAAAACCATCCTGAGGTATTCCTATCGCATATTTGCTACTGAAACTCTATTTCTAAAACCTTTTATAATAAAAAAAACACCTAACGTTTAAGGTTAAGGTCAAAACTTATGTCACATTATACAATATTAAGTGTGGCTTCGATTGCCAATTTGCAAATTGCAAATCCTTGACTAATGTAATGTATTGTTTGCTTATATGTTTGATGTGGTTTTGAGTACATTTGCGTGTCACTCTAATGACGGTCATTTGCTTGTTTACATTTTTTTTATAACGATAACAAATCTTTTCATCTTATTATTTCCTGACATATAAACACCTAAGTAGCCTAGGTCGCATACTTAGGGACCCATGTATTTTAACAGTCTCACTTGACCAGAGAAAAAAATCACATGAGAGTAAACTTATCATAGTTTTACATTGCCATTACATATAGTTATGTAAAACTATTATAAGTTTAAACTCATTTGATTTTTTTTTACATTAATTACTAGTATTCAATAAATATATAAAGTAATGACTTTGGTTGATGTTTATGTTACATTGTTGTCAGTAAAATTTGGACTTTTTCGTAAATTGTTATATCTATATGCAAGATAGAATCATTCTTAAACCTACGATCCGTGTTTTTTAAAGGTATTTCTTGAAAAATGAATTTGAAATAGAATCATACGTGATATCATTTCAGATTTGAATAATATCATTTCCATCTTTCAAAAATAGTTCTATCAAAACAATCTTCATTGTCCCTATTAAAATTTTCTTGTAAGGTGTCTCTGTATCCTGTTTATGTCCCTTTGTTGTTGTATTATTTACCTTATCTTACCATAGATTACCTTAGCTGTATTTGGCAAAACTTTTAGGAATTTTGGTCCTTAATGCTATTCAACTTCATACCTTATTTGACCTTTTTAACATTTTTGGATTCGAGTGTCACTGATGAGTCTTTTGAAGACGAAATGTGCGTCTAGCGTATACTAAATTTAGTCCTGGTATCTATAATGATTAGATATAGGAAGATGTGGTGTGAGTGCCAATGAGACAACTCTCCATCCAAATAACAATTTAAAAATTAAACCATTATAGGTTAAAGTACGGCCTTCAACACGGAGCCTTGGCTCACACCGAACAACAAGCTATAAAGGGCCCCAAAATTACTAGTGTAAAACCATTCAAACGGGAAAACCAACGGTCTAATCTATATAAACAAAACGAGAAAGTTTATTTACCATTCCCATAAGCACAAAACATCGCCAATAAAAGGGAGGCAAAATATAATAAAGGATCATTCAGACTCTGGAGTTTAAAATATAATGATAAACACAATGGCTAAAAAATAAAAACACAAATAAACCAATATCAGTACTACGCAAAACACAACATAGAAAACTTAAAGACTTGGCAACACGAATCCCACAAAATACAGGAATAAACCCTATCCCTGACATTTCATTCATTGATTACGTTGTATACGATGCTGATGTTTTTTTTAAATAAGATTCCTCAGTTTCCTTGCTTGTAAGTTCATATAATATTGAACAATAAGTCAACTGAATGTTACCATACCATTTTTAAGGTTTATTTGTTAGTGTTGGGTTAAATTGGAAAGGATATTTTTAAATAACGGCCTTCGTGAGTGTATGTTCAAATGATAAAAAAAGTCTTCTTTGTATTTGTTTTTTGAAATTTAGTTATTACGCAGTTTGTATCTAAATATAGAGAGTAATGCATTCACACTTGCACCCTATATCAAAAGAATAAAGTGTTCGTGGCAATTATGACCTGCTTTTGTATTTAACAATTAGCATTTGGTTTAGTTGAGGTCTCTGAAATTTGATATATTACGTTTTCTAAATATATTTTTCTAGCGCACTTATTTGTCATTTGTGTTGTTTGTCGTTGTGTAACTTCTTCCATTCTTTTGTACGATCAATTGGATCTGGTTATCAATAGGCGAGACATAAAGTACTATGAACAATTAGAGACTGGTCATTAAGCTTTGGATTCATATATCTAGGTTATAAGATATCAGATTTCCTAATCATTATACTTCTCAACAAAAATTGGACAAAACATAGGTTAAGTTTACTAATGGAAAAAAATGCTTTATTCATACTTTTTTTTACATAAATAGTTTAACAACATACTCATTATGGCTATCATATTTTCTTTAAAAGTATTAAATGTATAACGTATAATGGAACAAATGACACGTTTTGTGTACGGACCTCGGAATAGGGAAGAAGTATGAATTCAATATTTACGTAATGGTCTTTCCTGTTGGTTTATGTATGCAATTGGACAAAGAAAAAGATTAAGTGCATCAGACTTATTGTTAGTACATAACAGAAATCATTTGTATTGGATTTTTTATATGTCAGATGAAACTTTTCCCTCGTTTATTCTTTCAAAAAGAATAAAAAAGAAAGAATTCTATATCTTATTAAAATATCCAGTTTGAAGAAGAACATCTAGTTTTTCATTTTCGGTTCAATTTATGGAAAACAAGAGTAATGACATAAATAGTTTGACAGCCGATGAGCTTCAATCTATTTAACGTTATTGACTATTATTGGTGTACATATAAAAGAGGGACGAAAGATACCAAAGGGACAGTCAAACTCATAAATCTAAAACAAACTGACAACGCAAAGGCTAAAAATGAAAAAGACAAACAGAAAAACAGAAAAACAATGGTACACATGACACAACAAAAAAACAACCAAAGAATAAACAACACGAACCCCACCAAACACTAGGGGTGATCTCAGGTGCTCCGGAAGGGTAAGCAGTTCCTACTCCACATGTGGTACCTGTCGTGTTGCTTATGTGATTACAAATCCGGTAAATAGTCTAATTTGGTAGGTCACATTCATGAAAGGGAAGGGGATTGTAGTTACGACGTAAGGAACATATCCGATATCATTTGTGAAACGGTTATTCCATAAGAGTCAACCAACTCGTGATGGCGTCCGTAAAATTTACGAAGGGATGATTTCAACTTCACCATTTGGAACTCTTGGTTTAATAGCTTAGAAGATGTGGTATGATTGCCAATGAGTCAACTTCTCACAAGTGACCAAATCACACAGAAATTAACAACTGTAGGTAATCATACGGTCTTCAACAATGAACATAATTGCTGTCCAATCCGATTAAAGACATCTTAATACCCTTTTGCAATGACCAGTGTTTGATGTGATACTATGCTATTAAAAGGGATTCGTCTGCAGTGAACACATATTTTTCATGGAGCGGGGACAGGTGGACAGTACACTGAAGTTCTTTGAAAACAGTTGTTGTAGCACGTGTAATTTGTATCAACAATCTCAATAAAATTTGGTCTGTTCCAATTTATGTAGTCGTTATTTATTTTTTATATTGAACAAACGATCCGAACAATAAAGGATTTTGGAATGACTCGGTTTTAGATCGAAAGTATTAATCAACAGCAGCTATAGGTAAACTGTGGTCTGGAAGAGGATGTTTTTTACTAACCATAAACATACCGAAATATTAAGTGTTGCAACATGCTTATATTGGAGATGGTCACATATTAATTCACAAAAGAATTTTCTGAGAAAATTATTGATTTTTTCTGGTTTGTACAATTTTTTTGTAGATTATCACTAAGCTCGTCGAAACACTTTTCAGACAGATGATTTGTCCTAATTTACTTAACTTTACAATTAATATATAATGGTTTTGAAGTATATTATTTATATAACTTTATCTTTTGTTGGAGATTGTCGGAACTCAAACATCCCGCCATTGTGTTATTGTACTATAGTAAATTATTGTATTCATGTCTTTTATTTTGCTTATGTGCTTTGTCTGTATGCCATTTTGTTTTTTATGTTGGCTTCTTTGTTCGTTTTGTGAGTATTACAGCACAATGTTGAACCTTTTTTTGACCTTTTGGACATTTTATGCCTATTATGTCTATTTTTTTCTATCTGACTGGCAATACAAGTGAGATATTAAGTTAACTATAAAAACAGGCTTCTACATAAGGAAATATCCCGTCAAGAATATGCCAGTTGTTTTCCATTCGTTTGATATTATTGAGCTTCTGATATTGCCATTTGATAAGGAACTTTCCGTTTTGGATTTTCCTTGAAGTTCGGTATTTTTGTTTATTAACTTTTTGATGCATTTTCTTGTGAGGTGTTATTTTTTTTTTTCAATCGGAACGATCATAAGAATTGTTAAAGGCAACATGCCTGTAATTGTCAAGTCTCAGTTCTTTAGTCAGTTTGTTTGTGATTAGATTTCTTATTCGCAATCATACGCAACTTATGAGTTTAAAACTGAGAAAGGAAATGGTGAATATGTCAAAGCGACAACCACCCGACCATAGAGCAGACAACAGCCGAAGGCAACAAATGGGTCTTCAATGTAGCGAGAATTCCCGCACCCGTAGGTGTCCTTTAGCTGGCCCCTAAAAATATGCATAATAGTACAGTGATAATGGACGTCATACTAAACTCCGAATTATACACAAGAAACTAAAATTTAAAATCATACAAGACTAACAAAGGCCAGAGGCTCCTGACTTGGGACAGGCGCAAAATTGCGGCGGGGTTAAACATGTTTATGAGATCTCAACCCTCCCCCTATACCTCTAGCCAATGTATAAAAGTAAAAGAATAACAATACGCACATTAAAATTCAGTTCAAGAGAAGTCCGAGTCCTATGTCAAAAGATGTAACAAAAGAAAATAAATAAAATGACAATAATACATAAATAACAACAGACTACTAGCAGTTAGAGACATGTTTTGTCGAAATTCGCATCTGGTGCAACAAAATTGGTACCGTTGATTTTATTTATAACTGACATGCCAGCTCCAGACCTCAATTAAACTGATTGAAAGATTATGTCTTCATCATATGAATATCAGGTACAATCCCTCCCGTTAGGGGTTTAGTATCATACTATCATAAAATATATGAGAGGAACATAACCCGTGTCATGCCAACAACTGTTTTTTAAGAAATAAATGTGTTTAGTTCCGATGCAAAGACCCTATCAGTGAATCGATGTTAAAGCTAAAATATGCAATCTTTAATGACCTGACAACAGTATCGTAACTGTATCCCCTTTTAATAAGTCTATTTAAAGGTTTTGTTAGTTTCTAAGGAGAATACTGACATTTTTGTGCTTTATAAAGAATATTTCCATAAAAAATTGGATGTGAAATACCTGAACGTGTAAGATGTCTGCATGTAGAGTTATATTTACGAATTATTTCCTTATACCGGTGATAAAATTTTAGTAAATGTTTTGACCAGTTTGTGATATCGAAAACCCTGGTGTAATAATTTTTCAGTAATACATAAATTTCTCTCGCTAAAATCTAATACGTTGTTACAAACACGAGCGAATCGTACAAGTTGAGATATATAAACACCATAAGATGGTGACAAGGGAACGTCACCATCTAAAAATGGATAATTATCAATAGGAAATGAAAAATCATCTCTTTAATCATAAGTTTTTGTATTAAGCTTCCCGTTTATGATATAGATATCAAGATCGAGGAAAGGGCAGTGGTCATTGTTATCATTTGACTGTTTGTTTGATATCTTTCGTCCCTCTTTTATGATTTTTTCTTCTTTTGTGTCTGCATGTTAAATAAAATTGCAGCACCTTCCAAATTTTTTTTAATGTGTTGTGTCTATATGAATAGTAGCAATAGATAATGACGTAAAAGATCAAACCAATCATCAGTCTCAAGAAACAGAAAATGTAGAAGAAGACACTTCGAAACATCTCAGGATAATATGACATTGCAGCTTATACTATGGAAACGTAGATTTTAATAAACCTAGTACAAAGTACAAAATTTAGAGATATTGTAAAATAAAGTCGACGAAAAATTGTGGGTTTCACCTGGTTGTATTGCTAGCCAAACTTACCGCTTATATTGCTAGTAATAAATCCATGTTCATCCAACCATTTTATCCTAAATATTCTATTCCAAGTCAGGAATATGTCAGTTGTTTTTACAGTGTATTTCTATAAATATATATTTTCGTTTGCTTTTGTTCTAAATCAGTGTTTCTGTTGCTTCTTGTATATCTCTGATAGTTGACGTGGTTCCCTCGGGTTTAGTTTGTTACTCAGATTTGTCATTACTTTATCGAATTATGATTATTGAAGAGACATATATATTATACTATTACCTTGATATAGCATATCATAAGATCAAACTATGAACAACTAATTCAGAGAAGGTTTTATGCATCAGAACGTTTCGAAATAAATTAATTCTTTTAAGCCGTCACTGAGCGCTTTTTACAGGATTTAATGTAAAAATAAATGTCCAAGAATATGATAAGACTATGCATAGCTAATTGTTTGCTTTTCACGCGTATTTGATCTAGCCTTCCAATAGTTTTGATTCTTTCTCATCGGATGAATCCTTAGTCATTTATCAGCCTGGTATCTTTGTCAAGTTTTTTATGAGGTTTGTTATTCTAATTCGTAACTTAAGGCCAGTTTAACTTATATGAATTACATCATGTTTTCTGAGTATAAAACACCAATCTGTTCATATCAAAAGTATTTAGTGTAAACACGTCATAAACTGTCTGAGAAAAACACGAACGTACACAATGCAGCGTATATGTATTGAAATGATGTCGGATCAGAAGATTTTATAACTGTACGGTAAAACATAGTTTGTTGTGGTTTAATCTAAGGAAGCCGTTTCAATGAATTTGCCAATATATATGCATAGATAATTATTCCAGCGGTGACGACGGCAGCATTGGTTAAATATCTACAGTAAGGATTGTTTTATCGGAATATCATTCAATAAAGATCAATTGCACTTGGCGCATGTTGTTGCTTGAATGAAAACATTAAATCCGTTCAGGCGTAAATGAGTTTTATTAATAAGTAAAGACATTGATATGATTGTGTTCCTTTCTAACATGTGTTTTGCATATTAGGCGAATATGAAGGCATTTAACAACCTCCCCTCCTTCTTTTGATTATGGTGTTGTCTGTAAGCGTTTTTTCCCATAGGTATGGTTGTTTGATCTATGATATCCATGTATCAACTGTAACTTTTTTTTTAACCAGATTTATTCAGATCTTTTACAAATGTCAATCACTTTGTCGGAAGGAATAATACCATACTTTTATCTGATTCTCATGAAAACACGTTACTGATCAATTAACTCTTTAAAAAAATACTGATACCATGGTTATTGGAACTTCAATAAGTAAATACAAATAGAACTATTTGAGTTGATGATATGTTGCTATTTCTCAGTTTAAGCCTGGTATCTATAATGAGTTTATTGTTTACTTTGCCTTGTATTTTACCTTTTTTTCTAATTTTTCTAATTGTTAAAAAATGGACTTAATTCACCTGGACAAAATGATAGTTTAAGATAATTAAACTTGAATACTTACTGACTAACATAGAAAATGTCTGTTTAAGTCAAATATATATTTTAATCTAAAATTATAGATAGATGTAAATTAATAATTCCTCCTTCCTTTTTTACTGTTTTTCTATTTTTCTTTTATCTATAATCATTTTAAACCTTTTTCTCATCATCGGTTCTTTAGAAAATGTCTTATATTTCAAACTTAAATGAATTTATAATTATTATAGTTTATATCATATAACATGTTTTATATTGTATGTATGTCCCGTTTATGATTTATTTGTTTGAAATAAACAAAAAAAACAGATTAATGGTTAAAAACATTCTTGGCAGCAGCCATAACTATTATAATATTTTTTTAATTATTCTTGTGGAAGTATTTAGATCAGATTAGTGACTAAAAATGGAAGAAAGAAACAATTGACATTAAGATAGAAATATAAATTCAAATATTTAAATTGTTTTATCGGTTAAAATTTCCTTTCGACTTTTCCCCCCAAAAAAAATTTAACCGTAGATCAACTATCAACACTGACTGACATTTGTAGAAGTTTTTTGTATATTTTCCCACATAACGTATGAATGATTCGTATTCTTCGAATTATTTATGTAAAATAAATGGCAAGGCTTGTCTTTCAAGCTTGCTCGCAAAGCTTTTATATAAAGTTTCGGTCGGACTATTGTTACACCAGAAATCCAAGGTAAAAATCCACCGCCATAAACATCTTCTAGCCAAAAGAAAGGCATGATTGTTGTCGCTATAAACATTTCTTGTATAACGTCAGCGGACATTATTGAAGAAGGTCCGGCACAATAAGGAGGAAACGTTGAAAATGGGTAGTCCGACGGTGATGTATACCATTTATTACGTTTACCACGCCGAGGTCTAGCATTGATCAGATGAAAACATTCTAAAACCTTTGTTTTGTTTTGTTTATTGCTAAGATAAAGAATAAGAACCGGAATGTTAATAGTAATATCATCGTCAATTTTGATGATATACGTCACATTGTTACAGAATCTTTTCACCCAGAACAAGCTAAAAACTCTTTTATATGTTAAATTTCTGTAGCTGTCTATAAAATTTCCTTGTATAATGTCTCTATATTTGACACTTTCCTGTTCAATTTCCTTTTGTTGAGTATCATTCATGGTTTGCCCAAGTACGAAGACATATTCAATATGTCTATTGTCAAATTTGGAAACAGATCCAAATGTTTTCCTTATAACATGACGTTCGTCGAACTTGTATGTTGCTGAATAAACAAGAACTAACAAAAATACATGTTTTTTAGTACACGTCGTTCCCGTATTAAGTAACAAAGTATATCGATGTTTGTTTATTAGAGGGTCCATCAGCTTTATTGTTGATACGTTCATATAAAAAAGTTCAAAATCCGTTGAAATATTTCGTCCGTTGTATGTTATGACCTCCTTGCTTCTGATTAATAATTTCCTCTGTATTTTTAATCTTTTACCAAATTGGTTTTTGATATTTTGTATATTTGATGTAATATTCCTTTCTAGTCCTCCTTCAATTCCTGAATAACTGTTAATTAAAATCATTAAAAATATTACAAACGAAATTTTCAACAGTATTTTTTTCCTAAATTTCATAACTTTAAGTGTTCTCTACGGATTAAAACATATCGTAAAATGGGTGGTATCGGACATCCCAGATTAAATGAATGACATGCGTGATAAATAAGTTTAAACGTATTATATCATTACTTTTTTTTATGCATCTCACATATATCGTAGCCTTGAAAAAAGTTTAAAGATCACTCAACCGGTACCTTGTTGCAACAAAAGGTTTTGTTAATTGCAAATTAAAATGCACTTGAAGAAAAGTTTATTTTTGGATGAATGAAGTGGTTATATATAAATCATGTATATATAGGTGTTTATTTCTTTAGTTAACCAGGAACATAATTATATATTGTACAGGATACAAACGGAATATTAAATAAATGGCGCCGATGACATTTCCAGTAACTGCAAATTTCACGAACCATTATGAAACACTTCACATCAAATAAATAACACTTAGGTCATTTAAAGGTATTTTGTTTGTGTTAAAATACAAAAACATTACAAAAAATATCTGTTATTTCAAGTTTGACTTGTTTTAAAAGTTGTCTGTTTGAAACCGGGTGGAAATGAGCATGAGTATAGGAAGCACTCGGTTGTAATTATGTGTGCATTCTATATTAAAAGTCTTATGTAATTTCAACAAAATAACATAGCCCGTCAAACACAATCATAAAATGCTATAAATACTAGTTCAAAGAAAGATAACTGCGACATGTCTATGAACAAGTACATTGCACTGTATAACAATTATAGTAAAATAATATTGTCATTGTCTTTTACATGTATATTTTCTGTCTCAAAGAATCATATGAAATTTGTACCCTATTAGTTTATATCTCTAAAATTTAACTGCAATAAAAAATGTTCTGTTACCATGTAAAAAGAAATATACTCTTCATAGATTAATTAGATTTTTAAATGAAGCAAAACTGTTAAGCATTAAAATATCTAAATACAGCAGCTAAGCAAAGCATAGCTAGTGAAATAGGCAAAATTACTAACAAAATTATAAAACTACAAAATACAACTTTTTGCTTACCTCAAGTGGCAATTTTAAGGTCACAAATCTGTTTTCTTTAGATGCTAAAAATGAATATGACTGTCTTTAAAGTAAGGCGTTCAGCTAGCTATAACACTAGGTTAAATCCCCAATTTACATTAAAAAAATGGCTTTTTAAATTCAGGCATAAGACAGTTGTTGTCCATTTGTTTGATGTGTTTGAGTTTTTTATTTTGTCATTTGATTACAGACTTTCCGTTTTGAATTTTCCTCAAAGCTCACTATTTTTGTTATTTTACTATTTATTTAACATTTAAATTCGAAATGTTTGAACACAAACGGAAAGTCCCCAACCAAATGGCAAACACAAATGATAAAACACGTCAAACGAACTGACAACAACAGTTATATACTTGACTATGTACAGGCATTTTCAAATGTATAAAATGGTGAGTTGAACCTGGTTTTATAGCAATTAATTTTCATTTGTATGACTGTCGCATCAAATTTCATTATATTTACAACAATGTGTGAACAAAACAGACATAATAGGTAATATTGTCAAAATAGAGATACAGCAGTCATCACCGTGTCACAATCTCAATTTGAATAAAAACAAACAAATTTTAACATAGAAACACAATTAAAAAAAAATCTATCAAATTTTAGAACCACATTCATAACTTACTTATATATGTATTTTAAACAAAACCCTAAAGGATTAAAATATTGAACTCCTGTGGCTGAATGGCAAGATTCACATCACCTCTAGTGTAGAGTCGCATGTTTTAATCCATCATAATCTATTATTCAATTTATTGATCATTTATCTGACTCTTACTTTAAAACTGTTCATGATTAATTAATTGTATTTATCATTTATAAAGATCTTAATCACATTACATGTAATAAAGCAACAAATCGGAAAGAAAAGGGGCACAATTGGTTTGCGGGACATGACACTGGTGGATGAAAGCCCACGGGAAGTCCACAAGCTGACACCCTTGTGTATGGCAAAATAAAAATATACTTCTAGGCAGTTGGAATGTAAGAACTATGTATGCTAAATGTAAAACTGCAGAGGCGGAGAGGGAAATGGACAGATACAACATAAAAATATTGGCCTTAAACGAGGTCAGATGGCTAGACAGTGGAAAGCTTACACTTCAAAATGGTAAAGTCTTATTATACTCCGACAGAAATGATGGATTACACCAGGGAGAAGAATTATGTTATCAAACCGAGCAAAAAAGACACTGATTGAATGACAGCCAATCACTGAGAAATTAATGTTTGCCAGATTTCACACAATCATTAAAGCTATCATTATCTCTGTATATGCACCTACCAATGCTACATATGAAACAAAAGAAGGCTTCATATAACAGCTAGATAGAGCGATAACAGGATACCTAAGCATGACATCCTTTTTATAATGTTGGGATAAACAATGAAGGTCATTAGAACATCATGGGAAGGCATCGAGTAGGAAGAAGAAATATAAATGGAGAAAACCTCTTTGATATTTGTCAAAGGAACAACTTAGTAATTACTGGCACAATCTTTTTACTTAAAGACAAACACAAGTTAACATGGACATCACCAAACAATAAAAATGAGAATCAAATAGACCATAACCTGGTTACTAGACAACACAGAACATCAATACAAGAGCAATGAGAGGGGCATACATTGGCAGCGACCATGAACTCCTCAAATGAAAATTACAAATAAAAATAAAAAAACACAACAATTGTAACGGATACTTCATGGAAGATATTTGATACCACCAAACTGCAACGTCCAGAAGTATGAAAAGCATTTTCAATCGAGCTAAAAAACAAGTTCCAACTCTTAGACGAACTAGAGAACATAGAAACATTCTGGGAAGGAATAACAAAATTCTATAAAGAAACAGCAACTAAAACCTTAGGTTTCAAAGAGCGAGAGCATAAGCCCTGAATCTACAATGAGTCATGTACATGTGTAGACGAAAGAAGACAACTGAAGGAAAAAAGTAACAACAATAATTCAGAACGAGTTAAGAACAGTTTAAATGCCAAGTAAAGTAACAAAAACAAGGAGGTAAAGAAAAGTATGACAAATGACAAAAAGCAGTGGACAGACAACTTGATTGAAGAAGCCAAAAAAAGCAATCCTGGGCAAACTCGGAAGGAAAGTAGGGGAAACATACACAGAGGGAACAATTTGTCCCTCATCGCTACCAAAGATAGTATTCCTTTTTACAATAAGGGGAGTATCTATTAAAGGAAGACATTTGCGCTGCAAAGTTTTGGGGTTTCAGGGGCAGAACATATTTTTTTTATCTGGATGTAAATGATTTAATAAATAAATCTGTGAATTGATGATTAATGCCAATTTATTATATGCGGTATGGGATGTGCTAATTGTTTAAGGCCGTACGGTCACCTATAATTGTTAATGTTTGTGTCATTTTGGTCTTTTGTGGATAGTTGTCTCATTGGCAATCATACCACATCTTCTTTTTTTATATCATTTACGATTTGCTTGTGATTTGCTAGGGGTAGGAATATGTGATTCACTTCTGATTTGTTAAAAAAATTATAACACTTTGTTTTTGATTTGTTTGAGGTAGGAATATGATTTGCTTCTGATTTGTTGAAAATTTGATAACAATTTCTTTTCAATTTCTTTACGATTTGAAAACAATTTGTTTGTGATTTGCTTGAAGTAGGAAAGCAATTACTTCTGATTTGTTAATGATTTCAAAACAATTTCTTCACAACTTGTTTATGATTTGCTTGTGAATTGTAAGCAATTTGTTCGTGATTTGTTATTGTGATTTGTTAGCTCATTTGCATGTGAAATTTTATCACAATGAAAACACAAAGAAATCATACGATTTGTTTATCATTTGTTACCATGATTTGTTCCTCAAGTTTTTTGGTTTGGGAACCGATTCAGTAAACAATAGATATAGTTTCTACCACTGACATATTTCTAAACATCTGGATAATGAATAAACAAAATGCAGTCAAAATACCAATTATCAGTTCACTAGGCAAAAAGCAAATCCAACATCTAAAGTCTTATTTCCTGGTGTCCAAGACCAAGTTTTACGACCAGTGAAGTCTGACCAAACATCTGAACTGTTTGGATTGAATAGATATAAGGCAGTTACTTACTTAAGATAACTACAGAAAATAATCATTTGTATTATGAAATATACATCAAAATATTTCACAATAGTATACACGGTAAATTCAGTAATTTCTTTATAGTCCAGGAAAAAAAAGTGCATATAAATGTTCTTTATCATATTCCGCAACACTGCTACAATACTGCAATTATTGTTTGGAATACCAGTCATATACTTGTCCATCCAACTCTATCCTTTCTGAAAAATATAATGATATAGATGTATATTTCAAGTTTGCATTCTAGAATAAACATTCTGTGTAACATTTCATATTTTATTAAATACTGTTTAGAAATACTTAGATCAAGAGTCGTCTATCATATAATAATACATTTTAAATGCATTATTATATCTCACTCTAATCTTTTCATATAATCAATATTTCATTTCGAGCGCTTTGCGCCCTCATAAAATCTGAAATTATATTTCAAAGATTTTCGTGAAATATAATAATGCACGTTTAAAGCAAGCTTACCATTTCTAAAACTTTATCCGCTTTTTCATTAGTCCTAAAATAAAATTTATATAATGTTCTAGTGTTGGACCAATCTGCCATGGACAAAATATCATCCATACTGATGCCACTCGTAGCTGCCTTGCTAGTTGAGACCATGCGACAAGAATGTGCTTGAAACAATGAGATGTCGATTCCTGCCTCCTTCATAACCCATTTAATCCAATTTCCAACTGTCTGTGAAGATAGACCTTTAAAAGGTTTCTTAGTTGACCTTAATAAAGGATCAGGTTCATGTTTACTTTAAAACAGGCCTTAAATGCTTAGTGCTCAATTCATATTCATGTATACAAGAAATAACACATAATTTTTTCTTTGAAAATTTGCAGTATTTCACTGATCTGTTATTGGAATCTTTTTGTGTTTTTAGACAGACCCGGTAAATGAAAAATAATACTAGTTTTGTTTCTGGACATGAATCTTCTGTCTAACCTTGCAATTTCAGATATCCTTTTAGGCGCTGCCAAAGCCAATAAAATTATTAACTTTTTACCTAAAACTGAAAAATAAAGTTTTTTGTTTATTGGTAAAGCAGATAAATATTTGAAAACAATATCCAAATCCCATGAAAATTGGTATTTTGTTAAAGGTGGGTTGTTTTGTAGAACACCTTTCATTGATTGTTTTACTATAGGTAATTGACAAATTGGGACGCCATCGATATATGGCAGGACTGAAAATATGGCCGAACGGTGAAGATTTAAAGTTCTGCATTGATACCCCTCCTTATACATCCAAGTAAAAAAAATCTATGATAGCGGCCAAAGGTGCTGAGAAGGGGTCAATATCCCGTGAGTTACACCAGCTAGACCACGTATTCAAGGCACTGTCGTCAAAAGATCTTGTTCCCGATTTCCAAGACCCAAGGAGTATATATTTAGTTACCTCTGAAATTCCAATTGAGTTAAATGATCTCCGGAGACCGTCCACTCTGCTAATTTTAATGTTTTGTTCAGAATCAGTGGGTGTGGCTCTTTCATGGGAGACAATAAAGTAGTGTGACTCATGGGAAGTAACACTTGGTAATCTATTGACATTTGAAGTAACAGAGGGTACAAAGTCTGGGGTTGCCAAACTGGAATTATCAGAATTATCTGACTGTTCTCGTCCTGAACTTTCGCCAGACACGTACTTATTAGACAGAACGGGTGAAAAGCATAACCCTTTATCTCTCTCCAGGATTGCAGAAGGGCATCTACCGCTTTCGCTTGGGGATCTAGCTTCCAGCTGAAATATTGGTTCAGGTGAGTATAAGACCTGCCTGCAAACAGATCTACATTGCATGGGCCTATGCGTTTCATGTCACTTTTGAAAAGTATCGGACTTAACCGCCAATTGCTGAAATCCGCATAATGCCTGCTTTCCCAGTCTGCTATAACATTGATTTTTCCATGGATATAGTCCGCAGTGATTGTTAATTGCCTTTGAAGACACCAATCCCAAAACTGATTTGAAAGGGTATTTAGTCTTTTTGTTTACATATACAATTGTTGTCGTGTTGTCCATTTGTATAAGAATATGCTTGTTTTGTAGATTTTTGGCATAAGATTGTACTGCGAACACAGCTGCGTTAAGCTCGAGCTGATTTATAGGGAGGGATTTTTCCTCGTCTAACCGAACCCACCTATACTTAGCTGTTGACATATTGCTCCCCATCCCGACAGACTTGCATCTGACTGAATGGTTAAATGGGGTTCTGGTCTTAGTAACGCTTTCCCGTTCCAGGACCCCAGCTTAGTTACCCACCAATGCAACTCGTTCTAAACTTCCTCGTTTAACTGGATTTGGTTATCGTAATGGCCCCAAAAATGTAGGGCTTTTGTTTTCAACATTTGCAAACTACGATCATGCAGAGGACCTGGAAGGACAGCTTGATTGGTTGCTGTTAACTGACCTATCAACTGAGCTAAATCTCTTGCTGACACTTTCTTGTGTACTAACATTAATTTTGAATTGTTCTTTATTTTCTCTGCATTCTCATTCGGGAGAGACAAAGTCCACAACTTTGAGTTTACTGTTTAACCCAGAAACTCCGTTCCATTACGGACTTAGATTTCGTATTTGTATAAGATCGCCGAGTGTTGACATTTACTACTTTTTTGTATTGATCAGAAAACCTAAGCCCCTTAATATTGACAAAACTGTTGAGAGATCTGACAATTTGTTTTGATTTGACTGATTCATTATTAAATTTCGTCTAGGTAAACTATCAGACGTACACCTAAACGTCTCAAAACAGTCATGGGAACCTTGATCAGTTTTGTGAATATTCTTGGGGCTACTGCAATCCCAAACGAGAGGGACCGGAATTCCATTATTTTTCCCTGCCAAAAAAAATCTGAGGTATTTTCTGTGGTCTTTTGCTATTTGCAATGTCAAATATGCATCGGTTAGGTCTATTTTTGCCATCCAATCGTTCTTCAAAAGAAGATCTTTCAACAAATGAATTCCCTCCATTTTTAAATGTTCGTAACGTAAAAAACTCATTTAGGCGTTTTAGATTTATAACAGGTCTTTGACCCCCTCCCTTCTTTGGTACCAGAAAATTGTTACTTATGAACGAATCCTTTGTCAGGAAAGACTATGTTATGGCCTTCTTGTTCAAAAGTCCTGTTATTTCTTTGTTTATCAATTCCTGATTCTCTTGATTGAAAAAGGCTTGATTTTGTATTTGATCTTGGTAAGGTGTTGCTACGAAATCTAATTTTATTCCTTTTACACACTGGAGAACCCAAGGATCTTTTGTTATTGAGTTCCAATTCTATAGGAAAAGACTTACCCTTTCCCCTACAGGAATAAAATTTTGATTGATAATGCAATTCATTGGTAATTGGAAATAGTTTTGACTTTAAGTTTTCTCTTGACCTACCAGTTCTATAGGTTTGCAGGTTTCTTGAACCCTTGGTTGTTCTGAGGTTGGGTCTGGTTTTGGTTCTGGGTCTAGTTCTGGCGCTGACCATAACTGTTCTCCTGTCTGTTTTGTGACTGGTTTCCCTGCCAAGGTCTCTTCACTGACACTTGTGGATGGAGAGCTTGTCTGCCGCCTACAGACTGCAGGTTATTTGTGGGCTACTGCTGAAAAAAACTGATTAGTTTTTCTATTAAAATGAGGTTTACCAGCATGTATTTTCTTGTTAGAAAACAACAACATTTCTTTAAGTTCTTTGTTATCCTTGTTTTCTTTAGCCTAAGATTTTAGAACTTTATTACCAAAAAGTTGACCCTTAGATTTTGCCAAAGCTTTCTTCCCTTTCTTCTCATTTAAAAAAATCTATACTACCATTGCTATTCTCCTGTTAGTGTTATAAATATAGTGAGCATTACCTGCTAGCACAATAGCTCTCTGTTTTAACTGAATTACATAAGAAAGGGTCCATACCTTGATTATGTTTCTTAATCCTATGTGCTTCAGACCATAAACGGGACAGAGGACCCATAAGATCTAGAATGCGTAGTTGTGTGTAAATTTTACTTCTTTCTAGTCTAGCATTCCACTTTCAACCTTGAAAATAAGTTTTCTTAAAAAATCTATCCGTTTCAAGAGCCTTTAATCAGTTAGACGAAGGAATAGGCCAGTTCAAAGACATATCTTGTCTCGTCTTTTTACCCTTTAGAGCATACTTCTCTATATATTAGGTAACATGAGTTGGTACTTTTTCTTTTTTATCTTTAGACAAAGAAAGTTTTAGGTCAAACGTTTCATTGTCTTCTGAACTCTCTGATTCAGAGTTACTAGAAGATAATTCACTGCTACAAGTATTATCAGAGGAACTGCTAGAATGATTAACAACGTTCCTGTGTTTAATCTTAACTTTTCTGCTAGGTATGGAATCGTCCCGTTTCCGTTTAGGATTTTTGGTATCTAGGTCAGACCAGCTCTGTCTGACATCTTCTTCTGTCCCGTCGACAAACGACATTTCATCATCTTGACTATACTGTTTGTTGCTAGCACATTCGGATTGAACCTGATACTGGCTTACAAACAAACACCATTGAAGGTACATCATTTATTACGTAACCGGAAACTCAGCATATTGTATATATATCTTTACAAAGGGAGACAAGCAGTTCACATACATTGTTTCAACATATAACAGAGTTATCTCTCTTTCTATACTCATATACTAAAGCATACATAGCAAACACTACATCTCTTCCTTCTTTTTAGATTTGAAAACATCGTGACATTTTTGTTTTACAAATAAAAATTGAACTACCCTATGTCAATTTTGTTTAAACATAAAAATTCAAATAAACCACATTGTCAATAATATGTCAACAACAACAAAAACATTTGTTATTAATACCTTTTTTAACATAAATCATATAACTTGTAATTGTTCATAATGGTACACATATTATTTCAAAACAAAATCGTCAAACTTTGACGGTAACCTTTTCACTCTGACTGGTCTATCTTACATACTACAAGTTTCATCTTGACTAGAACTTAAACACTTATTTTCATCAAAATTACTAGATTCATTTAAATTCTGAAAATCATCTTTGTGACTTGAAATAATTTCAGACTCTGTATTAACTACATTTTTGTTTGCATCAAATTGTGAGCAAGATAAATCATTATTTTCTCTCTCAATAAATTTCTTTAAATGTGTCACATTTCTCCTGTATTGAACACCTTGGTCAGATTCAACCAATACACTATTACCAATTTTCTCAACCACTTTAAAAGGGGATGGAACAAAAGGTGTAGACATTTTATTTCCACGGTCTTGCCGGACTAGAACTTGATCGGAGACACGAATATCACTCTCGCACGCACCACGACGCTTATCCGCATACTGTAAACCAACTTATTTTCGCGGATACTTTATTTCGCGTTTTATCCTTTCTTGACCACTTCGCGGCTTTTTAATTTCGCGATTATCTGATTTACTTGATGACGTTTATTAAGGAAAGATCAAAGATTGACATGTTCGCGACGATTTATATTCGCGTTATTTTTCTACTCGCGAAAGTCGCGAAAATAAAACGCTCGCGAAAATAAGTTGGTTTACAGCTATATTACAGGTATATTTTTCCTTTTTCCTTTTGTTCGGCGTCTCGGTCGCGTACTTCAAAATCATTAATATTATAATCAATCAGTTCAGGCAACTTTGTTCTGATTTTTCGACCAAAAAGTAATTCGGACGGACTTACTCCGGTTGTAGAATGAGCAGTACTACGGTACATAATTAGAAATTTATTCAATTCTAATTTCCAGTCGCGACCTTCGGCTTGCGCAATTTTGACACTACTAGGTAACGGTCCTAGTAGATCAGCAGCTAAGTGTTGCCACGGGGCAGAGGGCAACTCTTTAACGGTTCGGGTTTACTAGGTTGACTAACCAATTGACAACCGTAACAGCTTCGACAAAACTTCTCAATACTTTTGTCTATCCCTGGCCACCAGACTTTACTTCGTAAACGCGTTTTCATGACAACAATGCCAGGGTGACCTTCATGAGCAAGCTGAAGTACTTGTTCCCGTAAACTAATAGGTATTACGATACGAGTACCCCGAAGTACTAATTGACCAATAGCGCATAGTTCACTTCGAATAGGAAGATATTCTTTGAACTCGATGCGGTGCCACTGACTGTGAACAAGACATTTTCGGACAGCCTTTAATTCAGGATCATTCTCGGAAGCTCATTTCTATTTCGCGTGTTGTCATCGCAACCGGTGTTGATTCTTGAGCTACAAATTTAACGTATTCCGCAGTTACATTTTCCCGATTGTCACGTGTTTTCCCTTCTTTGATCAAACATGATAGCGAGTCAGCTATATTTTTCGGTCCGGGAATATACCGTACAGTATATGTATATGGTTGCATACGAAGAACCCA
Source organism: Mytilus trossulus (assembly GCF_036588685.1). Taxonomy (NCBI): domain Eukaryota; kingdom Metazoa; phylum Mollusca; class Bivalvia; order Mytilida; family Mytilidae; genus Mytilus; species Mytilus trossulus. The sequence continues at coordinate 63,783,057 of NC_086376.1, read as the reverse complement.
GCGCTCAATTCGAGCACATACTTTCGACTTTGTAGAGTAAATACACTCAAGCGGTTTATGATCCGTTAAGAGCTCGAACTGGCTTCCGTAGATATAAACATGAAACCTTTCACACGCCCATACCAAGGCTAGAGCCTCCTTTTCGGTCTGCGAATATCTGCGTTCCGTATCGCTTAAACTCCTACTCGCGTAAGAAATAATGCGCATCTCACCGTTTTGTTCTTGTATGAGCACGGCTACGAGTCCAACTGGACTAGCATCTGCGATTACCTTAGTCAGTGCCGACTTGTCATAATAACCTAAAGTTTCCGCATTGGCAAGACGACGTTTTAGCTCATCGAACGACCTTTGTTCATCTTTACCCCATGTGAACGTTGCATCTTTACGAGTAAGTGCACGCAGCGGAGCTGAAATAGTAGCTAAGTCAGAAATAAATCTAGCACTATAAATAACAAGACCTAAGAAACTACGAACTTCTGCTGAAGTTCTTGACTCACGTGCTTCAACGACAGCTTTGACTTTAACATCTGCTGGCCCAATACCCCGAACAGACAAAACATGACCCATGAACACTACTTTGGACATATTAAATTCGCATTTATCATTGTTTAAAGTAATACCTTTGTCTCGCAGTACCCTAACAACATTTTCAAGACATTTATCATGTTCAACCTGGTTACTAGCATGTACAATAATATCATCCATAATGTTATGAACACCCTCACAGCCCTGAAGGACTTGTTGCATGATATTTTGATATAATTCAGCGGCACAACTAATACCAAACATAAGGCGCTTATACCTAAACAACACTTTATGAGTTACAAAAGTATTTATTTCCCTAGACTCTGGTTTTAACTCAATTTGGTGATAGGCCCAAGTTACATCAAGCTTACTAAACACTTTACTAGAGTTCATATCTTGCAATAGTTCATCTATTGTTGGAATCGGATGTCGTACTCGTTTCACAGCTGTATTAGCTTGTCGCATGTCAACACATAGTCTGATGTCATCACCTGAACGTTTTGGCACGACTACTACTGGAGAAACCCATTGACTAGGTTCATTGACATGTTCAATTATATCTAAATCTAAAAGTCCATCTAACTTCTTGCCAAGTTTATCGCGCAGATTAAACGGTACCCTCCTCATAGGCTGAATAATAGGTTCGATATCTGGGTCGATAGGTATCTGTAACTGAAATGATTTCAATTTACCAACTCCTGTAAAACATTCTGGATACTTGTCCTTAATTGTTCCAGGTTCACTAACACTGTGAACAAGCTGCAGCACACGTAACTGTTCTGCTGTATTACGACTTAACAAAGCCTGACCTTTGCCTTCAATAACAACAAATTCAATATCATTTAAAGTTCTGTTGTTACATTGTATAGTAGCTGTAAATATTCCAGCGATGTTCAATGGTTCCTCACTGCCATATGCGGATAAGCTCTTCGTAGACTTGGACGAAACACATTTCACATGATTATCTTTTAAATAATTCCATAAATTTATTCCCATGATGTTACATGATGCTCCAGAATCAATTATCATTTTCAAATTATCATTTTCAAATTCACATTCCCTATATTGACAACAATATTTTCACATACAAAATTTATCTGATTTACACCGATCATGCTAAATACATATTCCTCATCATCCGTGTTATTCTGTGGTTGTTCAACAACTTGACGAATCTTTCCGTGTTTTGACTTATCCTTAGTTTTATAAACTTTATCAAAATGACCAACAATTTTACACTTCCTGCATTTCTTCCCCTGAGCCGGACAGCTTGGGTCAGTCCTAATGTGACCTTCACGTCCACAACTGTAGCAAGTTGCTGTACATGTCGACTTGTTACCCGAATTAAAACTTATGTTACCAGAATTAAAACTGTTCTTTCCATACTGTTTACCTTTTGACTGTATCATGTTGACTTGACCTTGACCTTCAATTGATTCAGCTTGTCGTTCTGAGTCTTCCATAGCTTTTGCAATACTTCTAACATTTGCTAAAGTAAGTGTCCTACCTTTCTCAAGTAATTTACGTCTGAGATGGTGACTTAAACATTTATCAATAATTTGATCTCGTATTCTTTCATCAATTGCATTTTGATTGCCAAATTCACATGTATCAGCTCTCTGTCGAAGACGCGTTATATATTGTCCAATTGTCTCTGAAGAAGACTGAATCATAGATCGAAAAATTGATCGTTCATAAGGGGCATTTGAAAGTGGTGTGAAATAAGCATCTAGCGCGCTCACCGCCTTCTCATATGCACCTTCCGGCAATGTGAAGAAAATGTCTTGAACATTCATTCCGGCTGTGTGCAATGTAGCCTCTTTTCCTGCGGCAAATAGTTGAAACGCCCGAAGCCATCGTTTCCAACGTGCAGACAAACCTGTCGAGTCAGAAATGTCAAAGTTCTGAATACCGCTGACATCTGGTAGTAAAACTGATCCCATTTTGTAATACAATCTTTGATCCCATCCTCGTCGCCAATTTAAATATACTGTTTGTTGCTAGCACATTCGGATTGAACCTGATACTGGCTTACAAACAAACACCATTGAAGGTACATCATTTATTACGTAACCGGAAACTCAGCATATTGTATATATATCTTTACAAAGGGAGACAAGCAGTTCACATACATTGTTTCAACATATAACAGAGTTATCTCTCTTTCTATACTCATATACTAAAGCATACATAGCAAACACTACATTGACGAGAAGAGATATTTCTCCTCGCCTTGTAAGAAGAGCCAAAAGTCTCAACTACCTTATCAGTTTCTACCGCCACTGCGGTAAAACTTACATTTTCTTCAATGACCTTATGGTCTTCCGTATCAAGTGCACCGCTCTCTCGATACGGTGTAGCCATCCCTAACGGAATGTCATTGAGTTAGGCGTTAGCCATGCTAACTAAAATAATAAACCAACAAACCTTTAAATAATTTGAAAAAAAAACGTCTTTACTCAAAAAGAGCTAAATTGAAAGTCAATCAATTGTATCCTGAGGTACACGATGTTACCTAAGGGAATGCGCAGTAAGGTATAACCTGGATTGTAACATATTTTATTCAGGGTGTACTTTAAAGAGCTGTTATTTGATTAGAATTGAAGGTCAAAGCATTATTATATCTCACGAAAATCTTAGAAAAATAATCTATGATCATTTCAAAAAACATTTTCAGTGCTAATGAGCCAAACAAGTACTTTTAAACTTATAGTGCATATGAGCATATTAATATAGAAGATAAATCAATACTTTCTGCCTAGGTGGGTTTGGATGACTTTTAAATAAAACAACCATGCATGAAGTTAATATATAATTTTAGAAATTCGTAATTTTATGTTATACAAGCATGGTATAGATTATTATATTTTAAAATGTACACACACTTGCATTATTAGCTCTTTATATAAAGTAAAAATTGAGAATGGAAATGGGAAATGAAGAAAGCCTTATTCCATCTTTTTGAATGAAAACCTTTTCATTTATATAATGAAAATAATAAAAATACTTAAAAATTAGCATGCAAAGTAAAACATTGTAAAACTGCAATGAACAACAAAAACTAACACAAAACTGTGACGGTCAAACTTCACAACAAGAGGCGGAAAACAAACTTGCGTTTATAAATATTTAAAACAACATCATTTTCTTAATTTCTTTTCCGAAAACAAAACAAATATAGCTTCCTTGTTATCATTAGTTAACCGTTCTATTTCTTTTCCTATTTCTTCTCATCCAATGATGTTATCTGAAATGTAATACGATAAGGTATATGTGTGTATATATCCCTCAGCCGGCCCTCATCACTACACATACATACTCGCATACATCAGTTGCTAACATGTCACACAAAGGATGGATATTGAAAGTATATGGAATTATTTGCTGTTGTCAATTAGGTAAGAAGATTAGGTTATACTGTTTAGCAAGTGCAGAATTCAGAAAGCGAAAATAGTGTTAAGAACGACTTCAGTATTATGCATATTTTGATATTGTTTATGATTGCCCTTAGGCTACTTGTAAAACAATGTATTAACGAATTTGTTATTTTTATATATTCATATTTGTATATTTCGCCAACGATCCTCGCAGAAATTCCATGCAGGACCTGTCTATAAATGTCCACAAATCAATATATAAATGAACTTTCGGTACCCTTTTCAAGTCGTTAACACACATCTGATTGTTTTATATATATATATTAATCCTAGTATAAATTTCATGCAGAAAACAAGTTTAGTGTATTATAATTAAAACAATGGTATTTTAATGTTGTAAGCGAGGTTGTAAGCTTACACATATTTAAGAAAAAAACGCTAAGAATTTTTCTATAGTCGTTCAGGTTTTATGAGGGAACAGCCCCCAAATTCCCTGCTTAAAATTTATTTTCACTGGTATAGACCGTTTCAATGCTTCAAAACGTCATATCTTACTACTCTGTGGTTCCTAATCATGATCAATCATTGGTGGAAGAGATAACGGCTACGAGGTCAAATATCTTCAAAGTATTATTATGTATTATCTCTCATATTAAATATTCAATGTAAACTAAATAATTCTAAATTTTATTTAAACTGTAATATCTAAATTATGTAGATGGATTATCAAAAAGAGCGATGTGTCTATCATAAATTTTGCATTTTTTTTAATAAAGCCTGATTAATACTACACATTTAATTCTTTTAGTGGCTATATTGTGTAAATGAATTCCGTTACAAATTACATATTTGTATGATTTTTATTTATAGTATATATTTTATAACTGATATAACTGACGCCACACACATAATTGTATTGGTTAAACATGTAACGTATTAGTAAACAAGTGGAAAGGAAAATAATATCCTTCATTGTTTATAATAACCATGATAACTGCAATATATATATTATTATAATTATAGTATAAAGGGAAGAACAAAAAAAATGCGAAAGCAAATTTACTGATCTAACATTGTTGGGTTGATGTTAAGGCGAAAGAAAATTTACAGATCTAACATTGTTGGGTTGATGTTTATACGAGTTGTATGTACACAATATATATATATTTATTAAGAAACTACCCCCTTTACAGCGGGGGCACTTGCAGGCAGGTACCCACAAATGCGCCTGAGAGCATATACAATGAATAATGTACTATGAAATAACATACACATATGACCATATCAAAGTTAAACCAGATGATTCGCATGGCGCAGCTTTATACGACCGCAGAGGTCGAACCCTGAACGGTTGGGGCAAGTATGGACACAACATTCAACTGAGCTGGATACAGCTCTGAATTTGGATTGTGATTAAATAGTTGACACAGCATAGGTTTCTGACACAGAATGAATGTGGTCTAATGAACTTAAATAATTTTTTTGGCTTTTGGTCAATTTACTATGCTGTTGAATATTAATCCTCTCAAAGAAAAAATATTTGAAGAAATTTTCTTTTTGAATTCTGAAATCTGAAATGAGAAAATAAAATTGACCCCACCCCAATTTTGTTTTCACGTCCCTCTTTCCCTTATTCCAAAAATGATCTCAATGAAAATTTCTCATGGCCATGATGGAGTTTGCAACAATAACTACTCATTTATAAACATCATAAAATATTAAAATATAAAATGTCATACAGTCATGGTTAAATTAATATTGATCCATAGTTACTTCTAAAAAAATAAATGGGGAATGTGTCCATTAGGACACAGATGATGCCCTGTTAGCATATAACGCTATAATGGGACATAACTCAAGAACTCTATAAGTCAAGCTATCAAAAATTGAACTTAAATTGAGTTTAGAGGCAATACGCATTAAATACACATTTCATTAAATTTAGTTTTAGACAAACAGGCACTAAAAAAAGTCTTCAATGTTTCCACTTGTAAAGGGGCATAACCCTAGAATGGTAATCATAGTGCTTGTATATTGAATGGTAAAAACTGCTTTAATTTATCAGTTGGCAGTAAAGTGAATATTGCATTGTATAATGTATTTGATTTAAGTCAAAGAAGAAAATATACAGCCTTGGTTTTAGGTGATTCAACAACCATTCTGGACAAAGAAAAATAACTTCAATTTATTGACTTGAAACTACAAAAATGCTTGTTTTTGACCCCTTTTTGGCCTCTTATTCCTACACTGTTTGACCCAAAACCCCTAAAATATATCTCAGCCTTTTACGTATGGTATTACACATAAGGGACCATAACCCCTAAAATCAATCCCAAGCTTCCTTTTGTGGTTATAAACATTGTGTTAAAATTTTATCTATTTCTGTTTACTTATACTTAATTTATTATCCGGAAACCATCCGTCTTCGGACGCAATCTCCCATCAATCTCCCATACAGACAGAGTTATCGTCCTTTCCTCCTCAATTGACGATGGGAGATTGCCTCAGATTGAGGAGGAAAGGACGATAACTCTGTCTGTATGGGAGATTGCTTCGGACGACGCTGACGACGACGACCACCACGTGATACCATTATACGGCCGGAATTTTTTTACGGTCGTATAAAAATTAATTCTTTTTAAAAACAAGTCATCATTCATGTAAAACATAACAACATTATATATTAATATAAAATATCAATATTTAGAGATCACATCAATTAAGTTGCACATGTAAATCACATTTATCTTAATTTTCTAAAATTGAAGACCTGTAAGTGTACATTTCACTCAACATCTTTTTACTAAAAGTGTCAACATGTTTACAAACATTTGGATCAACCTTATAAAAATATTCACCTAGCAGTATGTTTATTTTTTCGTAGGACGGTAACTCTGTGAAGCAAACGTCGTCGCGGGGAAGTTACTACTTTGGTACTCATTTGTATTGGCAAAATACTTATTTCGTGTAGGAGAATATTCAGAACATTCGAGAACCAAATGTTCGCCGGACTCCTCAGATTTGCATGAACACATTTGCCAAATGGGAGTCTCGCACATATTCATTCTATACTAAACTTGATTCATGGGTAAACAATTTGTTCGTGCTAACAATTATAACCCTGTAGACTAAAAATCGAGCAAGTTTGACAAAAAAGGCTGTTTACCAGACGCAAGGTTGAATTTGAAGAACGCTTTAGACTGCTTTTATTTTTTATAACTTGAATCAATGTATTAGTAGAACCACAACGCTTGGGTATATAATACAGATATTTTATTTATTTTTTGTTGTTGTTGATCAAAATATTCAATTTTCTATATTTAAAATAAATATCTATCACTTCTGTAGTTGTTTCACTTAGTTTCAAAACTAGGCGAGACATGATTTGTTTCTTAATATGGATAGTAAAATTTTGTATTTTCTCTAAGTCAATTAAATCACTTGAAACTAGGTGAGACATGCACAGAAGTTATAGATATGTATTATATAATTATATATAGAAAATGTAATCGTTTATTCAACCAAAAAAACTAACTGTATCATATGTACCCAAGCGCATGTGCGTAAACATGTATAGTGTAGAACGGTTTCATGTTTTTGCACAAGCTTATTTCTGTCCAGACGAATGACTAAATACAAACTTTTTTGGGGGTTTATAAATATCTTTATGTTCAAATAAGTCAATGATCGTCAACCAAAACTAAACATAAAATGTTTAAACGTAGCCATTTACAGCAGTCTGTGTGACATTCGGTAACCCTCGGTAGTATCCGCTACTCTCCGTCTATGTTAGATGAGGGTATGGAATCGGCCGAGTTGAGACGAATGTCTGTGTGATTGGTTGATTATTCGGTCTGTCGTCGTCCGTCGTCGTTAACTTTTAACATTTTGAACTTCTTCTAGAGAACCACTGAATGGAATAAAACCAAACATAGCATGAATGTTCCTTATGAGATGTTGACCAAGTGTTGTTACTTTGTAGCCGATCCATCATCCAAAATGGCCGCTATCCGGAGACTTAGTTTAACATATGACCCTATTGGAAATGCATCTAAATGATCTATTTTAGAGAACGACTGAATGGAATGAAACCAAACTTAGCATGAATGTTCCTTATGAGGTGCTGACAAAGTGTTGTTACTTTGTAGCCGATCCATCATCCAAAATGTCCGTCATCGGGGGGCTAATTTTAACAAAGGACCATATGGGAAACGCATACAAATGACTCCTTTTAGAGAACCACTGAATGGAATGAAACCCAACATAGAATAAATTTTCCTTATGAGGGGCTGATCGAGTGTTGTTACTTCGATCCGTCATCTAAGATGGCTGCAACGGGGGACTTAATTAAACATAGGACCCTATGGGAAATGCATACACATGGCTTCTTTTAGAGAAACACTGAATGGAATGAAACCAAACATAGCATGAATGTTCTTTTTGAGGCGCTGACAAAGTGTTGTTACTTTGTAGCCAATACATCAACCAAGATGGCCGCCAGTGGGGGACTTAGTTTAATATAGGCCCCTTAGGGAAATGCATACAAATGATTTCTTTTTGAGAACCAATGAATTGAATGGAACCAAACATAGCATGAATGTTTCTTTTGAGGTGCTGGCCAAGTGTTGTTACTTTGTAGCCAAATTTTAACTTTTTTATATGATTTTAAAAACCCAAATAAAGTCCGGTTAGCGATACAGGCTCTTGAGAGCCTCCAGTTTTATTATTCAAAATTGAATTTAACATAAGCTTTGTTGATTTTTTTCTTTCTAAATTATGTCAGTTAAAAAAGTTCATATAACATAAAATGCGTATTTTATTAATTGATTGATTGATTGATTGATTCTCTTTATTTCCTCCATTATACTGAAGATTTACATTTTATAACACAAATATACTAATTACAAGTAATGAACAACATATAATTACAGACTACAATTGAAGCACACACAAACAAACACAAAAAAAAAACAATGTTACTAATATATATGTATATCTATATGCTACATTTGTTTAGTTAAGATATTTCAGTGTCCAAAATTAAACCTATGCTCAGATAATTCGACTTTAAATTTACCGTACAGATGAAATATATGATCTGCCAAGCAACACATCATGTTTCCCCAGTTGTCAGAGTTCACAGATTGCATAAAATCTGTAATACCACCAAGTAAGGTTACGATTATATCGCTATCAGTTTGCTGAAAAAAGCGTACAGATTCCTGGACTGGTAAAACATCAACTATTCCGTAAAACATGCTATTTCTTGCATCCAAAAGTTTTTCACAATATAACATTAAGTGTTGAACGACATCTGTAGAATAACAACCGCACAAAGAGCACTGGCCATCCTTTATTGCTATTGAGCCAAGTTTTACTATGACTAATAGTTTATAATTCAAATGCGGATAGACAACGGCAAGACGTAAAAGTCTGTGAATAGTTAATTTGTTTTGAATTTTGTAGTAACGACAAAGTTCTGGTCGACACTGTATAGATGCTTTCCAAATATTTTCTTCACGGATTTCAATTGATTGATTCACAATTTTGGACCATAGTTTTTTATCCGGGATATACAAGTCATCCATGTAACTCTCAAGAAAGGAATGCATGTCATATTTTGTTAGAGTTTTTATTAAGTCGTATGTTATAGAACATTTATCGGATTCACCAAGCAAAAGTTGACTAAGACGTAGAATAAATAATTGTTTATGAGTTGTATTGGATTTAGCTCTGAGCAACCGTCCGAGGAACAATAGTTTGAATTTATCGATGAGTCCTTGTATAGACCATAGTCCTACAGTACTTGTACAAGAATCAGTAGGCGATCGTTTATCTAGACCCAATACAAATCGTACGAAGTATCGTTGTGTTTGCTCTAACATTTTGGTTTCAGCAAATGTTAACGTTCCCCAAAGCTCACACGAGTAAAGTGCAGTTGGTAACACAATACGTTTCCAAATAGTGGTATTTGTAATTGAGTTCATGCCACTCCGATTAAGTCCAATACTGTATAGAGAATGAAGATTCATTTTCATCTTTTTACACGCCTTATCAGTACGATCGTATGATTTCATATTACTATCAATCAAAGTTCCAGCATAAATAATACTTTGCTTCATAGGGACCTTTGTTTCACCCAGACAAAACTCATACTTGGACTCATTATGTTTTATAGTAGTTTTTGCTGGTTTGAATAGAAGGTGAGTGCTCTTAGTTGCGTTGTATTTCAACCGCCATGTATATGCATATTTATTAACAACATTCAACATTTGTTGTAAACCAGATTTCGTGCCACTTAGTAAAGTGGTGTCGTCCGCTAGTAAAATTGTAGGTATATGTATATGTCCAATCATCAACCCACAGTTTGTTTCCAATAGTTGAGTGATTAAATCGTTGATGAATAAAGCAAATAGCCACGCTGACATAACTCGACCTTGTCCTACACCTTGTTTTATAGGAAACACCTGACTATTTAAACGGTTATATTGTACATGTGCAGTTGCTGTCTTAAATGACATATGTATTATTTTCCAAATTTTGCCGGTAATTCCAGCATTCCATAATTTAAACAAAAGTCCGTCTTGCCAAATACGATCAAAGGCCTTTTCGTTATCTAAGAATATTGAAAAAACATAAGAGCAACGTTCGATATAGTACCTTATTGATTCTTTTAATGTATAAATAGCAGGAATTGATCCATGTTCCTTTACGAAACCAAATTGTAAGCCATGAGGTACGACATTGTTTATATTTTCCAACACATTTTGAATACGACACAAAAATATCTTTTCTAAAAGTTTTCCTAAAACGGATGTTAATGTCACAGCTCTGTAACTGTTGGGATTAGTTTTATCTTTATTACTCCCTTTATACAGCGGAATAATAATGCCATGTCTAAAACAAACAGGTAGATATTCAGTTTTCAAGATCATATTGAAAAGTGTACACAAACATTTAATCACTTGATCACCGCCATATAGTATATGTTCGTTAGTAATACGATCCGGGCCCGGTGCTTTCCCACACTTTAAAGTATTTATTTGTTCCCGAATTTCTTCTAAGGTAATTTCTTTTTCAAGTTCTGGAATAGATGCTTTATCACTATTTTCAAAGTATGTTTGCACTTTTGACGTAATTTCATGGAAAAAAGTTTCATTAAAACATTCAGTTGGTTGCTCAGAGTATAGATCGCGAAAATATTCACCCCATAATTCACATATACTACTATCGTTTGTAGCTTCAGTACCATTGTATGACAACTTTGTAGTTGATGGACCGCTTTTTCGCATACGGCGTACTCGTTGATAAAATTCGCCAATATCCATTTCAGCAGCAAGTTTTATATCCTCGAATTTTTCCGCTTGCCAAAGTTTTTCAGCGATTCGTTTTCGCTTACGAAATTCTCGTTTTTTATTTTTATAAGATTCGCTGCTATATTTAATACAAGCTTCATGTAAATCTCTTTCGTATATATATATACTTTAAATCATAGATCCACTTCGATGTTTTACATATATATTTTGTTTTCGTTTTTATATTTATAAATATGCTTAAGTGCTTTCAGGGGTTTTATTTCCCGTGAAGGAGGCAAATCAAGAATTAACGAGTTTGTCTAGTCTAAAATTTAATGCAAATCATCGCGTCATACTTATTATGTAATTAGTTATTATGTAATAATATTAAGAGTCATGTTATGATGACAATGGATTTTTAGATATTGTTTGTATAGAATATGATATTCTTTTTCTTTTTGAAAGTCTGTAAAAATACAATAACTTAATAGAAATTGATAGGTTTGCCATATAGGCGAGTGACATTTTCAGAAAAGACGCTTAGTTAGTGACTTTAATGCACCCACCTAACACACAGCTGATTTTTTTTAATATGTTATAGTATAATATCTGGACTTCCATTTTTGGTCGGTCGTAAAAAAATCGTACGGTGCAATTTTTGTAAAAATTAAGTTAAAATCGAGAAATAATTCCAAATTGAAAAATGACCTACAGTGTTGAGGCGTGAAAAATCAACGTGTACCTTTATTTACTGTTGTCACAATGCAAAAATTATGTACGTGCAACATGTCAATGTATTAAAAAATACTTTTCAAAAATGAAAGAAGTAATTTTTGCGAGAAAAAAAAAAGATTTTTGTAACATTTTTGGATTTTTTTTTATAAAAATAGTGCCAATTTTCATATTTTTCTTCATTTCTTAGAAATTTGCGGCTTGCAACCCAAATTAATGATGTTCATATTATTCAAAAGTTCTTACTCGTTATATACATATAGTTATCACTGTATAATTCTGGATTTATACACTTTTACACACTCCCACTTTTCAATCAAATTTCCGAAATCGCTTTCTCTGTTAATTTCCCTCAAGTTAACGGACCTAAACGCTTCGAAAAAGTGTATGAATAACCTTGACTTCAGGCATTTTTTTGGTACCAATATTACGCAAAGTATTAAAAAAAAATCAGGGGACCATAGAAGCTGAGATTTCAACGTTTTTTTAGTCTTGGTAAAAAACCAATATCTTATTATTCTTGGTCAATTTGCACTATTAGTAACAAAAGGCAGAGATTATGAATAAGTATTGATAAATACTTATTTCTTAATTGGATCAATGCACATTTTAGTTTTTGCAACTAAAAGTACACAAAAATGTGTCAAATCTGATATTTTCTCCCATGAACTTGAACGTGAGATATGGCCACCTTTTAAATTTCCTATCGTTTTAACCATCGCATACTGCGGTAGACTTATTGATGATGCCAATTTTGTCAGTATTTTAGAGGAAGCATGGTGTATGTGCTAGGACCACGTCAAGAGCTTGTGTGTTGAGATGCTAAAAATACTTAAAATATATAGGGATATCTATTCATTCAGTTGATAAATTTTGAAATCTTCGTAGATACATGTATTTGAAATGCAATAAATGTTGTTTTATGAAGACGAAACGCGCGTCTGGCGTACTAAATTTTAATCCTGGTACCTTTGATAACTATTTACCTCATGCGTATATCTTACCTAAGTCGTATTTTAAATAGGATTACGTGTTTTTAAATATTCTTCGAAAATTTACTTGGTTCGAGCGACACCGACGAGTCTTATGTAGACGAAACGCGTGTCTAACGTAAATAATCGATCATAAGCCTGATATCTTTCGAATTGATTTGTTATATTATGGTTGTCGTTAGTTGCTTTTTATGATTTTTGCTTTTGTTTTTAGTTTAAACCATGAATCAAGCTTTTGGGTATCTAATTAAAATTGTTTTAGAACCTTTATGGCTTATTATACAGTGTTGGCTATTGCTTTAAGTCCATACGATAAACTATAGTTGTTTACCTCAAAGCTTTAGTCTCTCGTATACAAAGATCATAGTGTCCTTTTAAGCATACTAATCAAAGGTACTGGGCTTATAATATGATATATTCAGGCTTCTTGTTCTAAATACGGATTAACAATTGAAGAGGACTAATGTCAGAGAGTCAAAGATGGTCTGACACTCCGTTGTATTCTAGACATGGAACAACTGTGTGCTGTTAGAGTTATATAACCAGTGGGAATTATGGTTGTTTATTGTGCATGTATATTTTTTTTTATCAAATATATGTTCCTTTACCAGCAGTTCATGCTTTTCCATGCATGTCCCTACAGCTCATCATCTATCTTTGTTCCTAAGAAAACACTCTTTTAACGCTTTGGAAATCACTAATAGAATCACAAATTAAACAAAATTAATATTGACACGTCTACAGATCGGTGCTGCAAGAAAACTCTAAAGTGTCCGAAACCAAAAATAAGTATGTACAAGTCTAATCAAGAACAAGCTACATATCAGACTTCCAACCAAAAAGATTGCCATCTTGTCACGCCGACAAACGAGTGCATCATCATTCAAACTACATGTTCTGAAAGCTAGCAAAAAAAGACATGGCGTCATATAACAAACAAATACGACAGTAGGTTTACCCATGTATGAGAACGGATGACAAAAGTGGTCTTGAAACGTCATACTTTCTTCAGGATTTGATGAATTTGTTCTTTTGAAGGAAAAATATATGCATTAGGTAGCTTGTGCATGTACTGAAATCATTGTAAGCCTCTGTTATTGAGAATTATTTCAGTAACAGCGAAGTATCAGGAATTGTTCCACTCCATTAAAGCAAAAGCTTTACAGGCTCAGTTTTAAAATTTGAATTTTAACTGTCATAGAATCATATTCAAAACAGTGTGGTCCTAGCCATTGATTGACGACCTAAATTATCACATTGACTGGGACAGATTAGGTGAACGTTTGTCTGTAACGACCACTGTTCACTTCTTACTTATTATAGAATTTAAACAGTGGGGTCACCAAAGGTTCTTAACGCCTTTAATAATAAAATAATTCGAAAAATTATTCAGGAATAACCTTTATGTTTTGATTTATATTATTAATATAAATCAACACATCGTATTATTCCGGATTCGTTTTTCGAATTGCTTTATTTAGGTGTTGAGAACCTTTGGTGACCCCACATATTCAGTGTCTTTAACAAGTACATAGTGAGCAGTGATTGTTACCGACAAACGTTCACCTAATCTGTCCTAGTCAATGGGATAATTTAGGTCGTCAATCAATGGCCAGGACCACACTGTTTTGAATATGATTCTATATTGTTAAAAATCATAAAATTGAAAATTGCATTATTTGTAATAAATAAGATATATTTCGTTTCCTTTAAAGAAATAGATAATTCACAGAAACTCCTCTAGAATGACAAAAAAAACTATATATACTAGGTTTAGCCGAATTAAATCCCGCAAATTCCACCTTCATATTAGTTGATAAATACCTATATACATATCTAAGTTTTGAATACTGGTAAGAAATCAATGCATGTTTGCATTTTTTAACTGCAACCCTTTTGAGTGCACAAATGTAAGTGAAAATAAATGCAGTCGTAATAAAAAACATACGTTAACAAATTACAGTGTTTGTAAATTATATAATTATATAAGGAAGTATATCGTTTTTTTGGTAAAAATTATATATAAGCTAATGGTATATTTGTAGAAAAAAAGTTTGAATATGGTTTAGTTATTATTAAACTTGATAAATTATGTTTCAATTCATTTGATGATACTTTTAATTGTTTCGCTTATATTCCACATGAGAAATCATTTTTTTTTTACCAAATTTGTTAACATGATTTCCATGAAATTATTGAAAATATTGTTCTTGAATGTAAAAGTAAAGGTTCAGTTATTTTATGTGGTGATCTTAATAGACGTACAAGCGAATTATATGATATATTAGAAACTGATGATTTAGACCGGTTAATAATATATGTCGTTGAGTCAGATGATATCCCAAGTATATTTCTAAATGGCGCTCTATAGACAAAGTTACAAATGTATTTCATTTTTTTTACATAAATAAGGCCGTAAGTTTTCTCGTTTGGATTGTTTTAAATTGTCTTATCGGGGCCTTTAATAGCTGACTATGCGGTATGGGCTTTGGTCATTGTTGAAGGCCGTACGGTGACCTATAGTTGTTAATGTTTGTGTCATTTTGGTCTTTTATGGATAGTTGTCTCATTGGCCATTTGGCACTCATACCACAGCTTCTTCTTCTTTTTTTTATTTTGGACGAAAGTTGCTAAATACGAAATGCGCATCTGATGCAGAAAAATTGATATACCGTTAATTTTATTACTACCACTAGGTCGATGCCTCTGCTGGTGGACTATTAGTCCCCGATGGTATTGATCACCAGCCCAGTAGACAGTACTCCGGTACTGGCATGAAAATACGGATTTTTTGTTATTAAAAATTGTTGTTACAAAATGTTAGAAATTATTATAAATTAAGAAATTTATCTCCCTCATGCAAAGCTCTGATTCCTTTTACAGATTTGGCTATACTTTTCGGACCTTTTAGATAACATCTTCGCTAGCCAAGGATTACGATCCACTCCCGCTAGAGCGGATTGTAACCCTTGGCTAGCGAAGATGTTTCTCATCTTTTATATAAACTTTGGATTTCAAATATTTTGGCCACGAGCATCACTGAAGAGACATGTATTGTCGGTTTCTTCCTTGAATGCCAACATTTTATATGTGACCTATTCCTTTAATGCCAACAAAAATATTTCAATGGATGTTTATATAATAACAATAGGTGTTTTGAGAACTATCCAAATGTTTTTAAAAGTATAAAATATTTAATGAACTTGATAAAATTGCAACATTTTATTACTTTTTGGTAAGAAAAATGGTAGATTTAAAGGTTAAAATTATTACATATATTATGATTTTTTTAATAAATGAATTCCTTGCTTTCTATTAAAAAAAGATAATTTGGGAATGGAAGTGTTTATTTACATAAGACTAATTAGATATATCAAAGAAATTTTAGTTGAATGCAGATATTTAAAAAAAAAAAAAAAAAAGAAGAATATTAAAGATTTATTCAAATCCATTAGTTAATATAAACTATACGAAGATTTCAATTGAACAATTTGGTTAACTTTAAAAATCATCAGAACTATTTTTAAAATCTATAAGTTAATTTGATAACTTCCAAGCTGGAAACGTTACAAGGTTTAAACAAAATCCATAAAATAGGGTAACAAGAATTCTGATGATTTGTGACCATAACAAATCACCTTCACAATGTTATTCTATGAAACCCTACTATAGAAAATTCTAAAAGTTTCTACGGAACTAGATACTAGCTTGTGATCATAAACAAGGTTCTATCCAAGTTTGGCAGAAATCAATGACAGTTTGAGAAAATTATTATCATTTTAAAACCTTTTACCACAGAATGAATATTTGTGGAGGCCGCTGCCAACTACGACGGAATGTAGGATGGCTATGTATCGCTTTTTTTTTTTTTACAAAAGTTGGAGGCTCGGCAAAAAGGAAGAAATATCAAAAACAAGAAAAATATCTGAAAAAAACTAAAGAAAATAAAACATAGTAAACTAACATGAGATACAAAATTTCAAGAAATTCCATCAAGTAATATAGGAGAATATTACAGCACACACACTGGCAACTATAATGTTGAAAACTAAACTTTGAAGAACAAAGAGAATTTGAGCAAACTGGATTTCATGACAATATGCACATGTTGACTTTGTTTCATTTTAAGATAACAAATCCATATTTATTTAAGTACAAATGCAGTAACAGCAACAAATGATTTTCAAAAACTTGAAAAACATGAACTTGTTTAAGCTACCTGTATTTACCTATCTGTTTAATTAGTATGATTGTTTTGATAAGTATTCACTTTTGTTGTAGACAATATTATTTTATTTATTTGTAATAACTACTTGCACCTATTCCATGAACGCCAACATAATTTTACAGGTAAATTGTCAGTAGATCAAAGGATGTTGGCATTCAAGGAATAAACCGTATTGTCGGAATGCGCATCTGGTGCAGGAAAATTGGTACCGTTCATGTCATTGCTACAGATGTGTTACAATACGGGCTTCACGATTGCGAATGGTCGACTAGGTGACGATTGCGACGGCAAATTTACGTTATTTTTGTCTAAAGGTCAAAGTGTTTATGACTATGTTCTAGTGTTTCCAGAAAATAACAATAGTATAGCGGACTTCAACGTTTTGCAATTTAATGCATTTTCCGACCATTCACCGATTTCTTATGATCTTCGTCTATCCCCCCCGTTTGTAAACAAGTAATTTTCCAAATATACATACCATTATAAAGTGGGACACGAGTAACGAATATGATCAACTTAATTCTTTTAGAACACAGTGAATCACTTTTGACGCTCGTAAATAACTTTTACAGCGAAGACGATGTGAACGATGCTGTAAGGCAGATAAGTTGTGTTTTGTATGACAATGCATTTAAAGTATTTGGGAAAACCATATTCGTAAACATTTCGACAAATGCGAACAGACATAATAATGAATGATTTAATGCAAACTGTGTCCTTGAACGTCGAAAATTTTATTCATCTCGTAATTTGAACCAACGTCATTCTACAGACACAAATCGACATTTATATATCTTAGCCAGGAATAGTTACAATAAGACTAAACATGTAGCTTGAGCCAGTTTCAAACGTGCCTAAGAACTTGAACTTTGCAAAATAGCCAAAACAAACCCACGGAAATTTTGGTCAACAGTAAAGCCGCGAAAAAAATCATGACAAAATGTTTAGCTGATAGTGATTTTTGTTGCGTTACTTTGACCAATTGCTGGGGGAAGACCCTCCAGATATATGTGAAGAAGTTATTGGTCTAATTGAAAATAGCTCGTTTTTGGACACTATTACAATAGACTCTTTAGATAACGAAATCTTGGAAGATGACATTAAGCGTGCTATAAATAAACTGAAATCTTAAGTCTGCTGGGAATGATTCTATTATCACCGAAATGTTGTCGAGCTCCTGGGTATAAATCTTTTTTTTTTCTAATATAGGATTTCGCTTTATTTTTTTTTATATAAATGAACCTTATTATATACTTAAAAGAAAAATGAAAAAAAAATTGGGTCACGGTTCATTTCAGCTCACAAATGCCTCTGGAAGAGGCATACATTTTTGTTAATGTCCTTTCTTAAAGACTTTCTGTTGAACTAATAGGAGAAAAAGAGGTAATATCGAAATAAAAAATAACCTAATTACAGACATCGCTTAAATTTTACAATTATTAAGTTCATGTACAGCTTATTTGATAACAATAATAAAAATATAGGTCACCGATGAGTTAAAAAAAGATATTTCAAATTTAATGCCAAAAATGGCATTTTTGCACCAAAGGGAAATAATTTGGAGCTTTTCCGATGATATAAACATTTTAAAAGTCATCTGGGGCCGAATCAATTTTTGGGTTGATTTTTGTACCAGTATGGTGTCCTCTATACTTAACTATGCGTCTGAAATTTGGGGATTTTATCGATCCAATGAAATTGAACTCGTTCATAATCTAGCTTGATAAAAATGTACCAATCGCCTTTTTGTGTGGTGAACTTCGTCATCTACCTATGTTCATTTTAAGTAAACATAGAATTATAAAGTTTTGGTTGCATATAATATATGATAAACCTAATATGGTTAATGATATTTACAACCTCCTAAGCATTGACGCCTCAAATGGGAAGAGAAACTGTGTTTCACATGTTCGTGATTTATTATTTAGTCTAGGTATGAATTGTGTATGGAATGATCAAGATAACACTAGTTTTGCATTTGAATATATAATACTAGTCAACAAAAGAAACGAAACAATACATTTTTCAAATTAAAGATAAAGTTTTCCGTTCATTGGACCAATATATAAGGTAGTAATACTAAATCATTACGAAAATATAAATCCGTTGAAAAAAAATTTTTTTTTTTTGCTTTTGTAACGTTTTTTCGCGATTTTTTATTTTTTTTACAAAATTTACATAAAACGACAATTTTAAGAACAGAAGTTCCAACTTATGATGCCAACCTCTTATTTATAGGTAAAGACAGTGTTTGCCATCAATTTGTTTTAACAATCATACAGTTTCTTCGTTTAAATGTTAAGAAAAGTTCTATCCCACGAGAAATCGTTAAAATGTATACATAATTTATCAACTGATTTACCAAAGACAGTATGTGTAAAGTGATATTCAAAAAGCGGTAGCAATCTTAAAACTAATCCGAAAGATTCCAAATTTACTGTGTGTTGTTTTCATATCTTAAGCATTGATTTGAGACGAAATTAAAAAAAAAAACATTTGCATTTTTTGAGATTTCAAAAAGCACTTTTTTCCCAAAAATTTGAAAAATCAATATATATTCTAACCCACTAGTTACATCATCAACATAACTTGATTATCATATTGAATATTTTTAAACAAATTTGAAATTTAATTTAGTGCTTAGAAAATTATGTGTCGATTTTTTTTCAACTTTCCGCAAAACTAATTTGCACCCTTTGATCATTTACACGGAATTTAGATACTTTCCGACAAGTTTTGATTTTCATAATCACATGTGCATACATTGTAAATGAAAGCGCTTTAAAATAGTGTATCTCATTTTGTTTAACATTAAATACCGTTTTTGATCAATTTTATTTCAAAGTCGTGTATCGTTTCTTTTGTTGACTAGTATATATAATGTCGTATAAATGATCAATACTACCAGAACTCATGTTTGCTACTTTGAACGGTTGTGAAAAATTGTGTTAATATTGAAAATTGAAAAATGAGTTTTGTTTAGAAGATTACTTAAAATATGATTTTAATAGTAATATACTGACTAGACTGCGTAGTGGAACATTAAAACTAAATATTGAAGTTGGTCGTTTGACAATATTGTAAGAGAAAATCGTATATGTATATGCTGTCATATGAATTGCATTGAAAACGAGTACCATTTTGTTCTTGTATGTCCTGCCTTTAGATCATTGAGACTACAGTTTTTACCAAAATATAATAGTTCATGGCCTACTAATAGAAAGCTGGTGTTTCTCTTACAGGCTATCTCAAAGAGTCTAACTAAACAATTGTGTAAATTTCTTAATGCGGCATGGAAGTTAATATAAAAAATAATCATTGCATAACAGTTGTGGTTCTGTGCTTATTATGACCATATTGTGTTGTTCTCTGTTTGTTTACTGTCATTATTGTAATTGTATATTATGTTATTTTGCTGTATGATTATGTTTGCTTCTGCAACAACATATATTCATTCATTCATTCATTCATTCATTCATTCATTCATTCAATATCTAATGTGCGTATTCTTTTTTTTTAATTATATAAAATTTTCAAGCTTTTCAATGTGAGTTTCAAAGTGTTATCACCAATTTCTATGTTAAGTATTGCAATCTTTTGGAAACCTAAAGCTGTCAATTTTGAATCAGATAAGGTTCTACAATGTATTGATTTTCATTACACAGCTTTAAGTGTTCTGACCCCAACATTGACCATTGACTACCTCTATACTGTTGCGGGTTTTGTCATTATATTGTAATCACTGTCATTTTTTTTTTCTTTTAAAACAATTATTTGGTTTGACAGTTTCAGGGTTTGCAGCAGGACCACCATTTTCAACATGTCTGACCCTCTTCCCAAAACATAACGGACTAGAAGCACAAACAACAGAACCACCATATACAATACATATACAGGAAACTGAATACATTCCTGGACAAGATATTCACAGTAAGTATACCGGACTAGAAGCACAAACAACAGAACCGCCATATACAATACATATACAGGAAACTGAATACATTCCTGGACAAGATATTCACAGTAAGTATACCGGTTTACACTTGTTTTTCCTGGAAAAATAGACACAACCAAACTTACCATGCAGGAAGATGTCCATGTAGGTAGCAATCGTGGTGTAATTTGGAATATAAACCAATAAAACATTCGCATTTGGGCAAGTGGGATATGATTGTTACAGCATTTAAGAAAGATTGTGAATTTAGCATTGGTATTGAAATATGCGTTCAAAGTAAATATTCGTACATCATGTACATAGTTGACGAATTGTTTAATTACCATTGTCAATTATCACATAATGTTTTGCATGAATTATCAAGGTAAACTGTCAAATGTTAAAATAACAAATATAGTAGTTATAACAGGATCTTCAATCACCAAAAAAATAGAAAACATGCTTTAGTGTCATTTTGAAGTATATAAGACCTTACCACTTATTCATGTAATTCATCAATTTAAAACTATTACATTGCACCGATGTTTTGTGAGGATTCCATCATTCTGATTGACAGAAAACAATAATGAGGTGGTTTGAAGTTTATTTATTATATCAAATTGGTTGTCGTTTTTTTCTCCTTGGTAGTACTTAAATATGAAATAGTCGCTTGCATGTTTTTCGCTGACAAAACGCAACCATGATTCTTGCCTGCATATAGTACATGACAAAGTTTCAACAGTGCGTAGGAATATTAAAACCAAACCAAGCAAAGAGTTTTATTTATTCGTAATGTTCTTGTTTAAGCACTTATATTCAATTTAAAGATGTTAATCTTTCATTTGTTATAGTTTTAATGAAAAAAATATTTTTTAAATCGTGATTAACGCATGCTGCAAAACTGCAACAGGCCTATGTGAACGCTTCTCCATCCTGAATGAAACTGCAGAGAGAAGCATTAAACTATTACAGGTGTTTACAAGATAATGCAACATTTCTGAATAAAACGAAACATGTGAAACCTCAAAGATAAACTCTTACAGTATTGTTTAATGTTATAATATGATTGAAATTACAGGTCGTCTTTAGTTTTGAACAAGATAACACGAGACTAAAAAAATTCTTCACATCATCTGGACACGCTAAGGGAAAATATTGTTATCAGCAACTAGATTTATTTTTTATAAATAGATATCTTGTTAGTGTGGGTGTTTTCTTCCAGACCAATCGTATATATATATACATTGTATATATTGATATCTTTTAAACACAAAAATAGGTACATAGCAGTAGGAAGGATTGTGCAAAAATATGGCAAAGGAATTTACTTTCCTGAAAAAATGAAGATGAAGGGTTCAAGTACATAGGTTATGAAAACAGTGAATTTAGTCAATACGTCTAAAGAGTTTAAAACAGCCAAATGCTTGAGCGAAATTGTCTGTCATTTTGGTAATGGTTGATGTTGAAGGACATCACATGTGACTTTGTCAATCTCTTCTCTGTATATTGGCTTTGGCAGGATATAGCTATGATTTCCTGTTCAAAGAATGTTATAGCTGCATGAATTTGAAAAAAAACCCGCCAACATATTTGGAATTTTGGGTCTTCTTTGCTCTCCAACTTAGTACTTTATTGACCTTTTATACTTTTTTGATTCGAGCTTCACTAATGAGTTTTTGTAACCTTGGTAGCTATGACGAGTTTATTATATTTCCATTAAAAGTTTGCATTCCAATACTTGTACTTTTAACTTTTTATTTAGTATCCGTTCGAGGGAAGCATGAAAGAAAGTTTATGGGTTTGCAAATAGCCGTTCATCGTGACAAAGGAGACACGGAGGAACTTATGGGAGAATTTACCAGTTTTCCATCAGACAAACTGAAAGCAATTAACTGCATAGATGGCAAAAAGGTATTTGAAAATTTATAATAAAATCTATTAATACAGAATAATGATCAAATTTCTTAAAAAAAGTTTGATTACTGCAAATAATCGTTATTTGATCCCCCCCCCCCCCCGAAATTGCATTAAACTTCCTTCACTTGCTCTTACTTGGTCGAGTAATATACAACCAGTACCTAATAGTCCGATATAATAGTATTCTGGTTACTTTCATATGGAACGGCGATGACTGATTTCTCACTCACGGAAAGGTTGTATTGAGGAATACTTTGATATACGGTTTGGGTTTTGCTCATTGTTGAAGGCTGTATAGTAAATACATACAAGTTATAGTTAATAAAGTCTACACTGTATGGTCTCTGTATAGACATATCATTGTCAATCAAAGTGAACTTTCCTATTTTTACTTTTACTCCAGCTTAGTTTTTTTATATGCATATTTAATATAGCTACACATATACCAAGACTTTCAACGTTCACTCCCATAGGCGGATCCTTGGGCATCAATATCTCTCCTTCGATGGGGAACATTTGGTTATTATTATTAAATTGATGTTTTGGGAGGCGACTTTTCTGATATGGAACTTGCGCCCTTGGTTAATTCAACTTGATTACATATATATATATATATATATATATAACTCGTCTAAACATCAACCCAACAATGTTAGATCTGTAAATTTGCTTTCGCAAATTTTTGGTTCTTCCCTCGCCGGGATTCGAACCCATGCTTCTGTGATATCGTGACACCAAATCGCCTGCACTGCAGCCGTCCCGCTAGACCACACGACCACCTGGGCTCTCATTAAAAGAGCTTTCGGTGGCCATATGTTACCTTTCCACGTCAGTTTTAATCTAGCGGCGTACTACAGTACATGATATATAAGGCATGAAGATGTTATTGTTACAGATCAGCTAAATTATCTATAGTAAAGGATCCTACAAATTAATGTAAGATACAGTCACAGAAAATAATTATATTCATAAGTACGTCTGAGTCAGTGACAACCCTACAACAGATGTATCCATCGGATCGCCATCAATGATGGTGATACATGGCTGTGTACATAATGTATATACAACTCGTCTAAACATCAACCCAACAATGTTAGATATATATATATATATAGTGGCCACCGAAAGCTCTTTTTTGAGAGCCCAGGTGGTCGTGTGGTCTAGCGGGACGGCTGCAGTGCAGGCGATTTGGTGTCACGATATCACAGTAGCATGGGTTCGAATCCCGGCGAGGGAAGAACCAAAAATTTGCGAAAGCAAATTTACAGATCTAACATTGTTGGGTTGATGTTTAGACGAGTTGTATATACATTATGTACACAGCCATGTATCACCATCATTGATGGCGATCCGATGGATACATCTGTTGTAGGGTTGTCACTGACTCAGACGTACTTATGAATATAACTATTTTCTGTGACTGTATCTTACATTAATTTGTAGGATCCTTTACTATAGATAATTCAGCTGATCTGTAACAATAACTTCTTCATGCCTTATATATCATGTACTGTAGTACGCCGCTAGATTAAAACTGACGAGGAAAGGTAACATATGGCCACCGAAAGCTCTTTTTTGAGAGCCCAGGTGGTCGTGTGGTCTAGCGGGACGGCTGCAGTGCAGGCGATTTGGTGTCACGATATCACAGTAGCATGGGTTCGAATCCCGGCGAGGGAAGAACCAAAAATTTGCGAAAGCAAATTTACAGATCTAACATTGTTGGGTTGATGTTTAGACGAGTTGTATATACATTATGTACACAGCCATGTATCACCATCATTGATGGCGATCCGATGGATACATCTGTTGAAGGGTTGTCACTGACTCAGACGTACTTATGAATATAATTATTTTCTGTGACTGTATCTTACATTAATTTGTAGGATCCTTTACTATAGATAATTTAGCTGATCTGTAACAATAACATCTTCATGCCTTATATATCATGTACTGTAGTACGCCGCTAGATTAAAACTGACGAGGAAAGGTAACATATGGCCACCGAAAGCTCTTTTTTGAGAGCCCAGGTGGTCGTGTGGTCTAGCGGGATGGCTGCAGTGCAGGCGATTTGGTGTCACGATATCACAGTAGCATGGGTTCGAATCCCGGCGAGGGAAGAACCAAAAATTTGAGAAAGCAAATTTACAGATCTAACATTGTTGGGTTGATGTTTAGACGAGTTGTATATATATATATATATATATAAAGAATTACTGAAGCATGCCGGGAGCGGGCCGCCCACCCCCTTAGGTCAGTCAGTGGACCCCCTGTTCACACACAGACACCATTTTTGATACTGAATTTCTTCTAATTTTCAGAACATGATTGGTCATAAGAACAAAGAGATTGTTAAAGAAGCCAATATTACATGGAAAGCGCCATCTGTAAATCAGGGAAATCTAACGATTCAGTAAGTGAAGAGTGTATGAAAAGTTGCTTCCGAAAATTGTATAACACGCGAAAGAGTTTGAAAAACTTAACACATAGAATAAGCATTAAAACCTACACGTTCAGAGTTTGATAAAACATACTAATAAAAAATACACGCTAAGAATAAAAAAAAAACCAATACAATACAAAAACACCGAGAAACAAATTTTAAAGTTAAATTTTGTGTCGCATGTAATTGCCAGTATAAAAATTTCAGTCGGTATGTAATTTGCATCCTGTTTTAAATTAAACTAATTTGTGAAGCCAAATCGTATGTACGGGCATTTTTCATTTAAAGTTGAGTAGAACGTTACAGGTATAATGCAGAAAATGTGCGACTTGTGTTTTATATCTTATATATGCACATTAAGTACTCAAAATTAAACGGATTTTAGCCATAAAACCGTTCAACAATATCGTCAATGATACGATACAATTGTCACAGATTTTATATAAATAATTTTTTATTTAATGGGGAAAAATTAATAATTTATCCAGTATAAAGAGTCTCCTTCTGAACTTCAAAGCATCAAATATATCAGTTTTTACATGCAACTCATTATCAATATTTTTTGTACTACTCTCACGTTATTCATTTTTGTTTAAATCTTATATATGCACTTTAAGGTAACACAATACAAAGATTTTATAACTCCAACTCCCAAGTTTTAAAATGCTGTAACTTCCTTAAAAATGCTTGAAAATTTATAAAAGTGGTAGTTTTGGATAACTAACAGATTACTCTTTCAAATTAATGCAATGTTAGTTTTATGCAACAATTATATAACTAATTATAATGTTAACTGTGTCTAAAAGATTTTTCACCAAATTTCCACTTTTAAATGAAATTAGCTTCTGCATAGGTATCCCTAGAGGGTTGATTTTATTATATGTTGTTCCTATGGCAATTATCTACAAAAGTCTGTCTCTGATTTCGGATAGAATGTATAGAACAAATTTTACACCTAATTAAACATTATCTTGTTTTATGTGGTTAGGATGTTTACACTAATTATAGATTTATGAGAGAAAGGAATACCATAGAGACAATCTGAGACACCCTTTTGAAGCCCATGATGTTTCGATTAAGATTTCGTTAAATTTTTCTGTATAGTTAAAGAGATGATAGAGCTAAATTCATTCAAATGAACTTACCCAGATTTTGCCACTAATTACATAATAATTGATTACACAATGATTGAATAATAAAAATATTGCATTCATTTAAAAGATAAATCTTTTATCTATCTATATATACCTCTTTTATTATTTTCTATGCATTCATAAGAAAGTTACAGTATTTCACAGGTTAGTGATTCGAAGTAAAAAAATATCTGTGCTACCTTAAGTACTCTAAATTAAACGGATTTTAGCCATAAAACCGTTTTAAAAATATCTTCAATGATACGATACAATTTTCACAGATGTTTAATGGGGAAAAATGAATAATTTATCCAGTAGTCTCCTTGATTGTCATTGATATGGTTATAGTTATAAATTTACTGTTTACAAAATTTAGAATTTTTTGAAATACTAAGGCTTTTCTACCTCAGGCATATATTACCTTAGCTGTATTTGGCAACACTTTTAGGAATTTTGGTCCTCAAAGCTCTTCAACTTCGTACTTTTTTTGGCCTTTTTCACTTTTTGGGATTCGAGCGTCATTGATTAGTCTTTTGTAGACGAAACGTGCGTCTGGCGTATATACAAATTTTAGTCCTGGTATCTATGATGAGTTTATCTGAACTTCAAAGCATCAAATATATCAGTTTTTACATGCAACTCATTATCAATATTTGTTGTACTACTTCCACGTTATTCATTTTTGGTGGCCCATGCATGTGTAGATATATTTCATAGAACTCCTGACTCATGGTACCCGCATGGTACAGGCTTAAACACGGCTTTCGAATGTATGTGGTTGCGAATAAAATAATTAATATATAAGACAAGTCTAATGCTTATTCTTATTCTTATTTCACGTCAAATCAGAAAACGTATACATATAGTACCATTCTATACATTCTTTTCATATTATTTAAGTTTTTCCATTGTGGAGAATTTTGACAACTTCTGGCAAAATATCCTGAAACCATTGCCATCACAAGTTGATATTCCTGTTGTTCCTGTAAAGCAGGTAAGCATTTTTAAAAGTATTACTGGAAGAGAAAACCTTTATATATTCATGCTAAAATAACACGTCGTTGAAATTTTCTTATCTATATTTTTCAGGACAACAAACAAAGGAGAACTCAATGACATTGTAGATTTGGTTTGCATTCCTGTTGTAAACGAATTTGCAAAATATCAGTTTCTACAAAACTATATTAATTTATATTATATATATATACAACTCGTCTAAACATCAACCCAACAATGTTAGATCTGTAACTTTGCTTTCGCAATTTTTTTGTTCTTCCCTCGCCGGGATTCGAACCCATGCTACTGAGATATCGTGACACCAAATCGCCTACACTGTAGCCGTCTCGCTTGAGCACACGACCACCTGGGCTTCAAATTGAAGCTTTCGGTGGCCGGGTATATCATGTACTGTAGTACGACGCTAGATTAAAACTATGGACGTCAAGTTGGTTACTTATTCCTTATTTGTTGCTTATTCCTTATTCGTTACCTATTCGTTACTTCTTCCCTATTTCTTATGTGTTACCTATTCGTTACTTATTCCTTATTCCTTATTCGTTATTTATTCGATTTGTAACATTTTTCTCGCTTTTTAATTCTTTATATACTCAGTCTATGGAAGGTGCGATACGATAAAAACTTTTCTTATATCAATGAGCGATATGGTCTAATATCAATTGTAAACATGCAGACATTTCATGCGGAAAATGTTGTTTTTGGCAACGAAAAATTAATAAAATACTAACTTTTAAAATTATTGTTCAAATATAAACAACAATTGAGTCTAAATATACATTCAGAAATTAGGTAGAAGCTAAAGTTTATGTCCGTGTAAAATTTAAAGTGCTGTGTTTTTCTTATATACATAAAAAAGCAATGCGATACTTTTAAAATATCAATAAGACAATATCGCTCATTGATATAAGAAAAGTTTTTATCGTATCGCACCTTCCATAGACTGATACTTATCTCTGCTAATAGTTCTTAATATGTTTTGGTAGAATTATGCTTTTAACACATAAGTATCCGTGTTTATGATTAACCGAACCTGTTACTTTATATTCGATACTTATTTGTTCCTTATTCGATTCAAAAACGTTTTACCTTTTAAGTAGTAGAGAATTGATAAGAAGTAGTGGATTCGTAAACGATAATCATCGAGCGACTTTAGTCGCAAGTTGATTATCGTTTTCGAATCCACTACTTTTTATCGATTCTCTAGCTTAACCCATTACTAGTAAATCTGTTTCATGATCTGACAATGAATCAACTAAATGTTATGTAAATAATTTCGTATTTTGTCTTTTTTATTGTCTAATAGGTGGAACTGACTAGATCCACACGGTTCACATTGATATTTAACTCAATATATGTTCAATTTAACTCAAATGTGTAGTTATCTTCCCTTTTTATTTACCAGATTTTGTATTTGTAAATGATTATTTCATTTAATGTTGAATCATTAAAAATAATTTCTATTGATTAGATTTTAGTATTTATAATTCATTAAAAAAGACATTTAACTTACATAATTTTTTATGGATTTTTTTAAAATAATTCTTGGAAAGTTAATTAATTACCAACATTTAGAAACCTTTGATATTTACATATATATAGTATTTAGCAATAAAATACTCAAACAGACCGTGCGGCAGGTAAGAAGCCAGTCAAAGTCGTTTTACACTTTCATATATATATAAAAATGGCCCGTGTGAGTCAAATTACAAAACACATTCACAGTTACTATAAATAATTTAAAAACTAAATGAAGTGTAAAAGTCACAATAACACCACTTCACTAGACACCAGTTGTCTATAAAATAGATACTATGATTGGTCATAATTGAAATAATATATATATATTTTGTTTAAACTGGTTCCCTTTCGTGTTGTTGTGAATTTTTTAACGTTATATAGTTATCAAAGGTACCAGGATTATAATATAGGGTTATTGCATGAATATTGGGGAATATTGTCCCGAGTAGAATTTTATATTGCACGAGCTTACGAGTACAATATATGTTCTACGAGGGACAATATTTCCCAATATTCATGCAATAACCCTTTTTATTGTATAGCAAAATAATATTTGAAAGTAAAAATTGGTTTAAACTAAGATTTAAACGTTGATGACGTCATAAATTTCGAACATTTATTGCACTAGTGCAATATTATAATTTGTTTCACGCTAACTTTTGGTTACGTTTTGTGGGAAATATTATAATGCTATACAATAATAACGGTTATTGCGTTTGTCATCCATCGTCAAACAGTTAATGAACTAGTATTATTTTTGGTACGCATCCAAAAACCCAAGCAGAATTGCTTTTGCTTCAAATGTACAATATATAATTATGTCAATTTTGCAATTTGTCATGTCAGCTGTTACAGTATATAGCCGTGATTGTTTAGTCGTTGGCACCGAAAGAAAAAAACTGTGATATTAATTACACTTTATTCACATCAGAGTCGGTTAAATGTAGTAATGGACCATTTATAATCAAACAAAGATTAACTAAGTGATCATAGTATGATATCATTATAATCATAAAACCAAAAGATGACGAAAAGGAAAAGGCCTTGTACCTTAAAAGTTATAAGTGTAATGTGTACATGGATGTTTATTTTATCAAGGAATTGTAATAGTAAGTAATATCTACAATTCCTTGATTTTATAGTGTTTATATATTTCATTAGATAACAAAAAGACAGAAATACAGTTTATTGACATGCATTGACAGATATTGACTCTATAAGAGTGATATTTAGATAACAATAACAGCACTCGTGGTCTAGTGGTATCATGCATAGAATACAGACTTAACTGTCGAAAATACGCGCGAGTTCGAACCTATATCAGTCACACGTTTTTAAGAGGATAAAATATATCGTCAGTTAAAAGTTATAATATAAGTTATCTTAAGTTAACATGATGGTCAGTGGATTCCTGAAAAATAATCCACCGTTAAAACAATAGACTGACGTAAAAGAAATGGGTTAACTGCTTTATATTCGTATGTCTGGAGTTAATTCTTGGTTCGAAGAGGTAAAATAACCCTATTAGCGTTTGTACACCGTTTCGGAGCTAGATTAATACCTTGTTTTTAATTCGTTCCTTATTCGCTTATAATACGTGTGTTATCCTTTGTAACTTTAAAAAAAAGATTTTCAATTTTTGTCGTGTCTCTAGTGGGAACTATGGGTTCTTAGAGGTAAACTAACCTTATTAGCGCGTGTGTACCCTTTTTCAGCACTCGTCTGTTCTCCTGTTACTTATCCGTTCCTTATTCGTTTATAATACGCGTGTTATACGTTGCAACTTAAAAACAAAGATTTTCAAAGTTTTTTTCTTCTCTCTGGTTGTAGTGCTTTGTTCTAAGAGCTGAAATAACACTATTAGCTTGCATGTACCCGCTTCAGCGCTCGATTGATACCCTGTTACTTATTCGTTACTTATTCGTTTATTAGACGTTTGTTATACGTTGCACCCTTTAAAAACAGATTTTCAGTTTTGTCATTGTCTCTAGTGGTAATTATGGGTTCTTAGAGGTGAAATAACCCTTTTAGCGCGTATGTATCTGTTTCAGCGCTCGACTGATACCCTGCTACTTATTCGTTACTTATTCGCTTATTCGTGTGTTAAACGTTGCACTTTTTATAAAGAAATGTTCGTGTCTAAGGTGGTAACTATGTGTTCTAAGAGATGAAAAAACCCTATTATCGCGTATGTACCCGTTCTAGCGCTCGGTTAGTACCCTGTTACTTATTCGTCCATTATTCGGTTATAATACGTTTGTTATACGTTGCACCTTTTAGAAAAGAATTTTCAATTGTGTTCATGTGGTAACAATGACGTGGAAAGGTAACACCCGGCCACCAAAAGCTTCATTTTGAAGCCCATGTGGTCGTGTGATCTAGCAGGACGGCTACAGTGCAAGCGATTTGGTGTCACGATATCTCAGTAGCATGGTCGAATCCCGGCGAGGGAAGAACAAAAAATTTGCAAAAGCAAATTTACAGATCTAATATTGTCGGGTTGATGTTAAGACGAGTTGTATATACACATTGTACACAGGCCATGTGTCACCGCTGGTGATCCGATGGATTAATCTGTTGTATAGTTGTCACTGGCTCAGGCGTACTATTGTATATGTATACATATACATGCTCAATTCTCTAAAGGAAAATCACCATTCTGAATATCTTGTGAACAGTTCAAAAATTATTTATTTTTAATATTTCAAAGCCTTTTATGCTTGTCCTCCAATCTGTTTTATCCCATTTTCATTTCAGATTAGTAAACTCGAGAACATTAATGTGGACTTCGAAGAATGTGGTAAAAGTTTAGGTTGTATTCTGTATCCTTCCTACTGCACGGGAGATAACTGTTACGCAGGCGCGACATTTGAAGATGAAGGCAACCGTACAAGGTTCAAAACCTTTGTAGGAATTAATGAAGGCTATATATCATTAGGATTTTCGGACGATCGACTAATGGTAAAACATAATATTTTTGATTTTATGTTATTGTAAAAGGAAATATCTAATGAATGTTAAAAAGATGAAACGATGAGATGAAACCGAATTTGAACATCTAGATGTCAACCTTTAGCAGGCTCAAAACATTGCATTTGCATTGATTGATAATTTATATCTTGCCTGAAAAAAAATTAAAAAAATGTGCATGCATATCCGATTCAAGACTAAAGTACACATAATTCAAATCTAAATAAGTAATAGGATTTTTTTTGGAAACAACATAAACATCTAGTCTCCATAAAAGAGGGACGAAAGATACCAAAGGGAGAGTCAAACTCATAAATCTAAAATAAACTGACAACGCCATGGCTAAAAAGTGAAAAAGACAAACAGACAAACAATAGTACACATGACACAACATAGAAAACTAAAGAATAAACAACACGAACCCCACCCAAAACTAGGGGTGATCTCAGGTGTTCCGGAAAGGTAAGCATAATAATCCCAATTGAGATTCATTGATGTTTGCTTAACTTCTAGTGGCAAATATTTCAAGCTTGTTCAGGACGATGTCGTGATAAAGAGAACGATGGTCATATTGTTACATCCAAGATAAAACTTCAGGGAAATATGAACAAAAATGAGGAACAATCGTCTATGTTACAAAAAAATAATAATGAACAGTTTCATCAATAATAAAATTTGAGAAAACTAAGAAGATACAAAACTGACACGTGATGTCTTTTTATTCTATTGTATTTGTTGACCTTTTAGGGAGATGACCATACGATATCCTGCACATATAAGGATGACCACTACACTGTACAACATGGCTACAATCCATTATATTTCAACTATAGGCAGTATAAGGTATGGAACTTATTTATAATATTATTGATATTAATAGAGACAAACAAAATAGAAAAAGGGAGTAAATGATATGAATTCTTGTGGAATTTCCCTTCTTGTCAAAACAAAACATACTAACATATTGTTAGAAAATTTTACATAATTTGTATGTTAAATATTTTTTCATGATCATACATTTTCGATATGAGCATCGATTTTTGTCATGATCTCGACGACATAATAATGTGAATATATCATTTAAAAGTACGATTCTTTATTACCCCTTCAAATTCGTCGTTTAGAACATGTATACATAAATATTTCAGAAAGATGAAATTGACGATATGACAGTGTCCGTTCAGGATGGGAAACTTTATTGTGAATTTACACGACCGAAATATATGAGTGTGGTGAATATGATGAACCCAGCTGAACGACTAGGGTTTGATCTCAACAACGACTACTATGTCATGATAGCTTGGGGATATGTGCATAGAGGTATAGTATCTATTAGCTCAAAAAAATTGTCTCATTGGGAATATTTACATAGAGGTACAGTATATATTAGCACAAAAAGTTGTCGCACTGACGTTATAGTTTTGCTTTGATAGTACATTGAATCGATAACGTTGATATTGGAATGTCGGTAGACATTGTCTCCGCTGATGCACGTCTAAATAATCATCTAAAAAAAAAAGAAAAATATAAAAAACTGAACTCCGTAGAATATTCAAAACGGAAAGTCCCGAATCAAATGATTAAACACATCAAAGATCATCAAACGAATGGACAACAACGTACGTTGATATTACTGTGAATGCTGTCAATATTTTGGACAAACTAGGAACAATCTCGACAATGAAATTCGTATATCGCTGTAGCAAAGGTTGACTATCAGTACCCATGGGTATCCACTGTTATCATCTTGTGCTTTAGATTTCGTTTGATCAAAACGATCAAGTTTACTAGTTTACTCATTTTCAATTCATCAATAACTTAAGTTGATTGCAACTTCGACGGGAACTATTGATGGTACTTAGATCGGGATTACTTTTGATGAATCGTCCCGACGATATCCACGCGGCCATTGTTTATTAAGAGAGCTTCACTGAATCTGAACAGATGTGTCTTGTAACGAAGCACATGTATGTAGTGCCAAACTATAACTTAAGCCTTTTTTAGTGGATTTTCACAGGGATACATACATCGAAATTATCACCATCGCAGTAGCGTGACATGGAATGGCGCTTGAATGGTAGTGATTTTCAAGCAGAATTATAGATAATTCGGAAGTAAACACCAAAATAGGACTTAGAGGCAAATAAGCTATAAACAATCTTTGACATCCCTACGATTGGGAGTTTGTTTCATTTGAACCTTTGATAGAGCCATTGAGTATTTATTTAATTTTTGTTTCGATGTTTTTAGTCCTGTGAAACTATATTTGTGTTATATCCGTTAAGAGTTTGCTGTCGGGGTCAAACTTTGTGACATCTTTGTAGCATTTATTTATAGACTGTTTAAACTGTAAGCAATTTACAGAGTTTGTCATAAAAACTTTGTGAAAGCTCTGTTGAATTTATTTATAGACTGTTAAAACTGTAAGCGATTTACAGAGCTTGTCATACAGTGTTGGACTTATTTTGTTTGCCTCTTGGTGTC
The DNA here is from genome assembly GCF_036588685.1 of Mytilus trossulus. Taxonomy (NCBI): domain Eukaryota; kingdom Metazoa; phylum Mollusca; class Bivalvia; order Mytilida; family Mytilidae; genus Mytilus; species Mytilus trossulus. The sequence continues at coordinate 63,748,495 of NC_086376.1, read as the reverse complement.
AACCTTCATTAGCCTTTGATGTTGTACTACTTTGGGTGATGTTTATCATATTTATTCTTATGTGTCATTGGGATCTATATGTTCTGTTTGAAGGATCAGCAGCTGTTACTCATCATGTTGAATTACCCGTGACAACAGCATCTAAAGTCAACTTTAAATCCACCATTATTTACAGAGGATCTGCATTACCAGGTTTAACCCAAACTCATGGTATATATGTTAATATATCTTCATAACTTGCATGCATTTGAGAGTTCTTTGCTTAGTCTAACATACATGTTAAACACATATATAATTGGATAAATTTGAATTAGAATTAGTGTTTTGTTGTTTTTACAAATATTTAGGGCTTCAATTTTTTTTACTTAATAAACCTGTAGACAATATATGTATCAAATTTATAACTAAAGTAACATAATACATCAATCATACAGTCATGTGCAGATGTTCAATTAGATCATACAGAAGGATTTTTAAAAAAAGACCCATATTTGTTAGCCAAGAGTCACGATTCAGGTCCCTCTAATCGTGGACTGGAATGTAACCTTTGGTTATATAGCAAAGATGTATCCAACCAAATATTATATACAGACAAAACGACACTTTCCACGGTGAGGTTTATAAACAAACTCCTTTAAAAAGAATCGAGAAAGGGCTATATTCTTTCAAATGTACCATGAACTATTTACTATAATACTTCGTATATACCAAACAAAAGGTTTCAAAAAGTAATGTAGTAATAAACACCGGCAAGAATGTGTCCGAATTTCCCATCCGCACTATCATTTTCTGTGTTCAGTGGACCGTGAAAACGGGGGGGGGGGGGGGGGGGGTTGGGGGGGGGAATCACTAATTTGGCATTCAAATTAGAAAGATCATATCATAGGGAACATGTGTACTAAATTTCAAGTTGATTAGACTTCCACTCCATCAAAAATTACATCGACCAAAAACTTTAACCTGAAGCAGAACAGACGAACGGACGCACAGACGGACGAACGAACGGTACAACGAACAGCCGAACGAACGGTCGCAGACCAGAAAACATAATGTCCATAAATGGGGCATAAAAACAAATGTCTCCTCGCAATTTGATCAACATCTGCTTACTTTTGTAAGAGTTAAAAGTAAATTCGCGTAGAACAAAATGTTTTGATCTATCTCCAGTCATTTAGTTATATAAATTCTTAGGCGTTTGTGGAATGGACTGCCTTTTTTCTTTTTCTTCAGTGTTAACATACTTTAGATTTTATATAGAAGTAGTATAACTACTAATTAGTGATTGTAAGATCGTACGAATAAAAGAAAGGAAACATTAAATCAGGGGAACTACGTTGAAATATCAAAGAAAATTATTCAAATATATATAAAAAAAAAACGGCAAGAAAAAACAAAGGGGTACTAGTACATGCTCCAGGCGCCTGCTGATGATAAATAAAGATTATTGTGTATTCTCTTTAAGCGTTACTGATGATAGTAGCTTGGATATTATTTACTGGATTGGCCACTATTATAGCCAGATATTTCAAATCTAGCTTTGGCGAAAAGATGGCATTTGGAGCAAAAATATGGTTCCAGGTAAGAAATTAAAAACAGCTCACCGGAGAAGGATAGAGAGAGTTTGTGTGTATTCTTGCGTTTGATAGACATGTTTGGGATAGGAAATATTTTACATATTTAAGGAGAAAACATGTTTTAAATAATGAATATAACATAGCATTTTCTTTAAGTTTTATGGCCCCGCAACAAAGTTGTCGGTGCCGTATAGTTTTACCCTTGTCCGTCCTTCCGAAATTCCGTAATTCCATAATTCCGCCATTCCGCCATTCCGTCATTCCGTCATTCCGTTATTCCGCAACAAACCTTTATACGGAGTTTTTTTCTAAACGCCTTCAGATATTGGGCTGATTTTTTGGTGTGTGAGTTAACAATGATGAGTTACAGGTCAATTTTAAGTTTCGTTCCGCTTCACTAATTTTTGTCGATATTACGGGCTTTGGACTTTGAGAAATTGTTGAAAATCACAGTTATACAGACTTTTTTTTATAAACGGCGACAGATATTTGGCTGATTTTTGGTATGTGAGTTAAACATGATGAGTTACAGATCAAGTTTAAGTTTCGTTCCTCTCCGATAATTTTTGCTGAACTTACGGGCTTTGGACTTTGATAAATTATTGAAAATCACAGTTATACGGACTTTTTTTTTATAAACGCCTTCAGATATTGGGCTGATTTTTGTTATGTGAGTTAACCATGATGAGTTACAGATCAAGTTTAAGTTTCGTTCTGCTCCGCTAATTTATGCTGAAATTACGGGCTTTGGACACAGTTATACGGATTTTTTTCTATACGTCTTCAGATTTTGAGTTGGTTTTTTTTTATATGTGAGACTACCATCATGTTTGTGTCTACATGTGCTTACATTGAAATTGCAGATTTTTCAACTTTTTGGGACGGGGCCATTCGTGTGGCTTTGACATATCTAGTTTTATTTTGCTTCTTCATTTTCCCCCACATTTTACAGATTTTATAGTCTTAAATAAGATTAATTGTAACTATTCAGCTAGCAATGTCAATACTCTAACCTATTCTAAATGACTTATTTCATTACTATATCGTAATCATTTACTTTATATTTTGTCTAGACGCACAGAGCAGCAGCCGTTATAGCGGCAATTATTACAGCTATTTCGTTTATTATTATTTTCGTCAAAGTTGACGGCTTTACAGAGGTAAATATGATGTTTTAATTATAATTGATTAAATTCCAATCTGAGTTATTATCAACATTTTGCGACTGGGAATGAATGTGACGAAATTTGTTCTTCATCTTGAAACTTCGACATGAATGTTGTCTTATTTAACCAACAAGAAAGATGATTATTTGCAATTTTTAAAATAACATCCACCTTTGAGTTACTAACGTCAGAATGATGTTCACATTTAATTACCAAAATATGATAAGTTCACTTTTAGTAAGATTGAAAAATTAAAAATTTAGTATGAATTTAACAAAAAATGTAATGCAACATAGTTCTGCAAAATTCATTTCAAAACTTAATTTTGCTGATCCGATCTGAAATCCATGAAAACTACTCATAAAACGGTTGGATTGTTAATTTTCTCATGAAACAAAGAATAACTTTAAACCAAGGATAGTCACCGAGTTTTATATTTATATCTGACTTTATAATTTAAAGATACACGGAATATTCGATAGGGTATTTATAAATACTTTTTGTTTCAATGATTTCTGAAACATTTAAAGTGATTGTTTTAAAGGTATTACTAATACGTGCTGTTGTGTGCAATACATATACATAGATCTATATGTTGTTTGTTTATAAATGAAAAAAAATAAAAGTTATTTTTATCATTTAGGTCGCAGAAGCTCATGCCTATGTTGGTATTGTTTTGATGGCGGTTACTACTCTCCAAGTTTTTGGTGGGCTTTTAAGACCAGGGCCAGATTCAAAGATACGACCGCTATTTAACTGGGGTCATTGGTTAATGGGGAAAACTGCTCACATTTTAGCAGGTTTGTAAGCAGTTCAACGGATGTTTTGAATCAATAAGACTATTTTTACTAACATGTGGCCAACCAACTAAAAAAAAGGGTCATGTATACTCATATAGAAAGACATGCTCACCTGTAAACAATTAAAAAAAAAAGACAGAACAGAACATAGCATAAACAGCATCAACTCACTAATTTGGAAGGTGCTCGAAAAGATTGAATATATATCTTTTGTAATAAATGATAATATATAAACGAATTTTGAACTTTTAATAGGCCAAGCATTCTGAAATTGAGATATATAATGACAGAGCACTAGTTTTTTTAGACTAAATATTACTCTATTACAGTTGGGTTTTTTGGGGGGAAGGGGTTTACTTGGTTTAACATCAAAACAAAGGATGATTACTTTATTCTAGTGATTTTTACAAAACACAACATTAAACATAGAAAATTGACGACTGCACAAAACGAACCGCACTTAAACACGATTTAAGCTTTGTACTCTTTTGAAATTTCTTCTCTTCTATGTCAATCTTATATGCTTTGTTTTTTCGCTACCACGAACTACAAAAATTGATAGCGTAATTATATCTTATTTCTCTATATAACGAGTCTTTGATACCTTTGTAGCTGTATCAATATTTCTGGCTTTTACCATAAAGTTGATACCAAAGACACAGAGTACTTTTGGAGTAGTCATCGCAAGTATATGGGTGGTTTGTCAGGTTCTATGGGAGCTGTTTTATGAGTTAAGAAGACGAAGAAGAGGTAATTCACAATAATTCTGGACAATTTTTTTTTAAGATTTTTTTTTTCATGGATTTTGAAGAAAATTGTACTTGTTGAAATTGTTTTGTAATGCTGATGAATAACATTTAGTTAATATTTAGCTATCGTTGAAATCTTTTTTCGCAAAATTCCTAAATTTATAAAATTGTAAAAAAAAATTATCTGGCTTTTTTATGATGCAAGGAAGGTATTGAGTTGATAAACAATTTTAAGATCGTGTTTGTGATCGGTTCCGGTAGTTCAAAAGGAAGGCTTCAAACATTGCCATATCTAGTTTTAAACATTTCATAGTTATCCAATATAAAAACATAATCAAAACATAATCCAATCCTGAAAATAAACAGACCTTCCATTGGCTTAAATAGAATTGTGAAACATACTTTTTTTCAAACAAAATACAAATCATGAATAAAAACAAATGCATTTCCACTTTTTAACTGATTTGATTTTATTTTTTTTAGAATCACAAGAGAAGAAAGAGAATTCAATTTTACAGAAAGCTGATATGATTTTACTAGTTGTCTATGTTATCAATATGTTAATTGTGTTAGCTGTCTCCATTATGGCTATTTATTTCTTTTAGAAATGATTTTACAATTTTGACATAATTTGTATTCATATGGTATAGTTTATGGAAATCGACAAACTTATACTTGTATGAGTCAAATATAACTGATTCTACATAATACCATTTCGTTCTCAAGAAGTTTGAAGAGATCTGAAATACTCTTTTTTATACAATTTTTTTTTATTATTATGGTAAATATATATATACATATCGTGAGCAATAAAATTTTATATCAACATAGTAAATGATAGTTGTCTTTCACAAGAAGTACATAGAATGGTTATTAAGTATATTTCACGATTGGAATTTTTGGTTAAAGTGTAGATTCATTGTTAGATTACTGTTCAGTGGATTGTACTCAGTGGCAAATATGACAGTGGCGGATTAAGGGACGGGGGGCCGGGTTGGCTGTGTAAAAGGGGGTGCTGCAGCCATGCTCCAGTGAGTTCCTAAATAATCAACTAAAATTTTCCCACAAAAAGCGGGAGGGGGTAGAGGCCATTGGAAAACCCTCTAAATCCGCCTCTGAATTATTATTGCTTTTTCCAGGCTTTGTGACAAGTAAGTGATTTCAATTGATTGATTCAGTTTATAGCAGCGAAAAGGGATTTTAAGGTACATGTGACGATGTGTACAATGTAAATAAATGAAACTATTATAATATATGTAGGATCATTATCAACATACATTGAGCTTTATCTGCATTACTTCAGCCCCTACAACCGGAGACAGACGTCAATTGCAGGGGGATAATGATATTTCAACTTGACATTCACGATATTTTTAAAATCATAAAAAGTCAATTTAGGCAATAAATAACTATTGAATAGTACTACAGCGAAAGCTTAAAGAAGTTCTGGGGTAAGCATCAATTTCTTAATGCCGAAAAGTCGTCCGAAACATTGGAATCAACCTAAATTCGATAAAATACGCACTGGGGACACTCACTTTCCGACATATTGTCCTGGTAGTTCTGTATGGCTAGGAATTATAGAAGTTGCCCTAACGAATAGATATTGGATACTACTACAACGGGAGGGGGAAAAAATTGGGGTTAGGCTAAGAAAAAACACCATCCGTAAAAATGGAAAAAAGTGAAATTTGATAAAATACGTATTGGTGTCACCATCTTCACAAGCCTATGGCTATGGATTATAGACGCTGCTAAACGAATATCTATTGGATAGTTCTTCAGCGGGAGTAAGTTCTTAGGTAAGCATTCCTAAAGGTCAAAATGTCGTCAAAAACACGGAAATCAACCCAAATTCGATAAAATACGCATTGGTGACGCACACTTTCCGACCCATTGTCTTGGTAGTTCTTGATAGCTAGAGATTTTAGACGCTGACCTAACAAATAGCTATTGGATAGTACGAAACGTTAAAATTTTGTGTGGTAAGCATTCTTAAAGTGCGAAAATGTCGTCCGTAACATGGACAAAAAGTCAAATTGATAAAATACGCTTTGGGATCACCAACTTTCCAACACATTGCCATGGCAGTTCTCTACGGCTAGATATTCCATAATCTGCTCAAATAAATAGCTACTAGGTAGTTGTACAGTTGTGGGTTAAACATTCTACGAAAAGCATTCTGTAAGGCCGAAAATGTCGTCCATACATGTAAATTAAGCCTGTTTCGAAAAAATACGCATAGGGGTCACCCACTTTCCAACCCATTGCCTCGGCAGTTCTTAGTGACTATGGGATTATAAAAACTGTCAATACGAATACCTATTAGATAGTATCCCAACTTGAGGGTAAATATTTTATGTGGTAAGCATTCTTAAAGCCCGAAAACTAAGTTCGTAACCAAGCGGGAGGAAAAAGAATTTCTGAAGAAAGCATTCTTCAAGCCGAAAATTGTCGTCCGAAACATGGAAATCAACCAAATTTCGATAAAGTACGCATTGGTGGTCAACCCATTGCCTTGTAAGTTCTTGCTAGCTAGGGATTTTAGAAGATGTCCTAACGTAGAGCTAGGTGTTATAGATGCTGTCCTAACAAATATCTATTGGATAGTATTACAACGGCAGGGTAAAGAATGTCTGCGGTAAGCATTCTTCAAGGTCGAAAATGTCGTCCGAAACATGAAAATCAACCAAAATTCGATAAAATACGCATTGGGGGGTCAACCCACTTTCCAACCCATTGCCTTGTAAATTCTTGCTAGCTAGGGATTGTAGAAGCTGTCCTAACGAATAGCTAGGTATTATAGATGCTGTCCTAACAAATATCTATTGGATAGTATTACAACGGCAGGGTAAAGAATGTCTGCGGTAAGCATTCTTCAAGGTCGAAAAGGTCCTCTGAAACATGAAAATCAACCAAAATTCGATAAAATACGCATTGTGGTCTGCAATTGCCTCTGCAGTGGGTTATGGGTAGGGACTTTAAAAACTGTTCTAACGAATAATTATTGAATAATACCACAACGTGAGGGTAAAAACTTTCTGGGATAATATAAAAAAGAAGATGTGGTATGATTGCCAATGAGAGAACTATCCACAAAAGACCTAAATGACACAAACATTAACAACTATAGGTCACCGTACGGCCTTCAACAATGAGCAAAGCCCATACCGCATTGTCGGCTATAAAAGGCCCCGATAAGACAATGTAAAACAATTCAAATGAGAAAACTAACGGCCTTATTTAAGTAAAAAAAAATGAACGAAAAACAAATATGTAACACATAAACAAACGACAACCACTGTATTACAGGCTCCTGACTTGGGACATGCACATAAATAGGCATGGCGGGGTTAAACATGTTAGCGGGATCCAAACCCTCCCCCTAACCTGGGACAGTGGTACAACAGTACAACATAAGTAGCAATTTTACCTGACCATATCGGGAAATAGGTATTTAGTCGGATCTTAACACGTACTTGTGATTTGGTTAAAACCGGTTTTGTTATAAATATACGAAGAAATGTCGAAATGTTCAGGACTTAATTTAATTTCGGTAGGAAGGTGCAAGCCTACGATTTTTATTGCGTCTTACACTTTGAGAAGCGAATAATCTTTAACTAATTTATTCAAATATTGTGTAAAATCGTTAATTTTGAGCTTTGAAGGTCAAGTGGCTCGAGCTTTTTTCTGAGGAAGTTTTAAATTTTTTTTTACAGTGGGTTAGCTTTCATTTGTCTTCACTATCTATAGATTAACAACTTTTTGTTATATTTATAATTTAGAATCATCATTGAATTTGAAGGTGGCGGACGATTGCGCAGTTAAAATATTCTATTGATATGCCATTCGTATGCAAGAGTGACATTTCGTTGTATTATGTGTCAATTCGAAAAAGTTATGCGAGTATTCTCTCCACTTAACAGGTTCATTATTTTATAATTAAGTTTACGTTTCTGATATGATTTTGAATAATTACAAAGTGTATAAATTCAATATATTTCAGTTTTTGTTATTGGTGTATCAAAAACATTTATGTACGAATATAATTTCATAAATTTGAAACGTTTAAAACGATTACATACCAATATAAAGAACCGTTCATCATTTTTGAAAAATACTATGAATGTAAATCGAATTAAATATCTTTGCTTGATGATTGATAGGGAAATGAACCAGCGTTATCTAATGGTAATGACAGAGAGAGAGACCGGCAAGCAATTTTTAATTGTAGCTGAATGAACGATAAAACTATGTTGCACTATAAACGAATGTTACTCTATACAAATATAAGGACTTAGTTAGCTAAATCTACAAATTTTATTAGATATTATGATGTTTTATTGCAATAGATTAATATGCTAACATAAGAACGAACTATAAAAATCAGTTGAAAAAGGCTGAACTCATCAGATGGACAAAACATACAAGTGGACGTGGCCGGGTACAATTATACATCCCGACGCAAAAAGACAATGAACAGATCTGAGAGTACTCGCAGTTATTTGACAACTAGTTCAAAGCCACTAACAACTAATAAAAAAAACCATGCATCTAAGACTAAACAATTAATCCGTACACATCCAAAGGCCGAAAATATCGTCCGTAACGTGGACAAAAAGTCAAACTTGATAAAATACGCATTGGGTCATCACTTTCCAACCAATTGATGTGGCAGTTCTGTATGGCAAGGGATTATAAAATCTGCTCTGACAAATAGCTATTGAATAGTTCTACAGCGGGAGGGTAAAGCATTTCTTAGATAAGCATTCTTAAAGACCTTTCCTACCCTTTGTCTTGCTAGTTCTTTATGGCTAGGGTTTTAGACGCTGCCATAACAAACAGCTATTGGATATTTCTACAGCGGGAGGGTAAAGAATTTCTGTGGTAAGCATTCTGTTCTTGAATGCCGAAAATGTCGTCCGAAACATGGAAACAACTCAACTTCGATAAAATAAGCATTGGTGACACTCCCTTTCAACACAATCGTCTTGGTAGTTCTTGATGACTAGCATATTAGCATTATAGATGCTGCCCTTACGAATTGCTTTTGGAAAGTTATACACCGTGGTTTAAAGAGTTTCTGGTGTAATCATTCTTAAAGGCCGAAATGTTCGTCCGTAACAGGGAGAAAAAGTCAAATAAAAATATACGCATTCGGATGACCCACTTTCTAACCCGTTGCCTCGGCAGTTTTATATGGCTAGGGATTATATAGACTCTGATCTAATAAATAGCTATTGGATAATACTTCAGCAGTAAGGTTAATTATATATGGGGTAAGCTTTCGTAAATACCGAAAATGTCGGCCGACACATGGAAACTCTACCCTCATTCGATAAAATACGCATTGGTGACACTCACTTTCCTACCTACTGCATGTCTTGGTATAGTTCTTGATGGGAAGGGATTATAGACGCTGCTTTAACAAATTGCTATTGTTTGAACCACAATGTGAGTGTAACGAATTTCCGGAGTAAGTATTCTTAAAGGCAGAACATCTCGTCTACATGTATACGTAACACAGACAAAAAAAAATCTAATTTCTGGGGTAAGCATTCTCAAAGGCAGAAATTAAAATATCGTCCAAAACATTTAAGTAAACCCAAATCAATAATATACGCATCGGGGTCACCATCCTTCCAACCCATTGCCTCGGCAGTTCTGTATGGCTAGGAATTACATTACTGCCCTTATGAATAGCTATTGGAAAGTACTACAACGGGAGGGTAAAATATTTCTGTGGTAGGCATTTTTAAAGACTGAAAAGGTCGTCCATAAAACGGTAAAATAAACAAGTTTTATCAGATACGCATGGCGTCATCCATTTTCCAACCCGTCGCTTCGGCAGTTCTGTCACATGATGGCTAGGGATTATATAGACTCTGCTCAAGTAAATACCGAAGCATTGAAATCAACCCAAATTCGATAAAATATGCATTGATGACACTCATTTCCCGATCCATGGTCTTGTTACTTAGTTTTTGATGGCTAGGTAGTGATTATAGATGCTGTCCTAACGAATACCGGTATAGTTGTTTGATAGAACTATAACATGAGGGTAAAGATTTTTTTGGTTTAGCATTCTTAAAAGCTGGCCAGTTGAAAGTTCGTCCGTAACATGAAAAAAAAACCTCGTTGAATTTCATAAAATGAGAAATGGGGTCACCCACTTTCCAACCCATGCCTCGGTCTGTAACAATGCTAACCCCTGAACAACTTTACCATCCTGTTGTAGTACTAGCTAACAGCTTTTCGTTAGGGCAGCGTCTATAATCCCTATTCATTAAGAACTAGCAAGACATATTTTTATGGATATTTTAACAGTGTTGCCCCTCTTAACGAAGTTTGTGAATAACAAAGAAAAGAGCGTGGATGTCAGTAAATATTTTGATAGACAATCAGCAGAGAGACTAACTTTTTACTAGTATCTTATTTTAAGATTTCTAAACCTTGAATTCTGAAGATCTCTAAAAGTTTTGTAAACTTAGAGGTCGTGTTCAAAGATCATGTAAAACTGCAAAATCTGACTTCAACAGCAGTGAAATTGAAGAAAATCAGATACATGTATTATATTCAACCTAAAACATGTAACATAGGAAGAGTATATAAACTCGGAAGTATGTAGTTTGAATATAAGTAATTAAACAGTTACATCACAGAAAGAGTGTGATATGTTGAATTTGAGAAATTTGTCAAGTTTTTTAATTTTATTTTTTGAATTATAATTTTTAGTAAACATGTAAATCATTTATTGTCTTTAACCTATGTCTAATGATATATCTGTGTCATAATGTCTTGTACCGGTATGTCTTGTATCTATCAAATTCATGCCTTTTATCTTGATGATAGATATATATCCGATGATATGTGGCAGGAGTTAAAAAGAAGCATTACTGTTTTTCTTTTTTTTAAATTGACGAATTTAATTTGTTTATAAGATTAATCCAAATTGTAATATGATTTCTAATATAATTATGATAAGTGCAGACTGGAAGTAATTTATTTAGTGTTCTTTAATTGATGTCTTTTTTTTAAGTAACATTTGGTAATTTACTAGATTTAAATTGTTACTTCCCTTTATATGTCCTTGTTCCCAGTAATAAATATTTCTACACTGCTTACTCAAAATCATATCATTATATCAGGGTACCAGATCATTATTACAGAGGAAAAATGGCAAAAGTTCGGGAAACATCTTCAGTCAAAGAATTTAATGATATACTCGATAATTCAGACAGGTACACTTATGAATTGTGATCTGACACATTCAGAAGTATATTAATGAAACAGAAGAATTTCATAATGAAAGAAATATTAAATACACTGCTGTCTAATGGACTAATAAATTATGATACATTGATAGGGAGGTCAGGCTCAGCCAAAATATGAAGTATAGTGATGGGGGATAGGAGGGGGTCATGATCCCGAAATCCCGAGGTCCCAAATTTAAATAAATAAAAATCCCAGATTTCGATATTTGTATAAAAAGAATTCCTGGATCCCGAAGGGGTAAATCCCGAGCTTAAAAACACCCAATCCCGGAGTCCCGATAAAGGTCCTATCCCCCCTCTATAGTGAAAGTGGATAAAATTGCATTATTCTGATGAGCACAAAAAAAAAGAAATTAATTAGTGCTCAAATTTTTGAAATCGGTCAAGTAGTCCAAAAGTCATGACCGCTTAGATCATGTAGATATCATATTTTGCCTTTTGGGCTATTTGTCAATTTCAGGCCAAATATATCAAAAGGGTTAAGAACTGCAAGCAATCTATCTGCATAATTGCAATGAGGCTCTTATATGGATCCCCCCCCCTTTGGAATATCAATATAATTTAAGAAAACTACAATATATTTCAAACTGAAGTTGGATAAAACCTTTTATTTTTGCCGTCACAAGAATCATTATGTTACTATAATTGCATTCGCAACCTCCCTACTAATGATTTGCTTTAAATTTCAGAAAAAAGCCTTTTGAGTCACTGGGACCAACATCTACCAAAGGCTAAAGTTTAATAGCTACAATGTATGCTCATCACTTGCCGCCCATCTTCCTTTGTCATCCATGTAATTGTCTGTTAAATTCTTCTCCTCTGATATTTGTCTGAAACTGTTTGCCTTTTTGCCAAATGTATCCAATCTTGGACACTATTACTTCCTTTATCATTGGGCTACATGTACATGAACTGATTATATTGTTTTAAAAATGTGTCCAATGGACCTGACTGCCAACCAAGATGGCCAACATGGCTATAAATAGAACATGGGGGTACATGGTCTGAGATTACTCTGACATCCTCCAGCTGTTCTGCCAGAAAAGCTGTAGAAATTCTCTCCATCATGTTCAAAATGTAACTTTGGACTTATTTTATATTTTAGTATTCATGATACTTTATAAATAGACTCCATACATGATATGAATTTTCTTTAAACGTTGTAGCCAGCTGGTTGTTGTTCATTTCTCAGCTCTATGGGCTCCACAGTGTAAACAGATGAATGAGGTTCTAGAGGAACTCTGCAAAGAAACAGAATTTGTCAATGTTGTGTTTTTGAAGGTACATCACTTAATTTATTTGTTAACATCATGTTTAATTTGATAGTTGTTTGCCATAAAAAATACATGTTATAGACAATGATAGATGTCAATTTTAACTTTGGTGAATTGGATTTTTTCCCCCTAAAACATGTCAAATACTGTACCCTATAAGCTATTCGAATTACTTGGTGTCCATCATCTGTTGTTCGCCTTTTAAACTTTAACAAAAATCTTCTATAAAACTACTGAGCCAATTTGAACCAAACTTGGCCACAATTGTCTTTGGAGTTACTTGTTATAAGTGTTATATTATTATAAATTGCTAAAATTATCTAGATTCAGATTTTTTATCTACATGAACTTAGTCTTCATTTTGTTGAATTTGTCTGATTAGAGTTATTGCTCTTGAAACACATTTTTAAAACAATTCTTATTGCACATGTAAACATGGTAAAGTGAAATGTGAAAAAAACCCAACAATGTACGAAATAATGTTCTGACTGGTTTACAGTTATTTCTTTTTCAAGGACATATATATGGTTTCTCATTTTCTGAATGGTGCCAAGTAAGGTACTCAGTGGGAGCCATTAGTTGGTTAGTTCCAATATTTGCCAAAAGGAATGAAAATAGATGAATAGGTTACAAAAAAAAATGTATGTTCATTATTGCTTGCTGCCTGTACGTCTTTTTATCTCTGGAATGTCTGGTTGTCTCATTGTTAATCACACCATATCTTTATTTTTTATAAGTTCAAAGATTTTTTTAACCAATTTAGGCCTAAAATCATACGTTTTGTATACTGTCAGATTTTCTGATTTAAATGTTGAATATACAATGTATGTACTAAACAATTAATGCTAATATGGTTAAAATATATACAAACCTTTTTCATGATCAGTCAAACAGTAATGAAATTCTTTAAAATTGCAAACATATGCAAAATCTTGACTATTTGACTTGTACATGCTTGGAAATAATAATCATATATACATATGTAAAGTATAACTATTGCCTTAAAATATTTGAGTATATTTTGTAGTTACTGACAATCAATTATTTTAGGCAATGCTTTTGCTCTATATATTTGTACATTTAACAACAGCTAGTATATCATTTGTATATTAAGTGACATGGACTGTACAAATAACTAAATGAACTCATATGGTTTGAAAGGATAAAACGTTTTGACTATTCTTTTTACTATTAACATAAATCATTCAACTGATCTATGAATGAGTAAAATGACCATGATTATCAGCTTTCACTGCAGTTAACAGAACATATAAGTTGTATGTTTTGTGATATCCTATTTTTTTTCTTTCAGGTGGAAGCAGAGGATATCCCAGAATTGTCAGAGAAATATCAGATAGCAGCAGTGCCAACATTTATTTTTCTTAAGGTAGGTCTTTACCATATATAGATACATCCTATTGTCTGGTGTCATTAATAAAAAAGTATCCACTCAAGATAGTTACATTTTGAAACTGGACTAAATGTTTGGAAGTCGCAGCATTTGCACTTAAACACTGGATGCAGCAATAACAGGCTACACACAAGGCTAAATTCATTACATAAAATGTTATTTAGTCAATACTGCTACACCTTTTTCAACAAAACTGAAAAAAAAGCATACCATTAAAAATTTATATGTAAAAAACTTGTAAGGTAAGATAAAAAATTAACCTAAAAAATTTAGTCCACCTGCAAGAACTTGATATTCGAGAAGATATTTTCTGCCCACATGCCATGTACTTACATCATAACTCCTAAATTAGACTGGAATAGGTACATAATATTTATATTTTGAAAAAGGATGTTTTTATGTGTCGTTGAAAAGTTTATGATGTATTTTTGGTCCATTGTAGATTACATGTATAAGCCACTAACCAGTCATCCTTTAGAAAGGGTGGATGGATTTCTTCCTAAACATGAATAAGATTCATTTTGCTTTTGTTTTGTTACAAAATTCAAACTGAGACAATTAATTTCTTCACTTTCCTTGTAACAAGTATGACTCTCTTGTCAAAAATTTTGAATCAAACTATTCTTTTAAAAAAAATTTAAAATGTGCCTAAATACAATGTAATATATGTTTATATGTTTTTAAATTGTAAAAAAAGCAGTACTCTATTTGTTTACAGAAGAAGCAAGTGGTAGACAGGATAGATGGTGCCAATGCTGCAGAACTAACAAAGAAAGTCAAACTATTGTCATCACCAACAGCTGGTGTCATTACGCAACAAACAGCAGCACCTCCAAAACAGGTAATAGAAATGCCCTATGTGTTTATCTCATTTCACGATACAATGCCCTAAATTTCTTTTATACATGTTGGGATTCCAGTTAATTACAAAATCTTATATTGACTATTTTGCGTTACTAATAAGTAATTCATGCTATCTTGTCTTAATTTTTTCTTTTTTTAACTTTTATTAATTTATTATCAATTTTGTGTACATTTGTAATTGCTTTAATTACACAGTTTTTATAATTACAAACATTTAGGGGCCAGCTGAAGGATGCCTCTGGGTGCAGGAGTTTCTCACTTCATTGAAGACACATGCATTGGTGGCCTTCGTCTGTTGTCTGCTCTATGGCCGAGTTGTTGCGTTTTGACACCTTCCCCATTTCCTTTCTCAATTTTATTTTCTGACTTTATTCATCTTGGAATATTTTGTTCTCTTTCTTTTTTTTTGACAGATTTCAAAGTGACAGTTTCAAACATATAAGAATTCAGTGCTGTAGTCAAACTGTTTTAAAATTTCTTTTAAATCCTTGATTGTACTGTAATTATTATGCCTAAGCTTGCTTATTGAAGTGTATTTATAAATTTGTTTTAAACATTTTTTATATATTAATTTTAGGATCTTGACACCAGGCTAAAGAATTTGCTGAACTCTGCTCCTGTTCTATTGTTTATGAAAGGATCGCCTGACGAACCAAAATGTGGTAAGTGACTTCAAAAAAGGAACTCTGGTTCATTCTTACTGTAAATTTTGGACCTTTTGTTGCAAAAAAAAATGAAAACTTTTCCACAGATTCATCTACTTTTGGTCAATCCAGGCCATAATCTTGGCGGCGAAATGACAATTTAAGTTGCCAAAGAATTTTGAAAATTGCTAAAACTCGTCGGCTGACTGACTTCATGGCGAAGTCAAATTTGTAAAAGGGAAACAACTTAATTTTCACAGGTAAACAAAAATGGTGGATGACAAGGTAAATCGGAATTTTTGAAACGACCCAGGACTTATACTGTCAACTTTTAAATGATATAAATACAATGGCGACTTTGAACATCCTTGGATTTAACATTCAAAACTATTGAAATGCGAAATAGAGCGTCTGAGGATGTTGCGTAATCACTCAGCTGATTTGTTTTCTTTTTATTTATCACAAGGCAATCAATTTTACTATTCGATAGATAAAGGGTAGGAATGAACGGAAGATGTTTTATATTCTTTGATTAAACATTGAAATATAAAAGGTAGAAAGACATCTAATGGATAAATTTATTGCAAACGTACAACACATGGCCAGCTTGTGATAAGAAGTGGGTTTTTCACAACCAATTTGTTAATATGAAGGAGATATCTTTATAACAAAATGATAAATATTAGCTCTTTATCGATTAACTACAAAGTGATTGATAAATATTTTCATTTATATATAGGCTTACAATCTTTCACATGATTCTCAAATTACAGCTGCTATGATGTCCTGGACAGTCAACAGTTTACAAAATTATGACATGTGATGATCATGATGATAAACATTAAATTGACCAGTCATTAGAAAGTCATTACATACAATGGGATTCATATTTTTTCTGGACTTCATAAAAAAAAAATGAAGCAGATGCACATATGATTAATGCATGATTATACCACTAGGCTAGCAACAATCATAATTTCAAGTTGACAGCACAAAAGGTTGAATGAATAAATAACAACTACATTGTCTAAACCTTTTTATTAAGAGTATTCAAATAATTCAATCTCATATATTTCATATATACAATATCATAAAAATATAAAACACTGCAAGTATTATTTTTATTGAACAAATAAAACAATTTTCCCTTAAAGATGTTCACGAAAACACTATTCAAACGGAACGGTAATGGAATTTCACTTCTCCAAGAAATTGACCACTTCCCCCAACTCTCATGGAAGGAGAAATCACTTCTCCCTCTCAAAAATCTTAGATTAGGCCCTGTGTCAATCTATTTAAATTTTTGGCAGTACTTCCCATTGTCCCATTGAATAAATACAATAGCGTTTGTTCTCTGTGTAGTTTATTCACTTAGATATTCAAATTTAAGAGATATCCATTGCTAATTGATTAATTTACCTTCTGAAAGATGAAAATACTATATTGTTACAGGTTTTAGTCGTACTATAACACAGATTTTGAATGACCGAGGTATCAAGTACAGTACATTTGATATATTACAAGATGAAGAAGTCAGACAAGGTATGGTCAATACTAACTTCTACCATAAGTAAATTACACAGCAGGGATAAGTGAAAAAATGATTTAAAAGAGAAGCAAAAGGTACCAAAGGGACATTCAAATCATAAGCCCAAAATTAAAGCAAAAAATAAACAGCATACAAAACAACAACAAGAAAAACTAAGGAATGAGCAACATGAACGCAACCATAGGGATGAAAATTTTGGAACTCAATTTTCGGCTCTCCCTTCACACCATTTGGGAGTATGGTCTTAAGGAAACCTTGATAGTCCATCGGAAGTTACAACAAATGGCTGACAGTGTTTAGAGAGAGACATATTTCTTACAGGTTAAAGACACCCTAAGGCTTGTAGATTTAGAGAAAGACATATTTCTTACAGGTTCAAGACAGCACTCGCACCCACAAAGTGGAAAGGGATTAATATAAGTTGCAAAACTTGTTTCCCAATCCACTATAAATAAATATGTTTAAAAACTAACCAAAGGCAGCACTCTCAACCAACAAAGTGAAAAGGGGTTAATATAAGTTGCAAAAGTTTCCCAATCCACTATAGATAAATATGTCTAACCTAAAAACTGATGTAAAAAAAAAATCAGATTATAAAAAGTTAGTTCGATAAAGTGACAAAATGAGCAAGTTACAATTAATATTGTTATTACAATACAGAGTGAATTATAAATTATTCTACCTCAATCCGATTCAAATACATATCCTGTGTCCATGCTTAGCATACAAGGACCTGACAACACTAGCTTCCTTCTACTTTCTGTTATGAATGGATCTGTATTTCAGATTGATGCTATATGCAGGATATGTGCCTTAACTAAAAAAAGATAGAGTCAAGGCTATTGGTTTTGTACTGACACATTTATATGATGAAATTTTGTTTTAAAAATTCAGGTTTAAAGAAGTTTTCTAATTGGCCTACATATCCCCAGTTATATGCTAATGGAGAGTTACTTGGAGGGTTGGATATCGTTAAAGAATTGGTCGAGACTGGAGAATTAGAATCACAACTTCCTCAACAAGAAAAATTAGAAGACAGGTACAACTATAGACAAAGTTTATTGTTAATAATATATAAAGTAGGCATTAGTTTTCTCGTTTGAATTGTTTTACAATGTCTTATCGGGGCCTTTTATAGCTGACTATGCTGTATGAGATTTGCTCATTGTTGAAGGCCGTATGGAGATCTATAGTTGGTAATGTCTGTGTCATTTTGGTCTTTTGTGGATAGTTGTCTCATTGGCAATCATACCACATCTTCTTTTTCATATAGAGGTTAATAACAGGAATCATCAGAATATAACAAACATCAATCACCAAAGCCAAAATCTTCACAAACAATTTCTGTTCTTTAATACAGAGTCACAGTGAGACTATAATATGGTCTATAAATTGAAATCTGAATTTCCACTACAAACAATTTGTATTATACCAATAATAAATGCTAACACCTTAAGAGGAGTTAAAAATGTCAAGAACTGTTTTCTCTTTTATAATGAGGCACATATGTATATAGATATCCATAGATAATTACAATATCAAGCTAAAAATAACAAATATCACTAAATTTAGTAAGAGTTTTTCAGCTGAAGGAATTTTATAAGTATATTTTGATAAATCTGGATTATTCAGAGGGAGTATTTTGATTAAATAAGTTATTAAATATAGCCTACATCAATTGTTTTTATTAGGTTTATATTAGGTTTGTATGGTCATCAGACAAGAGACACCTCATTTGACCCTGTTTTTATAGTAATTGATTCATATTATTAAAAGAAATTTGGTCAGTTTCTACATTAACTATTTAGTGAGTAATGCTTCTAATAGTTTGTAATTCAATTGAAATGCCCCCTTGTGAATTTGATTTTAGAATTTGGAAGAGATTTTGATTGTTTCTCATGGAATTTAAACATATTATTCATACATGTACATAATAAATTACTTGGCTTGTACATTTCATCATGCATGTAATGGTTGAATGATGTAGAATTTAATTTTAAATTCAAGGGATCCCCTATTTAAATACCTCTTACTCTTAATTTTGTACTCCTACAGCCTTTTTTTCCTTTGCAGAGCATAATTACACATATAGTTTAAATGATAACTTTATTTTCAAAAATAATTTATTGGACTTCTAAAATCAATTATATATTGATGTAATAATAAAGTGAATGCACCTTAATGTCTTCATTATTGAAACTAACATATATACCCAAATGGACACAATTTTGTGAACATAATATTTGAGTTCATGGTGTATTATTTGATTTTAGTACTCTGTCTTGTTTTTCAATAGTCTGAGTGTGTTCTAATTATTCTATTGTTTTGCCCTTGTAATATTTTCATATTTTGTACCCATAGCTATAGGCATGTATGAACTTATGAACGTTGACTTGGGTTTGGGGAAGTTTTTAATCTTTTCTTCATTTTGTAGGCATAGCACTATATTTTTTTTTATCATGTATATCATAAAACATTTTCTTCTCTTTGCAGACTTAAGAAACTTATAAAAAGGTCTAATGTGATGTTGTTTATGAAAGGAGATCCTGAGACACCTAGATGTGGTTTTAGTAAACAGACAATTGGAATACTATCTGAAATTGGGTATGATAATAGAAAAAATAAAAAAAATGATTTAACTTTGAGTTAGATAATATTGTTATGATTAAGTTTTTATATGACAGTTTCAATCTGAATGCCCACTCCAAACAATTTAAGCTGATCTTTAATTAACACTGCTTGCATACTTTTCAATCAGCATATTTAATTGGTTTGTCTTCTTCCCTAACCTACATGATATTCAAAAAAGAATAAATGTGTAAAAATGCCTGTGAATATTATCCCTAACCTACATGATATTCAATAGAGAAGAAATGTGCAAATGCCTATGAATGTAAAAAAAGCTTAAATGACTATGTTAGAAATCAATTAAACATATATGACCTTACTTCAGGACACATTACATGACCATAACCCCATTCAATAACAGAGATACATTAATATGACCCCATCTAAACACATTACATGGCCATGACCCCATATAATAAGTATTAATAACAGAGATACATTTACTAAGCCCCCATCTAAACACATTACATGACCATGACCCCATTTAATAACAGAGATACATTACTATGACCCCATCTAAACAAATTACATGACCATGACCCCATATAATAAGTATTAATAACAGAGATACATTTACTAAGCCCCCATCTAATTACATGACCATGACCCCATTTAATAACAGAGATAAACACATTACATGACCATGATCCCATATAATAACAGAGATACATTACTATGATAGATATAGGAAGATGTGGTGTGAGTGCCAATGAGACAACTCTCCATCCAAATAACAATTTAAAAAGTAAACCATTATAGGTTAAAGTATGGCCTTCAACCCAGAGCCTTGGCTCACACCGAACAACAAGCTATAAAGGGCCCCAAAATTACTAGTGTAAAACCATTCTAAAGGGAAAACCAACGGTCTAATCTATATAAACAAAACGAGAAACACGTATATATAACATAAACAAACGACAACTACTGTACATCAGATTCCTGACTTAGGACAGGTGCAAACATTTGCAGCAGGATTTAACGTTTTAATGGATCCAAACCTTCTCCCTTTTTCTGAAACAATAGCATAACATCACAACATAGAAAAACACACGATAAAATATCAATTGGCAGACTTAACTCAATCAAAAAACGTATGATTACACAATGAACGAATAAATTTGATCTGCGATATCTGAATACAAATGCACACTTAATTAAATATTAAAGACAAACATTCATGACCAAAAAGCTAACAAACAAATTCAAACAAAGCCATGGCAGGACATGACTGAGAAATATTTAACCAATCAATATTCACTTTAGAAAAATACCGGTTTTAAAAAAACAATTATAATCTTGAAGTTTATACAAATGTAGTAAGAATAAGTGAAAAATTGAAGATATTACAAATAATCAAAGCTAGTCATGCTAGTGTACAGACAAGATCCATATAAATAAAAAATAACAAAAAAGCATTATCAACAGAATCAACAGGTCGAATTTACAAGAAAATACGATTTGAGAGTACTCACAGTTATGACCCCATCTAAACACATTACAGGACCATGACCCTATATAATAAGAGAGATAAACACATTACCATGACCCCATATAATAACAGAGATACATTTACTAAGCCCCCATATAATAACAGAGATACATTTACTAAGCCCCCATCTTAACACATTACATGACCATGACCCCATATAATAACAGAGATACATTACTATGACCCCATTTAAACTCAGAGTTGCACAATTCTCATATAATTTTGAAATGAAGGGTAATGACAACATGTCTTTGAGATACATTGCAAAATTTATATCTAAAACAGATATTACAGTTAAATGGAAGACAGAAGTATACACCTAATCGCTATTTTATATTCCATTCCGGATAAGTTCTAAAATTACACAACTTTTTCATCCAGTTGAATTCGAAGCTATCTGGGACCCTGTATAAACAATTCAAAATGCATGATACTTTTTAATGAGACCTGTTTAAACTACCGTAAATACTTCAAACAAAATATGTTTTTACTTCAATTTTAATTTCGAAAAAAGTGGATCATACTATATCAAAGTTTCTTGATGATCACTTTCTAAAGTTTTTTCTCCCTCAGCTCACTACTGATGACCTCTATTTTTCGGTCGGTGACCCAAACAGGAAGTTGTGTAAATGACTGTTTTTCCCGGAATGGACTAAATAGCGATAAGGTGTATTCTTTTTAAAGATTAAGAAATTAAGTGACAAAAGACAGTCATCGTTGAATAAGTTGTATCAACAATGGGAAATATTAGTTGGAAACATGGGAAATGAAATATTAAGGAAAAATATTTGTATGCTTAACTAGTGTTGAATGGATATCTATAGATAAGTAAGAAGTTATGTAGAACAATAACCATTTCAGAATGTGAATCATTTTGGTTATTTTTTTGGAAACATACCCAACACCTTGTAATTGATTAAGAATACCCTGATCAATAGATATTCAAATATTAGTGTGATATTATTTTTATTTTGGAGCCTGACGTTATGAACAATGATATTACTCATTGCCCTTTTTAATCTGAAATGATATACCAATAAATATTAAAGTCATATGAAACGAGTGACTGGTGAAAAAAATAATGTTTATCCAATTCTTGAACCAATGCATGTATATTTCATAAACTTAGCCCTCTGTGCACAATTTTATAATTTTTTACACAAATATATCGTATAATCGTCAATTTTGTTCTCTCTCTGTCTGTTATTATTCAACAAATATGGCTGCTCATTATATGCCGTATTTTGAAACCGAAGTTTACCGATTGTCACCTAATAGTAAACAATCAACAAAAAGCATGGATATTGAGCACATGTTTATTCTATACAATGATCAGATAATTGTTTATTTTAATGACAGATCCATGCTTATTGTGATCACCGTATTTTTACGAGGAGGGTCACACTAAGGTCACTATGCATACAGAAAATATGTCAGTGAATTACTTCCTGGAAGGAAGCAATTAAGAATAAGTAAACTTCTTCTAAATGTGGACAAATAAAAGAATTTTCCTCAGAAAAAAGTATATGTACATGTACATAAGTTGTATAATGAAAGCTATCCATTTAAAAAAAACCATATGCATAATTTTATTTAATTTGAGGTTTCATATGCCTTTAAGCTGTTTTGGTCAAAGGTTTTTTAATGGATAAGTTCAAATGATTATGAATGTTACAGCAGTAACTTGATAGGTTTTAACAAAAATACCTTGTAGAATTAACAAAATATTTATGGGTAAACTACAGTTATTTCAGGTCCTATGTAGAATTATAAGAAATATAAATAAGCACATGTAATTTACAATAATGTATTGAATATATGTATTATAAATTTTGCAGAGTGAATAATGTTATGTGTCTATTTTTATTCCCCTCTTACATTTTTTGTCTTAAGGTCATTAACTTTTTTTGGTTTGTGTGTTCATTCGTTCATACGTCTGTCCTGCTTCAGGTTTAAGTTTTTGGTCAAGGTTGTTTTTGATAAAGTTGAAGTCCAATCAACTTGAAACTTAGTACACATTCCCTATGATATGATATTTCTATTTTTAATGCCAAATTAGAGTTTTGATTCCAATATCAAGGACCACTGATCGTAGAAAAGGATAGTGCGAGTGGGGCATTCTTGTACTATGGACACATTCTTGTTGAAAAATGTTATGTTTCTTTTTTTGTATAATGAACAATGTTATGTTATTTTTTTTGGCAGAGTGAATAAAGTTGTGTATCTGTTTTTGTAGACTGAATAAAGTTGTGAATCTATTTTTATAGATTGAATAAAGTTGTGTTTCTATTTTTGTAAAGTGAATAAAGTTGTGTATCTATTTTTGTAGAGTAAATACAGTTGTGATCTATTTTTGTAGAGTGAATAAAGTTGTGTATCTATTTTTGTAGAGTAAATACAGTTGTGATCTATTTTTGTAGTGTAATAAAGTTGTGTATCTATTTTTATAGAGTGAATAAAGTTGTGTATCTATTTTTGCAGAGTAAATAAAGTTGTGTATCTATTTTTATAGAGTGAATAAAGTTGTGTATCTATTTTTGCAGAGTAAATAAAGTTGTGTATCTATTTTTGTAGAGTGAATAAAGTTGTGATCTATTTTTGTAGAGTGAATAAAGTTGTGTATCTATTTTTATAGAGTGAATAAAGTTGTGTATCTATTTTTGTAGAGTAAATAAAGTTGTGATCTATTTTTGTAGAGTGAATAAAGTTGTGTATCTATTTTTGCAGAGTAAATAAAGTTGTGTATCTATTTTTGTAGAGTGAATAAAGTTGTGTATCTATTTTTATAGAGTGAATAAAGTTGTGTATCTATTTTTGTAGAGTAAATAAAGTTGTGATCTATTTTTGTAGAGTGAATAAAGTTGTGTATCTATTTTTATAGAGTGAATAAAGTTGTATATCTATTTTTGTAGTGTAATAAAGTTGTGTATCTATTTTTATAGAGTGAATAAAGTTGTGTATCTATTTTTGCAGAGTGAATAAAGTTGTGTATTTATTTTTGTAGAGTGCCATATGATACATTTGATATTTTATCTGATGAAGATGTTCGTCAAGGTCTGAAGAAATTCTCTAACTGGCCAACATATCCACAAATCTATGTAAAGGGAGAGCTGATTGGTGGATTAGATATTATTAAAGTATGTTGATTTCATATAAAAACAAAATAGAGATGTGTATAAAATTAGATTGGAATTAACGATTTCCACACTGAGTTAACTGATCTGATAAAATAGTTCTCAAAAACCAAAGAAAAGTTTCAAACAGTCAAACAAACTAATTCATGTGAAAATGACATCTCTCACCAGGACAAAGTCTTCATCTGGCAGCTGCTTCTGATAGAAATCACACTGATGCAAGATTTTTATTCGAATTTGGAACATTCAGATACGAAATAAAAGATGAATTTTGGTCTGTTATGTAGGGTTCTTATATCAACTGAATAAAATACCTTATTAAACATAGATACAGGATGATGTGGTATGAGTGCCAATGAGACAACTCTCCATCCAAGTAATAATTTATAAAAGTAAACCATTATAGGTCAAAGTACAGACTTCAACACAGCGCATTGGCTCACACCAAATAGGAAGATATAAAGGGCCAAAAAAAAAAAACCATGTGTAAAACCATGTGTCTTATCTATATACCTAGTATAATCTACTATAATAACCATGGATAAACATCAGTTCAACAACATAATATCAGATTTACCTAAGATAAATTCATCCTCCAAGGAGATTGTTTTTTCTGCAGAATATTATTGTTATAATAAAATATTTTATTTATTTGCAGGAATTAAAAGAATCAGGAGATTTAGAAACCACCCTAAAAGGAGAATGACTTTTGTGATTTTATAATGATAAGATACTGTATTAAACACACTCAAATAAACTTGTTGTTGTGGATAGTAATATAATAAATAGCTTATATATAATTTCGGGGAATGCAATATTAGTAAAAATGAAATGTCATTTTAATAGCTGATGTACATCTAATGGTGTTCCTCTTGTCAGATTTGTATTGAATTAGGCAAATATGCTTTGAAATGGATATTCTCACCAACATAATCTGGTCATACTCCAGCATAGTTGTTGCCTTTCAATTGTGTATTTTGGTAAATGTTCAAGTCTTTGCTTTTCATCACAAAAAATTTATCTGAAAGGTATATTTAAAAGATCAGAGGACGTGGAATGAGTGAAGGTGAGAATACTCTTCCAGAGATCAAATGAAGAAGAAAAACTGTTAAGACAGAAAATGACCAGAAATGCAAGATTTACAAACATTCTTATACAATCTAAACAATTGGCTGACCCATTTATGACTTAGAGGACGATTTTTGTTACAGACGCTTATTTTTAAAATCTTTCTCTAAAACAACTAAACTAGTATCAGACTTTATCATCATGGTATTAAGTTTGTGTTTTTAACTCTGGTCAATCAAACAACTTAACTGCCATGGTTTATGGTTTGTCAACACACATGTCAAGAATTACTAGAAAATAACAATTTTTTTTCATATTCAAAGCAGGTAAAAACCGTGAACAGCAAACATGGTCAAAATCTACAAAATTACTAATATTATCTACTTTTAGATGAAACCTAGATAACTGATAGCCCCAAAATGAATATGTTTTGAAAAAAACAATGTTTTTTGCTAATTGAATGTACAGGGAAAGGTATGATATTATAGAAAAAGGTATGATAGGTAGCTAGGTAGAAAGTATGGACAGCAGAATTGATCAGCCATACAAGATCTATAAAAAAAAAATTAACCCAAAACTATTAGACAATTGGATGACGGATAAAGGAGTTATTGCTCTGAAATGATGACTTTTTAGTATACTTTGTGTTAGTTTAAACATATTTGTTGATAGTGGATTGGGAAACAAGTTTTGCAGCTTATATTAATCCCTTTCCAATTTGTGTTTTGACAATTATTTCGAACATTAAAGTAAATTGGTTGAAATTGGAAACAACATACATAATAAACATGTTCTTGTTTTAGCAAATACTCTAGGAAGTTAAATCAGCAATAAAAGATTATAAAAAATTGGAAACTTTTTTAAATTCTCTGCACATAGATTTCTTGCATTGTATTTTCTCTATATCTTGAGTGGACGTACCACTAGTGAGAAGTGACCAGCAATCACTCAGGGTGAACACTGTTCATCTTTAATATAATATCTCGAGATTTCCAAGAAATCCTCTAGATATTTTCAAAGTCCTGAAATGATGGTTTTGTTAATTATGATAATAAATTATTCACCTTTCATGGTCAAGAAGCAATTTGAATCACATAAAATGAATTCTGCTTATAAATTTAATGACCATGACTAATGCTTTTGGCTCCGTGATGAAGATCGTATTTTGACCTATAATGATTGACTTTTTTTAAAAGTGAATTGGATGGAGATTTGTCTCATTTGCACTCATATCACATCTTCTTATACACAGGCAAATTTCGTTCACATCAATTTCACTTGAATTAAAATTCATGTGAATCTCACGTAAAATTCACGTAAATTCACCTAAAACGAGCTTATACTTGAAACTCATGTGAAATCAGTTCATGTGAGACTGCTGGAATGTTGCTACTAAGAAATGGAAGTTCACAATTGGAAAGCTGAAATCATCTTTTTTGTCGTAAAGTTTTGTTTTCAACCGACCCTCATTGTCAATTTCTAGATGTAAGTCAAGATATGAGGCCGACTTAAATGTGTCTGTAGTATCCTTTATCCCTAGATCGATGGGATAGATGCGTTCCACATAGTCAAATTTTGATTTATTCAGTGAAAGAGCATCATCTATATAGCGGAAAGTAGAGTTAACGGATATCGCTAACTTCTTATCTTTCTTCCTTAGAAGTTCATGCATAAAGTAAGCCTCATGATAATAAAGAAACAAGTCGGCAAGTAGAGGGGCACAATTTGTTCCCATTGGAATGCCGACAGTAACAAATATGTTGTCAATCGAGAAATCAAGCATCTTGATAATATCAGTTTCAGAGAATTTTCTGTTTGATTCAGAGTGATCCTTTGCAAAGTAGGATTTATCCCTCCCTACAACAAGATACTTATATCTACGTTGGCCATTCTTTTTTATGAAGCAAATCAATACCAACTCTTTCAATTCGTCTTTAAGTTTGGAATGTGGAATTCTTGTGTAAAGAGTAGAAAGGTCAAATGTTTTAATACTGTTACAAAATGAAAGAGAGTTAGATTGAATGTACTCTAAAAGATATTTGGATCTACATCTGATTCACGCCACCTCTAGAATAGACAGTTTCACAATAACTCTGAAGCCCGTCTTTGATTGCTGATAAAATAGATGTAAATAATTTAGAAAGAGGTTTCGTGGAGTACTTGGAAGACCCAGCAATATACCGTTGTTTGTAAGGACACTTATGTAGTTTAGGTATCCAATGCAGTGATGGAAGATCCAGTTCTTCATTTTTGGTTGAAATTCCAAAGGAACATAGAACAGACCTATCGTTATCCAGGATTTCCTCTTTGGTGAGTGTCGTGAGGGTATATGTTGAGTTTCCAAGTGAATTGTCAATACCTAATTCGTTTATCAAGCAGTTAAGGGCATACGATACAGTTTCGATCCAGTATTTACAAGTTCGTAAAAATTTGCATATAGGCTAGTTTTTACCTGATTAAATCAAATATGTAATAAAAAATATACCTTCATGTGCTACTTTTTGAGCAAAATGAGGTCGAAATTTTGTATATTTGCTCAAAATTCAGATTTGTGGCCGTAATTTCTTTTTTGAAAAAAAGACATAACTTTTTTGTTATAAAAGATAAACACAAATTGTTCTTTGTTAAATAATCGGTAATTTCTGTATTTTATAAGTATCATAAAACATTATGCATTTTTTATTCAGAAATAACTCGTATTTATCAAATGCTCATGAATTAAGGAAAATACGTCATTTTTTGCTGCATGTTTATCAAAATTAAAAAAAATCCTCTATTTACAGTTTTATAAAATTTGGGTCACATAATCTCCCTGCAAAATGAAACAAATTGCTGTTTTGAAAAATAGGGGTCCATGAACTCGTTTTCAAATTAAATCAGTTTGAATGATAAAAATCAGTCGAAAAATGCATCTTTTCTTGATATGTCACAGTTTGACGTCGCGAAAATAACATTTTACGTTAGCAACGTCATTACCTCCCCTGTAACTGTATCGTATGCCCTTAATGTATCTGCGGGGACATACTTGTCATGGAGGTAGGATAATTTTTTTGCAACATTTGGGTCTTTAAAGATTGACGTAGCATGGGCATTGATAGACCCATTCAGATTCTTAATTCTGATTTGTATCAACGACCTACCTCACTGCTCTAATCCATTCGGAAAGAGCTTATACGTCTTCCTTCTCGCGCTTAGCCCATTGTCTAGCATAATCCTCGACTGAATCCAACAGGGTTTCCCCTGGTTCAATTATTTTTTTCGCCACTTCTTTCGTCAAAACAATATATTTTTCGCCACTTTATTATTTTTTCGCTAAGTAATACAAATATATTTTTCTTTTAAAATTTTCCTTTTTTTCAGCCCCCCCCCCCCCCCCCCCCCCGCACACGCACACTAAGTAAGAAGTGGTTTTTACAACAAAACGAAGCATCTTATCACTTGGAATTGATACCTCGTGTAAGGTGTAGTCATTACATCGAAGGGTTACTCTCGTGCCAACCTTTTGAATAGATTTCTTCATAACGACAGTTTTCTTTTCTAGACCATCGGAAATAAGTTAAAGTATATGCTTGAAACACGTGTATCACCGAAATGACTTTGAAGTACTTACTCAAATCAATAATATATATGAAAGTTAAATGATAAAGTTTTAAATCAGAGACCTTTCTTGCTTTTGAACATTTTTCATCATAACAGCAATTTTCTTTTCTGGACTATCATACAAAAGAAGGAGAGGAAGCGTAAAAAATTTGCTTTAAACACGTGCGTCGCAAAGTGGTTAAGAAACCTTTTTGTGACATATGACAGAAGCCATTTAACTATATCATTTTGTCATATCATACAATCAACACCTTTATTAATTAGTCCTTTGATGTCGATAGCTATGAATGCAATCAGCCGCTTATTGATTTTCGGTCAAAATCTTAACGAGTTCAAGGTGAATTCCGAGTATTGTCTGATCGGTAAAGTCAGAGTTATATATTTCTTTCGCCAAATTCTTTCACCAATGACAAATTTTAATCGCCACAATTGTTATTTTTTCGCAAATTGCGAAAATGGCGACCGCCAGCGGAAACCCTGGAATCCAACAACATTTCAAAGTTGTATTCTCAATTAATGGATTTAGGCTCACGATATTTCGGACCTTTCGATAACACATTTCTTAGAGAAGTGTTATTAACAATGAACTAGCACAAGTTCAATCAGGAGGTTTAGACTTGAAGTCGTCAATATCGAGATCCTGCAAAACGTGTTTGTAATTAAAAATTTTAGTTGAAATTAAAGGTTTGGTATAGGTAAAATAAATGATTGGTACGGTCTGGTATTTTCGATTGAACCAATTTATGATGAAGGATATTGGCTTAGTTGACGCCATAGAGACCTTTGTTGGCAAAGGAAAGATTAAGGAAATATATTTTCTCTTTTTCATCTTTTCCAATGCATACTGGCATGAAAAGTCTGTGACTGGCAATATCCGAAATTATAGCTTCAAATTTGTATTGGTTTGAATGAGGGTTTGTTACAGTGGATTCTTAACCTAAATTGAACAGAGAATGAAGTTTTAAAGGGGTAATGAATAAAGTTTCGTGCGAATGTGATGAATACCTACCGACTTTTGTATAAATGGCAGCATGTCATTAATTAAGACATCATGCAGATAAGGTGATGTATAAAGACGATGACCATGACTGCGTCAACGTCGAAGAGTCGAGTTGAAAATATTCATCACATTCACCGAGTTACACGAAGGACTGGATATAATACCTATACCGTCAATATTGTCATTGCAAACATAAGATGTCGCCGTTCCCGATTGTCTATTCCAGTAGTCCTCTTTTTGTCTACGGAGGGTCGTTGAAAGATAGGAGCTATGGTATATCTTTTCGATAATGCGAACTGTCATAGAAACGATGGAATGATCGGCTGATTGAAATGATGGTATAGAATGTCGTTAGCATTGAGATTAATCTGATCTTTGACCACACATACGTTTGTTTAGCCTTCCTCTCGTTTAACCGACGTATACTAATCCGCAAAGGTTGTGCTCTAATCCGTAGACGACATTTATCGATTTACAATACATATCACCGTAACTTCTGATAAAATATGACTAATTGGTCAAATTGCTTGTGAATTCCGCATCTGTAATTAAAATTTCAGAAGTTTTGCAGCCTTCGGTCTCACATTTCGAAATGCGACAGTATTGTACTGTGTCATCAAAAACCAAAATGTCTTTAAGGAGAACCGAACATGGCTGTTTATGTGTAATATTGCTATTGTCACTAGGACGATGATCTGAATGAGTCATGTTTGAGATAATTGTCATTTCTGGTGATGCGGGGACACCTGCCGTATCAGACGACACCGTGTCTATGGTGACGTCTGTTTCAGACCTTTTTATCCTGGGCGACGTCCGAGCCAGTTTCCTGTTTGATCTTCATAAATTCATGCAATTGCAGTTTTGCTACATGGCGGATGATGTCCTCGGGGACAAAATGTCCACCAGCAGAGACATCGACCCAGTGGTTATAAAAGAGGGACGAAAGATACCAAAGGGACAGTCAAACTCATAAATCGAAAATAAACTAACAACGCCATGGCTAAAAATGAAAAGACAAACAGACAAACAATAGTACACATGACAAAATAACATAATGCAAATAACATTAAATTTTTAATTCTGATTAAAATCATGAAAAGTACGAACTTTTTTTTTGTAAAAGTTTATGTGAAATTCATGTGAAAAATTTCACAACAAATTTTGCCTGTGTACCCTCTTAACAATTTAATCCCTTTGTACATATCGAAATATAACTGGGAACCACATGAAAATGTATTAGCCAAATCTGTCTGATTTTTTTTGGAACAATAAAGATCACATAAAGGGTAGATACTACATGATGGTTAGTAAAAAGTGAAATTATATATGAATTTGATCAGATGAGCTTACGACAGCACTAAAAAAATACCCTGTTTTGACAAATGCCTAATAGAACTCCAACACTTAAGAAAATAAAGAAATAAGGAGAGACACACAGTTCGTTCCCATACGAAGGCAAACAATTTGTTAAAAAGGTATACCTCCAAATTAAACCGATATTTTTTCAATAAGAAACCCAAGCATAATGATCACTAAAAACCAGTCCTTATTGATGTAAAACATTCAACCTTTATGTTCACTATTAACACAATATGTATGAAATGCCAAAAATCAATTAACATAAAGTGCATGCTACCATTTTTATATTGATAGCATGTTGTATTATTTCTTTTCCAATTTGACACGGGGAATGGTGGGGAAGAGTCGATAGGATTTTTCCAGAGTGAAATAAGATAATCCAGATCTGTTTTTTTTAGTTTTTAGAATACACAATTGATAACTAGTATACCACTAGTACTATGTACGAGGGTAAACATTTTCATTGTATTTCGGGATACCTTCTGTCACTGCAAACAGAATTTATGTCAATCTAATAGACAATTCCTTTGTAGAACTTGCAGATGGTCCAGCAATATACCGTTGATTTACGTTACACGGAATTTAGTGAAACTTAAGTATCAAATAGAATCAGATATGCCCTTCCATTTGCTGTTTAAGGTAAACGCATCAAATATACCAGAATTGAATGATTATTTTATGTTTACTGAAGCCACGAAAAACTTCGGAAAAAAATGTCATCATTGTCAGATGATGTGTTGTTGTAATTCGGATTACATGAGTGCTCAAATCTGAATTCTTATATAAGACACCCGTAGTAGTACGATAGACTTACAAGACAAACAACATATCATTCCTATACAGGTTAATATATAAGTTAACATATTTTTTATTCAGCCATGTTGGATCTTTGCGATCATTCAGGTGAATAATAATAATAATATTAATAATAAAACTACATTAAAATGGAATATATTAATATCTCTGGACTTATACATCCCGCTATTGTGTTATTCTACTATAATGTTTTGTATTCTGGTCTTTCATATTGATGATGCTTTGCCTATATGCCCTTTTGGGCTACTTTTATACATAATGACTTGGCCCTTTTTTCAATAGAAATACACAATACGCATATAGACAAGCGACAAAAAGGGAAGGTAATAGGCTATGCCTAAAACACTATAGACTAATTTATTTTCATACTTTGAACGATAAAACTCTTTTATATCGATCTCTACATATGCGACGTCTACATTCTGACGTCAAACGCGCAATTCTACGTTATAGTCAATGTTAATCTAACCATTCAAAATTCAACACAATAAGAAAGCAATGATTAACGTTGTTTAATTTGATATGTGCTTCTTTGTTAAATGTTTGTTTGTTTTTATTGTGATTAAGATACTTGTGGTACTTGTACATCCAGTCATTATTCTTAATGATATTCTCGTATTTTTGTCTTTCATTTTTCTGGTGTGCTTTTTCTATATGCCTTTTATTGTTTCTTTGATACATATAGCGTGTCACGGTGCTTTCACATCCCGTTATTGTGCTATTGTATAACTTTTTTGGTTTTGTCTTTCATTTTCTGATATGTGCTTGTCGGAAGTCATCTTGATGACGACAAGTTCTTAAATACGCACGACATGCTGATACTTTATCACGATTTCAGGCTTTGTTTATATGAAAACGGTGATTTTACCATGCTTGTTGGTATTTAAGAACATAATCTTCTAATTAACTTAATCCGGTTTTAATTCGATGATAATCCATTTGGTAGTTAATGCCTTATTAATCTCACTGCACAAACATAAGCCTTATACAGATGTTCGTTGCACAAGTCTTCATACGTAATAATATATTAAACATTTATAAAGATATAATTCAAAACTGATAACGAAGCAACAGGTCGATATACAAACAAAATGTTAATTATCATCTAAGGATGAAGGTATTATATGAGCTTAAATAGCAATAATATTTTGAAATTTGCAGAACAATTAATAACTACTATACTTATTAGACCGCACATGGTATTAGAATTTTGAAGATAAGCCGTCACAATCATGATATCACACCTTTTCAAACGAGACAGCATATGCTGCTGATCTTAAAAACGAAAAGTCACATGACAGCTCTTTTGAAATGATAATGCGCATGAATGTAAGACTTTAAAATGAGAAAACGCATGATAGCATATCATTTAAAGAATTGAATGACACATGATAGAAGATCTCCTAACGTAGAGATGAGTCGGCATTTTTGGACACCTGTTTAGCTTGCTGTTCTCTCCGTGTTGAAGACCGTACTTTGACTTATAATTGTCTTTTATAAATTTTGACTTTGATGGAGAGCTGTCTAATTAGCACTAATACAACATCTTCTTATATCTATGATAGCAGATCCTTTAAAATAAGACAACACATGATAGTAAAATATTTGAAATGAGACGGCACATGATACAGACTTGTAAACTTCTGTTTCTATTATTGCCAAAATGTATCATTTATCAATACGAAGTTAAAGACTGTTTTGTGACAAAACTGGATACTTCGTCAGGATGTTCTTTTCGCTATTTTCGTCAAATGAGGAAACATAGCTTTACATTTGATCAATTTTTGATTTTATGTATAAACTCTAACTAAAAACTTTCTATCAAATAATTGTTTAACAGGTGTTCATGGTGTTGACCTTTGTAATGAATTTACTGTAGAGATGCAACGCGCTTCTGGCTTAACAAAATTTAATCATGAAATCTATTATGACGTTTTTTTTTTATCAACTATACCTTTTTTGGCTGGCATCCTTGTTAGATTGATATGTATGTTTGCTCGATTGTTTAAAGCATTTTGTTTTTGTATTTGTTTGGTATTTATTTGTCATCAATGTTTACAAGGATTTGGATCCGCATTATTGTCACATCAACCTATTATATCTGTTTTGGTTGTTCACTAAATTTTATCAATATAAGTACCTTGTATAATAAACTCATCATAGATACCAGGACTAAATTTAATATATACGCCAGACGCGCGTTTCGTCTACAAAAGACTCATCAGTGACGCTCGAGTCCAAAAAAGATAAAAAGGACAAATAAAGTACGAAGTTGAAGAGCATAGAGGACCAAAATTCCTTAAAGTTATACCAGATACAGCTAAGGTTATCTATGCCTGAGGTAAAAAAGCCTTAGTATTTCAAAAAATTCTACAATTTTTAAACAGTGCATTTATAAATATAACCATATCAATGACAATTCCTGTCAGCACAAAAAGTGCTGACTACTGGGCTTGTGATACCCTCGGCGAAATAAATCTCCACCAGCAGTGGCATCGACCCAGTGGTTGTAAACAAACTCATCATATATACCTAAACAACTATCATACAATAAGAAGATGTATCTATCTATAAAACCAGGTTTAACCCAATATTTTCTTCGGTATATATGCATGTTAGTTTAAGCTGTAGCTGTTAGGTCATGGTTAACAGCTTTAGTGCAATAAATCTATATCCTAGCGTTAAAAAATATAATATGGAAGTGGTTTTTCACTTGTTCCGTTAGCTGATAGCATTTTGTTTTGTAAGTTTTTATGGAGTTCCCCATTTTGAATTTGCCTTGGGGTTCAAGATCTTTTGTTATATATATTTTGTTAGTTTGTCTCATGTGCAATTATACTAAATCTCCTGAAGAGAATAGAATGTCGTTGATATATAGAAATTGTTTTTGTCCATCCCTCCGTCTTTCTGTAAGCCAAAAAAACGAAGTCTTTTGGTTTTAATGGTACATGGGTCAAATGTTGAGGTCACTGGTACTATATTTTGTAAATGATTGAGAATGGTACTATGATGTTTTCTTGCTTAGTTGAAATGAAACGCATATAGATGGAAGAGAAAGAAGAAAGAAAGAACCCAATATATTTTAATGTTTAATTGGATAAGAGTTCAGGTCACTGTTACATGTCCTTATCACAAAACGGAATGTTTGGGAAAAAAAGATTTCTTAATGGTAACTTTTGTTACTGGCTTGGGTGATTTAAGTAAGATTTATATAGATGCAGGATAACAGTAAAGGAGAGGAAACCTATTGGGGTGAATTCAGTAAATAACTATACGTCATCAGGGACCGCCCATTTAGGAGAAAGCTTTCTGTATAAAACTGAAGTCCTGTGCTCTTCTGATTGGTTGATAATGTTTGTAATAATATTTTTGGATAGATGGAGTTTATGATAAAATAAAAAAAAAAGAGTAATGGTTGTCAGTAAAGGAATTAAGTGAGAATCTACAGTGTTTGTAAACAAGGCCATGTGAATGCCCTAAAATGCCGCATGACCCTATGTTTGTATTGTTTGAAAAGATTGGGCTACATTTGTACTTTCATGAATGATATATGAAAGATTTTAATTTCTAAAGGTAAATCAGGTATAAACTTAATTTAAGACAAAGATAAACATTAAAGTCAAAGGGAGATTTTTTACTAAATTTACCCCTATTATATGTTGTGCAACTCATGATAAATATTGGTCAAAATGTCTCTTCACAGATATCTCTCTAAAGTATATATCGGGATGGTATCAAACAACGAGTTGTAACACCTATATACAGGTGAACATTTAGAAATAATAATACTTGTTTATTTTCCTTAAAAAAAATTAAGAACCCCTTAAATGAAAATGTTTCTCTAAATAACTGCGTTTATCATGATTGATGGAGCTATTGACAGAAGATCTAGTTTTTAATTATTTTTTTATTAAAATGAATCTAAATAATAGTAAGGTTGGTGGAAGACGGTTTTGATTAATATCATGTGAGGTGACCCTTACAAAGTAAACCGAAATGGCTTTCAAGTTGACAAGTATGGTTTTTGATCATTCTATCATTATAAAAGGGTAAGTTTTGATAGCTAATGTCTTTTAGAAAGACACTAAACACGAATAACACAAATAATACTGTTAACGAAATAATCATTTGCTATTGAACATTCACGAGGTTTAATTTTTGTCTCGCCTTGACGGAGTTAAAAGGCGAGACATAGGTATGCTGTTTCCGGCGTCTACGTCGGTGTCGATGGCGTCAACAATGTATTAGTTTGTGATTAGGTCTAGTTTATGGTGAACCAAAAGGTGTAAGTCAATCATATTTGGTATGCAGTTGTATAAGCATTGGCACATTTCATTTCCATGGATATTATTTTGCCCTGCTCCCTCAGTCATGGACTATTGACTGACTTCGAAACTTTTGATTATTACGTCTTTCCACTTTTTGTGGAAAGACCTATTGTTTTCTTCTGATTACTTTTTTTTTCTTCCGCCTAATTTTGTTCTTGCGATAAATATTTGTTTCCCAATATTTCGCTAAGATATTTGGTATATGATATCAAACAGATTATGCGCTTTTCAAATTTACCCTGTGTAACCAATATTCTTTTCTTTGTAGGAGTTTTCTCCCCAAACACAGTTTTCCTTGTGTCCACTACTCCTTCGCAACCGTAAAAGATAACGACAAATTTATTATATAAAATTGCTCGTTATATCCTTCGCATGATTTGTCTATTTTGACCAAAGTAATATCAACGTTCCATATGATAGTTATTTCCCCTTATGCATTTGATATAAGTGATATACATTTCTATCTTGTAAACCATCAGTGATAGAGACCTAGGATGTTTTGATTTGAGGTCCTTGGTCCAAAAAAATGAAAATCAGGTCAAGGTCAAAGGTCAAGGTCATATTCTAAATTTTGAATTTGGCTTATTTTCACTCACTTCCAAAAACT
This sequence comes from Mytilus trossulus, assembly GCF_036588685.1. NCBI lineage: Eukaryota > Metazoa > Mollusca > Bivalvia > Mytilida > Mytilidae > Mytilus > Mytilus trossulus. The sequence goes on along the minus strand of NC_086376.1, from coordinate 63,711,161 downwards.
GTATAAGATATCCACAAATTATTTTTACTAAATTGTTAGTTGCCACATGTCGTAACACATAAATTTTTATCGCAAGGGTACGTTGAACGTAGAAGGGAGTTTTCTCCCCTTTTGTATTTAAAAATATGCGTATCGTTATATAACTCATTAACCAAATATAATTAAGACCTATGGTCTTTGGATTAGAGGTTCTTGGTTAATGACCTTGAATTTGATGTCAAGGTCATAGCTTAATTTGATGTTCTAGATTTTGACCTTTACTTTTACCTCATATGTATACATGATAAAGCCATGAGACTTTCGGCAAAAGGTATCAAACCCTTTAACCTTGAAAAAACAACCGGAAGTGAGCCTGTGTAAACCGGAAGTAGCTATTTTTTTTAAATTTTGGAATCAGTGTAAAATTGATATTCAAATATTATCGGGAGTAACATTTTTCAAACCGGAAGTAACAAATTACTCCCTTATATAAAAAATATTGATTAAAACCCATATATTTTTGGAATCAGCGTACAATAAGCTATCATTTGACGATTGAAATGACAATTTAAACTAAATTTTACAACTTTCATATTTAAATACAATGTTTTTGGTGGAAAGACCTAATTTTACATGTTTTAGTTTGTGATTAGGTCAGTTTATGGGGCCCCACAAGTGGAAGGTCAATGATATTTGACATACAGTTGTATGAGCGTTAGCACATCTCATTTCCATTGTAGTCATGGCCTATTGACTTTGAAAAGTTTTGTAAGTTATCATGTATTAGTTTGTGATTAGGTCAGTTCAAGGGGAACCATTAGTGGTAAGTCAATGTTAATTGGTATTCAGTTGTATAAGCATTGGCACATCTCATTTCTATGGCGAATATTTGGCCTCGCCCCTCAGTCACAGTCCAATGACTTTGAAACTTATCTTAGTTAACATGTATTAGTTTTTGATTAGATCAATTTAAGATGAACTGCTGATGTGAAATCAATGATATTTGGTGTGCAAATTTGCAAGTATTGTTTCCATGGAGATTGTACAGCCCTACCCCCTCTTTGTGCTTCATTGAAAATTAAACTTTTACATCGTTTACAAGTTAATTTTTGTATATAGATTTGGGAACAACTTATAATAAGTTAATGCTTTTTGGAATGCAGTTATACTAGCATTTTCACATCTCATTTACATGGAGATTGTTTAGCCATGTAACTCAGTCATGGTTCATTGACTTTGAATGTTTGCATAACGTGTGTTAGATGTTAAGGTATTATTTGATATTTTGATTTCAACGTTTGCATAAATTGTGTAAGATGTTAAGGTATAAAATTGCTATTTTGATTTCAACATTTGCATAATCAAAATTACAAAAAGTCTAGACATATCTCTGTGATAACAGTTTATGTAAAAAAATAAACATTACAGCATCGCTCATATAATATATTATCGTCTTGCTAGACAATAATTCGACCCCATTTAATTCCTTCTAAATGCAATGTTTAATTTGACCCCGCAGTTATAGGTGGTTTGTTTATGTGCCCAGCGAGTTCAGTTATGAGAAAAAGTTGAAAAGTAACACAATAGAGTTACCAGGACGAACAATTTCGTTGATTAGACCACAAAAATGTTTCCTATACATGTTAATATGTGAGTTTGAACACTTCTTTCAAAAACTTGGTCACAACATTATACATAAAATCGTCATTATTCTATGTTGAGCGTGTTTGTGTTTCTATTTGACGTATTTAAATTGGTGTTTATATCGAAGCGCATTACGATCGACAGTCATCGGGGGTCATTTAGATGACGTCGAAGATATTATTTCATTACGATTTTATGCATTCTTTACTAAAACATGTTTGAGATACTGGTTGATATTTGAGAGATTAATTTATTAATCAACTAAAGCTTTCACTAACCTACTACATAAGCTAGTGATTGCGTCAAATATTTGATGCACATACATCCATATGTAATGATTTATTTATCATTTACTCACTATTTTATCTCCATCAGGAGAAATAAAGATATAATACGCAATGATAACGAGACAAAAGGTCGATAATCCATATCACATGTTAATTTAACATCTAAGGATAGAACTGATTTTATGTCACAATCATATTTTGAAATTGAGAGAACAATTGGTCAAATTATTATACTAGTTAATAGACAATAACAATCAAATAAACTCATCATAGATACCAGGACTAAATTCTATATATACACCAGACGCGCGTTTCGTCTACAAGAGACTCATCAGTGACGCTCGAATCCAAAAGTGTTAAAAAAGCAAAAAAAAAAAAATACGAAGTTGAAGAGCATTGAGATTCAAAATTCCTAAAAGAGTTTCCAAATACAGCTAAGGTAATCTATGCATGAGGTAGAAAAGTATTTCAAACAATTCAAAATTTGGTAAACAGTTAATTTATAAATATAACAATATCAAAACCAAGGAGTAAACAAAAACTGATAAAACCAAAAGACATTTACATCAACAGTTACAAATAATAGATAAGAAACACACGAACTCCACTCCGGAAGGGTTAGAAGAATGTCATAAGAAATAATGTTGTCCTTATATCATGTGGCATAAAATTTGTGTCATTACTGATATAATACCAATATCAGTGTTTGCCTTTGATTTTGTCTGTGTATAAGATTTTTACTTTTTGTGAAATTTTTGTTGGTAGCTTATTATTTAAGATGCAAAGTCCCGTCCTGATAGATGAACTTTTGAAGGAAAACCGCACATGATAGAAAAACTTTCAAAATAAGAAAGGACACGATAGCAGAATTAAAAAAAATTCATATGCAAGCAGATCTTAAAAACTTGGCAATGACAATACAGTACATGAAAGCAGAATGTTTGAAATGAGAAGGCACATATCTTTTCAAACTAACAAGAATTCACGTGATAGCAGATCTTTTCAACGAGACTCTACTTGATACAGATCTTGATAATTCACAAAGCTCACGATAGCAGACCTTTAAAAATAAAAGGCCGATGATAGCAAACCTGTTAAATAGGGCAATGCATGCTATCAGATCTGTCGAACCCCATGAAACGAGGAGTCAAATGTTGGCAGATATTAATTAATGATACGACACATGTACAGGCCAATCTATGTTTAACCCTTAAATGTGCATGATGTGTTGAAAATTGAAAAAAAGTTTTTTTTCCATTACAGATTAGATTTTTTTATAGCTTCAGATTAAAAGTTCAGATTTGACAGTAAAGTTTTGTACATAGTAGGAATAACACGGTTTTATAAATTTCCTGTTTACAAAACTTTGAATTTTCGAAAAACTAAGGATTTTCTTATCCCAGGTATATATTTCCTTAGCCGTATTTGAAACAACTTTTTGGAATTTTGGATCCTCAATGCTCTTCAACTTTGTACTTGTTTTGCTTTATAAATATTGAGCGTCACTGATGAGTCTTATGTAGACGAAACGCGTGTCTGGTGTACTAAATTATAATCCTGATACATTTGATAACTACTTGGTACCATGAGTAGACCAGTACTGTTTTTGACATGTCAGGACTAATATACTAGAAGCAGGTATCATTGGTGGAGCAGAACTGCTTTTTATATGTCAGAAATAACACGCAGGGTATCACTATGGGTGCATTTTACCTCACCATATACCTTGAATTTCTTCTGCATCTTTCATGTGTCTTTGTACGATACTTGAAGCTCGATCTGGGTTTTTTTCAACTTTTTCTAGTCTTTACGATGATGTTTTCAGATTATGGTTTTGTCTATCTTTCGCTTACGAATGATTAAGAATTATTGCCCTCTTTGCATTTATCAACACTAGAAGACATGGCATATTCTTTGATGCCAATACATACATGTCATATAGCATAGCATTGCAGATTTCTTTTTTTTTTTATACCAATACAAAGATGTTCTATGTCATTGGAAATGTCTTTACTCATATAGAAATTTTATATATCATTAGAGATTTATAATCCTATTTAATATATTTTATAATAGTATCTAATCTTATAATGGTTTTAATTTTTTTAATTTTTTAATGGGGAATTCTGAATTATTATTTATGACTGTTGATGTAAATGTCCTCTGGTTTTGTCAGTCTTTGTTTACTCCTTGGGTTTGATTGTTATTGTTTGTTATGTGAAAGGCTTTACACACAAAAATGATAAGACTACATTGCTTGAAGCTGAAACTACACAAATAGAACGCAATTAATATAACAAACCCAGGAGATGGTTTACTAACCACATAACACATACTTTGGGTTAAAGTACCTTATTACCATTTGCAATCATTATAAATCCTATATAAAGGGACATCAAAAGTGAAACAATGAAATAAACACAATTTCGACCTCGCATCGATTTCTTGAATTAAGGGTAGATTGACACAGGTAATTATGGTTAATGATTCCCAACAGTCATTTTGTGATATTAAAAATAGATATTATCTGTTGAAAATGACTCCCAACCGTCCTCCAGAACATAGATTTTTTCTGTTAATATTGACTAACATCCTTTAACACTTGATACTTTTGGGTTAATTTATATAAATAATTATTAAATTTCGATTTTAGCTTGAAGCTATCTCTTGATGGGACACTTTAATCTTTGGTTGACATTTAATATGATAAAACCACTAAAAATCAAAATGTATTTAATCATAATACAACTGTATATTACCGGTTTCGTTCATTGCGAACCCTTTTTCTGAAGCAAGTTTCATCGAGATGTGGAGTTAATGTAATGAGCAAGCAACACTCTTTGCCCGAGTCGAATTGTGTCAAGGATTATCCGAATAAATAATGGTCAAACGATGTTTTGTTGTCGGTTAAGGAATACTAGTAAATGAATAAAGGTGCGCCCCCTGGGAACTTTTTATACCCCCTGTGAACTATCACCATAAAAAGGAAGATGTGGTATGCTTGCTAATGAGACAACTCTACACAAGAGACAAAAATGACACAAAAATATAGGTAGCCTTACGGCCTTCAACAATGAGCAAATTCCATACCCGTACAACATAGTTAGTTATAAAAGACCCCGAAATGACAATGTTTAACAATTCAAACGTGAATGTAAGAGACAACCGCTACCTCAATTCAAGGGCAATGTCATAATTTCGTTTTTAAATTGAGACTTCAAAAGTTCATCAAAAAGACAACCCACTAATAGTTAGATTAATAACAGCAGTAAAAAAAACTCCTTGAAAAAATGAATAATTATACATAATTAAGTCAATGTCAGACAAAACATCACTGTTTTTGTATGAGGCTTAGAAACTGGGGAATGAAGAAGCTTATAACGCTTTCGTGTCGAATACAAGAGAATTGATTATGATATTTTTCTGAATAACGTTTATACTACACCTAACGATGGCTACAATTAAAACTATAAAACTGTCAATACACGTATAAAACATTTATAAACATGCCCAATATTGTGAATACAAGTGATATCTGGTGCAACGTCAATTTGAATAACAAAGTGATATCTGGTGCAACGTCAATTTGAATAACAAAGTGATATCTAGTGCAACGTCAATTAAATGTCGCTGCACTAGATATAACTTTTTTTTCAATTTGGTTAACAGAAACAACCGGAAGTGTACAAACTGTTGTATATTTATTTCAGTTTGATTTGCTTTGTAAATTATTTCATTTTTACCGTTTTAATACTAGGTCACTCGCTATCATATTATACAAAGAAATAACTGTCATTTTATGTGATAACTCAAATAAGAGAAAAGATGGTTACAGAAGAAAACTTATACATACATCTTCATTGTGTAATGAATCTAATTTACTGCAGCTGCGTCAATCAGACTCTGTATGAATTACGGGTTATTAAGGGACTATCTGTTGTCTTTTTTACTTCCGCTCTAAAAATAGTAATATCCAACAATTAGCTTTTTTATTATCATTGGTCTGATTTTTGCAATCACGAATACGTTCCTGAGTTGTCGTGAATTTGAATTACGTACTTTGATATTACTAAAGGTATTTTTGCTATTTTACTTTTTTAATATGTCATCTTTTTTCCATACATATTCCGTACTTTAACCTATAATGGTATAATTTTTGAATTGTTGTTTGGATGGAGAGTTGTCTCATTGGCACTCACACCACATCTTCCTATACCTATATATTAATTGATTCACCCTCAAGTTATGGTCTATTAACTTTGAAACTTTTGCATAGTTTACATGTTAAGTTGGGTAATAAGGTCAGTATATAATAATACACTGATGGTAATTCAATGATATTTGATATACAGTTGAATGAGCATATGTACTTCTAATAATATCTGTAACATATTGTCACGCCCCCTCATTATGGTGCATAACTTTTGAATTTTTTTTATTTATTGCATGATAAAGTTTGGTTTTAGGTCAGTTTCAATTGATTTAACCAATGAAAGTCAACGGCATTTGGTATCCTGTTGTATTATCATTGCAGATGGTAACATCAGTGTAAATATCCCCAAGCTATTTTCTGCCTCCCTCTCTTTTATAAAAACATATGGTGTTAGTATTATCCGATCCTGTATTTTGCGAATTTGTTAACGTATTTGGTCAAAACAAACCAAGTCAAAACAAACCAAGTCAAAACACCCAAATTTCGTCCGTTAACTTTTGTAAAAAAATATAAAAGTAAAATCATATATAATAATATGCGTTCCGTGCGTATATCTGTGTTACTGGGATAACCGCCATTTGGTAGGTTCGAAATCATATTTTGGTCAGCAAAAACGGTAAGGAGCATTTCAGTAAAACGACAAAAACAGGAACCATTTAATGAAGTAAGTGGGCACACATTTCATTTGTTGGACGTTGTATTGGTTGAAGTTGATAGAACGACAGTGAACCGGAACTCCAAAGTTCCTGTCATTCAACTAATAACAAAATAGATGTTATTGGAGTTTTATTTCGCGAGGGTATCACCAGCCCAGTAGTCAGCACTTCTGTGTTGACTTGAGTTATCATTGATATGTTTACAATTATAAGTTAAATGTTTACAAAATACCGAATCGAATATTACTTAAACTTTATGGAATACTTAAGTGTGTATACCTCAGGGTTAGATTACCTAAGATGTATTTGGCAAAGCTTTAAGCAATTTTTGATCCTCAATGCTCTTATACTTCGTACTTGATTTGGACTTTTTAACATTTTTTGATAATGGCATCAATGTTGAGTATTTTGTAGACGGAACGCGCATCTGGCGCTAATATAAAATTTCAATTCCGGTATCTATGATGATTTAATTAAAACCACTAGGTTGATGCAACTGCTGATGGAGTTTTAATTCCGCGAGGGTAGCACCAGCCTAGTAGTCTGCACTTCTTTGCTGACTTAATTTATTATGCGTATGTTCATAATTATAAACTAACTGTTTACAAAGTACCGAATCAAATATAATTTAAACTTTGAATTTTTTAAGTACTACGGTTTTTCTACTTCATGATTGGATAACCTTAGCTGTATTCGTCCAAAATGTTTTTGTTACTCAATGCTTCATTGTTTTATATAAATTAGACCGTTAGTTTTCTCGTTTGAATTGTTTTACATTGTCTAATCGGGGCCTTTTATAGCTGACTATGCGGTATGGGCTTAGCTCATTGTTGAAGGCCGTACGGTGATCTATAGTTAATGTCTGTGCCATTTAAGTCTCTTGTGGACAGTTGCCTCATTGGCAATCATACCACATCTTCTTTATTATATTTTCAACATCGTACTTTTTTTCTGTTTTTTTTTTTACATTTTTTAATTCTACCTTCACTGATGAGTCTTTATAGACAAAACGCGCGTTAGGTGCACCTTAAAAAATTCAATCATGGTATGTATGAAAGTTTATATCTGAGGATTAACTTGTGCTTTCGCAGACCAGGTAATTTCTCTTCGTTTAACTATTTTTCAGCTTTCGCTTATAAGTCAAATCTGTGTCCATCTCGCACGAGGAAGACAGAAACTAATTCAACCGAACAGAATATAGTATCATGAGTTTATTTACAACCACTATGTTGATGCTACTGCTGATGGAGGGTATCTCACCAGCCCAGTAGTCAGCACTTTTGCCTTTTTAACATATTTTCATTCGACTTTCACTGATGAATATTTTGTAGACGAAACGCGCGTTGGGCGCAAATAAAAAAGTTCAATCATGGTATGTATGATAGTTTATGTCTGTGGACTAATTTGCGCTTTCGCAGACCATGTCATTTCTCTTCCTTTAACTTTTTTTCAGCTTTCGCTTATGAGTCTAATCTGTGTCCATCTCGCACGGGTAGACAGAAATTAATTCTGCCGAACATAACATAGTAACATGCCGATAATTGAGACAGTTACAGATACGGCTTATTTCTTTCACAGACATGAAGTGGAATATGTTTGTTCGAGTTTATTTTTACCCAACCTTTTTGAAAACAATACTATCATTAGACACGTATAATATCTATAAATTTGCTAAGTTATATGTCAAACTAATAAATTCTGGTTTTATTTCCATTATGAAAGCCATGTAATCATTCCCTAAAAAAAAATAAAAAAAATATTAATGTGTTTGGATCACAAAATCCTTCATTATTTGTCTGTTGATCCAATTATAATACCAAAGTGTCATAACGTCTACTTATATTTTCTTCTCTTTATGATTTGTTACTTACTCCCTCAATACATTAAACGCCTCCTTTTCTCGTTTAGATATGATATTAATACGCTATCAAACACTATTCTATCATAGCAAAGTTTCTTATTTTGTGTTTTGTTTTATTTTCAATAGTTGTATATCTGGCATAATGATATCCATATAAATATACTTTTATATAGGAATGGTAAAAATTATTATTTTTTTTTTAGACAATTCAAGTTCTCTAAATGGAATGCAGTAAAGCACTGCTCATTTTTTTTATCAATTAACATTATAGTGAAAAATGCCTGAAAAGGAAATGGTATTTGAGTTCGTATCTATCCAGAATTATGCAAGGAACGTTTAAGCCAAATAGAATCCTAAGTAACTGCAAATTCAGACTTAAATATCAACTCTGTTATAAAGAAATATAAGACGACTAAACACAATTAAAATGTTGAACATCCTCTTTTATGATTAATATGCCAACTTTTCTGTTTTTGCATATGCTGTTCATGTGAAAGGTAAATAAGCTAAGACAGGTTTAATCCACCTTTTATACACAATTTAAAGCCTTTTCCAAGTTAAGAGTGTGACAGTTATTTTCCATTCGTTTGATGTGTTTGAACTTTTTGTTTTGCCATTTGATTAAAGAATTTTCTTTTAGAATTTACAGGGAGTTCGGGATTTTTGTTATATTACATTTTTCTTTGTTTAACATTAAGTTTGCTTTTCAAATGTTCATGAAAAGAACATCGACTGTCTAAGAAACTTGTTTTAATGGTCTTAAGGCAGATCCCCAAAGCCATACTTTTCAACGGAAAACGTTTCATATGAAAAGAATTCCTACTATTTGTTAATCATTGAAATTATACGTAACGTCTACGTTTAGGTTGGTGAACAGGTTTTTCAGCTGACGATTTGTACTTATGTAAGGAATGAAAACACATTGTTCCTGTATGAATGGTTAACTTTATTTCTATGAACCAGTATTAAGAAGAAAACAAATACCAGAGTTCTTTAATTCATACTTCTGTTGTCTTCAAGTAAATATTTTTGCTGATTAAAAAAGAATAACAAGGTACTGAACTTAAATTTCTAAAACGGGAATTACTGTCAAAAAAAGAAGTAAATGCCAGTGAGAGACACATTTGGTATCTTTGACACCATAACTCATCTCATTTGTTAAAATAAATTGTATAAAGACTTTTCTTTCTGTTGCTAAATGCAGCTAGATGCGGCTACATGCAGGTACATGCAGCTACATGCAGCTACGATAATCTATAATATCAATTCTTGTGTTTGCTGAATGCAGAAAGGATAAACTTTTATTAGGATAAAAACTATACACCTTATCGCTATTCCCGCTTGACCCGAGAATCTGTCCCGCTTGAACTTTCGACGTCATACAACAATCTCTTTTCCATTGTGGCGTCAGATATCTCTTTTATGACGTCAAAATTTTACGGGAACTTGTGTGATGTCCAGTAATGGCGGATAAATAGCGATAAGGTGTATTGGCTAATGAGGCTTGACTGTATTTTTTTGCATAAACTACAGAAGGGTTACAAATTTTAGAATAAGAAAGCATAATATAAATAGGATTTTTTTTTATCAGGAAACTAAAATGATTAACATATATGACAAATATTAGCGGACCAGTAGTCGCAAATGTGTATGCACTTGTCAATTATGGGTATCATTGAAAACAATCGATTTTAATTTTGAAAATGTCCATACCGGGGTCATCAGAAGATAACTATGTAAAAATCAAGACCAACGAAAAGGAACAATAGCAAAAAAGTAAGGTGCACATTTTTTTTAATGAAAATGAAGATAGTAATAAGTGGATACCGATTTTCAATAAAACTCTTATTTCGTTATATAATCCTTGAAATTATATTGCATGTCATAATCAAACGTAACGCTACAAAAGAGAAAGACAAAAGATACTAGTTGGGATATACAAACTTATCAGATATAACAAATTAACAATGCTACGGGGAAAACAAAGAACGGGTACCACATGTGGAGCAGGATCTGATTACCCTTCCGGAGCACCTGAGATCACCCCTAGCTTTTTGTGGAGTTCGTGTTGTTAATATTTAGTTTTCTGTGTTGTGTCATGTGTACTAATGTTTGTCTGTTTGTCTTTTTCATTTTTAGCCATGGCGTTGTCAGTTTAGTTTAGATTTCTGAGTTTGACTGTCCATTGTTTTAGATTTACGAGTTTGACTGTCCCTTTGGTATCTTTCGTCCCTCTTTTAAAGACACATAAAAGTACACAATTTTTTTTTAAAACTTATCAAACTACAAAATAAGTGCCATGAAGTTTGAACGAAAAAAAAAAAAACCCCGATTTAAATAATGAATTATAGAAGTAAACTTCTAATTGAATATGATGACCTTCAAATGAATAGGGAAAGGACCAGAGGCTACTTGGGTCCTGATTCGATCACCTGGTAAACATTTGAACCATCAAAATTAAGAAATAATTTCTTCATGTCATGCTCTATGCTCATTTTAACATGGGTAGGTATTATATTTGTCGATATTTTACACTGAGCGTTAGCGAGGTGTAAAATGTGGTCAAAAATAATGCCTACCCATGGTTAAATGAGCATAGAGCATGACATGAAGGAATTATTGCGATTCTAATATGACAAATACAATATATTTATAGATCGAAGCGTACGAAAATACCGTAAGAATGTTTGGCTGTTCTCGTGTCCTCCCTGAGGAGTCTGTATATTACATTTCATATTTGATAAGTCTAAAAAGCAGGGCAAATATATGTTGTTTGATAAAAATATATAATAAAAGTTTATGTTAGCTGCTTAAATGTAAATATTTAAAAGGATAACGATGGAAATAACGTTAATATAAACAGTAAGTCCGTGCGCATTTGTCAAACATATTTTGTGTGCTTATTAGAACACGGCGTTGTTAACAAAGCGTAATAAGAACGTCATATTAGAATAATAAACAAACGTGACAGCAATATTTCACACACTGAGGAAATCAGATTGTAAAAAGTATAATTAAAAAAAAAAAATGAAAGGAAAATTTAAAACGGACAGCCCTGATACAATTGCAAGGCCAAAGCCCAAACAGAAAAAAAAACCAAATGCATATTAACTGTCTTATTTCTTACTCGGTACAGACGTGTTCCTGGAATCTATACTTCAAAACCATCCTGCATTATTTGTGTAGCTGTGTTTAATTCAAATTCACTTGGAGAATATTAAAAAGACAATTATGGTCTTGCTAATCGTTTTATCTCTTTACAGCTTTCTGCAACGACTTCATACTGCTTTTGCCAAAAATGCATAATAGGTGAAATGAAACTTTATATTCATAGTACAAGTTTTCAACGTTATATCAATAATTAGGAGTCGATAGACGATTTCAGCCATTTTGATTTATAGTTTCAAGATAATGATAAATAATTGTAAAACTGTTCTAAAAACTGGCATTCAAGGGACGAAAAGGTTGTCAATAAAAAAACCACCAGGAATATACAGAAATTTCCTTTTTTCAGTTTTGCTCGAACTGCTTAGAAGTTTTGAAACACGAGACAAACGAATCCATTAAAATCATAATGAGGATAGTTATTCTAAGAAATACCATATACCATTGCTGCTAAGTTTCAAAATATTTATCCGTTGTGTTTCAAGAGTAAAAGTTGTTGATAGTATTCGACGGACGACAACGCCAATCGTTGGCATTGTATGACACTGAAATTGTACCAGAAGTACAAAAACATATACAGAATATACGATCTCCAAACATAAAAACAACAGACTTTTTATAATATAGAACATTTTATTTTTGAGTTGTACTTTTTGAAAGTACATCATTACATAAAACAGGTAGCAGTCAATCCAAACCGTCTAACAATAGTTGGACCAAATTTTGGTATTATTTACCCTCTCAGGTTATGTTTATTATTGTCAACAGTGGCAACTTAGAAATGATCATGGCAATAAAACTGTGGAATGTTGATTTCAATGGTGTAAATGATGAATATCCATGACTGTGATCGTACGAAGATGTTCCCTTTTGGTGAATGTCTGAAATAAAAAATGGAAAAATAAAATCATATAACATTGAAATATTGGTCTTCATACTTTTACTGTGAAACACACCAAGTCGAAATTTGATTAACTGCAATGCATATTTTTACGCAAAAATCTAACCATGGCATTATTCATATATCTAATTCAAGTATTAAATGCACTCTCAGCCTTTTTTTCCCTATTTAGTGTGCAGCGTCGATACATTCTGTATCTTTTCGTTATATTAACATATTAGATCAAATTAAAAAGCTTAAAGTGGGATTTTTATGGATGACTATCCTACCTTTGAGTTTACATAAATACTTGTAGAACGAGAAAACAGGAAAAAATACAATACAAGTAGAATTAGCGTATTCCTTTGTTATAAATAGTCAGGAAAGAAACTGAAATTAAATTTTCCAATTTTATTATTTAATATGTATTTCCCCAGACTAAGTGTCCTTAACTTTATGCCTATCGTTTTATCTTTAGTCCGTTATAACTCACAATTGTTCTCTGTTCAATTCAAGTCGAGATTATATTTGCAAATTTTAGTGAAATGAGCATTAATATTGCCATCACGTAACAATAAAATATTTGCCTAAATCAATCATGTGTTTGTCCTCTTACTCTGAAGTTCAGATGAAAATGTTACATTCATTTGACATATTATTCCTATGGTGATGATGAATATCTTCCGTTAGGTTTGTTCACAATTAGCGGTGGAGGTTTCTAGCTTTATTATTGTATAACATCCCATTTGTGTATTGATATCTATTTTATTCTTTCAGATGGAAGATATTACTGTTTTTTTCCTGGTTTTCGACTATGTTACTATGTCAGCTTATACATTAATTTCTTTAAATACCACACATTCATAAGAGAAATAATCTGTCTGAATGCAAAGATGACATCAGTACAAAGATAAGATATTTGTTAGTGAAAGATTCAAAAGAACTTTAAGAAGTGGGCATGCATATTGTACTTATAAATTAGATTAATAATTCTTCAATATGTCTGTCGTCCAGTCATCATATCAAATTAACTGACATATGTTGTTTTTGTTTTTGATATTTTGTAAACGCCAACGAAAGAATTATTCAATGTCAATTTTTATCGTTATCACTATTGTTTTCTCCCAAATTAACAGTGTAAACATATTAATTATTAGTATAAATGAATGGGTTGATAATGGTGCAGTTTATTTCATTCACGTGTATCTACACACTACGAGATGTTATTAGCTCATAATTTTGGTACCCATTCAATACAAGTATCAGCTTCTCACAATATAGATTATTATCTCGTCCACTTATATTTCCTACTCTTGGTTATTTTACTAAATTAAACTTTACATCTGATATGGAAATTATATTCGTTGCATAATATATAATTAAAAATATTTTCCAAATCTTAGACCGGAAGAGAGACTGTTCCAGCAAGGAAGCAACTCGAGTCTGCATATGAATAACAGGGCAAAAGAGATAAATATCAATTAGACAGCAACACTAAAGAAGTGTGCAGTAATTGTGTCTTTCTGTTTTGTTTTGCTTTTCTTTCTGCATAGTTCTCCTTCTTATAAACAAAATGCGTTTTGATAATAATGAAGCAGAAGCCAGGAGTTTATCACCTTTATATTTTTTATTTGTAAAATACCAACCTTTAACATCATATATTGAGGGCTTCACATTCACTATGTAATTTCTCAGCCTGAAATAAAAATACAAAATAGTTAATGCTTGCGCAAAACAACTGAACATTTTATTGTCTTGAATGCGGTATACGCTATGGACAATCTTTGAGTGGTCACACAACTAGGGGTAACCTTTTGGACTTCAACGATGAGTAAAAGATGTACCGCATAGTTAGCCGTAAAATCTATAAGTCTTTTGATATGGAATTTCATTTAAAAACGTTATATTACAATAGACATTTAATAAACCACAGAAAATGTATCCGCATAATTCAAATCATTTTCGAAAATATTAAAAATACAATGGATAACTCTTTTAAGTAAATATATCGTATATGGTAATGATACATTTATAACGGAATAAATTCTTGATTAATTTTGTTATCCTTGAAAATCAGTTTTTACAATCTTTCACGACACACTTTTAGTTTATTTTATATATTTTCTCTTTTTAACTGTCCTTTGATACAATTACCATTTTTGATATTTCAGCAAATTTTCTGGAAATAGAACTTGTAAATTTTATTTATCGTATAACATGCTAAAAGACGACCGACTAGTATGTTTCGCTATGCATAAGAACATTAATGCAAATTTAATAAGGAAAACATTGATAGCTTGTTATCCCACATTACATTTTATATTCCGATGATTCAAGGATGTGATGGAACATATTGACATCAAATTGACTGAGAAATCAAATGAATGACAATTAATAAGGCATGTATTGTAACAAAGAGTAATTACTAAGAAACAATTATAGACCGGTACTGTTAAGTCCTATTCTTATCTTTATTAACGCGCGTCAATTTCTTTTAAAATTAGATATATCAAGTCACTAATGGCGCGGTCCACGGAGGATATCTTAGTGTCTAGTTACCAGATTGATTGACAGTTCATGGGGGAAAAGCCTAAACTCCTCTAAGTAAAATTGAAAATACGGTGTCAAAGATTGCAGAAATCTGTGAGAATCAAAGAAATTTATGATTATACAAATGTTTGACACGTTTGAAAGCAGTCATCGTTTCCATTCATCATGATAGGGAAGAACATATTCAATATGCAAAGGATGATAAACTAATTTATCAAGCAGGGAAAGACTCTTTTCATGCCTTTTGACATGCATTATATAATAGCTAAAAACTCACTGATAGATATTAATTCATTGCAGATTGCAAGCAAAGAATTGAACAGAGTCAATTATCTATGATGTGATAGAGTCAAGATTTTTTTCATAAACTAAAAGTTTAACCTTCCCACTATTCACCTGCTGGTGTTGTTTCCTTGTATTGATGAATATTTTATCCTTTCATGTTGTTTAGGATTACATTAAAGGCGAAATGAACTTGTAGATGATAATGAAGATAAATATTATCCTTTCGTCAAAATGAAAATGGCTTTGGAGATTTTGTTTTAATTTTCACTACGCATTAGCTAAATAAGCTGTGTCAAAATTAATGTTTACACACTTTAATTATTTAAATGTGAGTGCGTGCCTCAAGATTTGGAGTTTGAAATAATAGAATTCAACAATATATCAAAACTACGAAAAAGACAAAATACTTGGAGAGGTACAAAGAAGGTGGTAAATGGAAGAAAATTGTTGAATGCGTTGATTTATTCTGCCTTTAAAATTTATTACAATCGTGGTTAGTGTAAAGAACAATATACTTTTCGCACTGCGAGAAGAAAAATCAAATCAAAGTTTGTGAAACACACATGTGACTCTTTACAGAAAACTTGGCGTGAATATACATGATACTATAGAAATGCTATTTTAGTTATACTGATTATAATGATGATTTAAAATTGCACTTATCATCTTAAATAAGACTAGGATTCGTAAATTTAAAAAAAAATGAGATAAACAAACAAACATAGAATAGACCGTTGGTTTTCCCGTTTGAATGGTTTTACACTAGTAATTTTGGGGCCCTTTATAGCTTGTTGTTCGGTGTGAGCGAAGGCTCCGTGTTGAAGGCCGTACTTTAACCTATAATGGTTTAATTTTTAAATTGTTATTTGGATGGAGAGTTGTCTCATTGGCACTCACACCACATCTTCCTATATCTATAAGCAAATTGAAAAGTTTCATGAATTTGAGCAAGTCTATGTTTGCATAATCTTAATAAATCTGCGTTCAAAAAAACGATTGTAAGGTGCATATTGAAACGTGTTTAAATTACAGAAGGGTCAACGATGTATGTTCGTCAAATTTTTCTCTTTTAAATCACCTTTTACGGCAATCAAGACAGACTTTTTAAATATTCTTTAATATTTATCATCCTTAACCGGAAATCTTGTAAGCAATTAGGATTAATTGTTGTCTTTTATATTTTTTGTTCTATAATATTAGGAGAAGAACTGAACAATAATTTGTCTATATATATACGAAGAAAGGATGTACAAAACCTATTCTAAAATAAACAAAATGTAGGAGTAAAGTTGTCTACCAATACTGGTACCTTTTGTTGAACTGTTACAAAGTCATCTCAAGTATTTACAATAACGAATTCGATCAATCAAGCTAGTTCTATAAAGAATTAAAAGGAAATTTAATTGTAGCAATCGGAACCTATAATTGTCAGCTAATTAGACAGGCTGTGGTGACACATTTATCGTAATAGTCTTGAAACAGTATTCAAGTAGATATACTACCAGACTCGAAACCATGGCGATGCAATATATTTAGTGTTGTACACAATGAAAGTTACTTCAGATATTTACATCCATTCCTTCTTATTCAAAACTAACGTGTTTTGGCTAATCTAATTAAACTTGGGTATATTTTGTTCTAAATGAAAAAAATAAAATATGGGATTTAACATCTTATCAAATAATCTTAGTAGGTTGAGAACTTTCCTTTACAAAATATAGTATCAAAAACTGCCGAAAAATTTGAAACTGAAGGGGCATTATGTTTGCCTATTTATATAAAATGAACAATCGCAGTACAGAAATACTGGCTTACGGAGACTAGAGTCGCACACGTAGGATGGTACCAAAGAGATTGAATTCACCGACAGCGATACCTGGATTACATTTCGAATAGTTAAGTTTACACATTTGGCAACCTAAGTTTGAGAGTGGTTCATTATTTCTCATGTTGTGAGACAATAAAGTAAACGGTTCGTAATTTTTATGTTGTATATTTAATGAGAACGTCCTAGTAATTTTACAAGTTTTACTTCAATATGTCAATTTAATTATAATGGTAAGTACATGGACCAAAATAAAAATTTGTTTCACGATAGATTTGTATTTGTTTACAAATATCGACAGCCTTAATTATGGTGTGTTTGGTCATTTTTCCTCTGACGCAGGTGTTATCACAAGACAAGACTAATGAATACTGTTATTCAGTACAGATCATATGTTGAGCATCGTACAATCTAATTCTTAATAGCAATCACTGTTATGAATCTTGTAAAACAATCTTCAACATTGTTTCGGTGAAATTATGTTTCTTTGAATAATATTATTTTAGTATAAAGAAAGGAAAGACTGACAACACTTGACCAAAGGAACAGAACACTGACAGTTTACACAACACTACCAAAAAACTTAGTCAAAACAAACATCGCTATATGTAGAAATGTTTGCGATGTTTTCATTTATAAATGAGAAAAGTCCGACGGTAGCATGTTCTCAATATAAATAACTGGCATTGGTAATTTCATTGGTGATTTTCTTTCACATATTATTTCTATTGTTATAATTACATCTGCCATTCTTGCCACTTATCATTGATTCACAGTAATAAATGCAAGCATTGGTTTCTAAAATTTCTAAATTTCTAAATTTACAGTATCGGGATTGTATTGGTGGATGAACAGTTCCATAAAATGCTGTTTATTTCGTAAGCATTCAATATAATCTATGTTAGTAATTCGAGATGAGACCATTGCTTTGTATTTGAATCTAAGGTAATCAACCAATATATATTTATACGTAAACAATTGTAACAATTGTTAAGGTTTCAAATGACTGAAGCAGAATTAACCAAGTGTTTACAACTATCTTTTTGAATATTTAAAACTTAACCGCTTTTACCTCACACATTTATAGTTGTATGTAGATTGCATCTCGTTAGCGGTTTTCGTGTCTCTTTTTTTTGTTTATTGTCTTTTTCTTGAATTCAGGGTTGATTTTAAATCGTCATTCATCTCCTGATTGATATATATATTGTAAAAAATTTGGTCTTAAAATTAAAGACTGAGAAATTTGAATATTACCAGAAATGAATGATCACACGGCAAAAGGGAGTCCTGTTCCATTATAGGGTTCCGTGGTGTTGCTTATAGCAACTTGTTTGTACAGAGAATGATTCGGCTCGGTTCTACGGTTGTACTGACCTTGCAGTGACTTGATTGCTTTTGCTCAATTTTGGGTGCCGTAATGCGTCTTTCAGATGATGAACAGCAATTAAAATCATATATTTTATCTATGAGACTCCTGTGTTGATTTAGCAAAGTGTTATGAAAATCTAATAAACAGAACATGCTCATTATTCTGATTTATAGATTAAAGTTTGTGATGATATTAACTGTCGCTCTACACAATGTAAAACCTTTGTTTGGCTCTTTCCCGACTTCATTCGCCACAATGGTTCACATAGTGGCTCGCGACTGATGTTTAATGTTAGTAATGTGAAGAAAGTCCTATAATATAAACATATTAATGGGATTTGAGATCAAATGATAGATAAAACTTTTACCAGAATTATACGGTACTCATCAATAATTGTTACAATATCATTATCAGTAAGTGATAAAAACAAAATAACTATTCAATTATTATCACCCATCAATACTCATCATTTGTAAAATAACAACTATTGATGATAATGATTTGTAAAATAACAACAACCTTGATTTAAATTATGCAACTGAAACGTTGTGTGCAATGTGATGTGTCGACTAAAATGTTTTTAGAAATGTGATATTTAGAACTACTCTTAAAAGAGGGACGAAAGATACCAAAGGGACAGTCAAACTCATAAATCTAAAACAAACTGACAACGCCATGACTAAAAATGAAAATTAGTCAAACAATAGTACACAAATGTACACCCAGAAATCATTCTCTTGATGCTTTTTATAAAAGAGATACCAAGGAGAATGTATGCCTTAATTCAAATGATGTTCAAATTTCCTAATATGGCTATTAATGTCTAAAGTTTACAACGCTACGATTTGTCTTGTAGAATTGATAGTGATTATGAATCTTATTTACAAAAAGCAGTTGTAGGGTCAATATTATCAATTCGGTGTTGACTTTCCTTCATCATGCTTATAGTTTAGGAATAATTTTAAAAATAAACTTAATTCTCAATGCACATAAAACGCGGTATGGACGTTTAAAAGAATAATTCTGCTCAAACCGGTATTGTTTCGAGTGTACAGCTTACTTAGACTTGAGATGAAGAACATCCGTATAATCCTAATCATGAGCTATGAACTTTGTTAACTTTGTGTTGGTATTTCGTATAAGGAATGATTTCAAATTAATTAATATCAGTTTTACAAAGATAACAGGACGGACTATCAGACAAATTTACAAATACATATGTACATTGTTTAGCACATAAATAAGGCTGCCAGCTTTTACCGTTTAAATGTTTTTTACGTTTGTGATATCTGTGCCTGTTATAGCTTGTTGTGTGGTGTGGATTTTGCTCTTCAACGAATGCCACACGGTGACCTATAGCTGCTAACTTCTACGATAGTTGGGCTCGGTTGGAGAGTTGTTTCATTGACATTTATATCACATCTTCTTAATTATATTTCGACAAAAAGTAAGAGTAGCTGGGTTTATTTTGGCTTTGGATGGTTCTATTAGTGTAAGTATTGATCAAGATATACTGGTATTAAAATATGACGAATATTAACTAGAGTAGGTATAAGAAATTCTATTTCTATTGCTATTACATAGAGCCGACTTTAACATAGCTTATAAGAATAAACGAATATTAAAAATATTGATTATATATTGCAATGATATATTTATGATAGCTGAGATTGTGTGAGATTACACAATATATTTTTTTACATTATGGAAACAAAACAAAACAATGTTTAATCTCTATGCATTTTTATTGTGGGGGCATTTACTTGATATCATATATAAAGTATATTCAATATATTTTGGACAAGAGCTATCTATATTTGTTATAACATATTTCAAATACAGTCAGTTATACAATCTTTCGGACCTTTCGAATACATTTGTAGAATGTTCTATATAATTACGATAATTAAAAGTGACATTTTTATAAGACAATATACTTCTTCAAGCATGTAAGGCTTGTTATCCTGATGAAACAGCAAATGACAAAGTAAATTATTAACGGCTATTATACAATGTACGTGAAAAAACCTTTTAAATTGTCTTTATACATTCGCTGTCTGATGGCGAGTGTATTTGTCTTGGTTTATTAAATATTAAACTACATGAATAATACAATAGTAACCTCTCGTACAATACAGCTATACGAAAATATAGAAGCGTTCGGCTTATCTTATTACGGAGCTTAGTCAGTATTTTTGTACCCAAAGAAACTGACATTTGGTAATGGAGAAAGTAAAGTTAATAAAGGAGTACTTGAACAGTTGGAAATCCAAGTTTAAAATCATATTACAGTTGAAAATAAAGCAGGCGAAACCGAACGCATATTACCAAAACCACACAAATATTTTGTATATATCTTTTTACATCGAATTTTAAGAAGAAAATTGCAAAAATGTTTCTGTAGGTTAAAAGAGAATAGTTCCAACTTTGTATGCATACAAAAACATAAAAGCATCCCCCTCAAGGACGCAAAAGATATGCAAGCAAGTGCTTTACACAGATTGGTTGATTTGGAATGAATACAAAGTTGTGTTTTGCAATTTTGGAAACACCCTTGAAACATTTGAAAAATACTTTTTAAATTAAGAAGGAATCTTAATATGAACATTTATAGACTAAGAATTGGTACATAACAAAACAGCGTCATACGTCACGACGAATTAATATCACTGTTAACTCAACAAAGCATGTTGTCTATGTCACGACACAACAAGACATAAAGGTCAGTCCCTAAGTTATAGAGGTCAATAGCCTATATTAGCTGCCATTATGCTTAAGGAATCCGATGATGAAAAAGCCAACACACAAACAAATTTTGTTTGATTAAGATTTCTAATATTTCTTAGAATTAATTCTCCAAAGTCATAAGAAAATCATAAAAATAATAATAACAAAATGTGAAATTAAAAAATATAAATGCGTGCACATTTGATTTTGTTATAAAATAAATCAATTCAATACAAGATTCTAAGAATAGTTACCTCGTTTAGTAATTTGTATAACTGTAGAATTTCATCTTGCAAATCCATGCACATATTTGGTCCTGAGCGCTTTCCCCATCCTGGCGTTCGTTTGCCCCATCCGGGTCGTCGAATATCAACTTTAAAAGTGTCAGATCGTTTTCCCCATCCAGGTCGCCGTTTAACTATAGAGTTGTATAAACTAAGATCGTCAAGAAGAGCTGAGCTTCTTTTGCCCCAACCAGGTTTTCGTTTTTCTACATCATATAATGAACTGGACCTTTTGCCCCAACCTGGGGCACGTTTTTCAATTTCTTCGGAATCGAACAACATATCACTTCTTTTTCCCCAGCCAGGTCGGCGTTTATCTAAATTATTTAAAAGATCATCGTCAAAACTTCTTTTCCCCCAACCCGGTCGTCTTTTATCAGCAGTTAAAAAGTCATTGTTCGTGTCATCTATAGTATCTAAATCTCTTTTCTTTCTTTCACTCGACTCATCTGAAGATGAAGCTATTATAATTGTTCCTAATAATGAAAAAATAACAAGAAAAATATTTAAAGTTTCCATAGTTCCCCGTTTCCTTGAAAGCAAACAAAAGTGACAGAATACTAAACCTGGCTTGTATTTATTGTTTAGGAAGATCACACGTCATTTCAATAGCCATAATTTGCTAAGGTTGCAAAGACCAATGATGAGGCTTGTAAAATTATCTATGTACTGTAGGCGTTGTTTGATCAATACTCTAGATTCAGCAGATCATATCTTCGCAACATTTCAATTAATGTCTGATAAAATCAAAATTAATATGCTAGAAAAGTTAAGAAAAAGAACATAAAATTTTTATTGTTTTTATTCCTTGGGTTCACAATCTTGAAAAATTGCAAAATCTGATGGAAGAGTTTTGGTCGCGTAATGACAGGAATAGTTGTTTGGCCTGAATTTATGTGTCCGGTTCTCGGTTAATTCATAATTTCTGGTAATGACAAGTTGAATTAAAAAGTTACAATCGATACTCCTCCGACTCTATCGATAATTAGGCTTTCTTTATAGGTGAATATATCATTATATGATAATCTTTAAACAAATTAGATTCAACAAATAAAATTTGCGTATAATGTCATGTCATCTAATTATCAAATAATTTTAATGATCAATACCCTTTATGGATTGCTAGGAGTAGCACCAATTATTCTGACGATCTTAAGTAACTGTTTGTCTTGAAGCGGTACATGTTGTTGTTGTTTATGTATATATTTATAGAATATCAATAAATATGTTAAACTTTGATTTCAACTGTATATAGTTTAAGCTACAAACATATTTTTTTGTCATGCATCCAATTTTACTTTGATAAATGCATACGCCTGATGAGCCTAGATTGTGTCTAGCGAAATATATTTATTTATATTTTAATAGAACTGTTTAATGTAACAATTAGCGTGTTTAAGTTATATTTTTAAAATTATATGAATATATGTATTATTGGAAAGTATTATCAAATTAATAAATTAGCCATTCGAAAAATAAAGATAAAACTACAATCATATAGAAATAAAAAGACTCATTCTTATAATTTACTGTACATAATAAAGAAAAAAGAGACAATAAGGCTTAACATGACCGAATACTATGTATTTATACTACTTCTACTAGGCCGATCATTTTGTTTTGTTGGCGGACTGGAAATGTTTTACCAGCCAAGTTAAAAGCACTAATATTGTGATATCAAAATTTGTTCGTACACACTTTTCTAAGCTATTTTAGATCAAGAAATTCAAGCTCTAATTCCTTCCAAGTTTTTGTTCATACTTGGGATCTTTTTTGGTTAATATGCTCTTAATTGTTTTAGCTCAGGGATTTTAAAATAGGCTCCAAACAAAGAGACATGAATTGTCGAATTGAGCATCTAGTGCAGTAAATTTTTCCTGATAATTATCAATATTGTTATTATTATATATTAAACTATTTTCGTTTCTTCACCGTCAGTGTAAAGCAACATATTTATGGATTTTAAGAGTGTTTGCCCACGAAGCTAAGTATGTAAACCAATCCTATAAATATTACATGAAATTTTAATTGCACTATTATGCATCCCAAACTGACCATTTATATACAAGTAATTTCATTATTGAAAAATTCCTAAACTTTAACGACATTTTCATTGATCCTTTTCGATATTGAGAAACTATTTGTTCGAAAGAATACAGATGAGGAGATAAGTAGATATAGGAAGATGTGGTGTGAGTGTCAATGAGACAACTATCCATCCAAATAACAATTTAAAAAGTAAACCATTATAGGTTAAAGTACGGCCTTCAACACGGAGCCTTAGCTTAAACCGAACAACAAGCTATAAAGGGCCCCAAAATTACTAGTGTAAAACCATTCAAACGGGAAAACCAACGGTCTAATCTATATAAACAAAATGAGAAACGAGAAACACGTATATATTACATAAACAAACGACAACTACTGTACATCAGATTCCTTACTTAGGACAGGCATGTTTGCCATTGGGACTAGTAACAGAGACCAAATGACTAAGATTTTAACAAATATTGGTCACTTTACAGTCTTCCGTAATGTGAAAAAATACATGAAGTGAACTAAAAAAAACACCAAATCATGACAATGTGTGAAACAGTCAAAAGAAACAGTAACCAACGACAACAACTGATTTTCTGGTTCTTTGATTGGGACAGGCACATAAAGAATTTGTGGCAGAGTAAAAATGTTTATTCTCTAAACGATAAGATTTTTTTCATTAATTAGGCCGTTAGTTTCTGGTTTTCTGGTATGTATTGTTTTACATTTGTGATTTTAGGGATTTTATAACTGACAATGCAGTATGGGCTTTCCTTAATGTTAAAGACCGTATGGTGACCAATAGCTGTTAATGTCTGTGTCATTTAGTATCTTGTGGAATTGTGTCACATCGGTATTCATTCCACATCTTCTTCTTTACATTAAAATTAAACCATAAGGTATTTTCATTATGTTTCACATACTTTTGTCAATACTAGTATGTGTATTAATTACTGAAATGGCAAGAGGTTGAGGTAACTATTTAGCTGTATAAGCTCTATAAATTTGAACAGCTCAAAGAAAGGGCAAATATAATAAGAAAATTTCAAAGAACATATTTATGTAATTGTCAAATAAACAGAAAAATACACTAACGTCATCAATACTGTTTACTATAATATATCACGTGAAAATATGATATCACGTGAAGACACTTTCATAATAAGTCAATTGGAAATTTGAATACTCGCCATAGTTGATATGAAGTAATCCTGCTACCGTTTTACTAATTAATTAGCCTACTATTCAGTCTTAAAAGATAAACGTGTATTTGAAACAATGAATAGTTATTGATACTGTTAACTTATTTCATTCTAAATAAAATATGCTGGGGAGGATTCGACCAGTAGGAGTATTTATAACACTTATTCTAACTTGATCTTTTATTCACAAACACTATTTAGTATACTTATCTAAATCTAATTAGTACAGTTAGTTGAATTATCATATACCTTTATCACATATTAACATCATTGTGATGTGACAATTTTGGCGGGATTAATTTAACTTTGAAGACTTTGGCTTATTATCATATAATGGCAACTAAAGAAAAGTAAAATAACAAAAATACCGAGCTCTTAAACTTTAAACGGAAAGTCCGTAATCAAAATGCAGAATTACATGCTCCAACAAATCAAACGAATGGATAACAACTGTCATATTACTGACTTGGTACAGACATTATTTTATGTAGAAAATAGTGGATACAACCTGAATGTATTGCTCGGTAACTTCACTTGTCTGACAGTCGTATCAAATTCTTTTATAATTACAACGATTTGTGAACAAAACAAACAGACATAATCGGTAAAGGTTTAGTTTAAACGTAAGCTTTAAGACCCTTTGTTCAATAATCTGCTTGCTAAGAAATATATTTGTCATTTTGTCTTGACCACACTGTACAGAATGTTTGAGGAAGCTTTCAGATTTTAAACAATCTATTGTATTTTTTGTTGCAATTCTTGTTTAATCTTTAGTTCCTTATGTAGAAAATGGAACATAAACTCTGGTTTTACAGCTAGCAAAAGCTATCATTTTATTAGAGTCGCAAAATTAAAAATCATTATAATGATATTATATGTGAACAAAACAAACAGACATTAAAAAGGAAAAAAATGAACATTATGTTACAATCTTTATCCATATGAAGACAAAAAGTAAAATAATATTGCATATACAAACTAAATAGACCAAACACCTACATTTAGGCAGAAAAAAAAAAGAAGACTACAAAACAAATGACCCTAGCACAAAAACACAATGTCAGAGTGTATAAATACCCGCCCACGCCAATAGAATATTACCAAAATTTAAAAAAAGTTAAAGTTAAAAATATAGTTGTACGACACCAAATACAATGAACACAATAAGATTAATCAAGATGACAAACAAACACTTCACCTAGAATATATACTTCAAGACCATTGTGTACTGTTTGTGAAGTGGATACGGGATGTCTATCAGCTAGATTTAAGAGTGACCTTTTTATCTAAAAAGCCTTTAAGGACCCGATGTTCTTTGACATAACTGGAACATCAACTTTCTATTCCGAAATAACTGGTTACGTTTTATATAGCTTTTTTAAATACTTGCCTTTATCTATAACGTATGAGACGAGAAATGACATTGATTACAATTTGGACAGCAAACGGATGCAGTAGAGTGAAAACAACGTTTGCAGCAATTATCTAAAACAACTTTTTGAAAAAATTGTTCGGTGTTAACAGTTTAAATAATGGTCAGAAAGACATGTCATCGTAAGCGGATAGGTTATTCTTAAAGGACCAGGTTGAACCGTCTGCAGTATTTGCCACGTGCTTGGAGGAAAGTAAGATGATGATATTAAGATAATCGTACCTCTACAGCTCGAGGAAAACTTGCTTCCACATTAGAGCTAAAATAGTTTAGTAAACTACTGAATTTAGCAATATATTAAGGTAAAATATTAATTTTTTTACCGAAAAATATTAACTGGAAGTCCTATATGGCATTTTTATTTACCGTATTGTACTTGATAAGAGGGAGACGAAAGACACCAAAGGAACCCAAACTTCTAAGTTGATAATAAAATAACAACATTGTGGCTAAAAACTAAAAAGATAAGTACACAAAACAAATCAAAGAAAACCAAAGACTGACCAACAAGAATGCTAGATGCCCCGATTAAAAGCGGTGCATTTCAGATAATTCTCGCTTGTCTCTCTATCACTGCGCTGACTTGCACATAAAAATATTTGTTTTACGGTCCACACAGCTACTTGAAGTGGTGGGGAAACATGACTTTTGACGCGTTTGTAACCAAGAAGGCATGTTATCCGAAATTGTTGATGGTGTTTATACATCTTGTGTTTATTAAAGAGCTAATATAACTTTATAGCCCTAACAAAACCGTATTTGGCAAAACTTTTAGGAATTTTGGTTCTCAATGCTCTTCAACTTCGTACTTATTTGGCATTATTAATTTTTTGGGATTCGAGCGTCACCGATGAGGCTTTTGTAGACGAAAAGCGCGTCTGGCGTATATACTAAATTTAGTCCTGGTATCTTTGATGAGTTTATTTATGACAGGATTTTAAGATACATTTTACCATGTCTTCGTCTAGGTTAACCTGCCTTATGCAACTAAACCTCATGCAGGGTTTTGTAACATTAAGCAGGACTGAATTTTAATATCATCTCTATTACAAAAATTACTAATACAACATGTCTGTGTGTGGAAGGTTAGCGATTTCATATATGTGTAACCCAACAGCATTCTATGTGAACGAAGCCAGTATTTTCGAATTTGTCGTTGGTTCATGTCTGTCATTTTTGTTTTTCGTTATAAAATTTTATCCTTTTATTGTCGCAGTTGATTCGTTTCAAGTAGGGACAGTTTATAGCAGATTGAACTATTCAATGGTTTCTCATTGTTGGCGGCAGAACGGCTACTTATAATTGCTTACACTCACTAAATTTGAAATTTGGTTTATAGTTGTCTTATCTCCAATCATACACCCTGTCTTTATTTTTATATTGAATGTTCACACAAATGAATTAATATTTGTTATTGTCTAATGCTTAGTCCGTTTCTGTGTGTGTTACATTTTAATGTTGTGTCGTTGTTCTACTCTTATATTCAATGCGTTGCCCTCAGTTTTAGTTTGTTACCCCAATTTTGTTTTTTGTCCATAGATTTACGAGTTTTGAACAGCGGTATACTACTGTTGCCTTTATTAATCAGAGAGCACACAAACAGTGTGGCTATGTAAGCTTTATAATTGAAGCGTAGTTTACTTTTGTTGTATCATCACAAGTATTCATAACATGATATCTTATATAGATCCATATTAAGTATTTCATAATTTACATGTATTACAACCTAAATTTACCATTTCAATGGATTAACGACCAAAACGTGATTTTTTTTTTCGCTTTTCTTACTTATCTTAGATTATCAAACATATATAATCAGATTTACTATTACGCATTTTACTCTCAGATTCCTTAATCTGGCACATTATCCACACTTTCAACTTGCTTAAGATTCAAAGTTCTGTTGTGGTCTGACACGATTTTATGATCTTTTATATACGTAAAACACGTTATTCATATAATTACTTATCTGAAGATTAAACATATATTAGTAGGGCTCGTTGAATTGTCGTCAACTTTAAATTCAGAAAATATTTTAAGGTTTTTATTATTGTGTATTATTCGATTGGTTACATACGTGAGTATTGTAAATATTAGAACTATTTTTATATTTTTGTATGCAGATTTTCCTTCCTGTAATGGCAATTATTATTCTCGTGTATTTATCTATCAAGCAGAAATCGCAATAATAACTGATTGGAATGATTTCTGAAATAACAGAAGCCTTTGCCACTTATTACCATTATTTTTCTTTGACAAATTTATAGAGAGTATTTTAAAACATTTGGATCATTTCTCAAAATGGTAACTTACAGAAGTAAACCTCTAAATCAGTTTGTTTAGACCGTTTCATACATATAAGGATTCTTTGTCATTATGTGAACGCCATTATACACCGACAATCAAATTAATAAATTTTGTGGTAGTTATCAGACGTTTTCCTACTGTTTTATTTGGTAGCATTTTTAACATCACGTGATATTGTTCTTGGGTTCGGTCGTGATATTTTAAGTCTTTCCTTGGTTAATGTTGTATAAGTGTCTTTATTTCATTTACCCCTTTTTAAGTCGACCTTTCACATGCACATGATGATAGTTTTTCATCCTTTGTCACCTGTCATCCGTTTTGTTTTTTTCTTATTCAAACTTCTTCTTGAGCACAATTTAAATGAACAGAACCTTGCAGAGATGTATTTTAATTTATAACATTTTTCCATTAAAGATGGTTTCTATGGGTCTTTTTATTATTGTCATGACCTACACTATCATGTTTTATCAACCCTTCTAAAATACGCTTTTAAGTGCGGGGGAAAATGACATATGACGGATCTATAATTCAGGTGGCAGGTTATCCAAACCTTTATTGGTGATTATACCCTTTTTTACACTCATATACATCTTTATACTATCAAAACATTACAAAACTTTACAACTCAAATATTTTTTTTCAATGATTGATTTTATTTTATTTAAGGTTCAGTGAATATTTTTTTTAAAACTGGATTTGCTTCTTTTGTTATGCCTTTTAAGGACTGATCGTATCATCTTACATCTTAAAGGTCACAGTTTTTCTACATTTTGATATTGTCAAGGTACGTTTATCTTGACTTTGAGTAGAACTGGTCTAACCTTGATGTAAACTTATTTAACCTTAGGTAGTTTGGTTAAAAAAATAGGGATTTATTTTACCCTAGGACTGATATAAGATCGATTTGGTTTTTATGGTTTTTTATTGATAAGGATCATGTTAAATCCAAGATGGCTCTTCTACAACATGTTTTGCTCATACTTGCTTTTTCTAAAAGATAAAGATATAATTCAATAATGCTTATCATTCTTCAAATTTGAGGCACAAATAGGAATTTTATGAAAAAGACCATATATATGGTTGCTTTTTAACTTTTTTGGATTCGAGTGTCACTGATGAGTATGTTTTAGACGGAACGCGCGTCTGTCGTATATACTCAATTTAGTCCTGGTATCTTTGATGAGTTTATTTATGACAGGATTTTAAGATACATTTTACCATGTCTTCGTCTAGGTCAACCTTCCTTATGCAACTAAACCTCATGCAGGGTTTTGTAATATTAAGGAGGACTGAATTTTAATATCATCTCTATTACAAAAATGACTAATACAACATGTCTGTGTGTGAAAGGTTGGCGATTTCATATATGTGTAACCCAACAGCATTCTATGTGAACGGATCCAGTATTTTAGAATTTGTCGTTGGTTCATGTCTGTCATTTTTGTTTTTCGTTATACATTTTATCCTTTAATTGTCGCAGTTGATTTGTTTCATGTGGGAACATTTTATAGCAGATTGAACCATAAAATGGTTTCTCATTGTTGACGGCAGTAAAGCTACTTTAAATTGCCTACACTCACTAAGTTTGAAATTTGGTGTATAGTTGTCTTATCTCCGATCATACACCATCTCTTTATTTTCATATTGAATGTTCACACACATGAATTAACGAGGGAGCACACCAGCAGTGTGACTATGTAAGTTTTAAAATTGAAGCGTAGTTTACTTTTGTTGTATCATCATAAGTATTCATAACATGATATCTTATATAGATCCATATTAAGCATTTCATAATTTACATGTATTACAACCTAAATTTACCATTTCAATGGATTAACGACCAAAACGTGAATTCATTCGCTTTTCTTACTTATCTTAGATTATCAAACATAATCAGATTAACTATTGCGCATTCTACTCTTAGTCTGACACGTTATTCAGATTTTCAACTTGCTTAAGATTCAAAGTTTTGTTGTGGTGTGTCACGATTTTATGATCTTTATATACGTAAAACACGTAATTCATATAATTACTTATCTAAAGATTAAACATATATCAGCAGGGGTCGTTGAATTATCGTCAACTTTAAATTCAGAAAATATTTTAAGGTTTTTATTATTGGGTATAATTCGATTGGGTACATACGTGAGTATTGTAAATATTAGAACTTATCTTCATATTTTTGTATGCAGATTTTCCTTCCTGTAATGGCAATTATTATTCTCGTGTATTTATCTATCAAGCAGAAATCGCAATAATAACTGATTGGAATGATTTCTGAAATAAAAGAAGCCTTTGCCACTTATTACCATTATTTTTCTTTGACAAATTTATAGAGAGTAAATTAATTTTTAAACATTTGTATCATTTTCACAAAATGGTAACTTACAGAAGTAAACCTCTAAATCAGTTTGTTTAAATCGTTTCATACATATAAGGATTCTTTGTCATTATGTGAACGCCATTATACACCGACAATCAAATTAATAAGTTTTGTGGTAGTTATCAGACGTTTTCCTACTGTTTTGTTTTTTTTGTAACATTTTTAACATCACGTGAAATTGTTCTTGGGTTCGGTCGTGATATTTTAAGTCTTTCCTTGGTTAATGTTGTATAAGTGTCTTTATTTCATTTACCCCTTTTTAAGTCGACCTTTCACATGCACATGGTGATAGTTTTTCTTCCTTTGTCACCTGTCATCCGATTTTTTTTTTCTTATTCAAACTTCTTCTTGAGCACAATTTAAATGAATAGAACCTTGCAGAGATGTATTTTAATTTATAACATTTTCCCATTAAAGATGGTTTCTATGGGTCTTTTTATTATTGTCATGACCTACACTATCATGTTTTATCAACCCTTCTAAAATACGCTTTTAAGTGCGGGGGAAAATGACATATGACGGGTCTATAATTCAGGTGGCAGGTTATCCAAACCTTTATTTGTCATTATACCCTTTGATAAACTCATATACATCTTTATACTATCAAAACATTACAAAACTTTACAACTCAAATATTTTTTTTCAATGATTGATTTTTTTTTATTTAAGGTTCAGTGAATATTTTTTTTAAAACTGGATTTGCTTCTTTTGTTATGCCTTTTAAGGACTGATCGTATCATCTTACATCTTAAAGGTCACAGTTTTTCTACATTTTGATTGTCAAGGTACATTTATCTTGACTTTGAGTAGAACTGGTCTAACCTTGATGTAAACTTATTTAACCTTAGGTAGTTTGGTTAAAAAAATAGGGATTTATCTTACTCTAGGACTGATATAAGATCGATTTGGTTTTTATAGTTTTATTGATAAGGATCAAGTTAAATCTAAGATGGCTCTTCTACAACATGTTTTGCTCATACTAGTTTTTTCTAAAAGATAAAGATATGATTCAATAATGCTTATCATTCTTCAAATATGAAGAACAAATAGGAATTTTATGAAATAGACCATATTTAGGTTGCTTTTTAACATTTTTGGATTCTAGCGTCACTGATGAGTCTTTTGTAGATGAAACGCGCGTCTGGCGTATATACTAAATTTAGTCCTGGTATCTATGATGAGTTAACTTATGTCGTAATAAATGTTTCTCACTCGATTGCAAATGTCATTTTCTGTAATTCATTTTGCGCTTGATGTTTTAATTGAACTTATTTAATTAACCTACATTTTAAACAGTAAAGATTTGCATAGCTCATGCAGTGAAATAGTGGAATAATAAGACAATAATGCATTAGACATCCATTAACGCGGCACGTGTATTTAGAAAAATGCATAAACGTGAACAATACGATCTGCTATAAAGTACCACACAATATTATTAATTGGAAATTGAATGCACATCATAAATGATATGAAGTAATCATGTTTCAGTTGTTTCTAGTTACTAAGCCTATGCCTCGTAATATGCAATACTGTAAACAAGATTAATTAAAATTTGAAACGATGTAAACAAGATGATGTTGCTGAAGACACGATTATTAGGTATATATTACATCAGTTTTATCTTGATCTACTATAAACGTTTAACCCGTTATTCATCTGTAAATATACAATATGGCAGTAGGTTGAAATGATGTCATATAGGGATAACGGTATTATTATTCTTCAATAGGTGATATTACTAAATTTTCTAACTTCACCACTTTTCATGATAAAAACCTTGAAAACCGTCATGTTTAATGCTTGTGCATTATGTGTGATACTAGTACATTATGTGTGATACTAGTACATTATGTGTGATACTAGTACATTATTGGTCTGTTTTAGAATTGAAATCATAAGGTAACATGACCATGGTCCAACGGAGCTTGGTATCCATAACTATCATTATTTTTCGACGAATCTATAAAAATCTGCATGCCCTTCGGAATAATTCCAAAAAAATGTTTCAATGTGTTTCAGAATTGATATTGTAAATATAAACACTGCGGTTGTTCATCAATAAAACAAAAAATATATTGTACCCTTCAATTAAATCACAAAACTCCTAAGTTGATTGCCTTATATGTCTTGTGTACTTGAAAGGTCAATCTAAAGGAAATTTGGAAACCTCAACGAATTATTCTATCAATTTTAGGAGGAATTCCTGTTCAATTGAGGTTTTTTTTTGTTCTCTTCATCGTGGATTTTTAATGCTATTTTTGTTTGCTGTCTTTTATATTTGTTTTTGTGCGTTACCACCACTATTTTTGTTTTACTGCCATTGTATCTGGCCCTTTTTTTGGAAGACATGACTGAGGCCAATCATGAGCTATTAAATCCATTGGCATGTATTCTCATTCTGATAACTTTTCCCATTTGACTTTCTCTAAGTAACTGAACATAGTAAAATCAGACCTGACAGAGCTGCTTCATACCTTTGATGTTTGACGTGTTTTCAATTTGGTGCCGATTCATCTTCAAGCATTGCCACCATTGTTTCATCACATTTATTTTCATTTTCTGTCATTCATTTTGCGCTGGATGTTTTAATTGAACTTATTTTAATTACCCTTCATTTCAAACAGTGGAATTCGTACGCTCATACAGTGAAATAGTGGAATATTAAGACAAAAATGCTTCAGACATGCATGAACACAGCACGTGTATTAAGAAAAATGCATAAACGTGACCAATACGATCTGCTTTATAGTACAACACAATATTATTAATTGGAAATTGAATGCACATCAAAAATGATATGCAATACTGTTACAAGATTAAGTTAAACTTGAAACGATGTAAACTAGATTCTGTTGCTAAAGATAAGATTATGATTTTATAGAAGGTTGAAATGATGTCATATAGAAATAACGATAGTATTATTCATCCATAGGTGAGGATAATAAATTTTCTAAAAGAGGGACGAAAGATACCAGAGGGACAGTCAGACTCACAGACAGGCAATGGCTTCTAATTAACTAAAAGAATTTTTCTTACAAAGACAGGAATTTGACAGTTGTTTCCATGTGCTCCAATGATGGTTTATTGATATAGTCAAATGTTTGGTCTTGATCGGATTTATGGTCGTTTTCTTAATTTACCTTAGAGTTTGGTATTTTTGATGTTATAATTTTGAATGTAGTAATTAGACACATTTAGCCCACTACTAGTATCACATAATAGCAAAGAACAAATGCTAAACTTTAAACCCATTCGCTGAAAAGAAAATGTAAAATCATAAAAATACTTAACTCTGAGCAAATTTCAAAATAGAAAGTCCCTAATAAAATACAAAATCAAAAGCTCAAATACATCAAACGAATGGCCGAACTTATACTTTTTAGGGAATTATTCTATCATTTCTTTGGAGGAATTCCTGTTCAATCGAGCTTTTTTGTTCTCTACATCCTGTATTTTAATGCTATGTTTGTTTGCTGTCTTTTTCTTTTGACTATGAGTTACCAGTCACCACTATTTTTGTTTTACTGCCATTGTATCTGTCCTTTTTTTGACGACCTGACTGAAACCTATCATGAGCTTTTCAATCCATTCGAATGCATCCTCATTTTGATGACTTGTCCCATTTGACTTTTCCTTAGTATCAGAACATAGTAAAATTACACCTGGCAGAGCTGCTTCATACTTATTAATATTTCGGGTATTTTTAAATTGGTGCCGATTCGTCTTTAAACATTGCCACCATTGTATCATCAAAT
The DNA here is from genome assembly GCF_036588685.1 of Mytilus trossulus. Taxonomy (NCBI): domain Eukaryota; kingdom Metazoa; phylum Mollusca; class Bivalvia; order Mytilida; family Mytilidae; genus Mytilus; species Mytilus trossulus. The sequence continues at coordinate 63,676,317 of NC_086376.1, read as the reverse complement.
TTCTGATTTGCTTATCTTTACGAAAATTGTTTTCAAAGACCAATTTAGCAATTGAATCATAGTTCGACAGATATGTTTCTGTATAGTAGATTCAAAGGTGCTGATCATCAGTAGAAGAAAACATTTAAAGTCATAAGAAACCTCAAATTAAAAAAAAATATGCATATACTTTTTATAACTAAATTGATAGTTTTCATTGTACAACTTATGTACATATACATTTTTCCTGAGGAAAATTCTTTAATATGTTAACATTTAGGAGAAGTTTACTTATTTTTAATTGCTTGCTTCCTGGAAGCAATTCGCCGACACATTTTCCGTATGCATAGTGACCCTAGCGTTACCCTCCTCGTGAAAATCCGGTGACCACAATACGCATGGAACTGTCATTGAATTAAACAAATTTCTGATTATACATGTTAAACACGTGCTCAATACCCATGCTTTTTGTGATTTGTTTACTACAAGGTGACAATCGGTAAAACTCGGCTTTAAAACGCGGCATTAATGAGCAGCCATATTTGTTAAATCATAACAAACAGAGAGAAGAAAAAAATGACGATTATATGATATATTTGCGAAAATAATGAAAAAATCGTGCACAGAGGAATAAGTTTATGATTTATATATGTGCATTGGTTCAAGAATAAGACAAACATTATTTTTCACCACTCACTCGTTTCATATGACTTTAACTACTCGTCAAACTATATAGGATTTCAATTTAGTTGGAAGTGAAACTCACACACGAAGTTGAAGAGCTAGCACATATAAAGTAACATCAAACACACTATTCAGTAATTATCTGTGAAAAGTTATCGCATGTTTCTGATAAAAAGTTTGACATGGCCTTAAAGGGTAAAAGAATAGACAAAACGACTTTCATTCCACGCATAAATATTCTTTTTCATAATTTGTCATTTCAGCCAAGGCTTTGCTCATCGCCTATCAATAATTGCAACTTTCTTGGAGGAAAGCGCAAAAATAAACTTTCTTCGGTTTAACCTCTACCACCCGAGGTGAGCTTGTATTCACGAAGTAATTTAAAGGGTTGAAGTTTTCTTTGTAAAGGTCTGTTTCATTGTAATGCATGCGTGTTAAGGTAAAAACTGCTGTCACGAGATAATATTGACCGGTAGTGCTAACTAGCCTATCACTATGTATAGTACTTGATTAAAGTGTTGCATATCAAATAATTTCATTTGATTTCTTTATCAATGTCATGGCTGTAACCATATTTTAACAAACCGTACAAAGACCAGTTAAGCGAGATAAACATGATATTTGACATGTTTTAAAAAAAGAGGCAGGTTATCCGAAACCGTAAACGGGGACTACATTTTTTCTTATAGATTTCATAAATCTCAATAGTCCTAACAAAAGATTTAACCTTTATGTACAAAATATTTATCACTATGAATTTAAACATGTTTATTAAAATGTTTTAGTTAAAGTTAGGTGCATATTTTAGGTTTTTATTTCTTCAAGCAGATTTTGAATTTTGGTTATGACATCAAAGGGCATACAATACATTTACAGTGGAGATAATTGCGTCGAACGTTATTTATTTCGGTTTATTATAACATATTGGGAAAAGAGGCATTTATTGAATGATTTTAATTATGAGCTTGGAAACTAATTCATGGACTCCTCTTTTTTAAATGACTTTTGGCTGTATTATGATTGAAAACTTTTCGAATCGATATTTATGAATTAATCACCGATGATTTTTTTTTAATCAGATAAATATACAGTAAACAATCATTTTGTATCAAAATTTCATAAAAAAAATACTATTTACAAAAACTTGTTACACAAATTCAAAACGCCAAGTACCTTATCAGTTTTCAAAATCAAAAGCTCAAACACATCAAACGAATGGATAACAACTGTCATGTTTCTGAATTGGTTCTTGCATTTTCTTGTATAGAAAATGGTTGATTTAACCTGTTTTTATAGCTAGCTAAACCTCTCGATTGTATGACAGTCGCATCAAATTACATTATATAGACAACAATAACAATGAATGAACCTAACAATTAGACATAATAGGTAAATATGTCGGATAGGGATACAGTAGTCACATTGTCTTATAATCTTGGTAACTAAAAAACAAACAAATATGTAACAAAGAAGCACAATATAGCATATAGATTAAGAGATAAGAGATACATTTATTGTATTATAGTGTCACATATATACCAATCATATTAGCAAAAATTGAAGACAAAGAATACACAAATTTACCATAGTCCAATTATTGAATACTAGTAACACAATGAAGGGATGTGTAAGTACAGAGCCACGTGATATACGTAACAAAGAAACATAAATAGGCATATAGACAAAGCACATAGCAAAAATGAAAGATAAGCATACACACATGATTTATAATAGCACAATCACGGGATGTATAAGTAAAGAACCACGCTATATGTATCGAATTAACAACAAAAGGCACACAGACAAAGCACATTAGCAGATATGAAATAATACAAGAATATCATAAACAATAATATAATTACAGGATGTACAAGTTCCACAAGAATTTTCACCACAATAAAAACAACCATTTATTTAACAAAGAAGCACAGAAAGGCATACATTAAACTTAACAACCTCATTTATTTATTTATTTTTTTAATTTTTTTTCATGTATGTTAAATCTCCCCATAAACGATTGAAACAATTTAACGAATGGTTAGGTTAACATTGACCGTGTCGCAGAATCGCGAGCTTAACGTCTGAATGTAAACGTCACACACGTAGAAGTATAAAAACAATTGTCGTTCAAAGTACGAAAATCATTTAGTCTATATAGTTCTTTAGGCATATCCTCTGCAGAATGTAAATTACAAGTCAACCTCTTCTTCTTGTCGTTGTGTATATGCTTATTGTATATTTGTAGGACTCAAATCTATGGTGGGATCCAAATCTATGGCAGATTCCTAATCTATGGTAAATGTAACGTCATGCCATCCCCAATCTATGGCAAGTTTTGTGATTTCCTAATTTATGGCGGATTTAAGTTGTTTCCAAATGTATGGCAAGTCTTGTGCAAATGGAAAACAGTACGTTTTTTTACCAATAACTTGTCTTAAGCAAGTGGAAATATACAACAACGGGAGCATGTCTACACACATTTGTGATATATACATTCTATAATGGTCAACCAAAAAAAAATCATAAATGATAAATTCATATACAGACTTCAAGATTAAAATGATGTGCTCTGTGAAAATTAAACATTTACTTTTCTACATTGGTTAGAGGTATAGGGGGAGGGTTGAGATCTCACAATAGATATAGGAAGATGTGGTGTGAGTGCCAATGAGACAACTCTCCATCCAAACAACAATTCAAAAATTAAACCATTATAGGTTAAAGCACGGCCTTCAACACGGAGCCTTGGCTCACACCGAACAACAAGCTATAAAGGGCCCCAAAATAACTAGTGTAAAACCATTCAAACGGGAAAACCAACGGTCTAATCTATATCACAAACATGTTTAACCCCGCCGCATTTTTGCGCATGTCCCAAGTCAGGAGCCTCTGGCCTTTGTTAGTCTTGTATTATTTTAATTTTAGTTTCTTGTGTACAATTTGGAAATTAGTATGGCGTTCATCATCACTGAACTTGTATATATTTGTTTAAGGGCCAGCTGAAGGACGCTTCCGGGTGCGTGTATTTCTCGCTACATTTAAGACCTGTTGGTGACCTTCTGCTGTTGTTTTTTTATTTGGTCGGGTTGTTGTCTCTTTGACACATTCCCCATTTCCATTCTCAAATTTATTAATCTGTGCATGGTACCTAGCTTGTTTAACCAATTCATTAAACCAACGAATAAGACCTTAAAAATGCAAGAAGGCCGCTTTTTATAAAAAAAAAAACCCAACATATTAAAAGAGTAACAAATAAAGATAACAGTTTGAATTTCAAATAATATTTTATTTCAGTGATATCATTAAAACATCTTTTTTATTTGATGACGATTAAAATCAAATTTGTATCCGGTAAATTTATATTTCACTTTATAAACTTTGCCAGCCATAGACAGTAAAATACTACGAGATAGATATATGATGTGGTATGAGTGCCAACTCTCCATCCAAGGTACAATTTATAAAAGTAAACCATTATAGGTCAAGGTACGGCCTTCAACACGGAGCCTTAGCTCATACCGAACAGCAAGCTATAAAGGGCCCCAAAACTCCTTTTTTCTAAAATATTCGGTACTGAAAATAGCGGTACCATAATTCATCGCAGGATACGGCCAGTATAAGACATTTTGTCCATCTTCGGGATAATAGGTCACATCTTCATTTAAACCACCCACAAATTGTTGTCAGTGAAATACCTTCATCTTAAATGGTGTTCAAATCTATGGGTTCCGCCATCGTTAGTGGCGGCGAAGATGAAATATGGCGTTATTCAATTGTGACGTTATATGTTACTCTTTCCCCTAGATCTGCCATAGATTTGGAGAAAACAAAAATCTGCCATAGATTTGAGTTGTTTGGCGTTTGTAACGTCACATTTGCCATAGATTAGGAATCTGCCATAGATTTGGAACCCGCCATAGATTTGAGTCCTACATATTTATTCTAATAAACACAAAAGAGCTGTGGCATTGTGTATCAAAGAAACACACACAAAAAATCCCCCGAACAAAGAAACTCTGAAAGATAATACAAACAGCACAATGACGGGATGCATAAGTACAGAACCACGTCTTATGGTTATCACCAAAATCAGACCCAACAGTAAAAGTTATATTAAAGTTTACAGATGTAAGGACGATATTCGTTGAAACAGAAATGTTTAGTAAATATCTTAAAGGATTACATGATGGTTAAATTACATAATTGAATTGAAAAGGTAAACGATACTTGTATGCAAATGTATGTGAAAAAAATCATCGTGTAATCTAAACTGTATCGTATGCCCTTTAGAAGTGATCTTAGCATCTTGCATATTAAGTCCAACATGCCAAATACATCTAACAAAACCATCTACAGCAGGGTCATGAAGAATTAACCAGAATTGTGTGATAAGTGTGGCCAACATGCCTGTGAAATAAATGATAAAATATTTATGTAAGCGGTCTACACCCTTAGGTTTAACGTTGTTTTATCTGTCAATTCACGTATCTATACTATTAAACAAGAAGACCTTATTTGGTTTGTTGCTGCTCATTCTTCCCCAAATAAATTAATCATCATGCCTCGGTGTCCTATAGGTACCATGCGTTGTCGCATTTGTCATCCATTCTTATGATTAGTAAGTTTGGGTTATTTTTATTTAGAAAAACGAAGAAAAGGGGTTTTGTTCCCATTACAGACCGACTTTTAAGTAGTACCCAAGACTTCCAATTTTAAACTTAAGAAGAGGGGTAAAGGGTTATTTTTGTGCAACGTGGTTTGCCACTTTTTATCTCACACGTGTATCCGTAAAAAAAAGTTCGTTATTCATTGTGTTTCTTGAAATCGATAAAATGATCAACGTGCAAGAATTTTTTAATTGTTTGTTCATCGTGGAATGGTAATTTTATTTCTGTTCTTCCCTGCAGATATCCCTCTTTACTCCCCTCTTAAACCATAATTTTCATAATTACTCGGGGACAGGACAATTATTTTCACGTCTTTCTGCATGTTATAATCCTGTAATATAAGGAGACTCTCTATATAAAATAGCAGTGATCTACGTGGAGAAAAAACCGGGAGTAGCAAATACACTTTATTTATATAATTTGTATCTTCATTCTTAATTTGAGTATACAGAAACGCAAAAATCACTGGATTTAACAGAAAGCCAAAAAAAGACGGACTTTGGAAAAAAGGGGAAAGGGCGTAAAATAAGTGTCCTGTCTCCAAGGCCTATGACTCAGTTTGATGCATTTTCTGAAATTCTCCAGACATATAATATTTTACAAATACTCATCCTTCGATTCACTCGTGTAGGTAACAACGTATTAGATTTTAGCGAGATAAATTTATATATTACTGAAAATTATTGCACTAGGGTTTTCGATATCACAAACTAGTCAAAACACTTAACTTAATTTTATCATCGGTATAAGGAAATAATTTGTAAATATAACTAACATGCAGACATCTTATACATTCAGGTATTTCACATCTAATATTTCATGGTAATATTCTTTACAAAGCACAACAAAGTTAGTATTCACCTCAAAAGCTTACAAAACTTTTAAAATTATAATCCTGGTACTTTTGATAACTAATTAAACAGACTTATTAAGAAGGGATATAGTTACGACACTGTTGTCGGGTCATTAAAGATTGCATATTTTGGCTTGAATATTGATTTACTTATAGGGTCTTTGCACCGGAACTAAACACATTAATTTTTTTTAAAAGCAGTTATTGGCATGACACGGGCTATGTTCTTCTCATGTATTTTATGATAGTATGATACTAAACCCCTAACGGGAGGGATTGTGCCGAATATTCTTATGATGAAGACATAATCTTTCAATCAGTTTAATTGAGGTTCAGAATTGGCATGTCAGTTTACTGCTAGTAGTCTGTTGTTATTTATGTATTATTGTCGTTTTGTTTATTTTCTTTTATTGCATCTTCTGACATCGGACTCGGATACTCTTGGGCTGAATTTTAATGTGCATAGTGTTATGCGTTTACTTTTCTACATTGGCTAGAGGTATAGGGGAGGGTTGAGAACTCATAAACATGTTAAACCCCGCCGCAATTGTGCGCCTCTCCCAAGTCAGGAGCCTCTGGCCTTTGTAAGTCTTGTATGATGTTTTAATTTTAGTTTCTTGTGTATAATTTGGTGTTCCTTTGCAACCCTGCGCACAGTAAGGGGATTGCTTTGGCGGTAACAAACACCGCGGCGACCACCTTTTCAGTGGCGGATCCAGAATTTTTCATAAGTGGGGGCCCACTGACTGACCTAAGACGGGGTCCGCTCCCTATTTAAGCAACCAAATGTTTTCCCAAAAAGGGGGTCCCGGGCCCCCGGCCACCCATTTAATCCGCCTCTGCTTCTGTATGTTCTTTTGCAAATACGGGAATCCTTAATTAAGTGGTTGTTGTTTGTTGCTGTGTTACATACTTGTTTTTCGATCATTATTTTAAACATATATTAGGTCGTTAGATTTCTCGTTTGAACTGTTTTACTTTTGTCATCCTGTGGTCTTTTATAGCTGACTATGCGGTTTGGCCATTGTTCGTTTTTGAAGGCCGTACGGTGACTTATACTAGTAGTTGTGAATTGCTTAGTCATTTGGTTTCCTATAGAAATGTCATATCGGCAATCAAACCACATCTTATTTTTAAATTGACAATGTCATGGCTTAAACTAACAAAAAAACGGTCAAAAAATAAAAGCCAGTACGCAAAGCTCAACATTAAAACACGAATCCCAACAAAAGTCGAAGCATCCCACCCAAGACATACCGAAAGCAATCGTTGAACAATAACAGTATTAAACTATAACATGGAGTCATAAACCAATATTCTTGTTTTTTATTTTCCTTATTCAAAACATTAAGAACAATATATAACATTCTAGATTAGTATTTGAATGTTGACTTTTTGACACACACTAGTTGTTCAGTTGGGATAGCAACAGTTTCGTTCCATGAATTTAAATATGAAAAAGAAGGTATGCTGTTTTATTGTGAACATAGCAGTTCAATCGAATCGTATTACATCCTCAGCCGAAAAATAATTAAAACAAAAACAGTGTATACATCTTTTCTATTTTTGTTGTTGTCAAAACGTGATATTTCTGCCTTGCTTTATTATACCTTGATATCAAACATTTTTAAGTGTTATCATATTCAAGTCTCACATCCTAGATTCAGACACGTTGGTATGCACGTTCTTGTTTATATGGATGACTTACAAATAATTCAACACGAGTAAACTAATTCGATATGTTTGACTATTAAATTGATATTTACCAAAGTAATTAGAATAAAAGAAGTATATTGTTGTCCTGTTGTTTTTTATATGTGTCATAAAATATATCTCTCATAAAATACAAATAGATAGACAGGAAGTAAAGACACTTTAGACGGAGACAGAAAATTAATAGCTTTCAAAACGCCACACAGACAACTGGACATCGAGCAACGCGATCTAACAAATAAAGGCAACAGAAGAATACCGATGTTCAAAATTCATAAATCGATAGATAAAACAAAACCGGGTCACAAACCAGAACCGAGGGAAACGCAATTGTGGAATGAGCTGTGGAAATAAATTCCAAAATATTTAATATAAAGAAAAAGAAAAATATCAAATATGTATATCTTTTGTTTCTAGATAACTTAAATTCACATATAAACATTGTCAGGGAAACATCTAATTCATATTCAAAAATGTACAAGGTAATAAAGTAATTAAAAACTAACGGCTTCTTTTAGTATCACTTCATATAAGATTATTAAGCTGCCTATTTGTGAACTTTCCATTTCTATGTAGCAACATTCTCCCAGTCCTTGAATATGGATAATATATCTCTCAACTGATACTATATTCCCGGGCTTGTATTGTTTTCTCTCCATCGACTAATGTCTGTTGAACAGCGGTACACTTTTATTGCTTTAATTTGTTAAAAAAAATATCAATGAAATTTTAAATTTTACAGAATTAGATCCTTACGACTTAAAAAAAAGTTGTTTCAAAACTTTAACTCCTTTTGATAAAACGATTAAAAAAAACTCTTCAGTGCCGCTGGAATGAAAAAAGTTTACTAGGCCAAATAAAGTATGAATTTGAAGAGCATTGAGAATCAAAAAATCCCATGAGCTTTTTTTCAAGTTGAAATCATATCATTACTCCCGGTCTGTATGATTTGTTTGTTGCCGGGTAAATGGACTTGCGATACAAGGGACCGGTAACAAGAAATTTTATTAAGAGAGGTCATAAGTATTGAATTAAGGGAAAGATAAGATAATTCTAAGATCACTCAAAGAGTGTAAATCAAAGCTCCCTCAGGTTGTTCGTGGATCGCTCTTATTTCTTCCTTAAGTTGCATCGTAATAGTTTTCAAGTTACGAGTTCTTAATAATTTTCTGGTGTCTCCGTTTTTGTTTCCTCGCAAAGTAATTAGAATCACCTTTAATGAATCATAGAAACGTTTAAATGAACGATTAATTGCGCATGACAATCAACTACCCATTTAAACTAAGGAAAACAATTCTGGCCGCAGACCATTATTCTTCCGGCCCTTTTTTTATAAAAGAAAAATTGAATTAAAAAATTTGCACCGCTTCAAACATGAAATTATTTTTAACTGCTTATAGAACATTATTATTTTAATAAAAATATGCCTGTCTCAGGACAGTCTTTTGGAGGGCCCTATTATTCACCAGGGGCCGGTAACAAGAAATTTTATTAAGAGAGGTCGTACGTATTGAATTAAGGGGAAGAACAATTCGCAATAGCTTCACTTGACATTTGTTGTAAGAGTGGTCCCGACTACTCTTAGCTGTACATTCACTTGTTAATATTAGAACAAGTTGCTTAAAAAAGTTAATACGTCAACATTAGAACTTTTTTATTCTAATTATTAATTCATCTGAATAGGAAATTATATATCGGTGTTTTCTTGGCCATGAGTGTGGAGAATGGTAGTTTCTCTTTATTGTTAATCATTACAATTTTGGCCTGTTGAGAGAAGTGTTAAATATAAAGCAAGGAGAAATGTGTGACCTTTTTCAATTTTAAATCAAGAGTTCCAAATGGTGAAGTTTAAATCACCACTTCTTAAATTTTACGGAAGTCATCATGAGTTGGTTGACCAATATGGAATATCCGTTATACAGATGCTATCGGATATGTTCATTATGTCGTAACTACATTCCCATTCCTTTTTCACGAATGTGACCTAACGAATGAGACTATTAACCGGCTTTGTAACATAATGAGCAACACGTGGAGCAGGATTTGCCTACACTTCAGGATCAACTGAAATCATCCCCAGTTTTGAGCGGGTTTCGTGTTGCTGTTATATACCTATTTTTGACATTTTTGTCTATTGTTTCTGTTTTGTTCACACATCGTTATCAATATAATGGAATTTGATAAGAATGTCATACAAGTGAGAGGTTCGGCTCTTTAAACCAGGTTCAATCCATAATTTTTTTACAGTTTGAAAATGTCTGTAACAAGTCAGGAATATGACAAGTGTAGCAAATTTGTTTGATGTGTTTTATCATTTGGTTTTGCCATTTGGTTAGAGACTTTCTGTTTTGAATTTTCCTCAGAGTTCAGAATTTTTGTGATTTTATTTTTTGTAAGAAGGTTATAAAGTGAAAAAATATAGGAAGATCGGGTATGAGTCCTACGTCATTTATACCAGATTTAAATCCTACCATTGGCCTGATGAATAATAGGGTATTCAGAAGAAAAGGTACTGATGAATTGTCCTGAGACAAGCATATTTTTATTAATATAATAATGGTCTATAAGCAGTTGAAATAATTTCATGTTTGAAGCCATGCAAATTTTTTAATTCACCTTAAATGAATCATAGAAACGTTTTAGTGAACGATTTAATGAGCATAACAATCAACTACCCATTTAACCTAAGGAAAACAATTCTGGCCGAAGACCAACATTATCCTTCCGGCCCTTTTTTGATAAAAGTAAACTTGAGTTAAAAAATTTGCACCGCTTCAAACATGAAATTATATTTTAACTGCTTAAAGGACATTATTATTTTAATAAAAATATGCCTGTCTCAGGACAATCCGTTTGAGGGCCCTATTATTTACCAGGCCAATGGTAGGATTTGAATCGAGTATAAATGACGAGTCTCAAATGACGTAGGATTATTTTTCTATCCTACCGTTCATTTCGGTCAAATCACTACTACAATGGTTTACTTTTGTAATTTGTAATTTGGATGGAGAGTTGTCTCATTGGCACTCATACCACATCTTCTTATATTTTTTCACTTTAAACCAAAAAAAAATTCACATTTAAAAACAAGTCTTCTTACAAAAAATAAAATCACAAAAATACTTAATTCCAAGGAAAATTCAAACGGAAATTAAGTCTTTAACCAAATGGAAAAATCAAATGATTAAACACATCAAACGAATGGACGACACTCGTCATATTCCTCACTTATTACAGGTATTTTCAATGAGTAAAAAAATGATGGATTGAACCTGGTTTAAAGAGCTGAACCTCTCACTTGTAAGACAATCTTGTCAAATTCCATGATATTGATAACGATGCGTGAACAAAAAAGACACAATAGGCAAACATGTAAAAATAAAACAGGTATACAACAACACCCAACCCACTAAAAGCTGAAGATGATTTGAGATGATTCGGAAGGATAAGCAAATCCTGCTCCACGTGTGGTGCCCATCGTGTTACTCATTATACTACAAAGCCGGTAAATAATTGGTCAACCAACTCATGATGACTTCCGTAAAATTTAAGAAGTGATGATTTAAACTTTACCATTTGGAACTCTTGGCTTATAGTTGAAAAAGTTCACAAATTTCTCCTTGCTTTATATTTAACACTTCTCTAAACAAGCCAAAACTGTAATGATTTACAAAAAAGAGAAACTACCATCCATCACATACATGGCCAAGAAAACACTGATATATAATTTCCTATTCAGATGAATTAATAATTAGAATAAAGAAGTTCTAATGTTGACGTATTAACTTTTTTAAGCAACTTGTTCTAATATTAACAAGTGAATGTACAGCTAAGAGTAGTCGGGACCACTCTTACAACAAATGTCAAGTGAAGCTATTGCGAATTGTTCTTGGTACACCCCTAAGTTGCTAAGTTTGTTTTAAGAACACTTAATAAATGACAAAAATTTAAGAATGATTTTGTGTTACCGAAATTAGTAAGAATGATTTTGTGTTACCGGAATTAGTAAGAATGCTTTAAGGTAGACGTAAGAATTGTTCTTAAATCATGCACTTTTCAAAACATTAAGGGCTGTCAATCATTCTAAGATAGGTCTGAGGTAGGTTCTTGTTACATTCTTTAATCATAAGACGCACTTTAAACGTTCGTAAGACATACGAATGCTTCTTGTTACCGGCCCAGGTTGGTAGGTTATTTTACTGGTGACTAGACTTTGAAACTATTATCCAATCCCGTGTAACTCGGTCAGCGGCTGAAAAAATCAAGAGGGCCAACGTAAACCTCGAAAAAAATCGGCGAAATTTTTTTTCACAAACGATAACAAGGGTCAGCTGACCATAGCCCTTTTTGGACGTTGTTATAACTTACATGAGCGATATTTCTTACAGAGTTCAAGATCATGTGTTGACTATGTAAATATAAATAGATGTTGACAAAGTGATATCAATAAGTATGTCGTCTAAAAGTTGTTGTACATGTTATTAAATATACAGAAATATTGTAAATGTTAGCATTTGTACAATGCAAAAATACAAATAATAACATGAACTTTAATACCTCGTAAAAGTTATCATAGTTTTAACATGTCATTCATAATAATGCATGCATGGAACTCCATATTTCAATTTGGGTAAAAAAAAAACCAAGTATGTTAAAATGTGTATGTTTAAATATCTAACTTACATTGGTAAAATTGTATTTTGTTTAGAATTTATCATCATAAAAGAGAGGCGAAGAATACCAAAAGAACATTCAATCTCATGAGTCGAATATACTGACATGGCTATCATTAAATCGAAATGTTTTCAGTATAAAACTTGTTTTTTTTTTTATATAGAAAAGCCCAAACAAAAATAAGTTTTAATCAGAATAGTGGACAGTGCAAGGTCACAACACTGAAAAAAAAATTCAAAATGAACCTGTTTTGTTTGTTTTTCTGCAGTTATAGAATCCACATTTATATGAAATAAAATAGAATCTGACGAACGATATCAATCAGCTTTACGATATCCTTCAATATCCTGATATTTCTTCACATCCATTCATATCGGACTAATATAAAGAGTTAAGATATTAATTATGAAAAATATTTTTTACTTTCCGCCTTAAGATTATATATGGACAAATACTTGTGATAAAATTTACAAATCCGTCAATTAGTGGGATGTTAATTGTGTTTATCAATGGGAATGTTGAAGTATTTTCAACAATTTATTGACAAATACTATATTTAAAAAAAAAACAGAAAAATATAAATTAATGTTCAATGTCTGGACAAACGGGTTAGGTTTATTGTAGTTATATTTTTATCTTTTAATGTAGTGTTTACCATTGACTATACAAAAATAACAACCAAGGTTGATAACATAGTGCACGACCCGAAGCTGTAGATATAGGCAATAATTGCACTAAAGTCTGCCAACTAGTGTGCTATAAAGTTTTAATAGTCGTCCTTTAATCTTTGGTAATTATTTATCTCAATGGCAACCAATTTTCCTTATTTATTTAACTATTAACTAACAGGTCGAAAAATTATAAAATACTGACCTCCGAGAGAAAATCAAAACGAAACGTCCCTTATAATATGGGAAAATTAAAAAAAATCGAACAATTACAATAAAATAAAAAATCATACTGTTTAGGACAGCGGAACCGACTATCAGACTTACAGAGAAACTTTTTATTTTAACTCTTTGGCAAGATGAAAATTTGTATCCTAAAAAAGTTACATTGTTTTAGAATGTAGTTGACGTGTAACATGTAGTATGCCCGAAAAATTAAACGATTGCAATATAAACGTTTTATCGACGCAAGGCAAACGATTACGATTTGTGTTAGTTATCAAGCAGGGTTTTGTAGCAATGTGTTCGACTTTTTGTAATGTTTCGAATTAAAGTGATAGATTGATCTGAAGACGAAGATTTCAAAAATAAATTTTGCAATATTTCGTATCATGCATGTTGCAAGTCAAATATAATTGCAAATTAACTTTTTGCGATATTAAACTTGTATGAAGACATATTATTATTTTCCAATATGAATTGTACAAATAATATGTTTGCATTTGTTCATCTCAATTGTTTATCTCTCGTTAGATATATAAACTGAAATAAATTCGGTGTATATAGATGTGAATATATTAACCTAGTCTTTGGTGGGGTTTGTGTTGCTAATTCCTTAGTTATATATGTTGTGTCATGTGTTCTATTATTTTTCTGTTTGTCTTCTTTCATTTTAGCCAGGCGTTGTCAGTTTATTTTCAATTTATGAGTTTGACTGTCCCTTTGATATCTTTCGTCCCTCTTTCATCTCTTTAACTCCTGATAAAAAAAGAGGACATTATAAATGTTGTGTTAAACATTGAGTGTTTGATTTGCGGATGTTCGGCGGACGGGTGGATGTTCGGCTACCAAACAATATCAGTTCATTTACACATGTACTGTTCATACAAAGCTTTTAAAATTTTGGTTTGCGTTACTGATGAAAAAATGATGAGCAGGTTAAATACTGACGTTTCACTTTCAATGGTCATGAGTTATGGTTCTTTAAAGATTGGAAAATGGTGTTTCCAGACGTGTACTTGCTTTTACCGTTTAGCGAAAGCTTTTAAAATTTTAACATGTTGTAACTGATGACAAAATGGAGGCTAAGTTATTCTTACATACTTTTGATTTTTCAACCCTGTATGCTAACATTGCCAATGAGAATTTTAAAATTGTTTGTATGTACATTGAACGACAAATATATGTGACGTATACAATTTTCTGAAGTCAGACACACAAATCAATGAATGTGTTTGTAGATAGATGATTATGTGTTTTGTTAAATTGTCCCTTTTAAAATTGTTACACGATGCTGACTGCTGTACCCATATTTGACTATTTTATTTATGTGTCTATTTAGTTAACGCATCATTGTAAATATAAAAGAAATTGATGAGACTGTCATCAAAGTGAGAGGGTAAGCGCTATAAAACCAGGTTTAATCCACCATTTTCTACATTTGGAAATGCCTGTACCAAGTCAGGAATATGACAGTTTTTGTCCATTGGTTTTTTTATACGTTTTGTTATTTGATTTTGCCATGTGATAATGGACTTTCCGAATTGATTTTCCTTTAAGTTCAGTATTTTTGTGATTTTACTTTTTTCAATATTGACGACTCTCATTTTTTCCGTTCAGGAATTATTGTCCCTTTGAAATTGCAAAATGCCAGGACACAAATAAATGTTAAACAAATTCGGTTTGCTGTCACTCTGACACCCTCTTGTTATGTTCTCACAGGCTTCAATTTTCAAACAAATAAGTTGAAACAAATACTCAACATATCCATTATTTAAAATAAATGATCGTTTTACGTCAATATTTATATTCAAAACACAACCACAGTTAAATCTTTACTTTGGATTGTACTACAATATCAGTTCACACAACAAAAAAGAATCCTTATTATCATATAACACTCCCACAGAAAGTATACCAATCATTACTACAGACACATGTCACCTGTTGTTATTATTTTCATAGTCACGAGTGCAAATAAGTTCAGTGTTTTTACAACTAATTCAATAAAAACAATTATAGCTAGAAACGTCATACTAATGGTAATTTAGACAATAAGGAATATCGATGTTCATAAATAATAAAACTGTTAATACTGTACTGACATCGTTTTTTTGTTTTGTTTTATAGGTACTCATATTTTTGAAAATAAATTTATGTCTCATGTTTCCTATTTTCACTCGGATGTTTGCATACAAGTTCAGTAACGTGAGGTAACAACATCTCTGACATCCTAATTGACCAATTACTCGTAAATACATGTAACGTTCATTGACATCCAAAATCCACTACAGACACGGACACAACAAACATATTCACATCTGAAAAGAAACCAGGGATCAACGAGAGAGCAAAAGGGAACACAATTCGATAGATTATTGAAAACGTCAGTATAATTTTTCTTTGGGAAATATAATTAACAAATGGCAAATTGTTGCTTTCAAATACGATTGATCAAATTATTTAAGACAACTGTAGTGACATATGTATCTTATGGATTCACCAAGAAGATAAGAAATAAGAAAAAAGGCAAAGAAAATCATGGGAAGTCAATCAACTCAAAAAATGGTCTGTTGCATAAGGGAGCATATATTCATCACGGCAACCAAATTTATGACGGTAATCGTTTAAAACACACAGGATATGGAATATCTAGATGGAACAGTTGATTGCCAATGAAATAACTATGCCTCACAGATTTATGTAGATATAATCAACTATAGGTCATCGTAGGAATCCAATAAAGACCATAACCTATATACAAGGAACCGAATTAAAATGACAAAAAAAATGCACAATCCAAACAGTTTTTTTATCAGGAGAACACCCCTGTTAATTTATTGAAAGAAGTGTGAAGATGGCATAACGTACCAATCATAATATGTAAACACCATATGACAGAGGGAATGAACAGGGGACAATTAAAAAGTTGAAATCAGGGTCGTAGATTCTGTCTGGAAGACAGATTTATTGTAGGTGTTTGACGCCACTGTCAGTACTTTTGGCTAAATCGTGACAGCAAGTTTGAGTGCCTTCTTAACTGTGACATCATAGGAATTAACTTTTCAAAAAACTTGGAAATGGGTCATCTCAATCAAATAGTACAAAGCATGAAAAAAAAATGTTAGCAAAATAACAAATCACAAACTGACCAGTCTAAGAGTACACACAGTTACTGAAAATTATTGAGTTTAAGGCCATTTACAATTCAGAACCTAAATCATGTTCTCGATCCCTGACTTAAGTATCAATTCGTACACATACAAAACGATTTACCTTCAAGATAGTCTGACCTTTTGCCTGCTTGGATGACATTTAAGTTATGTCATACGTTATGATATGGGTATTGCAATGCATGTTAAACTATGTTTTAATTTATCAAAAATAAAATCAATGTTAGTATTGATAAGACAATGAACGGCTATGGTGCTAAACTAGTCACCTGAAAGAAAAAGGATCAATGAATTTATATGGATCATATTGTGAAAACATCATTAACGAGAATGTGTCTAAAGTACACGGATGCCCCACTCGCACTATCATTTTCCATGTTCCATGGACCATGAAATTGTGTAAAAATCTGATTTGGGATTCAAACTAGAAAGAGTATACTATATGGAACATTTGTACTAAGTTTCAAGCTGATTGGACTTCAATTTCATCAAAAACTACCTTGACCAAAAACTTTAATCTGAAACTCCCACTTTCATTTTCTATGTTTAGTGTACCGTGTAATTGTGATCAAAAGTCTAATTCTTTAAGATTAGGAAGATCATATCATAAGCATCAATTGTATAAAGTTTCAAGTTGATTAAACTTCAGCTTCATCAAAAACTACCTTGATCAAAAACTTTAACCTGAAACGGGACGAACGGATGCACGGAAGAACGAACAAACGGAGCCACAGACCAGAAAACATAACTATCGTATGTGGGGCATAAAAAGTAGGATGCCACGTGCTTGTGTAAAAAAAGATCCTGACTAAGCAATTTACAAGCGACATAGGCAGCATCCATTGACAATCAATACAGAAACGGAAATGTGTATATGAAATAATTATTTAACTTTGGATGTAGCGCGTCTTCAGGCTGGCTACCGTTGTTTTGTTTTTCAGCTCATAGACAAAATTTAGTCATGTGACCGTGACGTCATGAACGTTTTTTTTATGGTTTACTCTGGTTTAACTGTAATTTATTATTAAATTATTCGAAATAACATACAAAATGTGGTGCACACTTTAAAATAGCACGCAGTGAGCACCACATTTTTTATGTTATTTCTTCATAGACAGAAAAAATATTACAGTCATTCCTTGACTATTAAACTAAATGCAAAAGTGAAGTTTATTTTTCATAAAAATATGTTCGAATTAAAAATGGAATTGCTTAGATATACCATGCCATCCGCGTTTGCAAGCCGAAATGTATAATAATCTAAAACGTTCGACGAGTTTGTCCCATTTTGAAAATTTTATTAAGTAGTATTACTACGCCACCTTCAACATAAACGATTGTATTACAAATATACTCTCAACCGATCCTAAAATAACGTATTTCCTTGCAAAAGATTGTCACTTTTAATAATCATTAATACCAAAGGTTATCAAACCTACATTGTTTATACTTAGTTAATAACGATGTCTTAACACCGATAGTAATGCATTGGCGTTTTTTGTAATCATATGGATTTAGTTTAATGTTCATTCAATTACCCTTCGATTAAAGAAACTACACCCAAAGCCCTCATTTCCTGTCTGAAAATGTGCAGGTGCATAGCTTTAACTTAAAATGATGTTGTTTCCTGAAAAACACATAATGAATGTATTTCTACGCGAGAAAATGAATAACGAAAGACCTAATTACAAACTAAATTTTATTTAAACAATAAGACTCACACTATCGTAGTCAGAAGAAAAAGGACAAAAATAACTAGAACGGCATTATATTTAATAATTATTGCCTTGAATCTCGCTGCAGATTAGAAATCAAGAATGCATAATTCAAATTTAAATCGTGCTCAAAATTTAAAAACTAAAAAAAGTACTCTCATAATACAGCCACAAATCAAATTTGGAAACAAATAATTTGATTATCGGTTAATTTAAAGTGTGAGAAGGGCTTAGGGTATTTTCAACAAATGCTGTTAGAATACTTTTATTTTAGTTTTCAGACAGACATGCTGGTCGTAACCAGCTTAAGTTAAATCATTAAGTGGATCGCAAATCATTCTTTAGTATACACCAATTGAACCTCTTCAATAACATACGTATGCATGACGATGTATTCTTTTAGTTTTTTAACGGTTGCTTACATGTACATCTACGGTTATCTACGTCATTTTGGACTTTAGTGGATAGATGTCACATTGAAGAGCATACCGCATCACCTTATTGTTTTATTTGGACAAACCACTAAAAATTCGTCTTTATTCAATTTAATTTAAAAAAAAATCAAAAACAACTATCGTTATCGTGATAATATTGTTTATTTAAAACAAGGGGAACTTGATTTTGAACAATCTAGTATAACCAAGAAACAACAAATTAATCGTTTCGAGATTTGAATATTACATTTTCACATAAACAACTTTATTTAAAACTTTTACGACAAAGGGACCATTTTTCGTTCCACAATATATTATTTTTCAATTCTTTGAATGGTAAGGTAATTACTATAGATATAGGAAGATGTGGTGTAAGTGCCAATGAGACAACGTTGAGTGCCAATGAGACAATGTTCTCATGGTGATGTATATATCGCAACACGATCATCGTGTTAGGGTCTGTAGTGATGTTTTAAATATCAACGATTGCAACTGATATGTATAACTTGTATGTTATTGAGTCAGGGATTTCGTTTCCATAAAATCCTTAAAATATTTTCGGAATTTTTCCTCGTAGTTACATATAATTGATTAAGATTATAGCACAATGTTGACTCCTGTATCCTACTATTGGCATATTTTACCTATTGTGTCTGTTTGATTTGTTCACACATCGTTATCAATATATGGATTTTTATGCGCCTGTCAAATAAGTGAAATGTTTACCTAGCTATAAAACCCTGTAAAATCCACCATTTTTTACATGAGTACGGAATATGACAGTTGTTATCCATTTGTTTGATGTGTTTGAGCTTTTGATTTTGCCTTTTGATTAGAGACTTTTGTTTTTGAATTTTACTCGAAGTTTGTAGTGGCATTTGTTGAAACTTCTTTCACTGCAAATAAACAGATAATCAATGTATTTGCTTTTAAATTTGTTGTGTGACTGTATAATAAAAATATTGTATTATTCTAAAATCTAAGCACGATTTGACTGTATCTTATTGCGAAAGAGATGCTATTTGTATGTATTTATATGCCTTTAACCTTCTAACGATTTGCTGTGCAAGTTCTTGTTGAAGTTAAACAGATACCAAAAGCACTTTGGAACACGGTAAATTTAGCATACGTGATTTGTTTTCTTCACAAACATAAGTCTTTTATAATCTGGTCAACGCGTTGTTTCCGAAGGGTTTATCACTATATCTGTTATTTCTGCTATGTTAGATGGTTTCTAACATCATTGTAAATTAATCCAATTGCAATGCGACAGAACAAGAAAAATCCAATTATCAGTTAAGTCAAAAGGTGGTCAATGATTTCATTAGCGACGTTTTTCTGTAATTAATATAATTTTCTTCAGTTTAGATGTTGTTTGTTTGTCAATGGGCGAGCGATGCACCCTTAAACTACCATAGTGTAGAATTTTTTGCAATCCTGCTATGTGCAGTTAAAAGCAATGACAATACATGAGCTATACACTACAACAACTAAACAAAGTTGAAAAAATATGAAACTAAAAATTCAAAATTCCACAAATTATTCTGATACCAGATATTCTTCATCCGATTATTATGATCAGCCTGCTGTAAAATTACCTAACTCGGCTAAAAATAACTACTTTAAAAAAAAACTTAACCATCATACATATTCAACACTATCGTTTGCTGAAAAGCTGATGTTACAATTCTTGAACAAATCAATAAAAAACAATAATTCAAAGTTTTAATATTCCATAACCTATTTATGTATTTATAACCGATAAGAAGGTGAAGAAAAAGTACCACATCTAATTATAGTACCGTCAGTGTGTAATATCGTCGGTCGATTTTAAAACCTTTTCGAGTCAGGTTTGCAATATCAAGTATGTCAAATAAAGGCAACCGTAGTATACCTCTGTTCAATAGTCATTAACCGATTAAGCGAAAACAATATCGGGTAACAAACTTGATTTTAACTGCATCACATTTGGGACCAACGTTTTCAATTTCTGTAAACAAAATATTGTCCCGAGTGACCTCTCATAAGACCATGCAGTGATATATACATAATTTAAAGACAATGACTCAATTTCTTAATATTTTTTTTTGGGGGGGGGGATTTGCCTGTAATGGCATATCTTATTTTTGTAAAATTCATTACCAGCTTTATTTGGATTCGGAAAGATATAGAATTTTACATATGTATATATCTCAATATTTTACCTTCAAAATGACTGGTGATATTTTTATCCCTTTTACTTTGATATAAATTTCCACTTTTGTTATGTTTTAAATCGAGATACTTTATCATTTAACAACTTTTCTATAAAATATCTTTTATTGCATCTAAACAAACATACCGTTTCATATAAATACATTTACATGTTTTTTTCTTTTATTCATTTTAGCTTATTCAAAATAAGACTTAATAAAATCATTAAACATGCTGTTAAAGATTTATTTTTCGTCGGCAAAGATAACAACATATTTGGCTAAGAGAATGTAACGATCGTAAATTAAGATGTTAGCTTTTCAGAAATAGTTTTTTTTACTTAGCACTGCATTTGTGGTTGTAAGTATGTTCAGTTTGATATAAACTAATGTAGCCTGATGTGTGCAAAAGAGTAGAAATAGTTACCACAAACACCTCGTCAGTGTTGCTTTAAACTGACGTGTATATAGTCTCTACCATACTTAAAAGAAATATTTTCTTGTAAATAAAAATCGATGTACAGTGAGGAATGTAACATCATACATTGAACTTAATAGTTTATAGAAGTTAATTCTGTTGTTTATTTACAGCTAATAAAGCACGGAACTAACAATAATTTAATAACATTATTTCCTATCGTGAATCGAATATGTTCTATAATATAAGCACTTTAAGTGACCAGTGTCTTACGCGTGTGTCATTTAAGACAAACAGGTAGGGCAAATTGTCCATGGATTTATTTCGCACAAGCTCTATTATTAAAAAGTTCTCTTATATATTTATTTAAACTTTACGGTATAACAGCGTAAATCTGTACTCTAAGTTTGTGACTAAATTATGGTTTTGTTTTTATTTGTATATTTCAATAGTTCATGATTGTCTAAAAAAATATGTTTTTTACTAAATTCGGATTCCCAAATATCTTAAAAAAGAATATTAAGAACCAAAACCAAGTTCGATTTGAATTTAAGATTCGTATTATCTCTCAGATACAAATTAAGTCAATGTCGCTTCTGTAGGTGTTAAATTTCATGATAAATGCAATAGTCTACCAAAATTAACTCATCGAATAAATTTTCATAATATGGCAGGACGTAGTACGTCATTTATTATTTATTGTATTACTAACCTGTCAAACCGAGGTTGCGAGTTCAAACCCCGCACTTAACAGGTGTTTTCTATTCAAATTTAAATTATCAAGGAATGTCAGTTCTTCCAGCAAACGTCGGTGGTTCGACACAAAAGTGAAAAACACAGCAAGTGAAAACAACAGTCCACAAAACATTCACAGAAAACAAACGAGTAATTGTTTTCATGATGGCAATACCGGGAAATTCTTTTTTGCCACTGTTGATTGATGGTTACATCTCAAATCATAACTTTTTAACCGTTAATAAGTTAAATTGTTAATCCACAACTCCTGTAAGTAAATCAGGGTATACAAGGAATCTATTTGTAGTGTCCTGCATCCCATTCTTTATTTAGGTAGATTAACAAATTATTTTCATTTTAAATATCTTGCTTATTTTAAGAAACAATTGAAGCTATTTATCGATATAGTTGAGTTTATCTGGTTAAAAGATAAGTTCACTATTTATATTCGTGTTTATCTAGCCCTTCCGTGTTTTTGAAAATAATAGCAAGTATTATTTTTTTTTTTTATAATTTTCGATTATTCGTTAATAACTTGAGTTAAAAGTTCTTCACTACTGTGCAATGTCTGCAGTTGATAATATGTTAATCTTCTGACATCATTACTCACTGTCAGTGTTCAATTATTACAAACAAAACAAAATATAATTGCAGTTACAAGAACGACGGCTGCTGAATCTAGCGAAAGAATGACTACCATAATGTCTTTACAGGCTTAAAGTATAATGCACTAACGTTTTCATTTATTTATCAAAAGACATTTTTCTTTTATTCATTTATTTATCAAAAGACATCTTTCTTTTATCCATTTATCTTTCTGATGTTAACATTGGTTCTGATTGTTATGATGCTTCTGAAATGTGAAATTGAGAAAGAACAATTATGATGTCTGCTCTAATTCGAGGCTCTTAGATAGTATCAACTACATTACCTAATATTCCAATACAGTCAGCGCTCCCATTAAGGAAAATTGAATTTAATATTCATAGATGTACCAAACCCGTCAAATCAAATTGAAATAAATTGCGATGAATGTTTCAAATTACAAATAAGAAAATTCAGATTCTTTCAAGATACAGGTGGCTGAACAATATAAAAATATCGAAATCAACGACTAGAAATTATAATTAACTACAGAATGATGGGAAATACTCAAGATTATCAAAATAAAAATCATGTGTATGTTTATTTTGGCATAAATATGATTTGATATGAACAACAAAGAAAAATATCATATCAATTAACTTCTATGTAAAAAATTCAACAAGTTTTTTTTTCAAAAACGCACCAATCGTGTCATTCTACAGCAAGATTTGTAAAACATCATCATCGAGCTTCCTGGATTATATATAGTTTCTTTATAAAAATATATCGCCCACTAAAGCAACGATTAAAATTATTTGTGAAAGAGTTTTATGGAGGATACAAAAGATAAAGATTCTTATTTCTAGAAAGTACACCAATATAGGATACACATTTGAATCCTCAATAACATAAATATTAAAAAAAAACACTTTCATTTGAAATCAGGTTTAAAGATACTTTTTGAGGACGCCATCGTGCGTTGGTTAACCGGTATTCAGTATCTACGTACCAATTGTCGTAACCATACTTCTGTCCTCGTTCCCTTAATTGTGACGTCATCAACTGAGATTTAACATCAAATTTTGACCTACCATGAACATCAAGACGACACCATATGTGTTACAGGGTCTACTTGATATACGTTTCACACAGATATCTATACAAATGCATGTCTGATTAAACCAGCTTGTCTTCTCATTCATATAATTACCTTCTTAATAGTGTGTCGAAATAACATTCTTATCGAGCATTTTAAAGCAAAATAATTGGTAAGGACATGACAACAATTTTCCTCAGAAGACAGCATTTCAATTGCCAGAACAATCTGTATAATTTAAGCCAACTAAGTGTTTATTGATGTACACCTTACGCCAACTTAATCTGAATCCAAATTGCCATATATATGCTTAAACTATTTTTAATAATTCCGATAATTATCAATATGTTAGCAGTATGCAATAAAATTCAACCTTAAAAACTTATCAAAAACTGATTTTGCAGCAAAAGTCATTTTAATAGTAATAATTAAACAGAATGCTGTATTCGAATGTTAATTTTCACTCCATTACTATTTTCAATTCTTAAATATACCAGAATTGGGATTTGACCAAGAAAAGAATAAACTTAACCTTTCAATAACTCTTAACATCAAAATGAGTTTCAAATGGCTATTTCAAAACTTGTTGGCTTTATAATCAATATCACGTGCACACTTGAGTAAAATATCACTTTTGGTAAGAATGCAGGTAGAATCATGCTTCCACGATAAATACGTATATGGTGTGTACAGGTTGTGTCTTTTACATGTTATAACTTGTACAGAAATGTTGTACGTGTTAAAACTTATATAATGGAACAATAAAAGTTGTGACATGTACAAAAAAATACCTCCTTCATGATATAACATGTACAAAGTATTGCTTAAAATGAATTTAACTGCTACGAAATTTAAAAATTAATTAAAATATAGCAGAATAAACATTTGAAATTTGTTGAATAATAAAGTGCAATGATCAAAAGTTCATGATGGTTTTTGTTCTTTAAAGCACAGTGATCAGAGTTTCAGAAATGTTTTATTGCTAACTACTTATTGATTTTCAGGTCAATGTATGTTTTATGCAGTGAACAATGACCTTCAGCATTGCGAATATTTAAATGACGCAAGTTAGTAGCGCGGTTAGCGTACTAAATTATAATCCTGGTACCTTTGATAACTATTGACCAGTTCGTTATATCAATATATCTATAGTAATTTGAGTGTTATGGTCAGAGATGTAAAATAAATCTTTGATGTGGTATACTACAAACACAAATAAAGCAATCCACTTGAGAATGTTCTATCCACGGGAAGGAGCAAAGAATCTTCAACAGAAGACGGAATGACAAAAGGAAAAGTGACTTTATCCTGTTTGCCCAAAAATATGGTATGAAGAGAAGAATGAGAAATTTTGATATAAAGGTACAAAAATAATTACTTTTAATATTTGCCATATTGCTTTAATGTATCTAGAAAAATTTAATTTCATATTGTAAATATTCACTTCAATACGATATATATCTTCAGGTATGGTTTGGAGCGTAAAGTAGCTATACATTGTCCTTATTAAAAGCAGTCTGCGAAAAATAATTGTATTTTCTTTTTTCATCATTATTCTCATTATTTCACTTGGTTTGTGTGTTTTTATGTTTTTGGTGTACATTTATAAATGAAGACACCATTTTCCCAATGTACATGATGAAACTCGTAAAAAATGACAGATCATCCCTGAAATACATTGCAACTGCTTTGAACATGTTTTACAACAAAAGATTAAAATGAAAGATAGTGTTCCTAGATACTGTAGTATCATAAATCTACAATAAAACTCAATAATTTTTTCAATGAAGTTCAATTAAGTTGTCAAGTTTTGTTCTCTACGTTTAATTAATTTGAAAATTTAAATTTCAATGTTTGCATTCAGCAGAAAATATGTTCAATAATTACTTACGGGTAAAATTTAATGCTTGAATTGAGGATGTTCGTTCGCTCGAACTAAGCAATTATCATATTAAAACTCTCTATATAACTGACAAAGAAAAATAAATTTTCATCATTGCCATTAGTACATGTATGATTTAACTTGATAGCTAAGACAATTGTAGCCTTACTCGCCGTTATTTATGTAACTGTATGCGTCAAGAAAATTTGATTACTGATGGAGAAGACTGATAGAGGTGTTATCTACATAATTGTAGAAAGTAAAAATTACCTCGATCATTAGAGAGCCATAATCAAGGGAGGTAATTACAAATGAAGGTGGTCTAATTAGAACTGTTGGCGACACAGCATATGTTTTGACGTTCCTATTTAAGTCTGCTAATTTTCGTGTTGCTACTAAAGTATATTTAATTATAACGATTTGATTTTCTGATTGAGTGGTGTATGTCTGATTACATAGGAATTAAGCAAGATGAGGGCTTCTAATGAATATCGCTAAACTTGTTGTCCCGCTCTGTCGATAGAAAAGGAACAGATCGAGGTACTGAAGTGAAGAAGTCAAAAGAGGCTTGCCAGAAATGGTTCATTAGATGTCAAAATACAGATTCTAAAGTATAATGATAGATAAGCAGTTGTAACAGATATGGCTGTCAGGATGTTTCCGGTAGATGAGTATTTAATAACTGGCGTAGCAAAGGGCAGACTTTTTATGCGGAATTACGGATGATTATTTTAGCTTCATTTTTTTCGTAGTTGTGACTTGGCTGTTTTATGATTAATGACAGTTTAGAAAGTAAACAAGATAATTACAAATCAACAAACTAAAAAAGTCGAATCCAACTTAAAATAAACTTAGGTGAATCCGCAATAGTGGTTCAAAAATATATATTTTTTTTAAATTTGACATCAGGTTCTAGTAAAGTTTATAAATTTAGCAATGTCTGTACAGTTTCGACAATTTTCTGTATATCGTTGTAGTTCGCTGGTCTGTTTAGATTTTGTGATACAATAGTAATTATTTGTGTGTCATTTCAGTAACTTTTGGTTTACAATTTCAATAATTGCAATAAACTGTTTTGAGTTACGTATTTCAATAACTTTAAAACAGATACATGACCTTTGTTAGTATTAGAATAGACACATTAAATACATATAAAAGAGCTGTATTACATCAAACCACTTTTATTTGAATTGTCTGAAAATCAGTGTTGTCAATGGCTTCCACCACCTTTTTATAGGTAAGGATCCTCGTTGTATATCGGTAGAAGGATAGCTCACAAATAAAAACTAGCATCAGAGATGTAGCAAAGCTTGTTGAAAGTGTCGTTAAGCACCAACTATTGATTTGCATAGGTTATCTTCTTCGTTAAAATTTGTAAACCGTTTATTTCCCCTCTTTTGGATCATATGTAGCTAACATTTTGTGTAACGATTGTCTGTGGACTGGTACAGATTGATTGATTGTTGTTTGATTAACTTTCAGGTTTGAAGGATTGACAATTGATATGAGCTGTCAAAAGAAAATGAGAAAGTAGAGCACATATTTTAAATGGCTCACAGCAGACTGCTTTGGAATTTTGCTTGGGTTTGAAAAGATTTTTTTTGTATTACAAATGGGAAGTACTTTTTTTATTTCTTTTTAAAGAAATTATACCATCTTTGCCTATCGTTATATATAAAGTCTATATCATTATATATCATCTCTATATTAAAGTAGTTTATCATTGTATGTCAAGTTAATATCATTGTACTCTATACGATTATTGTGTATATTCTAACTCACTTGTTATAGAGGTAATATTTCCTTACTAGATACAACGCAGAAACAAAATAGTCACTCATAGGTCCTTACTCGGTACAACACATTAGCTATATAGGTACTTAGTTCTTACTAATAAAACGTAGAACAAACATAGAATAATATAAATACTCAGTCCTTCCTCGGAACAACACAAAAGCTAAAGAGTTAAAATGTTATTACTCGATACAACGCAGAAGCAGTATATTAACTCATCATACCAGGATTGAAATTTTATATTTACGCTATACGAGCGTTTCGTCTACAAAAGACTCATCAGTGACGCTCGAATAAAAACCATGCTGAAATGCCAAATATAGTACGAAGTATAAAAGCATTTAGGACCAAAATTTCCTTAACGTTTTATCAAATACAGCTAAGGTAATATGTTCCTGAGGTAGAAAAGCCTTAGTATTTTAAAAATTCAAAGTTTTGTTAACAGTACTTTTATAGTTGACATATCAATTATATCTCAAGAAACACAAAAGTGCTGACTACTAAGTCCTTACTCGATACAGCACAGAAACAATATATTTACCCAGTCCTTACTCGGTACAACACAGAAGCAATAGAAGAACCCAGTCCTTGCTCGATACATTACAGAAGCAACAAAGGTACTCAGTCTTTACTCGATATAAAAACAGAAGTTTTAAAATTACTCAGTTCTTAGTCGATACAACACAGAATCGAAAGATGTGCTTTGTCCTTTTTTAATACAACGAAAAAAAGCAATATACATTTTTCAATCCTTACTCGGTGCAACACAGAAGCTATAGATATACTCCGTCCTTAATCGATACAACACAGAATCAATAGACTTACCCAGTCCATACTCGATTCAACACATAAGCTATAGAGTAGCTATGGCCTTACTTCCTATCAAACAGAAACTATAAAGATAGTCTGTCTTTACTCGATACTATGCAAAAGCAATAGATACACTATGTTTTAACTCGACACAGCACAGAAGCAATAGAGATACTATTACCTTACAAGATACAACACAAAATTAATAGATTTTTTCTCTCCTAACACGATGCAGCGCAGGTCAGTAGAGAAACTCAGTTCTTACTCGATACATCACAAAAGCAATATGAGTACTATGGCCTTGCCCGAACACATAAGCTGTAGAGGAACTATGACCTCACTTGCTATCAAACAGAAACTATAAAGATAGTCTGTATTTACTCGATACTATGCAAAAGCAATGGAGGCACTATGTTTTTATTCGACACAGCACAGAAGCAATAGAGGCACTATGTTTTTACTCGACACAGCACAGAAGCAATAGCGATACTATTACCTTACTCGATACAACACAACAGTAATAGATTCTAACTCGTTCTAACTCGATGTGCACAGCGCAGGTCAGAAGAGAAACTCAGTCCTTGCTCAATACATCACAGAAGTAATAGAGGTACCTTGTTCTTACTTGATACAATACAGATTCGATAGAGAAACTCAAGTCTCTACTCGGTACAACACAGAATCAACAAGGGTACTCAGTCCTTCAGCATTACAGCACAGAGCCAACAGATGAAAACAGTCATTATTTGTTACAGCACATACTCGACAAGGGTACTCAGTCCTTACTCGATACAACACAGAGACAATAGGATACTCTGGCATTGCTCAATACGACACAGAGGCAATACAGCATATAAGCAATAGAGGTACAATAACCTTACTGGATACAGCACAGAAGCAATAGAGGTACTAAGACCTTACTCGATACAGCACAAAAGCAATAGAGGTAATATGACCTTACTCGATACAGAACAGAAGCAATAGAGGTACGTACTCAGTCCTTACTCGATACAGAACAGAAGCAATAGAGGTACGTACTCAGTCCTTACTATATACAACACAGAAACAATAGAGAAACTATGACCTTACTTTATGACTTTTCACATACAGAAGAGGTACTATGACCTTACTTGATGACTTTTCACTTACAATAGAGGTACTTTGACCTTACTTTGTGACTTTTCACATGCAAGAGAGATAAGATGTACTGTACTACAAGTGACACTTATTGCCAACCCCTCAGCAATATTATAGGACTGTGACATAAGCCAATCAAAAGACGGCGATGATTTTTGTTTTGTGACATACTACTGATCAAAGTAAAATTGTCTCTTAATCAATCGGTGCAAGATAAGTAAGATATTGGATGATAGTTTTTACAATTTTACTTCATTGATTTAGCTGTGAAATAATTGCTGTAATTTGATAACTAGAAATTTTTCTTTAACATTTACATTCCCTCTGCATGTTGGAAACGAAAAGCAAAATCTTTAACTATGCTGTCGTGCTAATTTCTTAACATTACCCAGACCAGACTATTATATACTTACGACGAAAAAGTCTGTCAGCCTGCAAATGCTTTCCATTTTGTAACATATTATTTTGTGACAATACATTAAATACTTCAAGACGAGTCCGACCAAGGTTCAAGAAAAATAATTGTATTTGTATAGATCTGCATATTTTGTATTACAGATTTACATTAAACGTTAAAGGCTTTTTGTATGATTTTGATGACACGAAACAAGAAATAAGTTAAAAGTAAAATATTTAATTTGTCCAAATTAAACGTTGAAAAAACCTTTTACATTGCTTTGTATCTTGAATATTGATAGCTTTTTCTCTTTCAACAGATATTATACAAGCTGGTATCTTTACATGATGTTTTTTAATCAGAATTCTAGATACGATATGGCATGTTTTTCTCTATGCCTTTTAAAAACAAGGCTTGTTGAAATTAGTTTAGTATATGTCTTTGCAGATAAGAACTTTTATATATTTGTACCAATCGACATTTATCTATTCAGAGCTTGTAAATTTTCCTGTTTTTAAACAAAAGGCTTTCCAAGTAGTTCAGTGATGTTAGATTTAACAGTTGTGACTAGTGATATGTTGCATACATTTTAAACTCTCTTAAGTGATTTAACGTGATGTAGGCAAACGTTATTGATTTATAAGTGTATTTCTGTGAAAATTCATCAAACTTTTGCTTAAATCCACAGCAAGGAATCTATTGGCTAAAATGAATTTTGAACCTTTAGTTAATAACTAGAGATAAATATAAGCTTCATCAGGTATACAGGAATATGACAATTGTTGTTCATTCGTTTGATGGGTTTTATCATTTGATTTTGCCATTTGATTAGGGACGTTCGTTTTGAATTTTCCTCGTGATTCAGTGTTTTTGTGATTTTACTTTTGAAACCATGATAACAATTTTATATATGAAGTATATGTAGTAAACAAAATAACCAGAGCCATTACAATTTATATAATATCTTATGTTTTATGCATGCATATGGACGAATATTGGTCCGAGTAGACTTACGATGTTCCAAGTGAACCATGTTGTTATACAATTGTTAGTTATGTGTTATGTGTAAACGTCAGTCGGCAAACCTCGACAATTTTCGCTACTATACATCAGATTGTTACATTTGCCGAATGAGGTACACGTTAGTGAACAGGTTACGAACGAACTGATATATAGACTTCAAAGTATCGCATATATTTATAAAGCGTAAACAAATTGATTCCGAACTAGCTGCTATGTATTTTGACAAAAGATTTAATATATATATATATATAAATGCAAACATATATAAATGAAGATGTTGTCTTTTTCTCTTGAAATCCTATCATGTAGGAGTGTTTATATAAATGGAATACATTTGATTGTTAGACCTGTTATATATTTACTTAAATCAATTTCATCAAATGTCAATCATATAAAAACGGTAAACAATTAAAGCATTGTGAAGGAGATATTAAAAAGTTATTACCCTGTCTGTTTATAGAATACGTGAAGTTTATTTTGGATCAAACGAGTGCTATCATAAGTTATATAAGTTAATACTCGTAGACGTAGACCTTTTTACATTATGCTTTATTTGCATACCGATACCCTGAGAGACCGTATGTCATATGCCAATGATGTAGTTGTGAAACAAGCAATAAGTTTTCATCCATCAGTAAAATGTAGGAGATTGTATAATGACTAGACGAAACAAAACTTAAAATTGTTTTGCCATTTGAGCTCTTGTGAAGAGTTGTCTCATTAGCAATAAAACCATATCTTCCTTTTGATATAAATAACATGAAGTATTACGTGTATATTGACATTAGGTCATAATAATCAAATGTTTTTGTCTTAGAGCGTCATATACATGGTTTTTGTTTGGTTCGGAATGCTTTTATGAATTATATTTCACTAAGTACCAATGAAAGATTGGAAAGCAAAATATGCATACCAGGTTGGGAGCACTAAAGCAACTTTGCCCGATGGAGTTAGACCCTAACATTAAATCAAATGAAAATTGTTAACATCATGACTTTGCATTCAACAAAACTTGTTTCGCAATAGTTCATTGAATGTTGTTCCATTTTCAATACATTTGTAGTGCATAATGTTATTAATACAATAAAATTAAGGATTCAAAGCTCCATCTGTACTTGAAAATCTTGTTGTTCCTCCTCTTTGTAACAACTTTCACATATTTCTCCCTCATTTTATATAAAATGCGGATTGACAAAAAGTGATCCAAATATATTCTTGTCCTATGTATTCAGGTGTTAGATCGTCCAAAATCTTCACCAATGTTAAAAGTTATCCTTTACAAAGCAAATAAAACAAAAAAATTTAGGCTTCATAAGACTTAAATAAACAAAATTAGGAGGTGTGATGTGATTCCAATTGAGAAAATTATCCATATTTTATCAATAAGGTGTTCATTATAGAAATGAGATAAGACTAAACGAATCATTTAAGTGTTAAGTTTTATCTAACATCGCATGTAACTGTAAAGGGATATAAAAACATGTGTTTTCATCACGTGGAGGATTTTGTTTAACACTTCCTACATAATACTTGAAATTGCACGTGGCTGTATTACTCGTATAACTATCACGAATTATATCTTTAATTCCAACTCAGAATTGAAAAAATATTATGAAAACGTGAACCGTGTACACATGTCTGTATTGAACATTTATATTTGGTCAGAATGTCATAGTTTCTAGACACAGAACAGTATTATATTTATAGCTTGACTTTTCATCATTTTTTTTACAACAATAGCTAAATTACTAAAGTCTAACAAGCAATAGCCTTGTAGTACTGAATGTTAGTAATACAATAAAAATAAGGATGTTAATAGAATAAAAAGAATACTTTTTTGTCCGAAAAACAATGCTTTACAAACGGTATGCGGTATTCATTGTAAAAAAAAAAAATCATACACTATTGTGATTATACCAAGAAAGTAAAATATGAAATAAGGAACAAGATATAATTGCAAGTTGGAAAATTATCTTCAATATAAAATTGAGAATGGAAAAAAGAGACCTATTTATTTGAGAAACAAGAAATTCTGCAAGTTAATCAGAAGCATAAAAGTTTTATCAAAAGCATGAAAGTATGTAACTGTAAAGGAAAATAAAAACGGGTGCTTGTATCATACGAAAGGTGTTGTTTGACATTGGTTAAGAGTTCATAGGTTCTGGACACAGGACAGACACTGTTGTCGAAGATGTCTGAATAGCTTGAGTTTAATACCAGTCAATGAATATATATCATTCATGAATAACTATATATCATGTGTATGAAAAGTTGTACTGAATTCAGGATATAGAAATAAAATTAACTCCCTACTCATTGTACATTTTCGACACACTTCATTATGGACAGTCGTTATCACATGCTTCATATTATATAACGTTAGATTAAAAAAACTCTCAAGGATGCTAACGGGATAGATACGCATGTTAAGCATTCAGTTTGTTTGACTTTTCTTATGTTTGATTATTCATATATAATATATGATAAATACCTTTTTTAATAAGATTTGACAATTGAAAATGTTTTTGTCCTAGGGTTTAATATGTTAGATCTTCTAAAAAAGTAATTCAACAATGCTTTCTAAACGGTAAATTTACATAACAAAGGAAAATACAATCATAAAAAAGTGTGCTTATATCAAGTACATATATAAAACAAGAAGATATGGTAGGATTAAAAATTGCCATCCATAGACCATTCATTTATTTTCGAAACAAGATAGGCCTCAAGTAAATTAAAAGCATTTAATTTTTAAGTGTTATCTTTCATCGCATTGTACTGTAAAGGATAATACAAACATGAGTTTTCATCACGTGTTCGGTGTTGCTTAACATTGTTCCTTCCTAAAATATACATTTGCACGTGTTATATTAATCGTATCACTATCACTAAATATTATTGAATTAAACTTGTAAAGTGATATTCCTAGCTACATGTAGATAAGGCGGTAACTCATGCCTGTAATGAACAGTTATAGTTGGTCCAGCGCACCTGGACATATGTCAGACGCTGTTTGCAAACTATGACTGAAATTTTGTACAGTTATTCATCATTTTGAAATCTGCGTCCTTTTTTCTATGAAGCATGTTTATCCACAAAAAATAAGCCAGCTTGATGTTTTACTCGTACAAAATATCTCCACATAAAATTAGTTACTTGCACCTTTACAATCAGGCTATAAATGCACATAACACGTTGTGCAATTTTCAATGTTTCCCTTCCCCTCGATTATATCAGATTCTGAGTCCTTTAAATAATTCAAACTGCTTTGATAATAAAATAAAAGGACCTTCATGTCTAATTTTGGCTAAATAAAAAAAAACAAATCTAAGTTCATCATTTTTTTTTCATATTTTAAGAACATTTATAAAATCAAAAAAATCAAAATAAGATGTAAAATGTCGTAATTAAGTCTTCGGACTTATATTCACAAGTTCAACTTAAATGCAGAAAACGCTAATTTTATCTGTCTCTGGTACATGTAACTGGTGAATTGTGAATCATTTTTGATTATGTGAACCGTAGTCATTTTAATATTTAAGTTTACAATATGTTTGAAGCTATTTTATGTATCAGGCATAGAATGTAGTCATGCAAAAATACGATAATTAAAGACGTCTTGTTTTTGTTGTGTACCAAATGCGCAATATATAAAAAAAAATCCTTTTTCAATAATAAAATATATAATAGAATGAAAGAACTGAAATATACAAATAAATGCATTTAAAAATACTTATTTTATTTTTAATAAAGAAAATTGATTATACGACTCAATTAAATAGCATACAATTAATTCATGCATAGATACCAAGATTAAAAGATTGCACGCGAGACGTGTGTCTCCTCTTCGAGTGACACTTACGTGACGCTCTCAGGTGACGCTCGAATCAAACATATTTCAAGGAAAAAGAAAGAACGAAGATGAAAAGACAACATTGAAAGTTAATTACAAGAAAAAAAATATAAAGTGTGAAATACTATTAGAAAAAGTCTATAAAACAAAAGAGAATATTAAACAAGAATATTTTGAACTATGTATCAAATTGAAAAATCATTGAATTAATATATACCTTTAACTAATAGCCACGACTTATAACGATGCTTGGACTTAATTATAGAAACTTCTATTAGCTCTATCTCAAAATATTGACAACTCTGTGTTAAGGGGGTGTAAAATTCAGTTTGACAGCTTCAGACGTGATAAAATCTGACCTTTTAGAACAGAACCAATTCAGTACTTAACATAAAGTTTCAGCACCCAAATTTTTTTGACATGTAATTACATCCCCCTACTTAATATTTCATGCATTTAATATAAATAAATAAATCGGGAAAGTGTATTAAATAAAACATTTAAGTTATACACTGTTTACACTAGGGACTATATTCGTAGACAACGAAAACCAAAGGACGATAACTGTGTCCTTGGACCAACACAAGCAAAAACCAGGAAAAAACAACTATAACTATAAAAGTTGTTCGTCATTATAATCGTACATGATTGACATTCGATACATTGAGAAATATGATCGTGAAAGATTACGTAAAGGTATTGCGATCGGATTATGAAATATCTTGTAACAGATCGTGAATTCAATTAAATACATTCATCTTCTGAATGTGTGAAATCTACCTTTGTATTACCACATAGGGTAGAATTAAGTAATCCGAAGATATAAATATTTCGGTCAAAATATGTGGACATCCTTTTATACTATTGTGCACTTTTAAAGAAAGAAAAAATGTCTTTTTTTTTTACACAAAGCTGACCTATGCAAATCATTCATTTATTTTTATTTTGGACCAACAATTAGCACATATGAGTAAACCATGATATATTTGAAACACTAATCTGTTAGATTGTCGATAAAATGTAAACGATTTTTTTTTTTGCTTTAAAAGATTTTTTTTTAAATAAGAGATTATGTTAATTGATTTTCCAAATATATCAAACAATATCAGTCATTGCGTAGGTTTGAACGTTTAAAAAATGCATGACTCCGTCCGACACTCATATAAATTTCGAGCTTAATTATGAAAATTCAAATTAAACTTCTTGTTTTTGTAAAACCTATTATTTTTTTTAAATGTGTTTAAACTTGATCTCCAGACTTAATTCCATGATTGATAATACACTCAAAATTATACTCAACTGCATTTGTTGTAGAGTCTTATAAAATATGGTCTATACTGTTACGTTGCCTGTTCCTTTAAGAGTATGGTTACTGTTGTTGAACGACTCCATTAAATTTACAAAATCTGTCGGAATTTTGTGGTTTAAAACAATAGACGCATTTTCCGGACCTGTTCCGTGACAGCCCTGTACTGCCTTCTAATTCACTGTTTTGACTTATCCAACAACAAAATTCTTTTGGTGGAATTTATTCCCAATTTCTGAAAGTTTTTCAGTGTGGCAGTGATAAGGTTTAAACGATTCTATATTTCTAGATACTCCGTACACTGGCAATAGTGAAATGATATAAGCAGTATCATATTTATCTTCAATCAAAGAACTATCATAGTATACCGACCGTGCTGTATAGCCAGTCAATGTCGTTAAAAACTTCCATGAACAAAGTATGCATTCTATTAAACACATAATATGAAATCTAAACATAAGTTGACTTTACTGATTTGATTATTAAAATGGCTTTCGAAATAGTTGATCAAATAAACTTTTTGTTATCTTATGCGTTTATTTCTTAATACTGTTGAAGTTACGATTCTGCACCATCAGTTGACAATTCCTTACTGGATGTATTCTTCTTGCTAGCGTAATGTCTTAATTTATCATGGTCCGAGCCGGTATATAGGACACCAAAAACGAAGCAGCAATTGTATAAATACAAATTTGACTAATTTCAAATCATCGTAATTGTGAGATCCTTTAATACTTATACTTTTGGATTCCAAACTCTATATAGTACCATAAAAACACACCATTACAAACTGCCAAAACGTTCGTCGAGTCCTGTGCACCAAACATCAAACTCTTCATAAAGTAGGAACTGTAGAATAACTAGTTATACTAATTATTATTCATGTATAAGTCATACGAATAGCAAAGAGGAATTCCTCAATTTAAAACGAAATAGTATAAAACTAAAAACCTTCAACCATATATTAATTTAAAAATCATTGAAATACTAAATACCAAATTCCTCTGACATTAAGTCATAACGGTGCTTCTGGTCGGACTTATGTGGCATCCCAAATATATACAAAATGTACAGCTCACCAGATAAAACAAGCCAGAACCAGAAAAAAGCAACTTTTCAGCAAGTAATTTGTCAAAAAACATAAACAACTGATATTCGAGAAATACGATCGCGAAAGATTATATTAAGGAGCTGCGATCGGATTATTTTAGATTATTTATCAGAAACAGTACAAGATAAACAAATCAGAACCAGATAAAACAACTATTCAGAACATAAATCAGTATATTAAGAAATATGATCCTAAAATATTGAGTTACGAACTAGCAAACGGATTGTGCAAAATCTGAGAATTTCCTATCCCAGGTATAATTATCAAAGGTACCAGGACTCTAATTTAGTACGCGCGTTTCGTCTACATACGACTCAGCAGTGACGCTCATATCAAGATAGTTATAAACCCAAACAAGGAAATGTTGAAGAACATTGAGGACCCACAATCCCCAAAAGCAAGTCTTGTCAAAAACGGCTACTGTTATCTATGTCTGGAATAAGAAAATCCTTAGTTTTTCGAAAAAGTTTTTTACACCGGAAATTTATACAAATTACCATATAATTGATATCATGTCAACACCGATAATCTTTGCTGTATTTGGAAATACGTTTTGGAATAGCGGGGCTTTAATGCTCCTCAACTTAGTATCATATTCGGCCTATACAACTTTTTATTCGAGCGTCATTGATGAGTCAATTCGATACACAATTTTAGATCTGGAATCAGATGCAATTATGTCATTTCAACTTCAAATCTGTGAAACGACCTTTGTATGTATATGTAGCAATTTTACCTGACCATATCGGGAAAGAGGTATTTAGTCGGATCTTAACACGTTGTTGTGATTTGTTTAAACCGGTTTTCGATAAAAATATACGAAGAAATGTCAAAATGTTTAGGACTTAATTAAATCCGTATTTCGGTAAGATTGTGCAAGCATACGATTTTTATTGCGTCTTACACTTTGAGAAGCGAATAATCTGTAACTACTTTATTAAAATATTCTGTAAAAACGTTAATTTTGAGCTATGAAAGTCAAGTGGCTCGAGAATTTTTCTGAGGAAGTTTTAAAAAAGTGCAAAAAAATATTTTTACAGTGGGTTAGCTTTCATTAGTCTTCACTATCTATAGATTAACAACTTTTGGTTATATTTATAATTCAGAATCATCATTGAAGGTGGAGCACGATTGCGCAGTTAATTAATTATATGGATGTGCCATTTGTATGATGAGTGACATTCCGTGGTATTATGTGCCAATTCGAAAAAGTTATACGAGAATTGTCTCCACTTAACAGGTTTAATTTTTTTATAATTATGTTTAGGTTTCTGATATAATTTTGAATAATTACAAAATGAATCAATGCAATATATTTCAGTTTTTGTTATTGATGTATCAAAACAATTGATGTACGAATATAATTTCATAAATTTGAAACGTTTAAAATTTTTACATACCAATATAAAGAACTTTTTATCATTTTTGAAATAGACTATGAATGAATATTGCATGACATTAGCCGACCGTGCAAGGGCTGTATAGCCAGTCAAGGTCGTTAAAAACTTCCATTTGTTTGTTTGCATGACATTACTTCCCTTCATGATAGATTGATTGGGAAATGAGCCAGAGTTATCTATATATGATCACAGAGAGGGACTAGCAAGCACATTTTAATTGTAGCTAATTCATTGTTAAAACAATATTCCACTATAAACGAATGTTATATTATAAAAATATGAGGACTTAGTTAGCTAAATCTACAATTTTTATTTGAAATTATGAATTTTTATTGCAATAGATTAATATGCTAGTATATGGTCAATTTACAGGTATAATACGGAGAAAAGGGATATTCTTGTGAAAAGAAGAGTTAAACCTTCTTAATAATACTGGGCACTTAGGTTAAACAAAAACAAAAGTCATTTAAAAAAAATACACGAAAGGCGACATATAACTTTATACTTACAAGTAAGGTGTCCAGGTGTCCACTGTTAAAAAGACTTTTAATTTTCTAGTTCAAGTAAATGGAATAACACATGGCTATATAAATGTGTTTGCACATCATTGAAAAATCTATTTGAATATCATGATTGTGGTTGGTCAAGATTTTCGTGTGATGTCAGTGTAACCCCATAAACAGTGTTGCGTGGAGAATCTTGAACATGAAAAATTAATATTATTTTTACAATTCATCTGCCCATAGGATAAACTTAGATATGTATGATGAATTTTTTCAAAGACCAGATATTTTCACATATTTGGTTACATTTATCAAATTGTCTCTTCGTGCAACATTCGGATAATGTAGCAAGATATACATTCATCTTTTGACTATTACAAGAGTCCGTGTAGCAAAACAGAACGACCATAGCAGAAACAAATCGTTTTTGCTGTGTTCTCTCTATTTTGTTTACCCTGGTATTGATATTTACTAAATTGTTAATTAATACAGAAATTTTATATACTATAAATGGTATGTACTATATAAGACAAAACCATTTTTTTATTAACATTGTCAAATGTAAAAGTTAACATCTTTGTATAGCCAGTCAATGTCGTTTTAATTTAACTTCCATTTGTTTGATTGTTTTACGCATGTGATTTATTTTTACATAGTTTTTACTGCTTGATCTCAATCCTTGTTGCATCAACCAGAGGTATGTCAAAGAACGTCTCGTCCTTTAAAAAAAAAGGTTCATCGGAATGTACCAAGACTTGGTAAATAAATATTCCGTATCAACTTCACAAATATTACATATTACATGATGGTCTTGCTGTATAGAATCTGAGTACTGACGTGTATTATCATCTTAATAACGGGTTATACTGTTCCGCTATTTGTTCTTGTTCTATTATTAATATTACTTTCCATTTGACGAGGCTCGGTACTTATACATTACGTCAATGCGTTGTTTGTGTTAGCTTTCATTTTTGCTGGTGTGTTTTGCTGGTGTGTTTTGCGTGTGACTTTTTGTTTTTCGTTGGTACATATGACGTAGATCTGTATTTTCAAAAATCCCACCATTATGTTATTATTCTATCCTAATGCTATCATGTTATGATTCCATTATGAATCAGAAAATACTTACCATTTGTGGATTCTTAAACATTCTAAAGACCCTCTTGTAATTTTAAGTCTTTTTCTGAAATTAATTTTTAAAACAACTTTTGATTATTCAAGCCTGTATACCACCATTCCCCATGTGAGATTATAATTTTGAAAATACTTTGAACGACAAAATTATTTTATATTTCTTCCTATATGACGTTTACATTACATTGTATAACGTCAAACACGTGACTCTACACTAGAGTTGATGTTAATGCAGTTACAGGATTTCTAATATTTCAATCCTTTATGAGTTGATTTACAATACCTTTATAAGTAAGCAATGAATGTGGTTGTTAAATTTGATAGACGATTTTTGTGCTTCTTTGTTAAATATTTGTTGGACTTATGCTGCATCGCGAATGTATACAAAATGTACAGCTCACAAGAAAAAAACAAGCCAGAACCAGAAAAAGCAACTTTTCAGCAAGTTATTTGTCAAAAAATATGAACATCCGATAGTCGAGAAATACGATCGCGAGAGATCATATTAAGGAACTGCGATCGGATTATGTTAGATCATTTATCAGAAACAGTACAAGATAAAACAAGTCAGAACCAGATAAAACAACTATTTAGAACATAAATCAGTATATAACAAGAAATATGATCGCAAAAGGTTGAGTAACGACCTAGCAAACGGATTGTGTACAATCTGAGATTTCCTATCCCAGGTATAATTATTAAAGGTACCAGGACTCTAATTTAGTACGTCAGACGCACGTTTCGTCTACATACGACTCATCAGTGACGCGCATATCAAGATAGTTAAAAAGCCAAACAAGTACAATGTTGAAGAGATTTGAGGACCCACAATCCCCAAAAGCAAGTTTTGCCAAAAACGGCTATTGTTATCTATGTCTGGGATTAGAAAATTCTTAGTTTTTCGAAAAATTCAAGGTTTTTTACACAGGAAATTATAAAAAAAAATACCATATAATTGATATCATGTCAACACCGATAATCTTTGCTGTATTTGGAAATACGTTTCGGAATAGCGGTTCTTTTTAATGCTCATCAACTTCGTACCATATTCGGCCAATACAACTTTTTATTCGAGCGTCATTGATGAGTATTTTTGATACACAATTTAAGATCTGGAATCAGATGCAATTATGTCATTTCAGCTTCAAATCTGAGAAACGACCTTTGTATTGTCAAATTACATGTAAAATAAGAACAAAGTAGATATGCTTGTTAAAAGAACGACAAAATTATTTCATATTTCTTCCTATATGACGTTTACATTTTAACGTCAAACACGTGACTCTACACTAGAGTTGATGTTAATGCAGTTACAATATTTCTAATATTTGAATCCTTTATGAGTTGATTTACAATATATTTATAAGTAAACAATGAATGTGGTTGTTAAATTTGATAGACGCTTTTTGTGCTTCTTTGTTAAATATTTGTTTGTTTTATTTTTAATTTAGATTGTGACACAGTGATGACTTATGTACCCTATTTTGACAATTTAACATTATTAGGACTGTTTTGTTCACGCACCGTTGTAAATATAATGGATTTGATGCGACTGTCATACAAGTAAGAGGTTTAGCGCTATTAAATTTAACCAGGTGGAATCTACCATTTTCTACATTTGCAAATGCCTGTACTAAGTCAGAAATATGACAGTTGTTGTCCATTCGTTTGATGTAATTTTTCATTTGAGTTTGCCATTTGATTGGGACTTTCCGTTTTTGAATTTTCCTCAGAGTTAAGTTTTTTCTTGATATTACTTTTTATGTCTGTTTTGGTTGTTCAGTCAATTTTGTCAACATAACGGAAATATAAACAACAGTTTTTCTGTCAACCAAGTGGAAGATTTAGCCAACGGCAAACACAAACTAGGTTTCATCGTTTATTTTCTTCCTGAAAATGCATGTACCAAGTCATGGATGTTATTTTTTATGAAGTCTTAAGTTAAAATTAAAGTTCAGTAAATATTTTTTTATATGGCAGTCAACATTACATTTTCACACTGGCAGAAGTAATTGTAGACGAAACACTGGTATCCGAAGACCTCTTTATATGAATTTTCACCATCTAGTGTATAATTATATTTCTTACTTAATTTTATAAACAGCATCACCGTAAAAGAAAGTGTGTGTTAGTCAGTTAGAACAACTATTTCTACAAGTAAAGCCACACTTCCAGACAATACCCGGCTTTATCATTTGTCAGATAAGGGTTAAGATCTCATAAACATGTTTAACCCCGCGCATGTTTGGCCTTTGTTAGTCTTGTATTATTTTAATTTTAGTTTCTTGTGTACAATTTGGAATTTAGTATGGCGTTCATTATCACTGAACTAGTATATATTTGTTTAGGGTTCGGAAATTTCTCGCTACATTGAAGACCTGTTGGTGACCTTCTGCTGTTGTTTATTCTATGGTCAGGTTGTTGTCTCTTTGACACATTCCCAATTTCGATTCTAAATTTTATTATAGATATCTACTTAAAATATTAAACGCCATCACACAAGTAGTGAAATGAACACCATCGTGAAACAGGAAATCAACATGAGAAGTTTTCTTCTTTTATGTACATTTAAGCACCATGGTTAACGTGTGAAAATCTAATGCTGAATTCAGAAAACGGTAGCAATGGTTTATCATAAAAAAAAATTATAACCATAAAATTGAGAATGGAAATGGGGAATGTGTCAAAGAGACAACAACCCGACCAAATAAAAAACAACAGCAGAAGGTCACCAACAGGTCTTCAATGTAGCGAGAAATTCCCGCACCCAGAGGCGTCCTTCAGCTGGCCCCTAAACAAATATTTACTAGTTCAGTGAAAATGAAC
The DNA here is from genome assembly GCF_036588685.1 of Mytilus trossulus. NCBI lineage: Eukaryota > Metazoa > Mollusca > Bivalvia > Mytilida > Mytilidae > Mytilus > Mytilus trossulus. Next base: position 63,633,336 of record NC_086376.1, on the reverse strand, counting down.
GCCATACTAATTTCCAAATTGTACACGAGAAACTAATATAAAAATAATACAAGACTAACAAAGGCCAGAGGCTCCTGACTTGGGACAGGCGCAAAAATGCGGCGGGGTTAAACATGTTTGTGAGATCTCAACCCTCCCCCTATACCTCTAACCAATGTAGAAAAATAAACGCATAACAATACGCACATTAAAATTCAGTTCAAGAGAAGTCCGAGTCTGATGTCAGAAGATGTAACCAAAGAAAATAAACAAAATGACAATAATACATAAATAACGACAGACTACTAGCAGTTAACTGACATGCCAGCTCCAGACTTCAACTAAACTGACTGAAAGATTATGATTTCATCATATGAACATCAGGCACAATCCTTCCCGTTAGGGGTTTAGTATCATACCATCATAACATATATGAGAAGAACGTAACCCGTGTCATGCCAACAACTGTTTTTAGAATAAATGTCTTTAGTTCCGACGCAAAGAGCTTATCAGTGACTCAATATAAGTTTCTATATGCACATTTCTGAATCTTCTCTGCTTTTGGACATAATCTTAATTAATAACAATGCAGATAACAAATTTCTATTATACAGATGCTAGTGGTACCCGCTAGATCTAAAACCTGGTGATTAACTGTGTTTCAAAGACGTACATATGTGTTGACGTAGAGGAAATGTAAGGCTTTAATAAAACTATTCCAGTTCCAGGAAGTAAATCTAACAGAAAAAAAAGTTGTTTTGGGGTTGAAGAAGTAACAATATTAAAATTATTTCGAAGTGCCATGCATTTGTTTCAATAAAATAACTGTTTAATTAACTGTTCGAAATTGTTGCATAAAAAGTGGGAAAATATCACTGTCATCAGAATTGAAAAGACTGTAAAAACCAGTAAACGTATTTAAACATCCGCAGTACATTTTTTGACAAATTCTAAAAAGAAAGAGGCGATAGCTAAACAAGGTATATTCAAATTTTTAGGTCGAAAACGAAGATACAATGCCATGGACTAAATTGAAAATGCCAAAAAGAACCAACAAACAATTGATAAACACCGACCCACTAAAATTGTGTGATCTCAAGTACTCCGGAAGGATAAACAGATCCTGCTCCTCCCACATGTTACAAAGGTTGTATTGCTGCTGAATATATACTTCGGTAGGTCATTAAAAAGGGAAGTTTGTTGAGTCATCTCAATTACTGAAAAACAGATGTTCATAACGGTCAGACAATGGGCGTCTGTAACATTTTTGAAGGTATTACTTCAACTTTAACACATGAAACTTAGGTTTTAATATCTTCCCTCTAAATAGCAACTTTCTATCAAGGAAATCATGAAAGGAAATGCGATCTCTAGGGTATCGTATAAATTATGAGTCATTTTCTTCAGATACAAGCGCTGTTGGAATGTACCTAGATAGAAATTGAAATTTCAAAATGCATATTTATCATTCTAAGCTGAACCAAAAAGGTTGACTTGGTATAGACAGATGGTTTCCTTGATTTCGTCGATCTCGCAATTCACAGAAAAATATTAGTGACGTGTTTACTTGGTTGTTAGGGTTGTACTGATACACTGTCCGTCTAGACGTAGTGAGTACGCCAACCAAAAATGTTACTATACCACGCTCTATAAACGCTTCGAAACCTCAATCAAAACATAACCTTACTAGATAAAAGGTGACTTAATGCAAGTCAAAATGACTTCCTTTATACAAAGTCCCTTTTCCAAGTGTTCATCTGGGTTCAACAAATGTGCTCAACCATCAAAGTTTCTTTGGTATCTTTTGTGAATGTTTCCTTGTCCTGAATATGCATAGTGATTTAAGCATTCAGCAATCAATCATTCTCATTCTAGTCAGAGTCGTAAGAATGAATCAATATTTGATCCAAACAATATAAAGTACATTTTAAAACAATATTTTTTTTATTGGATTACGGTTAGAGTATATACTTATATTTTGTTTGCTTTTAATCTGCCGTGTCGCATTTTTAACTGGTTGTCTTTTTTTACAGACAGTATATAAAACATTTTTGTAAAAGTAAAAGTCGACTTCGCCACATGTGATTTAATTTACGATAATAAACACCATTAGCGTTGGAGTTTAATGCCTAAATAATCCTATTCATGTAGAGTCTACGAAAATTCTCCAAATAAAACAATTCTCGTCTAACGTATCTTTGAAATACAATAATACATTAAAACAGATGTATTTTAGTACGAGCATCAGAAACAGGCCTAATCTTCCTTACATTGAGAGGTCACTTTAACGTTATTGCTCCTTTGTGTCACATTTTAATGTTTAAGTCGTCTTAAGGTTTCCTTCATATCTGCTGATTAATTTTATTTCTTTTAAATAATGTAGTAATTCGTCAACGTAATAGAACGAAGAACTCTGCTCTTGAAAGTAATCATTAGATTATTCAAATGGCCCCCACATTCCACAGAATGTTTTATATTCAGCTGATATGTTGTCATTTATCCTTATGATGGCATAAAAAACAATTTACTACTTCATTTAGAACATAGATTTTGAGGAAAATGATGTAGTAGTATGAACGAGAATATGAACTTTATTACATTAAAGCTACGTGGGTGAATAAGAATGAACAATATTAATATTATTTATTTATACAAGCCATATTTTGTACAAAAATACTCTTATTCAAACAAAATGACAGCCTCAACCTGCTTGATTTTTTAATTTTTTTTTTGGTTCTGATGTTTGTCTTTGGTTATTTGTACAGAAAGTTTGTCTTTATACGAATGTGGTTTTTTTTTCTTTGTCTCGGGTTTTCCCTTATCTAGTTTGAAACAAACTATTGTTTTGGGGTTGTTTTTTTTGTTGTCAGTCATATTTGTTTTTATTTTATTTTTCTAGTTTAACTCTAGCCAGTTGTTACTTTTGAATTTTTTGATCGCATGGGCTTTTCAAGCTCACTCTGCAATATCGAATTTATTCATTCTTTACTTCTTATGCATCTAATTGACAGCTACATCTCCTTACTTTCCCATTTATGCAAAGGGTTAGCCCACAACTCACTACAGACACGATGCAATATGTTCTATCGTTTTTATTCATCACAGAACAACATTTGTTGGCCACTTCTTATTTACACTTTTTTTTAAATGACTAAATCAAAAGCTCATAGACAACAAACAAATGAAAAACAATAGTCATATTCCTGACTCGGTAATACATTTCCTTATGTAGAAAATGTTAGATACAAACTGGTTATATATCTAGCTAAACCTTTTACTTATATGACAGTAGAATAAAACTAATATGCAAATCATTCAATACTGACAGCATATTGAGGACGCCTTATGGTTTACAAAGAGATAATCTGTTAGATTCGATACTCAGGAACAGCTATTCCTTCCGGAAGAAACTTAACTTTTGATGATGTATTTATTTTATTAAGTCCAAGTATATTGATATCGTCAATTGAGAATTGTTTAAAACCTCAGGTCACTTCAATTAATAATATTCACCGTCACAAAATAAAACAAAATCTACGTGCATTTGGGTTGTCTGTAAATATCTACTTATTATAACATGTGGAAAGTCTCATCATTCATACTAAAATATTTTCTTAACCATTAACCAAGCAAAATTAACTATTCAAAGATACCAACACGCTTCCGTTATTGATATGAATGCTGTTTATGACGGACTAGTGGAATAGTCATTGGTAATGCTTGTCAAATTTTATACAAACCTGGGATAAGCATACAAAAAATTAAATACTTAAAAGTAGAAATGCATATTAAGGATTTGGATACTACCCATATCAGTTTAAACGTACAACAACAAAAATACAGAACTTCAAGGAAAATTCAAAGAAGAAAATACAAAATCAAACTTAAACATATCAAACGAAGGAAAAGCAGAGAATTGTCAAGAAACCAATAACTGATTACTTTTAAGATAATCTACACAGTCCTGTATTTTCTGATATTTTCTACAAAAAACTAACCAAAAATACAAGGCTTATATAAGTGTTTGCCAAATGCTCGTTTGATCTACACAAAACTCATTAGATAATCTCAAATGAACAATATGAGAAGCTAAGACAAGAACAAGATTGAAAATCATTCAGGACCCAAAATTAAGAAAGGTTTTGTCAAATAAAGCCCAGGTTATCTATTTCTGAAGTGGAAAACTCTTAGTATTTCGACAAAAATATAAGTTTTGTTAAAGATGGTTCATTAAAACGTTCACATTATTTATATAAGAGGAAGCATTCACTGAAACAAGTAAATTTTACGGAAACGTCACCATTCGTAACCTACAAAAAGTAAAACTTTTAAAATGAGGAATTGAATATGTTACAGGCATCTCCATCTTAAAAAAGAAAAGTAAAAATAGACTATTGTCAAATAGTTCCATATATTTGGAGAAATAAAACAAAACATCGGTACTTCGAAATTTACGGATGTGAATTTAAGCATGCGTGTGATTTAAGCACCGGTCACAACAGATCGTACGATTTTTTTGTCGCGGGAGATCTTAAAAATAGTTGTCGTGGCACTGTCATGCGAAATGTCAAAATAAATATGTCGAGTGTTCACATCAGCTACGACATGACCACGATGGTTCCACGATGGGTACACGACAGATTTTGTTTTTATTTGTACTATCGTGGGTTTGTCGCAAGTCGGACGTGCGACAGTTTAACGTCAATCTTGACTTGTTTTGGGGCTTTTTTTCAGGTTTTCATGTCATGGGATGCGCTTGTAACTGTCGTGTCACTGTCGTATGACTGTCGCACAACAGTCGTGGATCACTCGCGCGTTTAACTCCGAACTACTTGTATATAAAGAAATTTCGATTTATTGCGTGCCATTTTCCAGTTGCCTTTAATATTTTTTCAGTGTAATTATATGTTCGGCGTAAGTAAACGACGTTTTTCGTTTTAGTTTATATGATAATTGCTCAGAGAATTTAAACAAGGATGCTGCTGGTATTTATACTTTTCCCAAGCTCGATACAACGCTAACAGGACCATGTTTTGCTTTTGTTGGAATCCGGCAAGGCACCTATTCAGTGACACGAAAAAAAAATCGTAGAGCAAAAAAGGTGCATGTTCAATTTTCGTTCCACGACACACGACGACGCAACGGTGCTCAAAATATCGTGGAGCTGTCGTACAAAGATCACAGATGACCCGCGATTTGACCAAATTGCATGTCGGTGCGCTTTATAGATGTGTTGTGGGCTAGTTATGACCAGGGCTTTAGGGCAATCCTTATTACAGAATCGTTAACCGTTCGGAGGTAGGTTCCAATTAATTTTTCTGTGTTACTATAATTAGTTATCAAAGGTACCAGAATTATAATATAGTACGCCAGACGCGCGTTTCGTCTACGTAAGACTCATCAGTGATGTTCATACCAAAATATTTATAAAACCAAAGTTGAAGAGCATTGAGGATTCAAAATTCCTTAAAGTTGTGCCAAATACGGCTAAGATAATCTATGCCTGTGATAAGAACATTCTTAGTTTTTCGAAAAATTCAAAGTTTTGTAAAAAGTGAATTAATAAAAATGACCACAATTATATTGATATTCATGTCAACACCAAAGTGTTGACTACTGGGCTGGTGATACTCTCGGGGACGAAACGTCCACCAGCAGTGACATCGACAAAGTGGTGTAAATAGTTATGATAGTTATCAAAGGTACCAGGATTATAATTTAGTACGCAGGACGCGCGTTTCGTCTACATAAGACTCATCAGTGACGCTCATATCAAAATATTTATAAAAGCCAAAAAAGTACAAAGTTGAAGAGCATTGAGGATCCAAAATTCCAAAAAGTTGTGCCAAATACGGCTAAGGTAATCTATGCCTGTGATAAAAAAAAAACTTCTTAGTTTTTCGTAAAATTCAATGTTTTGTAAACAGGAAATTTATAAAAATTGACCACATTATTGATATGCATGTCAACACCAAAATGTTGACTACTGGGCTGGTGATACCCTCGTGGACGAAACGTCCAACAGCAGTGGCATCGACCCAGTGGTGTAAATAGTTATCAAAGGTACCAGGAATATAATTTAGTACGCCTGACGCGCGTTTCGTCTACATAAGACTCATCAGTGACGCTCATATCAAAATATTTATAAAGCCAAAAAAGTACAAAGTTGAAGAGCATTGAGGATCCAGAATTCCAAAAAGTTGTGCCAAATACGGCTAAGGTAATCTATGCCTGGGATAAGAAACTCCTTAGTTTTTCGTAAAATTCAATGTTTCGTAAACAGGAAATTTATAAAAATGACCACATTATTGATATGCATGTCAACACCGAAATGTTGACTACTGGGCTGGTGATACCCTCGGGGACGAAACGTCCACCAGCATTTGCATCGACCCAGTGGTGTAAATAGTTATCAAAGGTACCAGGATTATAAATTTAGTACGCCAGACGCGCGTTTCGTCTACATAAGACTCATCAGTGACGCTCATATCAAAATATTGATAAAGCCAAAAAAGTACAAAGTTGAAGAGCATTGAGGATCCAAAATATGAAAGGTACCAGGATTATAATTTAGTACGCCATATAATCAACAAGTATGCAAGATGCGCGTTTTATCTACTAAAGACTCATGTGTGATGTTCTTAAAATATAATAATATTCTTGCTGATAAAGTCAAATTCAAAATTAAGACCCTGTTATTTTATTATTATGAACAACATACCGTATCTTCTATTATCAGGATTAACAAAATATGAGTACTAACTGAAACTATAAAAGGGCTCCTTTTTTGTAAAAATAAAACCGCATTTAGATTAAAACCGGATAAAGGAAAACAGATGTAGTAAACGTTATAGCAGTGAAAGGGCGATAATGACAATAAGATAAAATCAGGCTTGTAAAGATTTTAAAAAGTTTCACAGTAAAGCATTGAATAATAATTTATTTAGCTAAACATTGGGTTGTATTTAATCAGGAAAATATTTGTTTTATTATGCATTGATAAAAAATATATATCTAAGATATAATAACATAAATGTTCATATGCAATGGAACGTTCTTTCTGTAACATAACAAAATTAAAAGCCATATTCTAGAAATGTAATTTTAAAACTATTATAAAAAACAACACGATTGCTACGACTGTTCTAAAGAAACAAATAAGTGATATCTGTCGTTACTATATCCGAGGAGTGACGTTCAAAATTGCAATTGTGGTAAAATAACAGCTTGGTATTGATAACATTCCCAAAAATGTTAACAAAATCAATAAAATCCTCTCTTCTATAACAAGATGAAAAAATCCACAAGCAACTTATGTCCTTGTTTGGCTTTATAACTATTTTAATCTGAGCGTACTGTTGAGTCTTATGTGGACGAGACGTGCGTCTGGCGTTTTAAATTATAAGTCCGGAAACTTTTCAAACAATGACAAAACTAAACACTGTATTTAGTAAAAGTGAATATTCACCGTGTCAGATAATTGAGATGAGCATGATTATTATCATGTCTTCACAAACAATTAAACTTTATACATTTCAACATTTTATGGCATATACTTGATCTAAATCAGTCATAACTTAATAATCATTTTTTGAAAAATATAGATTTAAGGATGTATTTGGGTGAGGTCTTGGAATTCGTGTCAAATGTTCGTACTCCTTGGGTTTTTTCCATATAATGCAAGGTAAAATATTTTATAACACCCATTTTTTTCATATTAGTCTTAATAGGTCATGAAAGGTCTTTTACAAAAATTTTAGAAAGATTCTTATTTTTCTTTCTTTTGTTTTGAGACCCAAATAATACCAATGCAAATATAAGGTTAAAGTCAGAGTCAGCCTTTTCCCGCCATATTTTAAATATCAAATATTTCGAAAAAGAGATCCATGACCTATCAATATGTTTAGCTTATTTTGATCCTTAATGAATGCTCTACCAGCTTATAGTATGAATTTCAAATTCTTAATTTACTAATTTTTACATAACCTCATCTAAGTACATCTTTATGTTGAAAAGATTGGATTTTTTTAGTGGGATCTTACTCTTGTCCTATGACTGTTAAAGATAATAAATTTAACACATAACCAAGTTTTCAAGCCAGCTTATTAATTACGTCAACCATTCAGGTTACCAACAATATACATACAAGTGCTCCGTAAACAACACATAACGTCAAAATTAGTCCTTATATAAACATATTTTTTTTTATACCTATAAGCAAACAACTGCTCTGTTTTATACAAAACCATTTATTTCGTTTTTCTCTTTTAAAGATCTATTTCTAATTATTTTATCAAATTGTGACACAAGATTTAATGGAAGTATTCTCAAAAGAATAAAGATTAAGCAACTAATTTGAAATGTTTACCATGTAACATAAATTTAACAACAACCAATAGGCTAAGGAAATTGTTATAGGAATACAGTAGAATTATTTGTAAACAGATAATACCTGTTATTGTAGTCTGTCTGTTTCAGTAAACATTAATTGTTAAGTTATCTTTCTTTGCATATATTTATGTAGCATTTTACCTTGGAATATGGAATGTCGGTGATCGTTGATAAATGAATATATTTTTTGTTTATTAAAGTCATTTAAAAACAGGCATACAGTTAATTTAAATGAACCTCGTCAAAGACGTTTCATTGTTCGACGTCTTTTTTTCTTTTTCTTTTTGTGTGCTTGGTTAATGTTACATTTATCCTTTGTTTATGATTTCTAAGAAATGTTTATAAGTTGATGCGGTGATCAGTTTTGAAAAACATTAATGTAAGAAAATAATTTACAAAACGCAATTATGAAATATTATTCAAAAGGTAATTTGTTGTAGCACCTGAACTAGATTTTAGTTTGTATAGAACGATTTTGTATCGGAAAAATTACCTTCCAAAGTTTTTTCCTCGACCAAAATGTATGTCTGACACAACATAAGCTTCAAAACCTCTACTAGTTGATATCATAAAAACAAAACAACTCTGTATAGTTTTTATTTTCCATCTATTTTAACAATTCAAACGAGAAAACAAACGGTCTGATTTATATACAAAGTGTTGTCTCTAAAATGTTTTATATTTGTCATTTCGGAATGCTGTATGGGTTTTGGATAGATTAAAGGAAATAGTAAGGTAATTACAAATCAACTGCAAATAATCGATTGCAATCTTGCTTCACTTTGGACTTTGGGGGAAAGTTGTCTCATTTACAATCAAAATACATCTTTTTATTAAAAAATTCACAATTACTTGGTATTTTTGTTATATTGGAATTTGTACTTTCCATAAGCAGCTCAACATCATATTATGATATCTGAAAACACACCAATTTTTAGATATCCTCGTGTTGATTTTTTTTTCTACATTACATTTTGTTGATTTTTATGTCTTCCTTTTGTTTTGTTTTGTTTTTCCAATGGCATTGTCAATAACGATTCGACATATGAATTTGGAGTTTTTCTTTTATTAAAGTTAAAAGTGCTAGTATGACAGATATTTCCAGAATGTGATTCACCCACTAGGACGATGAAGCCTTGTTGAATCGAAAGTTTGCATAGTATATTTGACCTTTTTAACATTTTTTGATGATTCGAAGGTCATTGTCTAGTCTTTATTAGACAAAACGCGCGTCTGCCGTTAATATAAAATTTCAATCCGGATATCTATGATGAGTGTATTTACAACCACTGAATCGATGCCACTGCTGGTGGAGTTTTAATTTACCCCGAGGGTATCACCAGCCCTGTAGTCATATTTCTGTGTTGACTTGAGTTATCATTGATATGTTCATGTTATAAATTAACCGTTAACAAAACATTGAATTTTTAAATACTAAGGCTTTTTTACCTCAGGAATAGATTACTTAAGCTGTATTTGACAATACTTATAGGAACTTTTGGTCCTAAATGCTCTTCATCTTCGTACTTTAGTTGGCCTTAATAACATTTTTTTACGATTCGAGCGTCACTGGTGAGTCTAATTTTAGACGAAACGCGTGTCTGGGGTAAATATAAAATTTCAATCCTGGTATTTATGATGAGTTTATATATAAACTCATAATGTGTATTTGAAACATTATCGCATTGCATTATTTCTGAAGACAAATTTAATGTTAATTTACCTAGCTTTTCATTCTTCGTATAAACATGCCTAGACACACACCAGTCACATAAATACTTCAGCTTGTATTTGAAAGACGATATAAATCTTAACTTCCTTGAGATTTTGTGTGTTGTTATAAAGATTGTAATTTGATATGAATATGGCCTGATAAAAAAGTCTGCGACAGTTCATATTCATAATGACATTTCATAATTAATTAGTTCTAAACTTTTTTGATTGGTTAATAGTGTATTGCTTCGTTCGTTAATATGATGTTATTGTGTTATTCTATTTTTGATATTGTTTTCTTTAATGATTACTGATCGGCTAGCATTAAAGGGAAATATTTCAGTCCCTGACTATAAATACATTCTAAAAAACAAAGCTTATGATTTTTTTTTATGCCAGACACATGTTTCCTCTACAAAAGACTCATCAGTGATGTTCAATACAAAGGTTGAAATTTCAAATAAAGTACAGAGTTGAATAACATTAAGACACCAATTCTAAAAGGATTTGCAAAATACATCCGACGTAATATATTCCTGGATTAAAAAACATTTGAATATCTCAATTTTTTGTAACAGTTAATTTATAATTTAAGTGATACCCTCATGTCAGCACAGAAGTGTTAACTACTTGTTTAATAATACATAATTTACAGAGGAATCTGTGATTTATATAACCGTAATTGTGTCTCTTTAATATGTTTTTAACAGGTTTATGTGTTTAATTTCAAATACACTCATCTTTAAAATTGTTTCAGTGTTCTTGTTATTAAAACTCATAAATAATCAGTTAAATAATGTTTAGACTATTTCAAAAATTCAAAAATGTCAATATAAAGAAAGTTGATACTTAAAATTTTATAATTTTGTAAACTTTGTATGGTTTGTTTCAAACAGATAATAATAAATATTATCAACAGCAAAATAATGTTATTCCAAGTATCAACTTTCTTCATACTACCATCTTGAAATTTCTCATTACATCACTTATAGCCTTCCAAATTATTCTCCCTATATGAAAAGTTAAGATATCGATGTTGATGACAATTCATACTAAATGAAGACGCTATTGAAACTAGATACACTATACTATTAGATTATAGTACAACGATATGTATTGATTCCACAACTCAACTACTTTCCGTGAGATTATCGGTTTTTAAAATCATTTGGACCTGCCGAAATGGCGACAATTAATATCCCTGACACTAAACAAGGATAGAAATTAAGAAGTCTATTTTCCTATCACATATCAACATGTAACACCTTTCAATTTTCTTATAGAGAAACGTCCGATATTCCCGATTAATGTATACCAATTACTAGTATGCGAAGGTTAGACATTTAAACACTACATTCCAATTAAAACAAAATTGAAAAGATTCTATTTGTTAAATGTCTAAACAGTAGCTATTTCAATATCATTATGGTAAACCACAACGTCAAACCTTTTTGTAAGTGGTAAAGTATGATCTGCCTTGAGAAAGGGTTTCCTATAGATTTAATGATCTTCAAAACTAGTCCAAGCTTTACAACCGTAATTATTTTAAAACAAACTAAGAACTTTAAAACATTTACTATGCACACATGAATAAATTTCCAGTAACTAAACTACGGATAAAATGGTAAAAGCTAATAAGAAATATTTTGTATTCATGTTTTAAATGATTTTGAAATAATACAAGATGTAGAGTATTCTTGTTACATTAACGAATAGTATTATAAACACGAATGGACACATTGACTGTACATACACGCAAATAAATTCATGGAGATAATAAAAGATAAAGAGACGGGGAATTTATATAAAAACGGACAGAAATATCGTAGATTTAATGGAGATAATGTAAATAAAGAAAATGTCGACACAAGTGTGAACAATTCCAACGCAGATAATCCAGGAAAGTTTTCTTTTCACGCCAAAGGAAGCGATAACCCTTCGTCGGACGTGTTGATATCTCCAAGATCAAGTGACATTCCAACCTCGGAAGTGTTGATAGCCTCAAATCAACAATCACAAAAACAATTAAACGGAGAAGCACCTGATTTCAAATATCATGCAAATGGAGATATTGAGTATGAAGTTGTTTCTACACAAATTTCAATTAAGGATACTAAATCTATCAAACCGCAAAAGTCACAAGACTTTGATTCAAACGTTAATGAGATTCAAACGCTAGGAGATAGTAATGTCATAAATTCAAAATCAATTTCTTTAAGCAGTTTACAACAGCTTAAAGCACCGTCACGTCCAGTTGTTAAAAATCACGCTTTGATTAATCTGAACGAAACATCTGGTGAGAAAAGAAAAAGCAAAGAAACAACTAAAAATGACGACAAAACAAGATCAATATCACCAGCAAAGGAAGGAGTTTCAACTAAAAATCTACCTCAAATTAAACCGGAATATGAATTGGAAAAATCTAGAAAACAAGAACCAGCAAGTGCAATGAAATTACAGAACAATTCAAAACGAGATGTGTCTCCTCACAAATCAAGTAAAGTTAAACTTGAAAAGGAAAATGAACAAGAAACAAATTCCGTAGACGTGGATGTGACTGACTTAAATTATCAGCAACGGTATGTAAATCCTTCTCATATAACATTAGAGCTGAGAGAGAGCAAATCCCTGTCTTTAAATATACAACCTAGAACCGAATAAGATATCTAAAGAGTATATAAGACTAAAAATATAGTTCCCAGCTGAGAGAATAAATACATAGTACGATTTTGTACAAGAGGGTAAAAATGCAAAAATGAATGCAGACAACTTTTGTGAAATCATGTTTGCTAAACATCTTAAGGTAATTACACCAATTGGGTGAAAAAGGGTCTTTTTATAATTATCATACAAACATAGTCATATGTTACGATAAGAAAAAGTCATATTCGCTGAATGATTAGATTTGTTGATGATTTTCTCTTATATATATATATAAGATAAATAGAATTTAGTAAAGCACCAGACTGAAAAGAGCCAAATATATTGCCTATAAAATGATAGTAGTATTGAAATACATGGTGAACACTTTAAGAGATTTGTTGTGTTTTTCTAATGATGGAAAAATCCTTAAAGGTGTTGACAATGGATGCAAACCAATATCTCGTTTCCACAACATATGATTCTTCTGTGAAGATCAAATAAAATACGTTGTTTGTCAAAATCAATACAAAATGAAGAGCATATAAGTAGACAAAAACCTAAGTGTCCCTAAAAATTTAATTTTTGTTTTCTAAAAGGCTAGCGCGTAACCATTCCGGTTGAATGTATCTGTCTAATACAAATTAGGGTTCATATTCAGTCTTTTTTTTATTCATAACCTAAATCACAATTTTTCTTGTAGAGGCGATCACCAAATACTAATGACTTATATTTGATTATTATTGGAAATGCAAGTCTATGCTAAACATGATCAGGATTTTGTTTAACATCAATTCAACCAATTTGTTAATTTTCATATAAGTTATGTCAAAGATTTTCTTTTGTTATATTTCCATGCATATACTCCACATCAACTTGTTTGATTTTCCTTTAAAAGATTTACTAGTAAACAACTAAAATAGATGCTGAAAATATCAAAAGGCCACTAAAAACGCATTAGTCGAAGTGATTCTGAAAACATATAGGTCAGTTTGATGAGGTAAGTAAAAGTGGACCGGATTCGGATAACCAAATTTGAACAATTCCGTGGTTATCTCTTACACATAATAGTCTACCCTACTCCATAACGTTAACCAACTCTTAATATGGGGTTTGTAACCATTTCCAAGAGTTGGCGCATTTTAATCACTTACCGTACCAAAAGAAAATTTGAAGTTTACGCTCTCAAATAATTCATTAGGAAATATAGAGGTTGAATTCCATATAATCGACTTGATTGTTTGAACGTCCTTATCAATGATATATATGAGGTGAATTGTACCTTTGCTTGCTATAACAATATGTCATTTAAGAGTTTGTTAACCTTGTGGTTACTTTCTTCATATAATAAATTATAACACCTATGAAATCAGCTTCACTTATTTCCAGCATTTCTGACAGTTAATGACTAAACGTCAATTAGACATTTTCATTATGTATAAAGGTAGCAGTAATAGAAAAAAAATAAGAATAACGCACTTCACTCCAAGGCAATACAAAATAGATTACCAAGTCTAAAACAATAGACAAAATATGTATGAATGGAAATATGATGATAGAAGTTATCGTCCGGACTTGGTGTGTACATTAACTAGGAGATGTTGTGGGTCTTTTGTAAACATTTTTAAACTTGCAAGAACGTCTCGCGAAAGTACATATCAACGTTACATACATTATATGTATACCGTAGACAAAGTACATATCTACAGCACGTACATTAGAAATTATCAATACGTGATGAATTTCGAGCGAAATGTTACCTCTTTTAGAGTTAAAGAAACCAAGTATTATTTTTGAAGTAGTAGGAAGGTGACAAAATTCATGGTGTTGTTCCTACTCAACACCATGTTTTCAGTGGTTTCAGTGGCAATTTAAATTCCTTCACCTTTTATTGCTGTCATATCACAATGACATCGATTTATGAATATACATAAACGTTTTGCAACTGAATGTTAAGCAGATAACAATCAACTGAACAAAACGTTGACATCTCATCTCCTGTGTTAGTACAAAATGGATTTTATCTATTGTCAATCATAATTTAATGCATTAACCAACTAAATATGTTTGAGATAATGTATCTATATTTGGTTAATCGAATCTGCAGTATAAACATGTTTCATTTTGGACGAAAATTGAAGTTTTCGATTTAATTTTGATTCGGATTTCACAAACAAGGATATAATATAAATAACAACGTCTTTACAAAACACGCTAACATTAGATTTAAAATTGATCATTACGAGTTTGAACGCAGACAAGTACTTCAATTTACATACAATTTATAGTTTATACAACGACGTGCTTTCATTTTGAACACTTACATGCACATTTATCTTATTTGTTGATATATTTTTTGGAATTTCTATTACAATAAGTTTCGTACTTTTGACGATTGTACATATATGATAATAAGTGCATTCGAATATATCTTTGCAAATATTACTAATATACATAAAGTGTTTTAGTATATTGTCAAAGTGTAAATATATACGCCATATTTAAATAAAATCCAATAAAACATGTTTACATGACACTAGAAAGAATTGTTCGTACCTTTAACTCTTAAACCGCACAGTCGATAAGGGACATAAATCTTGCGTTATTTTAAATAGTGAGATTTCCCTAACTTAATACTGTTGATTTGAGAGTTATAACACAGATAAATCAAATAAACTATATGCATGTTCTTTGGATTTTGGAAACTTAAATTTCCTAACTGCACTCAAACTAAAAGTCAAATGTATCTCATTTATTTTAATATTCTAAATCAAGTCCAGTTGAATTTCACTATCTTTTTTAAATGTAACATACAAAGATAGAAAAGAATCGTGAATAATTGCATAAACGTTTGAATGTGCTGGTCGTTTTATAACTATTTGTTTAATTAAATTATATCTTATTTCAGATAGGAAAATCTTTAAAAAATATGGTTCATTCTGTACAAAATTCATTTTTTTGTTTTTCTTCTTCCGTTAACACCCATATAGCACAACCCCAGATAATAATCATACTAATAAATAACAAAAAATAGTAAAGTGCAATACCACACGACAGAGCCGAGGGCTGCAATACCACACGACAGAGCCGAGGGCTGGTTTAATAACAACCATTAAATGATATTTATTGTATACAAATTTCGAATCAGTACGAAAAGTCATCATTTATATAGATATATATACAACTCGTCTAAACATCAACCAAATTAGATCTATAAATTTGCTTCCGCAAATTCTTGTTCTTCCCTCGCCGGGATACGAACCTATGCTACTGAGATATCGCGACACCAAATCGCCTGCACTCTAGCCTTCCCGCTAGATATATATATATATATATAACTCGTCTAAACATCAACCCAACAATGTTAGACCTGTAAATTTGCTTTCGCAAATTTTTGGTTCTTCCCTCGCCGGGATTCGAACCCATGCAACTGTGATATCGTGACACCAAATCGCCTGCACTGCAGCCGTCCCGCTAGACCACACGACATATATATATATATGTATTAGTATTTCAATACACACAAACATTTGTAAACAATCGATCTCTTAATGCATGATACAAACTAATATCAAATAGCATGGATGTCAAAATTAACGTGACCTATCGAGTAGACCCTGTCGTGCCGAATGATTTAACCGCCAAATCACACAAACCACTTAACCTAAACGCCACCTATATGGGCAGACAATTCAGAAGAAAATAATTTCATTCTAATTCATAAAATCAACCGACTGAAATTATATTTCTTCTTCCGTTAACACCCATATAGCACAACCCCAGATAATAATCATACTAATAAATAACAAAAAATAGTAAAGTGCAATACCACACGACAGAGCCGAGGGCCGAAAACACAAAGAACGGGAAAATTTAAAAAAAAAAGGTGATCTATATCATGTAATAAAGATCTGAAAATAATGCTAGAAATTATCCAAAGAATCCTTCACGATAATATCGTTTACCGTTTCGGAACACCATCTACCGTGTGTCTATAAACTTAAAACCTAAATTAGCACAAGCACCTTCAGACCTAAAACTGTGAAACCCATAACACTTAATCTCAAGAACATACGACAGAACACTTCAATAAAGAGCTCGCGCATCCTATATGACACTGGCGTATTCTTTTACGTAAAACATCAACATCTAAACATTTGGAAAAAATCCAAACAAAAAGTAGAATAAAATAAATAAATAAGTAACCCCATCAAAATAGCTAGAAAAATCAGCCCAATGCAGAAATAAATCAAATGTTTCACCGACACTTATACGAATGACACTGAATCGACTTCTCTCAATCTGTATACGCTTGTTTTGAAACGTTAAATGACAATAGACATATAATGATCTAAAATAACTTAAAATAATCACTTCGTCGAATAGATAGCAACTCAACTCGCAAAAGCACTGAAACACGTACAAATATCAAATACGCTGATTATACAAATCACCAAAAGAAAACATAACAACCCACATTACATGCAGTAATTCTAACGAAACAGGCTCCTTTATATTCGTAGGAGTAGGCAAGCTACGCCTCACATCTTCTAGTAGGTTAATTACTAAAGACGAATTCGTCGGTAAACATGATGATCCAATAAGAGAATGTATCCTATGTAAAGAGTAAAACGGTTGTTCAACTGGACTAACAGTATTTCTCGAATGTGTCAATACAGCTAAATATAAACCAACGTAAAAAGCTTTTGCTGGTACAGTCTAACCATTTTCAATTCTGTTTGATGCAGCCCAATTATTCCAGCGTAAAATACTCAGATAATATCCTTTATAGTCGAAACTGCTAAGATTCCTACATAAGTTCTGAGAGAAAATTCACTTTGCTAACTAGTGAAGCAGGTTAATTCTGCAATTCTTCCGGTGAGTGCCTGCAAAAATATATTTGTAATTAAAAAATAAAACATAACTAATAAAAGCAATCTAAAATTATAACTATCAGCTAAGTACTATGCATCTAATTATCCACAAAATTCATATGAAATCTCAAATCCAAAACTGATGAGATTCAAATCTAGTAAAGCTAGTAATCTATACCAAGAGATCAAGAGAGATCTATCATATACATGCAAGAGATCAAGAGAGATCTATCATATACATGCAAGAGATCAAGAGAGATCTATCATATACATGCTCACATCAAAGTGATAGTATACATGCTCACATCAAAGTGATCTATAATACATGCTCACATCAAAGTGATATATGACTGGATGAAAAATCCATCAGTAATGCTATTAAATATGCAAATGTTAAATCAACATTGCCAAATATGGTCTTTTTACTCTACCAGCTATATAAGCATGTCTGTAAGTAGAAAGATCCATAAAATTTGTCACTTCAGAAAAGAAACCATCACCATATAGAAAAACCATCACCATATAGAAAAAGCTTTAGCCAAAAAACCAGCAGAGAGCCAGTATAGAGTAAAAGTTTAATTTTCACTGTCGAAAATACATTAATTCTTGTGGGAACAAAGAAATAGGTGAAACGAATAACCCCTTAATCCCTCGCCAATCAACCGTGAAAGCGTCAATACCTGACGAATTCACATTCCAAAATCTGGAATAAAAACTATTAATTTAAAAATTGTCACCTGAGGTAAACTAGTCAACCTCATGAGGTCCCCTAAGGGATTCAACTATCTGAAATACAAATTCAGAATTAGCCTGTAGCCAATCATCAACTATCTGAAATACAAATTCAGAATTAGCCTGTAGTCAATCATGTTAATCAACAATCCGACTAAGATAATCTGCTCTCTTATCCTCAGTACGTAGACTCACTACCATGTCAATATAAACATTGTGCAATATATATGTGCTAAAATGTCTAAAATCAACTTTTGCAATACTGATGTCGTGCTCCTTTTACTAACAACAATTTTAAATGTGGTTACTAGTAATCTTATATTGTTGCAAGCTAAAAAGTTTATCAACGACAAAAATACATTTTTCAATACTGTGAACTCCTTCCATTTGGAACTTGTAGAAACCTCACATTCTATAAACCACATATCGTGAACAATATTACATGGGTTTTCACTGTACGCTATAGTCTGCCAAGAACTTCAGATTTATAAGGTTTAATATTGGCTTCATGTGCATTTAAAACCTTAAATCTTTTTATTAATAATTAAGACCAATACTGTCTACAGATAAATGTATATTACTGCTCCGGTATGAATGAACACTATTTATATCATTAGACAAATGTTTTGTCAATAAATATACAATATTGCCTATAACTTGAGAAATAGATATATTAAGCTGTCCTGGCTACCAAAGAAGCTATATCTCCCTAACAAATACTTTCCGTTTTAGCTAAACACAAATCAATGTATGAAATGATATTCATTATCTTGTGTATACAATTGTCAGGAATAGTAAAAACTCCTTTATCTTAGGCCCTGATTTAATTATAAGGTTTTAATAGTAGTCCACAGACGTCTCAGTCTTTGGTATAAAACCGCTACTTGTTGTATTACATAATTCCTCATCGTCATGTGTACCGAATGCATCGTCTGAGTACATAATAATCTGCTTATTTTCTTCTCTCCATTTTAATGAGATATTCTAGTAAAACTATAACAAGCAAAAACACCGTTAAAGTCCCATACAAATCATAGATATTTAGCATGAAGTGGAAACATATAGACTAATATATATAAATGATTATGTAATGTTTTGCAATACGCATATCTTCAAAGTTTACACTTGTCTTCCGCAAATACCTGTCATATTCTGTCTCAAATCTGATTTTTAACGTGTTTAACTGAACAGAAACAGTTAACGGATTCACAACAAAGTGAATACAAGTATTTGACATCTCTACAATTAAATCATAGCTAATAAATTAGTAATCGCTGATTTAACAAAAGAGGTATCGTAAAAATAATAAATTATTTGACAAACAATAATCGATATTGTATTTGAATAGAAAGGTAATATACAACCATCTCTTATAGTATCTATAATAAATATAGGCGTATCAATATCCATTTAAAATTGAATGTTTCTGCTAGGTCTATCCTTAACAATAATATCAGGTTGACCTACTTGATATTCAATAAAATCATTGGTCAAATTATAATAACCAATACAATTATCTATTATAGCTAAAATTTATAGATAATTTAAATACTCATCTTTCAAAATTTCACTGAGGCCAGGTTTGGTGGGTGATTAACTAGTGTTCACATACGGACTGCTGGACCTGTAGTGTGTTTAGGACACACAAGAGTAGTATATTCCCATTTTCTTTTCTCTTCACCTGGTACTCCATCAACTCATTAGCACACTGTAACTTATCCAAGTCCACCAAATTTCTCTCTACCACCAATAATTGCCGACTCAGTACCTCTACTTTGTTGATTTAAAGCAGTTAAAACAGTTCTCAATGAAATATCGGGTTCACCTTCATAATCCAAGACTAAATTCGAACGTACTAATCGACTAACACAGCTAGAAAAATTAACGTGACCTATCGAGTAGACCCTGTCGTGCCGAATGATTTAACCGCCAAATCACACAAACCACTTAACCTAAACGCCACCTATATGGGCAGACAATTCAGAAGAAAATAATTTCATTCTAATTCATAAAATCAACCGACTGAAATTATATTTTGGTTACATGTACTATCGATAATTTTATAAATATCCATTAAGCATTCTCAAAAATAATATTGTAACCGGTGTGGTTCAGTTATATGTATTGATATAGGAAGATGTGATGTGAGTGCCAATGAGACAACTCTCCATCCAAATAACACTTTATAAAAGTAACCCATTATAAGTCAATGTACTGCCTTAAACATTTTGTGCATTATAGATATATAATGTCCTTGGTAGAGGAATAGTTTTATTGTGATGTCAGCTGGTTACATTAATATCGAAGTTTAATTTATAAGGGTTGATGACTAGTATTTTGATTGTGCTCACTTTTTCCGCATAACAGCAATACCCTTACCGATCGCTGTCCATTTATAAATGTAGGGTATAAATATACATGTATATATAAACGTAGGAATCCTACAATCGGATGCCCGCTTGGGAGAATGTTTTGCTGTCTTGTCATCATATATAGTAGCCATACAATCTGTCTTTTATGGGTTGTTCCGATAATGGTATTTAAAAGGTCAAATTCGATCGTTACCATTCCACATCTTTATTAGTTATGTACACGCTTATTGCACATAACACTAATGTCTGATTATTTTTAGATATGATTTAAAGAAAATGTTTTGACATCTGTCAATATACTGCGTGTATCAGACAATTCAAGTGTGCAGAGGAGACAAGTTTCATTTTGGACGACCATGGCAAATTCAATTTAATCAAGAAGCGGATTTCACATATATTTATTATTAGTAATATAATATACAAAATCAGCGTCATCACACAAGATTTATATATTAGATTTTTCATATTGACAGCATTTGAATTTGAACGTTAATCCAAGCATTTTACATACACTGTAAAAACCTGGTCTTAATAAAGACTATAACAAGTTATGTATACACTTTTGTTTGTTCTTAATTGCTGTAAATTATTTTTGTAACCTCTTTATTGTCGCTACAACAATAGTCGTACATAGATAATTTGTTTATCTACGTTTCTATGTTTGATAATAAATGAACTTGCGTATATCTCACTTTGTTACTACTATCAAGTATAATGTGAAAATGTAAATATATATCCTATTTAAACAAAATCTAGGGAAGCATATTTACATCAGACTAAAATGAAGTGGTTCATATGTGTACAATTTGTTTCAATTTTACATACCTTTGAAATGTCTAAGATGGACTTCAAACACAGTCAGTATGTTACATAAATTTATATATGTTTCATATTATTAGATTTACTTAAACTACAATTTGTTAATTTATCACATGATATATATGGTACCCTCTTTTGAATGCAAGACAACGCTATATTAGCTTCTTGTTCTTCGTACCCCTGCTTAATCCTTGATATAAATCGCTTGAATATAATAACATGCTTTAAAATCCTATCGTTTTTCAAAAGATGAGATAGAAGAATAAAATTTAAACGGGAAAAAAAGATACCTAATCAAATTGTTTCATTTGCATTTTTTTCCCTTTTTTATCCTGTAAAATTCATTGCCTTCGATTATCTAGCTTTAGCAACGGTAAGTCGTTAGTTTGAAAACTAATATGTAGATTTATCTGAATTTAAAAAAAAAGTTATTCCACTTTGGCTGACATCCGTCTCAAATGAGCTGATTTGTCTCTTACATTTGGTTTTCTTGACCATTTCAGTGCATCTGGTTTATTAAAAAATGAACATAGGACGTTTGCATGTAGAAATAAGTAAAATTAGCAAAAACGAAAGACAATAATACAGAAATTACCAAATTGCAATAACACAATGTCGGGATGTACCGAGCCACGTCAAATGAATATCGCCAAAAAAAGAGTAATCAATAAAAGCAATAATTTACACATATATTTATACTTATAATAAATGCAACAGTAGTATGCCGCGGTTCAAAAATCATAAACCGATTGAGAGAAAACGAATACGGGATACAGACTAAAACCGAGGGAAACACATTACCTATAAGAAAAAACTTAACGACAATGCAACACACACAAAAACGAAATATAAGATAACAACGGTCATTTTCCTGACTTGGTACAGAACAGTTTTAAAAAAAAATGGTGGGTTAAACCTGCTTTTGTGCCTAGCCGGTCCTCGCGCTTTTATGGCAGTCACTGTGATAAATGTAACACACATCATTAAATGACAGTACAAATAAAAAAAGAATAATCAGGACAGAGAAATACACAAATAAACACAAATACAATAACGTTATTCAGACAAATAAACCGCGTCCGTAATAAGAATACAGTGAAACCTGCCTCAACCGAATCCTGCTTAAACCGAAAACTGTATAAACCAAACATTTTCTAAAGCACCGTCATATAAAATTGTGTGCGTTTTGAACATACTAAAACCGAACATCGGACAAACCGAACAAAATCTTAAGTCCCGAAAAGGTTCGATTTAAACAGGTTTCACTGTATATAAATCAAGACCATGGTGTATAATTTGTGAAGTTGATACGGAATATTTATCAACAAGGTCTTGGTATCTTCCGATGAATTTTTTTTTATATCCCTGTTTAATATTTTCAACATTCTCATAAAGCGGTATAGTTTTGGCATGCAATTAAACCAGGTTCAACCCAACACTTATTGTTAAATGTCCTGTACCAAGTCAGAAATATGGCAGTTCGTTTCTATGTGTGTTGGCGTTTTATTTTGTTGCATTTTGGTGCTCCTTCTGTTTCTTTGTGGTTTTTTCTCTTACAGTTGATGTGTTCCCTCGGTTTTGGTTTGTAACTCGGATTTGTATTTTCTCAATCGATGTATGACTTTTAAACACCGATATAGTACTGTTGCTTTTGTTTATCAATTTTCTGCTCAGACACTAGTGACGTTATTATAGTCTGAGTAACATCTGCAAGCTCTTGAATAGATTCTGGTACTGAGATTAAAGCTTATGTCAAATTCGAGTTCTTTGTCTAAAAATGGACATGATAAATTTCTAGTTCTGGAGAATATATTAATGGAACCCATTCTTAATTTGAAATTAAATGACCTGACTTCTTTGATCTTCTATATAAAGACAATATTATTAGAAGCTTTGTTCAAAAGAACAACAGCATAATTGTCGTTTAGAGATGATAGACGTTTCCAAACACAGCCTTTCTGTCTCTGAAAACGGACTTAATGAGTCGGTAACTCCCTGGTTTGTGTGTTCGATTTTCCTTTCTAACTTCAACGCCGCGATTTGATACAGTCTCCCAAGTTAATCATGCAACGAATTTCAAAGCACCTTAATTCAAGATTTAAAGTAGAGAAAGTGGAATTATAAGCTAAGTTATTTGAAATTGAATAAATATCCAGTGAAGACCGCATCGTTGGTAACATAATGGAATTTGATGCGACTATCATACAATTGAGAGGTTTAGTTAGCTATAAGACTAGGTTCATTCCACGATTTTCTACTTAAGAAATGCCAGTACCAAGTCAGGAATATGACAGTTGTTATCCATTCGTTTGATGTGTTTGTGCTTTTGCTTTTTCCATTTGATCTGTGAAAGTAAATTCCTTTTGGTAAATTTCGGCAGTATATTTAGTAAACTCTTTTAATTAACGAAAAAGTAGAGGCAAGATAACGATAAGTATTGTTGGAATTATCAATTAAATGGAATTTAGACAGGACTTGAAGGAGTTCGCACGTCTAAATTCATAAACCTTTTGGCCATACACTCAATTCATAACAGTATAAGAACCAATCTGCTATTAAAGGGTCACAATTTTGGCCCATGTTAATACATGTAATATGTCGATAAACGTCATTGCCAAACCATACACGTAAAGGAGAAAATGTAAACATTAAATCATCTCCTCACAACCCCAGGAAGTATATCTACCATAGCTACCTTTCTTATTAGAGAAAAGGCTTTATATGAGTTGCAGCAAATACAGCAATCAGATTTTTCAAACGAATATTGAATAAAATAATTTTGGATGTAACACGTCTTCTGATTGGCTGACGTTATTTTGTTATGAGCCCAAAGACATAATTTAGTCATGTGACCTTGACGTCATCAACGTTTTTTCATGGAATTTACAATTAGATTATAAGAAATGACTGTAATATTTTTTTCTGTCTATTCGAAATAACATAGAAAAAATGTGGTGCACACTGTTAAATAACCCGCTACGCGCGTTATCCAGTGTACACCACATTTTTCATGTTATTTCTTCATAGACAGAAAAAATATAACAGTCATTCCTTAAATAAAAAGGAAAACATTTGTTTGATAACATTGTATAGAAGTGTAGTGTAAATTCTTCCTGGTTATATTAAGACCTGAAGTTGTCAAACAATGTCGTTTTTCAATATTGTGCCAAAAAATATATAACCACTTAAACTAATTTGACAAAATGTATGACTTTCAATCATTCTTTAAGATTTACTTCATGAATATATCTTCATGGTTAGGAACTAATGAAGTATAATAGATTTTTAAATATGTCGCGGCATCTAATTTTGGATTGATTTTCTCAGTATTTGTCAATAAGTAGGAGTAAATCGTAAACCTTTATAAAAAATGTCAAGACTTTCTTAATTAAAAAGATTTAATCAAAGTTAAGGTGTGTTTTCGCTTTAAAAAATCTATAAAAATCCGTTTGTAGTAGTACTTCATTAACAACCAAACAAAATATATAAAAAATACACTCTTGAGTACAAGTAAGGCGTTTTACTTTTTTATTTGTTCTGACTGGATTTAATTTTTTGTTTATTTTTTTGCTTTAAAAGTCTTCAAGATAGACCTGCATGCCAACCAGCTGTATAACAGACAAGCAGACGTTGCTTAGGTACGACTTGGTCAAAACAGAAGCGCGGGACACTAACAGCTGTTAATTATATAATTGACTAGTACACCTTTTCTTCAGAAAAACAATCATTGTATGCTTTCCTTTTTTACTTGAGCAATATGGATTACATAAAAATAGACCGTCACTTGCTCTCGTTAAAAATGTTAGAAATGCTGCATTTTTAGTCACTATCATTGCTTATTTAGCAATATTTTTTTATTTCGCCAGCATTTGTTTTTTTAATATATCTCTTTGTGATTATGTGTCAGTGTCTATAATTAGTTTATAATTCATTCCCAAAATGATTCTTTGGTTATTTTATTTGAATAATGATAAGAACAAACAAGAAACATTTTTTTTTTCATTTATGATTTTATGAATAGGTGTGGAACAATGCAAGTCATATGAACATTGAAATATTCCCAGTAGAATCTGAAGGTCTTTAAAGTCTTCCAATTATCTACAAAATTGGGTGAACTAATGATAGCGGTCAATTTAGGTTTTTGTGACATTCTATCGTGGTACTTATTATCACGAAATATTAGTTTTTGAAGTTTTAGATTAGTTATATCATGTTGAAGCCACACTCATTATCATAACGTGAAAAAAATGGCGACTATTTACAGACCAACACTATCATCTTGGAATTCTTTTGGACTTTTAGACACATTCGAAGTTTTACCCTACATCCAAAAACACAAAACATTTTGTTATGAAACAATTCGTCCGCTCAGGAGGTATGTTGAATCATTTATTGTTTCTTTAATTATAATATTCCTTTTTGTATCTTTCGCTTTTGTTAAAGATTTCATTTTTTCTATTTGGTGAGGTTCTGTAATGCTAATATTTTTTAGAAATATTGTTAAAGGGCGAAAACTAGGAAAAGTAATTGCTACTTGATATGTTAAAGGTGGTTGGTGTTGGGTTTAGATATAGGATGATGTGGTGTGAGTGCCAATGAGACAACTCTCCATCCAAATAACAATTTAAAAAGTAAACCATTATAGGTTAAAGTACGGCCTTCAACACGGAACCTTGGCTCACACCGAACAACAAGCTATAAAGGGCCCCAAAATTACTAGTGTAAAACCATTCAAACGGGAAAACCAACGGTCTAATCTATATAAACAAAACGAGAAACGAGAAACACGTATATAGTACATAAACAAACGACAACTACTGTACATCAGATTCCTGACTTAGGACAGGTGCAAACAGTTACTCCGCCATTTTCTATTTAAAATGGCCGTTTTGGTTCCTGAATAAGTCTGTGGTTTGTAGGTCAATGTTTTGATCATCAAATCACAGGATGATACATTTTAATGTCTCTGAACTTGTGAAATATTGTACATAAAAACCAATATTTAATTTATACTAATCAATATAACCAGCTAAATAATAGACGGTGACCTGATGTTGTTTAGAGTGTAATACAATAATTCCAAGAAAGTTGTATAATGATGATAGATTTACTTCCGATGACCTACATCAACAATAATGAAATATATTTGATTACAACGCTGCTGTTACCAACATGCAGTCTAACTTGACAGAGTTATTGAGGGGATAAATGGTTGGGACTTAGACAGCTAATGGTTATAATAAAGCAACAGATTAACCACGAAGCCCTTAATGATTTGCTCAATGATTCTTCAACATGCAGAGAGCGTGACACTCACCCTACACGAGTACCCCAATCACCCTACGAGTATTTAAAGACCATGCACAAAAAAATAAGCAGAGCCTTTATTCTTAGTGGGGATTGTATTTGATTAAGAAGATTCGTTGGGATCGCCCCGATATTCCGACACCCCGTTAGTCCGACACCTCATTAGTCCGACACCCCATTAGTCCGACACCCCATTGGTCCGACAACCCAATAGTCCGACAAAGGTAAATAACCGCCAAAATATAAAGGTTATGGAATAATTGCAAACAGTACAAAGAATAGAGAAAATTGCATATTAATTAAAGAATATCTATATGAACGACCTCTCCCCAAGTCCCTACACTCATTCGTAGAATCTTGATATTTGAACTATTCTTGCTTATGTGTATATCACAAAAACAGATAATATCATGTCACCTGTTTGATATTACCATTGAAGAAGTACCATGACGACGTCCATATAAGAAAAACCAAGATCCTTGCAAGTTTTTGTAAACTAATTTTGTAAACTAATTTAAGATATTTTCTATTATGGGAACACATTCTACTAAACAATAAATGTCATCAGCAGTCTCTCATCATAATGAATCGTGTACACGTGATACGGTATAGGATACAGTAAAAACTGGTAAAAATGTCATTTTACCATAAAGAGGGACTTATTGATTCCAACCATTACTATTTCCATTCATATATATATATACAGTACACGAACTTAATTACCGAACACTGAGAGCCATGGCGAGTGTGTTTATAACATTTTCATGTCCAATCGGTAATTAGCTTTCTATACAAAGAAAACTTGATTAAGGTTAAAACTTCGATATAAATGGATGAAATGTGCTGTCAGAATGAACATGAACTGAATATTCATGAAACATTTGCCAATAGACATTAGACAAAAATTAACAACCGATCATGTATTCAAACCGTCATGTCCATGAATGATGACATAAGCAACAATATTTGTAATTGCATATTCATAAAGCAACAAACTTTCTGTAATTATATTTTAGTTATTTTCATGTGTGTTCTTTGTTGCATCTTAAAAATCACAACTTATCGGTTGTCTTGTAAACAAACCAGGCAAACATGCGACATGAAAATAAATCTAGCTACAAACTCCACTTCTCTTGACATTGACACTGTTACATGAAACTACTGGTTTTCATTATTTCTTTTTACCAGTACAGTTTTGGCTGATTCTTTATGGAGAACGCACCAAACTTTGCAAAGGTCTGTTTGGATCACCTCTATTTTAAGTGTTTAATGTATTTGCTTTAAATAATTCCCTCTTCAATAATACACCACACCGAATCAACTTCGCATCTTACATACAAACTTTTATTCAGTAAAGCCTAATTGGAGCCTTAACCTTTCTTATTTCCTTCCTTTGGGAGAAACACAAAGTAGCGTATCGCCAGATTAGTTATTTGACAAAACTTCAAAAAGTACAGTTAATTTTACCAAATGGTCGCTACTCGGCACCTCATTCAGATTTTCTGTATTTGGTTTGAGTAAATATATGCCATTATTTTCACTAATACCAACCTTGATATTCCTAAGTTGCATTACCTTTTCTCAGTCATTTGATGGTCAAGATCAATGAGTTCTGATATCAATTAATAATTAAAGTGGGAGTAGAATTATGGTCACTTTTGCCTTTTTCCAACTAGCAGTAAACCGTGGGTGCATGGGACGTCCGTTTGATTGGTCGAGGTATATAATTTTCCACAAATGTCAGAGTGGTGACGTTTTATCCGATGCCTCGTGTAGAGAGAGTACCACGATCTCTGCAGGTTAAGAAACATTGCAACAATGAGGGGTCGTCGGTAGCCTTTTGTCTGAGCCTGTTGCAAGGTAAATGTGTGTGCCTATTAAATATACGTTTATCATCCAGCAGCACTCCAAGTTTCATTGACCTTGTTTTCACTTCTATTGGTATCTATTACAGTACCTACCTGTTGTATTTATCGTTAAATTGTTTTCGCATGTAATATTTGTCACTGTGCATTAAGCACAATTATAATATTGTAAGTACTTCATGAATAATGTTATTATAATTATGAGGATTTTCAGGAGGAGTAGTTTTAACTAATGATATTATTATCTTGAAATGAAGATAATGTATTTCTTCATTCATTTTTCCTAATGTGCTTTGTCTATTATATGCCTTTTCATCTCATTTGGCCCAGCATTTGGCGTTTTTCGACCGTCGTCGTCCGTTAACTTTAACAAAAACCTTCTCCTCTGAACCTGGGCCAAATTTCAAATTCAACCAAATTTGGCCACAATCATCATTTAGGTATGAGCTAGTTTAAAACATGTCTCCAATGAACCGGCCAACCAAAGCGGTGGCTGGCATGGTTAAAAATAAAACATAGGGGTAAAATGTAGATTATGGAATATATCTCTCTAAATCCAAAGTAATAAGAGCAAATCTGAAATGGGTTTAATTTGTTTTCTAGATCAATATCTATTTGCCCTGAAATTTTCAGACAAATCGTACAACCCGTTGTCGTGTTGCTGTAACTGAAATTTGTAAATTTTCAGGAAATTTTGCATTTTTTAGGTTATGATCTTAAATGTTATGATAGATAGAGCTAAAGTGTACGATCTACAAAGTCAAACATGACCAAATTGGTCAATTGACTCCTTGATTTTTCTTCTCCTCTGAAACTACTGAGGAAAATTTAACCAAACTTGGCCACAATCAGCATTATAGTATCTAGTTTTAGAAATGTGTTTGGTGACCCTGCCATCCAACCAACATATATATATAGCAGACATGACTAAAAATATATCAAAGGGGGGAAAAGCAGTTTTTGACTTATATTTCTGAAACTAAAGCAAAAGAATAACGGTTGCATTATTTCATGCATCAATTATAAGTAAAAATATCAGTAAAGCGACACAGGCTCCTTGGAGCCTCTGGTTGTGTTTCCTTGTTACATGCTTGTTGTTATAGAGATTATAACACAATTTTGACTACTGTACCCCTGATTTTGACATATTTACCTATTATGTTTGTTTTAACTTGTTCATAATAATGCTGATGCAACTGCTCTTAAATCAACGTGTATACCATATTATTATGTTATGAATCCAAGCAAGAACAAATTTACTGGCTTGCTGCTTATAAGTAACGTACAGGTTCAAAAGAAATTATCAATTTTTGTGAAAAAATTATGAAATACTTTAAATGATTATACCAATTATCCTTTATAATATAATATGTATTTATGTTTCGTCTGTCCTGTCTTGATATGTATTATCTCTTGTTTGTAAATATTGTCCTCTTGTACACCTGTATGAGTCTGAGGTTATAAATAAAATCTTAAAAATCGTGAAACTATATCTATAAAACCAGATTTAAACTATCGTTTTAATATAAGGAAATGCTTCTACCAAGTCATGAATATGGCAGTTGTTATCCATTCATTTGATGAGTTTGGGCTTTTGATTTTTCCATTTGACTAAAGACTTTCCGTTTTCTTCAGAGTTTAGTATTTCCTTATTTTACTTTTTAGTATATAATATTGTTCAATTATAACCGTGTCGGACTAATGGGGTGTCGGACTAACGGGGTGTCGGACCAATGGGGTGTCGGACTAATGGGGTGTCGGAATAACGGGGCTGCCCCGATTCGTTTTGGGGTAATGTTTTGATTCTTGGATGCTTTATGTCATATTTGAGTTATTTCCGACAATCCTAGCGATGGTTTATAGATACTTATGGACAGAATAGACGTTTCAGGCGGAATGCACTGATCTTACTTGGCAAATTAGTTGATATATTTTAAGAGTTGAAACTAAAGTCCATAATTTTAAATGCAGCGAAATTGAAGGACTTTAAAATTTAGTGTTGTTTTGTGGTTATTTGTCTCATTTACAAATATATCAGATCTCCTTTACTATAATTATATAATAATATACCGTTGGTTTTGTTTTACAGAGCCAACTCATTAAAATAGACGTAAAGAATTTTTACATAGCTTTCCTTTTAGTGATTTGGAATATCAAATTCCTTTCAAAATACAAAAGGAATAGCAAAATAGGAGAACACAAATAAATTTGACGTTATAGTTTTTTAAACACTTACAAAAGAAAACACCGTCTTAGCAACTTAGTTTTTTTTTTTACACCAAAAGGGAAACTACGGTACATGTATGCAACCCATAGACAATAAAGTAAACATGTAGAGGTCAACATACGGTCTTCGACAATCAACAAGTTTTTAACTGAACAAACATGACAGAGACTATCAGATCACTTGTTGTTTACTGAAACAGTGGCCTGATTGACGATTTTTATTAAACGATCGACTTCCATTTTGTAAAAAAAAAAATTACAGAGTTCGTATCAACAAACCTGTATGTGTGAAGTGCGAACGGATTTTAACTGTTTTGAAAACAAATTGATCCTACAAGTAAATTTAATCAAATTAAAAATGAAAATTGAAAATATGTCGAAGAGACAACAACCCGACCAAAGAGTAGACAACAGCCGAAGGCCACCAATTGGCTTCAACGCAGCGAAAAAATCCCTCACCCGGAGGTGGTCCTTAGATGGCCCTTAAATAAAATTATGTACTAGTTAGTGAAAATGGACGTCACACTAAGCTCCAAAACATATAAATGATATAAAATTAAAAAGCATACAAGACTAACAAAGACCGGAGTCTCCTAACTTTGGACATGCGAAAAAAATGCGACGGGGTAAAACATGTTTTGTGATATCTCAATCCTCCTCCTATCATCGGCTTTTAGTTAAACACATTTGGCTAGGATCATTCCTAAGAATTGTGTGTGAAAAAGTTGAATATGTGTCCATAAACTACAAAATAACCAGTACATACCGTTTACTGTAGTCTAATATAGATATATGGACTGATTATTATTTTTTTTAACCACTGTCATATTTCGAAGTTTAAAACAGTCGGTTTGTATACAGTGGTAGAAAACATGATTACGTTTTAAAAACCTTGATCTACACATACATTTCCAGATATTTGCTAAATGTAATGTACTATTACATCTATTCTAAGCATTTCTGATGTGCATAAAGTCCTTCCCTTACAAAAACAAATTATGACAATCAATGCATAGACGTATAATGTCACTAACTACAAGTAAATGAGAAATTAATTTTCCTCATTTCAAAAAAAAGTTTCCTATATTTAAACAAGCATATTATATAATATTATCTTGTTATCCAAGGAAGACATTGCATGTTGTCGGTATTATAGTATTTACCAGTGCAACCAATAGAAATAGTACAAATGCGTTTAAAACGTCAAGTGGATTTATATATCTACATAAAAAGTTAACAAATTGCTTCAATTGACTGCATTAAAGAATGTTTATGGGAAAATCTATATAATTTAGATTTTCAATTTAAATAATAATATCAAATATATATCCATTCTGAGTCGAAAAGTTGTTTCATGTTTTATTGGTATTGATTTTGATTTTCAATGTTTCAGTCATCACAAGTGGCGTGGTATTAAGTTTTACTATTTCTTGGACATGTAAAATAGAAATTAAATGCAGAGGTCATAGGTTCAGAGGTATTATAAAAAAAACTTCTGTGATACAACCCCCTGCATCGGACAACTAGTATAAAATGTATTTAAATGATGAGTTTGATCCGTCAGTGATTTTTTATCTTTTAACAAATCACAGTTAGTATAAATTAAAATATAAACTAATTCAAGCATAAAGTTATATAATTTTGGATTAACTTTTCCAACGACGGCAATGGACATTTGAGCGCATTGACAGGACATTTGAGCGGAAAAAAAAGGACGTTTGAGCCCCAAAGTATAGGACATTTGAGCGCCTAAATTTTAGGACATTTGAGCGAAAATAAGAATAAGCGTAGGACATTTGAGCGAAAACAAGTCTTGGATAGAGAATTGTCTTATTGGCAATCATACCACATTTTCTTACGAATATAGTTCATTAAATGAGGAGTTTACCAACAAAAAGATTAAAACATATTTTAATTGTAAAAAACAAAGCACTAAAAACAAAGCACTGTCATAAAACATAAAACTCGGCAACGGCATTATTTACAAGTCTGTTCGGGCTTGGAACTTATATCCCAGGCTTCTGACATAAAAATCCCTCGTAATTTCCTGCTGGCAGTATATTCTAAAAAAAATCTTAATTCGTGTAAAATTATCAGGGAAAATTTCGCTCAAATGTCCTGTCTGAAAACTCAGGTAAGGTTAATATCCCGGCGCTCAAATGTCCTATGAAGTCGGCGCTCAAATGACCCTATGTGCTTTTTTCTTTTTCGCTCAAATGTCCTATGCCCTCAAACGAAGCAGATTATGATCAACGCAAGCGAAAATCCATTAATCAACAACATTCGTGTTAATTACCTTATCTTTAATCGGGATTAACAATAAATACAATAATATTTAGTATGGCAAGATGTCAATAGTGGACAACAAGTTTTCAACTGAAACAATGAAAAAATGATTTTGAGTTTACATATGTGATAGTTATGGACTATTCTGGATGGCGGCTGTAAGTTTACCATTAATAAGGAAAGTCCAGTTTATGCCTGGCGGTAATGAAAGAGACCTCAGATCAAAGTAAGTTTTAAAGCTGCGTGTATCACATTATGTATTTACTAACTTCCATATTTTAGCAGTAAACATTTGCCGCTAATGTTACTATGTAGAATTTTAAATCTGATAAAAATCCGAACGGCATACTGGTAAACATCATCCTAAATATTGGTAGTTACTAAGCTTCAGTTATTATTTTACAATTGTTTAAATGACTTTTTATCAGTTTGATTTTGATGACAGATTTTAAGAAGCGTCCGTCGAAATCAATCACAACTTATGCTTTTGTTTCTATACACGGGAAAATTTGGATTTTGATATTTATAGCTAACCATACCGTATGGGGTTTCCTCGTAGTTAAACGATGTTGTCTGTAATTGCTTACATGAACTTCATTAAACTTTGATGGATAATTGTCTCATTGACCACATCTTCTTTTTGTATGTACTCAGTACAAAATGATGTCGAGAGGCCAATGTTCTGTATTAAGTGCAATTTGTCTGCACCTATATTATATGTTGCTGTAGTGAATCGTGCAACAAGTGTTTATGTTATATGCCATGCAACTGTTTTAAAATTATAAATGGGTAAAGGGAACATGTCAATCCGTCAACGAGTTTATACATGTATTTAGTCAATTAGTAGTCGATCATTACATCTAAATTTCTAAACATTTATGTATTATGTTTATTAAGGATATACAGTTCAGGGGAAATGGGTTTTAACCTTTAATACACAATATGACATAACCTTTTAGAATATCTTTTCTACCGTAAAACATGTGAATATATATAATGAATAGAAATACAATGTAACAGTCAGGTCATGTATGAACATACACAGCACGTCTCTTTGTTATATGAAACCTTGCAAGAACGGGTCTTGTTGCGTATGCATACACATTACATTGTTAAACAGGTGCCCCTTATATTAGACTCTACTTTGCATACACATTACATTGTCAAACAGTTACTCCTTAAATAACAATTTACTTTGCATACACATTACATTGTCAAACAGTTGCTCCTTAGATTACAATTTACTTCGCATACACATTACAATATCAAACAGGTGCTCCTTATATTAGACTTTACTTTGCATACACATTACATTGTCAAACAGGTGCTCATTAGATTACACTTTACTTTACATACACATTACATTGTCAAACAGGTGCCCCTTAGATTACACTTTACTTTGCATACACATTACATTGTCAAACAGGTGCCCCTTAGATTAGATTTCACTTCCTGGACACTTGAGGTTACTGTGTCCATACTTTTTTTTATTTATATCTTTGCTACTTTTTGTATCATATTTTGGTATTTACTTATGGTTATTTCTCATTTATAAAACCTCGTATTGAAACAATATAAGAATTTATTTTATACAAATGAAGTAAATAATTATCAAAATTCTTGTTGAATGACAACATAAAATGATAAAAACAAAACATAAAATCGTATTGACGGCGATTTCATTGAAAGCTTTGTTTATTCCGTCAACAGAGGGGAGGGGGGAGTAAAACAAAATATCCCTCAGTTTTGGCTATATAATATATTTACAGTAATTAGATATTTGAATTAAAAACAGTCTACAAATAGGCAATAACTGCTTCACTGTACAATCAGTGATGTGTTTATCCATCCTTATATGAATTAAATAATGCGTTACATTGGTTTTATACACATGCAGTTATACATTCTTCTCACGTACAAATTAGAGACGACACTTTTCCTCTTAATATGTGTAAAATGAATGAACAAATTACAAATGCCTTGAATAGACCCTCTCTTCTATTTAAAATGTTAGAAACCTTGAATGATTGTGTCTTTTACAACGAAATGAAAACAGTGTAATGTTTGCCCTTAGTGTAAAATAAATAAGGTTGATTTCATTTAAACGTGTTCTTATGTTAATTGTATACATTTGGGGATTTAAATATTTGGTGTGATTAAGATTATTTTGAAATAGTTAGATGCTTAATTATAACATGTTGACTTTTACATTATATATTAGTAAAATAGTTAAAAGTCGCCGTATTAAAGTGGGGGTGTTTCTGGCTTTATGCATGTTTATAAACTCACTTGACTGTATCTTCTTATGTACTGTAATGAGTATAAAGGATGTGCTTGTCGTCTATGATTACTGATGGTATAAAATGATAAGCCTGATTTTTAATATGATGAATCCGTTAAACACTCACCCAAATGTTCTTGTCCCAATACCATTTCAGGCCAATTAGGACACTCTTGTATTTAAGATCATGCTGGTGTTAGTACCGTTTTAGGCCAATTAGGACACTCTTGTATTTAAGATCATGCTGGTTATGGTACCATTTCAGGCCAATTAGGACACACTTGTATTTAAATTGGTGTCAAACTGCTTGTTTATTTTTCTGATTGACCATTCAGTGTAAATAAATGTTTTCTCTAAAATTTGGGTATGATTTGTTTTAATAACAGACATATTATTGTTATATGTCAAGAATATAAATTTTTATAACAGTAATCATTTTAAGTGCATATAATAAAAACAAAAGTGGAATGAATGCGAATAAGACTTCCGAAGTCTGTGGCCGATTGAGAGACCACACGATGTCTTTTTGTGGTTATTTGTGTCGTAGGGTTGCTGTATGACTGATGTTTTTATACACATCCCGTTCTATTCAGTCAAAGCGGAAGTATAATATTTCACAGGTTGTCAGATATCTACCGTATCCCACGTAGACTTTAAATTCCGTTAAATAAGTCATTAAAACATTCGTTTAGCCGAGGGTGTACATAATTTTATTGTTGATCTTCACAACCAAATAAATCCGCTGCTTTTGTGATTTAAATAGAAGTCGCTAA
Source organism: Mytilus trossulus (assembly GCF_036588685.1). NCBI lineage: Eukaryota > Metazoa > Mollusca > Bivalvia > Mytilida > Mytilidae > Mytilus > Mytilus trossulus. Next base: position 63,597,078 of record NC_086376.1, on the reverse strand, counting down.
CAAACAAATAAACAAATAGAGAAGAATAAATAATTTGATAGAGAGAATTTGTAATTCCATTTAGACATACTTATAGATTGAGAAATATATGTCACATAATTCTTTGAAGCTTAAGCAACACATACCAAAAAGATAAAGCTTAAGTAATAAAGACATCTTGATAGTATTTATAAATAAGGAGACGGTGTTGAATATCAGTGATACAGTCTATTAAAAGTCTTAGCCTTAAAAATCTTTTAAATGTTCTAGCAAGTAACGTTATACTGCTAGGTTTTCCATCTGCATACAACGATATCTATTCCAAATAACAAAAAAAAAACAATCTATCAAAGCCAGGCTAAAGGGTACTGCTAAACTTTCTTCTCTTTTGATGAAATGAATTAGATAAGTGCACTTAAAAAATCAGAATGTATGTATATACGGTCTATGTTCTTCTTATTGTTTTAAATAGTATCAAAAATATTTGACTTCTTGAACTTTTACACAAACATTTCAGAATCATTTCAAAATTGCTTTATGGAAAAACTCCACATGTGTTTGTTATGTATTTTTATTTCTATCCAACTGATGAGTTGATAGATAAAGTTGAACCTGTTTCAACTGATTTGTATAGTTCGTTCTTATAATGTACTGTTAAACCACTGTCCCAGGTTAGAGGAGGGTTGGGACCCGCTAACGTGTTTAACCCCGCTACATTTCCATATGTATGTGCCTGTCCGAAGTCAGGAGACTGTAATTCAGTGCATGTTGTCGTTAACTTTGTTGCTGTGTAACATATTTGTCGTTTATTGCTGTGTTACATATTTGTTTTTCGTTCAGTTTTTATACATATATTATGCCTGATTTATTATTCCGGTAGTTTTCTCTTTTGAATTGAAAATAATATTTATGATTTTGAGGCCTTTTATAGCTGACTATGCGGTATGGGCTTTGCTAATTGTTGAAAGCCGTATGGAGACCGATAGCTATTGAATTTTGTGTCATTTGGTCTCTTGTAGAACTTTAGTTTCTTAATGGCTTATAAATTTATCAACGGACAATTAAAAAAATGTTGTCAATCATATGACTAGAACTCAAATACTTACTACTATCTGATAACTAGTTAAATATAAACTTTGTTTGACTTGGTTTTTCAATATCTTTTTGTCCAATACTTTATACACCAATTATGTGAGTTACAAGACTTCATTGAAGTCTTATAGTACAGTTGTCCGCGTCATTTATAACTTGAGTAAATTCTTTTATTTACACAACGAATTTAGATCTACCACCTTGTTTAATTACTTCGGTACTTTCCAACAATTTTAGAAAACGTTGTCATAATACAAAAGTCTAGATTTAAATATCAATTCGCCCTTCGATTTGAATTATCAATATTCAGGAATAGTTCAAGCGCACAATATGATAGACTTTTAAATTTCATAATCGACAACAAATAAGTTAACATATTTGTAGTATGACACCCGAGACTCTCCCACCAATTTTTAAACAAACGTGAGTACTTGACTATTTTATATTTGATAAAATAAAATTATTACTTCAATTTTCTATTAAAATAATTATTTTTACTTTAATTAATTATACAAAACTACACCCGATAACATTAATGAAACAATGATGGTGTTATTAATTATAATGATTATAATAATTGAATAAAATCATAATTACGATAAAGTAACTTAACCACAATGCTGATTTTAAAAAAGAAGAACTATTTTGGTTATGTATAAAGGTTTTTGGCGAAAGTGAAAACATCTGAAATAATTCCTCTAAGCTTTTATTTTTTTTTATGATAGAGATCAGACATAATTTATAATGATATAATTATAATGAGCTATAAGTTTGTTGAAATTTGTGTTACCATGGTTTATATTGATATCAATTAATCCACGTTGAACCAGTCGTTCGAAATAAAACCATTTTGTTTTTCGCTTCATCCAACGTTTTTTTTTTTTATCAATTTCAAGATAAAAATAACTTATTCATGTAAAAGAAGATATGAATGTAAACGTTTTTAAAGATGGGGACACACAAGACGGTTGCTAAAATAAACCAATGAATCGAATAATATAAACACTTTGTATTGACCTTAAATGTTTTTTGGTTAGGATTATAACTTATTAATCATGGTTTTTTAATCTTTTTGTACCTGCTGTGTAAAATTCTTATATATAAGATTACTGCAATCCCCTTCCCTTTTCATGAATGTAACCTACCGAATTAGACTATTCACCGGGTTTGTAAAAACATGAGAAATACGACGGGTGCCACATATGGAGCAGGATCTGCTTAACCTTCGAGAGCGCCTTAGATCACCCCCAGTTTTTGGTGGGGTTCGTGTTGCTCAGTCTTCAGTATTCTATGTTGTTTCTTGTGTACTATTATTAGTCTGTTTGTCTTTCTTTTTCATCCATGGCGTTGTCAGTTTATTTTCGATTTATGAATATGACTATTCGTCTGGTATCTGTCGCCCCTGTTGTGACGTAATATAGTAAGAAGTTGTGGTATGATTTCAAACAAAACATCTGTCCACCAGATACCAAATGGAGTTGATGTGAGCAAATTAAGGTCACACTACGACCTTCAACACTAAGCAAAAGAAATATCGTTTTCTATCCTTTAAAGCCCTAACATGACAAAATGTAGAATGTAAAACAAACACATCCAAACGCAAAATCTATCAGTCTGACGATCATACAAAACAATAAGTGGCTTCAAAACGTGTTGTTGACTACAGCGAATCTGATGTTCCTGCAAGAATCACGAGTATTGGCATTAATTTAAAGATAGGTATCAAATCTATATCATTATATATATGTATATTAAATTTGTACTAAGTTGTATAAAACCATTATTTAACACTTTATCTGCTGTTTTGATCGTATTAGCTTATGTTAATTTTGATATTAACCTTGATGAGAAGCGATTTACACTAGTGTATACTTATCTTTATCAATAATAACCTCATATTTAGAATGATTTGATTTAAATAAATTTAAATGCAGCAGATAAAATTTGGTAGAAGAAAGTTCAATGATTTAATTACGTGTCATGTATGAGCAGCATGTCAAGGGTTTTTATCAACAAATCATTAATCCCAAAACTGTTAATGTGACTTCCATGTTGCAAAATAGTATAATAGTGAATAATCTATCTCCATCAAAACATACCTGTCAACTGGGTACATTGGCAAAAATTGATAAATATGCTAAAAAGTTGGTGAAATCGTTATTATTATCATCATCATGACAGACATCATTGAATTATTATATCAATAATTTTATATTTAAAATGTAGTTTATTTTTTGAGGTGTTTAAGTTTTGTTTGTCGATTTGTTGTTCTTATTAATGTTTTTTTGTTTTATCTTAAATCTATCGTTTGCATTCTCTTTGATGTTTATATGTGTTTAAGGGTTGAAGTTTTTATTTTATTTTTTGTAAAAACAACATTTTGAAAGAATCAATGAATCATGCGAAGATATGTGCATAAGATAGCACAATACTTTTATTAACAGACACCAAGCGGTCGATCGTTTTATTGACAAGTTTCAAATAACATTAAATCTATCAGGTTCAATATGAATGTTTTAATAAACACTCACATCGCAGATATCTCGGACAAGCAAATAGGTATTAGACGCTCCTCTGTTGTTTGCTCTGTACAACCCAAGGGACATTAATTGGTATTTCATACTTCTAAAGTATGTCTCATTGAGATAACGGCTACTGAAGTGTACTGTGTATTGCCGCTCTCACACTCTTCAAGTGCTGTTTGAAACTCGGTAATAAATTTAAAATATTTAATAAATACAAGTAGCGAATAAAGACCAGCATACCGTGACCAAATACGTAAACAAAAATAGTCCGTTTAATCAAATTATTAGTATTGTTACACAGATAGCTTTTCCTTTTATTCTGTTAAGTCGACATTGATGTGGCATGTTTACAATTGTGATTGTAAAATATTTAAATAGTATGTGTTAGCATGTATGACAGGGACATATAGTTTTTATACATCTTCCTTAGAAGCGAAAGACGGATTTTCAATTTTTAAAAGGAATATCAAAATAACTACTCAATCAATGAAATCAGTGAAATTCAAAGAACATTTTATTTGATGTATATAACAGTAAATGATGTTAACACTACGAAGGTCAGTTTTATATTATATGATATTATTGTAACTGTGAATCCATTTATCATATATACACAGTATATAATAAAATTAAAGATACCAATTTTCTTGCACCAGATGCGCATTTCGACAATACATGTCTCTTCAGTGATGCTCGTGGCCAAAATATTTGAAATCCAAAGCTTATATCAAAGATGAAGAGCTATAATCCAAAAGGTCCAAAAGTATAGCCAAATCCGTGATAGGAATCAGAGCTTTGCATGAGGGAGATACATTCCTTAATTTATAATAATTTCTAATATTTTGTAACAGCAAATTTTAATAACACAAAAAATCCGTATTTTCATGCCAGTACCGAAGTACTGGCGACTGGGCTGGTGATACCCTCGAGGACTAATAGTCCACCAGCAGAGACATCGACCCAGTGGTTGTAATAAAATTAACGGTACCGATTTACTTGCACCAAATGCGCATTTTGACAATATATATAAACGTATTGCCTAGAAATCATCCGAGACTACTGGATCAGTCTAAAGTCCTGAGTCTAATAGGTCTTTAAGTAAATTAGATACTGACAAACGACATCTTACAAACTTGTTGTAATTGATTACCGACTTTTGGAACGAGATGCTGGTTTCAAATGCTTGTCTTTTGACCCTAGATATCGGGTTCATATGCCCGTGTTATTTAGTTTGTCTATTGGCCCTAGATACCTGTTTCACGTGCCTGTGTTATTTAGTTTGTCTTTTGGTCCTAGATACCAGTTTCATATGCCCGTGTTATGTAGTTTGTCTTTTGGCCCTAGATATCGGTTTCATATGCCTGTGTTATGTAGTTTGTCTTTTGGTCCTAGATACCAGTTTCATATGCCCGTGTTATGTAGTTTGTCTTTTGGTCCTAGATACCAGTTTCACGTGCCCGTGTTATTTAGTTTGTCTTTTGGTCCTAGATACCAGTTTCATATGCCCGTGTTATGTAGTTTGTCTTTTGGCCCTAGATATCGGTTTCATATGCCTGTGTTATGTAGTTTGTCTTTTGGTCCTAGATACCAGTTTCATATGCCCGTGTTATGTAGTTTGTATTTTGGCCCTAGATATCGGTTTCATATGCCTGTGTTATGTAGTTTGTCTTTTGGTCCTAGATACCAGTTTCATATGCCCGTGTTATGTAGTTTGTCTTTTGGCCCTAGATACCTGTTTCACGTGCCCGTGTTATTTAGTTTGTCTTTTGGTACTAGATATCGGTTTCATAAGCCTGTTTTATTGAGTTTGTCTTTTGGCCCTAGATATCGGTTTCATATGCCCGTGTTATGTAGTTTGTCTTTTGGCCCTAGATACCTGTTTCACGTGCCCGTGTTATTTAGTTTGTCTTTTGGTACTAGATATCGGTTTCATGTGCCCGTGTTATGTAGTTTGTCTTTTGGCCCTAGATACCTGTTTCACGTGCCCGTGTTATTTAGTTTGTCTTTTGGTCCTAGATATCGGTTTCATGTGCCTGTTTTATTGAGTTTGTCTTTTGGCCCTAGATATCGGTTTCATATGCCTGTTTTATTTAGTTTGTCTTTTGGCCCTAGATACCTGTTTCACGTGCCTGTTTTATTTAGTTTGTCTTTTGGTCCTAGATATCGGTTTCATGTGCCCGTGTTATGTAGTTTGTCTTTTGGCCCTAGATACCTGTTTCACGTGCCCGTGTTATTTAGTTTGTCTTTTGGTCCTATATATCGGTTTCATGTGCCTGTTTTTTTGAGTTTGTCTTTTGGCCCTAGATATCGGTTTCATATGCCTGTGTTATGTAGTTTGTCTTTTGGTCCTAGATACCAGTTTCATATGCCCGTGTTATGTAGTTTGTCTTTTGGCCCTAGATATCGGTTTCATATGCCTGTGTTATGTAGTTTGTCTTTTGGTCCTAGATACCAGTTTCATATGCCCGTGTTATGTAGTTTGTCTTTTGGCCCTAGATACCTGTTTCACGTGCCCGTGTTATTTAGTTTGTCTTTTGGTACTAGATATCGGTTTCATAAGCCTGTTTTATTTAGTTTGTCTTTTGGCCCTAGATATCGGTTTCATATGCCCGTGTTATGTAGTTTGTCTTTTGGCCCTAGATACCTGTTTCACGTGCCCGTGTTATTTAGTTTGTCTTTTGGTACTAGATATCGGTTTCATGTGCCCGTGTTATGTAGTTTGTCTTTTGGCCCTAGATACCTGTTTCACGTGCCCGTGTTATTTAGTTTGTCTTTTGGTCCTAGATATCGGTTTCATGTGCCTGTTTTATTGAGTTTGTCTTTTGGCCCTAGATATCGGTTTCATATGCCTGTTTTATTTAGTTTGTCTTTTGGCCCTAGATACCTGTTTCACGTGCCTGTTTTATTTAGTTTGTCTTTTGGTCCTAGATATCGGTTTCATGTGCCTGTTTTATTGAGTTTGTCTTTTGGCCCTAGATATCGGTTTCATATGCCTGTTTTATTTAGTTTGTCTTTTGGTCCTAGATTCCAGTTTCATATGCCCGTGTTATGTAGTTTGTCTTTTGGCCCTAGATATCGGTTTCATATGCCTGTTTTATTTAGTTTGTCTTTTGGCCCTAGATACCTGTTTCACGTGCCCGTGTTATTTAGTTTGTCTTTTGGTCCTAGATATCGGTTTCATGTGCCTGTTTTATTGAGTTTGTCTCTTGATCCTAGATACCGTGTCATGTGGTAGACTGCAATCTTTATTATTCATAATTAACAGTAATACCAAATTAGGGAATTTAATTAGATGTACAATGTGTAATAAGGAATTCCGAAGCATAGTTAATTTCATAGACAAGACAAGACAAGACAAATACTTTATTAAAAAGTCTCACCACTTAACTGTTACACATAAAATATACAGCTTTTTAAAACACAATTTTAACAACAAGAGTCACTCTATAAAGAGTTATGAGATACTATAAAACAATTTTTCTTAAATTATAATACAAATACAACTTAAGTCAACTATCATGAATATAAAATACATTTTCGCTTTATCAAAATGTCATAGCAGATTTTAGCAGTATAAATCATATCACATGCACTTGAGGATTTGATGTAAAAGGCCCAAATTGAGCACATCCGATACGATGAAAAATCCCACCACACAAGCATGTGTTTAACAAAAACTAAACGCTTAACACCACTTAAGTGTCTATATGCAGAAACTAGTTGATACAAATACATATAATAATCGAATATTTCAACACTAAATATATAGGTTAAAAATGGTTTTGCATACATTAGATCTTAATCCAAATTGGGACTTATCTTTATTGACTTTAGACATTACACATGTTTATAATCAAGAATTTTTTAATACTTTAGCCTTTTGTATCCTTTTGTAATGGCCTTTTTAAATAGTGAGTTGATTTTGAAACACTTTATTAAATAATCAGTAAAAATAATATGAAACATTACATATCTTGTACAATTCTATGTGAATTATTTTCATGCATGTGTGTAAATTGTAACCATTTGATTGGGGCTTAAGTACCAGCAGTTCGCCATAACTTGTTTGTTTTGCTTGTGTTTTGAATTATGACTTTTACTGTTTTATAAATTTGTTACCATGCATTCTGGGTGAATAATACCATCAATGCTGAACTAAGAAATATTTTAAACGAATTATAAGTTTTCCATTCAAAAGTTGCTTGGCGAAATATTTAAAGTAAAGATAAACTGAAAGGTATGCGCTTATTTTTCATAAAATACAGCCCTTTAACACATTGAACGTTGGAATTACTCCATTTATTTTTAATATCCAGTATTTGTTTTCTTCCAATCATGTGTATTTTAGTATTAGTGAATTGAATTATGATTTGAATTAAATGTTTTAGGAATTATTGTTGTGTGTACTTTTATATTTTCTTGTCTTTGTTGCTTTTAATGAGTTTAACAAACAAATCAATACCTGTTTTATAAACCTATTATGCTTTTGTACTTTACAAAGGCGTTTTATTATTCAATACATAGATTAATTAGCACATTCATATTTAAAAATCAGAGGATGGTTGAAAATAGGAACGGTCAAATTATTATACTTTAAAAATTCAGGCCTTTATAAGAGATTTCTTGCATCCTTTTAGTTGACCATCCTATAATTTGAATAATTCTATATTTTACCGTGGAGACGGTCTTACCTTAAGTGACTTTACAATCAAAAATAAGTTCGGACCAAACATATTTGTAACTAAAACCAGACGATTTAGATCATTAGACATTGACTTGTCGTCCGTTGTTGTTTATGCTTTTTGTGCTTTTCTTTTTGTATCAGTTGACAATCTTAGATATGTTCAGCCGTTGAAATCAAACAACTTTTCTGAAGTTCTTCCGACTTAGTTTATTCTGGAGACCAATGAACTAGGATATGGCTATGGTATACAGAATAGAGTAAAATGGGCAAAAAAGAGAGAGAGAAAAAAAAGAGAAAAATTTACCAAAAAAAATAGAGAATAGCGAGATGCGAAAATATTAAAAGTAGAAAATAATGGGCAAACAGTATAAAGAATAGAGAAAACTGGGCTAACAGTATACAGAATAGAGAAAAATTGTGCTAACAGTATACAAAATAGAGAAGATTGGGCTAACAGTATACAAAATAGAGAAAATTGGGCGACAGTATATAGAATAGAGAAAATTGGCCTATAAGATAAATAATACAGAATTGACCCCCTCCCCATTCAAGACCCTCATTAATTAGATCTGTATATTCGTGCATGTTGCATAAAGTACTTCCTTTGTCGTTTATTTTAGTCTCATTCCCGTTATCCCACACATCTTTATATTCCTATTGTAACCAGACAAAACATGGATTGGTTTACTTAATTTTCAATTATATGGTAACTTCTTTAAAAGTTGCCAGATTTAATTTTAATCAAAATGTCGAACCTAAACCAACACTGTGACATTTTTTTTTTTGTGTGTGTCAATTTTCGAAGTATTTTACCGTTTTATTGTGCATCATCAATGGCTGCATTTTGGAGACCATTGATATGTAAATCAGTTTATGGGGACGTCTGGCATGTTTACCAAATTAATAACGATCCAATCCAGGATATATTCGTCTCTTTGTTGTTTCTGGCATATAAGTATTTAAAATTCTAAGTTTTTATATATTGTTCTCAAATAGATTGTTTGGATATAATTTGCCTAAATAACTGTGAAAAAGAATATAACTTATATAATATACAATAGATGAAGGTCAAATGTTATATAGATATCGGTTGGTCTTTAAATTGAGAAAACAAATTAGATTTTTAATACTTATATTATATAATAAATCTTTACCAAGACAAACAATCATGCATAGTGGGTGACCTGTTTTGACACTGATCGTTCAAACCATCATGAGTTATAGAAAACAAAATAGGAATATTCACAGAAAAGCAGTCAAGAAAATAAAGCAAGAAATTTTAGTATGGTTTTTAAATTATCATCCTATTACTTGGATTGATGATTTTGTTAGCAATTTTCCCAAATTATTTCGAATTAATGTTTTTTAAGTCTTTTATTTTACAGTTTTCTCACGCTATTAGCCAATGGTCGAGCGTTCACATCCATTTTATAGAAATACTTTTATTCACAAAGTTATTATAACTACCTATTAAATTTGTTTATGACGTAAACGAAAATGAGTAATCAAATTAATTTTTTTGTTATTGGCATATACATATGAACTTTTTTGTCAATCATAAAAGGACGAAACATTCAAGGGGGTTGTAATTCGAAACTACAAATTTGAGAATAATATCTCACAACGAACGAAGGAAAGTACATTCAGGTTCACGTCTTTAAAACGAAATTTAATTTGAATGTACCTATGCGTTATCAACTGGAAAGATCTTACTGTTTATCTTATATTTATTTTAACTATTTTGATTTAAATTTTCCGCCACTTTCCAAAACCTCTTCAACAAACATTTGGATAAGAGAACTGAGCATGTGCAAGAAAACTGAAGAATTGTGTATTTAGTTCTCTGAACAAACAGTCTTTATATACTATCATTTACTACAACGGTATTGTAAAGATTCCGATGCCTTTGATGGCTTCCCATACGAAATAGGTCGTGCACATTTTTGTATGATGACAGGAAGGTGTGTACAGCCTCGCGTTGATATTGGTCTTATTGGCAATCATACCACATCTCCTTACTTTACGTTTTAAATAACGACAATGGTAAATTTATCTCCGTGCCTTATAGTATTGCATTGACTGCGAATGATTAAAGGAAGACCGGTTGGGAGTTCAAAAACTTGGTGAAACCACACCACATGACCGTGTTTCTGTCTCAAGTAGTGGGCAAGATAAACAGTTGTAAGGGGATTTTAGTTGAAATAAAGGATGATTGATGGTACCTGCATGTTCAATTCATAGATATTTTTTATTTCTTTATTTTTTGGCACTGATATAGAATCATATTCAAAACAGTGTGGCTGTGGCCATTGATTGACGTCCTTAATTCATCCAATGTCTGGGACATATTATGTGAAGGTTTGTTACTTATTTAAGAATTTAAACTGTAGGGTCACCAAAGTTTCTTAACGCCTTTAATAATTAAATAATTTGAAAAATTAATCAGGAATAACCTTTATGTTTTGATTTATATCATTGAAATAAATCATATAACATCGTGTTATTCGTGATTAATTTTTCGAATTACTTTATTTTGGTATTGAGAACCTTTGGTAACCCAACAGTTTAAGTGTCTTTAACAAGTACATAGTGAGCAGTGGTCGTTACAGACAAAAGTTCACATAATCTGTCCCAGTCAATGGGATAAGTTAGGACGTCAATCAAGGCCATAGCCACACTGTTTTGCATATGATTCTATATATTGACTGCGAGATTTGTTGCTCTTGCTGTGTAAATGCAGTAGAACGGTACCTGTTTACTGTCTCATTGACACATTATATCCCTTATGTCCTTTTATGCAATCTTTTCAATTCGAGTTTATTTTTTGTAGATACATGCCAGAGGCTGAATCATATCAAAATTCGCATTCGGTAACTAACATAAGTGATATAATATTTAATAGTTGGTTCAACTAAACGCAGCCGCTATGTAGCGTTTCAATTTTTCATTAATTGATAATGCTATAAAAAGTGTAAATAAATTGCAAATATTCAGAAATTCAATAAATTCACAGCTTGAACCATAGTCATTTAATTATTTCCAACAAAACTTGTTACTTGTGGTCGGTGAATATTATCGTAAGAGAAGTAGATTTTCCAATGCTTCATGTCTTCACACTGTGACCCTATTAAAATTTAATGTCTTCAAAGGACAAGCATTTAATGTTGGCAATAAACATATATTAAAGGGTTGTTGAATGATAATACATATATACGAATGATTTTCAATAAGATAAGACGTGTATCCATGCCTTGCAATATACAATATTAGAATATTGATGATTTAGGGTCGAAGGACGTGTATCCATGCCTTGCGATATACAATATTAGAATATTAATGTTTTAAGGTCGACATTATTGTGTACATGAACTAATATAAAGTGCAGTGCCCTCTGACAATCATACCCTTATCATTTCACGGACAGTTTGGCGTTTTTAATATGTATTTCCATTCTCAATTTTATATGTAAATAAAAAATAAGAAGATGAGATATGATTGCCATTGAGACAGCTATCCACCAAAGTTTTGATAAAGTGGATGTAAGCAATTATAGGCCAACACAGTCCACTTACAGTTCCACAGTAGAACCCTTGAATAGGTATTTACGTGCAAGAAATATGTACCTTACCAGCAAGATTTACTGTGATAGGATTTAACAGACGTGGCTGAGTATTTATACATCCATCATATTCCGTTTGTATCCGTTTGAAGCATTTTCAAAGCACTTGGCTATTGTACTATTTTTGTATGCGATATTGTTACCAATCTTTTGAATTTCATGAAAAAGTAAAAGCAATATTGGTTTACATAAGGCAGTTTTAATTTTCAATCGTTCTCGGCTGTGTTTATCCAAAAAATGTTGAACACTTACAATTTATAAAAAAAAATCATCTGGCTTAGCTATATGCCGATTTGCCTATTTTAAAGTCTATTCTACAGTTAATGAACCTTCTGGTGCATTATTATATATCTTAAACTGCCTATACTCAAATAGCATTGATTTGTAACAATCACGAAAGACTAAAGAAAATATGTATGCGAAAACAATGCTCTAAACTGCACGCCCTGTCTACCAAACAATCTGATCAGTGATTATATTAGACTTTTCCGTTCCATATTTTTTAGAGGGGTGTCAATTTACGCAGGATGTATAAATACACAGCTACGTCCATGTCTTATTCCATCTTGCTGGGAAGATGCCTCGCTCTTTGCAAATTAATACTATTGCAATAATTGTACGTGGGACATGTAAGTGACCTACTACAAGGTTAGACTCCTGAATTTCACAATTAACCCCATTTTAATGGCAGCACAATGTTACCGTCCTTCTTTCTTGTTCCCACTTTGCAGAACACGTCTAATTTGTATATAAGACCTAGATATGCGTTGAAACATTTGTCACTGGACGTTAAGAAAAAATCAATCACACTATCTGCTCAATTTATATTTATATGTATTTTCTTCTTTATTATATATTGATGGAATATACTGGTATTGTTTTTTAATTAAAATGTGTACACAGCGAGCCTACAGCGAGTGTTTGAGATATTTCAAATAATTGATAGCAAAAACAATGACAAAATGCTAAAATAAATAGTTGATATACAAAACAAAAACTGATTAAAACTATCTCTAAATTTTTCACAGGTTTCCGGTTAGTTAGTTTTGACTTGTATTTTGCCTAGTTATGTCGAATCCTGACGTTTAAATTGTATACCATCTTATATTTCCCCCGTGTGAAGTAATACCTGACATTGTTCTTTTCCTTTACAAACTCTTGATTGATATGTCAAAATATCAATCTTCAATTATTGTTATTCATTCAAATCTATGGCTTATTAAGGATTAAAACGTCATTTGAGGGTGATATAGAAAATTATTGCATTCATCAGTGGGAACGGGAACCATTCGATCCACTCCACTATTTCAAATCATAAGCAACAATTGTAAATAATTACTTAATACGTTTTTAAGGATCCCATATTGGTATAACAGTTTATGAATCACCCTGGATGTTTTAATCTTTCAATGTAAATTACAGTTCCAAAACATTTAATGTGAATCAAATACGTTTCGTTTTGTGTGTAATTCCAAGTAATGGTCATTTGATATCTACATGAATTACATTTGGCAATGTCACGATGTGATAGTAGTGGAATTGTTTTACAACGCAGCCATACTTGTATTTCTGACTATAGATCATCGGAGTTTACGCCGTTTGTTTATTATTTGTAAGTTTTTCTTCAATTCTTTTATATTGTTCTATTGTTTTGCATACAGTTAAACTTGTAGCGTATAAGTTAATATTTTGAATTTGAATTTAAATAGTAATGGACGCTGATTCTGATATTGTTATCGTACACAATTACTTCCTGTTAATATTTTTCTGAATATATACTCAATGTGTGCACGCTGCTTTGACTTTTATTTGTATTGCAGTTTTACGTTGGTTGGATTTTGAAAACAACAGTTGTATACAAGTGTGAGATTTGGAATAGTTAAACATAGTTTAACTATAACGTGCCCGGGGAGAATAGCTGTACATTAAATCATGGAATGACATTCGTGTTCAAGTTCTGGTTTCTCATCTTGATATTTGTTGTTTCATTTGTCACCAAAGGATACAGTTGTAGATTGTTTTCTATAGTTTTGTATCGGTAAATATTTTGTTCCCAATACATTTTTAAAAAAACGAATGAAATTTCTGACTTAAGTTATCGATGTATTCTCACAGCTTTTGCTCTTTTTTTCAGGGCGGACGTAAAGACACCGCAAAATAAACAATCAACGACAATAACACGTCTTCCACCAACAGGCAAAAACAACAGTCTAGTAGGGAATGGGGATATTAATCCCCACCGTCTTCCACCAGCTAATAATAACAAAAGTTTAGTAGGAAAACCAAATGGTGATGTGACACACAATAATAACAAGAAAAACAATGAGAGGAGACAGGAGAAACATGTGTCTTCGATACATAAACCGGATGGTAAATATATTGATCTGGTTACTTTTTAGTTGCTTCAATTCCAATGACTGATAATTTTATAAAGCAGATATTAGACTTTAAGATATATGTTTTATTCACTTTCAAATTATTTTCTCTCTCCGAGAATTTAAGTACAATTTAAGCAAGCATATTAAGCCAAGTCATGAGCCAGTAATTCAGTGGTCGTCGATTTACTTCTGTCATATATTGTTTTGCTTTTTTTATATATATAAATCAGGTCGTTTGTTTTCTCGTTTGAATTATTTCACATGTTGCGGGCTGACATAGTCACATACGGTATGGCTTATGCTTATGACAAAAGGATGTATAGTGGTCTATATTTGCTTACATCATTGAATGAGCTTTAATTTGAAAATTCTTTGTGTCTTAAGTTTTGAAAGAAGATATGTTAAACATTGAGAGAAAAAAATAACAATTTTTCATCAGCATCTAATTTTCAAACTATATCTGAACTTAAATGTCATAGTATTGTTTGCCAACATTGTGGGAATGGTCGTGTACCGTAACTTTTTTCAATTATATTATATATAAACGTTTAGTGATTGCATGCAGTCGGTGAAATGAAATTTAACATTTGCATCAATAGAAATGAATAATAAGTTTTATGTTGCACAACCGAGATTTACAACTGTGCATATAAAGCAACGTATCAAATATCCATTAATTCTTAAATCGACATGCCATAGGTGTAACGAGTTTAAACATAAGTTTCAATTTATTTCAGTTGTGACTTCTCAAAGCAACAGAAGCCAAACGAGAGAGAAAAAGTAAGTATAGTCGCATGGTATGCCATTGATAAGAAACTACTCAGTTTCTGTAAATTGAATATTCCTAATACATGTAACATATGTTGAAATATTATAAACGCTAATATTTTCGACACCCAGGTATGTATTGCCTTAGCTGTTATTGTGTATTGTACACATTTTTATTGAATTTTCGTTTATTAAAACTCTTCAACTTTGTGATATTTTATTTGGCATTGCAATGGTTTTGATTCGAAAGCCATTGAAAAGGTCTTGTCTAGCGTACAAAACTATAAGCCTGGTATCATTGATGAATTTTGTTTACCATACCAAAATAAACATGTAATCCTGGTATATCTGATGATTTTTTTTAGATGAAACTAATTTGTTTAATGTTGATATCTCGATTAATAAATTCAAATTTCGCATTTTCACCATTTATCAGAGCAGGATATATGATTACGTACCCTTATTGATCTTACGTTTTTGTAAATTGCGTATTCATGCATCATTTAAGTTAATTTAGTTTTCTAGATAATTGAATGCAAACCAAAATGAAATTACGTAATATAATGACACCTTTTACATTACAAATTCCTTTGTTAATGCTAAAATCTTGTCCATATGTTTTGACTACCGAAAATTTTACATATTGCCATGATCATTAAGAAATAACAGGTTTTTCGTTTAGTCCTTTGAACATTATAGTTACGAGTTAATAAATGCAAATAAAATGTGCATTTAAATAGCTAATAATACAAGGATTTAAATCTTCTCAATTTATTGTCATTTGTCAACCCATTGCTACACAATGGTAAAATTTCTCCTTTTTTGTAGTAGTGATGCAGAAAGAATGTCTGTTGGGAGTAATAATTCAAACAGAGTCCATGCGACCAGAGACAGGAATAAAATTTCATCGCCAAGAACTGACACAACAGAATATAGAATTCAAAATCCAAGGAGTAACCAAAGAGTGAATGGACAACCAATGTCTCCCAAAACAGAAATGTCAACAAACTCGCGAACTAGTTCCGAGTCCAGAGGAAGGAGTAAAGAGTTTACTTTCCGATGGAATGCCCCATCACGGAATACTTCACCCGAAGCCACTGACAAATCAAGCTCACCTCCATTAAAACAGTATAAACCTAGTGCTCAAGTCCAAAGTTTTTATTCTTATTTATACGGAAGATCAAAAAAGCGAAAGACCGCATTAACATCGTCTCCTAAACATAAACCAAAAGAAATTTTAAAGAAAAATACAGATGTGATAATTGAGAAAGAGCGGCCGCAATCATTTGTGTTTCTCCGCAGTAAAACGGTTAAAAGAAGTGCTTGGGATACAGAGCCCGCCGAATTAACTTATAAACCCTCAACGAATGGACCTGAGGAAATTTCGCAAGCCTATGTTGGCGAAGAGTCTATTCGTGAAGCCGAAATGGCAGCTAAGCTACAGGAAATGGAAAAAGGTCAGACTAAACCAAAGGAAAACAATAAAGTTGTTCAAAAACGGTCTAAAATTCCTCCTTGGTATGAGAAAGAGTATGTACTGAATAGGAGACAAGCCGGTGTATATAGAAATATGTCCAATACGTACGGCAGTGAATCCAAAAAGCATCGAGAACAAAGGTTCGTCCAGAGACTTGCCGAGTATGAGGTGTATAAAGCGAAACAACAGTGGGAAGAATTGTTGGAAAAAGACCGAAGAAAACGAGAAACGAAAGAAAGACAAGTTTTACAGCTAAATGAATTACGACAACGATTCGAGGACGAAGCTTACCACCGTTTTCATACACAGTACGTCACTTCTCGCGTCCTTGAGCACGAGAAGATGAATCGTGATGAATATGGATTACCAGAAGACAACGAAGAAGACCAAGAACAACGAACATTTATTAAAAGGAAAAAAGCAGTTGTTCCGAAATCCCTCATTACAGAAGACATGATTCAGGATATTTACAAGAAGAAATTCAATAAAATTTTCGATGTTAACAAAGGGCAAGGTCTTGGCAGACGACCGAAAACACCAAAAATGGAAGGCATCGATACAGTTGTACTAGAAGAGACGGACAAAAAAGGTAAAGTCGGGGGGAAAAAACGTATATTATTATTGTTTTTAATTTGAGCTGTCAAAAAGACGGTTTCCTAATTGTCTGAATGTTAAGTGGAACTTAATATTTAAACATGTGTTCTATGCACTTTAACTGTGTGCTTGTTTAAAATTATGGTTGAGTCTTCCCCATCAAAGGTTTAACGGACACGTTTTTATTCTTATTTTACATGAGCCCGTTCTGCTCTTTGTGCACTTTAAAGTTTAATGTATGATGGGCTTTCCAACATCCACGATAAACTCGGGATGAAAGAAATTAATAAGATTGTATTACCCATCTAATGTTTCCTGTAATAGGATTGCAAAAATAAAGCATTTATACCATTATTATATATATATAGGTCAAATTAAGTTTATAAGGAAACTTATATAAAGTTTGTCAATTTCATTAATATTCTCTGTACAAAGGTAAAATAAAACTCGGGAATCATTGGTTTTCATATTATGTCATTTTTATAAAATTCACTTGTAAATTGTTAACAAAACGTGTTTTTCTCCGTCTAAAGTGAAATGTTCAAATTTACCTCTCTCGTGGTCGTTAAATGGGCTATAAAATTTCTTCTGTAATCATTCAGTTTGGAGGGGACAAACATTATTTTCTACTTTCTACTTTGATTTTTACCTAAAACAGGAAAACTTATAACTGAGAGTACATGTAATAAATAAATCTAAGTGATTCTTCAAACAAAAACTTTTATGCAAAAAATCAAATTGGAAGTACAAAAACAACATTAGTCAGGATCATTGATCAAAATGAATATGTATGCACTTTTTACATTTGCTGTGAAGTGGCATTAAAAGTTTTGTAATAAAACTTTCGTTTGATCACTGAGTTAACGAAATAAGTAAACTTGTATTAATGTAATTCATTTTGTTTATAGATCATGTATAATAAATTTGTTTTGATAGATATTGAGAGGCAACCTACACGTATACAGGGTTCTGGTATGGAAATATAAAACTAAATCTATTTTGTATCTCTTATTTAGCTTATGAACTCACTTTTTCTAAATATTTCTGTTTGTAGCTCTAAACAAATAGCTGTGTTTCTGGGAACATATTATATTCTTAAACCTAAAATTCAGTTGTTTGTTATTCGATTCGAATTTCTTATCTTTTATACTTTTACAAGTAAACATGGATTCATACTTTTTATGAAACCTAATGTGGGCACTTTTTTTCTCTTAAATTGTTTTAATTAGACTAAGAATCAAATCAGCCTTACTTAAAGACAAATTGTTACAAGACGTTTACTCCAAGGTGTTCAAGCGATACATAAGTCTCACTATGCGTTTATGGACATTGTTGGTCAATTATGTCATTCAGAATCACTTTAATTAAAATTTCATCATGTTGACTTTTTTTTAAATTTGTTTTAATCTCCCATTTAGCAGTAAATCTAAAATATATATGTATCAAAATACAAATGCAAAAGAATCAATAGTCCGATATTACAATCATCTTTGTGAACCGTAGGGGATTTGAAGTCAAATGTGACGTCTGATTGTCTTTATCGATCCTTCTTCGGACATGACACGTCAGGGGACACGATCTAAAAAAAGTCGTCAGACGTCAGAGTAATTTTGGTCCTATACAACTAGAATGTTGAACGACATTGGTCGGAATTGATGAACCGGATGTTGAACTGTCGCTACTGACATTGAGTTATGATTTACAGTTATAAGACGGTTATAAAAGTTCTATCACGATACTGTATAGTTACTTGTAATTCAACTACACTTTTTACTATTTGAGGACTTCATGTTATTCTGGTAGAACTAACTTTATTAATACATAATATCTTGGTATTTACATTTATCACAGAATA
This sequence comes from Mytilus trossulus, assembly GCF_036588685.1. Lineage (NCBI taxonomy): Eukaryota > Metazoa > Mollusca > Bivalvia > Mytilida > Mytilidae > Mytilus > Mytilus trossulus. The sequence continues at coordinate 63,578,107 of NC_086376.1, read as the reverse complement.
ATCTTGGTATAATGTTGATGTTTTTATAGATATGTTAGAACTAGTGTGCATTTAATATAAAAACTAATCTAAAACTAACTATAACTATCTACTAGTTTTTTTCTTAACAGTCGAGATGTCTGCATGACATCAGGGTGCCAAGATGCACGTATCAATAAAGATTAATATCCAGGAGAGGAGAATACCAAATAAATATACATGTACTGGTTTATTCCCGATTGTCCCACTTTTTAATATTTTAGAGTTTTGATTGTCGCACATGAAAAGTTCTGACTGTCCTACATTATTTTATGATGTAAAATGTTCGAATCTTTGTTAAATGTGGTGTTGTGTATTTTTCGTTAAAGAAAACCAAAGTTCAGATAATCTAGTTTACTTCATGGGAGAGCCAAATAATAAATATCTATTTCTGCTTCAGTAGCGATATGGAAACTTTGGCCTCATTCTCTTTTTAAGAAAAACAAATAAACAAAAAATAACGCTTTAGTATTTTTTATGTGTTATAACTACAATCACTTTCTTTCAAGTTGCTATGCTATTTTTCGGCACAACTGAGCACATCTTTCGTGTTTTATATATATATATGCATTAACAAATTAACGATGTTATTTACAGTTGAACTATTATAAGTGGTTTTAAGTTATTTAGATCATTTAGGTTACCCTTTTCTTACAACTTTATCCAGAAAGTCAATCAATTTTATACAATTGAATGGTCTTTTACATAAAATGTAAAATAAATTATATACGAAGCCCCCATGGTATTATCCTGATGTTTTAATGAATAAATAATGTTCACATATATATACAATATGTTCATGTTTAGATTGAATTTAAGGTATTTAATAAAAATAGAATAAAAATATACCCCGATTCCAAAAGATTTAAATGGACAGTATTTTAGTACATTCCTTTCTATTACGTTTTTCAATTGATTGTTAAAATAAGCTGACAAAACTATAAAATATTTTTTCCCTCATAAATCAGATGGGTATTTATTCAGGCTTGGATTTTTTCTTATTCAAAATAAGATGTGGTTTGATTGTCAATGAGACCATAATGGCATGGAAATTATCAGCCTTTTTTTTGTGTACTTTCTTAAATTCATTTAAGACCATTGTCGGTGTTTTGTGCCTTTGGGTTGTTGTCTCATAAACACAGTACCCATAACTTATTTGTTTTGTACATTACAAAATTCATGAAATTTTATAAACTTTAAAATAAGGTCAGTTCCAGCTTAACAATTATCTGTTTCATAGCTTGTTGTTCAAATACTGCCGTATTTGTAAATATATAGATCAAATCAACTGAATTTTAATGTGCGTATTGTTATGCGTTTACTTTTCTACATTGGTTAGAGGTATAGGGGGAGGGTTGAAATCTCACAAACATGTTTAACCCCGCCGCATTTTTTAGCCTGTCCCAAGTCAGGAGCCTCTGGCCTTTGTTAGTCTTGTATTATTTTAATTTTAGTTTCTTGTGTACAATTTGGAAATTAGTAATGGCGTTCATTATCACTGAACTAGTATATATTTGTTTAGGGGGTCGCTACATTGAAGACCGGTTGGTGACCTTCTGCTGTTGTTTTTTTTATTTGGTCGGGTTGTTGTCTCTTTGAGACATTCCCCATTTTCATTCTCAATTTTATGAATACCCATTAAGATTGCTCAAAACTGATATTTGATATACTTTAGGGAATTTCAAGATTTTCTCCCATAGAATCACGACAAGGACATTCATGCCTAAAAGTTATACTTGAAGTACAATTGTATTCGTTTTTAATAGAAGTTTTTTTATGCAATTCTTTTAAGTCAGTTTTAAAATTTGCAATCTCAGTGCTCGAGAGAACATTTTCATCAATCAAATCATTCTATATAGCATTACATTTTAATCATTTTGAATAGGCATGAAATATTTCCCACTGGACGTAAAGCGAACAACAAAGATCATTCAGCTCAGACGCGTGATTCTCTCTGCATATAAAAACTATTTAAAGTGACATTCATATTTTGATTTTTTTTTTCAGGAAATACAAAAGAGAGAAAGAGAATGGTTAAAGAGGTTATCAAGGCAGCGGAAAAACAACTTGAAGTTAATAAAAGTACGTATTAAACCCAACAAGGGATGTTGAACACTATATCAGAGTAAAAGATACATGATTTATAAATCTTTATAATCAAAAGGCACACTCTCTTACCAATTGAAATATGCAGACCTGTTTGTGTTTTAAATAGTTTGTGTATCTCTTCGTATGTTAAGTTGAGAATGGAGATGGGGAATGTGCCAAAGAGACAACAACAATACCACAGAGCAGACAACAGCCGAAGGACACCAATGGGTCTTCAATGCAGCGAGAAACGCCCGCACCCGGAGGAGTACTTCAGCTGGCCCCTTGTTTAATATGATAAAATCACTGACTTTTTCTTACACAATAGAGAAAACTTCTTTCTTCGTGCTACAGATAAGTTCAAATCGTTAAAAAAGGGTTATTAAAAAAGGATCATCATAAATAAAGGCAACAGTAGTATACCTCTGTTCAAAAGTGATAAATCGATTGGGATCAAACAAATCTGGGTTACAAATAAAACCGAGGGAAACACATTAAATATAAGAGAAAAACAACGAAACAACACACACACTGAAGTGCAACAAAAAAAAACGACAATGCAACATACATAGAAACGAACCAAAACATAACAATAAAATCACTTTCGTATATTTGAGAAGTAACATAGATTGTTATGTGTAAGATATTTATGATTGGTCACGGTTTGTGGCATAGTCAAGCAGATATAAGTCTGGTGTTTTCTTCGTTTTCTAATAGCTTGTTTACTTAATAAATGAGTGTTCAAATCATTATTACTTTCAGAAGAGACAAGAAAACTTTCTAATGATGCCAAAAAGGAAGAATCGCAGACGCCTTCTATGAAGGACCTTGACCTTGATGACGACAGTGATGATGACGATATGGATGACATTTTCGAAAAAGCCAGGAGAAAATATGACTTAGATGTTGATGATTAGATGCCATAGTTAATTTATTTAAATTATTTTCTTAACAGTATATATATTTATCATAATGAGACTGTATTCCGGAATGTGCATGCATGGAGTCGTTCAGAAAAAAAACCCAGCTGTATATGTATGGTGTATCGCCTTTCTAAAATAAAGTACGATCATTGTAGGAAGAAGCGGTATTTTTATTTTTTTAGATATATTTTGATAACTGGAGAAGATGTTACAATGAGATAGATTCAAATTAGTTTTGAAACACCTTCGCCTCCATTGATAATTAATTTTATGTGAAGGCCAGTATGACCTCAATATGGGCTTCCTCAAACAATTATTGCCCTACTACCTCTGAATACTGTCAAAGTTCTTCAAGAACTAATATTTGAATTTTATTTAAGTGTCAATATCAAATAAATGTATATAAGTGAATTACACTTAACGGTTATATCTATAATATACCATGCAAAACAGTCTTATAAGTAAAGGTACAGTGCCAAAGAATTGTATTTCCATGTCACCAAAGGAACACTAAATATTAAGTAAAATTGTATGTATCTGATAAATTACTCTTTGTATTCATATTTTTAAGTATGTTTAAAGTGCAATGCTTAGGAAATAAAATATTCTTCTTTCAATGCTCTTAACATTATGAATAAATTACTGATGTAGGTGTCGACAATAAAGCATATAAATAGTCATAAATACCAATATACGACATTTTGAAAAGAAAAACAAGTATATACAGATTCCTTTCTTGATATAGACTATGTTTTGGGGACTAACAAATTATGATCACTCGACCAATTAATGAGAAAAATAAAGATATAAAAATATCACACAAAAGCATACACTCAATGTAAACTATGACTAATGACGAAGTGGTGTTAAATAAAACAGCATAAAAATGATAATGGTCGAGCTAACAGAAGGCAGGATTCAAACGCTTATCAAGAAATGAACGTTCGAAAATGTGCGTATGTTCAAAATCAATACCAAATTATTGGATACATAATATTCGTAAAGTGGTGGAAATCAATACAACCGTAATCTATAGTTGTTATTTTGGTCTCTTGTGGACAGTTGTCTCATTGGCAATCATACCACATCTTCTTTTTTATATTACTCTACAATTTCATTTTCATATACATGTTTCATAATTTACACATTTACACGTTCTATCAATTCTGCGTTTTGTGTGTCTTGTGACCTTTGTTTCGTTCCCCTAAACCCTCATCTATTGAATTCTCGTATCAACACTTTGTTTTACCATATTTTCATTTACCGACTTTTGACTCTGCAGTTTAAAATTTTCGATTGGTTATCTTCTCTTTGATAGAACATTCTGGTACGCGGTCAAGCAAGAGCAGCGTTAAGAAGTAAAATCTTTATTTCAATCGGTACAATTAGGGGCAAATTTACTGTGAAAATAATCGTAAAACAGTAAGCTTTCCCCAAAAATGCACAGATTATGTGTTTGATGATTTTACTTCTTTTGGTTGCTCATACTTGACCGAGTACCAGGATCAAACGATCCAACCCCATGTAGCCTGTCGAAAAATTAGATAATAGAGCAAAAGTCGGTATTATGAATAAAGTCTAATCGATTCGGTTTTCTGCCCAAGAACATTTTGTGGGCCAGTTTTAACCAGTCTTGAAAGGAATCCTGTAATGTATATCATCTTTAAATGAATAGCTAATTTTTTAAAGGTTTCTTGTGGTGAATGATTTTTGAACGATGATCATGATAGAATTTGTTAACGATGGTATCGAATAGTAAGAAAACAAACTATTTAAAATCGTATATTGTATTCAGATTTAAACGGTATTTTACCATGAACTTGTAATACTGTTATACCACTGTCCCAGGTTAGGGGGAGGGTTGGGATCCCGCTAACATGTTAAACCCCGCCACGTTATTTATGTATGTGCCTGTCCCAAGTCAGGAGCCTGTAATTCAGTGGTTGTCGTTTGTTTATGTGTTACATATTTGTTTTTCGTTCATTTGTTTATATAAAGAAAGCCTTTAGTTTTCTCGTTTGAATTGTTTTACATTGTCTTATCGGGGCCTTTTATAGCTGACTATGCGGTTTTGGCTTTGCTCATTGTTGAAGGCCGTACGGTGACCTATAGTTGTAAATGTTTGTGTCATTTTGGTCTTTTGTGGATAGTTGTCTCATTGGCAATCATACCACATCTTTTTTGTGTTGTAAGACTAAACCTTTAATGTTGTAAAGTTTTAAAGGCGAGAGGAAGGGATGTTCTTGTAATGTGATTTCATCTAGGATTTCTAAAAGGCAACCTTCGGAACAATCAGAGACTTCCTGCATTTTTAAACGTGAGTAGGACATCTCACGTTGGGTTTTACTTCAAGATTGGATCTGCACTAGAGATGACCATTTTTCAATACATAGTCGACCATTCGGTTAAAAATTTATCAAAATCAATAACCGCCTCTGATGTATATACATAAAAAAGTGGTAGTATTGCCAATGAGACACCTCTTCACAGGGAGCCAAATGACACAAAATTAATGTTTATATATTACTGGAACGAAGTAAGTCAAGAGCCTGTATTTCAGTGGGTGTCTTTAGTTACTTTTGATAATATTTGTTTTTCGGATGATTGAATATAAAAAGAAAATGGGATATTATTGCCAATGAGACAACTCTCTACAAGAGACTAAATGACACGGACATTATCAACTATAGGTCGCCGTACGACCTTCAACAATGAGCAAAGCCCATACCGCATAGTAAGCTAAAGAAGGCCCCTAAATGACAAAAGTATAACAATTCAAACGAGAAAACTAACGACATAATTTATGTACAAAAAATGAACAAAGATTTTACTGAACCAGATGCATTTTATGGCATCTAATGTCTAGCAGTTATATTGAGGCTCCGAGTCATACACTATTTAATTTAAAATCCAAAAACTCTTACAAAAGTTGCAGAGCTTTGAAACCCATAATTTACCCGTGCCAAGTAAAGAAAAACCAGGACAAGAAGTCGAAGCTGTGAATGAGAAAGGTATATTCCTTAATATAAAAGAACTTCAATTTGTATATAAAAGCAAATTTTGATAAGACAGTAGCGAGATGATGGTTTCTGTATTATTTTTTGTCTATCTGATGAGTTGAGCCTTTTTCAACTGATTTTTATAGTTCGTTCTTATGTTGTAGTGTTATACCACTGTCCCAGGTTAAGGGGAGGGTTGGGATCCCGCTAACATGTTTAACCCGGCCACATTATTTATGTATGTGCCTGTCCCAAGTCAAGAGCCTGTAATTCAGTGGTTGTCGTTTGTTTATGTGTTACACATTTGTTTTTCGTTCATTTGTTTATATAAAGAAAGCCTTTAGTTTTCTCGTTTGAATTGTTTTACATTGTCTTATCGGGGCCTTTTATAGCTGACTATGCGGTTTTGGCTTTGCTCATTGTTGAAGGCCGTACGGTGACCTATAGTTGTAAATGTTTGTGTCATTTTGGTGTTTTGTGGATAGTTGTCTCATTGGCAATCATACCACATCTTCTTTTTTTTTGTTATAGTTAAATGATAATTGACTAAGACAAAAGGCCATACTGGTCCCTTTGGTGAGATGGACTGGCCATTTTCGAAATTTAATTTAACCAATATAAAGTAAGCTCATAATCAGGAAAGCTACCATAGTATATACATAAAGTATTTCCGAGAAAATTCAATTACTACCGATTCTAAACAGACTGACCTTCTGGTCATGTTGCAGCTACTACTTGCTCGAGTTTTCAATGTGTTCATATTAAAAACTTTTTCCTTCCAGGAACTGTTGTCAACTTGTCAGAAAATTGTACGAAAATTCGTTGCAATATCTATATTGTTTTACTTTATGGTTATTTTTTCTGCTTTCAGTCTCAGTTGAAATAAGCCAGAAGTTAACTTTTAAGGTGCAAGTTATCTTAAAATACATTTGTCTTTAAGCCTTTAGGTGTGTTATCTCATTTTAAAAATGGGTTTTTATATGGTCACAAGTAAATACAATTTTTTATTTAATATTTTTATTCATATAAATATTTCAAAAACAGTAAATATACATAAAAACCTTGAAGTGATGTTGAAATGTTTACAGAAAGAAAGAAATGTCAGAAACATACATGTATACAAGATAAAAAATGTAAAACAAATAAAACTCCTCTTTTTGTCTGCAGAGTTTAAAAATCGTATATGCATTCAGAACAAACATAGAGCACTAACTTTAAACAACATGCAATTTGTTGTGACCAGCACTAAAACACTTTAACTATTCAAATAAAATAAATATTTGTAAACTTTTTACACATCTTAAAACTCGAAACGAGTTCGCTGTTTCTATAACCCAATTATTCCAACAACAGGTCCTTTGTAAATGTTGAGGTATTGACTGCTATATAGACATAATTTAGAACAATAACCGTTGTGGACTTTTCCTTTTCTCGCCAGCTGTCCAAGACTTGGACTTAGACCGGAAGTGTCGTACGTCTGCTGCATGGTCCTGGTGAAGCATAGGAACGTAGTTGATTGGTTCACAGTATGACTGAAAGGAAAATAAAAATATTTAGTAACCAATATAAAAAAAAGATGTGGTATGATTGCCAATGAGACAACTATCCACAAAAGACCATGTTTATTTATTTTTTTAATTTTAAGATATTTTACGGCAAATCAAATATTTCGTTGAGTAGTACTAAATTTATTTAAGCTCTTTGACCGTGACAGTATAAGCAAACAAAAACATATCTGATGAAAACAAGAATGTGTACCAAGTACACGGACGCCCCATCTGCACTATCATTTTCTATGTTCAGTGGAACATGAAAATGGGATAAAATCTCTAATTTGGCATTAAAATAAGAAAGATCAGGAGGGACGAACAGACGGAAGGAAGAACGGAGGGACGGACGGAAGGACGCACAGACCAGAAAACATAATGCCCATAAATGGGGCATAAAAAGACACAAAGTGCAATACTATGTATTTTTTGGTAAATATGTAATCACCTAAAATCATTTTGTTAGTACATGTAAACTTACAAAATTGGTGCTTTATCAAATTAAGATTCTTCTAAAGATTAATTCCGAAATTATACGAGTAAATACTGGTTTGGTTACAACATAAAGAACGTTAGGCTACTTCTGCAGACGACAGAAATACCAAGTATAACCCTTACAAAATATATCAAAAATAAAACTAAGTCCAACATATCAAATTGCCATTTATGTTAACACATTTGATAAAGAAATCCTTGAGAAAAGATAGACTGTGTAACAAATGATATTCGTTAGTTAATAATGCATCGCGTGATAAATACTTAAATTTGTTATCTTTCAGTTATTTTTGTGTAATTTCTCTTGTACATCAATTCGTGAAATTCAAGATCAAATTATAAATATTTGGAGGTTTTAAAATTTTTGAAATTATTAGGAACTAAGGTTTTTTATACATCAGGCAAAGTTGACTTTGAATGGATTTTGTTAAAAAAAAATGTGTTTTTTGGGGTTTTTTTTGTCCGTTTTGGTAAGATAGCTCTTCAACTGATTTGGTTCTTATGCGTCCTTGGCTTTCGAAGTATTCCGCTTTGAGTAATCCTGACGACAGTAAACCCAGTAAATCGCTTCGGACGCATGAAATTTATTATCTGTTGTTCATATTTTTTTCAAAAATACCTTATTGCTGTAGTAGAAACTCTTGTAACCACCATCTAGAATATACAACTCTGGGAAAGTCAGAAATGGATACTTGTCACTGTTAAGCTCTCGGTCTTTGTTCCTGAGTAAGCGGCATCTATGAATCAAATTATACAGATTAAAATTACAAAACTATTTAGAGGTGCAAAACACAAAATAAAGCACACGATACTTTACATCGGTTTTTTTTTAATGTTTGCCACTGGACTTTAAGCAACGAAATATAATTCAATCAGATTTCATTTGCCCACTCTCTTTAACATTTCTTCTTGAATGTAATAGTATGAGAATAATTGAAATTGATCAACCAAAGAGCTCAAATTCAATAAAAGCTTTGTGAAAAACGGCATTGCATAACACAAAAACTCGTTCGGAATTTAATAATACTTTTACCATCCCACCATGAATCATATTGAAATAATTTTCAAAATCATAATAAAACTAACAGTTGTATCAGAAACACTAGCTGGAGCCCTATGTTTCAGTAACAAAACAAACTAGATTTAGTTTCATCTAGAAACACGTGACTTGCATACTGAAATCGATAGTCTCTGCTTTCAATTTTAAACAGTGAATTCTATTAAGTGCAATCAAGTGACAGTTCTACATCATTTGAGACTAAACAGCCCTATATATGCAAATTTGGCGTCAACTCATCAATTTCCAACGTCGTGTTCTTTTGAAAGCAGCTTTAGTTGTATGGTTGTTTAGTCTATTGCATTTAAAATTTAAGATTAAAAAGATATTTTTGATTTTCCTTCACATGTTGTTTGATACAATTCGTATTTTTCTTTCTATGGAAAAAAATATATATTTGAACATTTTTATAAGTACTTACAATTTAGGTGCTCTTTCTGAAGAAAACTCACAGTGGAAAATGAGTATGTCTCGTTGTGTGTTTGGTTGATATGCTTGTAAGAGTTGTAAGATGTCATCCTCTTTGTAGATATTATGGGCTCCCTAAAAAAAAGAATATATGGTACTGATTTCTGTAGGCTGGACACATGTTTCTGGAATAATCTGTATTAATATCGCTGCATGGAGACAGCAATATCAGACAACAACCAAACTAAACAAAAAGCATCTAGAATGCAGCATAATAGTTTTTTACAAAAGACTTTTTTACTACATAATTATCGAGCTTTAAATCGCCGAAACTCTAAAATGTTATGAATAAAAGAGACTTTCAAACATCTGTCGTCCACACCACATTCTTCTAAATCTTTATAACAAAACACTTAAAGTGTGGCATAAGACTTGACCAGGAACCTGACATAACACATTAACATAAACGTGTGCCGGAGTTGCAGTATATTTGTTTAAGGTCTAAACAGAAACTTTCAAATATTTGTCATCAAAACCAAATCCTCAATTCAAAAAAAAAAGAAAAAAACAGCATGAGATACGATAATAACTGGATTGGTTTCTGACTTCGTATCTAATTATAGATTTAAACAACCCGAAATTGTAGTATCTAATCTAACAGGTATGAAACAATGTCGTCCTACACTAAAATATTGGGAGCTGAACTTCCTAGTAGATTTTTTTTCAGCTAGCTATAGCTTTCTGAGGAAATTTACCTCCTGATAAAATTGGGTCAATACAAAGTAAAGATATACAAATTGTTGACATACAAAATAAAAAAGGCCACCAAGACCTATCCTCTTTCTAAAGGTAGATAACTAGATAAAATAACAATCTACCTGTTCCTTCCTAAACATCTTCCCTTAAGTTCTCTTCTCTTTCAACAAAAATTATAAATAACAAACTTGGTCTTCCTTGTTTATAATTGATCAGTTAATTAATCAATATGTTTTTATAGATAAAATATTTTTTGACGTAAGACTTCAAAAACTTGCTTACTTGATATTCTTACTATCCTACATTTAACAGCTAACAAAAAATCTACAAGAAATACAAAATACTTAATCGTCAATAAAGTTAATAAAAAATGAATGAAGCCAATAATTCCAAATTGGTTATTGTCATGTACGATAAATATTTCATTCATCGAACTTGTTCTACGCAATTATTTTTTTTATTCAAAAAGCTGAAGGCATTTTTTCAAAACTGGTTTGTGGACAAATAAATAGTAAAACTATCCCGCAGTCTAATCTTGTAGTGCATGTATAATAAAAATACTTTCAAACAAAAAAAAGAATAATGATTAAGAAAAAGAATGCAGCTGTTTTCACAGAACAAAAGTGAGACAAAGTTATTCAAATAAAAAAATACCAAAAACTTCTTCAAAAGACTATCCGGGTCCCAGTCAGAATTCGAATAAGACCAAGTACTATTCTACACAGATTTGCTTTCAATTTTAATAGGTTAAAAACAAACTTTGCAATACAAATTCCAAATAGTGACAGATTAAAAGAACTATCAAATATTTGCTTCGTCTTAAAAGATGAGGGACTCTTTATTATGAGTAAGACAAACCTTGATATGGCCACCATTGTACTCGTATGGATAGCGGCAATCTATTATCTGGTAACCACTGACTGTATTCTGATATAATCCTGTCTGTAGACCAACAAGCTACAAAAATATACAAGATATATTATCTGGATTTAAACAAGCAGAATTTTGTAATAACATCATAAGTTGATTTTTGCGAAACATGAAAAAGAAATTTAGGACAAAATGTACAACTGACTTCTAGTCTATCTGATCAAAATTGAGCAACTATATTTAATTCCACAAATATTATTTTCAATCGGCAATATAATAAATGACATTAACCAAATTTTACATGTTTTCTGACGGTATATTCTGCAGAAAAACAAACTGAATTTATTGTGTATGTGCTCTTATCTTGATTATAAATGAAATAGTATCCTTGGAATTTAAAACAAACAACAATCAATAGCAAAGCCATCGAAATCTTAGATGATCAACATGTTCAAAATATTCATGGGACAGAGATGATCAACATGTTCAAAATATTCATAGGACAGAGATGATCAACATGTTCAAAATATGCATGGGATAGAAAGACGGAGAGCAAACACTTTTATAAACCGATTTGATGGTCTTGTTCAATGTTTATTTGTTGCAACATAAAAATATACATCAAAATCAGCAAGATTACAACCACGGCTGATCATCCAATGCAGCATTAGTTTATGTGTTATGCGCAACATGACGGGTGTCAAAAGAGGAGCAGGAACTGCTTACCCTTCCGAAACATCCAAAGGCACATCCGGTTTGTTGTGTTATCGTGTGGTTCAATACTTATGGTTTTGTTTGATTTTTTCATGTTTTGTCAGTTTTCCAAATTGAGACACATTATCAATAAGTTAAATTCTATGTGCGGTTTTTTTGTTGTCTAAAACTTAAGACATAATAGTGGTTTATGATTGGATAGAAAAGATACATACTGTATTACTGTCAATACTCTTCAGGTCAGAGTGCTTGCCCTTGACTGTAGGTAAGGAGAATATTGCAGTGCCGTCACCAATGACATTGTCGACGTCCATCAGAAGACTAACTGCATTCTTGACACCATTTGAAGGTGAAGGTTGATAAACTGGATGGTCCTGAAAACATAATTGAGATGTTAAAGATTTATTTTAAAACATTTTTCAAAAATATAAAAATGTCGCAAACGTATATAAATATACTAGAAGATTCCCGCGAAAAGTGTTGAAACAAAGAACTTTTAAACTTCGCGGGCAGCATGTCGATTGAGTATTCGCGAAAGCGGATGAGACACTGATCGATAACATTATTTCTCAAAAATTGTCGTTATCTGTCGAAAAAAGGTTGTTTAAAGACAAATTTAGGAAGTTCAAAATTCTACATTTGTACGTCATATCTTAAATATTTCAGACCTTTTATGTGTGGTTTCAGAAGAGATGTGGGTCAATGAAATCGGTCTCTAAGATATAGTTTTCAGTAATAACTTTAAAATAGAAATGTATTAGGATTGCTAATGAGACAAATATCACCAGATTTAAAATGAAGTGGTTCTGAGCAACTGTAGATCACCGTAGTGCTCGTGATATTTAACACTGAATAAGGATTAAGTTAACTTCTCGTATTTTATTGAAAATGCTGCACAGACGTCATTTGAAATCAAAAACTTTTTTCCGTTTCTGTTCTGTGGAAAGCAAAGTACAAATCCACAACCATATGCATTTTTAACTTGGTGTGCATTAAAAAATAAAATGTGCATGTGAAATTTTGTCAAACTGTCATACAAACCCCAAAAGATAAAGATTTATGGATTCCACCAGCTTGTCTTGGTCTCTTGGTACTATGCGTGTCGTGAGGCGTGCGCATGCGTTTATCTGTCTCTGTGAATCTTAGTGGTGAGAATACTGGTAATGAACCACGAAGCTGAAAATAATTTTCAAACATTTAAGTTTTAGTCTTCATTTTAAATTACAACTCAAATTGAAAATGGAAATGGGGAATGTATCAAAGAGACAACAACCCGACCATAGAAATAAAACAACAGCGGAAGGTCACCAACAGGTCTTCAATGTAACGAGAAATTCCCGCACCCGGAGGTGTCCTTCAGCTGGCCCCTAAACAAATATATACTAGTTCAGTGAATTGATAATGAACTAACATTCATTAAAAATACATTTCTCAACTGAGACAGTGTGCAACAACGACAAAAGGAAGGTAAAATGTTGAAAAAAGAAAATTTACTAAATACAAATACAAAGAAAATGGAAATGAAAAATAGGGCATCTTAGCCCTTAAGCGCCTATATTAAGAATCTGAAAGAAGATTTAAATTGTATCCCCAGCAAATAACTTGAAACATATTACAATACATCGACAATTCTAATGTCACCAAAAAAAAGTGAATATAATTTAAAAACATATTATAACAAAGGGAGATAACTTATATTAGGATCAAATTCAGTAACGTTCGATTTGGGAAAAAAGGGGGGTTGATATCTAATACAACAATTAGACATCAACAATTTTCAACACTTAGCAATACTTTTCTCCGTTCTCCATACAAATTATTTAATTTGCATTAAGAACAGGTTCAATTCGGTTCTATCAGATCAAATATGCTTCCTCTCAATATAAAATATTAGCAAGAAAAGGGAGACAACTAAAGAATTGATAATAATGTCAAAAAGATTTGTATAACACTTTTAAATCCGCAAATATAATATCAATAACGACATCATTAATGACAATATTAATACACAAGATAAATATCAAACAAACAAAAATCGAAACTAAACGAGCTATCAATAATCATTAACCGAACAAATAGGCAAACAAAAATAAATATTTTTATCCAAAAACAATTAAGATCCGATTTTACAAATATTTCCATATCGACCTTAAGAATCAACTGCAATACACATGTTAACTTTGTGAAATAGTGAATGATAAATTTAACCAAATGTTATGTTTTTACTTGTTTGTATCACTGAATCTAGATAATCTTAAGTGAATCTTATTTTATATTTGATCTTAAGCATATAATTATATCAATTAAAACCTTCAGGCAGCTAAACCATTTTTTTTAATAAAATTTGTCTAATTTCTTACAAAAAAGTATATAGGAAATCAAATATTATCGAACAAACTATAGGTTTTTAATTTTACCTCTTCAAGACTTGTATCTTTCTCATCATCATAAGTGAAGCTGACATCTGCAAAGGTGAATGTGTCCATATCCTGCAGAAGGAAAAAAACTGTGATAACTGAGGTTTTTTTTACATAAAAAAAATCCCAAAAATTTTCATGATTTCATTCACGAAGATTTCAATAGAATAAATAATAACTAAAAATGAAACAAAAATTTCGCTTTATAATAGTTATGTTAAATAAATAATTATTTTACTGTACCATATAAGTAAACTTGTTCCACGTCTTGTTCCGTCGACAGATATGTTTTGGAATGACTAAAACTGATAATTGTTGTAATCGGTCAACTTCTATGAAAACTAAATACTTGATTGACTTGTTTGTATTTTTTGGCGTGTTGGCACAAGCCCGCGTCCCTATAATCCCAGCCGACACCTTCGTGTGCACAATTGTTATACCAAGCGCATATACAAGCGCAGTTGATTATAAGAATAGAACGAGATTGTTTGTTTTGAAAATTTAATAATTTTTTATTTGTTTATAACCGACAGCTTGCACCATAATCTCTCTTCTATTGTGCAATCAATGGTTGTTTTAACTTAAGAGTAATTTTATGCTAATTAGTCTTTTTAGAATATTGAAATTTAATAGTATTACGTAAGGGGATTTTTTTTTAAACATGATGCAATTACTGAATACACTAGTCGTAAAAGAAAAAAATATATAATTTTTAACATATATAATTATTTAAATTAACGAAACTTTTTTTTTCAATTTGTAAACAAGTAATTGCTTATTGAAAAAGAAAGCAGTAATCGTTTTTTAAAAGACTTACTTATCCGCAAACAAATCTTTAACCTTGTTCTTGAGGACAGTTTTGTTTCCAATAATAAGAAGAAAAGATCAAATTATCTTGAAACCAGAAATAAGAGTAACTTACCATAAATTGTAATTAGAATGAATGACCATTCTTTACACTGCATGTTATAGAAGCCAAACATGTCATGTTAAAATTACAATAACTTACTTTCAGTTTAATTAATTATTTCATTTTAATTTTAAGATCTCACGTATTTGAAGATTGAATGATGTTTTCAAATATCTAAGTCATGTGAGTAAAATGTGCTAATTTAATTCTGTTTTCCTGAATTTTATTTACTAGTTTGGGTTAAATATCAAAATCTAATATAATTGTTCAACGAAAAAGTACAGGTTTCAATTTTAACTGTTCAAATTATAATTACGAGACATCACTGCACGGAAAGGACAACAAACTGACCATGGACATATGCAAATCTCCAATCTCAGTCGAAACACTGTGCATGCAGAACATTACAATACACAATACAATTCATTTATAATTGTTCATAATCAAATGGAAAGGACAACAAACTGACCATGAACATATGAAAATCTCTAATTTCACTTAAAGCAGGAATGCAGAACATTACAATACTCAAAATCATTTAATATCATTTCATTTTGCATCTGGTGCAAGAAAATTGGTACCGTTAATTTTATTAATACATTTTCCCCTAAGACGGCAGAATATTTAGAAGGAAATATAACATTGTAGTGTTTACAATATAAGTACAGACAAAACCAAAACTAATAATGTAACTGGATGCAGACTTTCATATTACAAAATAACATACTTTAGAAAGCAAACTAGATTTTCAAGAGAATAGGGAAGATGGAAGTCGGCTTCTGAACGAAAAATGGCGGGAAGGGAGGTTACTTAAAATTAATAAATTTTGAAAAGTTACCGTCTTTCTTTTTAAATTGACTTATGATGATAAGTTCTGATAATACGATGTATAAATAATTCTAGTAATTTCTGAGATTATAATTTTTCTATAAACTCTTTCCTAAATCCTTTACATAACTATTTATTTAATATATTACACAAATAAATAGTCCTACGTATTATCACTTTAAATTACACCTTTTTCGTTAAATATAACTCAAAATGATCATAATAGTGCAAAATACTGATAAATCTTTTTATGTTTTATTAATAAGTGTTAAATTTTTTAGCTCAGTTATTGCTCAAGATTACTAATGCAATTTTTGTTATGATTATTTTAATGATCTCAGGCATGGAATAATGCCTTCCTGTAAATTTAAAATTTAATCTTTAAATCTTAATTTACTGATGATACTAAACCGTTGAAAAGTTAATTTCAATATTTTATATGCAAACATGAAAGAACGCGTAACTTTACTAGTTTTTGTCTGAAACTGCATGCAGAAATAATTCGGTAATGGTGACATTAATTAGACAATTAGTGTCGATCTTAATTTCATTAAGCAACTTCTGGATAATGGTTAATATATCCTTTAAGTTTCAAAAAGCAAGTTGTAACATAAAACAATTGCAAAAGCACGAAATCTAGCACATACTTTTCACATGGTTGATGGTCTGGACCTTAGAATGTATTTACTAACTAAATACTGAATACACAATAAAAACAGTGGTTTAATAGAGCATCTATTTCAGACCGTTTCCTAATTCTTATAATATTAAACAGACGAAGAAATAGCTGTAGCTGTAGTAACGATAATATTTGACTACGTTTGTTTTTTTGTCTTTGGTTTTCTTTCTCCTTGGCATTTTAAACTAAAATATCCTTAACTCATACAAAAATAGGGGTTTGATGAGAAATTGAACAGTAGGAGCTCTTGGTTAAATTCTGTTTATATTTTCAGAAGAGTCTCCCAAACCTTTGATAGTAAAGGATATCTGTTGTTTCGTACTTCTTGACAGTGCCTTTTATTTTCTATTGAAAAAACCAATGAAGTATTTATAAAGAAAAGATGTTAAAGGCACCAAAGGAACATTCAAACTCATAAGTCCAATATAAACGGACAAACGCTATAGCTAAACAATAAAATGACAAACCGACACACAACAGAACACAAAATGCAGTAGCTGCTTATACATGTTATATGTCTTTCGCGAATAAAATATTCGTTCATTCATTCTTACAAGTTTAGAACACTGAACGACGAATGCCAGATAATTGATTGACGGTACATTGAAATAAAGTGGCATAGGAGTTCTGAAATTGATATTTTAAAGCTCCACTACTAGTTTTATGAATGATTTTCTATTTTTTAATTACTAGTATCTCACTCTACAGAATCATTATTGCAAGTCGAAGCCAGCAACCGAGTTGATATACTTTATCTACATCTTTATATTTGCTTTTAGCTCTTCAACTATTCATAGCATAGTAACATCGTCCTTCTACATACAGCAAGATGTGTTCGACTTTTGTTCGACTAATAGCCGCTATTGTATACAATTCATTAGATAAGAATTGGGTAGATGAAGACAAAACAAAACATCTTGACAACTCTAAACATTAACTTTTATAAAATATCTTCGTTAGTTTCAATTAGTTCTGTCTTTTTATGTTGATGCAAATAAAAATCTAATGAAATGGAGAATTTCCTAAAAGTTATCAATAACTTTGTATTTCATAATTTTTTATCTTATCTATTTATTAAGTTTTCTATCTATTTGTGAGGGATATGAATAAAAGTGTGCTTAATGAAACTGATGTCCATAGGTGAAGAAATGTTCAGGTCAAAAGACAATTGATAATTGCAAGAGAGGTGAAGAAATGTTCAGCTCCAAAGACAAATGTTTAAGCAAAGAAGGTGAAGAAATGTTCAATCGAAAAGACAACTGTTTAAGCAAAGGAGGTGAAGAAATGTTCAGTCGAAAAGACAACTGATGATAGCAAGCTTAAACACTCTCGCTCTCATATGACATCAATAATTACTTAATTGTGATAAACCTAATTGTGATAAACTATAATTGTTGTTAACTAATGAATTGCTCACAGTTATTAACATTAGAAAGTGACATTCACTAAATATCATATTCCTATAAATAATATATAAAACCGTGAAAAATTTGTTGTCATTTCCCTGTGAATTTTTATCTGATGGTAAGCTCAACATCCAAGCGAATTAGTGCCAATTATGAAGCTATGATATATGAACAACTTATTTAGAAAATTATCATTATATTTTGACTGCAGAGGGAAAGTCACATTGTAAGTCTTCTTTTTTATGTTACTTTAAATTCGTATAAATTCCAATACCAAAAAAATAATTCTTAGTTTATAAAAAATATTTTTGCAACTTTATTGCGTAATGGATATTGGATATTATGCGTTTACTTTTAAGGTACAGTACAAAATAATATTTGCTAAAAGCGATGATGAAAAACAATTTCATATAAATCTTAATAGCTATATTTATCTTTTAATTGAAAATCAGTTGTGAAAATGAATTAACGCTTTCAAATCGATATTACTATATGATTACTCTCAATTAAAATAAATATCATTTATGCTGTCAAAAATGACTACTCGAGGAAGAATGGTGTAACATCTGATAATTTTTACTTGTAGTAGGTGAGACCGTTTTAATAATTTTAATTGCATATATAAATAATTTGTATGACCATATTGCACTTACAGATAATATGCTAATTCGTGTTAAATTCAATTAACGAATTATGAAATCGGTCTCTAACGCTTTTGGCGACAAAATAACTTTACGATAAAATTTGGTTAATAGGAATAATTCACAGGTTTAGGCGTGAAAATTACAAGATAATTCGATGGAAATGTATAAATGCATTTTTCTTGTATTCATTTGTATTTAGTTTCATAGTATAGAGAAGAGGTAAGATCGAATTTAGAAAAAAACATAATTTCCCATTTTATTTAAATAATTTCAACGCATTTCATTTCAGTTTAGTTAAAACAGTATTTATTAATGAAAAATTACAAGATAAAATATTACAATGTTATATGGAGTTCAAATATGGGATTCGGAAACAAGTTTGGAATAACTTATATAAATCCGTCTCCTGAGAATATACTTTATTATGTTTTGACCTCTTGTACACGTTTGTGTCTGAAAAAATAAAATATTTTGTCTTGTCTTGTCTTGAGACATTTCTTAATTTGTAGATTTTTTTAAATGTTTTCCGAAAATAGATCAATTAAGAAAAAAATACCTGTTAACCCTTTTTTCAGTTTCTAAGACAAATCATTTTAATGATTTTATCTCATTCTAAGTTAATTAAAAGAATATAAATTTATGACACGGCCATTAAATTAATATAAATGTTACTTCTTTTAATATTTGATAAATTTACAACTATATTGGAACAGAACATTTTCTAATATAAAACAATAAATTGTCAGCGTGTTGGACTGATAAGATCGTTGAAATCCCCGATTACAATAGAAATACGATGTGGTGAAAACATGTGTCGCGCGGACCATGTCAATTGGTGACAATCCACATGTCGTT
The DNA here is from genome assembly GCF_036588685.1 of Mytilus trossulus. Classification (NCBI taxonomy): domain Eukaryota; kingdom Metazoa; phylum Mollusca; class Bivalvia; order Mytilida; family Mytilidae; genus Mytilus; species Mytilus trossulus. The sequence continues at coordinate 63,558,493 of NC_086376.1, read as the reverse complement.
GACCTGCTGGACCGGTTTATAAGAAGGAACCAAACTTGTAATTCACTTTAAAAAGCTGTCAAATAAAATTTCACAAATTAAAATGACACAGTATAGGGAATAACAACTTCACAATAGGACCATCAACAAGCGCGCGCGTTCCGATTTACATTTTCTTATATCATAGTATTTAAAGTTTTTCCTTTTTTTGTCGTATAGAAAATTGAAAGTATGGATTTAAATGAAATGGTTTCCACCAGTGTTTCCTTTGATGATGATGATTCTGGCCTTGGCATGGACTTTGAAGAATATGATAGCCCCTCAGAACTGGTAAGAAATTACTTTACTAAATGAATTATAGGTTCAGATGTGCCGTTCTAGTAACGAAATCTAGAAGATTTTTATGCTGACATTTATCTATAGAAAAAACCCAACATACATGACATTTTTTTTTATTATACCTTGTATGTAGTTTATATCATGCTTTTATCTAATTTGTTATAAATTTTTTTTTATTGCAGTCAAAAAGGTTCCAATTCTGATTCAATAACACAATAAAAAAAACTAAGTGCGATAACAGTGAAATGTCAGTAACAGTTTAAAGCTTGGAAAACAGACTAAATTTGGTTTTATATTTATATTTTCCTTTTTTTCCTTCAAGATTTAAAGTTTCATCTGTCCATTTCATATCAGTATCTTCATTGATTATTATATATTACAGAATTGTGAGTTAAATACTCTGACTTCACAAGAACTTTTCGACATCGAGGACAATCCAAGAAACTCCGACGTTCGAAATGTAAGTTTAGAGATACAGTCATGTTTATATAATTACAGAACCTGCAGACAAAAAAATGTGGGTTTTTTTTTTACAAGAGAGAGATTAAAGTGAATTATCATATGGTAAAGCAGTCAGTTTTGAAGTGTTAAAATGTTTCAGTGTGAATTTTAGATTCAGAACAGCAACAAGCGCTGATTCTTTCCTTTTTATGTTTATTGCTGTGCATGTTATGATTTTGTGTCGAGAATAATAACCCATATCTTTTTTTTTTCTAGTTGCTTTATTTACTAACAGTAATACGTTATTTACGATATAGACAAGGTAGATGTTTCTTATACTTCAGATAAATATGTATTTCTTTTGATTTACAGTTATTCAACGAAAGTGATACATACTGCCAATCTTATACATCATCTATAAAAAGAGGAAGGGAATATGATGCTAAAGACAATACCTTTAAACGCCCCAAAGTATTTGATGGACGAAAACCATTCACAAAGTCATTGTCTTTTGGGGTAAGTTTCCTTATGATTCAGTACTCAAGACACCCTTTGACCTAAAGTTCAGCTTCTCAACAAAATGTGTTAAGTAACTTTTTTGTTTTGATTCAAGGACATGTTATATTCACACTGATAGCGGCAGCTTTCTGAGATCTACGATCATTACATCTTGTTTGTAATTAGTTGCATTTTAAAAAGTTTAATATTTGAATAAAATTAATACTTAAATTCATATGTCGGGTATAAACGTAAAGGTTATATCCCATCGATGATAGATCATAGCAATTTATCAAATTAAATACCAAATATCGTAATTAAAGTGAAACACTTTTACAACAGTTAAACGTTTCTTGACCAATGTTATTTTATTTTTTTTTAATTTTAATTAACAGGATGAACCACAATTCGTATCATCAGAGGATGTCTATACCACAGTTAATAGAGCTTTAGATAGAGACGACTTAATCGCCGATGGTACAGGACATTACACATTACCAACTGTTACAGGAAAACATTCGGATCTCAAGAGCATATCATCAGAAACAGTAAGCATTCATTTTCCATAGTTGTATCGCTTGAAATTTAAACAGACACACACATATCGAAGAAAGCGCACATAATTTCCTATGGCAAGTTTGACTAAGAAAGGTTTTGATTCCTCTTATTATCTGCCTCTTGGTAACATCAATCTTTACATTTATATACCTTTGGCTACTCAAACTTTTGACCGACGGGAAGGGTAAGACCGTAAGGGTGTAGTATGAAAAAAAAAAATCCAGAAAGCACCTTGTTTACAGCTAACTTGGAACATTTCAACGTTATTTCAATAATTTATGCAGGCTAATTTTGATGTTTTTGAATGTTTCAAATTTATACTTACATCAAAAAGCTTTTGGAGGCGACAGACGAGAAAGCGATGCTTAAATGTGTTTTTCATGCCAAGTAAATCACAAACAAGCACACAAAAATATATGCCTAAAAGGTATAGTCCCAATTTGCATTATGTAACAATTTGTTTATTTTTTTCCAGATGAAAAATATATTGGTAGGAAAATATGACGGCATTATAAACAGTTATTGCGTTATTGATTGTCGGTACCCCTTTGAATACGAAGGTGGACACATACAGGTAAGACAACTTTACATAATTCAAAATTAAAAAGTCAACTTTTAAAATAAATATTATTATTTATGATATAGACAAGGAAAAAGGAAAAAAATAACATAGCAAAACTTGTTAGCAAGTTTATCTCTTTGAAGTTGACACTATCTTAAGTTCAATCTTTAACTGCCTCGGGCTTATGGTTGTAATATTTTAAAATTTTAATTCAATAACACTCGGAAAGAAACCTTGTGCACATAAAAGTAGAAGTACGTACTCATAGGTTTTATTAGTTTGAACGGAAAAACATATAAAATGGAATCCAATACAAATAAAATTATGGGGTAGTTAGTACGAATACACAAAGTGCTAGCAACGCAACAATTGATTGAAGAGCAAATTCCGATTTTGCGGAGAGTTCATGTAGTCCTGTAAATCAGTTCTAAATTCTAAATTCTAAAATTCTCAATAAGTTGATTTATATACATCTTTATTCTAATTCAGGGAGCAATTAATTTACCCACCAGAGAAATGATCTCGGAGTTTGTCAACGCCCAGTTATCAGACAGGCCACAGATCCTCATATTCCACTGTGAATTCTCATCAGAAAGGGGACCAAAGTTGTAAGTACTTATGCACTATGATCTTACTGCAAAGTTTTATACTCGTACCGATAACAGAATGATACTGTATATGAGGATAAAATGTCTATTTTTACAACGAAATGCCATGCTAAGTATTTACTGTCATAAACATCAAAAGAAAAGAAAAAATACATACGGGATGCAATTTTCTGTAAATAGAATATATTTTTAGTAAAGGTTACATTATGGTTACTTTAATTAACCGGAATTTTGTTATTATGGTTATAGCCTGCAGCTGATAATTATTCCTTTTTATGCATATAAAAAAAAACATTTTGCTAGATTCACAATGCAATATTTTCGAAAATAACTCTCTTCATTTAACAATGAGAAATTGAAAATTGATTTTTTTGGGGGGGTAAATGAAGAGCCAATCGTACTCCAAACCCATAGAAATAAGAAAAGTATAGACACTTTTAATATTGTTATACTTAAAGCATAAGTAAAATATTATATATATTTTTTTTTCAGATGTAGATTTCTCAGAAATACCGATAGACAGCTAAACGGTGATATGTATCCTCAGTTGTATTACCCAGAAGTCTACATTCTTGATGGTGGTTATAAAGAATTCTACCACAACGGCAAGGTAAATACTGACTGACATTCATTTTTGCATCTTAACCAATGTCTTCTTTTTTTGGAATTAACGCATTGACTTGTCCAATTTTCCCCACAATAAAAAGAACTCGAATTTCAAAGATGATTATTAACTATAAATAGGCTGTTAGTTTTCAAGGTTCAATATGTTTACTGGGATTTGTCATTTCGGGGCCTTTTATACATGACTATGTGGTATTGGTTTTATTCATGGTTGAAAGCCAGACGGTGTTCGGTGATCTTATTTTGGTAATATCTGTGTGATTTGGTGTCTTATTTAGAGTTGTGTCGATGGCAATCATTTGTATATGTCAGTACTAAGCAGAAGCTTGCATAGTCATCATGAATATCATAAATAACCTTTCCTTTTTTCTATTGTAGGAATTATGTCTCCCAAGGAATTATATACCAATGTTACACGAAGACTATACTGTAGAGGTACGCCATTTCAGGTCAAAGTCCAAATCATGGGCTTCCGGAGAACGAAGACGTTGCCCACAACGTCTTTTCTAGTCAAACAAGCTCAATAGTTCTAGTCATATTGTTATTGCATAGTTGTTACTGTATAGTTGTTATAATTTATTATAATTGTTATAAATTATTGTTCCGGTTAAATATGCCTGAAATAAAACATATATTTGTGTACTATGTCATTTAGTCATTTTCTTCAAAGTTATGAAAACACATAATTGAGTGGTTTGTTGTTGTTGTTTTCTACAACTTGTGATATTTCATTGTTGGTCTCTTCTGGGGTTTTACCCTTCCTCACGAATATTGACATATAAAAGTAAATGACTGAAGCCTGAAAATTGAATCTCCAAATCAAGACCGATAGCTTTTACAACTTAGTGTATACAGGCAACGAACTTAAAATTGCTGCAATGTATTCTATTGATATAAGGTTGTGTCGGACAACTAATGGGATAATTCGTAAAAATATTTCATCGCTTTGTTATTGATTACTTAAGCATTAAGTAAAATAACAAAAATACCGAAATCTGAGGAAAATTTAAAACGGAAATTCAGTAATCAAATGGCAAAATCAAAGCTCAAATACATCCAACGAATGGATAACGACTGTCATATTCCCGACTTGGTACTGGCATTTGTTATGTAAAAAAAGACAGATCTAACCTGGTTTTATAGCTAGCCTCTGACTTGTATGACAGTCGCATAAAATTCCATTATTTTGACAACGATATGCGAACAAAACGAACAGACATTATTTAGGTAAAAACGTAAAAACTGTGATACAGCAGCATGTGATCATTCAAAAACATGTGCATTATAGACACGTTGAAGGATCTTGATAACTACTGCAATATACTAGTATGTTTGTTAATAGAGAACGCTATTCACTATAATTTTCATACCAATTGCTATACTTGCCTACACTTAGGCCCAAATCGTTAAATTTTTTAATGCATTCAACATACCGAAAACAGAATCAAAGTATTGGCAAACAAGAAGAAGGTGTCTTGCAGATAAGAAGAGTTCTCATATATTGCAACTCACCACAATCAAGTTCCTAAAACTATGATTTCATTTTGATCGTAAAACCTGAGAAAAATGAGACGGAAATATTTGTCGATTACAAGATCTCAATATTTTATTCATAACCTCAGACACATATAGGTGTACAAGAGGACAATGTATTTACAAACATACGTAAGATAATGCATAGCAAGACAGCACAGACGAAACACAGATGCATAGTATGTTATAAAATAAAATTGATATAAATAAACTCCTCATAGATACCAAGATTAAATTTTGTATATAAGCCAGACGCGCGTTTCATCTACAAAAGACTCATCAGTGACTTTCCAATAAAAAAATGTTAAAAAGGCGAAATAAAGAACGAATTTGAAGAGCATTAAGGACCAAACAATTCCTAAAAGTTTGCAAGCTAAAGTTATCTATTCAATTGATAGAATCAACCGATGAATAGGCAAGATGTATTCAATATATTCTCGCTCCTACAGAAGGGGTGTTACAAATATTAAAACCAGAATTGGCAAACCGTTATATCATAATTTAATTTCGAAGACAGCATATATTGGCATTGGTATACATAAGAGAAGAAACATTTGAAGGGTTTCTTTCTTAAGATTAAATTAGATAAAGCACTATCATAACTCAAGGATAAATCGTATACATATATAGTAAATAACCGACACAACCCCTAAGATCCCTATAATTTCAAACAGGACCGTATGGGAGGTACTACAAAGTGTCTTTTTTAGGGACGTCCTATTTGAGATAAATGAAAATGAAAATGAAACAATTTATCTCTATCCCTAAATGACCTCTGAACTGGAATACAAGAAAGTTACACCTGCTTATAAGAACATATGACATATGTATTCATGATTATTTAATAAACATTTTATAATACCGTTGCCTTTGCAAAGCTGAAGTATATTTTAAAGTTTCGAAAATTCCTTATCATTCAATTTGACCTCAGACAACCGTGTTACATCATTTTACTTTATCAGCAAACAGGGCAACGCAATGGCTAACTTTAGTTTCCTGATATGTCTCGGTATGTCTGTTAATTTTGTCAGTATTGTTTTTTCCCTCCAAATTACATCGAATCATTCTCGAAGCAAAGCAAATATTCGGACTGTTCATATTATATGCATTTAAAAAATACGATTTTAGAAAATTTCCTTGGCAACTTCATATTTTTATGAGATATAATATTGTTTCCATGATAGCCTTGTAGACGGAATTTGTGCTATTTAAGTACCATATTAAGTCGGTCATTTCTTATACAAGTACATCGCGATATCAATTCAAGTTCGTATAACGCCATGTCTGACCATAGACAAATTAGACTTTGAGCAAACGGAAAATCTCTTTTCTGTGTTTTAAACACGATTAAATCATCTTTATTGCACTTAAGGATGTTTGCGCCTCCATTTTATTTATTTTTTGCCAGATTTTCGGAATCCTCTGGTTTTATCAATGTATTGTCATTACAAAAATGCCCACAAACCCCTACTTTTCTTTTCATAATTTTATTACATACAGTTTAAAAAGCCATCTTTTAAAACTTTATAAAATTCTTGTTATTTTTTCATAGTTTTTTAAACAAATAATGTGTCAATGTTAAGAAAAATCTAGAGAGAATTATTTCCCGCATAATTTTCAATGGCTTATATCTCGAAAACGAGCACACGAACCCTCCATTTTGTTCTACTTTTTACGTTTCTTTATTTATAATATACTATCAATTCATTATAGTCTTTAAAAATGCTTGTTATTTTTTAACAGAGTAGCGAACATCCTTAACTTATATGCTTTTACATAGTACGTTTTATAAAGTCGTTAGTCTTCTCTACAGAATTCGTTCATATTTCAGTTTAACATCGTTATCCGAGGTCGTTTATATCCCTAGCATATGGCTTTATAATTTGTTCATGGTTAAAGACTGCACTTTGTCCTGTATTGTACTTTGGCTACTATCAGTCGTTGTATCCTTGTCAATCATGCATCGTGTCCTTATTATATGTGTATACGAGCAATGACTTGATGTTTTATCCAATGGTGCTATAGATTTGTGTCTATTTACAGGATATATGATTATTACTGCTGACGCCTCACGTGAGTAACAATAAGTAGTACGAAAGTAGGCTTTTGTGAGTAAGAAAGTAGGTAACTTTCTCTCAGTCGAAAATAAATAAAACAAACAAACCAACGATGTTATTTTGATCGCATTCACACCTCCTTTTATAAAGAATGGAACCAACGCATGTGAGATATACTAGTATACTTTAAATGATAAATCTTAGCATATCCAAACTAAAAGAAACTTTATTATTCGCTCTTTTCCGTCAGGTTTAAAGGACTTAATCTGTCAGCTTCTCCACTTTACACTCGGTTTTTTTTTTTGCAAGAGCGAATTCTGATCATATGGAGTCTGAATGTCTATGAGCGAAAGATTAGTTTTAGTACTACAAAATAAAAACACAACAAATTCATTCAATTTATAAAAAATTAGACAGAAAACCACCAGAACACCCATTTTTGTCTGTGATGGTCGATAAAAAAAGGTTTTACACTACCCCTATTTAAAAAAAAAATATACTTTTGTTTGGAAAATTTCGACAACAGTAGTATCCTTTAGTTATAATAATATTGAAGAAATAAAATAAAATACATAGAAAATAATGCATACCCCCCCTCCAAAAAAAAATCAAAAAAAATCAAAAAAAATCACACGCATACACACTCACACACCCTTGTCCATGGTGAGAATTATGCAATCCGAAATGTATTTTAATTTTGTTTCAGCTATTAATTCGATAAACGGAGTTGTGATTAATGCAACTGTACAGATAATGATAGCCAACGCAACCACTCCTACACCAAGTGAGTAAATGTGTCATTTTATTATTCCATCTAATGTTTATTACATGTGTTCCAATTATCGCAACCACAATCCGAGCCTCTTTTCGTCAATTGTTTCCTGCTGGTTTAGACTTGTTACACGTTAGTTTTTTTCTTTAATTACGAGCAATATGATGGCTGCCAAATATGGAAAAAGGTTTTGCTTATCTTTTCGAAGCACCTGTGAAAACTGACTATGTTACAGGTAACTTCTACGCTAGGTAATTTTAAGCAGGTATGCCTTAGGATTCAAAGCAGCACACGCAACCAAATCCATGGTTACCGAATAGAATAAGGATCTCACGACCTGAGTTATAACATGCTTACCAGATTTTGTAAAAGTTCTATAGGGAACACAAAACAATACCAGTATTAGCTCTAAAGTAAGTTTGTTTGAGCATTTTGGGACTGGGGCGATCGTCGACATCACTTCTTAAAATTGCCGATGTACATTATACCCGATATAAATGTATTACTTTATAAAAGAGGGACGAAAGATACCAAAGGGACATTCAAACTCATAAATCTAAAACAAACTGACAACGCCATGGCTAAAAATGAAAAAGACAAACAGAAAAACAATAGTACACATGACACAACATAGAAAACTGAAGAATAAACAACACGAACCCCACCAAACACTAGGGGTGATCTCAGGTGCTCCGGAAGGGTAAGCAGATCCTGCTCCACACGTGGCACCCGTCGTGTTGCTTATGTGATTACAAATCCGGTAAATAGTCTAATTCGGTAGGTCACATTCATGAAAGGGAAGGGGATTGTAGTTACGACGTAAGGAACATATCCGATATCATAAGAAATAGAAGTTTATGTGTTACAATAAATGAACGAAATATTTAGCATAATGGAGAGACGGATAAGACTTTCTATAATTGGGGAACTGTATGTGAGAAATATAATGTACCTTGTTTATTAAAAAAAAAAGCAAAAAAGACTTTGAAAAAAATGGATGTTATGATTTGATAAGTTTTTGTCGGTTAACAAATATAAACCTACTTATACACTGTATAATCGAAATCATAGATTTTGTCAATGAAATCCATTTTTTTCCCTGAAATATAAGAAAAGTTTAACCAGATGATGATGTTGAAAACAATGCATTGACTAAATAAACAAACAATAAAAGTGTATTCTTATTTAATCTCATGTGTATAGAACTATTTGCACATTATTTTGTAACCATAGTTATGTTTAATGACAGGTGTCCCTCCTCCTTGTCCACGTGATTTCTTAGGTCATAGTACATCATGTTATCATGCTGCTCATATCTTGGCCACGTGGCCCGAGGCTGTGGTAAGTCTCTTTAGATTAATATTATACTGACTCCTTCTATTGATATCAGTAAAAATGTTTAACATCAATTCCAGGTACAGTTAAACCTATATATAAAGTTCATTCCTAGGAGCAGATTATTGACATTATCAATGAGGTAATCGTTCAATTTAGGCCAAGAATGTCATAGACATTACCATGACAAGTGGAGGGTGTCCAGACGGATTGACATTGAAATACAATTAAAAACTTACTTGAAAAGTCATATACACACGTTGCGGACAGCAATCTTATGAAGGCTTTTTGTCCCAGGTCGTTAAAATACACCTGCCTCTTCCCCTATTACTTGCTTTATTTTAAAATGCATCGTAGAATTGGACATTGTTTAAAGTGCACGTAATATAATTGCTCATATTTAACATGCTTTTAGGCCTACTGCGAATCTTTTGGTGCTGAGCTGGCGACTATAGAAGACGCACAAGAGCAAGCGTACATAGAACAGATGCTGAATGGCCTTCCACGTAAGTTACTTACATAGTTTTGGCGTCCAAATAGGATTATGGTCAGTATTTATTTCATTTTGCTAGATTTTATGACGTTTTAAAATTAATTGACACCGATGAATTTACAATTTCACCTACCTTTAACACAATAAGGTTTGCAACTAGGCATATATTAGGAGACCCCTTAGGACGTTTGCTGCCAGAAAGAGAGAGACGGGAAAGGAGAACTATCCCATTTTCAAGGACAAACTTCATTTTAATTTGGATAATAGACGCGAGAAATCATATATGAGAATTAATGATGCCATGAAATTAATTGCCATATCTTATTTTGGCTTATTGCCCTCGACGCATCTTGTAACACCAACATTCTCTTGCATTTACGAGTATCTTTCACCAGGTGCAAATAGATTATTGTATGTGAATATTATTTTTGAAATAGCTAACCAAAAATTGCAAGGGCAGAATTAAATACGATTAATTACATTTATAAGGATTTCTTGTACATTACATATTAACTCGTTTCTTTTTAGATGATAAAAACCAAGCAGCGTTCTGGCTAGGAGGTCATGATATATTAACAGAAGGGGAATGGCAATGGGTGATATCAATGGACAGAATGACATTCACCAATTGGGGTGACGGGCAGCCGGACAACTCACATACATCCGAACATTGTCTGGAATTGTCCGGACAAAGATCATTCAAGTGGAACGATGATGGCTGTGAGGATCATCATTACTTCATATGTGAAACTGGGTTAGTATATTAGTATTTGACAGAACATAGTCCAGAGGCGAATTTAGGTGGATCAACATCCTTCCTTTCCCATTTGAGTTGCATTTATAGTAACTACATTCAGTTTTTACTTTTACAAACCCAGTTCTAACGTTATCAAGCTGGGGAACTCCCATTTTCTGATTTTTTTATGCGTACCTGCCAAAGAGTGATTATAATTTGTTGATCAATTATCAATACAAACATACATAGTTATATAACACACCGGTACCTATTACTGTGAGTATATAATCTTGCTTTTAGCAATTAAATTGTATAGTGTACTTTTACATGTTTTAGTTAATTTACTTTTGGAAATGCATTTTAATGCATTAATATTTATAGAATATTTTAGTGTAAATTGGGTATGTATATTAAAACATAATCATTACTTGTATTCATGAAATAAAGTAAAAGCGTACGCTGACGCTAATTCAGAAATATTTTGATAGTTACTGTAGACTTTTTACGTGATAAACAATTCGGATTAAGGATGAACCTCCCACTGACTTTACCAAAGAAACTTTTACAATTGATTCAATTCGTATAAAAATCCTGTTTTGTTTCGTTGTTTCAGAATCCTTAAAAACGGTGGTAGTATACTTGGAAAGAAATGAAGATGAATGTTTAAAGAAAAGTATATTGGGATGATGAACATGTTAAAATCAAATAAATGGCGTCCAAATACCCTAGGTTTACACAATACAACTAGATAAAATGGTGGTTCCAAGTTAGGAATATGACAGTTGTTTTCCATTCGTTTGATGTGTTTTAGCGTTTGATTTTGCAATTTGATTACGGACGGGTTTTTTTTATATTTTCCTCGGAGTTAAGTATTTTTGTGATATTTCTTTTTTGGATACTAAATCAAATATGAAGAATCTTCAATAGGCAAAACACATCAACAGGTCGGTTAACATACCCGGAAGCGTCATAACTGTCATGGCTTTAGAGAATACTGTCAGCAGGAAAAAAATAATATGAGATTCAGTGATTTCGTAGCTGTTCATCAGACCGAATAACCATTAATGTTATACATAAATTCAACAGTAGTTTAACGGTGCTCAAAGGTATAAAATCGATAAGAGAAAGCGAACCGGGTTACAAACTTAAACCGAGGGAACAACTTCAACTATAAGAGGAAAACATAGGAAACACAGGAACACTGAAATGCAGCAAAATAAAAACCGAAATCATACATAGAAACGAACTATTTGATAACAACTGCCATATTCCTGTTAAAAGACCCATTTCCTATCATTTAAGGTGCTCATTACATATAACAATGGAAATGATTGATTATGTTATTTGCTCTCGGGCGGAGAGTTGTCTTATTGGCAATTATACCTAATCTTTTTTTTTTATTGGATTAGATGCTTTCATATTGTGTTACATGTCGAGAAAGTCATGATATTAATTCAGCGTTGTTATACAAACTATCGAAAATATAGAACAAACCCTTGACAAACGTAAGAATGCTGCAAAGTGGACAAACTGGAAAATGCCATTTATTGACGTGAAGTTGTAGTCTTGACCAGTTTATTCTGATAAATAATAAATGAAGACAGACATGACATAAGAATATATAAAAAAGAAGATGTGGTATGATTGTCAATGAGAAAACTTTCAACAACAGACAAAATGACACCGAAATTAACAACTACAGGTCAATGTACGACCTTGAACAAAGAACAAAGCCGATACCGCATAGTCAACTATAAACGTTTCCGAATTGACCAATGTTAAACAATTCAAATTTAACGAGAAAACTAACGGCTTATTTATGTACAAAAAATAACGAACAACAAATAGGAAACAAATCAACAGACTACAACCACTGAATTACAGTCTCCTGACTTGACAGACACATCCATACAGAAAGTGGCGGGGTATAAACATGTAAACGGGATCCGAACCCTCCCCTAATCTGGGACAGTGGTGTAACATAAGAACGATCTATAAAAATCAGTTGAAAAAGACTTAACTCCTCAAATGAATACAAATAGAAAAACATCTAAGAAAATCACAGACTGGACATGACAAGGCATTTATATATACCAACAACAAAAAATAAGTTCTGCTCTGAGAGTACTCGCGGTTACTGACAAATAGTTCAAAGCAGTAACAACTATTACAAAAATATCATGCTTAAAAGACTAAATTATAAATCAGTACAGATCCAACATCAAATAGATTTTGTGTAAGAAACGTCATAAAATGTCAGAGAGACCCATCTTTTTTATTCTGTAAAGGCCTAAAATAAAATCAAGTTGAAAATAATTCTAGTTTACCATATATGATTCACCATATCATATTTCGATATTGAAGAGTTTCTTATCCTTGCTTGGTATCAGTTCGGTTACTCATGGCACAGTGAAAAAAGCCAGATAAACATCCATAAAGAGAAAAGGGTGGACGATCTTTATCATGACCTTACTGCATGCGGGAGCATTGACACAAAATGAAAGTAAAACATACAGTGTTCATGCATATGGTTGATTGTGCCATTCCACTTGTTTTAAAGTAAAAATTGAGCCTGTAATTTAGTGGTTGTCGTTTGTTTATGTGTTACATATTTGTTATTCGTTCATTGTTTTACATACATAAGGCCGTTAGTTTTCTCGTTTGAATGGTTTTACATTGTCTTATCGGGGCCTTTCATAGCTGACTATTTGGTATGGGCTTTGCTCATTGTTGAAGGCCGTACGGTTACCTATAGTTGTTAATGTTTGTGTCATTTTGGTCTTTTGTGGATAGTTGTCTAAGTGCCAATCATACCACATCTTCTTTTTTATATGATATGCAACAACAATCTGATTCATTTTTATGGTTTTCTTTTAAAGTCCCTGTTTGATGAGTTTATTTTCAACCTTATCTTAAAATAGAACATAGTTTGGATCCATCTAAAAGCTTGTAAGCAATTGCCAAACTAGTCGATTTTTATTTTGAAATTATCAATTTCCCCCCACCTTTATAGCTATATACCAACTTCACCTTCGTATGGGGTATACATTTCCCAACTTATTCGGTATTTAAGAGCATGCAGCAACTACTTAGACTTTGTGAAACGTCACCGGTGTTTTGAACAGAAAGCTGATGAACCAATGGAATGTCAAAGAACGTCTCGTCCTTTTTCTAAAAATAGTTCATCTGAGAGCATCAAGACATTGTTGATAAAAATATTCCGTATCAACTTCACAAATTATACGCGATAGTCTTGAAGAATATACTCTGGGTACTGACGTTGTTTATCATCTTAAAAGCATGTTATAGTGTTTGTTTGTCTGTCTTTATTAATAATACTTTTACTGTTACTGTCTAATATGTTTTTGGTGGTATCTATTTGACGTGGCTCTATTCCATTCATCTCATGATTGTGTTATTTTTCTACCATAGTATTAGAATTTGTGTATTCTCATGCTTTATTTTTGCTAATATGCTTTGTCTCTTTATGCCTTTTTGTGTAACATATGACTTGGCTCTGTACTTGTTCAACCGGTCAGTGAATTATTGTTCTATGATGGGGTTTTTTTGTATTCTTATCATTTATTTTCACTGTTTGACATACAAATGAGAGGTTTAGCAAGCTAAAAACCAAGTTTAATTTACCATTTATACCTTAGAAAATGCCTATACCAAGTCAGGAATATGACAGTTGATGTCCATTCGTTTGATGTGTTTGTGCTTTTTGTTTTTTTCCAGTTGATTAGTGACTTTCCTTTTTGTATTGCCTCGGAATTCAGTATTTTTGTGATTTTACTTCTTTTTTTGTGTACGTAAATTACAAAGAGTACATTATACACTCCAAAGTCAGAGCACATTTTGGCAATATTTTCAAAATTTGAAAATATTTGATTTTGTCGGACTAACAAGCATTATGAAACAAAACCGCAACCTTTGATAAAAAATATTACGTATGAAAAAGGTGACAATATTAGCATTACATCCATAGAAAACAAACATTGTGTGGATCAGAAATTGCGGCCAAAGTTAATTATGGAAAAACAGTTTCATTTATGGTAAAAATCAACCAAATCTAACTTAAATATTGAAATAAATTTAAATTAATAAGATATACCAAGAAGAAGTTATCATGTATCCGTAGTATTATCTTTTTCTGTACATGAAATTCGTTTTAATTTGTTTATCAAAAATAACTTTTACATCTTCTGCCCAATTTAAAGAGACAGACATAGGTGAAGGGAAATAACTCTAAAAATCAGCAGTACGTTTGAGTCAACTATTTTAATTCAAAAGTAAAATTACAAAAATACTGAACTCAGAGGAATATCAAATCGGAAAGTCCTTAATCATGGCAGAAATCAAATGACAAAACACACCAAAAACGAATGGACAGCTACTGTTATATTCTTGACTAGGTACATGCATTTTCAAATGTAGAAAATGGTAAATTGAACCTGGTTTTATAGCGCTAAACCTCTCATTTTGTACGACAGTGTCATCGGATTGTGTTTCATTTATGATGGTGGGTGAAGTGACCATACATAATAAAATAAAATAAAACAGTCATCATCTTGCTACAATTTTAAAAGAAACAATTTAACAGAGCACAAAATCATCTATCATATTAAAAAGTAAAATCACAAAAATACTGAGCTCAGAGGAAAATCAATTTGGAAAGTCCATAATCACATGGCAAAATCAAAAAACAAAACGCATCAAAAACGAATGGACAAGAACTGTCATATTCCTGACTTGGTACAGGCATTTTCAAATGTAGAAAATGGTGGATTAAACCTGGTTCTATAGCGCTAACCCTCTCACTTAAATAGCAGTCTCATCAAATTCCGCTACATTTACATGATGCGTTAGATAAACAGTCACAATTAATAAAATAGTCAACATATGGGTACATCAGTCATCATCGTATAACAATTTAACAGGACACAAAAACATCTACTATCTACGAACACATGAATTGATTTGAGTGTCTGACGTCAGAAAAATAATATACGTCACACAAATTTGTCGTTCAATGTGCATACAAAAGTTATCAAAAGTACCAGGATTATACACAATTTTAAAACTTACATAGGCAATGAACGCATACAGGGTTAAAAAATCAAAAGTATGTAAGAATAAATTACAGAAATAGACCGAGATTCAAACTAGTCCAAAAGAAAAACAAATTCATTGCTGTGTCTGACGTCTGAAAATTTATATGTCACATCAATTTATTCTTAGTTTCTAGGTTGCATATATTATTTCCAATCTCTTTCAGGTAAAGATACATTGTTGACACTTGACTATAGCAAATACTTCACTGATTGAAAAGTTACCTCCCAGAACCCAGGTCTACCCCCTTCCTAATACTTCGTGAACCTACTTTTATATTGTATGTGTCCAATAAAACCCAGAAACATGCTATTAAGTTGCTTTCGTTGGTTGGTGTCTGCTATATTTGGTTTTGTTTATTGTTTTTAGAAATATGCAAATCGTTTGTTTATGTTTTGAGTAAAATCAACAGTCTAGTATACCTCTGTTTGTAAAGTCATAAATCGATTGATTGTCGTCATATTTGTTGTGCCTTGGGCTTTTACAGCTTCCTATACGGTAGGAGTCTTGCTCAATACATTGTTTCTAAATATTATTTGTTGTTGTGCAGCTTTGATTTTCCTATACAATAAAATCTTGTATAACAAATATCCGATGCAAATCATGACCTTGTGGTTTTTTGCTTTTATTCATGAAGGTCAAATAACTGTATATCGGTTAAGGTTTCAGAACATAAACACATCCCTTATCGTTACAATAATTTAACCTACTTTGATAGTGCATACACAATTATGGTTAACAGTATGATGGCTTTCTTTTATTTCTTCTTACATATTGGTAAGAATTTATTTAATTTTGGGGTTATTTCTGTTTAAGTTCAGTGATTAACACGATAAAAAGGATTGATTTTTTATGAGAATATATTGATTAATATATTGTTGGGTACCAGTTTTATTATAAATAATTTTGTGTTGAAAAATTGGTAAATGATATGAAATAAAATAAGTCGAACAGAAATAGTTAAAGTTGTCGTGTAAGATACCCTTGAATTTCACAAAAAGCGCTATTAATTAGCGCTGAGAGAAAAAAAAAAGCTAAAGCAGAAAGCAGAAAACAAAATATTATTTCTTTTTTAATCCATCAAGATATTGCGTTCGACTTGTAGCATTACGGTATTGTGTTTATGACCGGTTTTGTTAGATTTTTATTACGATATAGTTGATACCTTTTTCATTTAACTCCATACAGATATATAAAAAGTAAAATCACAAAAATACTGAACCCCGAGGAAATTCGAAACGGAAAGTCTCTAATCTAATGACAAAATCAAAAGCTCAAACACATCAAACGAATGGGAAACAACTGTCATGTTCCTGACTTGGTACAGTCATTTTGTTATGTAGAAAATGGTGGATTGAACCTGGTTTTGTAGCTAGCTTAACCTCACTCGTATTGACATAGATACGTGAAAAACACAGACATAAAAGTTTAATATGTCATCTATACAGCAGTCAGCATTGTATTATATAAAATATTGTCATAATCTTAATCACTAAAAAACAAACAAAATGATATGTAACAAAAAAGCATAAAATGGCATATAGACTAAGCATATCATTGTGAATACTGTTTCACCTCAGAAACTAATAAAACCTTTAAATAGACTTATTAAGAAGAGATATAGTTACGATACTGTTGTAGGTCATAAAAGATTGCATATTTTGGCGTTAATATTAATTCACTTACAGGGTCTTTGCATCGGAACTAAACACATTTTTCAAAAACCAGTTGTTGGCATTTATGTTCTTTTCATATATGTTATGATGGTATGATACTAAACCCATAACGGGAAGGATTGTGCCCGATATTCAAATGATGAAATCATAATCTTTCAATCAGTATAATTGAAGTCTGGAGCTGGCATGTCAGTTAAATGCTAGTAGTCTGTTGTTATTTATGTATTATTGTCATTTTGTTTATTTTCCTTAGCTACATCTTCTGACATCAGACTTGGACTTCTCTTTAACTGAATTTTAATGTGCGTATTGTTATGCGTTTACTTTTCTACATTGGCTAGATGTATAGGGGAGGGTTGAGATCTCATAAACATGTTTAACCCAGACGCGTTTTTGCGCCTGTCCCAAGTCAGGAGCCTCTGGCTTTTGTTAGGCTTGTATTATTTTAACTTTTAGTTTCTTGTGTACAATTTGGAAATTAGTATGGCGTTCATTATCATTTAACACGTATATATTTATTTAGGGGCCAGCTGAAGGACGCATCCGGGTGCGCTACATCGAAGACCTGTTGGTGACCTTCTACTGTTGCCTGCTCTATGGTCGGGTTGTTGTCTCTTTGACACATTCCCCATTTCCATTCTCCATTTTATATCAGCAAAATTTAAAGACAAGAATACACATATTTGTCATAGTATCTTTAATACGCATATATGATTTCTGACAACTGTACCAGTAGATGTCTTGCATTAGCATTGAGTTATGAGCTATTCCTCCATGTTGATGGCTATGTGGTTGTAACCTTGAGAGATAGGTAATAACAAAGTTCTTTCTATTTTGTCATGTGATTTCATTGGATATTTTGTCCGAGCATGATATGTGAGTAAATTACTTCATAACGTTTACTGTCAAGGATGCATTTATTAATTTGAGAATATCAGTTATTGTTAATGATATGGCATCATTACGAAACATATCAGTTACATAATGCAATGTATCAATTCAATTACAAAATGACAACAAATCATATCTATATTCCAGGGAATATCATGGTGGTCATATCAAGATGTAAGTGTTTATATATAAATACTGGTATTATTTCCTAGGACTACAAAATGGGTGTTTAATCATCAAATGAAACATTTTTTCTTTGAATCTGCAATAGTACAATTATGTTTTTTTCTAAATAAAACGTAGTAGATTATCTAAATGATTGTATATTATTAAAACAATCTGTTTGTATATGAATTGATTAAAGATAAATAAATTGTAAATAAAATAAAATAATCTGAGGGTATCCAGATATTTACAGATTGCATTATTTGATAAAAAAAAATCGTATGTAAACTAGCATTTTTCGCAATTGTTTTTCGTAAAGGCGTTTATATCACACCCATAAGTTTGCGGATTACAGTCAAATTGAAAAAAGTAAACAGAGAGAATTAGAAATGTTTGAAAGCAAAATTTTCTAATCTTGCATGGAACAATCTCGCATGTTTCTCGATAATTAACAATCGCCCTGATAAATGCATGCATTAAGATTTGAAAGTACTCTATAGAAGCAGTATTACTAACTGTACTTGTTGTTAATTTAAGCAACTTTGCCGAACATTGAAACGCCTCTCCCACCAAGTACAAGTCAGACATTGCCTAACATGGAGACACCATTTCCGCCTAGTACGGTACAATATTTAACAAACAAAGATACGCCGTTTCCACCATCAACAGTTCAGCCACTGGGAGTCGTGACCAATGCCACTGATTCACCTACAACTACATGTAATAATAGTTGCTTTATTTGTTTATATTTAACAGTATTTGATAATAACATGTATGTACTTTAAAAATGACATATTTCGTTGTGTAGTCATTTGAATTTTTCAAACATTCTTCAATACAATTCATTTATTATTGGTCAATACCAAGCCAATCAAACAGAATTCTAGATTACATTTATTGTTTTTACACTTTTTATCAATTATATCCCTTCTGTATAATAATCATTTTGGTGTTCCTTGCCTCGCAGTGTGCATGGTAGATTTACCAAAAGAGATTGTAGAATTACCTATGATAAGTTATATAAAAAAGCGGAATAAAAACAAGAGTACAGCTACGTCAAATTATACATCCGTGGTCATTTGGGACACTTATTCTTGAGACAAAGAGACTATGAACAAAAACCAAAAAAATGCGCATTTTCAAAATCAAAGGCTTCTGACCAGAACTGCCGTTAAAGTTATGCCAATACCAACACATCAAAACTTTCGATTGTCATACAGTCATTCTTTAAAGAAATTTTGAAAATCTATGCACAATAGCTTAATAATATAAAGTAATGTCTGAACGTTGATTGTAATGGTTATAAATACCTTTGAATTATGGATAAAGCAGTAAAAGTATATGGATGTGAAAAGTAAAACGCACTATCTTCTACATTATCTAACATGAAATTAAAGTTACTTGTGACGAATAATCTCAACGAAGTACGGTTTTAATGAAGTTCACCTTTTATTTTATTTCAAGATTTGATTATATATATTTAGTTGCATGTCCGAATTTTATTTTAATGTACTAATTAGCTTATACAAATGTTACGTTTTATGATGTTTCATCATTAGATGTTCCTCCGCCATGTCCAAAGGATTTCATTGGCCATAGTAACTCATGCTATCATGCTGCACGTGTCAAAGCAACATGGCCAGAGGCAGCGGTAAGATTATAAACTTGCCATGTATCCGTACGAGAACAATAATTTGAATTGAGCTGATGCTATAGACTTTTAATGATGAAAAAAAATGAAAACAACACGCTACATAATTTCATGCTTCCGAAGCGATTTTCTGAATTTACCTTCATCAGGAAAACTCAAAAACGAATACATGAAAGCCAGGTGTCATGCGAGTACTATTATATATGAAAACATAATACATATTTAAGATATTACACTTTCAGGTAGAGACAGTGAAACAATCTGACAGAATCGATTTATATTTGAAACGTACTGTTACTGGTACGTCAACACAGTGAGCGTTCCTGTTATGAAGACATCGCCGGCATAAGTTTCCAATAGATAACATTAAAATAAAAATATACAGTATTATATATTTTCTTTACTTCACCATGTTCACCTTTATTGTAGGCATATTGTGATTCTTTTGGTGCGACTCTGGCAGTGATTGAAGATATTCAAGAACAGTTATATTTAGCACAAATACTAAAGAATTTACCTAGTAAGAGAAATAATATTAAAACAATAAATGTACATGTTTACATATTGTATTCACGCAATGGTGACAGAAAATATTTAGAGATCAATTTGAAATCCTTATACGTGTCCAAACACTACAAAAAGGTAATATTTGTGAACACTATTTTGTTTTACACAAATAGCAAAAATGAAATTATATATATGTATTGTGTGCGTACTTAAGCATAATGTTTTTCTTCATTGAGCTGACGAAATAATGTAATAATCTTGCAGTTATTGGATAAAATCTAATCATTGTGTATCATATATGGAAGTATTTTACGACATTGACTGACTATACAGTCCTTGCACGGTCGGTATTATGTATCACTAACCTTGAACGCATTCGAAATGTCCAATTACTCACAAACTCTCTCCCTGCAATAAATTCACTTAATTTAATAGTTAAAAAACACTATTGTAACTTAAACAAAATGTAAAATGAATTACACCTAAGCAAATTGCATTTCAGATAATGCTGGAAATAATGCATTCTGGGTGGGCGGACATGATATACTGGTAGAGGGAGAATGGCAATGGGCGATAACTCTAGAAAAAGTACAGTACATGAACTGGGATGCAGGTCAACCTAATAACAATGACAATAACGAACATTGCATGTCGATGACTGGCAGTAGAGGATATAAATGGGAGGACAAAAAATGTGAGGATCACAATTACTTTATTTGTGAAACAGAGTAAGTATGTTCATAAAGTACATTACTTTAATATTAGAAGTAATGTCAATCCGATACTTATATCTTCAATTATGAAGTTCAACTTTTCTATTTGTTTGTGAACCATTATAAATGTGATACCTATTTGTGAATTGTAAATTATGTGCTGATAACTTATGTACATAAACGTTAATTATTATTCTACGTTTCAAGAATGTTATTTTTTTAAATTGATTTGCTTTAAAACTAACAAATCAACCGATACTTGAAGAAAACAGAATCCCGACGCCATTTAACACTTACAAAACAGCCAGGAGGTTTGGGACGAAGTATGAACATGATATGGAACTAAACGTCTATAGTTGCGTGCATGCAAACAGAATATGATTTAGAAACAATCGACCAGATTTGTATTTTAGTCATAATATACATTTTTATGCAAGAATGACACGTGGTTTATTGTAATTGTTACTTCTAGAGTTAACACTAGATATAAAAGAACGGTACATATTCGATGGTTTAAGTTCATACCATATTCAAAACTCATTTCATTTCACACTTTAATCTTGAAAGTATATTTCCAATTTTAACCGGAAATTACACTTTCAAAACGGTATTCAAATAAAAAAGCATTTGAGCTAGTGAAAGGTAGCAAATCTTTACAAATTATCACACTTTTATGAACTGATTTGAAATTAATACATTGATACGTTATCTCCATCTCTTTTTCAGCCACAAAACCACTATGAATACAAACATAATATTTGGAAGGAAATAATTGGACGGTTCAATCAACCAGTAATAAATTCATGTTTTAAAACTGATAATAAAAAAACCATAGTTTATTGATTAGAGATGAGCTTTCGTGGAGTGAAAGTTTTGATAGTACAAAAAAAATAATTTAGGTCTTTGACATGTAATTCTGCAACAAACGTTCATTTTTTTGAAAACTTTACTATGTTTACTGTACCGAAATAACCCACATCTAAATGTCACCTTGTTTTGTTTACTGCTGTTTGTTTGTTTGTCTTTTTTTTTGGTGAAGTTTGTGTTCTTTTCTTCTTTTTTCATTTTGATACATTCAAATTCGCTGATCACGAAAAATCATAATCGTGCATCACATATTCGATTCGTGTCCTAGATCTCCTGAGTGGAGGTTGCGGTTTTACTAAGTGGTTTTATGTCTGTGGTTTTGTTGTCAATGTCACTGACTGACGGAAATTGTTGAAAAAGTATTAACACTAGTTTGTCCTCATATTATGGTTTGTCTACACTTTTTAGTATCTTCAGCCTCATATACGCTTTTCCCTTTGTAATACGTGAACAGGTCAACTCGGAGGGTTCACCTAGTTTATTCTATATATATTAAATACATTACTACTTTACAATTACGATCATTATCTCTGTGGGAACTTCCTGCTTGACCGCGTTACTTATTACATAATATATATATATCATTTCATAACATATATCATTAGGCTACTCTTTTTAAGATAACACTGATTAAATATCTGTAATTTATTTCCATTAAATGCATGGTGTGTTTATATTAGTGTTGTCAACGATTAACCGGTTAACCGGTTAACCGGTCGAACGACCGAATACCGAATACCAAAAACGCTAACCGGTTAACCGATAGATTTGATATTAATGTGTATTGAAATCAATAAATAGTTGTTTTATTTGAAATATGTCGTCTTGGTAATTTATTTGACAGATTAATTGTTCAGTATATTGATTGCTATTGTTAATCCTAAAAACTTAAAATTAATTAGAGCTCGAGCAGGATTTTAAAGAAACATAATTAGTATACATGTTTTTTTTAACAGTAACTCTAAATCAGCGATGTGATTGAAATTTACTAATTACTTCATTATTTCGTTTTTGATCTAATATTGTGTAAACATACATCTAAATGTACAACCTCCGTTGTGCTTGGCTTAGTCTTTTTTAAACGAAATGCTTTCTCAAAAATTGTGAAATGCAACCAATGTGAATGTACTCAATGTATACGTGATAGTACGAGTAACATTATTTAAAGAAACCAATGTGAATGTACTCAATGTATACGTGATAGTACGAGTAACATTATTTAAAGAAACAAGCCAACAAAGTAAAGAAACAGGTCGTACGGTGACCTATAGTTGTTCATTTCTGTGTCATTTTGGTCTCTTGTTGAGAATTGTCTCATTGGTAATCGTACCACATCTTCTTTTATTTAATCATTAATCATTTCTAATTGAGACACTCTACATTATTTTCAGAGACAGCAAGAGAAAATGAAAGAATAACCGGTTTCAGACATATTCATATTCCTCGAGATCAAGAAGTTGTTTTTTTACTTTTCAATCTGAAGTTGGTACAATCGTTATATAGTTGATGCGGTGTATTCGAAAATTAAAAGTAAAATTGCGCCAGAAATCATATAATACACGTAAATGTATGACTTGGACGAAAGGTTATCAAATGAACACCTATACATATATATGTGTAGGGCACTATTGATAAGGCTTTCAAGCACCAACGTAAACTACCGGTTAACCGGTTAATCGGTCGAACGATTATCCGAGTAACCGGTTAGGAAAAAGTGTATGATTTGACAACACTAGTTTATATACATATGGTCGTATGGTTACTTTTTAACTATTGTCTAGACATCACCTATATATCGCATTGCATGTTATACATCAATGAGCAACAGGACGGTGCCAAATGTGGAGCAGGATCTGCTTTATTATCCGGAGTACCTGGTATAACCCCAGTTTTCCGGTTTATTTCGACAATGAGTTGCATGTTATACATTAATGAACAACACGAGAGTGCCAAATGTGAGCAGGATCTGCTTTACCATCCATTACCCAAGTTTTTAGTGAGGTTCGTGTTGCCCAGTCTTTAGTTTGCCTTGTTGTGCTTTATGTACAGTCAGTTGTTCGCCAATTTCCGTTCCTTTGGCAATCAAAACCCAGTTAAGCTTTTTTATAAAGCAAAAACCATAACGAGAACAGCTTAACGACAAAATCAACGTAGACATATCTAAACAATAAGCAGCGTACAGGCGTCAACAAATTTAAAAACACGGGTGTCCTTTCAATATGTTAAGGTTCAAATAACCCTAAGTTAAGACATGGAATTTCAAAATTCAGGATGTTCGCTTTTTTAAAAGCATAAAATTCATCTAATCTTATTCATTTATTATCTACCATGCATTAACACTTTATCATGTACACATGTTTTCTCTTAATCAGATGTGAACTAGTATCAATCTACCCTTCGACAACAACTGTGACCATTCCAATTTTTGTTTGGGTTCTTGTTGCTTAGTCTTTAATTTTCCACATAGTATTTTGAAGATAGCTATTAATTTATTCGTCGTTTTTCGTTTTTTTGTCATTTGTTATGGTTTGATCCTTGTTTTAGAAGAAATGAGTTTTATTTGTCCATATAGTATCTCTGTTCTCTGGTTGATAATTAAACAGACAGAAAATATCAACGTTTAATATGCATGCCATCAATTAAAAATGCTGTTTCGTTATATCAAAAATGCCTTTTTTAATTTTAGCAGAAAACATATTTTAATTTTACAACCAGTGTAAGTATTCATATCTTTAAAAAAATAATTTCATTGGTTAAAGTCATTTATTATTTAATATCTAAAGTCTATTTGCATTTCCTCGTCAGATTAGTTTAATAATTACGTTAAATCAATACGTTTTACTAAATCACACAGTAACAATATTTATCTAATATAGTTTTATCAGTAAGCTGTTATCTGCATCCTGTGTGTGGAGTACTTTATTTAGTATAGCGTCTAATTGATGTAATTTGAAGTATCAAACGTTGGTTTGCTGAAAGTTTATTGGTCAAAGAAACGGAGACTGGTGACGTATTATCACTGCAGCAATGACTTCAACGAAGAGTTGAAATGGACCATGATCACATCTGTTAAAGTAAGTAACATTTTTATGATTATAAAAAAACAAAAAAAAGTGTTGCATTTTTTTTCTTCAAATATAAATCGAATATATAAACTATGTAATATTTAGAGTTATAGATTAGTAAAACCAATTGTAACACTTGACAAAGTATTTTATTTTCATTAATCTGTATTCTATTTTAAATTGAAATGTATATAAAATTCTATACACTGTATATACATAAATTTGTCATTTTAATTTAAATAACATTTTTAGTAGTCATAAACATTATTGGTATGCACTATGTATGTCTAGCTAGTATTGTGAACGCGATACTCTTTGGAATCTCCTTTCTATTTTTAAAGCATTTTCTGTTCTTTTTTTTTTTTTTTTATCCTAGCAACTATTAATAACCAGTTGACCTAAATGAGTTGTTATAACCACTGTGTCGCTACAGTTGTTGGTGCACATTTCGTCCCGAAGGATATCACCAGCCCACTCGTCAGCACTTTAATGGTGAAATGAAATGTGTTCTTTATTCTGTTCATTTACTGTTTATTGAAAAAATACTACGTTAAATTTTGCCTAATGCTTACTTGGAACAACGTTTTTGAGAAATTCCTATTCTATCATGGCTCTTGGATTTCGTTTCTTATATGTCCTTTCAACTGTTTTTGGTTCTAACATCACTAATGAATCTTATTTAGTCTGGCGTACAAACTCATTAATAGGGTGTAAAGCAAAATTAAACAAAAATATCTAATTCTTATGAAAATACAAATCAGAAAGTCCCTTATCAAATTGTAAAACCAAAAACTCCAATAGCTTTGATGATTTTTTTACCTATACATTTAACAATGAGCTATAGACAGGAAGCTGTTACTTTCTGTATATCTTGATCATTTTGTTTCAATTTGCGGTAATTTGTATCATCTATGTACTTATTGCAAAAGTAGGGAAAGTTTAAATTTTACCTTCATAACTATTGTGCTAATATTATCAACCAATTCATACAAAATACAAACTGATTCAACATTAGCAAGGATTTTTTCCAAACATACAAAAGTAGAAATGATTCTTTATAAAGTAAAACATTTTAAGACAATTATAAAAAAAGCTGCGGACACATGACATTTGTAAAGTGTTGGTTTTACTTTTTCACACCTCTGAGTCTCTACCACTGCAGATGAATTATCCGTCTCTTAGATATTACCAACTCAGTAGTCAATACTTTGGTGCTGAAATAATTTATGATAAGCCTGTCTTGAATAGTTCGTTGATACATTAATGAACTTTAAAGAAACTAAGCTGTCAACTCCCTCAGACAAAGTTGCCTTCAGATGGATTTGACTACACTTTCTTATTCCTTTGTTGTCACATAGCGCTTTAAATCTTTAACTTCTCGTTTATCATCACCAATATATACTTAACTTTCGTCGTTCCTAATAAGGCAAATCCAGAAATGTGCTTCGGACGCATGAAATTTATAAAAAAAAGTTTTTTTCATTTTTTTTATATTAATTTCGTTCATTCCGTAAAGAATGAAAACTCATCCCTTTAAGTTCATTATAAAAATCGACTGAAATGAGTGTTTATATTGGATACTAGTATTCGTTACCCAACGTATTCGGTATTAAAGAGCTTGCAGCTAAGACTCAGACTTTGTAAAATCCCAACAGTGTTTGAGTAGAAAGTTGATGAACCAGAGGTATATCAAAGACTGTTTCGTCTGTTTATTTTAAAACAAAAGTCATCCTAGAATCTTGTAAATAAATATTCCGTTTCAACTTCACAAGTAATCCACGATAATCTTGAATTCTAACGCAACAACGTTTGTAACGTTCATTTTGATTGGATAACGTCACTTATTTACATGGCATCAATTGACAATTGATGCTATGGGACGTACGCGCATGCGTAGACGGCACATGACAGATTTTAAATGCATGTTTTAACGTTGTATTCTGTCAGTTTCATTAGAATGAAGATAACAATATTGTATTTTAAGCTCCGACGGCATCAATTGGGGATTTGATGGTCGCAAATACCCGTTTACTGTCTCCGCTAACGCGTCGCCAGTAAACTTAATTTGCGACCATCAAATCCCCAATTGATGCCGTCGGAGCTTAAAATACAATACAGTTATCTCCTAAGTATAGATTCTTGGTACTAACGTTGGTAATCATCTTAATAACGTGTTATAGTAATTGTTTTATTTGTCTTTGTGAATATTTCTTTTACTGTTAAGTTTGTGTTTGGAGATATCCATTTGACACGACTCTGTACTTAAAACAACCCGTCATTTTGTTGATAAATTTTGTATTGTTGTCTTTCATTTGGGTTATGTGCTTTATCTGTATGCCTTTTTGTGATACTTTGATAAATATGACAAGGCTCTTTACTTATACATCCCGTGATTTTGTTATTGTGCTTTTATAAAATTTGTATTTTTTTGCCTCTCATTTTTGCTAATGTGCTTTGCTATTTTTACTATGAAATCAGGTTCAATCCACCAGTTTCTACATAAGAAAATGCTTGTGCCACGTCATGAATATGACAGTTGTTATCTATTCGTTTGATGTGTTTGAGCTTTTGATTTTGTTACTGTAAATTCATAAATTATTACGTGCATTTATTATTGCGATTCTGTCATTTTAGACTTAAATGCGATTTTATTTTTTACGATTTTGAGAAAAATCCTGTTTAATCCATATAAAGTATTTCATAATGCGAGTTTGAATTATTGCGTTTACAACTCTGTCGCATTTTTCGCAATAATTTTTTTTTTTTGTATTCTTGTCATTAGTGTTTAAATTTTAATAACGTGCTTTTTCTATATGCCTTTTTATGTTTCTTTGTTACATATTTGTTTGTTTTTTTAGTGGCAAAGATTATAACATAATGTTGGCTGCGCATGATGTACCCTTTTTTTACCTGTTTACCTATAGTGTGTTTGTTTTGTTCGCATATCGCAAGTTGATGCGACTATCATGTAGTTGAGATGTTACGCTGTCTGTAAGGCCAGGTTTGATTCACAATTTTCTGCATGAGAAAATGTATATGCCCAGTCTGGAATGTGACAATTGTACATTCATTTGATGTGATTGAGCTTTAGATTTTGTCATCTGATTGGGGACTATCCGTTTTGAATTTTCCTGGGAGTTTAGTACTTTTGTGATTCTCATTTAAGCAAATGTCACATTTGACACCTTTTAACTATAAGTTTTCCTAATACTCATTGCTGATAAATCAACGCATTACAGATAACAAATAAACGCGCGAGTAACTGTCGTTTGTCTATAAAAAAAAATTAACGTGATACAAATATTTCGATATAAATATGTCACATATAGTTTGTACAAATCGAAATAAAAAAGTCTGCATGTTTAAAATATACTCAATTCGATTTTTAGAAACTTCTACTGTGTCCCTCCCACTAAAGATCTACAATGTGCAATATAACTGACAATTTCAATTGTTGGAATATCAACATGGTTATTTCAAACTTCATTTACTTAATTAGTGGTACTCAATTATTTAAGTTTCCAGTTCTGAAATCGGAGGGATTTGGGATTTTGACTTGGGTGTTATTAAAATGCAGTTAGAAAATTCTACGGACTGCTAGAATACAATTTCTATGGAGAACATTCATTAGGATAGGAAATTGGTGTTCAAAACTTGGAAAGCAATAAATCGAGATCCTAGTATTTATTCGCGATGTGTCTTAATTTGGACGCAAAATACATTATGATAATGGACCTCAGACTGACGTCCTAAATAATACAACATTCTCAAAGTATCTAACTTCTGGAAAAACGAACATTAAGTCGAAAATCGTACTTTTTTT
Source organism: Mytilus trossulus (assembly GCF_036588685.1). Classification (NCBI taxonomy): domain Eukaryota; kingdom Metazoa; phylum Mollusca; class Bivalvia; order Mytilida; family Mytilidae; genus Mytilus; species Mytilus trossulus. The sequence continues at coordinate 63,529,488 of NC_086376.1, read as the reverse complement.
TAAAACAACTTTAAATTCTAAATCAATAATTGTAGCTAGAATATTAGTATTAAAATAAAAGCGTCATGAATCTACTTTTATAAGAAACGCCCAAAGCCAAATTTATGAAAGTCAATATGTATGTGAACTGAATCAGTTGAAGAGCATCAAGACCAAAAATGAACATTAAATAGTTTTAACCATCTAGGACCAACTTTGCCTAAAGGAGCTATCAATGCTATTAATTGTTTTAATATAAAGTTAAAATAAAATATGTTCTACATGACCAGTTGTGGTCAAATATATCAACTTCAACATATGCATAGCAACATCGCAAGTCCTTATCTGCACCGGAGTGTCCTGATTATATTAACCTGGCCATTTATCAATGAAATTGACGCAGTTTTTTTAAGGCCTCATTACTTTTATCAGTCAACTAATATAAATGCAATTTCAAGGCAAAACAATATTTCTTATCATACCTACTTCTTTATTGTGCCATCTGTTTCAAGAGTTGAATACTTTTTGTTTTTGCAATTTTAGGGTTCCAATATAGGCACTTATCGTACCTCCTTCTTTACACATTTCAAATGGCAGATCTGTTTTTCTATGTCTCTTAAAAACTGTTTAGATTGTACTTCAAACAAACAAAATAATATAATATACCTTTCTTACAATAAAAAAAACCCATTGTTTATGAGAGTCGAAAGTTGGTATCCTTTTCAATATGACATTTTCCAAGTACTCAAAACGCCATATGTTTTGGCTGTTTCTTTCATGATATTTCATTTTTCGTGTGCCTTATTCAGTAAGTATGAAAATTTCACCCAAGAATCAAATGCAATCGTTAAAGCTACTGATGACAATTTAAAAAAAAAAAACACAATAACCAAGTCTATTCGTATGCTTTCGAACTTATTTTTTTAATATATTGCGGACCCTTGCGACTGTCAAAACAATGTTCTAAATGACAAAGTCAATTTGGCGAATATTCTATAACTTTACAAAAATTTGATTTTATGAGAAAAAAAACAACAATAAGAAGGTATAGAGAAAAGAAAACTGAACATTCTACCGACCGTTAAAACACAATCATTGCAGATTTTTTTATTTTTTTTAATATTTGAATATTTGAATACAAAGAACATGGGTCTAAAAGAAATAAGTGCATATGGCAAATCTACCTTGATCGACACGTTCCATTTTTGGTATTACTTTTCAAACTCATGTATCGAACATTATCTTATCAAACGCAAATCGATTATAAGATTTCCATATGCTTTTCATAATTTTTCATGATTGAAAGCCATGAATATGATGACTTAAAGGTGTTTATTTCTCAAATAACGGTTTGTTATAGTGGGGATTAGGGGGATTCTTTTTATAATCCTGAACGTTTTTATTCCTTAACGATATTCCCATATCTCTATATTTAAGTTAATTGTATACCGTGAATTTGAGCCTAAATGCCTGAATAAACAAAGAAAAACGTTGATTGACATGAATAACAGTTATATGATCATTGTTTTAAATTTACTATTTGCAAAATTATTAATTATTCGAAATACTAATTAATTCTCATCCCAGGCATTTTGGGTCATCAATGCTCTTCAACTTTATACTTGTTTGGCTTTCAAAGTTTTTAAATCTGAGTGTCACTGATGAGTCTTGTGTAAACGAAACGCGCGTCTAGCGTATCAAATCATAAGCCTGGTATTTTTGATAACTACTTGTATCAAATAGGTCAATGGTAGAATGACAATAACAACTGCTTACTGTCAGATGTGAAATAAGATTTGCAAAAATGCTGAAATCACAAGAAGGTTGATCATAGAGTAAAACACGATAGATATCACTCTTTCGGATTTATTTACAGAGTTTTATTTTACATTTGTTTTGAGGAACACAAATAGGAAAACGATATTTATGTTTGTAGGGTAGTTTTCTGACACCTTCGGTTGTATTTTATTTACTATTGGTTTCAATTAGTCCTTGTATATTTTTTGCCATGCTTTTGGAAGTTTATTGTCCACTTATAGATTAACTATTCCTATAGTATCTTTCGCCTCTTTAACCTAATTACATGATCAAAGAATTAATGAACAAAACAAAGAGTGTTTTTCATAGTTTTAATTTCAAGTCAAATGTAGGTTTCAGGAGGGAAGGGTTAAGGAACGATTGTCTTTCGGATAAAAGACACAAAGCGATAAGAAAATTGTATACTAGGGACCTAAAAATGGATAGATACAGGAAATTCATCATAAAGATTTCATTTGTGCTATGGACAAAACAAATATAAATCTTTGAACTGCATTAATAATAAAAGGGTGGTTATGACTATAAGATCATATGTTCCCTCATTATAGATCTAATGAAGGATGTTGTACTTTGGTGAAGTGTTTCCTAATATAGAAACAGACATCAAAGGTGTTAAGTTCTTTATTTAATTGGTGTTTAACACGTGAATTCGCATTTGGACTGTCATTGATTAAGGTAAGATTCTTTTTAATAATTTTGTTCTTATCCTTATTTTATTTTTGGAGAATAAAATGAACTTCGAAATCGCTTACCAGAATGAATATTTTTCAATAATAAAACCTTTGATTTTGCTACTTGATAAGGGACTTTCCGATTTTAATTTTTCTTGCGGTTCGGTTATTTTGTTATTTTACTCTTTAGGTGGGATATTTAAAGACATTACAAAAATTATTTGAAAGGAGGTACAAAATTCAAAGGGAAAATTAAACATCAAAAGTGTTACAAAGACAGATATCATGATTGCCGTACAAAAAAAACGAAATAAGGTTAAGGCTTTTAGAAGTTTAATTGTGATATTAATGCAGTCACTCACAAACTGTATAAAAACAAAATAAGATGTAACACAATAACCATGATATAGCCATCTATAAAAACCATAGGACAATGATGTGGCAATCACATATCATATGTTCTTGTGATATCTAAGATGGAAATATGTCGGTTTTATTTTTTATCATAAATATTTTGAAATTCAATTTTCTTAAGGACCTTATTACTGGTTTAAGTGCAAGAGTACATGAAACACAAGTGTAAGAATCATGTTTTTTTTCATATTACCGGACATTTGTACTTGTTTACACATTTTAAGAAGTGCTTGTTTTTTACTACCTAAATCGAACTATAAGTAGATCTTGATTGGTCCTTAGGCTGATGACAACATTATTTGTAATACTTTATGGAATGGTAATTATCCTCGATGAACACTTAGCGTTGAAATATTGGTATAATTATTTCATTAATAGTATTAGTCATCTATACATGGCCAGCAATCCCATATGTGCAAAGTAAACATGAAACTTTAACAATTAATTTAAATATTTTTCTTTTTCAGATCAAGACTGAAAGATGGTTGATACAACAGAGAACAAGTCTTATTTCTTTGATGAAGAGGCTGGCTGGGGAAATAGGTCATACTTTACTTTCTTCTCTGAATTCAATCGACCATGGAAAGGACTGTCTTATTTGGAATCTGTTATATATATCGTGTTATTTCTAATATCAATGTTTGTTAATATTCTCATATTTTATCAAATAATAAATATTAAAAGCACACGAACAGTGACAAACTATTTTATGTGCAACTTGGCTTTAGCGGACATTTTCTTTACTCTTACAAGTCCATTAATAGCAATACAACGCATTACTGAAACCTGGGTTCTTGGTGGATTTATATGTCATATGATGGTTTTCAATTTATTTGTTTCCGGTTCCGTCATTATTTGGACCATGACGATGATAAGTATTGACCGCTATATCTGCATAAACAGACCATCATCAAAGAAAATTACACCTAAAATGGCAATCATTTTCATAATAATTATTTGGATCGGAGGATTTTCGGTATCATCACCTATTGCAATGTACTTTGTTGTTCGACAATTTCCGTTCGGAACAGAAACTGTAAAAATCTGTACACTTGTTTGGCCCGTATCGAAGATCCGGATATCTGTCGTTTTCACCGTTTTTCTATGTGCATTAGGATTTTTAATTCCGTTGGCTATTCTCGCAGTGAACTATTTTCTTATATTGAAAAGATTCTGTAAATCAAGACGAGCAATAGCCAGCATCAATGGAAATACATTAACAAAAAACAAGCGACATAGAGAAGCCCGAGATCTTCGAGTGATTCAAACGCTGGTTCTAGTGGTAGTTCTATTCCTGTTAATGTGGTCGCCGATATTTATTGTATTTGTGTTAATTCAATTGGACGGTATGGACGACAAAATGAAAATGTCATCTCAAATGTTTATAGCAACTTTAGCCATAGCAGTTTGCAATGGGTGTCTTAATCCATTTGTATACGGAATTCGTAACTATCGGATTAAAAGGTCTGTTTTAAGATGTCTATTGCACCGAAAGCGACAAAGAAGAGTTAAACAAGATAACGAACCAAATCATAACCAGTCTGTCTATGCAATGAGTTTTACTCAAAACTCAAGTTCTGTTTACTAGTTTGTTAGTTATTGTTCATGTTCTTGTATAAATATATATTATAGCATAATAAACTGTTACCGAATTAATTAAGATTAAAATAGTTTTCCAAAAAAAGGTTATAGAAGATGTTTTCTTTATATTCATTTAAAGCTTTATAAATTTAGAACTAATTTGACGGTAAGTGGGTGTCTGCTAGTTACCTCGTCAGAATATCCTGTCAAAGTAGGATTAAAGAAAATATCTGTCTATAGAAATACGTTGGCGTTATAGTGTGACATAAGTTATTCCCTTTTGAAGAAAATTGATAAAACAAAATGAAATTTAAAAAAAAAACTATTTATAACAGATTGGATGCATAAACTAAATTACCACACCCTGTACGGAGAAGCGAATTTGCAATAAAACAAACGTACCAACAAATGCAAAAACTCTTTATAAATGTCATGTGCCCCAAGCTTTTTTTTTATTACCTCAATCAGGAAAATTAAACGCAGAATATTGAAAGGCTCAAATTTATAAGATCCGAAAAAGTTGAAGTGGAATATGACCATGAAAGGAGTAAACATTATAGCCAAATACATAAAAGGTCAACTTGGCCCGATTATTTTATCATTGATGACTTTTATATAGATACAATTTCAAGATACTATAAATGATTAAAAGAATTATAACAAGAATGTGTCCCAAGTACACGGATGCTCCACTCGCATTATCATTTTCTATGTTCATTGGATCGTGAAATAGGGATCAAAACTCTTATTTGGCAGTAAAATTAGAAAGATCATACCATAAGGAACATTTGAACTAAGTTTCAAGTTGTTTGGACTTTAATTTCATCTAAAACTACCTTGACCAAAAACTTTAACCTGAAGTGGGGCATAACAAGATGTGGTATGAGTGCCAATGAGACAACTCTTCATCAGAGTCGCAATTTGTTAAAGTAAACCATTGGCTCACACCGAACAGCAAGCTTTAAAGTGCCCAAAATATAACTATTATAAAATCATTCAAACAAGTAAACCAACGGTTTAAACCATATAAAAAACGAGAAACGAGAAACATTGACAACCACTGAACATCAGGTTAAAATGTATGTCTTATGGAAATTGATGAATCATCCATAAAAGTAACAGGGGTCTCGCCTTCTCTGTATTTTTATATGTTATTGTAGACGGGTATGACATTGATTTCTGGGTAATCTCTAGCTTTAATATTTAATCAACCGAATAAAAAGAAGAAAACCATATAAAAACGATCAGCAATTTTATTCTTAAATCACAATATAACAGTTGGCAAAAATTAAATAAATAAAACATAATCAGTAACTACAATAAAAATCAACATTTACTTTAACAAACAAACAATACCCGTACATAATAATGCATAATAAATCTTTGGAAATGAAAAAACAAATCGTTTTGGCAAATGATAATAAAGCTGTTATTTGAATGCCTCATCGGTTCATTGTAATACTAGACATGTTTGGTTAGACACATCTATGTTTAGTAAAGAAAAGCTAAAATAACTAGAGTAACTAACTCCGAGGAATATTCAAAACGAAAATCTACTAATAAATGTATGTCTGTGTAAATGTTTAACAAACAACTAATACAGGCAAATGTAAAATATTGGAGAAGCACCTTGTAACATTTTTCTGTTGTGAATTAAAGTACATTCATACATTTGTCATATCATAATTTAAATAAGAATTTCAAGGCTTTAAGTTTGTTATGTAAAATATATGTTTTTCTTTTTACAATAAAGTTTCCCTAAGTTGTTACGAGTTATCTACAATCTCTTCATAAGACAATAGTAAAATATAATTTGTTAGGATCGAAGTTTCAATTTGTTTATATGGCACAGGATAACACACTTTGTAGTTAATGCAAAAACTTACACCCCAGTTCTATTGTTCTACTTCATAATTATCATTTCTGAATCAAGTGTCAATTGAATAAACCTATAGTAACAGATGATGGATTTTGACGGCCGGAGTTGTTTCTTATCCAGATACATAGTATTTTTTATAGTGAGATATGACATAATTTGTTAGATTTATTTTCATATATTTCATAATATGTTGATATTCAACGACACCTATCCTTTTAAATGCACAGTTAAAGTATGATTGACCTCTAGCAAAGAATTCCTCTCAAACCGGTGCTAGAGGTCGTCGTGAACTTGTAGTGAGGATAAATTGTGTGTCCGTGTCAAAGGCCTTGTTGCTACCTTGAGATGAAGAGCACAGTTCTATTGTATTCATTGCACGAAGTGATTTCATGGTATCAATCAATACACCATATTCTTTTAATTCCTTCAGTAAATGCACTTGGAAGCAATATCGTAGAAACATCGCCGATCTGAAGAACAATATTGATAACCATACCATGGAAATAACGTTTGCTCGTTTTACTTCTTTTCAAAATTTGCTCAACCTCACTTATTTTTTCCGAGCTAAGCATTTAAAAGTTACAAATTAATATTTAAAATTTCTAAAAAGTATCTAAATCCAAACATTTCAAATGCACCTACGGCAATCTGTAGAAAACAAAATGCTTTTTATGTTAAGAACTAGAGAGTTTGTGTTTTCATTCAGTTAACATTCATTTACTCCAATACATAAACATCCAAATAAATAATTGTCCCTTTGAGATCATGTAAATCACATCCAAAGTATAGCAATAGTTGTATTTTTAAAAATACCTGTTTTTATATATCTCAAATATTCTAGTATTCAATGAATAGTTAATATCATTTATCACAGATATGCAAATTGCAAATAGAGAACAATCTTATATACAGTCTACCTAAAATACATAATAAAATCAAAACCTTGGTTAATAAAAATAGTGTACATTCTTTTCACTGGTAAAATTTGGTTGGATACCAGATAAGTATGCACATAACATTATAACTAAACGATAAATTTACAAAATTTTAGCCTTCCTAATACTGTAACGTGGACAGGCACTTAACAAAAAGCAGTTTTTAAGGATTACTTATGATTGTTCTTTTAACGATGTTCATCAAAGCGTATTATGAAATAAATAATTTTCCAAATACTAAAAGCTTGATTCCGTCTAATTAAAAAGTAAATTACAAAATATGAGTTTTTGATATGAAAATAACATTTAACAAACATGTTTGGAGAATTGGAGAATTGGAACAAAAATTTGAAAGAAATTTGGTCTAACTTATCATCGGGTATTGCAACATACTATGACGTCAGCAAGAGACGATCAATATTCAATTTAAAATTCAAATTTTGAATCAATTTAAAACGGTTTCACTTTACCAAAAAAAAGGTTAGATGTAGTGGAAAAAACAATGGCATTAGTCAATAGTCAATAGCAATTAACATTTCATTACAAATTTAAAACTTGAATCAATTAGAATATCACAATCAGACAGACAATAACAAATCAGTGTATTTTAAAAGACTCAAAATATTGCAATATTATCAATTCTTCATGAGCGTATAACAATACATACTGTGAGTTAATTGATAAAAACAATAACGTGTATGGTCGCTGTTTAAATCTGAACGACAAAAATTTTACAAAAATTCAAAAAAATACTCTGCTTCGTCAGCAGTATTTGACAATTTGGATTAAAGCCTTTGCTTTGGTAGTTAACTGTAAATATGTGTTCATTTGTAAAGCAATACTGATAGACATAATGCGAACATATCATTCTTTTGCAAACATTTAAACATTAAAGCGAGGAATGTTGGCAGTTTACTCATCATATCAAACATTTATAACAGCAGGACAACAAATTGGTTAATAGCCTCAATCAACAGAAGAAATTTCTTTCATTCTTTTCACGATAATTAAAAACATTTCCAATAGGATTACACTCCTAACATCAATATAGTTCAGACACAAGTTTCTGGAGCGTAGCCAACTATACGAACATTTCGGACACGTCTGACCAAACCACTTATATCTGGTCTCATGCAGGAAACATGCCGGGGCGATTTAGGTGATGGTGGTCCCACCCAGGAGTTTGGATGGACTCTTTTAGGTGATCTTGGTCGTTCCTCCTCCACAACTATATTACGTGTTTGGATGGGTTGTGGTCTTGGAGACTGACGAGGTGATCCATCTACTTCATCTTTACCCTCGAATCTCAGATTCTTTTTTGTTTCGTCTACTTCTTTTTCATTGGTTGGTGTTTTAATTATTCCATTTAGAACTTTGCTGTATTAAGAAAAATAAATGTTGTTTTCTATATATGCAAACAGGGCAATATTCACATAATTCATATACAAAATAGTATTGTAACACAAGATACTGTAAAACATGTATTTGTTTTCATGCAAACTTAAGTTCACATAAAATAGAAAAAAAGATAATAAATACACTGATTGCACATGCGAACATAAAATAAAACGTCAATCATCATAATAAATTATAATAGAATTTTAATAGAAGAAACATTTAACATACTTTTTCACTGCTACAATTTCCAGATACACATTTTTACAATATAAGAAGGTGGAAAGGTCATATTTTCTTTACACTGTGGGTATATTGTGAGCACGAATTATGATTTGAAATCAAATCTGGGATAGTTGTATAGAAGTAAGATTCAATAGCGACGGCCAACTTATTGAAATCTTTTCCTAATTTTCGTCTATAAAACTGACGCCCTTTTTCTGGACTTGCTGCAAATGGCGCATTTGCAAGCAACAGCATCACTCAAACATTCAGCAAATAAACACACTATTTCATCTATCCGTGAATACAATATTGAACCATATTGTGCATCAAAATAAGGACACTATTATTAATTCTATATGATAAAATAAGTTGTCACATAGACGTTTTTACTTTCAATGACTATAATTTTTCAATTGATTTCACTATATTTTTATAATACTATGAAGCAATATCAAGGCGTTTAGCCATGACATTGTCAGTTTATTTTCGATTTATGAGTTTCACTGTCCCTCTGGTATCTTTCGTCCCTCTTTCAAGATTGTTTTTTTACGTAACAGTATCTTAAATAAAATATTTGCTGTAACAATTTTCTAAGTTTACAGCTTTTAACTTATTATTCTTCATGTGAATTTACCTAGAAGTTGTGGGAAGCACTATGTGGTAAGATTTTTTTTTCATAATATCAGTATTTAAAATATATTAAGTCATTCCACGAATGTATTTAATAAATTAGTGTGCTTATATATACATATCTTTGGTACTTTTTCTTAACTTAAGATTGTAATGTATTTCAAAGATAAAACGTCAGCATACTTACAAAACAATGTATATTGTTAAAGATAGTCAACTGTTATGACATAATGCCGGGTTTAGAAAGCTCTCACTCCTTTTGTATTTAGAAAAGCTGAGATATCAATTTATTTTGGAATAATATAAAACTTACAACTGCCTTTAACAAAAATAGAGAAATGCAAGTTCATACAGTTACACAAATTTATTGTATGTATATACGTACTAATGATTTAACCCAAAACTAGAAATTGGATTTGCAATTTGTACAAGTTAGAGTTCTTTTATTCGGATTTGTTTCACAATTGCTTATAAATGAATCCATGATGTATTCAAACTTAAACTCTTGTAGTGGTGAATTTTGCTTAAGTTAATTTGCCAAAAGCCAAAATTTAAATACAAAATACTAAACCCAGCTTAGTGTTATTTTCCTTCATAAAGTGGTGGACAATCATTATAGTATAAATCGACATTGAAAAGAATGACAAAAAAAAAAAATACTATTTATTCAAATATTTATCACAAAATTGTCCTACTAAGTCAAACGCAAATTTCTCTGGCACAAGAACAAAACATATAATCTTTATACAGTTTCTCACAAACGTCGCATGCCTGTTCGTTTTCTTTGTTTGTAAGATTCGGAAACATTCTTGTCGGATTTTTTCGACATCTGTTTCTTTGATGTATTTGGTTGGTCTTGTTCCATTTTTCTGAAAAAGGACAATATTCACAGAGTAACAATATATACTACACTTTCTGACGTTAAAACTATAAATACAAGTGTACGTAAATAAAAAGGGTATTTAACAACCGCGATTCATCCCTTTCTTGATATATAAAATAATTTCTGAGCAAAATGAGTACTCATACTCTATATGTGGCAAATTATTTCAGCAATTACCGTCTCTGTTAAAAAATTATTAAGAGATCGGATTAAATGGGAGAGAAAAAAACCTACTGAAAAAGAAGTAATCTGTGAAATGCAATTATACTGCCACTGTTTCATCAGCCAGATTTTATTTAGTAAATTGTTCTCATTGGTTCTAATGTTTTAGATGTTGATAATAAGATTTTAATTAGTTGATGCCAATTTTAGTGCCCAAACACAAAAAAAAAAAACGCGCATACGAGTATCGCATTTAACTTCGAAGCTGACTCGAACATAATGGAATATGAATATCGATTTGTCTTATTCTAATTATCAATTAAATAAGCGTATTCTTAAAGGCTCTATCAAGACTATTTTCTGATGTAAATAAACCTATTTTCCTGTGTTAATTACCCTTCTTTCTCGTTGTTCATAACCCTACTTTCCCGTGTATATAACTCTATGTTCCCTTTTTGTGTTTCTTTGGTTCCTATAACGTGACTCTTTACTTTTAAAAGATCCCATCAGTATGATATTGTTCTATTTTTAAAAGTCATTATGATATATTGTTATGATGAATTACAAAATATGTTGAACCACAAACGTCAAATTTATTCAATCCCGTAGTGGAATGAACTATTTGTGGATTCTTATAAATTCTATATAACTTTTGCACTATTTTGAATCTTGGTCTATTTCTGAAATTAATACTTTTAATTTTTTACCCTGTATGCTAACATTACCCATGTGAATTGAAATTTAAAAAAAAATTGTATATACATTGAACGACAAATTTATGTGACATATTATTTTTCTGACGTCAGACACGCGAATCAATTAATGTGTTTGTAGATAGATGTTTTGTGTTCTGTTTAATTGTTCCTTGTAAAATTGTTACACGACGATGACTACTGTACCTATATATTGACTATTTTATTTATTATGTCTGTTCACGCATCATTGTAAATATAACGGAATTTGATAAGACTGTCAGCAAAGTGAAAGGGTTAGCGGTATAAACCCAGGTTTAATCCACCATTTTCTACATTTGAAATGCCTGAAAAGTCAGGAATGTGACAGTTCTTGTCAATTCGTTTTTGATGTGTTTTGTTATTTGATTATGGACTTTTCGATTAGATTTACCTCTAAGTTCAGTATTTTTATGATTTTAATTTTACCTTTATCAATAATCATACTTTCCCGTTTATAAAACTCTATGTTCCCATTGTCAATAACCCTTCGTTTTCGTGTTTATAACCCTACGTTCCCAATGTCGATAATTCTTCTTTCTCGTATATTAAACTCTACGTGTCCGCTGTCAATAATCCTACTTTACAGTTGTAAATATCCCTTTTTACTTGTTTTAATCACCTACTTTCCTGTTTTCATAAACCTATTTTATTGTGGTTAATAACCAATCTTCTCTAGGAGAATAATTTGACTATCGCATTGTAAACAACCCGAACTACCCGTTGTTAATTGTCTGCTGTAAATAACTTTACTTTCTTTCTTTGTTGAAAACACGATTCCCCAGTAGTGGTATAGACGTTATAAAATTGAGAATGGAAATGTTATAGAATCAAAATCGTCAGAAAAAGTCATTGGGCGATTGCAGGAATTTAGAAAATACATGCAAAATGTGTATTAGTTTTTTAAGTAACGCTATGCACGTACTTGCATCATCAATCATAACAGCTTTATTTTTAATTAATGAAGAATACATTTTACAATATATAACATCAATGTGTGGTAGTTAACCCCAACGATTAGAAATAAAACAACTCACAAATCAAACAATGCAAAAAACTCCAAAAAACTAGTCAGAATCAAACATTCTGCATCATAAGCATTGCATTTAACGCTTACTTGAATGAAATCACAACCATTCGCTAATCGTAGACAAAGATGTGAAAGTACCTAACATGCAATTCTAGTGATAAGTATTTGATCCAATCTAAAAATTATTGTAGCTCTAGGTGGAAAATACAATGATATCTTACATTTTTTCTATTAATTATTAGTTTTGGCCACTAGATCCCAATTCGTGTGATAACCTATTGTGTCTTTTTGGCCTGCTAATCGTAAGTTAATACAGCAGAACCGGTCTATTTACAACTTTTATACATGTGGGAAGTTTAGCTAGCCACTATCTTAAGGGGACTTTGCCAAAACTAAGGGTTATCACTCGTTCCGTTGGTTAAGAACGATTGGTTTTAACAATTTCATGAATTTCCCCCTTTTGCAATGAGTTTGGTAATTTTGTTTCGCTATTTCAGAAATAACCATAATTATTTTTTATTCATTAATTAATGACTAAATCTATATATATTAATGAAAGAGATCGACTGCAAAAACGAACCCGCTCCGCATCCCAATCTTTCTGCATATTGTAAAGATTGGTGCTTACATGTAAAAAGCAGACAATCTTTGATATCCTTATCTGTAGAAACATATAGAATCATGAAACTTCATAATTCTGAAGAATCTCCTGTTTCCAATTATAAAGTACAACATTTTTTTCAATTTATCAAGATGGATTTACCTTCATCAGGAACGCTCATACATGAATACTTCAAAACCAAGAACTGAAACATTTATATGTATTGAGATTCATGACCAAAAGAGACCTTACTGGCTTAGAATACTAGACAAATCCTTCTAATGAAGTTTCCCAGGGCCAGTTGAAACCATAGTTTCTTAATAATTTATAAACCCAGAAAAGAATTTTGTATTCCGGATGCAATTGTTAGTCGACAAAAGACTGAATTGACAAAAGTTGACAAAGGTGATGTCCCATATTGACAAATTGCTTCAAATGTTGATATAGTATATAAGAAACAACAGTTACTTGATTTATGAGTTTGACTGTTCCTCTGGTATCTTTCTCTCCTCTTTTTCTACAAAAACACATCTCGACAATACAGCCTTTCAAATACTGGGACAGATTATTTCGTCGTGGAAAGATAAAATTGGTCTCCCTTTCCATCTATAACCGCAGGCTACTTACTACATTTTAGCAGGAACATATATATTGACTTAGATATAATGTTCGCAGATTTTAGCTGTCATTTTCGTGTTAGTATGGAAAACTCTAGTATAAAGCGAATAATCAACCTGACACAACTACCTAAAATTTCAGGTAATTGACCGAATAAATAATCTAAAAGAAAGCAACTATGGCCATGTGATATGGACATTTCAATAATTATATCACTCGATTCAATTCACGTACAAAATATGGACCACAACGAACACCATATATACTGGTCAATATCAGAAAGAAAAAAAAATCCAGCATCTCTGGCAGCACCAGCTAACTTCAGAGAAGAGAATAAAGTTTGACAGTCCAGAGAAAGCAGGCATTGAATTTTCGAAAATTTGTTCTGTAGCTATTCCAATTTGTTGCACTTCCAAAGCAGTGTATTTCTCCAAATAAAACAAAAGAGATACAACCTATACTAGAAATGGCGTGTGTCCGGTGATTAAGTTACCAATCAAAGGTTCGAATGCAGAACAACAATTATTGATTTAGTTATCTGAGTGAGCATTCACTAACAAAAGAGACAGCAATATGTTAATGGATTTCAGAACACTGTAAACTTTTGGCAATTATCATTATATGAGAGAAATTTCAGACAAGGCCTTCAAATCATCAATCACCTAAAGTTGCAAACCATTTCGCCTTGTAATTTCTGAACAGAAAGATTGTTTTAAACTGGCAACTCTATGTTGATACTACTAGTAGTTATCGCCAACAATGGTCATGACTTTTATCCAAACGGAACCAAATGAGGATTATTTCAGCAGTCCCTTTTAACATTTTTCTTGCAAAGTTTTGTTAATGTAAGTTAAGCAACTTAAGAATAGCAGAAAATGTTTCCACTATAGATCACTATTGGGCGAACACATTGGAAGTAACATTTAATAATGACATAGTTATATCATTGAACTGTACAAATTTTAATGCACCAACTGCCTTTTTTAACAATTAAAGTTTCTACTAACTATTATTTGCCAAAAATTTATTCTTAGAACTCATCAATCAACACTACGAATAGTATTGACTGAACAGAGATAAATTGCACTAGTATTTACTGTAAACCTATATAGTGTTCATCTGTGTTCCCCTGGAGTCAATGACATTAATATTACCATTTATACTGCACCAGATCTTTATTTCAGTGTCAAATTTGTTTATAATTTTCTGGTGACCATGCTGATTGGCATGCTGCATATTTCTTATGATTACTTATACACTGAAACCTGTATGACCATATACTGGCTATGCTAGAAAACCTGTGAACTCATAACTTTTTATCCTGTGTATACTAAATCTCTACATAAATACTGGCTATGCTAGAAAACCTGTGAACTCATAACTTTTTATCCTGTGCATACTAAATCTCTACATATATACTGGCTGTGCTAGAAAACCTGTGAACTCATAACTTTTTTATCCTGTGTATACTAAATCTCTACATATATACTGGCTATGCTAGAAAACCTGTGAACTCATAACTTTTTATCCTGTGTATACTAAATCTCTACATATATACTGGCTATGCTAGAAAACCTGTGAACTCATAACTTTTTATCCTGTGTATACTAAATCTCTACATATATACTGGCTATGCTAGAAAACCTGTGAACTCATAACTTTTTATCCTGTGTATACTAAATCTCTACACATCTACATAGAGATTTAGTATACACAGGATAAAAAGTTATGAGTTCACAGGTTTTCTAGCATAGCCAGTATATGGTCATACAGGTTTCAGTGTATAAGTAATCATAAGAAATATGCAGCATGCCAATCAACATGGTAACCAGAAATACTGTATTCTTCAGTGTTGAAACATGACAGCATGAATGGTGTTATAGAGTAAATTTGTTTTATGACTTGTAATAATGGATGTAGGCCTGTATATATACATTTGCCTTCATTTTGTATGAACTGCCCATTCCATTCCGATGGTAATGTTGGACAGATGAATCGTTTGTATGCCAATAATTAAACTAAAAAAAAATCCCATCATGAACAAAATAAAATAAAATATAAATTTCATAGGAAATTAGGAATGCCTTAAGCTTCATTTGAATAGTATACTGATGTATTTGTAAATGTAATCTTTCCACAGACATACTAATCATGCCTTAGTATTGAAACTCCCATTATAGAAAGGTCAGAAGATAATACCAAATAGGCATACAGAAAACTAGAAAAATCTTGTGAGCATGCATGAACATAAACAAAAGAAACGAAAATAGAGATTTTATTTTTCAAAAGATAACAATGTAAACATAATAACAAAACTACATTTGGTCTCATTCTATAAAAGTGATTTCTAATGCTGGTATCTGATATGATTTAATTATTTGTTTAAACCACCACATGACCCCATACATGTTGGGATGCTAAAATCTTTGTTATATCTAAGTAACAAAATGTTGAAACAGACGATGCTTCTAATTTGATTCCACCTTATGATAATCCCAGATTTAAAATGCATTAATAAAACCATTTGTTACTTATCTTTATAAAAAAGGTATTAACATCAAAAGTTAGATCTAAATTTTCAAAATGAGTTTAATATTTTTTTATTATGTGTTATAAGACACTATATTGGACCTATCTCATTTCTCTTAGTAGGAAACTTGTTTACATAAAGCATTACATGTATTATTCAACCTGAATATCAGATGCAAAGAGCAGTTTACAAGTATATATGATACAGAAAAATCAACTACCTCAGTTTTAGCATTTTATTTTCAAATATATTCAGAAAGAGATTGCTAAAGAAACCTTTAAGACAAGGTGAAATCAATGAAGCATATATGGATATTAAGATGAAAACATTCCTCAATGAAGGTTAAAGGTCATAAATATATCAATTCAAGCAATACTCACATAGCTTAGTGCAAAATTAAATGGAACTGTTTTCCTATTTTCATATAAAAAATATTAAAGCTTTCTCTTAAAATTAAAATACTGTACTACTTTTCTATCAAATAATATCATTATTTGAACAACTTATGTATTTATCTAAAACATGATAATATCGCATAATTTATACATGAAAATTAAGAACATAAAATAGAGTTTTCAAGGCTATTGTCTCAGTTCTGAGCTTGAAAATAAAAGCTTCAAAGTGAACCTTTATTGTGCTTACAAAACATAATATTGGATCCCTGTTCTGATCAGTGATGTCATTTTCTACAGATCAATGTAACATATAGATCTGTGCTCAGATTGCCAATCATTGTTTATATTTGCCAATTCAAAAGATAAAGAGTATGTGGAAAAAATTGTGTGTGCCTGTGTTACTTGCTGAAGATGACATACACAAATGTAGTTAATGGAATGTAATTATAAAGGTTAATGAGTTATTTTTTATGCTTCATAACAGCTGTCCACATAAATTTTCACACGATTTTTATTTTTACTTTTCCAAAAGTTTTCTAGAATCCAACATAATACATTAAAAACATTTTATTAATACAAAATGTAGTATATTTTTGTTGTCGTTTTGTTTTTATACTTTTAAAGTGATTATGACTGACGCTACCAAATATATTCTATGAACTCAATATAAAAAGTTATTTTGATTTCTGGATGATGTTTTTATTAAAATATAAATTGTCATGAAAAGTTTACAAGTTTCAGTAATATTAATTAGAACTGACAATAAAGTTCTCACCAAGAATGCAATTACCTCAAATCCAACCTTAATATCCCTCACTCTTATTCATTTCATAGGCTCCAGCCAATACAAATTCCTGACCAATCATTACTAATTTGATTTTATTCAGACATACTAAATTTGATAGTAAAATTGTTCTTCTTGGTAAGTACAGGTGTCTTACCATTATACAGAAAATCTTTGAATTAAACACAGAATTACTATCAATGATATCCTTAATAAGGTGTGATTACAAAATACTTTTTATGTAGAAAGTCTTATATTAACATTAGACTTTCTACATTTTTGTGTTTTATCATAACGACCCTGCATACCCGAGGAATCCACTTCAGGGACTCTAACTTACTACAGACTTACCAGGTGTTGGTTCACTTTCGTTTGTAAAAATACTTTTTAACAGAACTAACTCAATTGTATGTGTATTTACAAAAAATATGTGGAAATACATAAAATAGAAATATTGCAACTGCTACTTTTTTCCCCTTTCACTTTCAATTAATATGTGTTGTTTAAGTCATGCTTAAAAATAACCAAAAATAAGCCAGAGTAAAATTCACAATACAACACAGGACGAACTAAAAATGGATTTCACAGAGAGGACAACAGTCTTACTTGTCTACAGTAGTTCCATATAAACCATGTTTATTAACATAATCTATTACACAGTCTTGTAGTAAATATTTAACGCTATCTCCTCTTCTTAAAGATCTCCTGAAAAATAGGTATGTTAGACAATAATACATGTGTTTAAAAATAAATCATGTAAAAAACTTTTTTCCTTCAGAATTTTTGTTTGGATTTTTATGTTTTTCTTCATATTTCCTTTTAAAATAAGTGGTGCAAAATTGAATCAAGCATCTATCTGTCTTATCCATCTTAATTACTGATACTGTGTCAGAGCAGCAGTAATTCCTTTAATATTTTCTTTTATCAGTAATTTGTGTATTTTCCCTTTGATCTTACTGCCTAATATTTTCGAGTATCAAAGTACTGGCTGTATCACTGAAAATATTAGGCAATACATTGCATGACATCATAATTACCGATAAACAGAATAATGGGTAGTTTCATTTGTGATACTGACTATATCATGTTGAATATCTTAACTTTTTCTATATATTCCACATGATATAGTCAGTATCAAAAACGAAACTTTCTATTATTCTATATATATCTATGGAAAGTAGGTCTTTTTAATAATATAAAAAGCCATCGTTAGAAAAAAATCAATAAAAGACTTTCAATGATAAATGATAGAAGCTATTAGTAAATTACAAAAGTTTTTTGTTCCTGAGAATATCATCAGCTCAGTTGTCCTGACCATTTTCATTCCCATTTGATAAATAAGAAATTATGCAGAGACAAAAGTTCCAATTCCCTCAAGAAAGGTTGAACTTAGATGAATTTGGCTACATAGTCTTCTTTTTAGGTCCATTAAAGTCAAATAGCTTCTAATATTATCTACTTATTAAATCACTCTGGCTTTCAAATGTTAAGGTTTGAGCATTCCTGTTGAAGGTCAATCCAGAAAAAAAGGAAAAGAAAAGAATTTATGCAGAGATATTTTCAACAAGAAAATATTTAACTATGATGCAGTCACTCTAAGTTTATAAGGGAATGTAAGCTTTTAATATAAGTTACATACAGAAAATAATAAATCCGTCCTTACCTAATTTTTGTAGAACTTATATCGTTATGTATCCATTCTGTTAGTATATGAATATTGTCCTATAAAATAGTTAAAATAAATAATAATCAAATATAGAGAACAAAGAACTGATCTAAAAAATTTCTGACAATTATCAATTTTCCAGATCTTCTAGAATCTTTTTTAGCTCCTATTGTACAACTATATTTGAAGTATATTATGTTGAAACTCAGTTTTCATAAGTATTTAATTCAATAAATGAACAATATGTTTCCCAAATAGCAGCAGATTCCCATGTTTATATTCTTGCCAAAGGGAACATAAGCATTTGAAATAAGTTTTTGTGTCACAGAATGTTTTAATTTTCTGATTCTATATTCTTGAGGTTTTTTCATGCAGTTTTTTTCTTGCTTTAATTTTTTGTTATTACTGTTTACATGTATCTCTGACATACAATGACCTACCTCATATTTAGTTAAAACATCAGATTCATATATAAACTTTCTAGGATCAGAACCTTCTCTTGTTATACACACTAACCCATGTTTACCAACTATATACTCAATCTGTAACATAATCAAGCCTTGTTTACAAGTCATAAAACAACAATGAATCATTAATGAATAAACTCATCATAGATACCAAGACTATTTTAGTATATACGCCAGACCTGCGTTTCATCTTCAAAAGACTCATCAGTGACGCTCGAATCCCAAAAAGTTAAAAATGCCAAATAAAGTACGAAGTTCAAGTTGAAGAGCATTGGGGACCAAAAATTCCTAAAAGTTTGGCCAAATACATATAGAAACCTATGATAGAATATTCTACAAGTTGATTAAAATTTTACCCTTTTCATATTTGTTTTAGAAACAAAAGGTAGCAAATATATTTAAATGAAATAGTAAGTAATAATGTATAGATAAAACATAGCTGAGAGGGTGATAGAGCACTCAGCAGACTGAGAAAAACATTGTCAGCTGAGGTTACGCTAAGGTTAATTATGTTTTTTAAGGGGGAATAATCTGCTGTATAACTCTATCAGCTATTTATTTATACTAAATGTTCTGGTATTAAGTTCTATTACCTAAATTCTGAATGCATGTAATTAACTATGAAGTCTTGCACATCACAACGATAATCATTTAATAAAAAACACAAACTGACAATTGTTCAAGCATTTACATGAAGTGTAATAAAATAAATTATCTCCCTTGTATTAACCAATCAAAATCAGGCATTTAAACTTGAAGTACAAATGTATATGAACAAAACATATTTCAATTGAACAATACAGTGAGTAACAACAATAAATCTCTTATACAGTAACATGACAGTCAATAGAAGAAGAAGTAGAAAATCATGATTGTTACATCTTTACAATTTCAGTTTTAATTCAAACATGACATATTAATATCTTACATCTTCTTCTGACCAAAGTCCAGGTGTACCAAAGGATTCCAATAAATCAGCACCACATAACAGACGTAGATTGACAGAATTATCTGATTTATTTCTAATATTGTGATTGGCGTTGTCATCTGTAAAACAAATACTTAGATTTTTACATTTTGTTCTTATATAGTGCTGTAACACTACTGATCCAGGTTAGGGGAAATTTGAAGGCTCACAAAGTTTTTCACCCATATTATTCTTTGTGTGCCTGTCCTTAGTCAGGAGCCTGTAATTCAGTGGTTATCTTTGTTTGCTGTCTGCAATATTTGCTTTTTTTTCATTGTTTTAGTAAGTTGTTTTTTCTTGTGTTTTTTATATTTGTCACTCAAGGGTTTTTGTAGCTAAATACAGGGTTTCCGCTGGCGATTAAAATTCATCATTTGCGAAAGAATTTATCAGACAAAATATATCTAACAATTTAATTTCATCCATCTTGTGCAGAAAATAAAATTTGGGGAAAAAATAAATGGCAAAAATATATAGTTTTGGAGAAAGAGGTGGCGAAAAAAATAATTGATCTAGGGGAAACTTTGTAAGTATATGGCTTTTCATCATTGAAGGCAGCACAGTAACCTTCAACTGCTTGCAGTCACACCCTCTTGTCTATGGAGGACAGTTGTCTGGTTGGAAATCATACTACTGCATCTTATTTTCATTAAATTTGCAATAAAAATTGCCATTTTTTTTAATTCAATTGGTAACCAGATGCTCCGCAGGGCGTAGCTTTATACGACCGCAGAGGTTGAACCCTGAACGGTTGGGGCAAGTATGGACACAACATTCAAGCTGGATTCCGCTCTAAATTTGGATTGTGATTAAATAGTTAACACAGCATAGGTTTCTGACACAGAATGAATGTATTCAAATGAACTTAAAATTTTTGTTTTCTCTTAGAGCAATTCACTATGCTGTTGAATATTAATCCTCTCAAAAAAATGTTTGAAGAAATTTTCTTTTTATTTATGAAATTTCAAATGAGAAAAATTTAACCCAATTTTTTATTCACATCCCCCTTTCCCTTATTCCAAAACTAATTTTAATTAAAATATTCTAATGGAGTTTGCAACAATTACTACTCATTTAAATACATGATGTAAAAAAACTATTTGTTATCACTGAATGGTAAAGATTATTTAAATTTATCAGTTGGTAGTAAAAAGTGAATATACATTGTATATTGTATATAACAAAGATTTAAGTTGATTCTGAACAAAGAAAGATAACTCCAATTAAAAAAAATTCTTGCAGATATTTCTTGCTTACTATACTGGACAAAGAAAGATAACTCTTAATTAAAAAAAATTTGCTATTTCACAAATATTTCTTGCTATTGCACAATACTGTGCAATTGAAAAGACTTGCTATTGCACAATACTTAATATAATAATTTTAGATCCTGATTTGGACCAACTTGAAAACTGGGCCCATAATCAAAAACCTAAGTACATGTTTAGATTCAGCATATCAAAGAGGCCCAAGAATTTAATTTTTGTTAAAATCAAACTTAGTTTAATTTTGGACCCTTTGCACTTTAATTTAGACCAATTTTAAAACTGGACCAAAAATTAAGAATCTACATACACAGTTAGATTTGGCATATTAAAGAACCCCAATTATTCAATTTTTGATGAAATCAAACAATGTTTAATTTTGGACCCAGATTTGGGCCAACTTGAAAACTGGGCCAATAATCAAAAATCTAAGTACATTTTTAGATTCAGCATATCAAAGAACCCCAAGGTTTCAATTTTTGTTAAAATCAAACTAAGTTTAATTTTGGACCCTTTGGACCTTAATGTAGACCAATTTGAAAACGGGACCAAAAATTAAGAATCTACATACACAGTTAGATTCGGCATATTAAAGAACCCCAATTATTCAATTTTGATGAAATCAAACAAAGTTTAATTTTGGACCCTTTGGGCCCCTTTTTCCTTAACTGTTGGGACCAAAACTTCCAAAATCAATACCAACCTTCCTTTTATAGTCATAAACCTTGTGTTTAAATTTCATAGATTTCTATTTACTTATACTAACGCTATGGTGCGAAAACCAAGAAAAATGCTTATTTGGGTCCCTTTTTGGCCCCTAATTCCTAAACTGTTGGGACCGAAACTCCCAAAATCAATACCAACCTTCCTTTTGTGGTCATAAACATTGTGTTTAAATTTCATTGATTTCTATTTACTTTAACTAAAGTTATTGTGCGAAAACCAAGAATAATGCTTATTTGGGCCCTTTTTTGGCCCCTTATTCCTAAACTGTTGAAAATAAAACTCCCAAAATCAATCCCAACCTTTATTTTGTGGTTATAAACCTTGTGTAAAAATTTCATAGATTTCTATTAACTTAAACTAAAGTTATAGTGCGAAAACCAAGAAAATGCTTATTTGGGCCCTTTTTGGCCCCTAATTCCTAAAATGTTGGGACCAAAACTCCCAAAATCAATACCAGCCTTCCTTTTATGGTCATAAACCTTGTGTTAAAATTTCATAGATTTCTATTCACTTTTACTAAAGTTAGAGTGCGAAAACTAAAAGTATTCGGACGACGACGATGACGACGACGACGCCAACGTGATAGCAATATACGACGAAAATTTTTTCAAAATTTGCGGTCGTCTAATAAAAAATGTTTGAAATTTTTACTGGATGTTTTCTATTTATCTTTATCCAGTACACAAAGAACAATAATTAACAAAATGTTCAGATGTTCACAATTAAGAAAAAAAAAGGCTAGTTCTTATCAGAACAAACAGGACAACATACATGTTTTAATGAAATTTTTAAACGTTTCAGTTCATGAAAATGCTTGTTAAGCAATGTTTAAGAATTATTACTAACCTTCATTGATGTAGTCTCTATTAACCTCTCTCCGTCTTCTTTTTGAAGGAGCAGGATTATTTGTATTGTTTGTTGCTGCACCATCTAAAATAGCCTGGTGATGTCTCAAAACCAAAGCTGTTCTTGACCAAGATGGCTGCTCACATTCCCAAGTATCCATTCTGTAAATGGACAATTTTACTTACTTTTTTCAACTTGCCTGCTTATTTTTTACTTTTAAAATTTATTTATGTTCATGATGATGACTATTGTACATTATTTTATAGATTAAACCAGCTTATTATACATGTTATAGAAGTAAAAGCATTATTTCAACTTATTTTTTTTTTATATAAATTATCCTTCAATAATTATGTATCCAGTAAATGTTTTCGTCATCCTGAACATAAATCAACATCCTGTGTGCTTTCTGCTTGATAATTACCTTATCCAGTCACTGGATGTCAATGATTCTCTCAACATGTTACATCTATGCTTAGCTGGCTGTAAATCCTACATAGATAATAAACAGGATTAGTAACTCAAAGAACGTAAGCATTATCAATACACAAATGTACCTTTCTACATTTTCTATGTTGGTTATGTTGTTAATATAAAATTGAGAATGGAAATGGGGCATGTATCAAAGAGACAACAACCCGACCATAGAAAAAACAACAGCAGAAGGTCACCAACAGGTCTTCAATGTAACGAGAAATTCCCCCACCCAGAGGCATCCTTCAGCTGGCCCCTAAACAAATATATACTAGTTCAGTGATAATGAACGCCATACTATATTGCATTTAATTTATATTTTACTATTCTTGGCAGTTGCCTTATCAAAGTCCACATGGTAAGCCATAAATGTTTAATTTAATGTTACATGTATCTAAAGGAATTTTAGGTCAAATTGAAGTACACTGACTAAAGGTATACTCCAACCAATTTTTTTCCTTTATTCATTTGAAAAATCACAGCCTGTTTAAACATGTTAAATTATTCAATTTTTTAGACTTTAGGATGATCTAGAGCTTGCAATTTTGTTTAAATGTAAGTTAAGTCTTGCATGTCTATTGCAGATGACTGTGCCAGTGTTTATCATAGATGTCTTTAATTATTTGAGTCTATTGCAGATTTCTGTCTCTGTGTCAATTGTAGATGCATATATCTCAAAATATAGTATCAGTGTCTATTGTAGATGACTGTCATGAGTGTTTACATTATGTTCATAATGAAATTTTCATCCCTGTTACATTCAATACACAAATTGTCATTGGCATGTGTATCAATGATTAGCTGCGGAACTATGGTTCTTAGGTCTGTATGTTAATTGTTTTACTATTTGCAGAACATGGTCCGCAAAATTAAAAAATATAAAAAGGACCATAAGAGTTACAGTTCCGCAGCTAATCAATGATCTCATAAAATGCATACTGAAAATATGAGATATATTGCGTGCATTTATTTTTGTGAATTTTAGAATTTTATTTTTTTTAGTTGATGTCAGGTCGTTTCTATTCTTTTAACCTATAGGTGTTAACAATATAAACATAACAAACTTTCATACCTTCTTTTCATACTGATCACCAACAGGGGATATAACTCCACCTATCACTTTAAATCTGCCTGTTCTATTCATAGAATCTCTTGCTAGCTCTGGAAAATACAAATTTATGCATCTTTAATTTGAATGTAAATATATTTTCAAATAATACTACATCACATTTCTAAGACATTTTTTTAATCATTCTTATATGACTCACAAACTTCTTTTTCAGATGTCATTTATATCATGTATATATATAAAAACCATTAAACATATTTTCAGCAATGGTTATGAATTCATAATTTAATGTATTAGAAAAAGTCTCTGATTTATGCAATTTTGCATGTATTTTATTGTTCTATTGCCAACCAATTGCTTATATTAATGCAAATTGTTGAAAGTATGATCCACTTCATGTAGGTTTATCATGTCTACATCATGATCTAGTTCATTGGAGTTATATAACATTTTTAGCACAAGACATTTATATTATCTGTTCATAAATACTAGATGACTACATGTAGTACATTGTACTGTGCAACACAATTATTTCTGAAATACCTACTTTTCACACAAAATCTTATTGAACAAGAACCAATTGCTTTATGTTTCAATGTTCTTAATTATTCAGCTACAATGTATTCTATGTAAATATCCTTTATCATGTTTATATCAAAAGATAACAAAAAAACCCAAAAAAAAACCATCAAAACATATACAATGTATTTCAACATGTTCAATGGATGTTATTTTTACAAAGCACTTAAGAAATTAATCAGTGTACTGAGATGTATGTAGTATAATAATATTGCTTTCCAATACTAGTTAATAAAAATCAATACATATCTTAGAGAATACCATAGCAATCACACAATGAAACTTTTACTATTATAATTGATAAAACCTTTGAATTATTGACATAATCTTAGAACCAATTCAAGACATAAATGGCCTGTGCAAATGAAACTGATGAAATCATAAGTCACTAAAGTTCAGAGTACCATATAATGCATTATATATGTTGGTCTACATTGCATTTACTCAAAAATTGTATACTTAATAATAAATTAAAGTAAGCTAAACTTTAAACAAATGTCAAATTATCAAGAGGACTCCAAAATCATAAAACATTCACAAAAATATTTTAAAAATAAAATGAATGTCGGAGATAAATTTGTATTTCAACACTACATCAAGCACATATAATTGCTATAAATTGGTAGAGTGGTATGTCATGTATGTCCAGAATGAGTGACAGGAGTTGTATGAGGATATGTATCATAAAAAACTAATCATACTGACTATAGAATAGAATAGAATATTTGTATTTCCCAAATTACAGGGCCCATAAACACTGATTTAATAAGGGCATAAAATCTGATACATTTTGTACTTCAAAAATACAATTCAATCTGTAGATTGTCTCCCCTGACCTGATAGCCATAACACAAACAAATGATAATAAAAAATCGCAAATATTTTGATGAAGAATTAACAGGATTAAAGACATTTTTTCTAGAGGTTATTGAATTGTTTCAACGGGTGCTCTTACTCACTAACTTCAAATAAACATGAAAGTCCTGACTTTTGTTCAGTTTGTTGGTTAATTGACTCTGAATGAACTCAGGGCGACATGTACATGTATACTCAATTGTAACAGTAAGAAAAATTAGTCTGGGGACAGCAATTAAATTACTAACATCAGACTAAAATTACTAGTAAATTCAGTAACCAGGTAACCATGGACTTTTTATACTAGTAATATTTGTCCGCCTAGATGAACATGTATTTTACCAGGACAAATTCATCACTTACATATCATGCACATGTAGAGGGGGGATAGGAGGGGTCCTGATCCCGAAATCCTGGCCTTTAAAACAAGAGATCCTGGCTTTAAAATATGAAATCATGAGGTCCCGAAATCCGAAAGGGTCAATCTCGAAATCCTGAGGTCGTTTAAATCACTCGAAACTAGGTGAGACATGCACAGAAGTGAAAGATATGTATTATAAATATAGAAAATTGAATATTTTAATTAAAAAAAAAAAAAAAAAAATCTGTATCATAGACCCAACATTTGTCCAAGCGCCTGTGAGTGAAAGGGGACTAACAAGAAGGGGAATTAGATATCCGAGCAGACTATGATTTATCAGATGATGTTATGTTGTACGATTCAAAGGGTCTATCATTTACATTTTTGAAATGTAAAGATGCTTTAACTTCCATTTTAATATTTTTACAAAAATGTTTACTTTCGATTTCATAACAGTGGAATATTTTTTATGTTCATTCACTCACCAAACATTCTCAAGTGCATGTTTGTTACTGGATTATACGATCCACACGCTATCAGAACTACTCTTCTCGGGGAAGCCATGTTTTAATTTGTTTTAACTGTCACTGGTTTCTTTTATATATTAGTATTAAAACATTTTTCCTTCGTTGGGATTTCGCTTGGACATGTTGCATAAATTACGGAAATAATCTACTTCCTGTTTACATTTTCCCGGAACACTTCGGACTTTTACCATTGATTTTGGATTCACATGTGCTTAGAAAACGTCATTGGTGTTTAGTTGTTCACTACTGATTACAGAATACAGATACACATTTACACGTAAACCAGGTTTCTGTTAACTGTATACTTATTTGTTTTCATTCCTTCAATTTCAAGCAATTGGAAGTACTCTTTATTTACACATTTCAGAAAAATACACTTTAATCTGTAGATTGTCTCCCCTGACCCAGAATATAGTTTGTGTTTGAAAGACAGAAAGATCAGAATTATACTTCAAATCTTCAAGCATGTTTTAGAAGAGAAAATAGTTGTTGTATTCAGTTTTATTAATCTATGCGTCCTTTC
Organism: Mytilus trossulus; assembly: GCF_036588685.1. Lineage (NCBI taxonomy): Eukaryota > Metazoa > Mollusca > Bivalvia > Mytilida > Mytilidae > Mytilus > Mytilus trossulus. The sequence continues at coordinate 63,501,902 of NC_086376.1, read as the reverse complement.
TTAACTTTGCCTTTGGTATCCTATCATTAAAATCAACAATTGTATTTTTTCATAATTTAACAATTTTCATATTAAATAGCTGACTATGCAGTATACGCTTTGCTCATTGTTGAAGGCCGTATGGTGACCTATAGTTGTTAATGTCTGTGTCATTTTGGTCTTCTGTGGATAGTTGTCTCATTGGCAATCATACCACATCTTTTTTATATATTCAGATTCTATTCTGTATTCTGTAACAAGATTCTATAGCAAGGATTTATATAGTCCAAATAAGTATGACGTCTTAATAGAAGTATAAAAGCCTTTAAAGACGTCATATTATTTGGACTAGGATTTGTGCAGAGTTGGGGTAATTGTAATTGTAATCTATAATCAGCTGTAATTGATTACAATTTTCCAAGTAATCATTGTAATCATTAATCAGCCAAAAAATCTGATTACATGCATGTAATTTAATTTAATCAATTACTTTTGAAAATGCCCTGTAATCCTGATTACTTTATGATTACATTCTGATTACAATGAAAAAAACCTTGAACTATGTTTATGGTCAATAAATGAACCTTTTTGTTCTTCTTATAGAATGAATATTCAACAAGTTAAGATAGTTTGGTTTACTTTATAAAGCATGTTTATAATTGATTTGTATACTTCAGTAAAAAATAAACTGTTACAGTATTTAAAGTCATCATTAGCCTAAGAAGATACATGTAATGCAATTTTATGTCTCTAGTAAAAGATACTGTACATATATTCACAATTGAAAGATGTACATATAAATTTGGTTATTTTTAGTGGAAGAAGACGTCAAGTCTTCTGAAGACTTAAAGTTAAGGGGCTGACCATTGGCATTGAGTCTCCGTATGCCGCATTCATTTCGTGTATTACAATTTCAAAACAACATAGATTCCTGACACCGATTTTTACACATGATTAGGCATCTGAATCATTTAATTTGTAAATTATGATTGTAAAACAATCACTATCGTAAATATGACCCTTTTATTTATGTAAATTATTAGATTTCATCTCATCCACATGAACGTTATTTGTTTACTTGTAACAGGATGTTTTAACTGTAGATATTTGTATTACACATGCATGAATTTGGTATCGGGACAACTCGCCCTGTTTACAAGTTTGCCCTTGAAGTTACGAATTTGCAATCCTGCAGACAAGATGATTTTGTTTTTATATAAATAAAAAGGATATATAAAGTGTTGTCTTTATTCATGGTTTTCCTTTGTCATGTGAATTAGATGCCCTTCATAACATACATGTGAACCTCCCGTTTAGGAGAAAAAACTCCCGTGTATGAAATTTTTCAGACGCCATATTTGATCATTTCTTACTACTGTACGGGTGTAATTGACACCTGTGTTAAATTTTACCTGAACATCAAAGAAGATGTATAATTATATGGCTTCACTTGACAGCTTGGGTGTCAAACATACTGGTAATCAACGATGTTTACCTCCGGCTAACTGCCGTTGTGTTATCAAAACGATGTGTATTGGGAATAATGAAATACTTTTTTGTTACTTCCCTTTGTTTTATCCTGTTTTCAGTTATTTTGCTTTTAAAAATGTAAATTGTAAAAAGACTATAAATGATTTATATTTTAATCAAATAATCATAAAAGGATGTTGATTAAATGAATTTAAATGATTTTGGACAAATAAAAAAATTCAAATTTATAAATTATTTTAGCAATCTAGACCTCCTTTCAAGGATTAAATTGAAGTTTATATCATAAATTTGTTTATAATTGATTATATGTCAATATACAATATGTGCAACTAGACTAATAAAAGGTCTAGTAGTTAGATTAATTCCTAGTAAAATCTTAAATTTAAATTTGTAAATGTTAGTATATTTTAGATTTTATTGTGTAAGCTAAGAAATAGCAAGACATTTTACACTGTTTTTAAGTCTTTTTTTAGCTTTCTACAAATATGACTTTCATAATGCTTAAAATCCATGCAGTACTAGTGTTAGTGTATGTTATTTTTTTAATTAATCTACAATGTTGCAAATATACATGTGGAGCTTATTTCTTTCTTATTTGTCTAGATACATTTACAAATGATAAGGATATGGAGACATGAACAAAAATATATACAGATAAGATATATAAATATAATGATTCATTTGCAAGCAGTGAACAATCATTTGTCAAAAACAAAACAAAACAAAACAAAACAAAACAAGAAATAGATTCTTCTTATTATTTTATTTTATTCAAATAGAGAGGCAATAAGGGAACTATAAACATTACAATTTGATGGAAATTTGAAGAAAAAACACAATTTCTACATCATTTGGTTACATTTACGACAAAATTTATGTGGATAAAAAAACATGATATTTTGACCATTCAGTACTTAATAGATGCATAGTTCTTGGGGAAAAGTTTCATCAAATAATATGAATATAAATGACTTTTTTTGTGCTCATTTTTTACAGTGGGTTGTGATGATCTTCCAGTTAGATTACCCTCATTTGGAGTGTTGTTCCCAACCTGTTAAAGGTCCATCTTTGTGCATAATTCAAAATTGGAAATTTCAACAAGCATCTAATATTCTTAATCTGGAAAATAAACCCTGGTCTGCTAGCTTCATGTATATTTTTTCTACCTATTTAATATATAACTAGAATCATGCAAACAGACTTAAGGAAAAGGCATGTAAATTTATCATACAAATATGACACTTTTTCTAGACAATCCAGATCTTGCAAAATACGTCGCTAAAAATTGTAACCTTTAAAATTGTTGTTGTGCAGTAAAAACCCATATGGGAACTTTCAAAAGTTGGCAGGTATGTAACAAGTCTTACTATTTTTATGCTCCATTTATGGGCAATATGTTTTCTAGTCTGTCCGTCGGTCCTGCTTCTGGTTATAAAGTTTATGGTCGAGGTAGTTTTTGATGAAGTTGAAATCCAATCAACTTGAAACTTAGTACACATGTGTTCCTCTTAATATGATCTTCTTAATTTTACTGCCAAATTAAAGATTTTACCTAATTTTCATAGTCAACTGAACATAGAAAATGATTGTAAGGATGGGAAATCCATGTACTTATGACCTTTTTTTGTTTGAAGAAAAAAATACATTTTAACGATAATGGAACAAAGCAGCCTGGGTAAGTGGGGCTGCTTTTATGGTAATTCAAGTTACCTTTTATTCACCTTCTTCCACTTCAGAGCTATCAGCTCTTTGATTTTTTATATTTAAGTGATATTATTCTTTTCTTTAACCCTGAATTAAAATCTTTTGTTAATATTGTGATTTTTGTCAACTCTGAATTGACAGGTAGGAAACCAATTAAGGTTTGTTTTTATTGCAATTTCGAATTGAGTATTATACATAATGTAGCTTAAGGACAATATATAAAATAAAAGATTAATCAGACATGTGAAAATTTATCTAATTAGCACAAACTAAATTAAAAGTTGGACAAATTTCTTGTTTAAAATAAGTAAATGTTAGTAATATACTTGGACTGGACATGTTAAATGCATTGATTTATAGTATTGTATTTTGTTAACAATTTGTTTAAACAATTCTATTAAAATCTTACATAGTTTTTATTTGGTAACTTTATTGCATCCATATTTTAACTTTCATAAACTGCACCTTGAAATACGTTTAAAGTCTAAAGAGGTCAGAAGACAAACTGCAAACTCTTTATGAAGCCAGATTCAATTGAAGTCAAAATAATTCAGAGATCAATGATGATAAAGTGTAATGGGTGACACAATGTTCATGTATGTCTGTAGTGAACTTTTGTGGTTTATTAAATAGACGAAGTTTGAGGTTGTCATTTTATAATATACAAAACAAAATCCTTTTTAAAAAGTGCTATAGTTATATCAAAAGTTGATTCGTTCACATCATTCAAAATTTTTTTAATTTTTTTATTATTCATTGTAATCAGATGTAATCATGATTACTTTGCCAATGTAATCATTAATTTAATCAGACACTTTCAGAAATGATGTAATCATTAATTTTATTTAATCGTACAAATGCCAAAGTAATTGTAATTTAATCAATTACATTGAAAGTAATCAGACCCATCTCTGGTCACAGGTATCAAGTGAATACAACAAGATTTTTTTTAATATGTTGTCGACTTGGAGATTTATAAAGGTACATGTAGTCTAACTGGTTGAGTTGGGGAATATCTTTTCTCGCACAATTGGTTACAGTGCTAAGTTTATCAGGTTGAACTCAAGTCTAGAAAAGTAGGGCATTCACCCTCTACATCATGTACATGTCGTAAAATTAACAATGATTTAAGATAGAAAAAACAACTTGAATTGGTATATTTATTAAATCTCATTGTGTACCTGATTTTCTACATGAATATTTTCAATTTTCTGGGTATTCATACATGTATTGGATACCAATAACTGAAATAGACAACTTTTTAATACATGCTTTTTTGATTCTGCTTATCTACATGTATATATACATTTCCTATGTCACAATGCTAATGTTGTTTATATGTTATTACTAAACTCAGGTCATTTAGTACTGTTGTAATTTATTCTCAGAAATACAACTTAAGAATCTAAAAATTTATTTAACATATTGGTCCAATACCTGTACAAGAGAGTTCACCTTCAAGCATTGAACACACTTTTTATAGCTCACCAGGCCCGAAGGGCCAAGTGAGCTTTTCTGATCACTTGTCGTCCGTCGTCTGTTGTTAACTTTTACAAAAATCTTCTTCTCTGAAACTACTGGGCCAAATTTAACCAAACTTGGCCACAATCAGCATTGATGTATCTAGTTTAAAATTTGTGATTTATGACCCGGCCAACCAACCAAGATGGCCGCCTTGGCTAAAAATAGAACATAGGGGTAAAATGCAGTTTTTGGCTTATAACTCAAAAATCAAAGCATTTAGAGCAAATCTAACGAGGTAAAATTGTTTATCAGGTCAAGATCTATCTGCCCTGAAATTTTCAGATGAATCAGACAACTCATTGTTGGGTTGCTGCCCCTAAATTGGTAATTTTAAGGAAATTTTACTGTTTTTGGTTATTATCTTGAATATTGTTATAGATGGAGATAAACTGTAAACAGCAATAATGTTCAGCAAAGTAAGATTTACAAATAAGTCAACATGACCAAAATAGTCAGTTGACCCCTTTAGGAGTTATTGCCCTTTATAGTCAATTTTTAACCATTTTTCGTAAATCTCTATGATCTTTTACAAAAATCTTCTTCTCTGAAACTACTGGGCCAAATTAATCCAAACCTGGCCACAATCATCATTGATGTATCTAGTTTAATATTTGTATTTTTTGACCCGGCCAACCAACCAAGATGGCCGCCTTGGCTAAAAATAGAACATGGAGGTTGAATGCAGTTTTTGGTTATTACTCAAAAACCAAAGCATTTAGAGCAAATCTGACAAGAGATAAAATTGTTTATCTGGTCAAGATCTATCTGCCCTGAAATTTTAAGATGAATGGGACAACCCGTTGTTGGGTTGCTGCCCCTGAATTGGTAATTTTAAGGAAAATTTGCTGTTTTTAGATATTATCTTGAATATTATTATGGATAGAGATAAACTGTAAACAGCAAAAATGTTCAGCAAAGTAAGATTTACAAATAGGTCAACGGGACAAAAATGGTCAGTTGACCCCTTTAGGAGTTATTGCCCTTTATAGTCAATTTTTATCCATTTTTGTAAATCTTACTTAACTTTTACAAAAATCTTCTCCTCTGAAACTACTGGGCCAAATTTTACCAAACATAGCCAGAATCATTATAAGCCTATCTAGTTTAAAAATTGTGTTTTGTGACCGGGCAAACCAACCAAGATGGCCGCTACGGCTAAAAATAGAACATAGGGGTAAAATGCAGTTTTTGGCTTATAACTCAAAAACCAAAGCATTTAGAGCAAATCTGACAAGGGGTAAATTTGTTTGACTGGTCTAAATCTATCTGCCCTAAAATTTTTAGATGAATCTGACAACTCGTTGTTATGTTGCTGCCCCTAAATTGGTAATTTTAAGGAATTTTTGATGTTTTGGGTTATTATCTTGAATATTATTATAGATAGAGATAAACTGGTAACAGCAATAATGTACAGCAATTTAAGACTCAAAAATAAGTCAAAATGACCAAAATGGTCAATTGACCCCCTTAGAAGTTATTGTCCTTTATAATCAATTTTTAACAATTTTCATAAAATTCGTAAGTTTTTACTAACAATTTCCACTGAAACTACACGGACAAGTTCATTTTAGATAGAGACAATTGTGAGCAGCAAGAATGTTCAGTAAAGGAAGATGTACAAATTCATCACAATCACCTAAACACAATTTTGTCATGAACTGTCTGCTTCCTTTGTTTAATTCACATATGCCAAGGTGAGCGACACAGGCTCTTTAGAGCCTCTAGTTTTTGCTGCAGCTGCATGGTTAGCATCAATGAGCCAAAAAAATAATGTCTTTATCATGTGCATTGTACATGATGTACATCATAGTTTTAGCTAATAAATGGTGAAAAACTTTAGATATTTACATCATCTTCTTGCAAAATTATTGTTACTCACTTGATGTATGCATATGGTAGAATCTTTATAAATTACATGTTGTCCAAATGTACTCACTGGTATAAAATGAGTTGAGAAACATTTCTGTGTTGAATTAGATAGTGCTAACTCCAATAAGAATTTTGATACTTCTTAGTATTGTTCCAAGCTGACCAAAAAACAAAACAAACTATAGTTCCAAACTGACAAAAAAAACAAAAAAACTATAGTTCCAAACTGACAAAAACAAAACAAACTATAGTTCCAAACTGACAAAAACAAAAACTAAGCATGGAGGAAATTAAACTCATTTTATAAAGTTAAGTTCAATTTTCACTACATTCTTCTAATTTTTACTTTGTTTTTTAAAATGAGAGGACTTCTATTTCAGAATATGGGTAAACAGAAAAAGAAGAACATATCTGATAAAGTTCGTAATAAAAGGAAAGAATCAGAGAGGAAGATCAATCCATTTGAAGTGAAAATAAATCGACAAAAACATGATGTTTTAGGACGTAAAATATCTAAACATGATAGAGGAATGCCTGGACTATCTCGGTCAAAAGCAATTAAAAAGGTAAAAAGTTTTTTTTTAAGTCAGACAGATTGCTTTACTACCAGTTTCAGTATGATTATGGTTTTATTCTTTTACAAGTCCACATTTTTATGCAACTGCAAACAATTACAGAAATAATGAAATATGTTTTTACTATAAATTCAAAAACGATTGCATAAAATTGAGAATGAAAATGGGGAATGTGTAAAAAAGACAACAACCCAACCAAAGAGTCTTCAACACAGCGAGAAAATCCACTACCAAGAGGTGGATTTTAGCTAACACCTTAACAAAAATGTATACTTGTTCAGAGAAAATGGACTTTATAGATATAGTAAGATGTGGTGTGAGTGCCAATGAGACAATTCTCCATCCAAATAACAATTTAAAAAAGTAAACCATAATAGGTCAATGTACAGCCTTCATCACAGAGTCTTGGCTCACACCGAACAATAAGCTATAAAGGGCCCCAAAATTACTAGTGTAAAACCATTCAAACGGGAAAACCAACATATATATATAAAAAAAAGAGAAACGTTAGTATTTTTAAACTACTGCAAAAAATTTTTGAAACAATGAAATATTTTTTTTATGCATTATTGAAAGCATTTATCATGTTTACTAAAGCAAAATTTAAAGAAAAAACAAAAATGTGAGATCAATAATGGTGATTTCAGGATGAATGGGATACATTTATCAGATATCAGAAACAGACAGCAGTACTTGCCCAGTCGCATTATTCACATTAATAGAAATTTAAATCACACACTAATGTCTTTATTTACAGTATTACAAACAATTTTTTAACATGTTTAACATGATTTTTTTCACTTAACAATAAAACATCACTGAACAAAATGTATTTCACTAATGTCAAAAATTTTTGATATAAGAGATTGAAATAGAAATGTTGTTAAAGAGATTTATAAAAAAAAATCTTAAAAAATTATATAATTGTGTAATTTTGCTATTTTACAGAGAAAAGCCACCTTGCTCCAAGAATATGGACAAAGAAATAAAAGCAATAAATTTGTAGACAAGAGATTCGGTGAACATGATGCTACACTAAGTGTGGAAGATAAAATGATGAAAAGATTTGCCTTAGAAAGAGCAGTAAGATTTTTTATAAAGCTTTTAGTTTCATAGATTAACAATCCTAATGTACAATACTTTTAAAACACTGTGTGTTCAACCAAGTTTTTCTATTGAATGTAAACATGTATTTTTCAGGTACTGCAAAGTTCTATAATTATTTAGTTATATTCAGATATAAAGACACTTCCATTTCTTAAGAATGGGGATAGAAGTATTTGAATTGTAAACAACTAAGCAATTTAACAGAGCCTGAGGTATGTTTTTTTTCTGCAGAAAGGTGACAAAGTTAACAAGTACAGTTTAAATGACAATGAAGAAGAATTGACTCATTATGGTCAGTCTCTGTCAGAAATAGAAAAGTTTGATAATCCCGATATAAGTGATGAGGATGATGAAGACCAGGGAAGAATTGATGGTAAGTTTTTATTTACGGGTACATGTAATAGCTGGTACTATGAAGTGGTTTAGGGATGATATCATATGGACATTTTATGTTATGAAAAAGTATGTATGCCCTAGCTGATATTATGTAATCACATATCTTGCTAGAAAAAGGAGAAAAAGGCTTGCAATTATAATGCCAATATTTTATTTGTATCATGTGTACTGACCATCAGAAGCAAAGAAAAAATATGATGATTGTGTAAAATGAAAAATAAAATGAAACTATTCTTGTGAGAATTTCATTTTATATACTTTTAAGTGTGTTATACAAGTGTTTGTATTCTCAATTTTATCGTTTGCTGTAAATTCAAAAATGCTTGTTGTAGGTACATGTATAATAAAGAATCATTATGATTTAATTATTTAGGTAAACTGGTATCCCAGGAACATTTTGGAGGATTTCTGGAAAACAGTAATTACGTATCAGTAGGGGGTGGAGATAATAAATCATGGAAAGAAAGAATGGAGGAACTGATCACTAAATCTAAAAAGGAAAAGGTAGAAAAATAGATTTTATAATAGATTAATCATGTTATTTGACTGAAACAGTGATTAATTTGCCGCATAATGTTATAAATTTTGCAGAAACTCGTTAGTTTTAGAAGATCATGTTATGCATATTTAACATATACATATTTTGACTTGTCATTTAAAATATATATTCTCTGATAAGTTTTAAAACAGAAAAGGTATAAAAGTAGATTTTATTATGGAAAATTATTCTATTATCTGACTAAGAAATTTATTAGAATGAATTATTTCAGAACAATACTAATAAATTCTGTTGAAAATTCTAATGTAGGAAAGGAAAAAAAATATAATTGTGTTTTTTTTATTTATATAATAGATTTTGACCTGTAATTCTGAATGTATTCACTGATAAAATTGCTGAAATAATATCTTTTTTTTTCAGCATGAAAGACAAATGGAAAAAGAGAAATCCCTTCAGCTTACTCAGCAGTTAGATGATGATTGGAAGAGTCTTAGATCTCTCATGGCTTCAGGCAGGGTAAGTATGTCTTAGATCTCTCATGGCTTCAGGCAGGGTAAGTATGTCTTAGATTTCTCATGGCTTCAGGCAGGGTAAGTATGGTCTTAGATTTCTCATGACTGCATGCAGGGTAAGTATGGTCTTAGATTTCTCATGGCTTCAGGCAGGGTAAGTATGGTCTTAGATTTCTCATGGCTGCAGGCAGGGTAAGTATGGTCTTAGATTTCTCATGGCTGCAGGCAGGGTAAGTATGGTCTTAGATTTCTCATGGATGCAGGCAGGGTTAGTATGATCTTAGATTTCTCATGGGTGCAGGCAGGGTAAGTACGGTCTTAGATATCTCATGGCTGTTCAGACAGGGTAAGTATGGTCTTAGATTTCTCATGGCTACAGGTAGGGTAAGAACATGGTCTTATATTTCTAAGAGCTTCAGGCAGGGTAAGTATGGTCTTAGATTTTTCATGGCTACAGTCGGGGTAAGTACATGGTCTTTTATTTCTCATGGCTGCAGGCAGGGTAAGTACATGTCTTTTATTTCTCATGGCTGCAGGCAGGGTAAGTACATGGTCTTTTATTTCTCATGGCTGCAGGCAGGGTAAGTACATGGTCTCATATTTCTCATGACTGCAGGCAGGGTAAGTATGGGCTTAGATTTACATGGAAGTTATCAGAATACTATACAGTTTATCTTATTTAAAAAAAATTGTGATTTTTTTTAAAGAAATGTGAGAAATTTTTTCCAAAAACAAAATTGATGGAATTTATAACACTCAAAATCATGAGAATTTTAAAAGAAGAAATCTTAATACATTTTTGTATTTATTTTATATTTACTGTGAATTTATCATAATTAGTGGGATACCAATGATAAGTATCAATTATAACATGCCCTTTTCCATATTGGCCTTGGTATCATCCCGAAACTCCCATATCGGCCTCGAGGCTTTAGACAATGATAATTGGTAAAGATAAACCATAATTTAAATGTTTAATGCAATGCACACTTTCTTTTAGTTTTAAAATAAAAACAATGTGTGATATTTAACTCATTAAACTATTTGTTATATTCATTGGTTATATTATCTGACAGAACAAAGAACGTGAAGAAGATGATACAGTTAAACCAAAGAATGATGATTATGATATTGCTGTCAGAGAATTAAAGTTTGAGATGAAATCTAAGGTGAGTTTACTTTAGGATTATAGAACTAAGGATTGTTCAATATTTTGGATCAAACTTTACTCAATTATTTACTGGTTGACTATGGAATGTGCAATGAGAACAAAGACAGAATCTTAAGTTAAAAAGTCAGGGTAACAAACAATATTAATGTAAGGGCACAGACAAGGAGTGATTCATGTTATAAAATCATTTAAAACAATTACAAATCTATTAAAAATGGTGCCCTCCTTGAGTTTTGTGTTCATGTATACTACTTCTGAAATTTTTTCATCATTTAAAGATTATTTATTACAAGCTTGTTATCAGCAAGTTTATAATTAAAACAAGTTTGTATTGAACTTGAAGATTAAGTACCAAACTTGGTTTTAATCTTTCAGACCTTAGGTTTCTGTTTATAAGATATTTACACAATGTCACTGGATACAGGGCCTCCCAGATATGGTATCCATTGATCTCAATGCTTTTTATGTTATTTGCTATCACTTATTATGAGTTTGAGATGTCCAGTTTGTTGCTGCCTTTTATGCAATACATTTATTGAATTATTATTTATAGTATTTAGAAAAAAAAAGAAATCTTATTTTTTTTTGCCATATGAATATATGCTGTATACCAAATTAAATTCTCAAAAAAGAAGTAAATCAATTGTTGTTCTTGCGTGGATTACTTTTCTCATGCAATTAGTTTAAAATTTAATGTAATAGATGGGTAAAATCACTGGTCTGATTGTCCTGAACATGGATGAAATATTTGCCACTGGACATTAAGCAATTAACAATCAATCAATCACTGTTCTGAAGATTTTATGGTGACTATTGCTTTCCAAATTCACTAATAGAGTCTTATTATTGTTTTATTGTTAGCCTACAGATAGACTGAAAACAGAAGAAGAGTTAGCCAAAGAAGAGAAAGAAAGACTGGACAAACAAGAGGTACATACAGAAGAAATAATTGACCTACAGAAGAACCAACTGTACTAGTTCAATTGTTTTATTGTCATCTTGAATTAATTTTATTGATTTAGGTGTTTTAAATGCCTGTGTTAAAGAATTTAAACAACAATAATGTGTATTAATAACTGGATGACTTGGCACTGGCTCTTACAAAAATGTACAACAACTCCAGGGCAATGAAAAGGGGGAGAACTCATAAAAACTGACAAAATTAAATACCATCAATCAACAGAACAAGTGGAAAACAACTGCCATAAACTGACTTGGTCTAACTACATGAACTACTGCCATAAACTGACTTGGTCTAACTACATGAACTACTGCCATAAACTGACTTGGTCTAACTACATGAACTACTGCCATAAACTGACTTGGTCTAACTACATGAACTACTGCCATAAACTGACTTGGTCTAACTACATGAACTACTGCCATAAACTGACTTGGTCTAACTACATGAACTACTGCCATAAACTGACTTGGTCTAACTACATGAACTACTGCCATAAACTGACTTGGTCTAACTACATGAACTACTGCCATAAACTGACTTGGTCTAACTACATGAACTACTGCCATAAACTGACTTGGTCTAACTACATGAACTACTGCCATAAACTGACTTGGTCTAACTACATGAACTACTGCCATAAACTGACTTGGTCTAACTACATGAACTACTACCATAAACTGACTTGGTCTAACTACATGAACTACTGCCATAAACTGACTTGGTCTAACTACATGAACTACTGCCATAAACTGACTTGGTCTAGACACTTGTCAACGAAATTAAGAATGTTTAATTAACCCAATACCCACATTTCTGACGGGAGAGCATGAATAAAAATATTTTGATTATTTGCACTTTGTTTTAAGATTCAACACATAGGTTTAAAGAACTATGCTTCCAAAGAATATGTTATAACAAACTTTTACCTCATTGCAACGAAATATTTTTTCCACAATTGTTTTGTTAATTGTCAACAATAGAACTTTTGAGAACATGTGACTCTTTGTTTTTCAGTCAGACAGATTGAAGAGAATGCAGGGCATACTAGAAGATGATGAACACAAGTCTACACACTTATCAGCTGATGACTTAAATGATGGGTTGGTTATTTATATAATTTTGATCATGATATATTTAACCAAAGTAGTTTGATGAAAATATTTGTCATTATTTGAATATGTTCACAATTTTCTGTTATAAGTCTAATTTTGAGACATTTTCTTTATGTAATAATGATGAACATATTTGAGACAAAAACAATTATTTTGTGTGTCTCTTGCCTATCTATTTTTCCAAGCAAAGTTGTTCTTACTCTCAAAATCACAATATGTATAATAATTTTGTTTTACAGTTTTGCATTGGATTATAAGGAGGAAACAATTGAAGCATCTGACAGTGATGACGATGATAAGGATCAACAAGTATCTGGTCAAGATGAAGGGGAGGAGGCTGACAATGACAAAATAGATGAAGAGAAGGAAGAAGAGAATGGTGATGATGAAGATGGAGAGGAGGAAGAAATTGAGGAAGAACAGAGTGAGGATGGAGGTTTGTTGTATAGAGATATAATTTAAAATAAGATATTTCAAAATTTGAGTGAGCCTAAATGCAACAAGAGCATGATAAAAATATTTAATTGTTTTGAAACTAAAGTCCTTAAGTAAACCTATTTCAAAGTAAGTAAACTGGGTTTCAATTTACCTATCCTTTGCAATTTATGGGGATATTCTCCCAAATATAGATATACACAAAATGTAACTGTTAATATTGAATTGTATACAGGTTTTTACAAACTTTCATTTTTTTATTTTCATACATTTAAATGTTCTGTATAGACCATTCTCTGTTGTTTAACCCTTTCCTCCATAATGACGCCTTTTGACGCCACCCCCCTTACTCCATAATGACGCCTTTTGACGCCTGTGTAGTACCTCAGTTGAAACACTTTGACTACATAGTGTCTGCTGTTGACTTAATAAAATTTGTATCCAATATGAAAAGGAATATCACAGGAATATCCGACTTAAATTTATTTGATGAAATAGTTGTTTTTTCGCAATGCCTTAATACTTTAAAGCATATGTTCAGCATTTTATTAAAAAAATCCTATGCGAATCAAGTATGCAAAAAAAAAAATTCAATGGAGGAAAGGGTTAAGAAACATTCTATTCAACCTTACCATTTAAATATTTAACCTACATGTATGTTTGAAATGTTGTATGATTATTTAGATGATAGTGATGATAGTTATGGAGATCTAGAATCTGAAGATCAGGAATCGGATGTAGAAGAAGAAGATAAACAGAAACCAACAGTAGATCTCAAGGTAAATAATTAGAATCTTTAGTTTATCATTACATAATATCTTTTATTTTCTGTATTAAAACTTGGAATTTTGATAGTATCCATAATCAACACATTTTTCAATAACAATACAACTCATTTAAGTTAAAGGAACAGTAAATGGGTTATGTCTCAGATGTTGGTGACATTTTGCATGCAATTTTGGCTTGTTAGATTAAATCTGAAAATATTGAAAAACAATGCCGTTATCTCTTTTATTTTCTGATATATAACTTATTGATTTCATTGTATGGTGATAGATTTTTTGGCTTTAAAAAATTATGAAAATTCAAAGCCTGTTCACAACAATGCATTTGAATATTGATAGGGTAATCAAAAATGGAGATTATAGCTTTAACTTACATGTTATTTTACAGAAGAAGAAGAAAGTAATGGAAGAAGCCAGGAAAGAGCTGCCATATACATTTAAAGGTGAATGTTATAAAAATGTGGCTCGAAAGATTTAATATTTAAACCTATACTTATTCATGCTAGAAGGTTTTGGATCAAAAGTTAACAATAATAAAAAATAATTAAAAAAAGTATTAACAAAATTAAAAAAGCAGGTTCCTATGTTATCTAAAATAGGTAAGTCCAATACAAATGACAAAACCAAACTTTGACTTTATCAATAAGTTGATCTTACCTTTTTTGCTTTCTTAAGAATCTACTTTAGATAAATCTAATCCCTATTTCATTAAGTTTATTGTTACAGTACTGTTACATTATATAAATTACAAGCAGCTCAGAAGTGATAGTGGGAGCATATTCCTACCCTGAGAAAACAATACAAACTGGGTCATATCCAAATAGAGGAGGGAAAATTAATCCAAATGACCCAATAAGTCTTGAATAATTCGTAAAGGGCTTGAATCAATAGCTGGCAAATAGACAAAACAAGTTGGTATATTAGTGTTTAGTAGCCAGTTTAAGGTTAACAATCTGCCCTATCACCCTCTAAGATACGTGATATAGACATATTTGTATGCTAATTTGTTACCCATTATCTAAAATCACACAAGTTCTCAAAAATTTGACATCACTATTTGAAAAATATACTTCTATTACATGTCAAATGGAAAGTGATAAACTATGACTTCTTTAACAATACAAACATCCATATTTGATAAAGCACACACTTGATCAAGTGTCACAGCTGTGAAACAAACAAACATTCATGAACCAGAAATTAAACTTTGAAAATGGCAAGGGTGTAGTGAACACTGCTGTTGAATAATTCAATTCAAAATTAGATTTGACAACTCTTTTAAATATTTTGTACGCTGAAATATTACCATTATAATGTCTGACACTGAAGTTGTTGCAAAACTGAAAAATTATGTCTTTTGTTATAAAGTCAATTTTTCTCAAGTCTTTTTATATTGGTGTATGTTAAAATGCATTTAAAAAAGCAGAAACTTTTTAAATGAAATGAATAATAGTTTCAATATTTGAGAGACATTGTTTAAGTTAAGTGAATACTGTGCCACTTGTCAAATGTACTTGCAGTTTTCATCAAACTTATTTTCTGTTTTACAGCACCAGAGAATTATGAAGATCTTCTAGAATTACTACAGACTCAAACAGAAAGTGATCAACTTATTATTATTGATAGAATTATAAAATGTAATCATCCTAGTCTTGCTGAAGGCAACAAACAGAAACTTGAGGTAGGTAGTTTATGTTACACATTTAAACTGATAGAAATTAATATTATATGTATATGGTTGTCATTTAATATGACCTGTTTGACATTAATGAATTCAGGTGATTTTTTAAGATTTTATGAACCTGTGTGTAAAGATAAAAATTATATTTCTATTAAATATTTTTTATTTGAAGGATAGCAGATAATTAGTTTAAGAAAATGATATAGACTAACTCTGACAGCATAAGATTTGCAGGTGAATTAATCCTTATATTGAGCTTATTAAAAAGACTAAGTTTTAAAATGAAAGATAGAAAAAGATAACTGCAATTTTAGAATATCAATTCTTCTGTTACAAAAACACTTGTAGAGTATTGAGAGAAAAAGCTATAGAAAGGTTTTCTTTTACATCATATGATTTTGAAATGTTAAAATATTACAAAAATAAATCAAATCAGTCATCATTGGTTGTCTATTTCAGTCCTTATTCTCATTTCTGGTGCAATATTATGGTGACCTGACCCTTCAAGAACCTCCCTGCCTCTCTTTGGCTGATAAACTGGTACCAGTTCTTTATGGCCTGACACAGCAGTCTCCGATACCAGCAGCTATTGCAGTACTGGATCAGATTAAAGACAGACAAGAAGAGTATGATACTATCTGTGATAGGAAGGCTGGTAGGGGACTGTATCCTGGTCTGGATACTGTAAGTTTTCATTTTATTATTTATATAGTGTCATTCAAACTTGAGCTTGTCTTATTGATTAACAAAAATGTTAATTTAAAAGATTTGCAGGCTATTTTAATTTGAAAATGAACATGGAAAAATAAGATGCATATGAAATGTTGTTATGAAAAGATTACGGTTATATAGCAAAGCCATTTAATTTGTGTTACTGGTATTGTTGACATTCATCAAGCAGATTTGTTCTGTAATCAGTTAATAGTTTAATATGCAGTCTACAACTCTCTATTAGCTAGTCAGAATGTAATTGGTATAGAATATAAACAGATGCTAGCACTAATTTGAATATAAACAATATCATGATTTGATTACAGCTTCTGTTGTTAAAGTTGGTAGCAGTGTTGTTCCCTACCTCAGATTTCAAACATCCTGTAACCACGCCAACCATGTTGTTTATTTGTCAGATGTTAGCTCAGGTAACATTTTTATTGTTTAAATCAGAAATCACTTCATTTAATACCATTTACATGTTTTTTTTCTGTTTTTGTCCAGCATATAGACTTTAGCATGCTATTCTAACTGTAGTTTCAACAATGTATTAGCTTGTTATTATGGCAGTATAGATGGAAACACTTTTAACTGTCATTGAAATTTAGTTGTTTTAAAATTGGCATTTTTTTCCATGGAGATTATTTAGCCCATCCTGTCTGTCATAGTCTATTAACTATGAAACCAGATTTAAGCCAGGAGTATGGAAAATGGCTTTTAACACTAACAATCACTCAATCCAACATACTTTTTAAAGTGAGAGCAAAGACTCTTCTCTGCAGGAGTTGCATTCAAGTGTCCAAGTATATTGAAATGTCTTCACAGATCATATCTTATTATTTTATGGATTGTAAAGCAAGTTCAATTAAAGAATGAGAAAACTCATATATGGATACTTTAAATTACTTATTTGTTTGACTTACATTGTTAATTTGCTGTTAATGATTACCTCCACATTCCCTTTACTTATGCATATACAGCATAAGAAATATTCTTTATAACATCATATAATATATTTTACTGTTAACTTTTCTCATGTGTAAAATATTTATTATTGCATAGCATTGAACATAATATTTCCCACAGAAAGTAACAAAAAGTAAGCATGCAATAAATTCTAATATTGCACTAGTGCAATAAATCTTCAAAATTTATGACATCATCAACGACAATTTTTAGTTTACACAAATTTTTACTTTCAAATATTATATTGCTATACAATAAAAGGGTTATTGCATGAATATTGTGGAATATTGTCCCTCATAGAACATATATTGCACTCCCAAGCTCGTGCAATATAATATCCTACTCTGGACAATATTCCCCAATATTCATGCAATAACCCTATATTATCAAAAGGTAATATGTAAATATCAATACATTTGAAATCATGTGTTTTTGTTTTTGCCTTGCAGACACCTGTGAACCATGAAAGAGATGTAGCTGTTGGATTATTTCTATGTAATTTATGTTTAGAGGTGGGTAATAGTGTCAGTTAATTTTTGCCATGTTAACCCTTTCAACGCTATACACGGCATATGCCGCGATGACTTACGCCGTTCGCCACTGCTATTCGCGGCATATTTTCACAAGGACTCTTAAACCATTCCGTTTTCATTTCGGTTTCTCTCTTATTTTTCCTCGATTGAATCTAGGATATGCAAGGTCTCATTTGCGCTTGAAATCCCGACAATTTTTATAGTAAAATCATGCAGTAGAAGGAAAATAGAAGGAAAATAAAAACAAATATTTTGACAAATGCAAATGGCGGAAATCGGAAACGAAGCTGTAAATATGGAAAAATTTCAGCATTTCCTTGGCGAAACTAACATCGAGGATTAGTGAAAAGGTTTCTTGTTATCTCAATGTGTTTATTACATTAAATTCGTGTGGGAAATATGATTTGATCGATCATTACGAGACGTAGAAAAAGGGGGGAAAACGGAGGTCGACTGATTTTTTTAGGAGGGAGCTATTTATTTGTGCCACGATTACATAAAACGTTATGTATGGTACAATACGCTACGGAATTGGGCAACTAGTGTCTTCTTAACAATATGGCAGATAAAACAACAAAATAAATGACTAAAAGTAGTTTTTATTCAAAATTCAACACAAATGTAATAAATTACACCTTTTACCTGTACATTACCTGAAAACGCAGGTAACCTGATAAAAATTTCAGTAAAATAATTGCCTAACATTACAGTTCATGCTCTCCTGAGCATTTTTCATGCAAAAACTTTCTCTGTATCTCATATAATAAAAAAGATACAGCAGTCTGAAAAGGAAAATACTGTTCTAATGAATGAACTAAAAAAAAAATACAGCAGCAGCAGCCATTTTTCTATTTTTTGTGTAGCGTTGAAAGGGTTTTAAAAGGTGGCTAGGGCGTCTTTATTGAAACTGGTAGAATTTTTTGACTACTTGTCAAAATGAAGTTTTTATCATGCTTTTTTCAAAAATATATGTGAAAAAATTGTGGGTCACAGGATTTTTTTTCATGGTACAGGTTGTGCAAAATTGTCAGATTTTGTATAGATTATGCATGGAAAATCAAATTTTGAGTGATAAAAAGAAAACCTACTATCAGAACTTTAAGATAAAATGTATCAAGATAGCTTCTAAAACATGAAAAAGAAAAAATGGGTACACCAAACTAGTTTTCTTGCTACATATCAAAATAGTTAAATTCATTTATAACACTTTCTTTTATAAAAATTACTTTTACTGAGTTATCTTCCCTCATTTGGCAAAGTTGGAAAAAATCTTATCAAACACAAAAATGTATTTTTGAGAAACTATAGCTGAAATTATGATTGAACACACAATTTTCTATATCTATATGAAAAGTCTTTTACATAAATTACATGTAACTCTCAAATTTTATACATTTTATAAAAAATCTAGACCAAAGTTATCTGCTACTTCAAAATCTAAGATGGAGGAAGACACCCAAGCTACCTTAAATTAGATAAAGTCATTAGTCCTTTAATCCATACAATAAAAGACACTTATGAACTAGAAAATGTTTAGAATTTATTAAATTTATCTTTCAATTTCAATCATTGATTTTAAACTGATTTTCTGTTGAGAAATTGTCTTTTTTACACATGTTCTGCTCATTATTTAAAATAACTTGACTTCAATAAATGTATGTCCATTTTCTTTTTCTCTTGTAAGCATTTTTTCCTACAGTTTATAAGCCTAATATTAACTATTTTCAAACTTAGTCAAAACCTTTATTACAATTTCTCAATCTTGCACACTAGTACATGTTTATAAATTTAGTTAAGGTGCATGAAAACTATGAAGACTTATTTTTTTAATGTGCCGACTGCAAATATGAAGAAATATTTTGAAGATGGTTTTAGTAAATGGGTCACACAATCATATATTAGTTAGTGGTTTTGTTCAAAAACATTTTACTAGATTGTTTAGGCAGTTCATATTTCAGTAAACTCTGATGTAATGCTATATTTTTCCCCCTCTTATTTCAGTATATTTATTTATCAAGAAGGTTTGTTCCAGAAGCTATAAACTTTCTCCATGGTCTGTTATATTTAGCATCAAAGAAAGACCCCAATAAAAGTAAGTTTACAATTTGATATTCAGTATATAAGTTAACAGAGTTGACCAAATCTTGTTTCACAAATGAAATTTCTAGGATATTATGTTATATGCACATTTATAAGTACCCACTAATAAGAAAAAAGCTGTTTAATTTAAAAAAAATAATATATAATTGAATTGGGGAGGGTGGGTGGGATTGGTTATTACTAATTTTCAAAATGTTATCACTATTTCAATATAAACAAAGCATAAAACATAATGCATTGATCTCATCATTCTATAAATGATATCCAATCCAATTTGTGTATACCCATACTTGTCAAGAAACTTGCAGTGCTTGTGTGCATGAATGTATATTCTGTTTTCAAAATATCAATGGTAATAAGACATAAGACATTTTATTTCACTAAAGCTACAACATTATTTAACAAACAATAAAAGTGTGAACATATTTACATTAGAACAAAATGGTTAACAAAGGTGCAATAATAGTATATAATTAATACAGATATTTGACAGGAAGTACAAGTTATAGTAACATGATTAAGCACATGTATTTAAAGGTTTTAATAACACTTTTGAAAAAAATTGCTATTCCAATAAGTGTAAATAAATCATATGTATTCATCAATTCTTTCAATTTTAAAACGTTTGGGTTATTTCAAAATTTAGCTCTTACATTGTTGAAAAAGTTACATTTGAATAAGTAATGAAATTCATCACCAAGTTCATTAGCATGACAAAGATTACAATGTCTTTCAGATCTATCAATATTAAAAAATATGCCGGTTTCAATGGGTAATTTATTACTAAGGCAAGGAATTTACATAAAATACATTATAAGATCAGATGGTAACACCGATAAATATTTCTCAAAAAAAAATCAGATTTGTATATTTTGTAATTAAGACATTTTGCAAACTTCATAACAATATTTCTCCAGTTCAACATGAATCAGACCTGCCAACTATCCCGATTTTCGCGGTACCATCCCGATTTTTACCCCTCAACCCGAATCCCGATATCGGGATCGTAAAATTAGTCAAAATCCCGATTTTCAACAAATATACCCGAAAAAATTATTGTTTACCGATTTTGAAGTTTTTCTGATCAATTTTAAAAAATCAATCATTTTACCTGGGGACATATTATGACAAGTTAATGACCCTACGATAATCAACAGTCACAACAGGTGTCATGATAAGGGGTTGTATGTAATCAGATTACCTAATGGGTCGTAACAGTCCTCAAAATTAATTTGTATACAAATTTGGTCAAACAGCCTTTCAATTTTAATCAATTTATCATTCAAGCACAATTTGCAACATTTGCCGTAGTTTCACAGCAAAATCATAATTAATTGAAAGATGAGAACTGTAAAGAACTCTCAAGAAAACATCGTTTATCTTGAAATTTGTTTAATTTTTGATATCAGACATCGTGTGTCTGTTGATTTAAAATCGACGCCATTTTGTATACACTTCTACTGTGTTACTGTATAAGCCTCGGCTGGTAAGAGCACCTCTGAATACAAAGAAAGATAACTAAAATTTTATCCATTTTCTCATTGATATTAACAAGACCATGAGTATTGTCCATTTGACTTCTATATATTTGCAGAAAAAAATTCTTAAAAATTCATTTTTATAAATTAATAATTTTTTCCTTGATGTATGTTAATATATGATATATACGAACTCTGACTTTTAATTTCATAATTTTTGGTCAATAATTAAAAAAGTTTCCCATTAGGTCTCTATGTTAATTTTATTTTTTGAAGTGTTGATTACCAGAAGGAGTAAGTATAAGTAGTGTAACGGCCTTCAAACAAAAACAAAAACAACATACATGTGCTTTTAATGTTTGTTTATTTGTACCATGTGACTTTGTTTACTTAAATATTAAGATGACCTCTACTGACCATCAACAAAACTTAGATTTCATTTCATGTGATTGTCATAATTCTAAATATATGAAAGGAAACTGCAATTTCCATTTTCTGTTTAAAAAAATATTAGATATAGTATAAACTAGTAAAATAGTACTTTATAGGCAAAGGATATGAAAATGAATATTGTTTTATATGTTTACCTTCATATGTTATGTTAGTGGACATGAGTTATGATAGAATTTACCAACTATAAAAACATTGATTTTTCTCCAAAATTGTGTGCTTCCAAGATGTGCATTTAGCACATTAATTAATAACTGAATGTATATTAACTTTAGTCTGTTTTTTTAATAAACTTTATAGAGCCTCTTTGCATTGTTATACAACTCACTATGCTAATAGCATGCAAAGCTTGTGTATAGTAAGTTAACTTATATAATGATATAAAATCAATAATCAAAACTATAAAGTGATGATCATTTTCACTGGTGTTCTTTAATATTCAAATTGGTATAGTCACATGGTACAAATAAACAAACAGTTAAAAGCACATGTATGTTGTTTTTGTTTTGATGTGAAGGCCGTTACACCACCTATACTTACTCCTTCAGGTAATCTACACTCCAAAAAATAAAATTAACATAGAGACCTAATGGGAAACTTTTTTAATTATTGACTAAAAATTATGAAATTAATAGTCAGAGTTCGTATATATCATATATTAATATACATCAAGGAAAAATATATTAATTTATAAAAATGAAATTTTAAGAATTTTTTTCTGCAAATATATAGAAGTCAAATGGACAATAAGACTAAATCAAAATCTGTCTTCATCCTTCTTACTTTAGGACATGTAGTTTTAGGTGTTTTGAGTCAAGGTTCATAGATGAGAAGGTCTTTGGAGGGGGGAAAGGGGGGTCTCTACTTTGAATCCTATATTTTTAATGCCATTTTCTCTACTATTCCTCAGTTATTTTGTAAATTTTATAATTTATTAGTACAAGAATCATGCAAATAAAAGAAATCAAGGCCTATAAGCTCATCATTAGTATACCAAAAGAAAAAAGAAGAGAACTTAGACTATTTTAGGAGTAAAAAACAATGCTCACAGAAAAGTCACTAAAATTATAACCCTTAAAAATCTTGTCGCGCGCTAAATCCCCCATGGAGATTTTCAAAAGTTGGCAGGTCTGCATGAATTTATGGTTTCATTGTTCAAGAAGAATAAAAAATTGGAGTTATCTTCCTTTGTCCACAACTAGTATTGCTTTCCAATGCTTTTAAAAAACAATACAATTTAATTTTTAGTTCCCACTGGTGAATGAAAACAGTTGTTACCCCATAGTGCTTACACACACTTTGATTTGTTTTTTGTGATGAAACAATAGGAATTTTACAGCATAAGGCTCATTGTACAATATATTGATGATAAATGTACATGTATATACATACAACATTAATTCTGCTTTCTTTGAGGATAGAGTGTACAGTCAAATATATATAATTCAAAATTTTCAATTGATCTCCTTAAACATTTCATAAAAAAAATCATTTTAAATTCGTCTCTGATTTTCATCAGCAATAATAACTTTTAAAAATGTAACATTTTTCATTTAATGATTTCTTTTAATAATTTGTTTAAACTCTCTAGAGGCAGAAGGTTTAACAAAAGTACTAGTATTATTATTTTACTTTATTTAACAGTTGAACCTGTGATCCCTCCATTTAAACCTGTTGGTAAATCAATCAACTTACTGGAGATAAAGAAACCAGTCAAGTAAGTTTGTTATAAACACAGTACTGATATATTATCAGCATTTGGTTTGAACTGAAATCAGCAATTTTTTTGCAATTAGAAAAATCCATAATATTTAAATGTCCATATTGTGTAATATTTGGTGATCAAATGGTTGTACAGTCAAACCTGATTAAACCGGACCCTGAATAAACCGGTTTCCTGTCCATTTCGGCCGAAAATGAAAGTCCCATTTTTTCCCTTCAAAGGCTTTGTTAAAATACCCTTTGTAAACCGGACCCTGTGTATTCCGAATTCCGGTCTTATTATGCAGTCCCAATACTCTTAATTACATTAATTATTACCTGTCAAAACCGGTTTGTCTAGTTAATTTCAAAATCGATATGCAATCAAAACATATTTATTTATACAATATGGCTTTTCAGGATAATCAATTAGTCAGGTGTTAAACTGTAAACTGACAATCATACAGGAGTGAGCTGTATTATTAATTTAAACTTTATTAACGTGTCAATTTAACGAAAAGACACATGGAATATATCTCGGATTGAACTTACGTTGTAACTGAGATGAACAAATTTAAAAAATCGGGGAGTAAGAAATTTACATTGTGATTTCGAAATCCTGAGTTCCCTGTTGTGAACCCCTAAACACATGACCTTGATAATGATAAACACGTGGATGGCAACACTCAATGGGTATTGTACACTGTACGACAACGTTTCGATAGCGATGAAACTACGTTTGAAAATATTCTGGCTTTTTAATCGGCCATGGCATTCCAACGTTTCATATTAACGATAATGGAAGAAAATCGAAATTCTCATCTCACAACCCAAACAACGCGAGTATTATGATGCAAATGCAAACAATGAAAAACGAAGTTAAAGTATTTTGATTTATCAGATATAACTTACAATCTGACAGAGAGAACTTTTACATGCAAAATATCGGACTTCACAAGTCATTAACTTCTGGTCAAAACGAAAACCTGAATAAACCGGCTCACTGTCCAAACCGGCCCTTTTTCATAGTCCCGTAGCCGGACGGTTTATACAGGTTATACTGTAGTTAGCTTTAGGAATATCCACATTTAGTAAATCCCAGGTTATGAGATGTTTACTTGTTTTGGAACTGAGATATCCATATTAAGCATCTACTAAGTGATTTAATGTTTATTTGCTTAGGTGTGCATATCCACAGTTTTAAGTCTTTAGAACTTTGTAATCTGGTGTGATTTTGTTTGCTCAGTGACAATATTTGGTGGATGGGAGAGAGTTCACAAAGGTTCCTCTTTTTGCTTTGGGTGTGTCCATATTTAGTAATTCTTGTTTGATCAGATGTTTATTTGGTTAGGTGTGCATATATACAAGACTTTTTTCTAAGTTATCCACATTTAGTCATTCTTGGATGATCAGATGTTTATATGATGTCCTCTCAATTTTATGACATTAGAAAAGATGAAAATCCTTCAGAAGAATCCTTTAAATATTTGTCTATAACAGTCAGTTAGTGTTGATTAGATATAAGGACTTCAACACAGAGCCTTGGCTCACACAGAACAGTGAGCTATAACAGGTCCCAAAAAAAACTAGTGTTAAACCATATATTTGTTTTTCTTTCATTATTTTTGTACATGAATAAGACATTTTTTTTTCTTGTTTGAATTATTTTACTGTGTCATTTCCGGGTTATATAGCTGACTTAGTGGTAGGGCTTTGATCATTGTTGAAGGCAGTACAGTGACCTTCATTCTTTAATTGTCATTTGCTATCTTGTGAAGAGTTGTCTTATTTGCAATCATACCACATCTTCTTTTTTTAATGTAAAAACTACTAGTACTCTTAGATCTGCATGTTGTGTCATTTGTATCTTTGTAGGTTGTTTTTGTCATGTCCATGGCCAGCATGTCTTTAATACATTATTTGCCTGATCTCGAACTCATTTCATGAATCAGTGATCAAGGGTTAATTTTAGTGGTCTATTCTTATCTCAGATACAAGAAGTAACAGGTCAACTATATTTGGTAATGGAATAGTTATATAATGTGTATATGTCTAACTGGCACTTTTCATCTATCCTTGACCTCATTTTCATAGTTCATAGAACAATGTTAATTTTTGCTGCAATTTAGTCTGTTTATCAAATACTACATGCAATAGGTCAACTATATATGATGTTAAGAATTATTTTAAAGTGTGTATGTTCTTCTGGCAGATATGAATCATCTGACCTAATGTTTGCACCTGTCCTAAGTTTATGTTTTTACTTTACTTCACTTTAATCTCAATTAAAATCACAGTCTCCAAACCATCGTCATCAAATTTCATAGAATTTTTAGAGGACCAAAAACTCTTTACTGTACCTTGTCTCTTTTAAGTCAACATTCACAACAAACTGTCATGAGAATAAAGAACGACAATGATTTTTTAAAAAGATGTTATAAATATTATGTGTAAATTTAATGAAAGTATAGGTTGTCATGGTTGTATAGGACAAAAAAAAGGATTATAAAATTTCTTCCATAACCAATTATAATTGTTCAAAATGTATCAAAATTCATGTACATATATTATTTCATTAATATTCGTTGGATGCTAATTTTCATTGATTTCTTGGGTACAAGCAAACCATGAATTCAAATTTTCTAAAGGAATGTATGCATACCACAAAATCAAATATCCAGGAGTATGCAAATTTTTCTCAAACTACGAAAATTGGTACCCTCAAAATAAATGAATCCACATTAGTAAATATATGACCTGTCTAAACCCTAACTATAAACATTAAACTGATGAAAGATAACTTAATGCAAAATTTGTAGAGTTTGTTTCACATTCTTAACATCCTGATATGGTCACTTCATATATCTTGGCCTCCTTTGTTGCCTTGCCTGCTGGTCTAGTACATCCTATGTAGAGTTGTCCTGTTTGGGTGAATGCAAGAGAATATGGGTAGAGTATGTTTATGTCACTTGTTTTATAACATGTCATCAGCAGGCCAGCATTGTTCAGGAGATGAAGTGTATGAGTATCCATATCAGCTACAATAACATTGTCTTTAGGTGTTGTCACTATGTCTATTGGAGAGAATGGTATATCCTTGTTGATATCTGTATCTCCTGTATAGATATTGATGACATCACCACCCTGTCCTAACACTACTACTCTATATCTGTCAGCACTTACTTCATCCAACACATGTATATTCCCATTACTGGTACTGGTGATACTCCTGGGATAGGTAAATATAGGTTGTTTATGTTGATCATGTTCATACACTCTCTCATGGTCTCCATTCTGATTCATCAGTATTACAACTCTTCTTCCTGTATTAGCACCTCCTACTAGAACTTTATTGTCACTGGAGATATGAATTGCTGTAGGAAGGAATGGTGACACATTATATACCGAGTCTGTAAGTGTACCTGTATTATTACTGATTTGTTTTAGTCTTGTTCCCCCTATAGATATAAGTAGATTGTTTGATTCAGTAATAGCCATACCATAGACCTTGGTATTAAAGCTGGATAGAATGTTCAGTTTGGTTCCTTCAGGTATTACTCTCTGTAATACTTTATCTGTGTCACTAAATATCCACAGTGAATCATCATGGCAATAAGAAATTAAACCTACTGTAGACAGTTCAGTCTGATATTGTTTATTGATGTTTAGTTCTACAACAGTAGGTTGTCCCACATCTTTAATGTTTACTACTTGGTGATTCTCTGTGTTTTTTAAGTTTGGATGTACTTTTTCTTTGCAATGATTACACAGTAATTTACTACAGTCAATACACTTCCACTTTATTGGTCTGTCATTGTCACATATTCCACATTTAGCTGGGGCTTGACTTCTTATAACAGACTGAGAGAACGCCATTTTAGATTAAGATATATGACATATTTTCTTCCTGGTTTGTACCTATACACAATACTACGTGGATAATTTATATGATTTCGTGGGTTACGGAAGACTATCATGTTTAGTCAAGTTGTTTAAATACCCAATTGTAGGTACGATTTGTTTGAACATTTAAATTATATTGATTATTATATATTACCTGGCTATCAATAGTTTCAGTTGATTTTTAATGTTTTCTTGTGTCTCCATTGTAGAACTTTTGCTTGAATAATTTTTAACTGTAGTACTTAATTTCATATTCTATTGAAATAAAAATAAATTAAATATATACACTGGGAAGAGATACATAGTAGAAAAGATTTACTCCCTTTTTTCACTAAAATAGAGAAATAGTGTTATACAATGTATAATATATAACAAGAAAAAAAGATGAAAACAATCATGTTGTCAATATTTGGGAAATGGTTTTATATTAACATGATTAAACTGTAGTGTTCATTACATGCTCAGTGAATAGACAGGTCCTAGTATGCCTGTCAAATTAGCAATATAAAACATTTGATTGTACATGTTAATCAATTTAAATTCACACTATGTCATTAGCAATTTTGAAGTCACAAATTTGCTGCCTGCATATATAAATATGCCAATTATTATTCAAGATTAAATCCATTCATTTGACAGTTCATCTTTCTAATAAGTTTCCAAATAAACACTTAAAGTCAATTCATATAAAAAAAATTCAAGGGAAGCTGTATAATTATGAATTATGAGTAATGATTTAGATTTATTGCTTTATTATATAAGACTCAGTAATATTTTACATGTTTTTATATAAGTATATACTATATTGGGTCATTCTTTCTGGAATATTTTGTATATAACTATAGGGCCTGCATTTCAGTAAATGATATAAATGTATTAAAATGGGTACATTTTCAAGCAAAATTGCACCCTGTACCAAAAACAATTTTAAGATCTTATTCATAGTTTATATTCTTCTCTTCAATATTGAAAAGGTAACATACACCAAGGTGAGCAACACAGGCTTTTTTAAAACAGCTTCTTGTTTATTTCTTAAGTAAAAAAGGTAATTTTTTAAAAATTAAATCAAATTTGAATCAGATGGTTCAGTTTTGTATATTAATTTGTATAATGCATCATAAATCCTGTATTTTTTGCTATAGGAAGAAGATACAGACCCAGCTCAAGATGTCAGAAGTACTTACCACAGATATGGATAGAGATGCTCTCAATAATAATGGTTTTAGGTAACGTTTATTTTTATGCACCATGTGTGGGCATTATGTTTTCTGTCCGTCCGTCTGTTTGACTTGTAGTGCTTCAGGTTAAAGTATTTGGTCAGGGTAGAATTCGATGAAGTTGAAGTCCAATCAACTTGAAACTTTGTATACATATTCCCTAGTACATGATCATTTTGGGACTGGCATGAAAATACACATATTAAAATTTGCTGTTACAAAATATTAGAAATTATTATAAATTAAGGAATGTATCTCCCTCATGCAAAGCTCTGATTCCTTTCAAGGATTTGGCTATACTTTTTGACCTTTTGGATTATAGCTCTTCATGTTTTATATAAGCTTTGGATTTCAAATATTTTGGCCACAAGCATCACTGAAGAGACATGTATTGTCGAAATGCGCATCTGGTGCAAGAAAATTGGTACCGTTAATTTTATTAATGCCATATTAGAGTTTTTACCCTAATTTTACTGTCCACTAATGGAGAAAATGATAATGCAATTGCATTGGCTCATCCATGTACTATGAGCAC
This sequence comes from Mytilus trossulus, assembly GCF_036588685.1. Classification (NCBI taxonomy): domain Eukaryota; kingdom Metazoa; phylum Mollusca; class Bivalvia; order Mytilida; family Mytilidae; genus Mytilus; species Mytilus trossulus. The sequence continues at coordinate 63,472,504 of NC_086376.1, read as the reverse complement.
ATTCTTGTTCAAATTATGTTTTCTACCTTTTATTTCATGTTAACAAGCTGAGGTTAATCATATTCTTCCAGTTTGTAGAGTAAATAAAATTAAACAAGGCTAAATCAAATCTTACAAAATATAAATATAACTTTGTAAATGTAAACCAGAATATTTAAGCCAAACAAAAAAATGTGTGTTTCCTTTTACATCTTTGAAGGAAGGTGAGATTATTTTGTTTTATATTTTTAGCTCACCTGGCCCAAAGGGCCAAGTGAGCTTTTCACATCACTTGGCGCCTGTTGTCCGGCGTCCTTCGTCCCTCGTCTGTAAACTTTTAGAAAAAATCTTCTCCTCTGAAACTACTAGGCCAAATTTAACCAAACTTAGCCACAATAGAGACAAACTGTAAACAGCAAAAATGTTCATCAAAGTAAGATCTACAAATAAGTCAACATGACCAAAACGGTCAATTGACCCCCTAAGGAGTTATTGCCCTTTATAGTCAATTTTTAACAATTTTTGTAAATCTTGGAAATCTTTTAGAAAAATCTTCTCCTCTGAAACTACTGGGCCAAATTTAACCACACTTAGCCACAATCATCATTGGTGTATCTAGTTTGAAAATTGTGTCCCGTGACCCGGCATACCAACCAAGATGGCCGCCATGGCTAAAAATAGAACATAGGTTTAAAATGCAGTTTTTTGCTTATAACTCAAAACCCAAAGCATTTAGAGCAAATCTGAGAGACTTAAATTGTTTATCAGGTCAAGATCTATCAGCCTTAAAATTTTCAGATGAATCGGACAACCTGTTGTTAGATTGCTGCACCTGAATTGATAATTTTAAGGAAATTTTGCTGTTTTTTTTGTTATTATCTTGAATATAATTATAGATAAAGATCTAGATAAACTGTAAAGAGCAAAAATGTTCAGCAAAGCAAGATCTACAAATAAGTCAACATGACCAAAATGGTCAATTGACTCCATAAGGAGTTATGGCCCTTTTAGTCAATTTCGTAAAATTTGTAAATTTGCAGTTACATTTCCACTGAAGCTATAGGGCCAAGTTCATTATAGATAGAGATAATTGTAAGCCGCAAAAATGTTTAGAAAAGTAAGATCTACAAACACATCCCCATCACCAAAACACAATTTTGTCATAAATCCTTCAGTCTCCTTTGTTTAATATTTACATAGACCAAGGTGAGCGACACAGGCTCTTTGGAGCCTCTAGTTTTATGCCCCATTTAAGGGCATAATGTTGTCTGGTCTGAGCATCCATTCGTTTGTCCGTCCGCCTGTCCTTCTGTCTGTCCCGTTTCAGGGTAAAGTTTTTGGTCGAGGTATTTTTTGATGAACTTGAAGTCCAATCCACTTGAAACTTAGTACACATGTTCCTTAGGATATGATCTTTCTAGTTGTAATGCCAAATTCAAAATTTTATACCATTTTCACCTGTCAACTGAACGTAGAAAATGATAGTGAGGATGGGGCATCCGTGTATTTAGGACACATTCTTGTTTACATTGAGTATAGGGAGAGGCATTCTGACTTAATCAGTGCTTATTTAAAAATGACCAAAAAAAACTTTTAGCTTAAAAAATAAGGTGGGTACTGTAATGTGAAACACATCTTTTTTGGGGTGCCTAATGTGTTGAATGTTGGCAGTATACAGAAGAAGGAATTGACTGTGAGACTTTATTAGTTTTACAATGTAAATTCTTCATGAATCTTCTGTCTTCAATCAAGAAGTTTTAAAAACCTTCCTTGCATCAAGTTGCATGCATTATGAAAAATATTTGATGGCTTGCCAACATTCAGAAACCCTTTGTTGAAACCTTTACAACAAAATTGATATACTAATTGTCAAATATTAAACATTAATAAAATTATGAACGGGAGGGAGGGTAGAGGGTTTACAAATAAGGAGAATCACATTAGCCACGCCACATTATTTATGTATTTGCCTGTCCCAAGTCAGGAGCCTGTAAATTCAGTGGTTGTCGTTTGTTCAGGGTTTCCCCTGGGTCAATTATTTTTTTCGCCACCTCTTTCGCCAAAACAATATATTTTTCGCCACTTTATTATTTTTTTCGCCAAATATATTTTTCTTGTAAAATTTTCTTTTTTTTTCAGCCCTCCTCCCTCCCCTAAATAAGAAGTGTTTTTTACAACAAAACGAAGAATCTTATCACTTGGAATTGATCCCTCGTGTAAGGTGTAGTCATTACATTGAAGGGTTACTCTCATGCCAACCTTTTTTCATAACGACAGTTTTCTTTTCTAGACCATCGTAAATAAGTAAAACTTTATGCTTGAAACACGTGTGTTACCGAAACGACTTTGAAGTACCCATTCAAATCAATGATCTATATGAAAGTTAAATGATAAAGTTTTAAATCAGAGACATTTCTAGCTTTTAAACATTTTTCGTCATAACAACAATTTTCTTTTCAAAAGAAGGAGAGAGCGTAAATTTGCTTCAAACACGTGTGTCCCAAAGCAGTAAATAAATCCCTTTTGTGACATGTGCAGAAGCCATATGCATTTAACCACATCATTTTGTCAAATCATACAATCAACACCTTTATTAATTAGTCCTTTGATGTCGATAGCTATAAATGCAATCAGCTGATTATTGATTTTCTGTCAAAATGTTAACGAGTTCAAGGTGAATTCCGAGTATTGTCTGATAGGTAAAGTCAGAGAAACCCGAAAAAAGTAAATAAACAAGATGGCTGAAAATAAATCGTTATATATATTTCTTTCGCCAAATTCTTTCGCCAATGACGAATTTTAATCGCCACAATTATTATTTTTTCGCAAATTGCGAAAATGGCGACCGCCAGCGGAAACCCTGCGTTCGTTTATGTGTTACATATTTGTTTTTCGTTCATTTTTTTACATAAAGAAGGTCGTTAGTTTTCTCGTTTGAATATTTTTACATTGTCTTATCAGGGACTTTTATAGCTGACTATGCAGTATTGGCTTTGCTCATTGTTGAAGGCCGTACGGTGACCTATAGTTGTTAATGTCTGTGTCATTTTGGTATTTTGTGGATAGTTGTCTCATTGGCAATCATACCACATCTTCTTTTTTATATGTACATGTATATACTAATTGTCAAACGTGTGTGTCAAATAGTGAACAGTAATACAATTTCAGTATTTTCTATTTTTCAGGTTATCTGTAATATCATCAACAGTAGTGTTACTGGAACAATTTTCTGCAGTTTATGATAATTACCCATCATACTTAGAAATATTTTCACCAATCAAATGTCAATGTGGTAAACTTCCTGTCAATAATTACCCAGAATCCTTGCAGAAACAAATACAGAGACTTGAAAATAATATTACAGATGGGATGGAAACTCAACGAAAGCCATTAGTCATGCAGAAAAAGAAACCACCACCACTGAAAATGTTTGAACCCAAAATAGAAGAAGTGTATGTTATTTAAGATCATTGATTAAAGAATTAGAAATATATTTTTACTGAGATTTGAAAATATATAATACAGTAAATTTTGTAGGTTTGGTAATATAAAGAATGTCAGCAATTAACAATGCAAACTATCAAATTCAAAAAAATTATTCGGTTCATTCTTTTAATTAACATAACATATCATTTTGGTATATCCATTGTTTTTTTGTTTTTTTGTTTGATATATATTTGAGCATTTGATTTTCCAATGTGATAATAGATTTTCTATTTTGAAATTTCCTTGAAGTTCCATAATTTTACTGTATTTCCTTTATTGAGTATATTTGTATTTGTTTCACTTTCCAAATGTTCAAAGTGAGACTTGACTCATCCATTAAATTTATCTTCTAGGTTTGATGATAGAAAGAAAAGGAAGGGAGGATCGAAAGAAATAAATGAAAAACAGAAACTTGTACATAAATACAAAAAGGAGATGAAGGGAGCCATTAGAGAATTAAGAAAAGATTCCTATATGATAGCTCAAGTACAGTTCCAGGAACAAAAAGAAAAGTAAGCATCATTCTTTGTACTCACTCCTACTGTGTAATTGTTATTATCAATGGGGTACAAAATATAGTGGTTATAATGGAAGTATGAATTCAAATGTTCAACCAAATACCAATTTACTATGAATTTGTTTAATGAAATTTGCAAAATCACATATATTTTAAGTTCACATGGACTAAGGTATCTAGTGAAATTTTCTCATTAAATATAAATGCATTGTTTCTGCAATCCAGCCTTGTGGTTTGTTTTTTTCCTCATATTCAGATCATTTCCTCTAATTAATGTGTTTAAACTTGGCCACAATCATAAGTTGGGTACTGTGGATTCATTTATTTTCGTGGGTACCAATTTTCGTGGATTAAAGAAATCTTGCATGTTCATGGACATTTAATTTCGTGGTTTTGTTGAATTCTGCATACCAGGCTATACAAAATTTGTTATTCGTTGAACATTTAATTTCGTGGTTAGACTCTACCCACGGAAGCCACGAAAATTGGTATCCAACGAATAATAATGAATCCACAGTATTTAGTTTACAAAATTGTCTGATGTCCCATCACGAAGGGAGGGTAGTAGAGGTCCTGATCCTAAAATTGCGAGCTTTAAAACACCAGATCCCGAAATCCCATGCTTGAATACACCAAATCCCGAGGTCCCAATGTTCGAAAAAAAAAATCCGGGATCCCGGAAGGGTCAATCTAGAAATCCTGAGGTTAAAAACACCCAATCCTGAAGTCCTGGTAAAGGTCCTATCCCCCTCATTACGCCAACCTAAAATGCTGACTTGGCTTAAAAATAGAATATAGGAATAAAATGAAAAAGTTTGTCTATTCCTTTGAAAACTATTATATAGGAAATGAGACATAGGCAAAAATGTTGAGAATGTTGAGCTTTATCTATTGAACATTTAATTATTGACAATCTCCTGTAGTAGTTATTACCTTTAAATGATGAATTTTACCTTCTTTCTCATTAATACCAACAATCTTGAAAAATGTAAAAGGTAAAAATAAACTTCAAATCAACTAAGTGATTAGCAAGACATTATCTACAAATAAGTAGAATTTAGCAAAAATAGTATTTGTACTCTTTGTAGGAATAATTGCCCTAGATGTTTATTTTAAGAGAGAAACTTATGCTAGAAAAAGACTATTTTTTATAGAAGGATATTTTATATTTTATTTTCACAGGGATGATGAGAGAAAGAGGAAGGTGAAACAGTTATATGGATTGCTAGCCAATCAAGAAGGAGATTACAGAGCAATGAAAAGAAATAAAAGCCACAATGAGAATAAAGAAAAATAAATATCTCCTTAGTTATTGAACATTGTTATTTATTTCTCTAGTTTATAAAGTAAAGGGAAATTATCTACATGACAGCTCACTTAGTACTAGACTCAAATGTTGAATACCAAAGGCTTACACTGTATATCTGGCTAATTCTAAGTACCAGTAAGTTTCTTTTCTACATCTAGAAAAAAAGTGTGTATTGATAAAGTTAAAAAAAGCTAGCAAAAAGGTCAGTTGTTCTAGCTCAGTTTAATGTTCCTAACTTCATATTCATAAATAATGCCAGATCAATATCATGAGAGCATATTTGAGATAAAAGTTTTTTTTATTTATTAGTATCTTGGTAGTTAGGTGTAAAATGTAGCTAAATATAATTCCTTCCAATATTTACATGAGCATAGAGCATGACATGATATACATTATGTCAATTCTAATATTATGGGAATAACTCTATCATGTCATTATTTCCATTCTAATAAACCACTTTGGTTGTATTTTGGAAGTGTGTTCACCTTCAAACCTTGGAGGTTGTGGGTTTGAACCTGGACGGGTCATACCAAAGGCTTTTATAGTATATGCTGCTTCTCTAGTAGCATTGGGCATTAAGAAGTAAGAGTAACGACTGGTTGGTTCTAAATCAGGTTAATGTGTCCTTGTAAGGTGCCATGTCTTACTGTTAACGTTTGAACATTGTAAACTAGTATGTTAAAAATAGGCTTCAGCATGTCTAGTACAAAGCAGGATAAACATTCATTTTAACATTTATAATAATTTGACGCTTGACATTAAGCAGCCATCTATCATTATTATCATCCATTCTAATAGGAAAATGTAAAACTTCTTTTCTCAAAAGCTGACCTATAATACACGTTTTAAATCAGCCATTTAGATTTGATGACGCCAAAATGTTAGAAAGCGTTCACCGATTAATGATATCTTTTCAATTGAAATGTCAATCACATGCAGTATTGAATAAGAACATAGTTTTTGTCAAGTCCTGCAGAAAGCTTGATGTGGGGTATCTGGTGGATGTGGCCATGGAGGTGTTAATTAACTTTAATATTTCAGAAGGTAAAAGTTTGATCTTTTGAAATGTAAATTTTTCACTTATGAATGAAAGAATAACTATATTTAGTTTGTGCATACCTCACACGGTCCTCATGTCATACAGATTTTCTATGACCAAGACCTCGTTTCATGGATCAGCGAACAAGGTTTAGTTTTCATTTGCACGTTCATATCGCAAAAACTATAAGCGATAGGTTTACCATATTGTGTGTGTGTAATGATTGTTAGGCGTACTGGCAGGTCTCATCTTACTTTGGCCATGCAATCAAATTTTATCGGTTTAAGTTAAGTTTTGGTGTTTTGTTTTTATCTAATAATTTATGTAATAGGTCTGCTATATTTGTTGTATGCAAATTATTCACGTTGTAATTGTCAGACTGGCAGGCTATATTTTGACCTTGACCTCATTTTCACGGTGCATTGCTTAGTGTAATGTGCTTGTATTTCAGGTCTAAAAAGTCGACAATATTTGGTGCATGAAATGACTACGGTTTATATGTCTGCCTGGCAGGTATCATCTGACCTCGGCCTAATATCCATTCTCAATGGTCAATGTTAAGTTTTCCTGGATTGTGTTCTTGTGTGTATAAAGCAAACGAAAAAATTCATAATAAAATATAACATTGAAACACAAATGCTAGGTAAATCAGGACCTAGATCATTAGTTTGGTACCTTTAATAACTATTAGCATGTCGAAAAGTATTATTGTGTTGTTTATTTGTGTATTACTCTTACTTGAATGTTCTTGCATTTACTAGTACTTGTACCGTATTCCTGTCATGTATTGTTGCCATTTTAATATTATATAATATTGCAATAAAAGCGGACAGTTTGGTTAGCCACAAAACCAGGTTCAACCCACCATTTTTTTCTCAAAATGTCCTGTACAAAGTCAGGAAAATGGCAGTTGTTATCTTACAGTTCTTTTTTGTGTGCTACATTGGCCTTTTTTTTTTTTTGTTGCACTTTAGTGAATCTGTTATATCTTTGTTGTTTTCCTGTTATAGTTGAAGTATTTCCCTCGGTTTTAGTTTGTAACCCGGATTTCTTTTCTCTATACCGATTTATGACTTTCAAACAGCTGTATACTACTGTTGCCTTTATTTAGAATGGAATTGCCAGCAAAAACATCAGTTTTTCTTTTACATCATGAAGTACTTGTGAAACGTTATATTTTAAAGTGTTTTCATATGAGAATTGCAAACATGACTGGCTCTAACTGTTGGATGCTAGGTGTATACATCACCTTAATCCAATTATCTGTGGTTGGTTAGACCTGTAAGATTATACTATTAAAACTAAGTCAAGTCAAATAAATTTACAAATTATTTGTGGTCAATTAGTATCCTAGTTTTCTGTGGACATATTATATACATTTACAATCAAATGTAAATCCATAATGAATTAAATTTCACCATATATCAATTTTATATACTCAACTTAAAAACCTACATTATGAAGGTTTATTTCCAGTGATGAAAACAAATATATAAACATTTATGGTTTTTATGTTTTGTTGCTCTATAAGTTCTTCTATATGAACATTAATTTGACGGTCACTTTTATGTACTAGAATTTGACTTTGACGAAATGCTTACGAATAAAGGAATATAGTGTTAGCATAATTGAAAACGTTAGTTTTCCATACTTTTATTACTAGTAGTTGTTTAGAAATAATACTGATAACAGTTTTAGAAGAACATGTGTTGTGCACAATACAATTCAAAGGCCTCAAATTTGTGATCCATTTCCCATCTTGAACATTGATTACGTTCTTAATCTATGACATACCCAACATTATAAGTATACAAAGTCACACTAATGTAATAAGAAGAAGAGGAGGATAGTATCATGTATATATTTCTTTTGATTAACTATTTCTATATAAATAGGCCACTTTTGTTGTTCACTTGCTACTATTGAATTATCTGTGAGGAGGATTCCGAGGCTGTCAATGTTACCTAAAAATGAAAAAGATTAATTATAGTTTTGGCGGGGTCCACATAGAAAGTGTAGTATTGACTTAAACGCTAGTTCACATAGAAAGTGTAATATTGACTTATACGCTAGTTCACATAGAAAGTGTAGTATTGACTTATACGCTAGTTCACATAGAAAGTGTAATATTGACTTATACGCTAGTTCACATAGAAAGTGTAATATTGACTTATACGCTAGTTCACATAGAAAGTGTAGTATTGACTTATACGCTAGTTCACATAGAAAGTGTAGTATTGACTTATACGCTAGTTCACATAGAAAGTGTAGTATTGACTTAAACGCTAGTTCACATAGAAAGTGTAATATTTACTCATACGCTAGTTCACATAGAAAGTGTAGTATTTACTCATACGCTAGTTCACATAGAAAGTGTAGTATTGACTTAAACGCTAGTTCACATAGAAAGTGTAATATTGACTCATACGCTAGTTCACATAGAAAGTGTAGTATTGACTTATACGCTAGTTCACATAGAAAGTGTAGTATTGACTTATACGTAAGTTCACATAGAAAGTGTAGTATTGACTTATACGCTAGTTCACATAGAAAGAGTAGTATTGACTTATACGCTAGTTCACATAGAAAATGAAGTATTGACACATGCATATGATATTTCACACAGACATTATTTAAATCCCACTTGTTAGATTAATAACTTTTAAAAGTAAACAAATAATTTTAGGGCTGAAAATATCACTAAAAAGACCCAACAATTTTGAGATTCAAGTCTTGTTAAACAATAACTTACTAGTATTTTAAAATTAACAGATTTTGTTATCAAATATGGCATGCGATGCATGTGCTAAATTAACAAATAGACACTTCCTGTATATGAATATCGTCTTAGTGAATTGAATTTGTCATACATTCGTGCACCAATTTGTGATTTGCGGATCAAGATTGCTTGATCAGTATATAGTTCAGTTAATTGTAATTAAATGCTATACGATTTCTTCTTATAATTTCAGTGTATTTATTTATCGGTTTTGTTTTTAAACGGTTTGTTCCAGAAGCTATCAACTTTCTGCATGGCCTGTTAGATCTAGCTTCAAAGCACGACCCCCAAAAAAGTAAGTTTACAATGTAATTACACCTTATGTAAGAATCCTTGGTTTTGATTGGTTGATATACAGTGTATTTTTCACCAATTCACTGTTACCAAATGAATATCGTTCATTTTTTAACGCCGCCGTGGTATTTGCCAAAATGATATGCCTTTTTTACCCTCACTGCCGTGGTATTTGCCAAAAAATACTATATCTGACTGGACGCTTGTAACGTCACGATCATCAATGCGTTTTTGAACATTAACATTCGGTGTAATTAAACAGATATATCATGTTCTTGAGGGTATTTGCGAAAAATACCAGTCTTGAGAATGAATTTCCCTCGCCTTACGGCTCGTGAAATTTAACATTCTCTCGACTGGTATTCCTTAACATGATATATCTGTTTATGATTTCACTGTAGTGCAGAGTTTAATTAAAACTTGTTTCACGAATATGACATCTAGGATATTCTGACAAATGAACACTACTTTGATATTAACAAAACATTTAGATTATGATAAAATATATTCTCTAATTCTATGGAAATTTATCCCTTTTCGAACCCATTGTATAAAAAAATTTAATCAACGTGTGGTTGCTGGTGATCTCAGAAGATCATTGGATGATTTTAAGGGTCATGACCTTTTTGGCTGACTGGATGAACCAAAATATGATAACAGGTGTTAATGAAATTGACAACTTCGTGCAATGTGAAAGGCACTCGAAGGGGATTTTCGGTAAACAAAAAAAGAAAATGTCTTTTTAATCATTAGAGAAACAGATTCTTACATAGTTACTCGTGGATTATCGGATTTATCCAATCGAGATAGTTAAATTATAAATTTTAAAGTACTCGCCGAGGCGGCTCGAACTTTAAAATTGATAATTTAACTATCTCGATTGGATAAATCCGATAATCCACTGGTATCAATGTAAGAATCTATATGTAACACAGTTAAAAGAAGTATAAATGTATATAAAACATAATACATTGATCTCATCATTCTATGAATCCTATCCAATCCGTAAATATATCAAGAAATTTATCAATGAAATATATACGTGCAGATATTTGAATGGAACAATGATGTTTGTTTGTTACCATACTTGTCAAGAAAATATCGTAGCTTGTGCATGAATCTAGTATCTTTTCTCAAAATATCAATGATGTCATTCAAAAGTAAAATTAAAAATTTGAGTTCTCTTCCTTTGTCCATGACTACGATATCATCTCCAACTTCCAATTCATAGTATTGCCTTCCAATGCTTTATACAAGGCAATGTTTAATTTATAGGTCCCACTGGTAAATGAAAATAAATGTTATTATTTAGCACTTACATGCTTCAAAAACAACTTGAACTGTTTGAGGGCTTATGAATTTTACACTGTAATGATTCATTGTACAATATATTCCTGATAAATGTATATTTACACTCAACATTAATTGTACTTTGAGGAAAGAATGTAATGTCAATCATATATTATTTATAATTTTCAATTGATCTTTTCATTTCATAAAACATTTTAAAATTATTTGAATTCATCTCTAATTTTCATTCACAAAAAAAACTACAAGTTTCTTAAAATGAAAAAAAAAAGTAATATTTGCTTTTTTAAGGCAACTCTAGACACACATTTTCTCAGTGCTGATATTGCTTAACAATAGTCATAGAAATAGTTTTATTATATACTTTGTTTTACAGTTAAACCAGTGTTCCTCCATTTAAACCTATTTGTAAATTATCAACTTCCTGGAGATAAAGAAACCAGTCAAGTAAGTTTGATATAAAAATAGTGACATGTTATCAACATCTGGTTTTACCGGAAATCAGCAAGTCTTTGAGATAAATCCATAATAGACCATGTATAGTTACTGTAGTTACTAATTCTAGGTGATCACACGTTTATTTTCGTTGGAAATAATCCATATTTATTAATTCCCAGGTGATCAGTGATCGGAATAATGTGTGTATTTGCTTTGAAAATATACATATTTAGTCATTCTTGGTGATTTTTACCCTTGCTTTGGAATTAGATATCCATATTAAGTAATCAAATTTAATGTTGATTTCCTTAAATGTGCATATCTACAAGAAATTCTTATAAGTTTTCTCCAGTAGCTACAAGGGTTATGAATCATTGAACTTTGGAATCTGTTGATATTTTGTTTGCCCATTGACAATGTTTTGGGTGTAGGGGAGTGTGAACACAAATATTCTTCATTTTGCTTTGAAAATAGTCATATCTATTATATCCTGGTGATAATGTTATCTGATGACTTCTCTAAATTACATGACATTAGAGAAAATAAAAAGCCTTGTTGTACATAAATTTGACCATTAGTTTTTGTCTCGCCTTGACAGAGTCAAAAAGCGTGACATAGGTATGCTGTTTCTGGCGTATGCGACGGCGACGGCGTCAACCATGTATTAGTTTGTGATTAGCTCAGTTTTATGGGGAACCACTAGTGGTTTGTCAAGGATAATTGGTATGCAGATGTATTACCATTGCCACATCTCATTGCCATGGAGATTATTTGGCTCCGCCCCCTCAGTCATGGTCTATCGACTTTGAATGGTTTGCTTACTTTACATGTATTAGTTTGTGATTAGGTCAGTTTATGGAGATCCACTTGTGGTACGTCAATGATAATTGGTATGCAGATGTATTACCATTGCCACATCTCATTGCCATGGAGATTTTTTGGCTCCGCCCTCAGTCATGGTCTATTGACTTTGAATGGTTTGCTTACTTTACATGTATTACTTTGTGATTTTCATAATAAGTCAATGGTATGTGGTATGTAGTTGTATTAGCATTGACACATCTGATTTACATGGAGATTGTTTAACCATGTAACTCAGTCATGGTTCATTGACTTTGAATATTTGCATAACTTGTGTAAGATGTTAAGGTATTGCTATTTTGATTTCAACATTTTCATAATCAAAATTACAAAAAGGCGAGACATATCTCTGTGATAACATTTTATCTTGTTTTAATTGTTCTACATTTGTCATTTCGGGACCTTTTTTAGCTGACTATGTGGTATGAACTTTGCTCATGTTTACTTAAAGGCCGTACAGTAACCTATAGTTGTTTGCGTTGTTTTGTCTCTTGTGGAGAGTTGTTTCATTGGCAATCATACAACATCTTCTTTTTTATATTTCATTATTTCTGTCCATAGCAATCGAGCATTGTTTGTGTTAGTAAGGATGTTTTCTTCTGACATTTGTGTCATAAAGTGTTGTTTGACATAAGTCCATTGTCCTTGAGCTCATTTTCATGTTTCAGCGACTGCTTGTAAAACATTTATGTTATTTCGGTCTTGTGCATTTCTTACTTATTATGAGTAATATGATAACTATATCTGTTGTATGGGTTCTTTTTTAGGTCTATATTTCTGTTTTACGGGTTCACCTGACCTTACACTCATCTCACAAATCAGTGAAATTACAACAGTAATCAAGGTTAATTTTAGTGATCTAAGATACTAGAAGAAACATTTAAACTATATTTGGTGTATTAAATAATTGTACTTTGTAAATGTCTGACTGGCACTTTTCCACCCCTAACACCATTTTCATGTTCATTGATCAATTTTAATTTTTGCTGATATCTAGTCTATTTTAGGACACTATAAGTAAAAGGTCAACTATAATTGGGAAATATGATTCATCTGACCTTGATCTCATTTTTATGCTTTGTTGGTTTTTTTTCATATACTATAAGTAATAGTATAAAAAAGAAGATGCGGTATGATTGCCAATGAGACAACTATCCACAAAAGACCAAAATGACACAAACGTTAACAACTATAGGTCACCGTACGGCCTTCAACAATGAGCAAAGCCCATACCGCATAGTCAGCTATAAAAGGCCCCGATAAGACAATGTAAAACAATTCAAACGAGAAAACTAACGTCCTCATTTAAGTAAAAAAGGTCTACTTTATTTTTGTATGTAATGATATCAAGGTATATATGTGAGCCAAGGCTCCTTGTTAAAAACCATGTTTTGGTCCATAGTGGTTTACTTTAACAAATTGTGACATAGATGGAGAGTTGTCTCACTCATACCACATCTTCTTATATCTATATATGTCCGTCTGGCTTTATCTGATTTATCTAAACTTGCAATCATTTTTATAAATATTTTCATGTCTTCTCATCAAACTCTATGAACAATAGCTCAACTATATTTGGTGTATGGAATATTGTAAGCATAACATGTCTGTCTGGCAGGTAACATTAAATAATAAGCAATAGTTCAACACTATTTGGAGTCTTGAATGATAGTTATGTGTACAGCGTACAGCAGTGTACATTACCATGTACTATTTTTTATGGTTTATGTATCAACGTAAAGTTTTTATATTTCTGTTTGGTATATTACTGTTTGGCATTCATACATCATAAAAAGAAGATGTGGTATGAAGATGTGGTATAATTTCTGTTTGTTTTGTTACTGTAAGGTCAACTATATTTGGTTGATGGAATGATTTCATGTTGTCTGCCATTTCCACATGAACCATCTGACCTTGATAATATTTCATAGTTCATTGGTCAGTGTTCAATTTTCGAAATTAGTGCCGTTTCTTAGATATAATAAGCAATAGTTTAACATTTATATACCTTATCTTCGTGAATAGTAGGGTTTAAAGGTGTTTATGTCTGTCGTGCATTTTTCATCTGACCATGAACTCGTTTACAATTATTATAGATATTTAATGCTCACTGTTTTTGAAAATTGAAGTAAAGCTTCATGTTACGCACTAAAACCATCAATTCTATCATTATAATAAAAGAGGGACGAAAGATACCAAAGAGACAGTCAAACTCATAAATCTAAAGCAAACTGACAACGCCATGACTATAAATGAAAATTACAAACAGGAAACAATAGTACATATGACACAACATAGAAAACTAAAGATTAAACAACACGAACTCCACCAAAAAGTAGGGGTGATCTCAGGTGCTCCGGAAGGATAAGCAGTCCAGACATTTCAGCGTGTACATTCTTGTTATAGAGTGTTCTTATGTTGTACTGTTACACCACTCTCCCAGGTTAAGGGAGATTTGGCATGCAGCCAAACATGATTAAAACTTCCCACATGCTGTTTTTGTCTGTCCTATATGGCAGGAGCATGTTATTCAGTGGTTTTTGTTTGTTGCCTTTTTTATATGTATTATTCGTTCATTGTTTTGTGATTTATGCAGCCGTTAGTTTTTCCGTTTGAATAGTTTTACATCTATCATTTATGTGTTTGCTCAAGGTTGAAGGTCGTATGATTACACATAGTACATGTAATGGATTGAGGTTGCCTGATAATTGACATTACATTTTGTACTCGTCATTAAAAACAAAGTATGTCGATTTCTTTACTTATTACTTCAATTTTAAAACAATGGATAAATATTTGACATTAATTATTGGGATCTATAGCGTACTAAATTATAATCCTGGTACCGTTGATAACTATATATAGAAAAGATGATAGAGTAATATGTATATTATATCAGTATGTGAGTTCTTATTTTTACAATATTTACCAAACACTATTGTTGGCATTACTAAAAACCTTAAATCCAAATAAACTGCTACTAAACCATCATCTGACATTTGGAATTTTGTTGGGTATTTTTACAGTCCTGACCAAAATGCTTTACTGCACCATGTCTTTATAAAATTAACATCTAAAACAAATTATCATGAAGGTAAATAATTACAATGATTTTTTTTAAGTATGTTAACAAAAACAAATCATGTAAATATATTGTAAATTATGACATATCTAACCTTTGAAAATAAACTTTAAATTAGTGAAAGATAACATTGTGCATATTGTGAAGATTTTGTTTCACATTAAAATCCTGATATGGTCACTTCGTATATCTTAGCCTCATTTTTAGTACTACCTGCTGATCTACCACATCCTATGTAGAGTTGTCCTATTGGAGTGAATGCAAGAGAACATGGGTAGCGTATGTTTATGTCACTTGTTTTATAATATGTCATCAGCAGGCCAGCGTTGTTCATAATATGAAGTGTATGGGTATGCATATCAGCTACAATAACATTGTCTTTTGGTGTTGTCACTATGTCTGTTGGTCTGAATGGTTTGTCCTTGTTTATTTCTGTTTCTCCTGTATAGATATTGATGATATCACCTCCCTGCCCTAACACTACCAATCTATATCTGTCGTCACTTTTTTTACCATCCACCACATGAATATTCCCATTTCTAGTACTGGTAATTTTTCTGAGATAGGTGAATAAAGGTTGTTTATGTTGATCATGTTCATACACTTTCTCGTGGTCTCCATTCTGATTCATAAGTATTACAGCTCTTCTTACTTCTGTACCACCTGCTACAAGAACGTTATTGTCACTGGTGATATGAACTGCTGTAGAAATGAATGGTGACACATTATATACTGAGTCTGTAAGTGTACCTGTATTACTGATTTGTTTTAGTTTCATTCCATCTGTAGATATAAGTAGATTATTTGATTGAGTAACAGTCATATCATAGACCTTGGTATTAAAGCTGGATAGTATGTTCAGTTTGGTTCCTTCAGGTTTTACTCTCTGTAATACTTTATCTGCACCATTACTTATCCACAGTGAATCATCATGACTATAAGATATATTTTCTACTACAGGTTGTTCTGTCTGATATTGTTTATTGATGTTTAACTGTACAACAGTAGGTTGTCCCACATCTTTAATGTTTACTACCTGATGATTCTCTTTGTCTTTTAAGTTTGGATGAATTTTTTCTTTGCAATGATTACACAATAACTTACTACAGTCAATACACTTCCACTTGATTGGTCGGTCATTGTCACATATTCCACATTTGGCTGAGGCTTGACTTCTTATAGCAGATTGAGAGTCAGAGAATGCCATGTTAGATTAATTGATATGACGTATTTTCTTCCTGGTTTGTATATATAAAAATACTACTACTTTGGTAAGTTATATAGTTGGTGGGTCATGGGAGACTATCCTGTTTATATTCAAGGTTTTTAAATATACAAGTGAAGGTGCGATTTGTTTGAACATTTAAATTATAATGATTATTATAGATTACAAGGCTACAATAGATTCAGTTGATTTTAACTATTTTCATTTTTCTCCATTATTAAACTATTTCTTGATTTATTTTTAACTGTGGTTCTTCAAAATTCATATTTTATTGTAATAAAAATTAATAAGAATGCATACACTGGGAATTGAATCAAAAGTATAGAACATGTAAATAAAGCCAACATTAGTATACCGCTGTTCAAAACTCATCAATCCATGGACAAAAACAAAATCGGGGTAACAAACTAAAACTGAGGGAAACGCATTAAAAATAAGAGGAGAACAACGACACCACATTAAAATGTAACACACACAGAAACGGAATAAACATTAGACAAATTCTATGAGAATAACAAATATAACATAAAAACCAGATATATGTACATGAATTTAGGATAGATAAGTACAGTGACACGTCTTATAGTAATGTGAATTTACACTCAAAAATAAGAGAAAACAAAATACACAACGGAACACAACAGCAAAATGTAACACACACAGAAACGAACTATAATATAACAATGGCCATATTCCGGACTTGGTACAGGACATTTTTAAAGGAAATAAATGTAGTCAAAGAACTTGAAATTGGTTATATGAATTGAATTTATATTCAATTAAAGATTTCTTGCTGTTGTGCAATACACTGTGCTGTTGCTCAATAAATCTGTTGTCTGAATATCAACAAATAAAGTTAAATTTATTCTCAATGTCATATTAGAAATTAAAGAAAATCAAAATGGAGCTTACATCAAAAAGTAAAATCACAAAAATACTGAACTCAGAGGAAAATCAATTTGGAAAATCCATAATCACATGTCAAAATCAAAAAACAAAACGCATCAAAAACGAATGGACAAGAACTGTCATATTCCTGACTTGGTACAGGCATTTTCAAATGTAGAAAATGGTGGATTAAACCTGGTTCTAAAGCGCTAACCCTCTCACTTTAATAACAGTCTCATCAAATTCCGCTACATTTACATGATGCGTTAAATAAACAGTCACAATTAATAAAATAGTCAAAATATGGGTACATCAGTCATCATCGTATAACAATTTTAAAAGGAACAAAAAAACATCTACTATCTACGAACACATGGATTGATTTGAGTGTCTGACGTCAGAAAAATTATATACGTCACATAAATTTGTCTTTCAATGTGCATACAAACAATTTTAAAATTTACATAGGCAATGTACGCATACAGGGGAAAAAAATCAAAAGTATGTAAGAATAAATTACAGAAATAGACCGAGATTCAAACTAGTCCAAAAGTTATACATAGAATTTATGAGAATCCAAAACTTTTAAAAGGAACAATTTAACAGGACACAAAAACATCTACTATCTACGAACACATGGATTGATTCGAGTGTCTGACGTCAGAAAAATTATATACGTCACATAAATTTGTCGTTCAATGTGCATACAAACAATTTTAAAATTTACATAGGCAATGTACGCATACAGGGTCAAAAAATCAAAAGATTGTTAGAATAAATTACAGAAATAGACCGAGATTCAAACTAGTCCAAAAGTTATACATAGAATTTATGAGAATCCAAAACTTTTAAAAGGAACAATTTAACAGGACACAAAAACATCTACTATCTACGAACACATGGATTGATTTGAGTGTCTGACGTCAGAAAAATTATATACGTCACATAAATTTGTATTTCAATGTGCATACAAACAATTTTAAAATTTACATAGGCAATGTACGTATACAGTGTTAAAAAATCAAAAGTATGTAAGAATAAATTACAGAAATAGACCGAGATTCAAACTAGTCCAAAAGTTATACATAGAATTTATGAGAATCCAAAACTTTTAAAAGGAACAATTTAACAGGACACAAAAACATCTACTATCTACGAACACATGGATTGATTTGAGTGTCTGACGTATACTAGAACACAATTAAGAGCTTGATTGAAAGTATGTAACCAGTTGTCTGGAGAATTTCAGGTATCAAACTGAATCATAGGCACTTGGAGACAGAACAATTATTTTAAGCCCTCTCCCTTTTGTCACAGGAAGCCCGATCTAGGGATCGTAACCCAGAGGCAGCGGTGTAAGCTAACTTCTTAAAAGCTTTATATTGTAGAAGATTGAAGACCTTGATGCATCATCCTTTGTATATATATGCCTTATGTTATGAAGTTTCCGTCTGTCATATGTTCGTTGTCCGTGACCTCATTTTCATGGTTCAGTGACCCCTTGAAAAGATCCTAATGCCTGTCGGACAGGTTTCACTTGACCTCCACCTGATTTCATGGACCAGTGAACCAGGTTAATTTTAGGTGGTCAAGTCCTTATCTCAGATACTGTAATATGTATACTGCATTTGGTGTATGGACGGATTGTAAGGTTTACATGTCCATCTGGCAGGTGTCATCTAAACCATGACCTCATTTTCATGGTTCAGAGGTTAAAGTTAAAGATTAAATTTTGTGTTTTGGTCTGTTTTCCTTATACTGTATGCAATAGGTCCACTATACTTGGTGTATAGAAATATTTCTTGATGTACTTGCCAGTCCGCTGGTTTTATTTGACCTTGATCCGATTTTCACGGTTCATTGCTCAGTGTTAATAATGTTTTAGTGTGTATTTCTTAAACAATAAACAGTAGGTCAACTATATTTTTGGCTCACCTGGCCCAAAGCTTTTCTCATCACTTGGTATTCGTCGTCCATCATCTTTAACATTTACAAAAATCTACTCCTCTGAAACTACTGGGCCAAATTAAACCAAAATTTAATTAAAAGATTCTACATCTAGGAAAAAGGTATGTTTTTATCCAGTTTAGAAAAGTTCGCACGAAGGACAGTTCTTCTAGCTAAGTTTAATGATCCTAAATTCATATTCACAAATTATGCCTAATCAATATAATGAGTGCATATTTGAGTTAAAAAGTTGACACTTTTTTTTTTAACATTTTTGTTTTTATTCATCAATATCATGATAGTGATGTGTAAAATGCTGCAAAATGTAATGCCCTTCCATGTTTCAATGAGCATACACCTTGACAGGATACAATTATTTCTAATAATAATAATAGAATTAATTCTATCATATCATTATTTCAATTCCAATAAACCGCCTCGACTGTATTGTGGCAGTGAGTTCGTCTCAAGTCTTGCAGGTTGTTGGTTTGAACCTGACCTGGTGAAACCAAATACTTTTAAATTGGTATTTGCTGCTTCTCTAGCAGCAAGGGATATTAAGGTGTAAGCGTAGATTAATGTATCCTCCTGTTGACTTTTAAACCTTGGAAAACTAGCATGTTAAAAATCTGCTTCAGCGTATCAATCTAGTACAAGGCAAGATAAATATTCATTTAAATATTAAAACGTTCTCATCCTGAATGTGCATAATAATTTGCAGTTTCTCATTAAGCCGTCATTCATCACTAAAATCATCGATTCTAATAGGAAAATTTATAACTTCTCTTCTCAAAAGCTGACCTATAATAAACGTTTCAAAATCAGCCATTTATATTTGATGAAGCCAATGCAAGATGATAGAAAAACTGTTTGACAATATTTTACAATTGAAATATCAATCGCATGCAGTCCACCATGTCTAATTTGAATAAGAACATGGTTTTTGTCAAGGCTGTTGCAGAAAGCTTGATGTTGGGTAGTGATCTGGTGGACGTGGCCACGGAGTTGTTAATTAACTTTAATATTTCAGAAGGTAAAAGTCTTCTTTGCTTCATACTGTATGTTTTAATGCCTAATGTTATGATTTGCCCATCTGTCATATGTCCGTTGTGACCTCATTTTTATTGTTCGTTGACTATGAAAATAAAGTTTAGATCTTTTGTAATGTCAATTTCTCACTTTTGATTGAAAGGATAACTATATTAGTTTGAACATACCTCGCACGGTCCTCATGTTGTCATACAGTTTTCCTTTGACCAAGACCTCATTTTATGGATAAGTTAACAAGTTTAGTTTTCATAGGCAAGTTCATATCTCAGATACTATAAGGATATGTTTACCCTATTTTGCGTATGTAATGATTGTATGGCGTACTGGCAGGTGTCATCTCACCTTTCCCCTGTTTCCAAGTTTCAGCGGTCAAAGTTTAGGTTTGGTGTTTTGGTCTATTTTTCTAATATTGTATCTGCTACATTTGTTGTAAGCAAATAATTTACGATGTAATTGTCAGACTGGTAGGTTATATTTTGACCTTGACCACGTTTTCACGGTTCATTGCTATATGTAATGTGCTTGTATTTTGGTCTAAAAAGTAGACAATATTTGGTGTCTTTACTAAGGTTTATATGTCTGTCTGGCAAGTATTATCTGACCTTGACCTCATATCCATTCTCAATGGTCAATGTTAAGTTTTCCTGGTAAAGTTTGATTTTGGATATTCTTATTCTATTTTTTTTTATACTAGAATTTATTCTCTATTTTGTATTTCTTCAACTCATTCAATATATATGCATTTTTGATATCAAAGAATACAATCTGTGTCAGCTCTTATATTAACATCCCCCTCCCCATACAAAAAAAATAAAATAAAAAAATAAAGACAGAAAAAAGTCATTGACTTGTACTCATATACGATAAAATTGATATCAAAATATTTTAATTATCATTGATGCAACATAGATATTCAGGGGGAGGGGTTAAAGGGGTCCTGCTCCCGAAATCCTGAGGTCCCGAAAATAGATAAATCTAAATCCCGATATCCCAAACTTCGAATAAAGAATAAAGAATTGCCCGGATCCCGAAACCTGAGTTTAAAAATACCCGATCCCGGATTCCCGAGAAAGGTCCTATCCCCCTCTATTCTATTCGTACATGTATTTTTATGAAAAATTATATATTAAGTGACATACATTTGTATTTTGTTGTTATTATGTCTTCCCGACAATATCTGGAAATCATATAAAAACAGTGTGATTTCTATAGGATGCACACCCACTGTCCAATTGTAATGTGCGTCTAGTTGTGTTACACAATAATATTCAATTAAGTATGAATTATCTTTCTTGTATCATAAAATTAATTGTTGAAATGGTTCCCATTTGGGTTTTTTATATTTTTTTCACATATTGCAGGAGAACTGTGAAAAGGGGACGATAGTTTTCCATAATATGATATTTTTTTTAATTTCTTTAGTGCAATCTTAAAACAAGGTAACAGTGAGTTCAATCTACAAGAGAACATATGGACGGTGAAAATAATTCCAGAGATATCTATAACAATATCTGATCCTAAGAGGATGTTTTTTGTTTTTTTTATATCAGAAGCTCATAATTGCAATCTGAATGTAATATATCAACTAGTTGAAGCCAAAAACATTTGACAATTCTTAAAACAATCCCCAAAAATATGTTCTATTAACTCTTACGGTTCATTGCAAAAACTACATGGGTGTGTTTTTTTAAGTTTACACTTTAATAGAAGATCATTTGAGTGTGCTAAAAAAAAGTGTGCAGAGTTTTGTATTGAAAAATCAGTTTATTATACACAAAAAAACAATTGAAAGGATGCATAGAAAGACCCCAGTGCCCTATTTCCATATGCAAAATTTCTTTCCATTTATTTAGTGATTTTATGGGAGTTTCATGATAAGTAGACAAAAATAATTTGTGAAAAATATGGGTATGATTTCAACTCTATTTGGTTAATGGTATGGTGTACATGTTGTCTGGCACTTGTAGGGCACACCTTTTTGGAATTTGGGGTCCTCAATGCTCTTCAACTTTGTACTTGTTTGGCTATATAACTATTTTAACCTGGACGTCACTGATGAGTCTTATGAAGACGAAACGCGCGTCTGGCGTATTGCATGATAACCCTGGTACCTTTGATAACTATTGACACTTTAACTGGCCTTGGCCTTATTTTCTTAGATCATTTATTTTTGGTGTTCAAAATTCGTAACTTGGTCTGTATCTAAGATACATCAATCAGTAGGTTAACTATATATGGTATATTGTTGTAAAACCTTCATAATACACACTAAAAACATAAATTTTTTCATGATAATTAAAGCAGGCAAAATACTTTAGCATATTCTTGATAAAGATTGTTCTTATTTTGTACTGTAACAGTACTGTCCCGTGTTTGGGGAGAGATAACATGCCTGAAATCTTTCCCATTCTGTTTGTTTCTATCCCATATCATGAACATTGTTATCTAGCGCTTGTCGTTACTTGCTGTATCGTGCTTGTTTTACGTTCCATGTGTGTTAAGGCTATTAGTTTTCCTATTGAATAGTTTTACATTTTTCATTTATGTACCTTTAAAATATCTACGGAAATTTGTATGTTTACCAATAGTCTCTTAAATATGACATTTTGTCTTTGGTGGCTAGTTTTCTTATTGGCAATTATGCCACATCCTTTTATTTTTATTAGAAAACTGTGTCTCATCATGTTGATATAACAAAACCAAAACATGTATGTCAATTAATCTACTTATAAGTTCGATTTTTAAAGAATGGATAAATATGTGAGATTGATTATTGCGATTTCAAGAAAAGATTATGGAGATTTATGTATTAAAAATCAAATTGCAAGTTCTTATTATTGCAATAACTAACTAACACTCGCATTGTACACATTATTAAAAACCTTGAATTAATTTTTTTTAATTTGCAGTATGTCTTTGTGATCTTCTGTTGTAGGGTTGATGTTTAATTAATAGTTTCCTCAAGCGTCCTTTTATCCAAATTGATTTCACTGTCTTCAAACCCTTATCATATAATAATATATGTTTAGTATTTTTTACCAAAATTACATGACTGTACCTTGTCTCCATAAAGTCAACAATCACAACAAACTGCCATTGAGATAACTTAAATACAACAATAGCTTTTTTTAAAGATGCTATATAAGTAAATTAAATGAAAATATAGATTACATAGGACAAAACAAATTGGAATATTTCTCCTATAAAAAAAAATATTAAAAAAAGCACTACAAACATTTATCATTTAATTATGTTTAAGGACATTTTTTACCTATATAACCCGTGACCATAAACTTTAAATTGATGAATAATACTTTATTCCGAAAGCAATACAGCTTATAGGATACATATACACAATTTTACACCAATATTGAAAGTAACATTATGCAAACTGTAAATCACATTAACATCCTGATATGGTCACTTCATATATCTTGGCATCCTTTTTTGTACCATGTGATGATCTATTACATCCTATGTAGAGTTGACCTGTTGGAGAAAATGCAAGAGAAAGTTGGTATTTTATGTTTATGTCACTTGTTTTATAAAATGCCATCGGCAGGTCAGCATTGTTCAGGATATGAAGTGTGTTGGTACTTGGATCAGCTACAATAACATTGTCTCTAGGTGTTGTCACTATGTCTCCAGGATAGAATTGTATATCCTTGTTGATCTCTCTGTCTCCTGTATATGTATTGATTATATCACCACCTTGTCCTAACACTGCTACTTTGCCTCTGGCACCACTAACTGCATCCAACACATGAATATTGCCATTACTGGTAGTTGTTATACTCCCTGGATAGGAAAATATAGGTTGTTTATGTTGATCATGTTCATACTCTCTCTCATGGTCTCCATTCTGATTCATTAGTATTACAACTCTTCTTCCTTATTTAGGGAAGTCTCTATTAATACCCCCTACTAGAATTTTGTTTTTACTGGTGATATGGACTGCAACGGGTACTAATTGTGACACATTATATAATGTGTCCGAAAGTGTACCTGTATTACTGATTTCTCCAAGTCTTGATTCCCCAGTTGATATAAGTAGATTATTTGATTGAGTAACAGCCATATCAAAGACCCGAATATGAAAGCTTGATAGTATGTTCAACTTGGTTCCATCAGGTTTCACTTTCTGTAATACTTCATCTTTGTAACTACACATCCACAGTGAATCCCCATGATTATGATATATATGACCTACTACGGATAGTTCAGACTGATATTGCTTATTAATGTTAAGTTCTACAACAGTCTTTTGTCCCACGTCTTTGATGTTTACTACTTGATGATTCTCTGTGTTTTTTAATTCTGGATGCACTTCTTCTTTACAATGGTCACACAGGAATTTATTACAGTCAATACACTTCCACTTGATTGGTCGGTCAGTTTCACATATTCCACATTTGGCTGGAGCTTGACTTCTTATTACAGACTGTGAGAACGCCATTGTT
Source organism: Mytilus trossulus (assembly GCF_036588685.1). Lineage (NCBI taxonomy): Eukaryota > Metazoa > Mollusca > Bivalvia > Mytilida > Mytilidae > Mytilus > Mytilus trossulus. The sequence goes on along the minus strand of NC_086376.1, from coordinate 63,447,842 downwards.
GATAAATTTATATGACATAATTTCTTCCTATAAATAATACCTTTTTGTTATATTTAGTTATGAATTGGTAATTCATTGGAGACTGTCGTTTGATATCAAGGTTTTTAAATCCCAAATTGTAGGTATGATTTGATTGAGATTTTAAATTATATTCATTATTATAGAAAACTAGGCTAGAAGTTGATTTACAATACTTTCATTCGTCTCCATTTTAAATCCCTTTCTAAATGATTTTTTTTTCTGTTGTACTTTAAAATTTATATTTTATTGTTGATACAAATGAATTAGAATACATACATAGGGGATAGAATCTAAAGCAGAGAGATTTACCTGCTTTTTTCCAGCAAAATATAAGGATATACAAAGAAATGGTGATTTACAATAGAAAATAACAACAACAAAAATTGAAGAAAATATATTGTTCACAATTTTTGGAACTGGCATTATATTAGCTGCAGTGTTTATTGCATGCTCATTTAATATACAGGTCCTAGTATGCCTGTCAACTTAGCAAAACAAAACATTTAATTATACGTTGTTATCAATATTGAGATTCAAACTTTTCCAATAGCAATTTTTGGGTCATGTATTGGCGGCATGCATAAAAGAGGAACGAAAGATACCAGAGGGATAACGAGAGAGTTCCCAAATTGCACCTATTATGACAGTTTTTGAACCTACGTTCATTTATAAATGCTTCAGACAAAAGGTTTCATTATGTGTTTATTTCGTAGATGTATCATAATGTACTATAAAATTATGATTTCACCAATTTAATTTTAATTCCATATTGAATCATAGAAAAATTGATCTGAACCGAACTCCAAATCATCAATGATTCTGTAATGAGAAGAATCCAAATTGTATCCACGCTTAAATTCAAATCGTCAAAAGTCGAATAACAGAGATTATGTTTAATATCTTCAAATATTTTGAACAATTTGATAGTAGTCAATGCTTACTCTTCATTTTTTTTATAATGGATACTTCTAACATATTGTATTTGCTACTTTTCAAACAGATGACGTTTGATGACGTCGCATGGCCACGTTTCCGTATATTTTGCTTTTTCAGTAAACACTCCATCTGTTGATAAATACTGTAAACGAATTGTGTATATCTAAATATGTTTACCTATGTTGAAAGACGTGCATAGTATCAAATCATAAAAATACAAACTGCTCTCTTTTTAGCTAAATAGGTGCTCTTTGGGTACTCGGTGCAATTTAAGTACCGTAACGTTATGTCTTTTAAAACCAGAATTTAATATAAGGTAGTCCTATTGTGATATGTTCATATGAACTGTTCTAATGGCAAATAAACTGGTTTTGATAATGTTTAAGTAGATTTTGTATAAGTATATGGAATTTTGGTTATAAATCTACATGTATTTCTATATTGAAACGGGATTATATGCTTTGTCTTTTGGGCAATTTTCTTAGTAATAAAATAAGATGAGGTGCTTGGCGTATGGCATTGTTGTCTAAAAATTTTCAGATTAATCAGGCAACCGCTGTGGGTTGCTGCCCCTGAATTGTTAAATTTAAGAAAATTTTACTATTTTTGGTTATTATCTTGAATATTATTATAGATAGAGATAAACTATAAAGAGCAATAATGTAAAGCAAAATTAGATCTACAAATAAGTCATCATGAACAAAATGGTCAATGGACACCGAAGGAGTAATTGACCTTTACAGTCAATTTAAAAAAAAATAAACAATTTTGTCAATTTTTGTCAATGTTTTCAAAATAATGTCCTCTCAAACTAATGGGCCAAATTCGTTATAAATAGAGATAATTGTAAACAGCAAAAATGTTTAGTGAACCAAGATCAACAAACACATCACCAAAACACATCACCAAAACACAATTTCGTCATAAATTCTATTCTTGTCTATAATGTGTGTCCTTTGTTTAATATGTACATAGACCAATGTGAGCGACACAGGCTCTTTATGGCCTCAAGTTTTCAAATTGTGTCTGATAAACCAGCCTGCCAAACATATTTGGCATAGGGGCTTAATTCAAGTTTTGTATATTATCTTGAAAAAAGCTATAGATAGAGTAAATCTGACAGCAGCAGAAATGTGTAGAATGTTTTAATAGGTACCAATTCGCAACCTTATTTAGTTAACTTCTTAATGTAGGTAAACTTATATCATAAACCTGTATGTTCTGTTATAGGGAGAAATTAAAGACCCAGCTTAAGATGTCAGAGGCAGAGCTTTTAAATAAAATCTTATGTTACTGTTTTGTAGTGTAAACAAAATAAAACATAAAATAAAGGCAACGGATACTGCTGTTCGAAATTCATAAATGGATTGAGAAAAAAACAAATCCTGGTTTCAGACTTAAGCTGAGGGAAACACATCAAATATAAGAGAACTACGACACAACAAAAAAAACACTAAAAGGTAACACGCACATTAACTAACTATACTATAACAATGGCCATTTTCCTGAATTGGTACAGTACATTTTAAGAAAAAAAATGGTGGGTTGAACCTGGTTTTGATGCTAGCTAAAGCTCCTGCTTTAATGGAAATGTTAAATATAACATTAAAATGACAACATTACATTACAGATCTTACAAAATACAAATACTATATTTTAAATGTATACAGAATATTTTTCATGTTTAATGTGGGCAGTATACGGCAGCAGAATTTTGGAAGTCTATTGGATACCAAATTCCTGTGTAAAAGTGAGCCACGAATTGTACATGCAAGCTTTCCTTCATCCAGGAAAAATTGGTACAAATGAAAATAAATGGATCCATATTACATCAATTGACAAGTACCATAAACACAACTGTCTAAAGAACACTAAAAAGGGACAAAGGAGGAAAGACATTTAGAGACTATGTCTATCCCAATCTGCCAAAAGGTATTACGTTTAAACCATTTTTGTTAAAATCTACCTTTGGACCTGAAAATATCCTTCAAATAAGTTGATACACAACGTAAAGTGTATTACTCATTAACAGTTTTATTTTAATAGTGTTTTCGTAAACAAATTACAAATTGCTGGCTCCAACTGATTACTGTTAAGCTAATACATCACCATCATCTCCATCATCCAATTATCTGTGGTTGATTTGATCTGGTAAATTATAATATAATATTTACTATGGTCGAGTCCATGAAATTTACCAATTATCGGTGATCAATTGAATTGTTTGTTGTTTGGTATTTAAAGTATTAAATTTATTTTTTTAAATTGTTTACAATATTTGTTATAAAATCTTATTTTCTAACAATTTGAATAAATGTATGCATTAACAAAGACTTTTATCATTACCCATAAAAAATTTGATTTCAATAATGGAATATATCATTTATAAATTATCAACTTCAATCCGAATTGAAAGACAAGTAATGATACTTGCGGTAATCCACATTGAAAAACTAGTATTGATACTTGCGGTAATCCACATTGAAAGACTAGTATTGATACTTGCGGTAATCCACATTGAAAGACTAGTATTGATACTTGCGGTAATCCACATTGAAAGACTAGTATTGATACTTGCGGTAATCCACATTAGATGTGTAGTATTGACAATAAAGGTAGTTCACCTGAGTCACATAGAAAGATTAGTGTGGGTACTAACGATAGTTCACGTAGAAACTTTAATGTGGATAGTCATACTTACGGTATTTCACACAGAAAGTTGAGTCTATTCTGACAGTCATTGTCATTCCATTTAAAGTTAGTAGAAAATTCGAACTCCACACAATTTTCTTTGCCTTGACTATTACTTGGTTGTCCTGATTGCCAATTAGTGAAGACAAATTGGTCACTACCATGTGTCCATACCCATATTCCCTCTGTCTGAATATCGGATCCTCCTAACCAGAACTTTCCAGGTGTGAATGCATCTAAATTAATTGAAACATCCAAAGGTTATTTAATATTTTTCTCAATAAAATTGACTATCTCTTTTTGGAAAATTGACAAATCCATTCGTTTAGGCCTATTTGAATTATACCTTTTGTTTCCATTACCTGCTACATTATTTTAGTTTAGATTGGTAGGCACATATTTTAATTCTTATAAATTCAATTCATATCACCAATTTAAACTTTGTTGACTACAGTTATTTTGTGTCAGAAACCTATTATGTGTCAATTGTTTAATGATAATCCAAATTCAGACCAGTATTAAACGCGAGAATCCATTTTTGCCCAACTGTTCAGGGTTGGATCTCTGCGGTCGTATCTAGCTGCACTCAGCGACGCAATTTTTTTATTTATTATTTACTTGAATCTGTTTGGGAGTCTAGATTTTACAAATATTATTATGAAATTCGATTTGCTGTCAATCTGACAGCCTTTTGTTGAAACTCTAATTGAATTCCGCATTTCTGACCTATGTCAATGGGGTTTAAGTTATCCTGAAATATCAGAGTTTTTATTATATTCTAAATCAAATTGTGTAGAAGGAGATTCAAAATCAAATTGTGAAGAAGTTTTACTTTTGGCTTTGTTTTTAAGTCGGTCAAAATTAGGGTGCAAAATTAAACTTTAATTGATTTAAAAATGCTGAATCTAACAGAGATTTGTTTATTGAATTTTCCTTCTTAAATTTTAAATTGGTAAAACGATGCATCACAAATTTATCAAATAATTAGCATTTTAATTAAGATATATCGATCCAATTCAATTGTAGTTTAAACATTACCCATTTACACTAGCTTAAAAACACTTTCCTCCATATTGGCATTCCTGTTCAAAGGGAAATAACTCAAATCACAATCCAATGATCTAGATTCACCTTCGATATCATTTGTAACCTAAGTGAACATTTTGGTGGATAAAGAAAAATTGTAAGTAAAAAAAAACCACACGCTCTTTAAAGTATCTAGTTCTTTTTAAACCATGAATCCATGTCTTCATAGATGTAATTAGATTACTTGCCTTTCCCTAACCTTGCTAAGTAGCTCGCAACGTAAAGTTGTTCTTGGTCAGTATCGATGTTAGCCAAATACCCACCGTAAACTTTGCATATCATCTAAAATATAGAAACTTTTGTAATCGGTACGATTTTTTTCCAGTAAATTTACAATAATAACTATAAAATGTTTAATAACTTGATATACTTAGGTTTTTCTACCCAACACATAGATCATTATCTGCCAACCAGGGTTTCCGCTGGCGGTCGCCATTTTCGCAATTTGCGAAAAAATAATAATTGTGGCGATAAAAATTCGTCATTTGCGAAAGAATTTGGCGAAAGAAATATATACAACGATTTATTTCCCTCCATCTTGTTTATTTACTTTTTCCGAGTTTCTCGGACTTTACCCGATCAGACAATACTCGGAATTCACCTTGACCTCATTAAGATTTTGACAGAAAATCAATAATAAGCTGATTGCATTTTATAGCTATCGATAACAAAGGACTAATTAATAAAGGTGTTGATTGAATTGTTTGACAAAATGATATGGTTAAATGGCTTCCGTTAACTGTCACATACAGAATTTATTTACAGCTTTGCGACGCACGTGTTTGAAGCAAACTTTTGACGTCTCCTCTCCTTTCAAAGATAGTTAAGAAAAGAAAGATGTTGTTGTGACGAAAAATGTTCAAAAGCAAGAAAAATCTCACATTAATAACTTAATTATCCTGTGACTTTAATACTACTCTCGAGTCGTTTGAGTGACACACGTGATTCAAGCATAGTTTTTTTTTACGTCTCACCTTTTTCACTAACGATGGTCAAGAAAAGAAAACTTTCGTTATGAAGAAATATATCAAAAAGGTTAGGAACAACCCCTCGAATGAGAGTAACGCTTCAAGGTAATGATTACACATGAAATGAGGGATCAATTTCATGTGATGAAAGCTTTTGTTTTGTTGTAAAAATCACTTCTTAGTACAAAGGGGCACATCAGTATTTTTCTTTTAAAGAAACTTGCCCTACAAACTATACTGGTATTATATGATAAAAACATGTCCATTAACTTGTTATATTCCAGGACTTACATCTTCTTTATTGATAAAAGAACAGTGGCACCTTTTGAGTTTGAGAGAATAATCATAGACACAATGGGAAAAAAACATCTTATTTAAGGGAGGGGGGGTTAGAAAAAAAGGTTAATTTTAAACAAAAAATATATTTATGTTACTTGGCGAAAAAAATAATAAAGTGGCGAAAAATATATTGTTTTGGCGAAAAAGGTGGCGAAAAAAATAATTGACCCAGGGGAAACCCTGCTGCCAACTGTCACATTTTGCTGGGGATTTCCCACATGGAGGCTCCCAATTGAAAAATTTTAATTAGCAATTGTGTCTTCAATTTAAAACAAAACAATCAAGTTTACCATTGAAATAGCATTGTAAAAGTATGAAGAAGCAAATACACAACATAATTTTTTTTATATTTGATGGCCCCTTAAAAGATTTTATAGGACTTCACAGCCATCTTGCAAGTAAAACTCTCATGTGTATTTAGAAATATTGGCATGTATGTTAGATTTTTATGGAGTCTTATGAACAACTTTTCGAAAATTTTGATTTTAAATGCATTTTTACTTTTTTGATTTTGTCTCCGAAATATTTTGGTGCGAGCGCTACTTATGAGTCTTATGTACAAGAAAAGGGTGCCTAACGTAAACATTATGAACTCGGTATATTTAGTGAGTTTTCATCACTTTTAAATTTTCTAAGACAAAAAGCTTTGTTCTTGTGATTTCTTACCAAAGTTATCATTGTGTTTTAATATACGTATGATTTTACTACATTGGACAATAGTGTGAATAACGTCACTATAGTATTCATTTTACTTAGTGGTTGACTTATATATATAGATCAGCTTTAACTTTTCTAAGATCAAAAGCTTTGTTCTTGTGTGATTTCTTGCCAAAGTTATCATTGTGTTTTAATATACGTCTGATTTTACTACATTCGACAATAGTGTGAATAACGTCACTATAGTATTCTTTTTTACTTAGTGGTTGACTTGTATATATATATATCAGCTTATTTTTCTCCTTGGGTTCAATTCTTGCTGAATACACTATCATGTTTTACTTTACACAGTAATGACACTATTATATATAAATTTAGAAATAATATTATAGACCTTTTTATGTGAATTTTATAGCGTTACTTACTACAATGAATTCTACTTCCTTTTTTCTGTTTGTTTATACAAATCCGTGCACAGTGTCTTCTGTTTTGTGGTGTTACACTTTTGCTTCCGGTATGGGTGAAGGTTAGTACCTATTAAAATGTTTAAACCCGCTACATCTGTTTGCTCGTGTTCTAAGTCGGGAAACTATTATTCAGTGGTTGTCGTTTGTTGTTGTGGTTCATAAGTGTTTCTCGTTTCTTGTTTTTTTCTAAATTTTATAAAGATTAGACCGTTGTTTTTTCTGTTTGAATGGTTTTACGCTAGTAACTTTTAAGGCCCTTTATATCTAGCCTTTCGTTGTGAGCCACAGCTCTGGTTTTGAAGGCCGTACATTTACCTCTAATGGTTGACTTTTAAAACGTGTGCCTTGGATGGAGAGTTGTCTCATTGACACTCATACCACATCCACTTATATATACAGTGTTACAGGTTTAAACCGTTAACTTCATAAGCATTTAATTTCAATAAAAAGTAATGACAAAAGGTCTTTGAAAACAAAGCATAAAGCGGTACACTAATTGAAAGTCTGCACATGTATTGTTTAAAAAGTCACACGACTACAAAATTTCACACAGCTTTCTATAAAGTTGAACGTCTAAGTCTAAATAGGTTTTTATCCCCCCTTCCCAGTTGTACCCTTTGCTAAGATAAGTGTGTTTGGAACTGTTATTCAGGGGGGAGGTATGGAAAAAAAAAGTATTGTGTAAAAGATATTTTTATATACACTTACTGATGCTTCAGCCCACGTAGCTCTAATTCCAAATTCTTTATAGCATGATTCTTTGTGGACTAGAAATCCATCCGGGCAATCTCCATATGCTACAAGTAAAATGGTGTACAATATATATTTTGTTCTGATATCACATTGTACAATGACAATGACACAATAGAAGCTCAAAGTATTGTGTACGAACCGATTTCTTGATGTTATCAAAGAAACAAAAAAAATATTATTTTTATTCAATAGAAGACTTGATTTAATGGATGCCGTATTAATATTATATCTGATTTCCTGTTGAATTATAGATGGTAGACTTACCGATACTGATTATATTCACCACTAAACAAACCAGTAGTCTGTAGACAGAAGACATTTCTTAAATCTTATCTTTCAAACTAAATACTGTTGAAGGTCAACATAGGTCACAGTATCTGGTCTGACATATTTTTGAAACTAGCTAAAGAAAGTTGTTCATGTATAGTAGGAACGAAAACTAAAAGTTTAATGTTAGAAAGAGCGGACTTGTTTCTACTGATATTCACGAATTGTTCATTTTCTCTTTTTACCCAACATCAACAATATTTGAGGTTTGAAATTAAATTTTGTTCTAAACATTTTATATATTTGAATTTGTTAGAGTTTAAGTCACGTAGAATACTCTTCAACTTCGTACTTTTTCTGTGCTTTTTAACTTTTTTTATTAGAGTGTCACTGATAAGTCTTTTGAAGACGAAACGCGCGTCTGGCGCATGTACAAAATTTCGATCGACGAGTTTATTTACAACCACTGGCTCGGTGCCACTGATGATGGCGTTTTTATTCTCCGAAGGTATCACCACCTCAGTCGGCAGCACTTCTGTGTTGACATGAATTATCATTGATACGGTCACAATTACAAATAAACTGTTAACAAAACGTTGAATATTTGAAATACTGTGGCTTTTCTACCTAAGAAATAGTTTACCTAAGCCAAATTTGCCAAAACTTTTAGGAACTCTAGGTTCTCAATGCTCTACAAATTCGTACTTCATTCGGTCTTTTTCACTTTTTATGCTTCGATGGACACTGATAAGTATTTTGTAGAATAAACGCCCGTCTGGCGCATATACAAAATTTCAATCCTGTTATCCATGATGAGTTTATTTACAACCACTGGCTCGGTGCCACTGATGATGGAGTTTTTATTCTCCGAAGGTATCACCACCTCAGTCGGCAGCACTTCTGTGTTGACATGAATTATTATTGATACGGTCACAATTACAAATAAACTGTTAACAAAACGTTGAATATTTGAAATACTGTGGCTTTTCTACCTAAGAAATAGTTTACCTAAGCCAAATTTGACAAAACTTTTAGGAACTCTTGGTTTTCAATGCTCTACAAATTCGTACTTCATTCGGTCTTTTTCACTTTTTATGCTTCGATGGACACTGATAAGTATTTTGTAGAATAAACGCCCGTCTGGCGCATATACAAAATTTCAATCCTGTTATCCATGATGAGTTTATTTACAACCACTGGCTCAATGCAACTACTGTTGGAGTTTTTATTTCTCGTGGGTATCACCAGCCCAGTAGTCAGCACTTCTGTGTTCACATGAATTATCATTGATAAAGTCATAATTATAAATAAACTATTTAAAATTATTTGCTAATATGCTTGGTTTATGTGTTATTTTGTGCTTCTTTGTTACATATGTGTTTGGGTTTTTCTTTTTAACTAAGATGATAACACAGTGTTGACTGCTTTATTTATGACATTTTATAACTGTGAATAAAATATGTTAGACATTAGAATGTTTAAAACTCATCATAGATAACATGATTGGAATTTTTTATATGCGCCAGACGCCCGTTTCGTCTACAAAAAAGAAAAATCATAAAAGTTCTGAAATTCGAGGAAAATTCAAAACGGAAAGTCCCTAATCAAATGGCCGCAAAATCAAAAGCTCAAACACATTAAACGAAGGATAACTTCTGCCATATTCCTAACTTGGAACAGGCATTAACTTATGTAGAAAATTATGGATTGAACCTGGTTGAAAAGCTAGCTTAACCTCTCACTTGTGTGACAGGTGCATCAAATTCCATTATATTGACAACAATGCTTTAACAAAACAAAAAGTTGTATATTTTCATTCAATCCTATTTTAGAATATTTATATACAGCAACATGTAATTATATTATTATTTAGAAGCACCAGCAATAGTTTAATTTAATTTCAGCAGACTGTCAAAAGATATTTGTCTATCTTAATACATCGAATTTATCTCCAAATAAGTTAGATGAATATAATAAAATATCAGAGGACGATGGCCACAACTTTGATATAGGCGTTGATGATCTCTTCAAGAATGTATATACTTTTGTATGAATCCATATTCTCTGGTATATGTGGTGTGGAATCAAGGTCGTAATTATTTATTAGCACATAGGATTTTTTTTATATGTGTACTTCATAATACATTTGGTCGTCAAAACTAAATATGATGCAGTTTTTCAAAAATCAAGATCAAAGTCAACCATCATTTTCCATACACAATGAATGGATATAAGATAACAACTAAAATACCTAATCGCCTTTTTTTTTTTTTGCAAAACGGCACGGATTCTGTTTTCTCATTCAATTGTTCATCCAAAAAATCAAAAAAATCCTATAACAAATTGTATCGATAAAGTGAAAGGGGGGTGAATGATGTACTTTTTCGTAATAATTTTTATTACGAGCATCAAAACCATAAAAAAAATCAAAAGAAAATACGATAAAAAATGCTTGCTATAAGATAAATATCTTCCATTGCCAAAAAATTTACAACTAAGTTTTGTACACTTACGGTAGGGTTGGTACACGTCGAAATAACAATGAACACAGACTGATATATGGCTTTAAACCCAAAACAAATGTTATAACATGCATTCCAAGGATTATGAGTCAGCATAGAACATACGAACAACTGTAAAAATTATTTTGGCTTACTAGAATCGGATTAAACTGTGTGAAACTTTTAGATTTTTTATAAGGGTCTTAGTGATACAATATCAGAAATGCACATTCAATTTGCAAATCGTACCAAAAGTCTTACTGAGAAAAAAAATTAGTTCTTTAACTTCTTCTGTCAGGGTGTGCGTTTGAACGTTCTTGCAGGATTCTGATCCTTGACAGGAACATAAGTCGGTACATGCAAGGTTTTGGGCGACACAAACACACGACTTTTTAAATAGTAAATTTCCCGTACACGAACACACGAGATCATGTAGAAAACTGCTGACATGTTTCCTTCAAAGAAGACAGGGCGCAAGGAACCTTTGAATGATTTCCATCCATATTCCAATGGTAGGGGTGGTTTTGCAAGAAAGGAATCATGCCAAATTTGGGTCTAAAATGAGGCATGAAGGATATGCTGTCGAAGCGCCGCTTCAGAGGGAGGCAAGCTGACAAGACTTAAATTCTTGCTCGTAGCAAGCTTAACGCGCAGTTTGTTAATGTCCTGATGGCAAAATGCATAGTTATTCTTTTGACCGTAAAGCCTTGCCACAAACCGTCTAGAGCATATTATGGCAGTCTCTGTGTCGGAATCTCCTAAATTGTATAGATCACTGAAATCAAATGCTGCCTCTTTCAACACTTTAAACACTGACTTTTTATCAATTCCAAATAGGGAAGATGTAGTTTCACACCCAGAGAGAGCATGTACGACAGGATGAACTCTACAAATGATTTCAGGTAGAGAAGAACACAGTTGATGAATTGGCAAAAACCTTCGATTATCTTTTAAAGTATCCATATTTCCCATTTGGACCCACAATTCACTCGTGTTGGTCATCTGCTTGAAAACATGAATACAGAGAACAATGCCATCTGTATCAGATGTTTTGATAACGATCCTGCCTTTACTTCCCATCTCTTTCCATCTTTTGTCTACATGTAAAGCCTGGAGGATCATGCGTGTGTCTGCCTCTTCCTGAGTACTAAACAATTCAGGACGTTCAACGACTTCCTGGTCAGAAATTGCTTTTGCAATTTCAGGATCTTCAATGGAACCTGCCATATAATAAGTATGTCCAGGGAGCACTAATAGAATATTGCTTTTAATGAACTTGACCAGGAAAACACAAAAAAATATAATGAGAGCCTGCTTGTTTTCTTTAACAATAAGAAATATCTTCCAGTCGGGGACATTTCTTCCTTAAATTACTTGAAACACCTGTGCATGAGCAGTGACTTTGGTTCGACGTTCTCTTTCAGTTGACTTAGTGGAGTGTTTTACATCATATCGATCAAAAACATCGGCAACTGAGTGTGCTTTTGTAAACCACCTTGCTAAATAATTGCAATAGGCAAGTGCGAGATCTCCAAAGGTTTTATGTTTGTTTGCATCCATGGACTGAACTATAGCCATACCATCTCTAATGTAAGTTGTCAATGAAGGATCAAAAACTGGCAAATAAAGAACTGGCGAGACTTCATTTTCAAACTGTTTAAATGAATCTGATTTACAAGATTTTCTCATTATTCCATCTTCATGGAACAGAGAAACTGGGAAAGGCCAAATTGGTAGTGAAAGAATACTGTTAATAGTAACATCATCTCTGATATTAGCCAAAACCAGAGCACTCCTGAAAACAATGTCTGGATTGATATGGCCGCTTATAATTTCGCCAGATTTACACTTGAGGGTTGTCTTAGCGTTCATATGTTCAAATGTTTTCAATTTGAACTTGGTTATAGGGCTATAGAAGCTTCCGATTTGGTCTACAGAAAGCGCACCGTTAATAATTTTTTTGTACATATTTTCTCCTTCACCGACAGCAGAAAGCAAAGAATCCTGAACTTCTCTAGTAGCATGCATGCCTGTAGAGATATTGATTATACAAGGAGGGTGGGCATCTATATCAAAGGGATGAGTCATAGTTTGGTTCAAATGGGTAACTATTGCTTGTACTTGTTCTTCGTCTCGCTTCAAAGCTGTTTGTTTGATTTCCTCATGCGAATTGTCACTTTTGCATGTAATACCAGCTCTGTCATTCATTTCATTACTAAAGGACGCTAATGAATGACGAGTCAGTGTCCATCTTATCAGAGCAGATTTCTATTTTGTAATTCCAACGACATCACCTGAATCCTTTGAATCTTTAATGGTAGTTTTTTCAGTGCCCATATCACTCCAAATACCATTTTATGTGCTAATTTTTGTTTGGTAGAAAGTTCTCCTAGTTTAAAAGCTGATTCGATCTCTGCTGGTAGTTCGAGCATATCAAGAATATATATAGACATTCATCTAGAGTAATTTGTACGGTTGGTAATGAAAAAATAGGGCAGCATTTTTTATGAGGACTTCAAATGTGCCGACCAATTACCTTTTCGTTCTGATCGTACATTTGACAACATAATTTGGACGGCAACCAGGAACCTGTCCCAATATTTGAAAGTAGGTGATGTATCGTGTCCCTATTCTTTGAACTTAGAGATAAGAGGTTGTACATGGTCTTCAAACAACTTTTCCAGTCTAGTTTTAATGTCTGGGGCTTGGTCCGTTTGGTCACATATACTTGCATGGAACTCTAATAACACATTCCAAAACGCAGATAGTATCTGATCGAAGTAATTAAAGGTCATACACCAGTGTATAAATGCTGAGATAAAAAGAACTTGTAGGGCTTCAAACACAAGTGTAAACCCTCTGACAGCCCTGTTAAACTCTTTGCCATTTAACATAAGTTCAGCTGTATTTCCAGCATTCACACCAGAATCCACCAACAAATCGTTTCCCGATAGAAGCTAAGAAACACGACAAGCTGTGGAAATCACCAAGTCTGAGCATATGGCGATTAAAAATGTCCGGTTTGGACCATTTGACTTGTTGTGCAATTGCATAGAGTTGCTGGTCAAATGTTTGTATAGCGAAATTCTGTCCAGCTTCATTAGACATGTCAAGACATTTCTTCATGGCAGTATACACTGTGGCCATGTCATTCGGTTTAGAATCTATAATTGAAGGATATGCTTCAACTGTAACATCGGCGACCTTTGTAGACAGAAGACAATTGTACCCTGTCCAGAAAGGAATTCTTTTGTACATTCGCTTTTATTTTGATTGGGAACTCTGTGACATCCCTCGACAAAAGTCTGGAGAACACCCATATCTGGTCAACATCATTACTTTTTTAATATAATCACATAATTGAAGTTATTCAAAAGCATCCGATCTTCGTGGAGGTTCTGATATACATTTTGGTTTAAGGTAAGGAATAGCATCGGTCAATGATGCTGCTGTATCATTTATAGCCAACGATCTCTCAATTCCTCGCTTGATTCGATCTAAACCATAGTCATGAACGCCAGCTGACGTAGTTTGAAATACAGCTTTAGCAAGAAAACAGAATGTGCTTTTTCCATGTATTGTCTCGGCGTTAATGTCAACATTATCGGAACCCTCTTGAATCAATCGATCAGCTTCTGAAATAGGGCGAATACCTCCTGGGATGTATCGATCGCCACTGGTACGACTTATCTCATGGTTTGCAACACAGGTAAGTTATCTTGCAATTCAGTATATGTAACGCAAAACCCATGCGCGTTCAGAATTTCAATAAAAGACGCTTCGACCCAAATGCAAACTCGTGGTAAACTTGAATAGCAAGACTAAGATGAAAAGGTGTCAGGATACTACGACTAGTTGCAACAATACATTCCGTTAAAGCCAAACGTTTCCTCACGCTTTCTGTTTTGATATCAGAAGGAACAGTTCAAGTGCTAAACGCCTTTTCGTCCGTAATCCAACTCAGAAGAATGAATCGGGCATTGATGTGAAACAAGTGAAATAAGGGAACATACGATCTAAAAAAAACCATCACATTTCTGAACGCTTTAAATTTTCCACAATGACGTCTTGACCTACACTTTTAAATTAATATAATGTGCATTATTCACAAATATTTTCATACACCTCAAATTAATACCTGTATTTCTCTTTGACTTGAATTCAGAATTTAGAATTTGAAATCGTAAGCACTAAACAAAAAAAATTGTACAAGTACTAAGTGTTTAAATTCTATAATGTTTAATTGTACTAAGCCGTCTGATAAATACATAAGTCAAACAATGATAGTTACTCGCACTTGAATCCAGAGGACAAAATATATGGGAACAAGAAACCTCTTCAACAAAGGTAAATGAACATAAATTCACAAAATAATAATGAGTGAATTTGTTTTAACAAGTTAAGCTGATCATGCTTAGCTACTGCACCATTAAAGTTAAAACAGATGGGAATACTAGTAAATCATTACTTCCTATGTAATTTTTTGTAATATTTTTTTTTTAAGTCCTACAAATAATTGTAAAACGCCTATTACTTTTTAAGAAATTTATTACTGTATTGCGATATCTTGCTTCATATAGTCATTGGTTCATTTAACCCTATCCAATAACTGAGCCCCCGTCTTGTTTTCTGAAAAAAACAAGAAAAAAGCATAATATATATTTGAATGTATCCTTCAATATTTTCTACGATTTTATAGAAAAAGTGTTTTTGAAACAACGAATTTGTATTCTAATTACACATCAGTAGACTCACACAAGTTCAAAAGTAAATTCCAATATATTTTTTTTTATATTGAAGTGTCAAACAAGGAAAATCTCATCATGGTTAAGGGATTCGAACGATATCTTAACATTCTCAGGAAAAGTAAAGATTAAGATTGAAAATCTCCCAAAAAAATAACCAACAATTCCTTCACACTAGAAAAATTGCTATCGGTATTTGTAAATATATTATAGTTTTCATTATCAACTTGTTTTTGAAAGAAAATCCAATACATATGTATAATTTTGGAAACATGAAATTATCATACTAAATTACTTACATTGCTTCACAAACAAAGTCTGCCTTAGTTTCACATGAAGAAGCTGTCCAGTTGAACATATGAGTCCTGTCCATAGAAGCACAGTTCTGTTGTCCATTAAAATCATTTGGTTGACCCAAAGCCCAGTGGGAATACATCGGAGTGGTCCTTGTTGTTGACCAGATCCAAGTACCAAGTTGAAACATGTCGGTAAGGCCAATCCAGAAATCTATTTAAATATAAAAAAAATAAACATTTTAGATATATAAAAAAACACGATCATGTTAATCAGATACGCTTGCAAATATAAGGAGATTCAACACAGAACGGGCTATTGCACATCCGCTTTACATTCCTAAGTTGAGTTGCAATCTTATTTTTAGCGAATTTACAAAGTCATCTTTATTTCATTGAACTTTTAGTTCTTAGTTTTATTGATATTACCATAACATACAATGCCATTCATGATGAAAACATATCAGATTTTACAACGATTTCATAGGTTTTACTTGTATTTGTTATAAATTCAAAAACGAACAAATCTACATCACTTGATATTCATTTAAAACGATTCAAGTGGGTAAGTGCAAAAACAAATTTGAAAGGAAGAAAAATGATTCATATAGAATAGAAAATTCTAAACGTACATACGTCCAGGGAATCTTGACAGCAAACTGCTAACAATGTTCTGTTCTACTGCCGAGTCTATAGTAAGTAAATGTGACTCAAAAAGAGTGCAATAAAACTGTAATATAAATCATGAAATGTCATGGAGTTAAAATCAGTCTGAAAAAGACCTACGTAAAATTGCTAACACTATACAAACAATTTTAGTATTCCAATGAGTGTGCGTTCGCATTTATTATTGTAATCCGCAATGTAGGTTTGTACAATCACGAAGAACTCATATCTAATGTTATTGAAAATGTTATTGAAAACAAAACCTAATGACATATGTCGGATAACCACTATAACGTTTTGTTATATTTTATGAATAAAAAGAAAGGAGTTAGTGAGTTAACGTTGACTACAACGAGACCATGTAATGATCACAGCAATACCCGCATTTAGCATTAGACCCTGTTAATACTCTTGAAAAAAAACATTTAATTTTAACAGAATTAAGCTTCCAAATTTATTTGTTCAATTATATTGTGTTTACATTCGAAAAGATACTTTAATATTGAATAGTGTCATCGAGATGAAAAGAATGGAATTGCTTAAAATGACTTTAACTTTAAGGGCATTATTCT
Source organism: Mytilus trossulus (assembly GCF_036588685.1). Taxonomy (NCBI): domain Eukaryota; kingdom Metazoa; phylum Mollusca; class Bivalvia; order Mytilida; family Mytilidae; genus Mytilus; species Mytilus trossulus. The sequence continues at coordinate 63,430,880 of NC_086376.1, read as the reverse complement.
TGGCCAGTAAATATCGAATGCATGCTAATCTGAAAACCGTTGTAAACGAATATTATATAATGTCTGGTTGAACCTTAATTACAATTGAGAAACACAATTAATCTCATATTTCTTATTGTTTGAGCGTTATAAAAAACTATTGCTGTAAAATGTGAAATATAACTGTTTATTTATATTTCTGCATGTGGTATGAAATATTGAAAACATGCATATACTGTTATACCACTGTCCCAGGTTAGGGGGAGGGTTTGGATCCCGCAAACATTATTAATGTGTGTGCCTGTCCAATGTCAGGAGCCTGTAATTCAGTGGTTGTCGTTTGTTTATGTGTTACATATTTGTTTTTCGTTCATTTTCTAATATAAATAAGGCCGTTAGTTTTCGCGTTTGAATTGTTTTACATTGTCTTATCGGGGCCTTTTATAGCTGTCTATGCGGTATGGGCTTGGCTCATTTTTGAAAGGCCGTATGGTGATCTATAGTGATAATGTCTCTGTCATTTTGGTCTTTTGTGGACAGTTGTCTAATTGGCAATCATACCATATCTTCTTTTTTATATATTCAGGACGAAATGACGGAGATGTAGGAATATACCAAGTACAACATAACATAGGACCCAACTCTCTTCTCCTTGTGTTAGAGGTTACCTTAGTATAAAGCGTCACCATACGAATCTGATCTGGGACATAATTATAGTCTCATATTAGATGAACCTAAATTTTGTTGAGATGCCTTAACTCCTATAATATTTGACTTAAATGTAATTATAATATTTATAATTAAGATCTCACGGAAGCCTCTGCCCATGTCGAAGGTATATTCAACTCCATATAACATGATTGTCCATTCGCAATAAATCCATCAGGACAGCTGGCTTTAACACCGAAACAAGTAACTAGAAAGTAGAATTATTACAAAATCAAGGATTAAAACGTAAACTTTTTTTTATGAGAAAATATTATTTTTTTCTAAAAGAAGGGGAATTTTGAGAAATCGAAACCGTCAATATAAGAACATATTCCGGATAATAAAACGGAAAGAAAGCAGTAAACAATAACTTTTCCCTTGACAATGTTTGTCGGATGTCAAAAATGACTATAATCACGTTCGATTAAAACTATATTTCCTTATGTCTTTTAGGTGAATGCACTTAATATATCATGTGCATTACTATACCAGGACGTTTGTACTGAAAAGAATAAGCCTAATATTGTTTCGACACATCATAGATGTAATATCCATCTATGGTCACATTAACACTATAATTTTATTCTATTTGGAACTCCTGCGCTGTGCAGATACAACTATAGGCTAGCATTAACATATTTGAATTGAATTGAAATGAAAGTAATATATACAGTAAAAAACCATTACAAACTATGAGTTATCTTACCAAACAAAATTAGAAGAATATTACACGCCATTTCAAATTACACAGATTGAGATTAGATAAGAAAAATAGATCGTTGTCCAAAATTACACGACCCGACATAACAATAATAATATATTTAGTCCGGTGCTGCAAAAGTTAGCCTAGCACTCTAGATATATAAAAATATTATACAAATATAGCCTTTGTATGAGGTCGATACAAGGATATATTGACCTGAAAGAAGTATATTGACTGAGGACGAAGTCCGAGGTCGATATACTTCTTTGGGTCGATATATCCTGTATTGACCTCATACAAAGGCTATATTTGTTATATTATTAATTTCCGACCATATTTGTATCAAAATCGTCATTTAGGTTTGTTGGAATTTTATAAATATTACATCAATTTGTCTCCTTGACAATAACAACAAATTAGTTGTTATTTAATTTAATTTTTTTTTTGACATTTTATGTATTTGAAGATTTTTTCCGTCAAATTATTGATCACAGATATCATGTGTTTCAAAACGTTAAACAATATACTGAAATTCATTACATGACGTCACAAAGTATATCGGTTTTTAGATATTCTAAAAATAACCGTGCGATATGCATTTTGCCGGTCAATATGCTCTTTGCTATACGCCGTTTTCTCTCTACCTTCGAAAATATAGTTTAACATGTGACTATGCCTAAACGAATCAAATTTGTTAAATAATACGAATAAATAATATTATATTATAGCGCTTAACTTTACATCTACACCTTGGACTCTTCTCAAAAACAGTTATGATAATAACTGATCGTATTAAGAAATACTTAATTATTTATGACTTACAAGTATCATTTTTTTTTCCTAAACGCTATTTTTATTTTAAAATATGGACCGCCGCTTCCTGTATTAGATGTTTATAGTAAAACAGCCTATTTTTCTTTTTAAAAAAACAAGTAACATCTACTTGTATGTACCTATGTTTTTCTGTCGAATGAATTGTGCAAATTTAATAAAAAAAAAAAAAAATTACGTGCAAATATAATGATTACTACGCGCAAATATAGTAGTAATGCGCGCAAACGTAATTTATCGACACTTGCGGCAAGGTTTTAAGGTCGTATGGTGACCTGCACTAACATTGATACTTGGATGAAAGATTGTGTCAACAACATGACTATTATTTATCATAGTAAAACGGAAAAAAAAATAGTTTGACATTCTATAAATTGCACCCGGTTTAGATAAGTAAAAAAAGGAGCAGATGTGGGTAACACAGAAATATTTGGGACATGCACAATTGACACATGCAAAAGATGCGAATTTATTAGAGACTACTGAAAATCTGCCATAAAAACAAGTTCAAAAAGGCCCAAAACATTCAATGTACGAAAAAGACAATCATTAAAATAAATGCTAGCAGATACTAATTACAAGGTCCGACTGATGTAAAAATCAACTATTTAACATATGAAGTATAGTCAATAAATCAAAGTATAATTGTTTGAAGGAAACACCAACAACGCCGTTTGTCGAGAGGCTATTGACTTTACTTCCTGAAATATTGTGTTTGACCTTGGGTGCACTTTTGTGTTTTGACACCGATATAGTATAATACCAGTACACACGCTCTACGGATGAGATTAATTGTTTTATTAATAAGATATTCCACAAGTTTGGTAAAACGTGGTTCTTTTGATACCCATTTCTTCACGTAAAATCATACATAATGTAGTTTGCACATGAGCAGTATGGCAACTACCAACTAGTCCAAAAAATTATGAGTCTTGAAAGGCTTTTTTTCCGTAATGCCAAATATCCTTTCAAGACGTCACAGTAATAATTATTTGGACTACCGTCACAGAAAAAAATAGCCTTTCAATGCGTCATTAGAACCTGATCATCACAGGGTCAGCATATACGATCTTCAGTAATGCAAATGCTCTAAAATGCCAGGTGCTAGAGGTCTGCCATGTATCCGAAATTTACTGAAATGACAACAACGTGACTAACATGTGACTAATATATACAAAGAAGACCAGATGATTTTCTTGACTTTAAACACGCAAACCATCCTGAGTCGAAGTAAATCCAGTTATTCTGTAAACAAATCGCCATATCTGTAATCTCTGCTTGTGGAAAATTAAATTCTATAGAGCAGAAAAGGATAAATCAGTTAAGAAGAAACGCTTAAATCAATAATGTCCATATAACAAAAGACAAAAAAAAATCACAATGATACAACAATAATAAATATCACCGTGAGAAAGAAAGATCGTAGTATCTGAAATAATAAACAAAAGTACATTGAAATAATGTTGTCTTTTTTATTATTATTTTCCACTCAGCTACAATAGAGTTTTACGTCTATGTTAAATTCATTCATATTTTTTTAGTTTAGACTGATGGGTATTTGGAGAGCTCGTCTATTGTTGCAGATTGTATATATACTGACGTCTCAATGTCTTAATTCTATTTTATTGGGTTGCTGTCTCATTAGTTTTTATCCAATTTATTGTTTTATGTGCTCTTGTCCTTTTTTCCCACTCTACAGGTTATTTGAAGTACCTTTTAGAATGTTTATTCTTGGGGTAGAAATAAGTGTGTTTGTTTTTAAAATGATTAACATTATAACAAAATGTTGACTGCTGTACCCCTATTTTTAACATTTATTTTATCTTGTATACATGTATGAATGCTTTGTTTTCTACAATTTTCTACATCAGGCAATGCCTGTACCAATGCAGGAATATGACAGTTGTTATTTCATTCGTTTGATGTGTTTGAGCTTGTGATGTAACCATTTGAAACAGGACTTTCCGATTTGAATTTTCTTCAGAATTTTGTATTTTTCTTATTTTAATTTTTAGTAACTCGAAAAATTCATAGTTTTGTTATCAGTTAATTTATGATGGTGACCATATAAGATGATAATCCACGTAAACACAAAAATGCTAATCCCTGGGCCGGTGATACCTTCTGAAAGGGATTCTTCACCAGCAGTTTAATCGAACCAGTGGTTGTAAATTAACTCATTATAATACCAGGATTAAAACTATGTCTTCAATAAAGGCAACAATATTATACCGCTGTTCGAAAATCATAGATCTATTGAGAAAAAAAAACGGGTTACAAACTAATACCGAGGGTAACCCATCAACTATAAGAGGAAAACAACGAAACAACAGAAACCCTAAAGTGCAACAAAAATTCAAACGACAATGTAACAGACAGAGAAACAAACTATAAGATAATAACTGCTATTTTCCTGACTTTGTACAGGACATTTTATGAAAAAATTGGTGGGTTAAACCTGGTTTTGTGGTTACAGTCAAACCTCGCGCTGTTATGGCAATATTAAATATAACACATAACTGACAACACCACATGACAGGACTACAGTACAAATAAATGCAAGAACATTAAGGACAGAGAAATACATAAATAAACAATACAATAGTACATTTCGACATGCGTCTAGTTATCAAAAGTACCAGTCTTATGATTTAATACGCCAGACGCGCTTTCCATCTACACAAGACTCATTAGTGACGCTCACATCAAAATGGTTAGGTAGCCACACAAGTATAAAGTTGAAGAGCACTGAAAACCCAAAATTCCGGAAGGTTTTGTCAAATACACATAAGGTAGATATTGTTATCAATAATGTTCACGGCATTATAACATAATCAGACGATCCCGTCTACTGAAAATCTGTCTTGCCCTTCTATTCATTAAACATGGTTTTTCATTACATAAAAAAACTCATTGTAAATTGGTTATGATAGTTAACTCCTAAAAACTAGACAGAAGAAGGTTTTTGATGTTCTTATGCCAAAGAGTCAGGTTTTCATCTAGACGACTCGATTTTCGTGTGGTACTTGCTATAATAGCTCTAACTAAAAGGCGAAGCAAACAGCTATGAAAGAACATATGACTTTTGTATATATTGAGGCAATAATGGACACGGCAAAAGTTCACCACCTCGCCTAGATTGCCCATCATATGGTTATAAATGTGGATACTGCATCACGGTGACCATCACTTTGAAAAAGTATGTAGAAGAAACCTGACGCTCTATGTAGTTTATCAAACGATTTCCAACACAAATTTGGCATGACATTAGCTGTGGACTTTCAACTTTATAATAATGTGTCAAATGTTTTGGTTCCATATCAAATAAAGGCAACAGTAGTATACCGCTGTTCGAAACTAATAAATCGATAGAGAAAAGAACAAATCCGAGTAACAAACTAAATCAGAACAAATACAGTAACTGCATCTGCAAAGGAAGATACAGGAGGTCTTCGTTGTTGCCTCGTTGTCAGACCTATTCATCAAAATCAATGTGAAGATACATACTCAGAACAATAAAAAGTAAAATGACAAAAAAAACGAACTCCGGGGAAAATTCAAAACGGAAAGTCTATAATCAAATGGCAGTATATAAAATCTCAACACTTCAAATGATTGGATAAGAACTGTCGTATCCCTGACTTGGTACAGGCATTTTTATTTAAAGAAAACGGTGGATTGTGTGAACAAATCAAACAAACATAACAGGTATAAATGTCAAAAATAGGAGTACAGCGGTCAACTTGCATTGTGTTACATTCTTAATCACTATAAAAAAAAATATGCCATAGAGAGACACAAAAAGGCATATGCATAAAGCATATTAGCAAAATTAAAAAAAAATACAAATAGTTATCAAAGGTACCAGGATTATAATTTATTACGCCAGACGCGCGTTTCATCTACATAAGACTCATCAGTTACGCTAATATCAAAACATTTATAAAGCCAAATAAGTACAAAGTTGAAGAGCATTGAGGATCCAAAATTCCAAAAAGTTGTGCCAAATACTGCTAAGGTAATCTATGCCTGGGATAAGAAAATCCTTAGTTTTCGAAAAATTCAAAGTTTTGTTAACAGGAAATTTATGAAAATGACCACATTATTGATATTCATGTCAACACCGAAGTGTTGACTACTGGGCTGGTGATACCCTCGGGGGCGAAACGTCCACAAGCAGTGGCATTTACCATGGCACAAAAACACAATGATGGGATGTATAAATACAGAGCCATGTGAAATTAATATGACCAACACAAACTTAACAGTAAAAATAACATTCAGGGACAGATAAAAGAATACTATAACACCTTATTAAGATGATAAACAACGTCAATACCCAGAATCTATACTTTAAGACCATCGTGTCCTATTTACGAAGTTGATACGGAATATTTGTCAACAAGGTCTTGGTAACTTTTTTTACAAAGAAAAACGAGACATTCTTTGTCATACCACTGGTTCATAAACTTTTACTCAGAGACTGATGACGTTTTACAAAGTAGCAGCTGAAAGCTCTTGAATACCGAATAAGTTGAGAAACATATGAAGTTGAAGTTGGTATATTGCTACTAAGTCGAGAAATTGATAATTTCAAAATTAAAATCGTCTCGTTTGTTAAATTAAATTATAATCCTGGTACCTTGATTACTATTGTCATAAATTATGATACTGAGAAGGCCGCGTATGTCAAATTCGAGATATTAGTCTCAAAATGAGACAGAGGAAACCGTGCATGTTGTTCCTTTAATTATTAATTATAGGGTATATAGTAATGGAACCCAATTGGAAAAGCTATGATTGTTAATAGAAAGACATCATCAATATATCTGAATGTGAAATTGAATGATCAAGCTTCTTTCATCTTCTTGTTTTTGAAGAAGTGTCTGAACTCTTATGAAAATAAAAAGAGGTCGGCAGTTTGTTCCCATAGAAATGCCGGCAATTTGCTGAAAACGTCTTCCTCAAAATTCAACAAATATGTTGTAAATATGAAACACCAGCATACTGATAATTTATTTCTCTGTGTAGCATGTTTTACCTATGTGTTCACTTTTCCAATGACATATATTTAACTGACAATTCTGACAAGCAGGAGTCTGATTCACAAAATAACTTACGACTTAGTTTGGTCGTAAGTATACTGCATTATTCATAATTTACGATCGATCTTAGTCGTAAGTTTTTTTTGTGAAACCGACTCCTTTTTTCAGGAAAGAAGCGCTCATCACTCTTAGAATGATCTCTGGCAGCTTTTACTTCATTGCTGGAATCCTTTAAACACAACAGACGATTAATACATAACAATAGTAATCCATGTTTGAAAAAACTGAACTTTAAGGGATTTGCTTTAATGCTCTTCAACTTTCTACTTGTTTCTTATCTGAGCGTCACTGATGAGTCTTATGTAGAAGAAACGCGCGTCTGGCGTATCAAATTATAAGCCTGGTACCTTTTAATACTATTGAATTAGACAAATTTTCAAAATGCTGAAAATGTAACGGTAGTAACCAAAAATCTGTAGTACTTCAATTTTAAATATCAAATTAAGTACTGTAAAATACAGGTACTCAAATATTACAATAACTTTAAAGTAACAAAATAGTACTGAATAGAGTAGAATCACAGTACAACAGACATTTTTGGTACAGAAATAGTGCCTATGTAAAGTAGTTATATTTCTCGTTTCTCGTTTTGTTTATATAGATTAGACCGTGGGTTTTCCCGTTTGAATGGTTTTACACTAATAATTTTGGGGCCCTTTATAGCTTGTTGTTCGGTGTGATCCAAGGCTCCGTGTTGAAGGCCGTACTTTAACCTATAATTGTTTACTTTTTAAATTGTTATTTGGATGGAGAGTTGTCTCATTGGCACTCACGCCACCTCTTCCTATATCTATATAGGTAAGACAAGGAACAGTCCATTTATCTATATATTCCTGGGTAAGAACAGATCAAATGGCATATTTGAAATCAAATATGAAATCTGAGTGAGAGGTTGGTCTTCCGACTCGAGTTGGTATACTAAGTATTGGATTAAAGTAACATTTTTCCTAAGATCTCATCCCAGCGATGGTTTATAGGTATTTCATGACAAAACGTTGATGATATCGGTTTTAGGCTGATGTTGTTTGTGTTTTCGCATAATCATGTTTGATGCGACTGTCATACAAGTAAGAGGTTCAGCTAGCTATTAAAAGTTTCACTCCACCATTTTCTACATAAGAAAATGCCTGTTCCAAGTAAGGAATATGACACTTGTTATCCATTCCTTTGATGTGTTTAAGCTTTTGATTTTGTCCTTAGATTAGGGACTTTCCATTTTGAATTTTTCTCGGAGTTCAGAACTTTTGAACATATTGTCTACCATCCTATCAGAAGATGTGAAAGGCGATAAAAAAAAAACGTAACGCTAGTGTGAATTTTTTAATTATTTGAATTATGTTACTTCTGTAAGTAGATCTTCGGTTGACCCTATCATAAATATAATGTACTTAATTACACATTTCAGAAATTTCTACATTGGTCCTATGAATTCTGTTCATTAAAAGATCTTAGACTACTATTGGACATATTGTAGTCTCAGGCAGAGACATATGATACAATTATATCTCTCTCTCAGGAAAAGACTTTTTTTCAGTTATTTCATCTTGTAAGATGTGAAGAAAGCAAATCGAATATAATGAACTGGTAAATCGAATTTCGTCGAGAAAGTAATAATCTACCTTACTTTGATTCAACAGACAGTATTTATATCAAGTACCACTTCTGTGCTGACATGAATTGTCATTGATATGGTCATGTTTATAAATTAATAAAATTAACGGTACCAATTTTCTTGCACCAGATGCGCATTTCGACAAAACATGTCTCTTCAGTGATGCTCGTGGCCAAAATAGTTGAAATCCAAAGCTTATTTAAAAGATGAAGAGCTATAATCCAAAATTGACTGTTTACAAAACTTTTGAATATTTGAAATTATAAGGCTTTTTTAACTCAGGAATAGATAACCTTAGCTGTATTTGGCAAAACTTTTAGGAATTTTGGTCCTCTATGCTCTTCAACTTCGTACTTTATTTGGCCTTTTTAACTTTTGGATTTGAGCGTCACTGATGAGTCTTTTGTATACGAAACATGCATCTGGCGATATACAAAATTTAATCCTGGTATCTATGCTGATTTTATTTATACCTTGCAAATCCTATGTCGATACTTATTTTGTCATTTCAGTCATTCTTTCCATTAGTCCGCTATAAACATTTCATTCGGGGAGAGCATGGTCACATATCATTTGAAATTGGGCTTAGGGCTGACTACTTTTATTAATGAGAGTACTCGGAGTTTGTCAGTGTCTTTTTGTACTGTGCACATTACGATGGAACATCTTTCATTTGATTGTTTAATTTGTTCTTAGTGTTTTCACACAAGCCCATTGTTAGTGGAATTGAGCCACAGCACATAAATACAGCCCAGCCTATTATTTGTGATTCTGTCCGAGTATTCTGATATCCAATGAATGGCATTAGCTCTTATATTCGTGTCTGCCATATGTGTAGCTGTAGTAAACATTTATCATACTTAAGCTTTTATAACTTACTTTACAGTTTGGGTTTTTCTCATTTCTGAAGTTTGTACAGTGACCTGTAATTGTATGTCTCATTGAACATGGCCATACTGACAGATAATCCAATCTGATCCTGGACACTCTCTTTACAATACAATTAGGAACATAGTTACAAATTGCCAATTCAATGATATGTTGTGAAAAGATAAACAGCAGTGGACAATGCAAATAAGCCAAATTGTAACTGACAATATGGTGTTGACCTAAGTTTGAAATTATGAAGTTCAAAGTATATCAAGTTGTTTTATCTAACATTCAGTCATATCTAATTTTTGTACCATGGATTTCCTTATGTACTTCTTCAGCAAATCTGGCTGGTTATATAAACAACACGATGACCTAGCTCAACAATAAATGAGCTACGAAAGAAAGAGAACAGGGACCTTACCAAGCATGGTACTGAAGGGTCCATATTATGGTGAGACAAATAAAGGAACCCAAATGGCCCTAAAGGAAAGTTCGTCATGTTCAACTCTGTACAATAATCATAAAACCAAATGTTATTTACAGTTTTTTTATTTGATGCATTTAACAAAACTTTAACATGAAACAATTCTTTACAAAAGTTAACAATTCTTCATACAACCTACTTATTCTGAAAGACTTGTGGATTTACAGCTTTACCCGCTTACTTTATGTACAATCTGGCCATGATTTCAAGAAAACTTCTTTGGTTATCATGAACTTCATTAAACTAGTAATGTAATCATGGCCGGTTTCTTAAGATTCTGTACTTTTCAAACACATTTTTTAAGACTATTCCATAAAACAATTATAAAATTATAACTTTTAAAATCAATTTTTTTTAAATTCTATTTTTCATAAAACAAAAGAATTCTTAGATCTTTGAGTATTCAGTCTATGTTGAATTATGGTCCGTATGGTTTTATTGACATTTATCATAGAAACTGTGATATTATTAAGACTTAAAGTTAACAATTTTATGAAATAGTCTTTGACATATCATTACTACAAATAAATATTGCAAAAATATTAGTGTAATAAGCTAATTGTATATATACATGATCCAAGCAAATGTGTTTAATGTTTATTCTTGATTTGTAAAAGGCAATCATTCTGTGCCATACATTATTATTCTAAGATGTCATCACAAAACCTAAGTTAAACTCTTCAATCTACACACTTGTCATTCTCCTGTCTGTTACTTTATCTCCTTATGGGTGACATGACAATATTCTAATATTTACAGTAAAGCGATATTTGTAAGTCTGACTAGGTGTTCTAATTATCTGTAGTGCAATATTTACAACAACAAAAAAAGAAAAATTGTATAGCTTCCACTTTAAAAAAATACTTATTTAACTACAAACAATTGGTCAGTAAATATATAACAGGTTACCAAAGTACAGGTTACATCAAAACAAACTTGTTAGAGTTGTAACCAAATGAAAAATAACTTGACCACTGGTCTTAGAATGACCAGTAAATAATCCTTATTAGTTGTGTAGTAAAGAATGATAAATTTCATGTAATAAATGCTTCACCAGTCTTTGCAATGATCAATTACTGTTTAAATAATTCTCATTTTTACTCTGACATACTAAGAAAGATAGATTGTAATTTTATAGATAAGTAATGAAAATGTATAAAACAAATAATTTGCAGTCAAACTACAGGGGAAATGTTTCAAAAGTAGATTTTTTTGAATGGACTTTGCAATTTTAAAGGAATCTACAATTTTGTATTTGTATTATACAACATTAACAATACTTCAATAAAGTCCAATACATAATACAACAGCATCAAATTTAATGACTACATACTGACCTTAATGAGCCATAGTAGTTCTTTATAATAATACAAAATGTATAGCTATAGTAAAGTGTTGTTATCTCAAAAGCACTATGATATACCTTACTGGGTCAATTATATGAAATGGATTACTTAAAAAATGCATGGAAGAATTGTAATAATTTTGGTGTGGGGGAAATGATAACATCTTAACTCTTTTGGGTCCATTTGTTAAAAGTTTCAGATATAGGCAAGTTCTCATATAATTAGGTTCTTCTTTTTTGTTTTTTTTTATTTATAATTTCTTAAAAAATAGTATATACTAAAACTAATTTTTCAACATTTAAAATTATTCAATTATAATCCTATACATTTTTTAGATTTTGGTATAAATAGGGATGACAACACAGCATATAAAAAAGCAAAAATACATCAAATTCTAACAGATATACAAGATGTATATGCTGTCAGCAAGAAATCAAGCATCAATAACTAAAGGATTAAACTTAAGCCTAACAATATTTCTAAGCACTATTTTCTATCAAAGCAGTTATTGATATACTATATACAACATATAAAAACACACAATTCTATCTACTATGGCACTATATCAAAATATATAAAAAAAGGTTTCTATACATAATTCCCTAAGATTAACATTGGTTACACTAACATCTGATGAGTTTGAGGATTGCCTTGATACCTAAGCAGTGGTGGATCCAGGGGGAGTGTTCCGGGGGTTGGAACACCGTTTTTTTGGACGATCAATGCATTTAAAAGGGGTCATATCAGTGGAACCCCCCCCCCCCCCCCCTTTGTCCCAGGCTGGGAACCCCCCTTTTTAAAATGTATCCTCCCTTGTTAAGTACCAAATATATGTTACAGAATGTGTACAGAAATTTCATATAAAATAACCGCACATTCTAACAATACATGTGTGAATGTGAACTTAAATTACAATCAACATATGTCAAAACTGTAGATTTTAGTATTTTGTGGGTACCAATTTTTGTGGGTTTTATTTAACAAATTTTCAAAAACATATCCTATCAAAAACTAATTTGTAGAACAATTAAATTCATGGTTTATTTTAACATGCAAAATCCACAAAAAAAAGTTCCTAATCACTAATAATAGTGTTTCAAAAACAATTGTTAGCAGTAGAGTAACCAATACTTAAAATAAATAATTCAAACAATAAATAGACAACAACAACAACAACAACAAATAAAATGGACTCTGATTACATCTACTGTGAATAATACATGAGGATTTCCAAAGATTACAGTGAACGTAAAAAATAAACTAAACTTATTTATATTTTTTAGTTTTATGAATTTATGAAACTGGAAAGTCTGTCAAAAATTTGTTTCTTCGAAATTTTGAACTTTCCACATATTTCCTAGTGATGTGATATATTACAATGAAATACTAACAATTTGAATGTTTGACTAGCAAATAAATGATGGATTAGTGAACATTTCTGTATTTACATGAGAAATTTTTGACTAGTAAAATCATAAAACTGAAGATTTATAAACATTTTAAAGCCATAAATGCATACATTTTTTTCTTTAAATCATGTTATCATGGTTATAGGCCAAAGAAAAAAAAATACTATTTTTCTAATTTAATTAAATTAAAGTGACAAAATTAACATCAAACTTTATTGCATTTAATTTTTTAATCAACAAATTACAAGTCTTTCAGATTTGTTTTTCAAAATGAGCAAATGAAATATTTACATAAAACCACACTAGTATATATATGTACTATTTACACAATTTTCCCCTTGTTTGAATAAAATAACAATGTATTTACAGTGATAAACACATAAAATGTACCATTATATACAAAACATAAGCAACTATACATTCTCTGTAACCATGTCAATAGTTTGAGCATTCAACGAAAACAACAAAACTTTTCGCATTGTCTGCACCAATAATGTAATTTGAATTCAACATGAAGATACACACCCATTAGTTATAATTGTCAGAATCACAAAGTTAAAACTAAAGGCTAGATCCAAGATAACAACAATTTTCGAACAGTCATCACAGTGTTTGGAACTATAGTCTATTTTGTTTATAATGTCAAGTCTATGATTGATCTAGACCACCTGTAGGATCCCCTTCCTCCACTTTACAAAGCACTCGGTTTACAAATTCTGATGTATCACCAGCAACCTTGTATGCTGAAAAAGATAAGAATAGAATGATTTAATGCAAATTCAAATTTCTGATTGTTTTTAATACATATTTTTTTAGAAACTTCCGTAATAATCCACTATTTACACAATTCAAACTTATTGAAGAAATTGGCTATGGTAAAGGAGTATGTTCGATAAGGTCCTAAAATGGCCCCCTTGTTCAGCGTAAATTTCAAAATCGGATTTATTGCCCAATATCATGAGAAATTATAGCTAATACATTGACTAGATCGGATATAAGCCATTTTGTTGAAAATTTTACGTTTCTGCGTTTGATACTTTGATTATGATGTCACAAGTTGTACTCATATAGATTTTTCACGATAAAATCAATGAAAATGGGTAAATTTCCAAAGATTATTTGACCGGAAACGTAGAGTGCATAGGTCGACAACAAAGATCTTTTAAAATAATGTTTGTGAAGACATTTAACATGTCTTATTTGAATATTAAGCTTGTCGACGCCTGGGCTATATGTTTACTGGTCCTTTATGTGGTTGAAATCCAGCTGATTTTGTCAAATTTTCACCAAAATCCCTTATCTTGACCTTTTTTGGGATGTAAAAATCAACGTCTTAGAATTAAACTTAAAACCAAATATGGCACTTACCTAACTTTTTGACTTTTCACTTTATTAGAAAATAATTTCTGCTTACAATCAAGTTGGCTTACCTAAGTCCTGATTATGTTTAACATGTAATAGTTACACTAATTTTAAATAAATCAAACAAATGTATTATGAACTCACTATAAGCCTTTTCTGCTGTTTTTTCTAAGTACTGTGTCATTGGAAGGTTATCTGTGCCCTCTTGTTTGACTATTTTCCTCTCTGGTAGAGTTTTCTGAAGGACTTGTGTAAATTTCTGCTTCATATCTTGTGTAAGTTGTAACAGCTGCTTATGTTCCATATCTAACCCATGTAACTTGATTTTGTAAGCTTCATGTTGGGCCTTTTTCTTTAGACGACAAGCTCTGGAAATAGAAGGGACATTCACATTATGTAAATTTTTAAGCAATTCACTAGTAAAATAATGGATTAATTACATACAGAAAATTACATTTCACAGTGGAGTCTTTCCTTTTATAGCTGACTATATGCGGTATGGGCTTAGCTCATTGTTGAAGGCCGTACGGTGACCTATAATTGTTAATGTTTGTGTCATTTTGGTCTTTTGTGGATAGTTGTCTCATTGGCAATCATACCACATCTTCTTTTTATATTTTCATCATATTTTGTTTTTGCAATATGGTGTTGCAAGTTTCTCTCCATGACACATGAGTTTTGAATGCCCTCTGAACTTTCTGAACTCGTACAGGAGAGAAAATGAAATTTAAGGAATGGTCTTTCTAATTTAAGTTAGCATCACTGAACATGCTGAATACTCAATAGACATTAATTGATAAAATGTGCATCTGGTGCATATTTACTGTGCATTTTATAGTTGTAACTGTTTGTGTTCTTTATATTTTGTATTTCAATCATTTGACAATTGAGTTAATTAAATAAAAATACTCCGGATATAAATAATTAAAGTTTCATTATGAAGTATGAATATATTCAACCAAGTGGGGTACAGTATAACTTTTAGAAATACATTTTAATTAGTCTTGGCTGACTTAGAAAAGTTTACTTTAATGTGAAGAGTTCTCATTATAATGCCTTTGTTGTTTTAAATTTATTTTTTTTCTGTTGTTTTTTTTTACACCATATGCTTGCTGTTACATTTTTTTTCACACAGTGGGTTATACATTTTTTAATAATATGTCCCAAAAACATGTAGATTGGAACTATGTATGCATAATGTACATGTACTATCAGATGGAAATATCAAAAGGTCTCATACTGTTCTTAAGCTTTTTCCTTCCTTTACATGCATAAAGTAGAATTGCAGGGATTATCAGTATTCACTAAATTACATTTGAATCATATTTACAGAACGCCAGAGATTTCCAGTAAGTGAACACAAAAAATTAATAAAATTTTAAAATATTCTCTCCCTTTATTTTTGAAACAAATTGTTCTCATAATAATAAATTTGATAAGATTCTGCAGCTTACCTAGAAGCCAATTTGTTTTTCTCTTTTTTTGACTTGTTCCGACTTGAGACTGGCATTTCACTCAATGGAATAAAAGAGTCTATTTGTTTGTTTAACTTGTTAATTTGCTGTCCAATCTGATAAAGTTTCTTTGGATTCGGAGAGACATCTGTTCCGTCTCCTCTTCGAGCTTTACCGCCATGACGTATTGTCGTACCCGCAACATTTTTACTTGCCACAGGATCAAATACTGGATCTTCAAAATCCTTCACAACATGTGGATCATCTTGTTCTAATTGTTCAAAACTAACACGGGCACCTTTAGGTCCTTTTGATTGTAAATTATATTGCCAGAAATACTGTCGGGACTTTCTCTGCGAGCTGTCCGTTTCATGTTTATATGACCACGAATCTTGACTGTTGTCATCATAATCAGAATCTACAAAACAAAGGATAAGATACATTAGATTTTTATATTCACTTGAACCAAATATATGGTGCTATGATCATGATGATTGACACTAATGCTAACTGAAGGACAAGTACATGTATATTGTTCCATTTCATGGCTAAGCTACATGTATCTTAAGAGAACAGATATTAAAACTAAAATGAGTGTATGGATATCATATTTGTAACTATAATTTACTTACAATCATAGTAATGTGACATGAATATTTGACAGTAACGTTTGATAAAATTCTAATAAAGTGTACTTGGTAAAATCAAATATCAGATTAAGCTTTCGTTGGTTTTTTGTGTGTGTAAATTTCATCAGTTTGATGCTAATACAAATAATACATACATGTACAAATGTATGATTGAGAATCTAAATTTTACATTACAGCTAATTTCCTAATGCATGTAAAGCAAGACTTAGGTTAGTTTGCTTGCTTTGTTTGAATATTGTACAATTGTAACTGGGATAACGTCCAATCTAATTTAAGTATGATATTTAGGTTAGAGTACATTGTATGTATTTATATATTGTTTGAAGATGTCAATGCTAATTACAAAGCTTGAATTAATGTTTATACAAACAGAGCAAGCAAGCCTTCCAAAGTTTTACTTACAGGCATTAGGAAATTAGCTGTAATACACACTAACAACAAACAATAATTTAATTTTGGATGCATATATGTAACACGTCTTCTGATTGACTGACGTTATTTTGTTATTAGCCCATAGACATAATTTAGTCATGTGACCTTGACGTCATCAACGTTTTTTCATGGTTTTCTACGGTTTAAAATGGAATTTAAAATTAAATTATAAGAAATGACTGTAATATTTTTTCTGTCTATTCCAAATAACATAAAAAATGTGGTGCACACTGTTAAAGAACTCGCTACGCATGTTATTCAGTCATTTCAGTGTGCACCACATTTTTTATGTTATTTCTTCATAGACAGAAAAAATATTACAGTCATTCCTTAAATGTACATTATATATTTATTTACCTGAGTCATGAGATTCACGATCACTTTCCATGTCCGATTCATCATTGGATGTTACAACAGACTTGTAAGAGTCTAACAAAAGAATAATAATCAACTGTTACCGCTAGGAATTTGTAATTAAAACACGATTTATATTCATTCATGTACATGTATGTTTGTGTACATGCACATCAGATCAGGTTATTAAAAAAAAATATTTCACCCTCTTTTCTTTCATTTTTAACAACAAAAATCAATATGTTACCAAGTGTACATGTACATGTACTACTGCACGTCTTATCTTAAAGATAAACAATTATGTTCCAATTTTTTGTAGTACATGTATACACTAACAGACATAAACATAAAGTTTTTTTAAATCATATTAATTGCTTTTAATTACAGTGAAAAGATATCTAGATGTTTCCTTTTAAAAGAATTTTAAGTCAAACCTTGACCTTAATTGAGAAAGATTTTCTGAAAATCACTCTATTGAACAACAATTTAGCTGAGATGACATGAAAAGGTTATAAATACATTTAAATGCCCTATAAAATTACCTGTACTAAGTCTTGTTTGTTTTGGTTGTGGTATGTCTTCGTCCTGCTCATCATCATCGTATATATAATGTTTGATCTCTTCCCACTTTTCATCAACCTCTTTGTTACTAATATTCTGTTTTCGTTTTGCAGGACTTGTTGGAATCTTTGGGTTAGGCACACTTTGAACTGGACTAGTGGTGGACTCTGATTCAATTTTAGTAGGACTGGTTCGAATGTGCAGCAACTGACTCATTCTGGTTGATACAGTGTTATTATCAGATTCTGAAGTAACAGTTGCTGATGGTTTTCTCCCACAAAAAACAGGTCTAGCAAGTGAACTTTGCTGTGATGTTTGAGGCAGCTGAACTGTTGAAGACCAATTGCCCTTCAACTGCTGCACTTGTTCAGAGATTTCTGACCCATTTTCTTGTTTCCATGTTTTATTTTTGTCATTGACACTAGAATTTGGACCAACTATGCTAGCTAAATCATCTAATAGTGATTCTGAAGCATTCAGTTCAGCTAAAGTTGGGTTGTCCATTTCTTCATCCATTTGAAAAACATCACAATTTAGAAAATCCACATCACTTTTTGTGTCCATTGGCCATGCGTTGGACTGAGACTCTGATGTTTCTGCTATGAACATTGGTGAACCTTTAGACATAGGCAGAGCAATATCACAAGAAGTTTCCAACTGAGAATTTAAGTCAAAGTCCTCATTCTTTCTACTACATGTCATATTCCCAAGGGAACTTTGCATGTCAGCTTTCTCCTGCTCATACATGAATAATGAATTTGGACTAGATGCATAAACTGATGTATCCAAACTTGTTTTGTCTCTTATAGGTGGGTCATATAATGATTGTTCAGTTACATATACACTGCTTAAATATGGATCCATTCTTCTTGGCTGAAAAATACAAGATAATCTTTAAATAATTCATACATAAAGCTTTTGAACTTGATGACAAAAAAAAACAATGTTTCAATGCTGTTAGATGCACTTTTTTAAAATTACTGAAATGGATATCTATGCAATATTGGTTTTAAAGGTCTAATTTTATATTCTAGAAATTTCTGCTTGAATTGTCTCCCTTTGTTTATGTTTGTAAAATTGTAGGAAAACAGCTGTCAGTTGATCAATATACAACTACCGGTAACATTGAATTTCAGATCTTAAATCAAAAAAATATAAAAACAATGAGATGTGGAATATGATTGCCAATGAGACCACAATCAACCATAGGTCACCTGATGGTCTTCAACATTGAGAAAACCCACACTAAATAGTCAGATGACATGAAAAATGTAAAACAATTCCAACAAGAAAACAAATGGCCTTTATACACATAAAAATACAATTTATGAAAAAACAAATATGACAGAGAGTAGGCAGGCAATAACAACAATATTAAAGGATTTCATATCTAATATTCTATGCCTTTGAGAAATGTGTCCCATCTTCAAACCTCAGGTGTGGTGACAAAGAGTCAGATTAGCTCATCCTTAAAAAAACAAAAATCTAGTGTCAAGGATTATTGCAATGGTTTGAGCAAGCCAAGTTTAAGAAGCTATCATGATTTAAATTTAATAAATTTTAAAAAAAATAATAAATTTAAAGTATGATATAGCTTTATATAGGTCCCCTGTATTCAAAGACTCCTTCAGAATAGGGGTGTATCAAGTCATTTTTAAAAGGGGTTCCCAACCCAGGATAAATAGGGGTTCCAACCATATGTCCCCATTCAATGCATTGGTGGTCAGAAAAAAAAGGGTTCCAACCCGGCCTGAACCTTCCCCTGCATTCACCACTGCAGGACATTACAAATTCCTGCTACTTAACCAAGTGGTGTGAAGTAGATCTATTTTACTTCTTTATCCAGTTTAATTCATTTACCTTCTACTGCTATTTTACTTTAAAAAGCAAATTTTCCTTTTCATTTGTTAATAATGTACATTTTGTATTACTCTTAATAATGTACATATTGTATTACTCTTAATAATATACATATCGCATTACTCATTTATTAATAAGCATCTATAATTCATGTTACAATGTACTTATCAATTTACAAATGACTTAGACAACCAACAAATACTAAAGGAAGTTGATTTGTCTGGGCATATACTTATCAATTCCTGCCCCATTTTTTGTCCAGTTAATTATTCGTCTACAAAAAGGTCATGGTTTAAGACGAGGAAGTGTTATTACCAGACTTGTGATCAAGAAACCCTTTCAAGGCCACGATTATATTTTTGAAGCGAACATCTTTCTGCGCAAATGTATATCTTCCAAATTTAACCTCTATCCTTGAAAAATATCCATGATTGCATGTAAGTACAATATGTATACATTAATATCTGTAATTTTTCAAAACCGATTCATTTTCAGGCTTATTTTGCATTTGAAGAGAGGAAAGATAAAAAAAAATTGTAACCTGTTAGATTTTTCATGCAATCGATTTTCAAAAACATAATTTTACCCGTTGCTGGGCCTGGTTGTAACCAAAGGTCATCTGTTGTTGAACTGGTGTATATGGCATACAATTGTAATAACAACCACAAGACGAGGATGGGTAACAAAAACTGGAAAATAAACAAATTGTGTGTACATTTTATTACATTTTATTACATGTATATAGCTAAGGTAGGTACATATGTGTACATTGTTTTATCAATCGATATCAAATAAATTAGACTTATCATGCAGCATGCCATGGTTTGTTCACTACAAAACTGGACCTTTAATACTAAAAGAAATTTCTAGTTCACTCTTTTTTAATTGCTTAGCATTTTGAATATTCTAGTTTTGGTTATTCTGCTCCCTCTCTATCTTAAAATCTGACAATGGCAATTTACATGATTTAAATTCTTTCGAAAGAATATTTAAAAAAAAATTTAATGGTATGCAACTGAAAGTACATTTATTTACAAAAAAGTAACTCATTTATGAAAAAATTAAAATTGTGCAATAAAAATCAATGTGATTGTAATAGATGTCATCATGACTGATGACAGATTGTACTTATGTAAGGTGGGGTATTTTTGCATGTGTATTGGACCTTGATGTTAATGTATATGTATAAAACTGTCTACAAGACTGTATTTTCTAAAATTAAGATACATGCACACCTGTACATGTTTATGACCTAAAAATACATGTAAACCATTAAAAAGATTAAATTGTCAAGTTTATTTCAGTTGTATATAATGGTATACAATGTATACATAGAAACCAGCCAGTGCTTCATTTAAACTGGATTTAAAATATGTTAACAACATAATGTGCATGTATCTACAATTTGAAACTATGAAAACTTATTATTGCAAATCAGTATTTGATCCAGTGTGGGTGGGGTACCCCCATGTACCCCCTCCCCAACCTTTTTTTTTAATGCTTTTGAATTAGGACATATGGTTGGTAAATAGTTGGCACACTGCTTTATCCTGGGTTGGAACCCCCCCCCCCCCCTCTTTTGAAAATGACTGAATCAGCCACTGAATATCATAATGAAAAAAGTTGTTCCGTGTATAATTAATCTTCTTTTCTTAAACTTCTTTTTATCAAATGAAATTTAGTTTCTACTTCTGACCTACAAATGTTTAAAATTTAGAAAGTCTTGTCATACAGATGACTATTAACTGATTTCCCAAATATAAATACACTACTGACAAATAAACTTGTGACTTTAATTTGATGGACAAATTGAGACATTCATCATCATTGTGTAATATAAAGTACAATGTATAACTATAAGTATACATATGTAAGTGTTGTATAATTCAAAGTAGTTGTGAGTACAGCTAAACAGACACAATTAATATATTGCAATAGATAAATATTCAAATAAGTGTATAGATGTTCCAATAAATGTTCTTTATAAAGACATATTGTACTGTTCTTACCTGTTATACATATAAAATCTCCTTGAACTATTTAAATCAAACCAAGGTATACAATTGAAATTTCTTTTTTCCATGGTCTATTTTTAAAGTTTATTCACACTTTTTCACAAAGACTGTTAAAATTCCCAATTGAAATGAAAGTAAATTAGATGTAAGTTTAATATGTGAATGGTCAAGTGTCAAGAATAATGATAACCTCGCTTGGCACACCTCAAGTTTCTCCTATTTTTAAAACGTAAATTTCAACCCAATTAGCATACTATTGGGCCCTATCAGAAAACACACTGATGATTGACAGTTGAGGTTTAAAAATTAAATGATGATGTGACAAAATATCCTGTCATCTTTTTAGCAGCCATACACATACTAAAAAAAAAGCCTTGACCTTAAACAACCCTGATCATCAGGTCGATGACGGATTTCATCACAATCCCTTATGTTTGCAGGCAATAAAACAATTACTCATTCTTAATACACGTAACCCAATTTATTAATGAACCAACTACCGTTTTCCCCAACAGATTCAACAGTTTAAAACCACACATTTCTACTTGGTAAACAACTTGTTTTGATTTCATAACCACGGGCCAACATATCATGCATTCTTTTTTAACACATTTACAAATAAAGATATTTAATCAAGTAAGTTTCTACTTACAACTTGAATGTCCCAAGACTATATTCCAATTTTGTCATATAATGTCAACTATCCTGGACTTCAAATTTTATAATGTAATATTTTGTTTACGTTTTCCATCAAAATGGAGCTTTGTTTTGGTATGGAAAGTACGGGAACTTTGGTCTCGTGATGCAATGACATAGTCACTCGAAATGACCAATCAAATCAGAGCAACAGATCACCGAAAAGAACACAAACAAAATTAGATAATAATGGACGTCATAAATTAACATATTTACTATGAACAACAACAAAATCAACCAACAACAACAACAACAATAACAACACATTTTATTTGTCAATCAAGACAGTACTGGCAAGGAACTGAATTAAAGTGTACAAATAATTGTGAAGATTTTTTTTTCATTAACAAAAATACGATAAATATGGGAAAAGGGAGACAACATGCACAGTGTAGTACAAAAACTGAGTGAATGAATGAATGTTTCCGTTAGTATACTGTGTTTTATACTAGAATATATCTATGTTGATTTGTGTGTTCAATGTAATTGAAATGAAACTTTGGACTTGACTCCGTTATGTTATGAATTGTATACTATTAACTCATGTGTATTGGTGAAATGGTGTGAAGGGTATTCACTAGCTGCAGAACCGTAACTCTTATGGTCCTTTTTATATATACTGAGTGCCGATGAAAACGCAACACTTGGTTTTTTCAAAAATAAAATTTATATTGGAAATGATAATCTTTCAAAATAAATTGTTCTTGAAAATTAACAATTATAACAATAGATCGATATCAAACAAAAATGTTTCATTGTCATCTTTCAGACGCTATAGGTAAACGAAACATCCAATGTCGAATCATCAACTCACAGTCCTAACAAAACATGTTACAACCCCGTTGTGTAGCGCAATCACGACAGCGTCGTGGAACTAATCATTCTGGACGTTTAATGTGATCTCGAGGAATGTTGTTCCACTTGTCCCGCATATCAAACTCAAGCTGACTTTATGATATTGGTGGTGGTTTTCATCGTCTAAACCATGTCCAATCTGATGCAAAATGTGCTCGATCGGACCAAAATCGCGCGAAACACATGACTTTTGGCCAAGATGGGTGCCAAATGTCTATGTAACCACCACTGAAGGTTTTCGGTACACAATGAATGATTTATGGTCTACAGAATTCGATATTTACGCCTTACGGCCGTTTAGATATCACTAAGGAAAGACTTTGGTTTAGTTTTAGTTTAAACATATTTCTTTAGAGTGGATTGGGAAACAAGTTTTGCAACTTATATTAATCCCTTTCCACTTTGCGGGTGCGAGTGCTGCCTTGTAGCGGCATTAGCCTACTCTTTTTCGAAATCTACAAGGGTGTCTTTAACGTGCAAGAGATATGGCTCTCTCTTAACACGGGTCAGCCATTTATCGTCCCCTTCCGACGGACTATCATCGTTTCCTTAAGACCATACTCGCAAATGGTGTCAAGAGAGAGCCGAAAATTGAGTTCCTGAAATTTTCATCCCAACGGGAATCGAACCAGGAACCTTTGTGTTATCAGTCCGATACACTAACCACTACACCACGGCTCTCTCTGACTTTGGTGCTCTTTAACAATTTATGTGCAAATGGTGCTTTACTGAAATTGCTCCAAAGGAACTACCGTGACCACCATTGAACTCTCGTGACCTTTGTACACCCATCAGAGTCAATATCGAATATGTTTAAGATCAAATGTATCGGTCTGGCTGAGCGTTTCTTGTTTTTTGTACCCTGGGATGTCACTTATCATTTAATGATCCATTTTGGTTGAATTTGTGGATGATTTGGGTTATTGTAGAGGCTACAACTTCAGTCTTGTGTAATTGCATGCAGTGAAAGGCTTCATTGGATCATGCCCAAAACTGCATGTCGCTGGTTGTCAGAAAGTCCTGGCATTTACTCAGATGTTTATTGCAGTTTCCTTACAATAAGGGCGGGAAAATTCATGACATTAACCAAGCTTTAAATGACAAAATCGTGAAAATGGTGCGTATGTTGAAAAGCGGTGAACTCGGTTTATGTCCGTTCAAAATAACCCTCACTTCGCATTTGTTCCAAAAATTACTCTTTAACCGTAAAGTTGTCGTCAATTGTCTTTAAAGCCATTTTAAACCAACTATACAAAGTTCTAGTATACCGGTAAATAAAATAAAAATTATAAGATTTTTTTTTAAAACAAAAGTGTTACGTTTTCATTGGCACTCAGTATATTTTTTTTTATTTTGCGGTACCGAAAAAAGTCAAAAAATAAAATAAGGACATAAGAGCTACGGTTTCGTAGCTAGGTATACACAAATAAGACCACAACTCTGAGACAAAATTAAGATACGTGCGAATATTTGTTTTACTGTTTTCCGGTATTTCCAAACTCCTACAGACTTAACTTTTTGTTTCTTATACAAATAATTTATTGTGTTTAAGGTCATTCGTTCGAATCATCTATATTTTTCATAAGAAATGAACCTTACTCGAAATAATATTACTTTTTGGCATTGCAAACGGTAGTTCGAGATTCACGGCTCTGGTGTCTGATGTCCTTTTTCTGGCTATCTGTGCCACACAGGCACTTGTCTCATATTTTCCCCTTATACACCTTAGTATAACTTTATATTGAGGTATATAGGAGAAAACTCTGATGCAAGTGCCTGTGGTGCCACAGTAAGGCTATTTGGTATTCTTCAAGTTAACATGATTCCGAGGAAACCATTTCCGTTCATTACATTTGATATCTGCAAACATCAGGGTATCTGATCTTGCATTTATAAATAGGATTATCTGACTTATTGATTGAACATCTATATTAATATTCTTATGGTAAATTCTTATGCCCATTTATGGACATTATGTTTTTGTTCTGTGCGTCCATTCGTTTGTTCGTTGGTCCGTTCGTTTGTTCGTCCGTCTGTACCGCTTCAGGTATAAGTTTTTGATCAAGGTATTTTTTGATGAAGTTGAAGTCCACTCAACTTAAAACTTAGTACACATGTTCCCGATGATATGATCTTTCTAGTTGTGATGCCAAACTTGAGTTTTGACCCCAATTCAACGGCCAACTGAACATAGTCAATGGCAGTGCGTGTGGGGCATTCGTGTACTATATATGGACACATACTTGTGAATCAAGTCAAATACGAGTAAACGGTTAATGACAACACTGTAGCGGCTAATATCATTACCACCAAGGCTACTTTAATGTTGTCATGTTGTCTATAAAACTCAGTCATGCTTTGAGGTCTAAATATATCTTAAAATTGGATTATTAATAATATAAATACCATATGTGGCAGCTGAATTTGTATATCAGTGATATTTTTCTTATCGATGTCTGAATTCTGACAAATTTTGCAAGAAATTTGTCAATTAAAAAATACGTTGGTCAATGCTATCAGTTTAGTCATAACATAATTTTTTACAATCAAATCTATACCGAATGAGGTACAGTTGATGTCCACAACATCATTTTAATTGACAATAGTCATACCATTTATTCAACTGACTTGTAAAAATGAACAGACACTCAATTTAATTAAAATATATTTCTCCGATTTCGTCATACTACGTTACTACAGGTGTAATACCACCATTGATTTTCCCCTATATTAGTCTTTGTTAAATTTGCACTTTTCAAAAAAATGTGCAAATTTTATCTTTGTTTCAAAAACTTTCAAATAACTTGGCATGACTGATGAGTAAAGTTTTATCCTGTCCAGTACTATAGAAAAAAATTCACATAACATATCATTGCATTTAAGAATATAACCATCATTTGAAGTAAACCAATCAAATTTCTCTCCTTATTTTATCTGTGTACAAGGTTTAGTCACCATGAAACCTCAAGAATACAAAATTGTCTATTGAAATCCCAAATAAAAAATAATGGTGTTTTGAAATAGACATATTTTTTTCGACCTATTTTCGGATACTACAACCGGATAGGACGTACCATGATTTGGTGGTATTACACCTGCATGTGAAATAACGTAGTATAACGAAATCGGAGATCTATATTTTATTTAGATTTAACAAACACTATTAATATTGAGATGTTAATAATTTAAAATCCATTCTCACTCACTCATTCTGGTCATTATTCATTTATATATCAGTGAGACTAGCTACTTCAGTTTTCAGTGTTTTACTAATTGGTTGAACATATAAAAAGTCAAATATTTACTAAAATGGAATTTATTTTCATATGTGGCACAAGAATAGAGCTAACTGTATTTTTTTTTAAGCTTGGTTTTCTATATAAGTATCATTTTGCGACAGTAGTATCTACGATTTACGAAGGCCAAACTTAAAATACAATACAGGTATCTCCTAAATAGTTCCCAAATATGACATTGAAAAAGACTGGAGACTTCTAAAGGATGGCAAAAAATTATTTGAGAAAATGCATATTAAATTTTTTTGTTGGTAATACCATAATTATAAATTCATAGGAAAAGAGGTCGAATCTGTCTATTCAATTAGGAAATATCCGTGGTCATTTGCAAAACAGACATTCCATGAAGGTCCACCAACATACGATGGCGTCCATTACATTAGTTCTTTAAAAGAGTTCATCTCCACCAAGAGGAATCTTTGGTGCAAAATCTTACTTATAAAACGGTACTAGAAGATATTACTCATGCGTTCTTTGAGATCATGCAGTCTGATATAATTAATGGACACGATGGCCATGCAGTCACCTTTTAGCGTCCACTAATTGCATCTGATTTGAAGCCGAAAAAATATTGAAGTACTTATTTGCCATCAATGAATAGGTGAAGAGGGTAATATTTTTTTTGGAACCATTTCATTAATACATGTATGTCATGTTTGATAATTTCAAATCATATCCGGGCTGACTTTTAAATCAAATGCGGGACAAGCACGAGAAATAAGGAGTACCGACACGAAACATGAAAAAAACGAAGAAAAAAACGAAGACAAAGCACGCACATTAAATCTAACACAGTGAAACTTAAAAAACGAAAACGGCACGTGAAATGAAAAGTCAACGTAAAACGTTGCACGAAAATAACACTACGAGGCCTAACGTTATATGATTTGCCAACCTCAGTCTTCAAATAAAATTATAGATGAATGGAACTTTGAAAAGAGTATTAGTATATAATTACCTTCATTTCTACTTGTGGTTATTTTTATCAATTAGGACCTAGTCGTAACAAATTTCTGGGCAGATAATGTTCATCATTTCAGTCGTTCGTTCCGTTTTTACAGTGTTTTATATCACCGATATATTTTCTTCGGTTTACGGACGAGTCTTCAAAGAATGTTCCACTTTTTCACCTTTGGCCTAAGTGTTTGTTATTAACTGGAAAACGGTTATATATATAACAGTTCATTGATATGAACATTTTAAACTGCTCAAACTGAAGTTTTCTTTTTCAGTTATATACAGCCATGTACTCATTGAAGCATAGCATTGTTTACAAACACTACCACCCACACAAACCAGTTTAATCCAAAACTCAACAAAAGTTGTGATGTAAACATGTTGACGCATGGTTGATGTCGTTCAAGGTCAAATATAGGGGGTTTCCCTTCAATGTCGAGAAACTAGATCGTGTATCGACCACTGGGGGTCGGCAACATGTGATTTTGGGTACAGTTGTGCAGCTGGGGTTAAAATAATAACCCATGTTCATTCATTGAATAATTGTAAAATACCTACCCAGTATGTAACATATATTTCCCAAAGAAATCATTAGTGCTATAACGTTAAATACAATAAACAACAACACAATGTCAAATATATATCGATGTGTTACACAATATTAAGTGCAAAAGGTTCGACATGTGACCTCTTTTTTATACTATACATATAGCTAGAGGGTTAAGATTAATTCAGTTGTGACAGTGTAATAAAATTAACCCAAAAAGTTACACAGCAGATGTGGAATTTTTTTTAATGACTTGAAACCACTTGCTTGAAACATGTTGAAGAGTTTGGGAAAGTAACAAGCTAATATAGATTCTACTAAGATAATAAATAATGAATAATTTCTCAACAAACCAAATCAATATAGAGTGGGGCGCAAATATTCGCCGGGGACACAATTTCGCCGTTTTATAATTTAGAAGTGTAGGGGAGATTGGGGTATTATTAAAGTGGTCACCGCGTTAGTTATTTCCGGTAGCTGTCTTAATGCGAGTTGTCTCCCGTCAGACACGTAGCTGATCAACACAATGGGCGGACAAAGTGAAAGAAAAGTTAAAAGGTAAATTGAAGGTCAATGCACCTTAGAGTGGGAGGCCCATATTCGCCGGAGACACAATTTCGCCGTTTTATGATTTTGAGGTATAAACACTTCAAAGGATGGCTGAAATGGAAGAAAATATGCCGATAAATTATAATTTTATAACAAATAAAATGATTATTTTTTAAACTTTAACAAAATTACGGCACTTACTGCAAAAGATCGAAAAACGGACAATAATTTTCGGTCAATTTCCTGAATGAAAAACAGGATTTTCAAAGATTTTTTTCTTAGTAATTTTTTGACTGATTGACCTAAATTTCTGTTTTTTACACCTTTGAAATGTCTGCTGTTCATCTATAATGATTTTATTTGATAAATATTATAAAAAGCTGCATTTATTTGGTTTTAAATAGATGTGTAAAAACGTCGAATATGTATATAATTCCATGGGAAGATCTACTATCCCCATATATTACGATAGGGATAGTAGATCTTCCCATGATCTCCCATGGATAGAAAACAAGTGTCTGTGGAATCTGCCCCGTTCGGCATCAAACGTTCGTGAAGGCATACTTGAGATTCTTAAAACGACAAGTATGCCCTTAAAATGAGACTTTCAATGATGCTTTTGATAGTACAATGGTATAAAAATACACAAAAAGCTGAATGATCAGTGCACACAACCCCCCTTTATCAAATAAAATTGAGAATGGAAATGGGGAATGTGTCAAAGAGACAACAACCCGACCAAATAAAAAAACCAACAGCAGAAGGTCACCAACAGGTCTTCAATGTAGCGAGAAATTCCCGCACCCGGAGGCGTCCTTCAGCTGGCCCCTAAACAAATATATACTAGTTCAGTGATAATGAACGCCATACTAATTTCCAAAGCCTAGTTATAGTTCAATAGCCACAACAAATGCATCATTATAAAATGTATCACCTTAAATGGTCTAAAAGAAATAAATCTGTTAATCACTTTAAAAGAATAAATGGTTGAAATGGAAGAAACATACCGGTTAATTGTATTTTTGTATTAAATATGATTATTTTTCAAACCTAGACAAAATTTCGGCACTTACCGCAAAGGACCGAAACACGGACAACGACTATCAGTCAATTTTCCTAGATGAAAATACGATTCCAAAGAAGTATTTCTTAGTAATTTCTTGAGCCGGACTGATTGTCCTAAATTTCAATTCTTTACACCTTTGAAATGTCTTCTATTCATCTATAATGAAATTGATTTGATAAATTCAGGAAATTTCAAATAATCTAACTTTTCATATGATTTTCTTAAAAGAAACACGTTTTCAAGCAAAGAATATTTTGCTTTTGATGTTATCTTCATGTATAATATATAGAAATGTCAGTATTCTTCAAAAACATATAGACACGAACATTAGCTACAGTAAACATCATGGAAAATTATGTCGAAAATGAGCACCCATGCACTCTATCGTTTTACATAGTTTAATATATTTGTACATAAAACGTTTGACTAATGTCCTTTTTTATTTTAAATATCTGGAGAACATATATAATATAGTATAACGTAATCGGAGATCAATATTTTAATTAAATTGCCTTATCACATCAGTGAATTTTGTTTTCCATCTCAAGATTCTACTGCTGTCAGTTTTCGATGTCTGGCAAAACTTAACTTTTGAGGCTGTAATCCACGGCGCTGTGTGGATCCCAGGTCTTCTGAGTCTGTACCTGCAAGAAAAAACAAAGTGTCTATTACTTTCACATTAATACAACAATTTTGGAAAAGGGTCAATTAACATAAAGATATAAATTAACATTTGAGGCTGTAATCCACGGCGGTGTGTGGATCCCAGGTCTTCTGAGTCTGCACCTGCAAGAAAAAACAAAGTGTCTATTACTTTCACATTAATACGACAATTTTGGAAAAGGGTCCATTAACATAAAGATATAACTTAACTTTTGAGGCTGTAATCCACGGTGCTGTCTGGATCCCAGGTCTTCTGAGTCTGTACCTGCAAGAAAAAACAAAGTGTCTATTACTTTCACATTAATACAACAATTTTGGAAAAGGGTCCATTAACATAAAGAAATAACTTAACTTTTGAGGCTGTAATCCACGGCGCTGTCTGGATCCCCGGTCTTCTGAGTCTGTACCTGCAAGAAAAACGAAGTGTCTATTACTTTTACATTTATACGAAAATTTTGGAAAAGGGTCCATCAACATAAAGATATAACTTAACTTTTGAGGCTGTAATCCACGTCGCTGTGTGGATCCCAGGTCTTCTGAGTCTGTACCTGCAAGAAAAAACAAAGTGCCTATTACTTTCACATTAATACGACAATTTTGGAAAAGGGTCCATTAACATAAAGATATAACTTAACTTTTGAGGCTGTAATCCACGGCGCTGTGTGGATCCCAGGTCTTCTGAGTCTGTACCTGCAAGAAAAAACAAAGTGTCTATTACTTTCACATTAATACGACAATTTTGTAGAAGGGTCAATTAATATAAAGATAAAACTTAACTTTTGAGGCTGTAATCCACGGCGCTGTCTGAATCCCAGGTCTTCTGAGTCTGTACCTGCAAGAAAAAACAAAGTGTCTATTACTTTCACATTTATACGACAATTTTGGAAAAGGGTCCATTAACATAAAGATATAACTTAAATTTTGAGGCTGTAATCCACGGCGCTGTCTGGATCCCAGGTCTTCTGAGTCTGTACCTGCAAGAAAAAACAAAGTGTCTACTACTTTCACATTAATACGACAATTTTGGAAAAGGGTCCATTAACATAAAGATAAAACTTAACTTTTGAGGCTGTAATCCACGGCACTGTCTGGATCCCAGGTCTTCTGAGTCCGTACCTGCAAGAAAAAACAAAATTTTTATTAGTTTCACATTAATACGACAATTTTGGAAAAGGGTCCATTAACATAAAGATATAACTTAACTTTTGAGGCTGTAATCCACGGCGCTATCTGGATCCCAGGTCTTCTGAGTCTGTACCTGCAAGAAAAAACAAAGTGTATATTAGTTTCACATTAATACCACAATTTAATAAAGGGACCTACATATCAAAAATCTAAATACATTGTTAGACTCAGCCTATATTCAAGAAATCAGTTTTTGTTAAAATCAAAGTAACTTTAATTCTAGATCCTTTTGATCTTACTGTAGACCAATTTTAAAATGGTACCAAAAATTAAAAACCCATATACATGTACATTGTTAGATTCAGCATATCAAAGAACCCCAATACATTTTAATTTAAAAAAAAATATGAAATAAAACCCAAAAAAAAATTTAATTTTGGACCCCAATTTGGACAACCTTGAAAACTGGGTCCATAAAAAAAATCAATTTTCTTTTAGATTCAGCATATCAAAGAACCCAAAGAATTCAACTTTTATTGAAATCAAACTATTTTAGTTTTGGTCCCTTAATACCTTAATGTAGCCCAAATTGAAAACGGGACCCAAAATTAAAAATCTAAAGTACAAATGTACAAGCTTTGACTCAGCATATCAAAGGACTCAAATAATTAATTTTTCGATGAAAACAAACACAGTTTTGGACCCTTTGAACTTGATGAGGACCAATTTAAAACGGGACCAAATTCTAAAAACAAGAATTCAAGAATAAAATCCCATTGAAATTATTGAAGAAATAAGCAATGTATACAAAATATTAGAAAAATATTACTTGTGGCTCCTAATTCCTAAACAGTTTGGGCTGTAACACCAAAAATGAATCCCAACCTTCCATTTCAGAGAGATCCATACACTTACACACAAGTTATTGTCTGGAAACTGAAAAAAAGCTTATTTTGACCCCATTAAAGACCCTGAATTCCTAAATTGTTGTGACCATAACGCCAAAAATCAATCCCAACCATCAAACCCTGTGGTTGAATTTCATAGAGATTAATGTACTTAAACTAAAGTTATTGTCTGGAAACTTAAAAAACTTGTTCCTGTAAGAGGGCTTACCAGGCCATTTTCCATAAATTTGTAATTTTTAAGGGGTATAACTCTTTTGAAACAAGAATGTGTCCACAGTACACAGATGCCCCACTCGCACTATCATTTTCTATATTTACTGGACCGTGAAATTGGAATAAATTCTCTTATTTGGCAATAAAATTAGAATGATCTTATCACAGGGAACATGTATACTAAGTTTCAAGTTGATTCGACTTCAACTTCATCCAAAACTACCTTGACCAAAAACTTTAACCTGAAGTGTAACAGACGGACAAACGAACAGACGGACGGACGAACGAACGGACGCACAGACCAGAAAACATAATGCCCCTCTGCTATCGTAGGTGGGGCATAAAAAGTTGAATGGCCACCATTATAGAAAATAACAGTAACCCTAGTTATTTGAGATCTCTGATGATTTGTGATAAGGATATTTTGACAAATCACGGTCAAATTTTAACCAACTTGATACTTACTCAGTAGTGTGTAGTAGCAGAAAAGGAATGCTTGATAACTGAGTTAAAAAGAACATTTCTATCCTCTTATATAAGGGAACAGCAAGTCTCATAAACTTCATAAATAAAATTCAAAATCTGAAGTGAGATGTAAATCATAAAAGTCAGTGAAGTTGAAAATTAAGTAAGAATGATGTTTAAGAATGAAACATATAACTGAGGCCAAATTAAAATATGTGTGGTTCCAGTTACCCTACCTATCTTACATTTTAGTCTAAGAATAGCCAATCCTAAAGATTGAATGGGGGCATTTTTCATTAAGTCCGAATAATTTGCTCCAATAGACTCAATGTAAAATCAAAAAAAATCCTTGCCTATCTACAATGTACCCCAACTTTTGTTTAGATGTAAGCAGTTGAGCTCAAGTCAGAATAAACAGCTGCACCATGAGCACATGATATGCCCTTGGTCTTTTGTGAGAAGTTTTATGCAATAATCAGAAATAGTTCTGAGACACAGCGCAATATGTGAAAAAAAGGAAACCCATAATTCTAAAATAAAATTTTGAATCATCACCAAAAAATATACAGATCTTTATATTAATATAATTAAGAAGTGCATATAGTTTTAAGCAATAGTTATTAATGGTTTTTAAGATATGACGCAACATGAGAATTACCCCCTCTTTTCTTACAAAAAACTTAATAACTCCACAAAGTAAAATTATGAATCATCACCAAAAAGTATACAGATCTTTGGATTAATATAATTAAGAAGTGTGTGAAGTTTAAACCAAAATCAAAAATCATTTTTAAGATACAGCACAACATGTGAAAAAAACACAACCCTGTTTTAGTTATTAAGTCCCGCTACTCAAAGTTTAAATCCTATTTTCACCAAAAAGTATACAGATCGCTTGACCATCATATCTTAAAGAATCAACTATTTTAAGTTTCATGAAATTTGGATAAGACGTTCACAAGTTACGGTGCGACAAATGGATGCGGGACAGACAAAAAAGTGATACAGACAGACAGACGGAAGCTGGATATTTATATATCCATTATACCTCCAGTCAAAATTTTGACGGGCATGTAAAAAGTGGGGTATTCCCTGTGTACCAGTGTTTAAAAAAGGTTACACAGAGACTTAGAATCCTTTTCCTATTAAAATTTATGATATGAAACTAACACAAGCATTTTTAGCTACATATCAGTACCATTTGTAAATACTTGAAACATTTCAGGAACAACAATAAATGAAAAACTAAAGCCTTGTTTTTTCTAGAAGTAAAAAAATACATTTTTTTTGTTTAGAAATCAATTGATCAAGCTACATGCTCCAGGTGTAACTGACCATAACTGAATTATGTTCACTTCTATTGAAAAAAATCTATTCATTAAATTTAAATGCCTAAGTGATTAACTATATTTTTGTCATCTCATAATTGATGAAAGATCAACCTTCTTTCCTATTGCTTTCTCTGCTTCTGTCAGATAATAGCCACAACCATCAAACTGATTATACTGCCATAGTTTGATGCGCATATTAGACCACCCCCAAAATTTTGAAATTTAATTCAGCTTTGTTATATGGTACATATACATGCCTCAGATTTTTTCATTTATTTCAATCAATTATTAATATACAAAATTTTGCAACATCTTAAACTGTCTTTAATATTAATAATTCAAAAAAATATTTGACAACAGAGTGGATTGGGGGTAATTCCTATGGTCTTTGATGTTTATTTACACTTATCGACTTACTTTAATCATAGCATTTACCGGTCTACTCGACTCATTTGAATATGTCAACTTTTATTGGCATGAGAAATTTGGACTTGAAATGAATAACGTGGACTGGTAACAATAAAAGACATTCATCTATCCATAAACAGGAGGGATATGAAAAGTATGTTGGCAAAATACAAACTGAAGTCCCTAACTATACATAAACTTTGTTCTTCTTCTTTTTATGGTATTCGGTTATCCATCATAGTTTTTGTGTTTACTAACTACTGCGCATGCTTACTAAGAAAAAACTTACAAAAATAGTATCCGTAAAAAATAAATAAAATCGTAACATGACATGTGGTAAAAACTATTAACATACCTACTACGGTTTACTGTTCTTTATTGCAGAAAACAGTTGGTGTCAACTTTTCTCTAAAATATTAAGTGTAGCGGAACGTGGGTGAGGGGAGGAAGTCACATTTGGAAGCAGTTAATTCCATTGAGTATAATTGTTAAAGGGAAAAAAAGAATAATTCTAACAGTAATTTTGATGGCACTGCGACAATATGATCACCGACACGTGAACAATTTTATAAAACAATAATGATTATAAAAAAAAGAAGATGTGGTATGATTTAGGGGTGTAAAAAACAATTTAAACGAGAAAACTAACGGCCCGCTTATCTATGTCTGCGACTACTATAACACATTATAGTAGTCACATTATAGTAGTCTCAGTTTAAGTACAATATGAGTTTAGTTTTGTTTGTTTAAGTCTGCGTTGTTGAAATAAAGGAACGCCATTTAAGGTGGTATGGGAGTCTAATATAAAAATGAGAGAATTTGATCATACTCTGCCAAAATGTAGTATCTATTGATATATGTTGAAAAATATAATAAAAATGAAAGGTCACTGCATTTGCTCAAGCTACAGGGCGTGACAAAATGACACATTGTTTATGGATTATACAGGAAAAAATACCATTTTGTGATTAAAAACTATACGAAATGATAGAATTGTTAAATACTTAAGGAAAAGATAGCTTTCAGACATTGCTTTGAGAATAACAAAAGAAAAGATATGGGTCATTGTACGGGTTTTTTTTCGGCTAAAATACAAAATAGGAAAATTCCATGTAGAATCCTCAAAAAATTGCACTGTTTAGGAGTTACCTCCCTTTAAAATGCCAATTTATTCATTTTGTTAAAACAACCAAAATTAATCAACATTTGCAAAAAAAATAATATTGATAGGTTTTATTCCTATAAGTTGGTTCTTTTAAATGAAATTTCACATTAAATATCTGCATTCCTGCATCCAATTTTGCTAACTCGATAGAAAATCTGGACCTTCAGTTCTCTGTTTTTTACAATCCTAGATGGAGGAAGACACTTATACCACCTGAAGAATATTTAGCATGCCTGTATGGTAACGATTACAGTCCTATACATAATCGCACGTCGATCATCTAAAGTGTATTGTATTGTTCAGCAGTATGAGGGTTCCAAACCGAGCAAGCATACTCTAGTTTTGGTCGAACATGTACACGTGTCGTACTTAGGTATGCTCGAGACATAATGACGTCCTTAATGTATGTTATAGAGGTTTTGAAATTTCTTTTAAGAAAGCCTAATGCTTTTATTTGCAATAATATTGTTTGTGTGGTG
The DNA here is from genome assembly GCF_036588685.1 of Mytilus trossulus. NCBI lineage: Eukaryota > Metazoa > Mollusca > Bivalvia > Mytilida > Mytilidae > Mytilus > Mytilus trossulus. The sequence goes on along the minus strand of NC_086376.1, from coordinate 63,394,419 downwards.
ATCGGACCTGAGTCCATTTTAAATCCGATTGAAGAGTAAAATTAAAATGTGATGAAGAGATGGTTCTATACAGTATGACTGTGACGAATGTAATTACGTTTGACGGTGGTTTTCTTGTTTGAGGCAGTGAGAACTGTACATTGTGACGTCAAGATGGAAAACTACCATCTGTAATGAATGGTTGTATCATTTACGGTATATATATATATATATATATGTATTAAAAAAGATGTGTCTTTATGAGTTTTTAACTCGAACTCCACTTTCAAAATCACTTATAATATAACCATTCGCGTGTAAAAATCAAATTACACCGTTAATAACAGGCCCGGGTTTGGGGTTTGGGTTTGTTTTGCTATGTTTTTGGGGGGGAGTACTTTCTATATTATTAGTGGAACGAGTGTGCCGAAAAATAGGGTCCCTTTTTCATGCCCTGCAGATTAGAACAGGGTCCCTTTTTTATGTTCTGCTGGAGAGAACCGGGTTCTTTTTTCAAACAATTAAAGTATTTGTCTAGTACAATTATTTAATTGCTCAAGATACAATCTAAAACCTGGATCTCCCGTTTATTTTATACGATCTAGAACAGGGTTTAAATTTTCTGAGCGTGTTCAGAACAGGGTATGTTTTTCAATATTTCTGTTTAGAACAGGGTAGGATTTGGCAAGTGCTGTCGGCACAGGTAGGAAAAATTACGATCGATATTTACTAAAAAAAATAGACATATATAGATAGTGTCTTTAATAATGAACCGTTAATCGGGAAACTAAACTTCTTTAATCAAACTTAAAGCTGTTACTTAATATTGAGCCATAGTCTGTGTTAGTCACGTTGACGGGTGCATGCACTACGTTTGAGCGAATTTAGGGATTAAAATGTTTTACGTTTGCGCGCAGATTTTTATTATATTTGCGCGCATTCATTTTACACGTAATCTCAGGTAAATATATAATAAAAATATATTTAAATTATAAATGACTAATTTTTTTTTTGGTTTGGGGGGGGTTATATATTTTCATAAAAGATATGACTATCAATTATTAATTTTGAAAATAGTTTGATAATAAGTAATAAGAAGCTATCTCAGTGGGATTGAGCTGCGATTTACAACAAGCACATTCACAACAACATGGCAGAAACTACAAAAAGGAATAGTTACTGGATGTACCATCTCAGTTATTTTGTTTGTCATGGGAATGAATATGATTATTAAATCTGGAGAGAGAGAAACTAGAGGCCCAAAAACATCAACTGACATTAGGCAACCACCAAATAGAGGGTTTATGGACGATTTAACCATCACTACAGATACCCATGTCCAGGCTAGATGGGTGTTGGAGGCTTTGGAAGAGACAGTTACATGGGCAAGGTTTGCTTTTAAACCAAGGAAGTCTAGAGCTTTAATAATAAGGAAAGGGAAGAGCACACACCAAGTCGAACTGAAGGTGCAAGGGGAAGTCATTCCATCAATAATAGACAATCCTATCAAGTGCTTATGAAAGTGGTATGATGACTCTTTAAGTGACAAGAACAATATCAGGAAAATCGAACAACAGGTTTCAGAGGGAATGAGGAACATCGATAAGACAGGTCTACCAGGGAAATTAAAGGCATGGATATACCAACATGGACTCCTGCCAAGGATATCATGGCCACTTATGTTGTACGAAATTACATTATCAACAGTTGAGAAGCTTGAAAGAACCATCAACAGACATCTAAGGAAATGGTTAGGTGTCCCTCCAAGTTTTACAACTGTAGGACTGTACAGCAGGACCGCAAAGTTGCAGCTCCCATTAACATCTATAGTGGAAGAATTCAAAGTATGCAAAACTCGCCTTGTAATGACATTGAAAGAATCAAAAGACGACAAAGTAAGAACAGCAGGTGTCCAAGTAAGAACAGGGCGACAGTGGTCAGCATCAAAAGCAGTTTCAGAGGCAGAGAGTAGATTAAGGCACAAAGATATCATAGGAACGGTGGCAGTAGGAAGACAGGGCCTTGGAACATCAAAAAGTTGCTACTGGAAAAACGCTAACACCAAAGAAAGACGAAGTCTAGTTCAAAGAGAGGTAAAATCTAGAGAAGAAGAGAACAGACAAGCAAAGACAGTAGAATTAGGGTGCCAAGGCGCATGGTCAAGATGGGATTTAGAACAACGATCCCTCACATGGTCAGAAATATGGCGATATCCTCAGTACCAATTACAGTTTCTTCTGAGATCAGTGTCTAACACCATCTAATCTGCACAGGTGGAAACTATCAGAAACACCAGATAGTCCCTTGTGCGGAAATAGAGGAACACTTCATCGTGTACTTTCAGGATGCAATATCGCTCTCACACCGGGGAGATATACATGGCGACACAACCAAGTACTCAGGGAACTTGCTGAAGTGATAGAGAAACAGAGGAGGGATGCAAAACAAACTAAGAACAAACCTATTAAAATCCAGTTTGTGAAGGAGGGGGAACTAGGCCAGAAAAGTAAACAGAACACATCAGGAATGTTAAATCAGGCTAAAGACTGGCAGCTAGAAGTAGATCTAGGGAAAAAGCTGCAATTTCCGGACATTGTACCAACCAACCTAAGACCAAACATGGTTCTATGGTCTTCTGGCAGTAAAAAGGTTATGATAATTGAGCTGACTGTTCACTGGGAGGAGAGATGTGGCGAAGCCAATGAAAGAAAGAGGGCAAAGTATGACGAACTATTGGCAGAATGTAGAGACAAAGGATGGCAGACATGGAACTTTCCTGTTGAGGTTGGCTGCAGAGGCTTCCCTGCACAGTCAGTGTGGCGGTTGTTTTCTGCAGTAGGAGTGACTGGCCGGCAAAGAAGAACAGCAATACAGAAACTATGCCAAGCAGCAGAGAAAGCGTCTTGCTGGATATGGATGAAGAGAGACAGTAGTAGCTGGAAACCCACCACCAATGCGCAGTGATTGATCACCACTGTGGACCCCCCCATCCTGAGAGTGTACCGAGCTAGGGGTCAAAACACATGATGACGGATGACCTCGGCTGAGGACATTGGCAGTGTTTGCAGTAATTCCATCAGTACTGTATGTAAGTAACTTGTCACATAATTGAACAAATTAATAAATAAATAAGAATTATTACCTGTTTTTCCCTAAGATATTACTGAATAAATTCTTTCAAAATAGGTGCCTTAGGAGACTTAGTCTAACGGAAGGGGTACTGATATTTGGAAATACTTGAAAAAAAATATAAATAAATACGCATATATTACCTTATTTTACCCGAGTTTAACTGTCAAAAAAATGCACGCAAATGTAATCAGAAGCTGCGCTCAAACGTAATGATTTTTGCGCGCAAATGTAATGGTAATGCGCGCAACTGTAGTGGTAATGCGCGCAAACGTAATGCACCGACGTTGAGAGTACTCGTGTTTTCTTGTATTAACTAAGTCTTAAACCCAGTAACTTTAATTTTTTGTTTTTTTAATTTTATGATTTATATTTTTCATGTACACCAAATCTCTATAATAGAGGAAATAAAGTTATATAGTGTACAAGAAACAATAGACTTATTCAACTCTGTATTTAGTTTTGGAATTATAAAATTATCTGAAGACGAAAACCTCGTATTGTATTTTTAATTTGCAGAAACTGATAAAATAAGGCTGGACATATAATCTAGAGCCATGTTTTGCCTTATACATTAGTAATGATCTATGATAATGTATTATTTGTGTAATCGGCAAATGATTTTAACTTCGTAAAATAATTCGCTTGAAGGATTAGTGTAATCATTGGCGGATCCAGAGGGGGCGGAGAGGGCGTACCCCCTTTGCTTGGACTTTTTTTGGTAAAATGATTAATCAGACTAGACTTCGTGAACTTTACCATTTCCCGTGTATTTAATTAAATGCGACAATTCTTTAATTATAAAGATATTTTTCTGGTATTTACTGATTATGTCCCAAGTCATGTGATTCGCTATAATGGTGGAGTTGACCAGTGCGTCAAAAAAACTTCACTCAGTCATTTTGAAATTCAAATTACAGTTACACATTGCTTAGACTGGGAATGACAATCGTGATACCTTCAAAGCGACAAAGGATTGAACAAGAACGTAGTGACGTCTATTTCACAGTTTCAACCAAACAGAATACCGGTACTATATTACACTCTCATGAAAAAAAAAATCACAGCAATATTATTTACCTACGAAAACATATTTAACCCCAAACGCCCCAGCCTATTTTAAAATAACATGATAGCTGAATAACGATCCCCAGTCAGTATTAGCTCTAGCTAGATTTATAAAGTCTAAGGTACGAACCATTTAATTTGAGGAGGCAGTCTAACTTATCATAAAAAAGAAGATGTGGTATGATTGCCAATGAAGCAATTGTCCACAAGAGACCAAAATGACAGACATTAACAACTATAGGTCACCGTACGACTTTCAGCAATGAGCAAAGCCCATACCGCATTATTTGTAATGAATAAGTTATTTGAGAAAAAAATAATCTGACTGATTTTTTGCATTAAAAAAAAGTCTGGCCGTATCTGGATTAAAAACTATAATCTTGTCCACTTTTTTGCTAATAGAAACGAATAATTTTGGCATTAAATGAACATAACGAATAAAAAACGTGCGTATTTTTTTAGGCCGGGATTTGTATGTCTGACCGGAATGTCTGTTTCGCCGAACTGATATATTGAATACTTTTTTTAAGACCAGACTGCAACCTGACTGCTGAGTGTGGCCTTTCTGTCTTCATTTTACTGTCATTTATAAATTCATTGTCATTTCAGACTCATTCGTAGCCTTGGTTGATTTGGAACCCCTCACCCCCTTACTTTTGTTTGGTGAAACATATCAACCAAAGATTTGGATAAAATTGCTTGTTTGACTTTTTTAACTCGTGTCGGTCGTATTGTAAATTTCATCCAAAAGCCCGGCGTATTTTTTTATTACAACAAGAAATCTGTGAGGTTTTGCTAACTTAACATACAACAAACGAGAATTTTCCGTGTCATTTTTTTTACGGAAAAGTCTCTCATCAAATATATCAGTACATAGCTTTGGCCATACTATCATTTTATGATAGACAATCAATAGGGAGAATACATCATAAAAAGTGTCCAACCCAATATATTATACATGCCCCACGCCAGGAACAGTTTAAAAAGTGCATTTTACCCTTATTTTGTGTTTTTAGCCCAAAAAGGTCCCAAATTTTGTTCGCCTCGCAACGCACGCCGACCAGCCCACCCCACCCCCCCCCCCCCCCCCCCCCCCACCCCCCTTTTCCAAATTCCTGGATCCGCTTCTGGTAATCTTCGTCGTTTAAAATCATTCTTGCTGCCATCTGTTGAAGTTTTAGTAAACTATCTAATAGAAAGTTATAACAGTTTCCCTATATTGAATAACATTTGTGTATTTGTGATTGAAATATCAAGGATCCGTATTGAAGACCGTACCTTGACCAATAATGGTTTACTTTTATTAATTGTAACTTGGATGGAGAGTTTTCTCATTGCAATCATATTTCATCTTCCTATGTATCAAATTAATTACAAAGCGGATAACAGATGCACCAAGACAGCAATCAAAACGACATTGACCATTGGGACAATCACCTGAAGATTTGGCATGGTAAAACATGTTTGTGAGCGCTCAACCTCCATCTAGTTTGAAATCAACATATATTTACCCTGCTCCTAGTTTTTAAACTTATCAAATATGAAATGTAATGCACAGACTCCTCGGGGAGGAAACGGGAAAAGCTTAACATTTTTATTGTAGTTTCGTACGCTTCGACCAATAAAAATACTGTATTTGTCCTATTAGAATCGAAATAATTCCTTCGTGTCATGACGCTCAGTGTAAAATATCGACAAATATAATGCCTACCCATGTTAAAATGAGCATAGAGCATGACATGAAGGAATTATCTCTTAATTATTCTTCTTCTTCTTCTTCTTCGTCTTTCAATACAGTCGGACTCTTCTTGTGTAAAATATGACTTTCTCGTAAAATAATGAGGCATTCCCTCCTCAATTATCAAAACCAGTAGTAACTATTTACAGTTATTATTATTTACAAATTAAAACTATATAAATCTAGGATCTACGTAGTTCTAGGTGTGAGAAGCTCCTGTCAAGGCCTCTGTACAAAGATTTGTAAAGAAGTATCCATACTATGTAAAATGTAAGTAATTGAGAGATTAAAGCATTTTATTTCGACTGGAACCAAACATTTTCTGTCTATTAACCAAATTTAATAGAATAAATTTATCCGACAATGCTACTCTCGCAAAGTCGAATTTAGATGGGCCCAGGGAGCCCGGTCCCGCCTTTTCTAGGAAAAAATTGGTTGATTACATGAAAAATCACTGAAGCATGACCGGAGCAGGTCCCCTCTTTGCCAGTCAGTGGGCTCCTCTTATGAAAATTTCTGGACCCGCCACTGTCTCGCTAGTAGCAATATGATTCTTAGTTGGAACTTCGTTGTTATCTGACCCTTTCTTAGCATCATTCATCTTGACTGCCTTGGCTTAAATTTCACCCTGTCCCAAGTGAATACCTCTTCCAGTGTTAAAGGCCGTACTTTAACCTATAATGGTTTAATTTTTAAATTGTTATTTGGATGGAGAGTTGTCTCATTGGCACTCACACCACATCTTCCTATATCTATTAAAACAGTATCCATCTTGCTTGAATATGGTATGATGTAATTCGTTGTTACTGAATCTGTATTTATGCCTCTTGTTTCTCTTTCTGCTTGCTTAAGGTAGCACAATACAAAGATTTTACAACTCCAACTCCCAAGTTTTAAAATGCTGTAACTTTCCTAATAATGCTTGAAAATTTATAAAAGTGGTAGTTTTGAATAGCTAACAGATTACTCTTTTTAATTAATGCATTGTTAGTTCATTGCATCAATTATGTAACCAATTATAATGTCAACTGTGTCTAAAATATTTTTCACCAAATTTCCACTTTCAAATGAATTTAGCTTCTGCATAGGTATCCCTAGAGGGTTGATTTTATTATATGTTGTTCCTATGGCCATTATCTACAAAAGGGTGTCTCAAATTTCAGATAGAATGTATAGAACAAATTTTACACCTAATTAAACATTATCTTCTTTTATGTGGTTATGATGTTTACACTAATTAGAGATTTATGAGAGAATGGAATACCATAGAGACAATCTGAGACACCCTTTTGAAACCCATGATGTGTTGATTAAGATTTCGTTAAAATTTTCTGTATAGTTAGAGAGATGATAGAGCTAAATTCATTCCAGTGAACCTACCCAGATTTTGCCACTAATTACATAATGATTGCATAATAAAAATATTGCATTTATTTATAAGATTAATCTTTTGTCTATCTATATATACCTAATTTATTATTTTCTATGCTTTCATAAGAAAGTTACAGCATTTTAAAGATTAGTGATTGGAAGTAAAAAAATCTTTGTATTGTGCTACCTTAATGATGATATTCGTACTCATAATGAATCATAATGAATAGTATCGATGAGATAGCATAACCCGTAACTATTCCTTCTTCTAACTTCTGTCCGCATGCTGTTGTCTTGTTATCTACAGTAAATTGCAGTTGTATTCCACCAAAATACTTTTGGACTATCTTCTTGATGTAATCTAGAACGTGGTAGTGATTTATTAACATATCTATCAATTTGTGTGGTACTGATCCATATACGTTTGCAAGGTCATACAACTGCCAAATTCTTCTTTCCGGTCTTCGCCTCATGTACGAGTTGGCTACGACCACTAGTATGTTCTACCTATCTGAAAAACCCTGCAATGCCTCCTTTATGCATTATTTTTATGTATTTTTTAATGTTTGCTCAAGCATTGTATGTGCAAAAATTGCAAATATGAAAATACATCTTTCAAGAGCAATGACTCCTCTGAATGATCAAGTTTCTGGTTCGTATTAAAGCATTTAAGATTTCAACTTTTTATTTGTGGATATCACTTTCTTGAACTTTTATGCTATAATATTGTTGCGCTTTTTATGCGTAAAAATGGTAGTCAACGGCAATAACTTCTAAAAAGGTCAATTGAGAGTTTTTGCCTTTTGACTTCTTTGTATAATTTTACTGTAAAAGTACTAAATTCTAAATATTAGACCAAATTGATACCAGTTCTGATCAATTGTATTATCAAGTAAGTGCATAACGTCAATATGCGAACATACTTTCTGTGAAACAACATTTCTCAAGTGATTATATTGTATTTGAAGTTGCACAATTTGAAGATCTGTATGTACTGAGCGATTGCTGTTGCCTCATTGAATAGGTAAAACCAATTTGACTCATAAAGTCTATAAATTATATATCTATGCATTACACGATTTCATTCTAAATATTGATTTATTTTTATTACTATACATCAATTTACAAATATTTCAAGACCATATATATATGTAATAGGCGGCATCTTATTCAACCGAGTAGCGCAGCAACGTTACGGATAAGTTTTTCCCATTCTTTTGAAGACTTTCGTGCCACGACGTAAATGTTGTTACATACTTACTGCATGAAGTAAAAAGAATCTTCATTTTTAGCTCACCTGGCCCGAAGGGCCAAGTGAGCTTTTCCCATCACTTGGCGTCCGGCGTCCGGCGTCGTCGTCCGTCGTCCGGCGTCGTCGTCCGTCGTCCGGCGTCCGTCGTCGTCGTCCGTCGTCGTTAACTTTTACAAAAATCTTCTCCTCTGAAACTACTGGGCCAAATGAAACCAAACTTGGCCACAATCATCATTGGGGTATCTAGTTTAAAAAATGTGTGGCGTGACCCGCCAAACCAAACAAGATGGCCGCCATGGCTAAAAATAGAACAATGGGGTAAAATGCAGTTTTTGGCTTATAACTCAAAAACCAAAGCATTAAGAGCAAATCTGACATGGGACAAAATTGTTAATCAGGTCAAGATCTACCTGCCCTGAAATTTTCAGATGAATCGGACAACTCGTTGTTGGGTTGCTGCCCCTGAATCTGTAATTTTAGAGAAATTTTGCTGTTTTTGGTTATTTTCTTGAATATTATATAGATAGAGATAAACTGTAAACAGCAATAATGTTCAGCAAAGTAAGATTTACAAATAAGTCAACATGACCAAAATGGTCAATTGACCCCCTAAGGAGTTATTGTCCTTTATAGTCAATTTTTAGTCTGTGTTTCAAGCGGTAGCACAATGATCGACGCCTTCTTCCGATTCCTTCTTCGTCATCAATTCGGTAGCAGCAATAGCAGTAACAGTTGTGTGTGGAAAAAAAGGAATACAGCTTTCCTGTTTCATACTGTCGCTGTTACAAAATAATTTTTTTTTGTGTATGTTGATCAAGAGTGAACAAAATAGGATAATGAGAGAAGAAAGGTTATGGCAGTGCAACAGACAAGGTACAACACACGTTTTACTTCGCATTTGGAATTATCATCAGCTTTCAATCTGCAGTATGTTTGGTGTTACTTAAATCGAAATGCCATATGGCAAGGTTTTTGTGAATTGTCAAGACGAAGGCAAAGACAACTTTTTAAAAGCATATGATCATGATGAATAAAATTTGTAAATGGGGTTTAACATTGATATAAGAAGATGTGGTATGAGCGCCAATGAGACAATTCGCCATCCATTTCACAATTTGTAAAAGTAAACAAGTAAAGGTCACAGTACGACCTCCAACACGAAGCATTGGTTCACACCGAACAGCAAATTGTGAAGGGTTCAAAAATAACTAGTGTTAAACCATTCAGCAAGAAGGAAAACCAACGGTCTAATATACATAAAAACCAGAAACAAAAGACAACAACTTAACATCAGGTTCCAAACTTTTATATGCATGTTTAAGGGAACAATCATTAATCTTCGAGGAGGGTATGTTTTTTTTTACCTTTCAGGGGTATGTTTTTTAACCTTTCAAAAAATTATTCGAATCCCCATCAATTTGTGATCATTTGTTAGGGTAAAAAAATGCGGTCAAGCAGATGATAATAAAAAGAACATTCCGAATAAAAAGTTCCTTTTACCTTTAAAAAGTGTTGAATTTTGAAGAAAAAAAATATGATTGATAGCGTCGAACAAACAAAACAAAAATATGACTCAGACAAATAAAAACATAACCCCGCTCCCCCTGTAGCTAAATGGTTGCTCCATAAGAGATCATAAGAGTTCATGTTGCACGATGGGTGTTCTACAGGACACTGTCAGGATAAGGACGAGTTTTTGTATCAATGAAACTGCTAAACCAATATCCGTTTACTAAAAGCTTGTATAAATATCAAGTAGCTAGATACATGCCTTCACATAATGATATTACGACATAGCTGCCTAATTTCAAAAACTCAGTGACTGTGGTTGCCTGGCCCACTGTACTTAGATTAGGATATCTTCCCGAACTGTTTGATCTAACACCAGAGTAATGTATCCACTTTTTTTTAAAGTATTTTCAACTATACGGGTTTTTTTCGTGTGGTTCATAGGTGTTTCTCTCGATTTTTATTTAAAATAAACCGTACTTTGACCTATAATTAATTGTTAACTAATTATACTTTGGGAATCGCTTTGAGAGTTGTCTTAATGATACTTATATCCCATCTTCTTTCATTTGGTATATAGACCAAGGTCATTGGTTGGGGAAGAAGGAGGGAATATGAATAATAAAACGACTTTGCATTAGCCATATTTGTATATAAATCTTTAAAATATAATAAAAGGATGGTACCTGAGCACTCTCTAAATCTGAAGCTAAATATCAAGGACCATTACAGATGTACACGGTCATTAAAATGAATTTCGGCTTGCTGTATTTGAAGTAATGCTGAAGCTTATAAGTATTTTAAGATCTTTTAATATATAGATATAGGAAGATGTGATATGAGTGCCAATGAGAAAACTCTCCATCCAAATAACAATTTATAAAAGTAAACCATTATAGGTAAAAAAAAAAAAAAAAAAAAAAATGAGAAACACGTATAAATTACATAAACCAACGACAAAGTTCTGCTGTACATCTGCTACTGTAACATCAGATTCCTGACTTAGGACAGGTGCAAACATTTGCAGCGGGATTAAACGCTTTAATGGTACCAAACCTTCTCCCTTTTTCTGAAACGATAGAATAACATCACAACATAGAAAAACACATGATAAAATATCAATTGGAAGGGTTAACTCAATCAAAAAACGTAAATTAACACAATACGAACGAATATATAATTTGATATGCGATACATGAATGCAAATACATAGTTAACAACATTATTAGGGATAACTATTTAAGGTCAAAAGTAAATAAAAAAGTTTAAACAAAGCAATGGTAAGATACCATAGTGACTGTGAAATATTTAACAATTTTTAGAAAATTTATCGCTAAAGCACCACTAAATGTGAAGGTGTCGATCCTGTAAAAGTAATATTCCATATAACAATGCATGGTTGACCTAATTAATATGACAATTGGAATAGTATATGTATGTTAATTATATGCACAATTGAGTCAAGTTAAACTGAACAAACGGAAGTTATATATAAAGGCTGTCTATATAAAGACATTTTGTCAATCTGATTGATAGTTTGATCTTAAAAAACTGTGTTATAAGTATTATGTGTAGTTATACAATACAACTTATATTAACATCTTAAATGATCAGCAAACGTGTTTAGACAAAGATGTAGTCAAAATAATAATAAAATAAATACATGACGTCTCCAAAGGCTAAGTTTTAATTTTATGCTGTGACACATAAGTCATGTGTACGTCATAGCGCAAAAAAACAAAGAAAAAGACAGCCTCTCAAGACGTGATTATTATTCGGGTTAGTTCACTGAACACATATTACGTCTTCATTCTGACATGAATTATATAACATACTAACACACTTTTATTAAACATGTTAAATGATCGCGTAATAAATTAATATATAATAATTAAGTGCGGTTCCTACTCCCTCAGGACAAGTCACAGACACGTGTCACCTAACACAAATTTATGATTTATATTAAAGTATATAGGTAATGTAATTTTAAAGAGAAGTGCATGTGGGTCATTAATCTGCTTAATTTCAAAAAACATTTATTAAATTGATGTTTTATTTATTAATATAATAGGATTGAAATTTATACTAATTCTTCACAAGGATCTTGGGCTTGTTGAAGACAATGTATTAACAAACAACTGATGGAAATAAATAAATTTTAAAAAGAAAAAAAATTTCTTTTTTTCAACAAAATTATCAAATGACATTTTCTCTTAACTTGAAGACGATTTTTGGTAATTTTAATAATTTGTGTATTTATTCGAAAACTATATTTTTAAGTTGAGGAGAAAGCTTCCACAAAATACCATTCGTTTCTAAAGAGATTTTTGGTCAGATCAGTGTCTCAGATTTACCTTTTAAAATAGTATTATACATGTATAAGGAAGGATAAACAGCAAACATGAACAGCATTAAAAGATCTCGTAGATGGTAAACAACTAGTCGAAATCATTGGATATACCCTTCGTTTGTTATATAATAGATTTTGTAAAGGTTTTGTCCTTTAAAAGTACAACATCAGCTTCAACCAAACTTGTATATTTTGTCGATCTGATGAGTTAAGCCTTTTTCAACTGAATTTTATATAGTTCGTTCTTATGTTGTACTGTTATACCACTGTCCCAGGTTAGGGGGAGGGTTGGGATCCCGCCACATTATTTATGTATGTGCCTGTCCCAAGTCAGGAGCCTGTAATTCAGTGGTTGTCGTTTGTTTATGTGTTACATATTTGTTTTTCGTTCATTTTTTTTTACATAAATAAGGCCGTTAGTTTTCTCGTTTGAATTGTTTTACACCGTCTTATCGGGGTCTTTTATAACTGACTATGCGGTATGGGCTTTGCTCATTGTTGAAGGCACAAACCAGTACAACGATCGAGGTAAAGGTCAGATAATTCCTGTCAGTCGACATGAGGTCAATAGTAAATGAAACTTTTTATTAAGTTACAAATTAGCACCGATGTGGTTAAACGATCTTTTGATTGTAAGATATTGTAAATATTGTATCAGACATTATAATATATCATATCAACATAGCTCGGTTACAACAGTTTAAGATTTGCAGCTGCTTCTCTGTAGACAGATTTTCACAATTCAAGAGACTTCAACGACCAAGGAATGAATGGCATTGTTATTCGTGTAGATGCTCATGTTAAAACTTATTAGGGTATAGCACTGTTTATTTAAACTTAATTTCTGTGAAATATGGTTGACCTATTACTTACAGAATCAGATAAACATACCTTATATAGTAAAATTGACCAATGAACCATGCAATGAGGTCAAGGACAGATTAAGACTGCCAGACAATCAATTATATCTACGAAAATGAAGCCAGGAACAATGGACATGTGTCAGACAAAATTTAATAAAAGTGCTTGAAGGAAGTAAAGAGTAAAGGTTGCTTGAAGTGAATTTAAACCATTGCACTGAATAAAGCATTGGTTGAAAGGTACCAGAGGGATATTCCAACTCAAAATAAACTGACAACGCAATGGCTAAAAAGATTAACAATAGTACACTAAAACACAACATACAAAACTGATTCACCAACAATTATATACAAAGGAAGATAACTAAAATTTTAAAGATTACTTCAGAATATTCAGAATACTCAGATATTAGATACCTGTACCTTTAACAAGATAACTTATGTAATTTTCTTTAATGCCCACTCCATTACGGAGGGGGTATAAACACTATAACTGAAACAGATTTTCTGTCATTAATTTTTGGTTGTACAGCACATGGACTGGCTGGAAGCTTCAACGGTTTTTGTGCATCAACCAATGATTTTTAAATTTTAAGATATTGTTTATGACATTATGTAGGAAAAGTTTTACATTTACGTTTTTCATTTTTGTTGTTCAGTAGTTATGGTCCATGAGTTTTTTTTAGTAAAATGGCACTTAATGTCATTTGCTTTAAGACTCATGAGTGACAACAAATTGTCTGTAGATGTACATATAGTGCCACTGTGGTATAGAATCTATTTATTTATGTACCTTACTTAACTAAACACAACTGTCACACAAATTGGAAGTTATGTTAGCTATAAAACTAGGTTTAATACATCAATAACGCTGTACGGAATTAAGAATATGACAGGTTTTTTTCTCTCACTCATTTTCTTGATTAATAGTGTTTGATTATGTCTGTTTTATGAAAATCACCTTGGAGTTCAGTATTTTTGTTTTTGTCCTTAATCCTAGCAGGTTCAAAACACATTGTTTGCTTTATTATCAAGCCCAACAATTGTCTTTACACAATATTAAACCCAGTTTGCTGTCAAATAGAATGTTTAAGTTTTGTTTGGACATTGGCTTTTAGTAGTTTACCCATCAGCTATGTCATTTGATCTTTGGTGGATATTTTTCTCAAAGGCAATGATACCATGTCGTCTCTTTTTTTTAGTAGCCACATTTGGTCCATTTGTGAAAGTGGTTTGGTTTCTGATGGTAGTGTATAATGAACATGATGAATGTGAAGTGACCATGGTACTTCATTGGACCTTGAAAGTCAGCTTGAATTGTTCTAAAACAAAACAAATCAAGTAAAAAATTCTTTGAATTTCCTAAAGGCAAGAAATATTTTTTATTTCTGAACTCTTTTTATTCCTTTTCCTATAGCGTTAGAACGCCGTAGGTTATAATGTTTGTACAGATAATCCAATCTTTTTTGTATCATATGAAACTTTGTCGGATATAGTTGTTGGAGTTTGTGTCCATCAAACTGTAGTCTACGGATTATACGCTGCATTTCATTTCCTTTAAATCCACGAATCCATGATGGGCCCTTCATTAAATCCACTGGTCTAACATTTCCATCCCCTAATATATCTGAAGAAAAAAAAAGTTTATAATATACTAATATATCTGTTTTAATTTACCTCTATGTAAGCAATGTGAAAACCAACTTGTAAGGTAAATTTTTTAAGAGAATTACCATTAACCCTACCATATATATGCATGGACTGTCCTCCTATAGTTTGTGGATCTGAAATCATGTCAATAATTGAAAACCCTTTATACTGTTATACTGTTCTATACATTTGTAGAAGAAATTGATTCTGATATGCTTTAATATTTCTATTTTTAATCTCTGTGAGATTCCTCTGATTTGATTATTTCTAAAAATCACTTTTTTTCTACTAGCATTTAATCCTACTTACATCATGTACATAATTCTCTGTTAACAAGTGTCATGACCATTTATATTGTCTTTCAAACAACAAAACAAAAGATTTGGAAACAACCTGTTTGAGTTTTAAATTGGAGTTTTCCTTTAAATATTTACCAATATAATCATTCTGTCCAAATAAAGCATGTTCCTTGTCCCAATAGTCCTTATCCTTCTGTTTCAATGCAAACTTCAATGGTTCATCCAACTTCGGCAAAGCACCTTCAATCAGATACATATTACATACATGTACATTGTATCAACTTAAGTCAAAAGAATACCCAGCCCCTTAATAATGGAATCCTAAAATACAATTTATTCGCAAACTGATAATTCTTGTTCACTTGTTATCTGCCCTTCAATAGATAATTGAAAGCATAAACAGTACAAAATGTACTAATGCAGATTTTATTTATTTACATTGTATGTACATTAATTACAGTGATTCACTTAGTGACTGCTGTTAATCTATTGTTCTTTAATAATCATATATGATACATTAGATATATTATACAAAAGAGCATTTAGATCTCCATTTTTATGCCCCACCTATGATAGTAGAGGGGCATTATTTTTTCTGGTCTGTGGGTCTGTTTGTCCCTCCGTCCTTTGTGCCGCTTCAGGTTAAAGTTTTTAGTCATGGTAGTTTTTGATGAAGTTGAAGTCCAATTAACTTGAAACTAAGTACACATGTTCCCTATGATATGATTTTTCTAATTTTAATGCCAAATTAGAGTTTTGACCTCAATTTCACGGTTCACTGAGCATAGAAAATGATAGTGTGAGTGGGGCATCTGTGTACTATGGACACATTCTTGTTAAAATCTTTTTTGCAAAAACCAAAAAATAAACATAATCATAATTTGGATTACTGTGAAACCAGAGAAAATAATAATTTAAAACTCAAGATGTACCAGTAAATTTATTTTGCATTATAAATGTAGTTACCTGTAAAAATTCAAGAAATTAGGCCCTTATCATTCCTTTGATTAAATATATCATAAGACTGAAGTTAATTTCAAAAACTAGGGTATAACAATGAAGCCTACCTCCTCCAAACAACTTATTTTCCCATCCATAATGTCTTGGCCAATGTTCCCTGTATGGTGACTGTGGCTCATACATCTTGTCACCTTCACCAATACATGCAGCATCTTTCCTATGGACAGTCTCATTATCTTTTTTAAACTTTGATGACATCAGTCTTTTTGGGATGAGATTTAAACAAGGAATGGCCTGCTTAGCCTTATACAATGAATACATTTGTGCTTGTGAGGTTTTGTTTAATAACTGTTTTGTTGGTGTTTTCATTCCATGACATAAAAGACATATGCTTTGATTTATTATACCCATTTAAAGTGGCGTGGCTTTTTTCCTAAAAAAAGAAAAAAATAATATCTGTTGTTATGGACTTGTGATTGTAGGTACCTTAAAAACAATATGACTAACACACATAAATTAATATGTGGATAGCAGTTTGTGTGCACAGTGACCTTATAAAAGCGAACAGTGAAAAGTATTGTGGTACAAATCTAGTCTTAGACTTTCAGTTAATACTTTATCTTGTCAAATATTTACTGTCTATAAAAACAGATGCCATAAAGCCTAATGAAAAATCAGTTTGCTTAAATAAAATCTGAACATTGGTCATGATTGGATCAAATGCAATAAAGGGTTATTGCACTCTACATCTGATCCTTATTGAAATTTTTCCTTGGAAAGACAAGGTTTAAGTGAGTAGCAAGAAGAAATAATACACCATAGGTGCACCGTGGTATGCAATTTATCGGAAGAAGAAGAACAAGATCAAAACAAGAAACTTCAGGTGCATACTTTGTGCCGGTATCGGGACCGTTCGCCCTAGTAACATGTTTGCCCTGGGTCCGTTTGCCCTGAGTTCGTTCGCCCTTAGAGTCCGTTCGCCCTACTAAAAAATATTAATATTCAGGCATTGAAGTTGAATAAACTTAAGCAGATATATATTCTTGAAATTTATGGAAACATGGAAATATCTAAAAGTTTATGGCTTGTTAAGGATCATTAATTTATTGTTTTATGACAAAATAATTCAGATCACTGCTTATTGTGATACCTGTCTTTTGATGGATTAATAATATTATAACAACAAATTTGTTTTGATAATATATTCAGCTTGAAATTAATTTTAAAAAAATGTACGAACTGTAAAACAGATTTACAAGTTCATTCATTATAATTCTCTGAGACTAGTCTCAGTTATACTGCATACATTAGTGAATGACTGAATACAATTATTTTGTTAACAAATATCAACAAAGATAAATACATTGTATTCCAGTATTCTACTGTAATCAAAGGGAAAATGATGAAATTGATTGCGGCAATATAAATATTCGGTGAATTTTTGAACAAACTTCGACATATTTTGTTCAAATACTTAATATTATGCCACTAGACAATAATTAGAAAAAAATAATAATCAGGGCAAATGGACCCTGGGCGAACAGGTATCAGGGCGAACAGGTACTAGGGCGAACGTGAATCAGGGCGTACGGACCCGGATTCCTTTGTGCCACAGGCACTTGTTTCTATCCATTGGAAGAACCACTATCAACGTATATTTACGAAGAGATGTCGGAGAGGTGAAAAAAGGAGTTGGGTACCTTCTCGTAAATATACGTTGATAGTGGTTCTTCCAATGGATAGAAACAAGTGCCTGTGCTTTGTGCCGTCTTCAGATCACAGACATTTCACTTGTTTCTGTCAACGAATAATGAGTTTTACTATCCACACTTGAACCTAATTTTTCTTACAAGTGTAAATAGTAAATACCAATTGAAAGAAATAAGTTCTTATGCTTCAGTTCATAGAATATTAGAAGAGTTACTGAGTACAGTCGACTCTCGTTATCTCGAAGTCAGCCGGACCTGAGAAATATTTCGAGATACACATAGTTCGACTCAAACGAAAACCAGAAGTTTGACTGAACAAGGGACACAACTCTTGCTTAGCATGGTAAAGCTAAAATAAATCAGGTTGAATATGGGAAGGGGATCGATATTCTGGTATCAGATCGATATATTTGTATGTCATGGTCTTTCGTTATTATAATAACATTGTTTTACTTATTCAATTGTTTCAGTTACAATTGTTTCCTATGGCTTTTATCCGAGAGAGTAATTTCCAATCGATAGTTCCGTTATTCAGGTTGTTTAAAGTTGACAAAATTGTTTATTTTTGGATACAAAAGACTTTAAAAAATTTAAATTCCTCTTCATTTTGTCTTATCTCACTCTTTCTTTTAATAAAAGAAAATACAAGATTAAAGACGCCGATTGAGTAATTTTTAGGTGATCATCAACGGAAGTCATAATCCTTACTTTATACACACCCAAGCTCATTAGTGTAAATCACAATTAATTGTTTTGTAAACATTTTAAATACTTTTTCATGAACATAAACAATGTATCACTAATTATTTATAAAAATTCTATAAAAGATAATCTTAGGTAAACACTCGTGGAAACAGCATGTCATAAATCAATACAGTGGTCAGTGACTGGAAATTTAATTACACGTGTATTGTCAGATTAACTCTTCAATCCATTTAAATGCCGGAGGTCATGTTTTGACATATGTGTATTAGTTCGAGATAAATAATGAATTTTGAATGCTTTTGTTAACCTTGGGATAGTAAATTTAGTTCGACTCAACCGAAATTTCGACACATCCAATTTCGACTCATCAGAGTCGAATTACATACATTTATATGGAACAAAGTTCGGGACCACGTGAAAACTTCGACTCATCCGAAATTTCGAGTCAACCGAGTTCGAGACAACGAGAGTTAACTGTACATAAAAGTTTACAAACCAAACTAACCTTGGATTACTTACTTGCTTACTTCCCTTATATTTGATGTGTAAATGACGGAACAGATCGGATATGATAAAATTCCGGATTTAAAAATTATTGAGGTGAGCGAGCGAGGCCGTAAAAAATAATTCATTTTACTAAGTTGTCTATAATCTCTCGTAGTTATATTGATTAGTTATTAGCTAGCTTATTAAGTTATATACATTTTTGTTATTTTCTAAAAAGAAATAAGATAAATTGAGAAAGGAAATGGGAAATGCTTCAGTGTACATTTTGCTATCGACGTTTCAAGTGGTACAGTGAAACTTTTTCAATAGCACACTTTTTCGATGCCAGTGGTTTAGTATGATAAATATCAGATGTGCGTTATACCACGGTATAATCTGTGTCTTTACTGTAAAGTCATATGAAACTTTAAAAAAAAATGAAAGTTGATTATAATAACTTGACTCATGACTATGTTTTATATTCTTTATATAATGGCTAAGTTTTACCTGATTTTACTATTAAACAAGTGTATGTTAACTTTCTTCCAACAGAAAGTCCTTTATATTATCAATATCTTCATTAATGTTCTGCTATTCTTCGCCGTACACTTTTTTCATATGCAGTGATCTTCGGAAAACTGTCTGCTTGTATTATATATGGAGGGGAGCAATACCTGTTTATGTTAACCTATTTTGGCCCTTTAAGGTGTTGTTAACTGTTATCTGAGATCAATTTAAGCTGTTAAATGTTTTCAACCCACTTTGTTAACTGTTATCAGCATTTTTGCCTTGTTTGTTAATTCTTTTTGTCAAAATCGAGGTGTTGATAACATGTTAATCTATTGCCCCCTCCCTTTATACTGTATATGTCTATGGCTACACATACAAAGAGGTGACATTAATGTTGAAAATATTGAATGCATAAAAGTGCTATAAAGACTAAAACAATCTACAAGTAATTAAAATATTGATCTCTGATTACATTATACTAATCAGAGATCAAGACAAATTGTCTTTATCAAAATAGCTCGACAGGGACAGCAAAAAAAAAAACCAGGATGAACCACAAAAAAAACTTCAGTGGGCTTTTCATTTTAAATTTGCCAATCGCTTCTCCGAAACTTAATAAAAATTGATATTGAAGAGTCATAAAGCAGGATTAAGCGCAACAACATCTTACTTTACCGTCAAACTCTGGTTTATAACTGTTTTCAATATAATAATCCAGGTGCTTATTTGTTGAAATATAACAAACATTAAACAAGTGGACAGATTCTGGGGAGATACGTTGCATTTATGGAAAGGCCCGAAAAAAGATCATGTTCTGCATAGAACGGGTCCAACGTTTCATGTTTACAGGGCAGGCATATTACGGCCCTACTAATTGTTCATTTATGTCAAAACTGGCATACGACTTCTGACAGGAGTTATGTCTTAAAATGACAAATTTTACAATCTTTAAATGGTTGTGACGTCTATAATTATACCTTGAAAACAAAAAAAAAGAGAAAGAGATACTTAAAGTGCAAAAATGACTAGCAAGATTTTTTTTCATTTTTCATGATCGTAATCGTCAGTCAAATCCTTAGGCAGCAACCATTTGATTTTCTGGGGGGGGGGGGGGGGGGGGGGCTATGTTTTTTTTTCTGTGCAAACTTTTTTTTCGCCTTCGGCGAAGAACAATCTATTTTTTTTGGCGAAAAACAAATTTTTTTTTTCACCAAAGATTGGAAACAAACTTTTTTTTCCAAAAAAAAACCATAGCCCGGCCCCCCAGAAAATCAAATGGTTGCTGCCTTATTTATAGATTTGTTGTCCTTTGATGGACGACTTTTAACAATTTTTGCGAGTTTTTTTTTTTAATATGTTAAAATTTATCATAGATAGACAGAAATAAATACAAGAATAGGCAAAAATGATGAACTAGACTATTAGTTTTATCTAGCCTTTTTATAAGTACTGGCAAATCTTTTTTTAAAGGTTTTTGGAGCCATTGAAGGCCCAAGAAGCGATAGAAAAAAATGATGCAAAATGATGCTTTCTGGGTGTTCCCCAGACCGGCTTTCTTAATCTGAAAATGCAAGTTCTGTTTTAATAATTTTTTGACAATTTTGGTCTTATAGCAAAATGTATAGATTCAGTGTAAGACCTACGTTTCTAAAGACAACATCAAAAGACCAATATGCATGGTAAAGCAAAATGTGGCCTGTGTTTTTTATACTCATGCAATGATCAAGTTAATAACAAAATTTCTTAATTACAAAAAGAATACAACACTAATAGAATACAGAAGGGCAATCAATGAGCAAAAGACAAATATTAAACAAGAAACATTCATCCCGAAAAATCAGAGGCCTTATCTGAGGGAGAACATAACTTGCTTCTTGCAAGGCATTCGCCGTGAGCACAATTTGTTGTGAAGACAAGCGTTTGGCTTTGAAATTTGCAATATGAGGCATTTGCCTCAATGTAGTTAAGGCCCTGCAATAAAAGTGAGGTAAGTGTTCCTGAGACAATTTACCTCAAATTAAATGAAACCCTTTTTAAGACATTTCTAAAACGGTATATTTAAATAATATTTATAATTTTATTATTAAAATATTTGGGAAGTGTTTTCCGATTTTTTTTTGGAAAAAAGATGAATTCATGAAGAATCTGGTGCCATCTCATACTTTCGATTAGACCTGGGGAGTTATTTATTTTCAATACATTGCAAGTCAGGTAATTTATTTTCAAATTACCACAGAACAAACCATTTTTTTTTATGATTAATGCTGAGGTATTTATTTATTAACCCCCCCCCCCCCCCCCACACACACACACACACACAATATGAAATGGTAGTCCCCTTACTACATTTGAGCTCATATGTAGTATAAACATAGTACATGTATAACGAAATCGGAGATCTACATGCAATGTATTATTCATTTTAATTAGATAAGTAACGTAGTATAACGAGATCAGCAAGGCAAGATTTTTGATCAAGTCAAATTTTGTTAATATAGCTGGTAGACTCGCTCTTTATAGAACCTCGTCTACAATGTGAGAGAGTGTCATTTGCACATATACCAACATATAGAGTACAATGAACTCAACACCATGATTTGTGTCTGTCCCAAGTCAGAAGCCTGTAGATCAACACTTGTTGATGGTTCATGTCCATCATTTGTTTGTTTGTGAATTTAGTTATAAATAAGATAAGATAAGATAAAGATATTTTATTTCCTAATCTATATAATGTTACAATGAACTGGTGAAGACTAGAAATAAGTTTAATAAGTTTCAGTTAAGCAAATACTTAGTTTCTCAATGTGTAAAATGAGGATAGCAATTCACATAATTTAGAGTTAAAATGAAGGCTATCCTTTGACATAAACCAAATAAGCAGATTACTATTAGATATTTGGGATAGATATGGGTATTTTGCAAGAGTTCATCCAGAAAGGTTTTTCTTTTCTTATTATAAAGGGTACATTTAAATAAAAAATGTTCTTCGTCTTCAACCGAGTTCATTGAACAAAACTGGCATGTTCTCTCTGATCTTGGCAGTGTAATATTTTTTCCATGGTCATCAATTTTTCGTTCGTAACGGCCTCTCTGTATGCGGAGACAATGATTACTTATTCTAAATCTAGTTAGTATGACTCTCTTGTCTCTGTTTTTAATATTGAAGTATTCTTCAAAAGTGAAATTATGTTTAAATTTAAAGTAGTTGCTCAATTTACTGTGATCATCTTTTTTAATAAAGTCTTTTTGATGGCTCCAATATGTTAAAAAATCAGTTTTGATACATTTTCTAAGTAAAATTTTGAATTTATTTTTACTGAGTTTTTTTTACAAAGTGCTAAATTTAAAGCTATTATTTTTCTCAATTCGAAATGCTTTATATTTTTCCTGCGAGGGCTTTTATAGCAAACTGTGCA
Organism: Mytilus trossulus; assembly: GCF_036588685.1. Taxonomy (NCBI): domain Eukaryota; kingdom Metazoa; phylum Mollusca; class Bivalvia; order Mytilida; family Mytilidae; genus Mytilus; species Mytilus trossulus. The sequence continues at coordinate 63,371,428 of NC_086376.1, read as the reverse complement.
GTTTCAGGTTTTTTTTCTAATGGTTGAAAAGCCATTCCATCGCCTATTATGGCTTAGATCAAATTTCTTTGAACTTTGATGCAAATATGTCTCATTGTCAATCATACCACATCTCTTTATTTTTATATTTTAAAGTAAAGTTCTTGTGTTGTCCTATGTTGGCTTTACTTTTGATCCAATATGGATTTATCTGCTCCGTAATGTTTGAATAGTGAGCATGTCTGAAAACGCTGTTTCCACACCAACATCAGTGTATTTTAAGAAATAAAATTTAGTGCTAGTAGGGGGCAGATCCAGCCATTTAAAAAAAGGGGGTCCTAACCGAGGACAATAGGGGTTCTAACTACATGTCCCCATTCAAATACATTGATCGTCCAAAAAAAAGGGGGTTTCCAACCCCTGGAAAGTTGGACTTATAGGTAAGCTTGACCTAGTTGATAAATATGAATGTTATTTTATGTAAATAATTCAACTGTTTTTGCGTTGAATCAAACCCTCCTTTCAGTAGTTATTAAGGTGGTATGAGTGTCTTCCGCCATCTTGGATTGTAAAAAACAGAGAATCTAAGGTCCATATTTTCTATCAAGTTAGCAAAATTTGATGCAGGAATGCAATATTTAATGTGAATTTTCATTTAAAAGAACCAATTTATAAGAATATAGCTTAGAAATATTAAATTTTTAGTAGTGTAGATTATTTTTGGTTGTTTTTTGAATATTTTCAAATTGGTATTTTAAGGGGAGGTAACTCTAAAACAGTGCATTTTCTGAAGGACTCTACATGAAATTTTCCTATTATGTCTTTTAGCCGGAAAAAACGTACGGTGACCCTATCTTTTCTTTTGATATTCTAAAAGCATTGTCTGAAAGCTATCTTTTTCTAATTTATTATACGATTCTATCATTTTGTTTAGTTTCTATTCACAAAATGGTGCTTTTTCCTGTATAATCCATACAAAATTTATCATTTTGTCACAACCTGTAGCTTGAGAAAATGCGCGGTGGCCTATCATTTTTATAACATTTTTGAACATGTATCAATAGATACTACATTTTGACAAAGCATGAATAAATTCTATCATTTTTATTTTAGACTCCCATACCACCTTAAGTGTCTTTTTATATAAGTTGAGTTTTCTCATTAGCTGTGATGTGCTGTTTATTTCCCTTAATAGTAGGTTATAGAATACAAATAGTTTCACTGCATGACTAATGACTTGGCTATCTTGTAGGTTGTTGATTGGTTGTACCAGGAAATTAAAAACATATTAAAATTTGTACCGTGCATAAAAATTGTTAAAATTCATCATGATGTTAAGGGCAATACATGTAATTCCAATTAAGAGTCGATTGACGCATTGGGTCATTTTAATTATTCATCTTGTCTTGCTGATAAATAGTTTTAACAACTATAAGAAGTCTTTGGACAGTTTTAATGTAAGTAGACGGTAGGGAGATCTCGTGTTCTGATTTTTTTTCATGTCTGATTTTCTCTGTATGTAGCAGTTTCTACATGATAAGTAAAACCTGTATTTTAACCCTACATTGTATTTTAAGCCTTTTTAGTGTGCAGGTGCCATTAGACACATTTGAAAACAACATATCCAAATGATGTAGCTAAATGGTCCAGTAAGACGGTTAGCGCTCTAAAACCAGGTTTAATCCACCATTTTCTACATTTGAAAACGCCTGTACCAAGTCAGGTATATGACAGTTCTTGTCCATTTGTTTTTGATGCTTTTAGTTATTTGATTTTGCCATATGATTATTGACTTTCCCCATTGATTTTCCTCTAAGTTCAGTATTTTAGTGATTTTACTTTTTATCATAGAAGATTTTTTTTTTAAATTAACAAACAAGGATGACAAAAGATGACTGTCAGAAGATGGACACACAGCGAAGGGTAAAAAGAACAAAAGTTAACTTTATGGATAATGTGCTAATTAGATGTCATAGGTTGAAAAGCAAAAATGTTATATGGTACTTAGGAACTATCAAGATTCCCACAAACAATAAGAAGACATTCAAATCCAAGTATACATATTTTATTACAAAATATAAATGCCATCTAAGGCCTTACAGCCAGCATACATATATTGGACAATTATGGTGGCAAGAAATTCTCAAAATACCATAAATTTCTAGTTACCTATTGAAATTTACCATTACACCCTTACTACAAAATATTTTAATACAAAAACCCTAAATATATAAGTAATAGCAATATATAGATGTCATTCTGAATCAAATGAAAACATGCTACATTTTACAGATAGCAGTTACTTCTTTTCAAAAGTGATAAAACTGTTAAAATTCCCATAAAAATTATTCTGTTCATACTTTAGTTTTAATCTTTTTCTAAAAAAAAATATAATACATGTAAATTTTCTAATTACAAAAAATGAAGTTACAATAATGAAAAACAAACAAACAAGTTAAAATTTAGTTAAAACTTAGTTTAAATTGTGTTAAGATTTTAAACAAAACAATTATTGAGAGTTAATAAAACTTAACAAACATTGACAACCTTTATACCAAATATATTTTACAACAACTTTGAGAAAATAATACAGATTTGTAATAAACACTAAGTGATAATTTAACAGTGATCATTATAATTTTGGCACACTATGACTCAGAAGATGATATTCAACACAGCTTAAGGAAGTAGACCTTAGTTCAGGGAGATAACTCTTTAAATCGATAATGTGTTTGCAAAAGTCAAGTTTCATTAATGAATTTGAAGCCCTTACCTGAAAAAGATTGAAAATAATCTATGTAACCTAGAAGTTTAGAATATATTTATGAAAATGGTTGACACAAACATAATGATGATTTTAAGAGTTATTCCCCTTATCATAGGTCTACTGCCTTAATATATGTGAAAAGATGAAATAAGGAGGAATTTGTATGAGTATTCTTAAAATGAAACTATGGCATACATAAAACTGTTTTGTGCAGTGAAACAACAATGTTATAAGATTATACTTTCTTTCAAGTTTGAATGATCTACATATACAATAAATCGTCTCCGATCTACATAGGTATTATTAAAATTGTCTCTGATCTACATATGCAATAAATCATCTCAGACCTACATATATAATAAATCGTCTCCGGTCTTCATATGTATCATTAAAATCATCTCAGATCTACATATATATAATAAATCCTTTCAGATCTACATATATATAATAAATGCTTTCAGATCTACATATATATAATAAATCGTCTCAGATCTACATATATATAATAAATCCTTTCAGATCTACATATATATAATAAATCGTCTCAGATCTACATATATATAATAAATCCTTTCAGATCTACATATATATAATAAATCCTTTCAGATCTACATATATATAATAAATCCTTTCAGATCTACATATATATAATAAATCCTTTCAGATCTACATATATCATGTATATATAATAAATCCTTTCAGATCTACATATATATAATAAATCCTTTCAGATCTACATATATATAATAAATCCTTTCAGATCTACATATATATAATAAATCCTTTCAGATCTACATATATCATGTATATATAATAAATCCTTTCAGATCTACATATATATAATAAATCCTTTCAGATCTACATAATATAATAAATCCTTTCAGATCTACATATATATAATAAATCCTTTCAGATCTACATATATATAATAAATCCTTTCCATCTACATTATATCACAGTCTAGTACATAATACTGTCAAATAAATAAATAAATAAATAGCACTACTAGTGAATATTTTTAGAAGGAGATCGCTTTCCTCTGTTTTCACATTTCTTCAGAGTATCTCTTTGTATTCTCTGAAATAACAAGAAGTTAATTATAAAATACCTGCATTTAACCATTGAAACAATAAACAAGTAGAATAACTTTTAAACTAATTAAAAGCTTGTCAGGATTGAATTTTTAACTTTTGGGTTTGCAATATTATGGATAAAAAATAGTCTTTATCCATAACCTTTTTTTATGACCAATTATTTTTTCAAATATCATAGAATGTTCTTTAAAGAGTAAGTAACGTTTTTAGTGCTAAGAATTAGATTTTTTTTATAGAGTAAATAAGATATTTAAAAAAAAGGAAGTTATGAGATAACCCCTTTTCAACTGATTTTTATTGTTTGCTCTCATGTTGTACAGTTGCACCACTGTCCCAGCTGGGGGAGGGTTGGGACCCCGCTAATATGTTCAACCCCACCACATTCTGTATGTGTGTTCCTGTCCCAAGTCACAAGCCTGTCATTTAGTGGTTGTCATAGGTTTATGTGTTACATATTTGTTTTTCATTTATTTTTTGTACATAAATTAGGCCGTTAATTTTTCTCATTTAAATTGTTTTACATTGTAATTTTGGGGTCTTTTATAGCTGACTATAATGCGGTATTGGCTTTGCTCATCGTTGAAGGTCTTGCGATGACCTATAGTTGTTTTAAAATTTCTGTGTCATTTGGTCTCTTGTGGAGAGTTGTCTCATAGGGCAATCATACAACATCTTCTTTTTTTTTTTATATCAAAATGTTCATTGAAGTTCTAAATTCAAAATCAAAATATTTAATGTAAATCATGAATTGAATTTACTTTCTAATCAAATGAATAAACATTCAGTGAACTTATAATTACCCTATTAAAAACTTTGGCTCTCAGTCTGTTTAATGAATAATCTTCCATTCTTTTCTCCTGAAGTTTCTGATTTTGCACTTCTGGCAGCTTTTTATAAAGCCTAAAAAATAAAATCAGTACATATTACAAAGAAAAACCAAGAAAATGTGCACATAAACATTTATGTTTCTGCCTATAACAAACGACAGGGTTAAAGAAATTATAACTGGAAATCTTATTCCAACTGTGTTCAATTGTCCCTTACAAAATTTTCAGGTTTTAAGTGATTTTGTCAAGGTTTATGTATTAGCTATGGAATTTCACAAATTTCCCGATTTTGCCGATTCCTAGAATAAAAATAAAATTGACTTTTCATGCTTTTTTATTCCCGCCGACCCAAACAAATACATTATCTCTGAAAAATAATTAAATTCTTCTTTTTTTATAAAATGAAATGAATGAATCACTAACAAAATTGATAGCACTCTCTATTGTGAAAAAATAAAACTTCCAGTTACGTTTCTAAAAAAAGACAAATCAATTATAAGTGACCTTGAAATGTTGTTTACGCAAATAATTTTGCGGAATGAAATCTGTGTTTAAAACCCATTACACAATACGATCGTTTCCCTTATTTGTCATCAGTCTGTAAGATGCATAATCTCATAGAAATAGACTTGTCCAAATGTGGACAGGTGGAAAGCACCTTGGAAGTAAAAGTTCTGAATATCAACAAGTCATTTAGAATTTTCTTGTTTCATGGATAATAAAAAAAAAAATATTGTCCATTTGGATTAAAAACGGGAATGCATGACACTAGATTAACCCGATATTCTCGTATTTTCCGTGGACGAGTCTATTACGTTTTTGACACGTGTGTTGAAACTTGTTTTCGTACGACGTTTTTACATTTTTTTCTTTATAAGTTTTCGTTTTTGAAGATCATTATTCACCAAGTTTTCTGGAATTGATTAAGAGCTACGCGAATTTGTTTTTCTTGTTTGTGAAAAGATGATTTAATGTCGTCTTTGTCTGTGAACACCCCCCTTTTTTATGGCAAATCATTAGACAATGTCATGCAATATTTATGAAAGCTGAGCAAGAATATTTCATCGAACTACAATTTGAAATGATGACAAAATAACATAAAAAACATTTTGTTAGAAAGGTGAAATGTATATTTATTTTGCCTTTTTTTTCTGTCTTGAAAGATAATTTTTTTTTTTTTTTCCCCCGACCCACCGACCGGACTTTTTCATGGGGAAAATCTGTAAACCAACAATTTAAAAAACCGTGGCCTAACATGCACTGAATTTAATTATTATCTTGTGTTTCACTACTGTTTTTATCTAAATCCAGTTAATTTTCAAGTATAATATGACTGTCTTAATGGAAAATTTGTATACAAATCCAAAACAAATTTCTGCACTTTACTGTATTTAGTTCTGTATTTTAACTATAACAATCACATAACACCTTGTAAACACCTCTCCTCTGTAAGCAGATGTTTGATTATGTGTGACAACACAATGAAACATGCATCACAATTAAAAATGAGACAATGGTTGAATTTTTGGTAGGAAAATTATTGAAGAAAAGAATGATGGTGATGCTGGTTTTTGACAACCTTGACAACCCATGAGTCTTGCCCAGTTGGTAAGAAAAGAATGATGGCCTGACTTAGCTACTGACTTCCAATGGTTTAATCTCCAATCGTGAATACTTACTTTTGAGTTTGTTCTATCATTTCCCCTTTTGAGATTGCCCGTCTTTTGGGTTTATGAAGGTTCTCTGCAAAATAAACATAAAATCAATCACTATCATTTTATGCTGTTATATACCTTTATTCTATATTTTTTTTAAATAAATAGTAAATATATGTGTCCATTTAGTAAAGTTTGTCTTGACTATTAAAAGCTAAACCAAAACTTAACAGAAGATCAAATCTTAAAAGAAATGATTTAAAATTGATGATAATTCGAGAATATTCAATAAGCAAAGACCAGCCAGCCACTATCAAGATGAGCAACAATGCAACAATGTTCAAAATATCCATTCTTTTCCATTCAACCTTGTCTTGGGCCAATGCATCAATTTTTTTTTTATAGCACTGAATAAAACAATAAAATTATTCCAAAATTTTTCGTTTCAGGTCATTGTATCTTCCACTAAAACCTTTACCACATTCTGTAGTCACTTTAAGTGTCCCTTCCCCCTCAATACAACTTTTTTTTCCTCTAAAATTGCCCTTCTATGATTTAAGGAATAATTGTAATTCTTAATTTGTCAACAAATAGTCTCTATAATCATACCACTTAATGGATGTGCCTCAGGATTTGCCTCTTTCCTTCTCTTTTCCTCTGCAAACAATCTATTTCTTTCTTTTTCTAGCATATCCTGTAATGTTCTTTCCTTTGAAGCTAATGCAACTCTCTTTTGTCTGGCTCTTAACTTGGAAATGGCATCTTGTTTGTAGGTTTCAAACGCTTCCTGAAATACAAAAGAAATATGAAATTTAGAGACTATAAATAAAACAAGATGTATTGTGAGCTATCCCTCATTTATAACACCCCACATAAGTATTTGGTAAATATGGAGATGATGAACAAAGGATGTGAAAACCCATCTCACGGTAAAGCATGCTCAAATAATGCTTTTTTTCCAAATTTCATGGAAGTCAGATATGTGTTTTCTGCGAAAATTCTACAAAAGTTACATACATGGCTATTTTGTTTAAAAGTATATAAGTATTGGTTAAAACAACAAGTTGATATACAATTGATGTGTAAACACAGTACTCAGAAAATAATATTAACATAAAGCTTGATACCAAATTTCAAGAAACTCTGATTTGTAGATCTTGAGAAAAATGGGGACAATCCACAGATGTATACCAGAATGTTCAACTACAGGATATCCTATCGAAATACGACCAGTATTTTTAGTCTTGAACTCAGAAAGAGGTTAAATTTATTTCATTTATTAAATAAAACTGTTACTGTTCATTATAATGCTGATTATTTCTATGTTAGAGTAATTGTTACCATAGCAGCACCATTTTTCATGTATATTGTGCTTTGTCTTTTAAAAATAAATTGGATTGAAATAGAAATAAATTCCAATAACACTGTAACTCACCTGTAGAGTTAACCTTGCCAAAGGTTTAGGGTCAAAGTTCTCTTCATCAGATCTTTCTTCATCCAGTTCTTTATAATGACCTGTTGTGTCAAGGTCAAATTTAGAACTCTCCCCTATAGATTTATTGACTGGATTATCAGCAACAATATCCTTCCATGCAGTAGAGGAAACAGACTTTGGTTGCCATGGTTCTTGACTGACAGCAAAAGCTTGTCTTTCTTTCAATGGTTGCCTCCATGGTTTGGCCTGGCCCATTGGAACAAACCAAGTAAGACCACCTTAAAATAACCAAACTATATTGAAGTACATATTTATACATTTTAACTTTAATACACTATTGTTTTCATTATGTCAGGTTTCTTTATACATATATGCATTTGGATCTTTGAAAGTAGAGTTTTTTTTCTACATTACTGACACCTTCATTTTTTGTACAAATTTTAGAGGCTTTAATTTAGCACACTTAGGGCTATACAAATTTTAAAAGTTTATAATGTTAAAGTTGAAAACAGACTTCACCAGTATATATCACTGTACAGACACTAGTTTTTATAATACAAAAGCAATATTTCAAAAGATGTTGATGGAAAATTGTCAGTCAATATTACATGTACATAAATATACTAAAGTTTATATGTATTTCAAAAAAGTTTGCTATATCTATTATATCTTGAGTTTTCTTTCCCCGACTCTCAGGTAAAAAAAGAATATAAAATTATTCTGATGTTGGTTTGAAAATTCTACTGGGTACACATGACAAATAGATTAGTAAACTAATAAGAAATGTTATAACGGCAGATTTCTTTTCTAATACAATGGAAAATATAATTGTGTATATTTGAAGAAATGTTACATGCAAGTATTCAGGAAGTGTACATGTGTGATATATATATTTGATGAACTTTTTTCAACGTCAATTTTAATATAAAAGTGACAATCCGCTTCTTTCAATGAAAAACTTCATTAATTTCCAATCAAAGGGCGTATCAATGATACAAGGTTAAAAACAGTTGTTTCACTGATATGCTAAAAGTCCTTTAACTACTTGGCAGGCGATTAATCTTTTTTCCTGTTTTCTTTCCTTTTACGAATTTAAAAACATCACAAAGGAGCATAAACAATTTACCACATATTTTTAAATCTGCAGAAACTATGACTATGAAAAAAACAGACATATATAAAAACCGGCAGAAGGTCATCTCTTCATATTAATAGTTATTTCATGTGAATGTTGAATGTTCAAGGTGTTATGAAAATTATCTCAAATACAACTTAATTGCACTTCTGTACAATATGGTTTAGTGAAAGTACATAATGTTCCCTAATCATTATTAGTTTTAAAGAAAAGTGGAGGATCAAGAACTTTTCATAAGGTGGGGCCTACTAACTGACCTAAAAGGGGGGGGGGGGGTCTCAAGTAATGTAACCAACAACATTTTTCCAGGATCCGCCTATGAAGAAGTTTAGAACCAGCAGGTGTAGTGATAATGGTTTTAATATGAATCTTTTCAGCTGTACACATGGTACAGCATTTTTGCGCCTGTTCCCAAGTCAGGAGACTTTGCTCTTGTTAGTCTTGTATTATTCTAAATTCTAAGTTCTTGTGTACAATTTGGAGTTTAGTATGGCGTTCATTATCTCTGAACTAGTATATACATTTGTTTAGGGGCCAGCTGAAGGACGCCTCTGGGTGCGAGAATTTCTCACTGCATTGAACACCTGTTGGTGACCTACTGCTGTTGTCTGTTCTATGGGCGAATTATTGTATCTTAAACACATTCCCCATTTCTATTCTCAATTTTATTAGCTTTGTATGGTGTCACTGACAACAAGGTTTCAAAGGCATTAAGCTAACATTCAACTGTTTGGAGACTGCTTTAATTTATAATTAATTTTGATAAACTTTCCCATGGATAACACCACAACTGCTTGAACTGGGTAGTACATTTGTATATAACAAAATATTTATATAAATATGACTGAAACTACAGTAAACTAAAGAATAAATAATTCATAAAGAATAGAAAAAGAAGATATAAAATGAATAAATGACAAAATGACTAAATAAAATAAATAATCATGCCTCTAAACTGTTTTGAAACTGGAAAATGATCAAGATTTCTGTATCTTTTTTTAAAGCCAGAAATTACTTAATGTTGTGTTTGTGGAAGTCAATCAGAAAATGAAGTGCACAGTGAACCATCAAGGAAATCAATTTTATACGTTGATAATATAATATAATCTTCTTTCAAATATTAAGAATTCTTGATCATTTTAAACTAAAACCTACACCTGTTTGTGTCTTACCCGTACGAAATCCTTTCCTTTTCAACCTTTGTTTTTTATCTATAGCACATCAAATAGTAATAATAAAGACAATGAAAGAATAGCACACTTTAGAAATTCTTTTTTTTTTTAAATTTTAATAGTGCATTTTCAGCTTTAAAACAATAAATCATAATGTAGATTGATAACTTGTTACAAAGACTTTTTAAATTTAGAAAACTTCTAAAAACTAACATAAAAATGTTGTTTATAATAAATTTAATTTCAAAATATCACGTTGAGTGTATCTATCAAGATAAAAATGTTAATTACATGTATTATTACACACCGGTTTTGAAATTTTACAAATTAATTTGGACTTTGTCAATAAAACAAATTTAACTTTAAAAGACAGAATAAATGTACATGTATTTGAAATTTAATAAAAAATTTCTAACACTAATTATTTTTACAGGGGACAAGGGAACACTTGTGTGCGGGAGTTCAGTAATTCATGACGAAAGAGTAAAAAAAAGAAACAGTTAAACACACACACAACACAGCAAGAAATTAGAAGCAAAACACTTCACTCCATGTATCTCTATAAATAGACATTATGATATCTTACCATTCGGACTGTCTTGGAGTTTTCCTGCTAAATCATCATCTGGAGTTTCAGGTGTAAACATTCGAGATTTAGGTGGAGGTGACACTTTCATTTGTTTTGTCTCTTCATCAGACTCTGGAAGGCAGATACGAGGTTTTGGTGGTGACTTTGATCTTTTCGTCTTACGTCCAGGTGCTGCTTTCTTTTGGCGTTGAGGTGGTGATATAGACCTATTTGTTAATGTTCTGTCAGGAGAAGTAGAAGAAAAGGAATCAATTGGTGAATATGATCTTTGTCTTTGCTGCTTTGAATCGAAAGTTTTGACACTGCGTTTGAAAGATGATGACATTGAAGCGACAGATATTACGCCCTGATCCTCCCTTGGGGGTGACCATGATCTACATGGACTTGTCTGGACTGCTTCTGATCGTACATAGACATCCCGAACTTTTCGCTTACTTACAGGACTTTTTATTATTGGGGATGGCACATTAGTGGAAGCATCTTTCAATCTTCTTGATTTTGGAGACTTCGATCTTTCTCTTCTTAGTGTTTCTTTGTCAACATAGTCAGTTTTCATTTGATTTTGCTGATCTTTTGTTTTCTTTTTATCTGATTTCCCTGGTTTCGAACTTCTTACTTTACGAACAACTTGTAAATCTTCAGTGGAAGCTTCAGATTCATCTGCTTTTCCTCCCTGTCCAATGGAAGCCATATAGGCATCTAACATTCCACCATGCTTTACCTTTTTTGTTCGAACTTTTTGAATTTCAATACTGCTGTCCTTAGTTGATGTAGTATCACCATTATAAGCAACAGAGTCAAATGAATCCTTATTGTTATCTATTGATTCCGCACTCATAGTAGTTTCACTTCCAAATAACGTAGATGACTCTGAACTAGCTGCTGCAGATGTTGTAGAGACATAATTTAACTCAACATCAATAGCCTGATCAGATAATTTTCCTTTCTTCTTAGCAGTAAGCAGCATTTCCAGTTTTTTCAATTTGTCTAGTCTTTTAATTTCTTTTCTTCTCTCTTTGTCAATTTTTATTCTTTGACTTTCAATTTTGTCCTTGAGTTTATTCATGAGTGGATCAATCACATGTCTTTGCCGTGACTTTTTAGATTTTCCTTGGTTTGAATCCTCGGCTTTACTTGGAGTAGCCTCAAAACTTGCATCCTCTGCTATTGAATATAGGGTGTCAATACTGTCACCATGAACTGGAATATCAACCTTTGCCTTCTTAGAACCTTTCTTTTGATTTTCCATTTCTTTTTTCTGTTTTCCTTCAAAACTTGAATCAGGATTTCTGCTTTCTTTCTTATGTTTTCCATGTAGTTTTTTCTTCTGTTGCTCATGTAGAATGTCAGCATAACTTCCGTTACTTTCTTCCTCACTTAATCTTCGTAAATTCTGTAGTTCCTGTCTCTTTCTTTCACTTCTTGAGTCTTTCCTTTGTTCTTGACGAGACTTTTCTCCCAATTCTTGCATAATTCTACGTTCTTTAGCTTTTTCATAAGTTCTCTCATCAGTAATTTTTTGAACGATATGTTTCGTTGGATTTTTCAACAGATCAGTGATGGCTTCCATTCTAGATGAGTTTATTGTGCTTGTACTTTCATTTTGATTCATTTCCTGGAATTTCAGCCACAAATCGTTAATATTTGGAGGAAGTTCTCTGTGTGATTCCTGTTCAAGTTTTCTTTGTAGTGACTTTGCCCTTTCATTTGGAGGCACGTGATCATACTCGGCACCAAATTCTTTTTCATCAGTGGAATTCTGTAAATATCCTTTCTGTTTCAATCTGTAAGGAGAAAACGATGAAGCATTAAAGCAATCAGAACTATATGCATTGAAGACCTGTTGGTGACCTTCTGCTGTTGTCTGTTCTATGGTCTGGTTGTTGTCTCTTTGACACATTCCCCATTCCCATTCTCATTTTTACTTTGAAATATTTTACATTTTTTCAATATTTAAAATTTTGTCATGTCCAGGCCTTTTATAGCTGTGGTATTTTTTTTTTTTAAGGACTGCATGGTAACCTATAGTTGATTGCATGTATGTCATTTGAACCCTAGTTGATAGATTTCTCATTGCCAATCATAAAACATGTAAATCAACAAGTTGAGAAAATTGCTAGAAAAGGCTTAGTGTTTCTTCAATTACAGTGTCATTTTACAATCTGAAATCACTGAAAACAATTTGCCAAAAAAATAGTTTATTCATTCTTTCTAGTAGAATTATTGAAGAAATTCTAAATACATTTAGCAATTGATGTACCGTTATATATCTGTTCCAGACCATATGAGTATTTGGACCGTTCACCCAAGGTGACACAACTCAAGTAACGTATTTTTTTTCACATTTTCATGTATGCAGTTATGCATGTTCCTGTGCATTTGCATGTTTTGGTAAAGTTGCTAAATATTCTAAAACAAATGCCCTCCCATATTATGTTTACTTCAGATATCTTCAATTTCAGTGATCATAGTTCAATTAATGTACTACTGATCGACATGCTTAATACAAGAGATTAACAGATTTAATTAGCGCGAAGTTTAAAAAAAAGTTAAAACATAAAGTTTTTGTTTCAATTACAATTGAACTTTTTTATATTAATTTGATAGTTAAGTTATGTTGATCTACTATATGCATTTGTATCTTATAAACTTTACCAACTTTTTAATATAAGTCCGACCATATGAGTATTTTGAAAAAGTACACATACGGTCCAGACCGTACGCGTACAGTCCAAATACTCATACGGTCTGGAACATATCAACAATGTACCAGTATATGTCCTCAATTTTTTATCTAAATAAACAGATTTTACCTTCTTTGTAATTCGTATTCAATTTGAATTTTTGCCTTTTCTTCTTTCACCATTTCTTCGAAATCTTGGTCAGGACACTAAAAACACAATAATAACTGCTATTAAAGGACTTCAACCAAAATCATTTTATACAACACAAGGTCAAAATCTCACATTGCATAATGTCACAAGATTTAATTTTTTATGAAAACAAAATAATAAAGTAAGATTTAAAAAATCTATTGTAATAAAACTATATTTCCAGAAATTGAGTTAGATGCAAAAATATAACAACCAAATATACTTTTGTTACATGATTGTGAAAACTAGAACATAATAATTACTTTAGTCCTTCTTCGTCTGTCAAACGGCTGTAAATCAAATTTTCAGTCAAAAACTCACACAATTAAAATTAAAAGTTTATACTTTCATATCCAACATCTCGTTAAACGAGTCATATTAAAAATGCCAATAATTATATTTTATTAAATATTGAGCTAGTTCAAGACAATTGACCATAAATTCAAGTAAGGTGAATAACTGTACAATATTTGCCAGTGACATTATAAGTGATTTCCATGCCTGAGATAGTTGCATTGGGAAAGTTGTTGTAATGTGAACAAGTTGTCCCCAAGTGTTAATTTTGTTTGTGAGCCAATAAAGACTTTTATTTTAATAACATTCAGTGAGAATAAAAATAACAATAAAATTGTACAATACAATGTCAAGTCAAGGTGAAATGCATTATAAAGACCACATAACAAGATTTATGTGACAAATGTGAACCAATGTAGACACATGAAGACTTACATTGTAAGGTGTACTACAGCGCTGTAAATGTAATGCTTATTTTACAATACTATTTCAGATTTAGCTGATACATTGAAAAGTAGTTTAAAACTTCATGAAAAGCAGCATAAATCAAAAATTATTTATTTGTTAGTTTTCAGAAAGTTTAATCTAATTTTTTCATGTAAAGAAAAAAATCTTTGTTATATCTATACAGACAAAATTTGTTCTCTCTCTTAACAAACTTTAAATAATAATAACCAGTATTTATATTTCCAAATTAAATCTGTACAGAATAATCTCTATTATGATCATTTCTATTCCTGTCTAACATAGAATTATTTTTGGATGCTAGTAATAAACCTACCCTTGGTAATTCTCTGAATTCTAGTTCTTCTGTATCATCATCAATCAACACTTGGTGATGAGTCATACCCGTCCTAGTGGGAGGTTCCTTACGGGGTCTATACATATCATAATAATTCTGTCCCTTTTCTAGTGTTCTTCTCTCTTTAGGTGGCTCAGTATCTGGTCCTCTGTTGAGAAGCCTTTCGTCCCTCACATAGTCAATAACTCTGTCAGTTTGTCTATAACCTGGGTTAATTGTGTCTAAATGTGGACCTGGGTCTAAACCTGCTGGATGTGCTGGTCCCGGGTCAAGAGGTCTAACATTTTCTTCTGATGGTTGTCTATCTGATGTGAAATCAGAACCTCTGTCTAAAGGTCTGACTACTTCTCTAAGGCTAGATTCTGAAGAGCTTGCTCTTGGTCTATAGTCTTGTCCCCTGTCACTAGGTACAACTGGTTCTCTGCTTAACTCCATTTCGGGATTTCCAGATTCCAAAGATCTAATTGGTTCTCTACTGCCTGGTTCTAGACCTGAACTTCTAGGTTCTGATCTATCATGTTGTGTATCTCTCCATGCTATAGTTCTCATTGGGAAGCTATCATCCCCAGGTCTATCGTAAGCCTTATTATAAGGAGTAGAACCCGGTTTATCATCTTTGTTTATACCATCCCCAAGTTCTCTCTGAGAAAACTCAGCCATTCTATCATAACTAGTTTCCTCTTGTCTGGTTATGAAATTTGGTCCTTTTTCTAATGGTTTGACATTTAAAATGTCTTCCATTAGCTTTTCGTCAACAATTCTTCCTCTGTTGGCAACATTTGCTAGGACAGCTGGTGATGCCATTGAAGTGTGGTGGGAATAGATCGGAGATGGCTGGCTAGACAGTTCCATAAAACGATCTCCATACATTGGAGAGGAATATTTATGATCAACATCAGGCAGTGTTGCTAAGTCAGTTTCTGATCTAGATTTTGTTGGTTTTGGTTCATATTGTTCTCTTTCGAAAGTGTCCTTGTATACACGACTATCACTTCTGGGATCAGAATGTTCATGATGTCTGGTTGAACGTTTGGGAGTAGCATACTGGTCCCCTGGATCAGACCTAGTACTGAGAGTTAACCTTTCTTCGTATTGACCTGGTACCCTGCTGGAAGTAAAATCTTCCCTGTTTCCCATGTCACGTCTATATGAGGACAAGTTACTACCATGAGAACTGGCCAGGTCACTTCGTGGATTATCTACTCCACTGTCTGTACCAGATCTTTCCTTGTCATCCTACAAAATAAGCACATATATATATATTTACTATTGTATTGGTACAGCATAAAGGTGAAATTTAGAAAAACAAATATATGTTTACTACCGTATAGCGGGTTATTTTCGCGGGTGTAAAATTTCGCGATTTTCATTGAAAAAGGTATACGAAATATTTTAGCGGTTATTTTTTTGGCGGATGAAAACTTTTATTAATACCTTTGCATGTACACCTTTAATTTGGCGGAATTTATTTTGGCGATTTTCTTCTATCCGCGAAAATAAGCGAAAATTTACACCCCGCGAAAATAACCCTCTATACGGTATTGTATAGGTATAGGGAAGCATAAAATATGAAATTTAGAAAGAAAAATAAAGATATGCTGGTTGTTTTCATTTGTATTGTCTCAAGAACATAAATATTTTAAATATAAGAGACAAGTGTACATTTTCTTGTAATAACAACCTTTCAATGTGAACTTAAATGAATTCATAAATCATAATTCACTTTCCTATCAATTAACAGCATGGAATTTCACAATGCTTTTACAGACTTACAGCTAAAGATTTTTCATCAATTGTAGACAAAGTGTCTTTTTTATCTGGATTCTTGGTGCCATAAATTCCTGAAGTAGAAGGAACATCTTTCCTGGATCCTAGGTATTGTGATGGGAATGATGGAGCAGTGGCATCATCAGAACCTAAAACAATAAAACCAAACATCATATTGAATACATGTTAAATTTTCCCTGGTAAAAAAAGCAATTCAATTTTGACTATTTGTATCATAAATCAAAATGTTGCAAAAGAGTGTATATGTCCAAACTGTACATTAATTGAGATTTTTACAACAAAATTATTGCATGGGGACAGTATATGTCCACTTGACAATGCAATGTAAAAATAAATAAATAAATTAAACTAAATATTTGAAAATCAGATAAAGTTATTATACATATATTTTAGTTTAGATTGTAGATAAGCAATTCAATATGAAAATAATTTTAAATACAACAGCAAAATTAGTTCATGCATGCCACATCGTTTTTATTTTTTCCTTTGGCTGATGATTGGATGTAATAACAGTCAATCTCATTTATTTTAAAAGAAAAACATGTCATTTTTAAAATCCTGCCAAGCATCAATGATGAAATCTGTAGCACCTAAAGATGTTTAGGCAAAAAATGGATATCTGAAATACTGTAGATCATTTTCCATAGAAGTAGTTTAAATAAGATTGTCTCCCTCGATAACTATCTCTACATATGTTGAAATTTTTTTTGTATTTGTATCCATCTGCCCTTTTCAACTAATTTTTATAGTTTGTTCATATGTTGTACTATTACACCACTGTCCGAGTTTAGGGGGAGGGATGGTGCCTTCAAATAAGTTTAAACCTGACACATTCTGTATGAATATGCCTGTCCTGTAATTCCTGTTGTCGTTTGTTGGTGTGTAACATATATGTTTATTGACTTTATCATTCATTAATTTGTACATAAATTAGGCTTTCAGTTTTCTCATATCAATGTTTTCATTTGTCATTTCTAGACCTTTTTTAGCCGACTATGTGGTATGGGATTTGCTCATTGTTGAAGGCTGTACGGCGATTTATAGTTATAAACTTCAGTGACATTTGGACTCTTGTGGGGAGTTGTTTCATAAGCAATCATACCACATCTTTTTTTAATTGATAAATCTTAACTTCCATGTCTTTCTTAAAACATAGTCAGTAACACTAGATGTTGGTCATGTTACAATATCACAATTCATGCAAGTTGGTCATATTAATTAACATGCAAAATTTCAATTTTAGTTTGAGCAAAAAAAAACTTTCTGTATAATGTTATTCCAAGTTCATTGGATCCTATATTTTCGATATGCATTTAAAAAAAATAATACAGTGACAGATTCACTGATTTTAAAATAAAACCAGATGCTCCGCAGGGCGTAGCTTTATACGACCGCAGAGGTTGAACCCTAAACGGTTGGGGCAAGTATGGACACAACATTCAAGCTGGATTCAGCTCTAAATTTGGATTGTGATTTAATAGTGACACAGCATAGGTTTCTGACACAGAATGAATGTGTTCTAATGAACTTAAAATTTTTGTTTTCTCTTAGAGCAATTCACTATGCTGTTGAATATTAATCCTCTCAAAAAAATGTTTGAAGAAATTTTCTTTTTATTTGTGAAATTTCAAATGAGAAAAATTTAACCCAATTTTTTAATCACATCCCCCTTTCCCTTATTCCAAAACTAATCTCAATTAAAATATTCTAATGGAGTTTGCAACAATAACTACTCATTTAAATACATCATAAAATATTAAGATGTAAAAAAAACTGCTTGTTATCACTGAATGGTAAAGATTATTATTTAAATTTATCAGTTGGTAGTAAAAAGTGAATATACATTGTATATTGTATATAACAAAGAATTAAGTTGATTCTGGACAAAGAAAGATAACTCCAATTAAAAAAAAATCTTGCAATAAGATATTTCTTGCTTACTATTCTGGACAAAGAAAGATAACTCTAATTAAAAAAAAATTTGCTGAAATTAGATATTTCTTGCCATTGCACAATACTGTGCAATTGAAAAGACTTGCTATTGCACAATACTTAATATAATAATTTTAGATCCTGATTTGGACCAACTTGAAAACTGGGCCCATAATCAAAAATCTAAGTACATGTTTAGATTCAGCATATCAAAGAGGCCCAAGAATTTAATTTTTAATTTAAAATCAAACTTAGTTTAATTTTAGACCCTTTGGACCTTAATGTAGGCCAATTTGAAAACGGGACCAAAAATGAAGAATCTACATACACAGTTAGATTTGGCATATCAAAGAACCCCATTTATTCAATTTTTGTTGAAATCAAATAAAGTTTAATTTTGGACCCAGATTTGGACCAACTTGAAAACTGGGCCAATAATCAAGAATCTAAGTACATTTTTAGATTCAACATATCAAAGAACCCAACCAATTCATTTTTTGTCAAAATCAAACGAAGTTTAATTTTGGACCCAGATTTGGACCAACTTGAAAACTGGGCCAATAATCAAGAATCTAAGTACATTTTTAGATTCAACATATCAAAGAACCCAACCAATTCATTTTTTGTCAAAATCAAACGAAGTTTAATTTTGGACCCTTTGGACCTTAATGTAGACCAATTTGAAAACGGGACCAAAAGTTAAGAATCTACATACACAGTTAGATTCGGCATATCAAAGAACCCCAATTATTCAATTTTGATGAAATCAAACAAAGTTTAATTTTGGACCCTTTGGGCCCCTTTTTCCTAAACTGTTGGGACCTTAACTCCCAAAATCAATACCAATCTTCCTTTTGTGGTCATAAACATTGTGTTTAAATTTCATTGATTTCTATTTACTTAAACTAAAGTTATTGTGCAAAAACCAAGAATAATGCTTATTTTGACCCTTTCTTGGCCCCTAATTCCTACACTGTTGAAACCAAAACTCCCAAAATCAATCCCAACCTTTCTTTTGTGGTCATAAACCTTGTGTCAAAATTTCATAGATTTCTATTAACTTAAACTAAAGTTATAGTGCGAAAACCAAGAAAATGCTTATTTGGGCCCTTTTTGGCCCCTAATTCCTAAAATATTGGGACCAAAACTCCCAAAATCAATACCAACCTTCCTTTTATGGTTATAAACCTTGTGTTAAAATTTCATAGATTTCTATTCACTTTTACTAAAGTTAGAGTGCGAAAACTAAAAGTATTCGGACGACGACGACGACGATGACGACGACGCCAACGTGATAGCAATATACGACGAAAATTTTTTTAAAATTTGCAGTCGTATAAAAATTGAACCCAATTTTTTAATCACATCCCCCTTTCCCTTATTCCAAAACTAATTTCAATTAAAATATTCTAATGGAGTTTGCAACAATTACTACTCATTTAAATACATCATAAAATATTAAGATGTAAAAAAAACTGCTTGTTATCACTGAATGGTAAAGATTATTATTTAAATTTATCAGTTGGTAGTAAAAAGTGAATATACATTGTATATTGTATATAACAAAGAATTAAGTTGATTCTGGACAAAGAAAGATAACTCCAATTAAAAAAAAATCTTGCAATAAGATATTTCTTGCTTACTATTCTGGACAAAGAAAGATAACTCTAATTAAAAAAAAATTTGCTATTTCACAATATTGTGAAATTAGATATTTCTTGCCATTGCACAATACTGTGCAATTGAAAAGACTTGCTATTGCACAATACTTAATATAATAATTTTAGATCCTGATTTGGACCAACTTGAAAACTGGGCCCATAATCAAAAATCTAAGTACATGTTTAGATTCAGCTTATCAAAGAGGCCCAAGAATTTAATTTTTAATTTAAAATCAAACTTAGTTTAATTTTAGACCCTTTGGACCTTAATGTAGGCCAATTTGAAAACGGGACCAAAAATGAAGAATCTACATACACAGTTAGATTTGGCATATCAAAGAACCCCATTTATTCAATTTTTGTTGAAATCAAATAAAGTTTAATTTTGGACCCAGATTTGGACCAACTTGAAAACTGGGCCAATAATCAAGAATCTAAGTACATTTTTAGATTCAACATATCAAAGAACCCAACCAATTCATTTTTTGTCAAAATCAAACGAAGTTTAATTTTGGACCCTTTGGACCTTAATGTAGACCAATTTGAAAACGGGACCAAAAGTTAAGAATCTACATACACAGTTAGATTCGGCATATCAAAGAACCCCAATTATTCAATTTTGATGAAATCAAACAAAGTTTAATTTTGGACCCTTTGGGCCCCTTTTTCCTAAACTGTTGGGACCTTAACTCCCAAAATCAATACCAATCTTCCTTTTGTGGTCATAAACATTGTGTTTAAATTTCATTGATTTCTATTTACTTAAACTAAAGTTATTGTGCAAAAACCAAGAATAATGCTTATTTTGACCCTTTCTTGGCCCCTAATTCCTACACTGTTGAAACCAAAACTCCCAAAATCAATCCCAACCTTTCTTTTGTGGTCATAAACCTTGTGTCAAAATTTCATAGATTTCTATTAACTTAAACTAAAGTTATAGTGCGAAAACCAAGAAAATGCTTATTTGGGCCCTTTTTGGCCCCTAATTCCTAAAATATTGGGACCAAAACTCCCAAAATCAATACCAACCTTCCTTTTATGGTTATAAACCTTGTGTTAAAATTTCATAGATTTCTATTCACTTTTACTAAAGTTAGAGTGCGAAAACTAAAAGTATTCGGACGACGACGATGACGACGACGCCAACGTGATAGCAATATACGACGAAAATTTTTTTTAAATTTGCGGTCGTATAAAAATTGAACCCAATTTTTTAATCACATCCCCCTTTCCCTTATTCCAAAACTAATTTCAATTAAAATATTCTAATGGAGTTTGCAACAATTACTACTCATTTAAATACATCATAAAATATTAAGATGTAAAAAAAACTGCTTGTTATCACTGAATGGTAAAGATTATTATTTAAATTTATCAGTTGGTAGTAAAAAGTGAATATACATTGTATATTGTATATAACAAAGAATTAAGTTGATTCTGGACAAAGAAAGATAACTCCAATTAAAAAAAAATCTTGCAATAAGATATTTCTTGCTTACTATTCTGGACAAAGAAAGATAACTCTAATTAAAAAAAAATTTGCTATTTCACAATATTGTGAAATTAGATATTTCTTGCCATTGCACAATACTGTGCAATTGAAAAGACTTGCTATTGCACAATACTTAATATAATAATTTTAGATCCTGATTTGGACCAACTTGAAAACCGGGCCCATAATCAAAAATCTAAGTACATGTTTAGATTCAGCATATCAAAGAGGCCCAAGAATTTAATTTTTAATTTAAAATCAAACTTAGTTTAATTTTAGACCCTTTGGACCTTAATGTAGGCCAATTTGAAAACGGGACCAAAAATGAAGAATCTACATACACAGTTAGATTTGGCATATCAAAGAACCCCATTTATTCAATTTTTGTTGAAATCAAATAAAGTTTAATTTTGGACCCAGATTTGGACCAACTTGAAAACTGGGCCAATAATCAAGAATCTAAGTACATTTTTAGATTCAACATATCAAAGAACCCAACCAATTCATTTTTTGTCAAAATCAAACGAAGTTTAATTTTGGACCCTTTGGACCTTAATGTAGACCAATTTGAAAACGGGACCAAAAGTTAAGAATCTACATACACAGTTAGATTCGGCATATCAAAGAACCCCAATTATTCAATTTTGATGAAATCAAACAAAGTTTAATTTTGGACCCTTTGGGCCCCTTTTTCCTAAACTGTTGGGACCTTAACTCCCAAAATCAATACCAATCTTCCTTTTGTGGTCATAAACATTGTGTTTAAATTTCATTGATTTCTATTTACTTAAACTAAAGTTATTGTGCAAAAACCAAGAATAATGCTTATTTTGACCCTTTCTTGGCCCCTAATTCCTACACTGTTGAAACCAAAACTCCCAAAATCAATCCCAACCTTTCTTTTGTGGTCATAAACCTTGTGTCAAAATTTCATAGATTTCTATTAACTTAAACTAAAGTTATAGTGCGAAAACCAAGAAAATGCTTATTTGGGCCCTTTTTGGCCCCTAATTCCTAAAATATTGGGACCAAAACTCCCAAAATCAATACCAACCTTCCTTTTATGGTTATAAACCTTGTGTTAAAATTTCATAGATTTCTATTCACTTTTACTAAAGTTAGAGTGCGAAAACTAAAAGTATTCGTACGACGACGACGACGACGACGCCAACGTGATAGCAATATACGACGAAAATTTTTTTAAAATTTGCGGTCGTATAAAAATTGAACCCAATTTTTTAATCACATCCCGCTTTCCCTTATTCCAAAACTAATTTCAATTAAAATATTCTAATGGAGTTTGCAACAATTACTACTCATTTAAATACATCATAAAATATTAAGATGTAAAAGAAACTGCTTGTTATCACTGAATGGTAAAGATTATTTAAATTTATCAGTTGGTAGTAAAAAGTGAATATACATTGTATATTGTATATAACAAAGATTTAAGTTGATTCTGGGCAAAGAAAGATAACTCCAATTAAAAAAAATTCTTGCAGATATTTCTTGCTTACTATACTGGACAAAGAAAGATAACTCTTAATTAAAAAAAAATTTGCTATTTCACAATATTGTGAAATTAGATATTTCTTGCCATTGCACAATACTGTGCAATTGAAAAGACTTGCTATTGCTCAATACTGAATATAATAATTTTAGATCCTGATTTGGACCAACTTGAAAACTGGGCCCATAATCAAAAATCTAAGTACATGTTTAGATTCAGCATATCAAAGACGCCCAAGAATTTAATTTTTGTTAAAATCAAACTTAGTTTAATTTTGGACCCTTTGCACTTTAATTTAGACCAATTTGAAAACGGGACCAAAAATGAAGAATCTACATACACAGTTAGATTTGGCATATCAAAGAACCCCAATTATTCAATTTTTGATGAAATCAAACAATGTTTAATTTTGGACCTCGATTTGGGCCAACTTGAAAACTGGGCCAATAATCAAAAATCTAAGTACATATTTAGATTCAGCATATCAAAGAACCCCAAGGTTTCAATTTTTGTTAAAATCAAACTAAGTTTAATTTTGGACCCTTTGGACCTTAATGTAGACCAATTTGAAAACGGGACCAAAAATTAAGAATCTACATTCACAGTTAGATTCGGCATATTTAAGAACCCAATTATTCAATTTTGATGAAATCAAACAAAGTTTAATTTTGGACCCTTTGGGCCCCTTTTTCCTTAACTGTTGGGACCAAAACTCCCAAAATCAATACCAACCTTTCTTTTATAGTCATAAACCTTGTGTCAAAATTTCATAGATTTCTATTGACTTAAACTAAAGTTATAGTGCGGAAACCAAGAAAAATGCTTATTTGGGTCCCTTTTTGGCCCCTAATTCCTAAACTGTTGGGACCGAAACTCCCAAAATCAATACCAACCTTCCTTTTGTGGTCATAAACATTGTGTTTATATTTCATTGATTTCTATTTACTTTAACTAAAGTTATTGTGCGAAAACCAAGAATAATGCTTATTTTGGCCCTTTTTTGGCCCCTAATTCCTAAACTGTTGAAACCAAAACTCCCAAAATCATTCCCAACCTTTCTTTTGTGGTCATAAACCTTGTGTCAAAATTTCATAGATTTCTATTGACTTAAACTAAAGTTATAGTGCGAAAACCAAGAAAATGCTTATTTGGGCCCTTTTTGGCCCCTAATTTCTAAAATGTTGGGACCAAAACTCCCAAAATCAATACCAGCCTTCCTTTTATGGTCATAAACCTTGTGTCAAAATTTCATAGATTTCTATTCACTTTTACTAAAGTTAGAGTGCGAAAACTAAAAGTATTCGGACGACGACGACGACGACGACGACGACGACGACGACGACAACGTGATAGCAATATACGACGAAAATTTTTTCAAAATTTGCGGTCGTATAAAAATCCATGCTTATTTCTTATAAAACATGTACAATTCCAATATAGCCATAATGCGCATAGCTTGCATTAAAAAGCTAACTATTAATTCCTAAAACTTTAATCAAATAGTATAAATTTTTAAACTGAAATTTTGAAATTTGTAAGAAACACTTTAAAAACAAAATATTGTATTTGAATAATTCTTATTTCTGTACTAAATGTTTATATTTCAATAATGATTACTTAACTTTTGTGATCAAGATATTTGGAGAATTTTTTAACAGAATTTCTATTTCTTAAATGCTAAATGTTTTGACTATAATGTACACTTATTAAAAAAAATTTAAATCTCTGAAATTTTAAAACTTATAACCCAAATGACTCATTGAAAATAACATGGAAGTATGTATCAGTCAATAAAAGTAACCAAATTTCATAAATGGAAGACAAAAATATTTAAAAATAAATCAAAAAATTCAAATCATTCCATAATTGTAACAAACTGTTAAATGAATACAAATATACAGCAATAAAGCACCAGCTGTTTGTTACCTAGGTAATATGTGCTAGGGTTCCATGTAACCCTTCTTTGTGCTGAAAACCAAAACTCAAATGTATTATAGGTGTAATCGACTACGTCCCATTAGATATTTTTGTCTGACATCCATAACAGATTTAATTAAACTTTTTATCATAACCCTTTGTTGAAACAATAATTTACCTCTACAAATAATTTAAGAAAAGCAAATATTTAAAAAGTAAAAAACTATTATAAATAAATAATTGCTATTCTGAATGAACAATATTATAGTGAAATCTACAGTGTACAACAAAAATAACTTCTAAACAGTGAAATCTACACCATATTAAATAATAAAAAATTTTGAACAACAAAAATAATTCACCTGAGTGTGTACTTTCCATGGTTGAATTACCTCCCACTGAAATCATTGTAATTGTGTTACTGTGAATTAATTATGGGATACCAATTATGAGGGGTAGTAGGAGGGTTAATCCTGAATCCCCCCCCCCCCCAAAAAAAACAAGCTATTCTTTCCTGGATCCCCAAAAAATAATCATTAATTCCTGAGTCCCTTTTGCTGTAAACCCTGTATTCCTACAAAAATTAAGGCCAAATCCTGATGGCCTGAAAAGGGTTCTTCTGCCCCTCAATTATCATAGATTTTTTTCATATAGTAAACCATGAATATAAATGTTCAACAAAGAGCAAACTTCTTACAGGCTTATTTTTTTTTCCATGGCCAAGAATTATACCTATTTGTGAACATATTTTACAGCCGATTTCATTGAGTGTGCAGCCAAAGATAATATCTTTGGTAAGCTTGCTTGTTAACTGAACTGTAAAGTCATTGTTAGGTTAGGTAAACTTTAGGTAAACTACCCTACTATAATAGTAAACTAGTCCGACAGATAACCAATCTATCAGTCTGTCTTTTGGACTAGGCTACTTCGAAAGGAGGGTAGTATACCTGAACTAATAATGACTTAACAGTTCAGCTAACAAGCAAGCTAACCAAAGATATTACCTTTGATGACAAACTCAATGAAATTGGTTGTAAATGTCAAAATATCAATACATGTATATGAAAAAGTACTGGGACATGATCATACGTCCTTTCAAAACTTGTAATTTTAATGACTATTTATTGTTTAAATTTGAAAACTTGTATGATTACTCTCTTAGTTCTCAACATAAATATTTGTTTTAAGAAAAAGTAATTTTCAAAATAAGGAAAGAGTAATGTTAATGACTATATATATGGTATAAATTGTTAATACCTGTATGATTACTCTCTACCGTGGTGATACTCTCTGCCAAGGAATCTTCTCCATCTTCTGTGTAATACAACTCACGACTACCATGTGGTCTATAATATAATACTATATAATTTAATTTTGGATGTAACGCATCTCTTGATTGGCTGACGTTATTTTGTTATCAGCCCATAGACATAATTTAGTCATGTGATTGTCACGTCATCAACGTTTTTTCATAGTTTTCTATGGTTTAAAATAACATTTAGAATTAAATTTTAAGAAATGACTGTAATATTTTTTCTGTCTATTCGAATTAACAAAAAAATTGGTGCTACACGCGTTATTCAGAGTGCACCAAATTTTTTATGTTACTTCTTCATAGACATTATCAAGTTGAGCTAACGAAATAAAAGTGTATCTACAATAAACCCTTCTTAATCAACACGTCTAACAATACTTAAAAAAATAAAAACACATTTTTTTAAATCTTATAAAAATTTTAATCATTTATCAAGTACCTGCACTTAAAATATACATTTTTTATCTTTACAAAATAAGAAACTAGTAATGATAAAGAAATTAATGTTTCTTCATAGTTTCACTTTGCAACAAAGGAATTAGTATAAACTCTTTTCTTTATTCAGACTTGTAAATAAAACTCATTGAATTATTAACATCCAATTTCTACTATTTTCTACTGAACTGCTAATTTTGGGAAACTAATAAAAGATAACACTCGATGGACTATCTAAATAACTTTGTACATGGACTAGTAGTTATAGAACCAGAGCAAGTAAAACACCAATACAAACCTGTAAGGTCTCAGTCTTGCAGCATCTCTCCTTCTAGAACTGTTGTCTGAATCTGACAGTTGTCCTACTGAGCTGGGACTGGAATCTGAAAAGTCAGGGGAATATTCATTGATAAAATAAATTTATATAAATTCTCAGAATATATGAATAAAATAAATTTATATAAATTCTCAGAATATAAGTATTTACATATCAAAAATTAAATCCTCTCATATTGTGACAACACCATCAATGCAAGTAGAATATGTCACAAGGCCTTATTGAAACTCCCTTACTCAGATTTACACTGGTTGACAATTTTAAATATTCACCTCCTCAAAAGGCCATAATTGTATATTGTACCACAATATCTAGTGAAATGAATTGTTTCTTTTAATAGAAAGCATTCAATTATTTAACTTCTTTAAATCAACGTTTCATATAGAGTCATATATGACAAACTTGACCACCAGTGGCATTTAAATATATATATATGATTTTTGATCAAATTACAGTGTTTGGATGAAGTTATATGGTGCAGCAATAAATTTGATGTTACCACTTAAATTGTTTCACAAATGAGACTTCTCCTAAGTATTACATTTCAATTCACCATTTTCAATCAATTATGAATGCACGTTTAACATATTATTTCTATACAACACAGAAGCCATGATGTTTTATGAGTTTTATGTTAGTAAATGTATTAGAAAATCTGTTGAAAAAAAAACCATTATACATGTATCTACAAAATGTACAAGTACACTGTAAGAAAGCCTTTTAAATGAAGTTTATGTTTCTAAAAATAAAAATGATGCAACAATTACATAAGCAAGTTATATATTCACTGCAATCACATAATATACCTCCTCTATAGAATCTAGTAAAACTGTGGTAATTTTTTAAACGAGGTCGTCTAAATACTGAAATCCATATTCAAGAATTTGTATATTGCACATAGTAGTGGTTAACCATTATAATATATAATAATAATAAAAACAGGAGTCCAAGATTTGAACTAAATTGTGAGTATAACATTGAATATGTTTGAATCTTACCGCATATGATTACTTATGTCTCATTACATATGGTATGTAATGGCAAAAATAATTGTTTATGTAAATTTTTACTGGGGTAGCCACACAATATTTGTTTGTAGAATATGAATATTTGCTGCAGATGTTGGAGTTGTGTGTTATATTGTTCACTTTTTTTTAGATTCTTGTTTGTGTTTTTTTTTATTCCATATGAAGCAAATATCTGTCATGTGTATTTTTTGGTTATTTTGTGTGTTTTTGCACTCATTTAATTTTTCAATAAGTACAAGAAAACTAAAGGTTTACTGCATTTGTATAAATAAGCTTGTATTGAGAAGATTAATTCTACATCAAATAAGAATTTGCATATGTAGTAATTTGCATAGAAAATTATATATCGAAAAATTACCTCCTGAAAAAAATTAGCTGATTATGATTTTTTAAATCAACAATACCACATTACAATATTCAGTTTTTTCTATATTGATCATTACATTTTCACTGTTATTTTTGTTTGTATTGATATCTCTCAATATTACACTGATTGATTGATTGGTGTTTAACACATTTTAAGCAATTTGGTGCTATTTTGTGGTGGTCAATTGTTATTGGTGGAGGACCCAGAGCGTCTCAATATTACATAAGACTTTTTTTACCTGAAGGTGGTGTAGTAATGGTTTCCTTTTTTCTGACATCCAATAACTTCTCTTTTTCTCTCTCGTCCCTACAATTGCAAGAATGATAAATTGACTTACTGTTTACTATATAATGTTTGTTTCAATGGTATAGGTTTTTATCAATTCCAGATTTTAAATTTTTTATATTTCCTACATTTTACTGTTTAAATGATTTTTATCAATAAATAAAATATATTAAATGATTTTTTTTATTTTTTTTTTAAATTTTTCTCTTTTTTATTTTTTTATTTTGGGGGAGGGGGAGGATGCCAATTTTGTACGGGAAACTTGGGGAAAATATCTAATGTTGTAAGTTTAGATTTTATCATTTTATTTACACTTTGAACTTACCCATGAGGTGATGATGCTGCTCTTCTGTCTGTAGCAGAAACAGCTGGTTCTAAGTTATAAAATCTATCTCTAGGTAACTCCTCCCCATATCTAGGCTCCTCAGATTTGCTTCTTGTGTGCCCATCTCTGAAAATACAGTGTTGATACATACAAAAATACATACATATGCATCAACTTTAATAATTGAACAAATGCACCTTAGGATAAAACCATAGAAAAGTTCCTCTGACTCATATCATATCATTACAAGTAAAGACTTTTACTTAATTTGAATATTCTACATTCAAATACAAATATCAGGATATTTTGGTATAAAGAAATTTTTGTGTTTTTATTTTATGAAAGAAAGTACCAGTAAGGGTTAATTTTTGGTGTGAAATTTTTTAGCACTTTTATCAATACCTTATTAGATTTTTTTTATATTGGAATTGAATGATCAATAAGTTGTTGGTGCATAGTTACAGTTATGATAATCAGATAAAAGAATTCTATATATCTAGATCCTGTTTAATGGTAAAAATTTAGACATGGGTATTTTTCTTTTTGTAAATTAGGTGTTTTGTCTTGACATTGATCTTATAAGCAAGTAAGACGGGTCATTAATAACTGTGCAATTGTTAATATAATAAATAGTAATACATGACATACTATCATATCCAAGGCAACATATTTGCATTTATCTTTAAAATGTCAACAAGTTTTATTTTCTTATGTTTAAATTCGAAACTTTCATCTCAGGCTTCAAATTTTTTTTTGCAACCAAAAAAACATCTTATTTAACAATATAGCATTAAAATACCTGTTTAGAAGGCCATTTTGAGAGTTATCCATTTCAATTTCAATACATAAAACTTTATCATTTCTTTATCACAATGTATAACACTTTCCTCTAAGTCAGGCACAAACATGAAATACACATATTAAACATTCTATTCAATAAGTCGCAATGTCAACAAAAATCATTAAAAATGTACATGTAAATCATTTACACTGATAATTCTGTTACAAATTATTCCATTATGATTCAAAGTCAACTTAAATTTCAGATAACTTTAAAAATAAGGCATTTAAATTTTATCATTTGTAGTTTTCAATTTTCTTGCACAAACATGTTTTTTTGTTTCCCACCAATCTTAAGATTCATGACAATAGGTTATTTTTAATATAAAATGAAATCTATGACAATTAAATATTCTATAAATGTAAAAGCTGGGATTTTTAATTTCTTTTTAAATACACAGACATTTTTAAGGTCAAGGTCTGAAATATTATAGACAATAATTTTTCTATTTAAATTGTGAATTCATATTGAACATTTTTAATCTTTAAAGTCTTTGATGAAAACAAACATGTTATTACTTTTCATTTCTTATTCTAAAGTTCATCATTTTGGCAGAATTTTCATCTTTAATGCAGATGTTTCATCCTCAATGCAGAATTTTGGTGCACAAATTTGATCTTTTATGCAGAATTTTTAATCTTCCATGCAGACAATTTTAATCTATAAAGCAGATTATTTTATCTTTATTGCAGACTTTTGGTGTACTTGCACAATTTGAACTTTAAATCAGAATTGTCATTCTACTTGCAACTTTTTTTTTTATCTGAAAGCAGAATTTTTATCTTCAATGGAGAATGCAGTATATTATACATTCACTTACCCTAATATGCACATGGACATTTACAAATGAAAATACAGTAATAGCAACTTTTTAACTTACAAATGAGTTAGGGAAGTGTGTATAACATATGTGTATACATTCCAAATGATTGTCACATCAAATTACAGTGCAAAAACTCAAACAATACATATATATTTTGCATCTGGTTTAGACCTTTTTAATTTAATTCAGGCTTCAATAGAACACTTTTAATATCTGCTGAATTTGAAATTGTCAATAAATAAAATTATGAGCTAACTATAAAGGTATCAGAAAAAGTGAAATCACATAATACTGAACTCTGAGGAAAATTCAAACAAGGCAAGTTCCTAATCAAATGTCAAAATCAGAGTTTCAGTGCATTGTATAAGTCATGATAAGAAATGAAATTATTGTAATTATTTCCTAAATTAGAAAAGAATTATAACCCTTTGCAAGAAAAATATGTATAAGGGTGATACATTTTCAATCTGAAATATTTTATCTTTTCATATTTCCCATTGTTAATAGATATAGGAAGATGTGGTGTGAGTGCCAATGAGACAACTCTCCATCCAAATAACAATTTAAAAATTAAACCATTATAGGTTAAAGTACGGCCTTCAACACGGAGCCTTGGCTCACACCGAACAACAAGCTATAAAGGGCCCCAAAATTACTAGTGTAAAACCATTCAAACGGGAAAACCAACGGTCTAATCTATATAAACAAAACGAGAAACGAGAAACACGTATATATTACATAAACAAACGACAACTACTGTACATCAGATTCCTGACTTAGGACAGGTGCAAACATTTGCAGCGGGATTAAACGTTTTAATGGGCCCAAACCGTCTCCCTTTTTCTGAAACAATAGCATAACATCACAACATATAAAAACATACGATAAAATATCAATTAGCAGACTTAACTCAATCAAAAAACGTATGATTACACAAAGAACGAATAAATTTGATAAGTCTATTACAAACATGTGAGGGGTGCAAAGGATGCACTGAGTGTTCTGCTATCACAAATAGTTAATACATTAACAACACACAATATTTAATGTGAGTGACCATGATACCATAACACTGAGGTCACTTACTCAGTTTCTGTAGCAACTTCCACAGTCACAACAGGAGCGCTACATTAATAAAGTAAATGATTCAAAATATACCAGTGTGTAATTATAACAGAAAGTATTTTGATTAAAGCTATAGAAAATGTTAAAGTATTGGGAATCAAACAGGCTTTCTGAATGAGACTTTCTCTTCTATTAGCATTGCAAGTATATTTGTACTGCGTATATTTATTTAAAGCCTTAAGGCATATTGAAAATGATCCAATTGAAAATGATCAATTTCAATAATTATGTATGATATCTTATGTTATAAATGAATATATAGTATAACATGCAGAAATAAAATGCTTCACTGAGTGCAGCCTGATACGACCACAGAGGTTGAACTCTGAACAGTTGGGCCAAATTTGGACACAATATTCAAGCTTGGTACTGCCTGAATTTGGATTGTTATCAAATTTTTGACATAATAAAGGTTTCTAACACAAAACAAATATCAAGATCTTACAAATCTATTGGGCAATACTGTGCAATTAAAGATTTCTTCTTAAATATTTTGAAAAAAAATTGGAACCCCAAAACTTTTTGAATCCCCCCTTGGAGCAATTTCCCCCAAACTCGATCCCTGCCTTCCTTTTGAGAAATGGAACCTTGTGGTACAATGTCAGATAGATCCATACTCTTACATACAAGTTACTGTCCAGAAACTACAAAAATGCTTGTTTTTGGCCCCTTTTTGGCCCGGAATTCCTAACCTATTGGCACCATAACCCCCAATATGAATCCAAACCTTCTACTTGTATTGTGGAACAATTTTAGAGCAATTGAAATATTTATACTCAAGTTATTATCCTGAAAGGAAAAATGCTTGTTTTGGACCCCTTTTGTACTGTATTCCTAAACAGTTGAGACCATCATCCCCTAAAACAATCCAACCTTCCTTTTGTGGTATTGAAGCTTCTTATTAAATTTCAAAGAGATTCATTCACGTAAACTAAAGTAATTGTCAGGAAACCAATGTGTCTTCAGACAACACAGATGACAACATCATACCATTATATGATCCCACAAATTTTTTTGCTGTCAAATAAAAACTGTTACTTTAATCTTATCTAAAAAGATTTCCATTCCACACAAAAAATTCAGCTGGAATATTATCTTTAAACGAAATATAATTTGGTTGATTGATTTAAAAAAAAATATAAATGAGTACAAACTTGAGGTACTGTCTGAGAGCAAGTTAACAAAATGATTATCTATCGTGTTGTAAAATTTCAAATGTCCGAAGACTATGGAATAAGGAGATTTTTTTCTCTCAACATTAATATTATTTGATGAATTATAAAACTATGTATATGCAGTTATCTCCACTTGTAAGAAATCATATATTCAACTTGAATCTTCATTTGAAGTTTCACTACAATCCATTACATACAGTGAACTTGCACATACAGGTGAATAACATATGACATTCAAATATCTCTATAATTATCTCCCCTTCATTGTGTCTTGGCTAACTTCTATAAATGTTTGGCTCATGCACATTTATTTACAGTGTAAAATTTCATGTAAAGTTCTTAATTAAATCCATTAAATGATTTGAAAAGACCTAGTTACATAATGATAGGACAGAGGGAATCTATAATAACTAAGTTTATAGAATAGATGTTTGTGTGTATAAGTAAAGAAAATGTGTCAAGTTTTATAAACCACACACCAGACATCTGAGTATACATGTTCCTGGAAATAATCTTACATTCTTACTAGAGTAAAATATATCTATTGTTCCTATTATATTGGATAAAAGAGGGTACAAAGGCAAAGTACTTTTTTCTGAAACAATTTAATGTCTTTTTTAAAAAAGCTGCAGTAAAATGTATAGATATATTAAAGTGTCAGAAACAAAAGACATATCTTATTTCAACTTGTGATAAACTATATATTTACCTGTCAGTTCTTGCCTCAGGAGATAGTTCTCTTGGATCACTATAGGTCCTCTGATGATCTCTGGACCCTGGTCTCACATTAGCTGTGTCAGAACTGAAAGTAAGAAACATGCGACTGTGCAGATATTATAAATGGAAAATAATGTGAATTTATTATTTCAGTCAATCAAAGATAAATATTTCTTCATCAATTATCAACACATTATTTTCTTGTTTTTTTTTTTAATTTTCCATTGATCTCCATAAATTAGTTCACAGTATTAAAAGGCATATTAGAATTAATCGCAATGACATTTTCATTTTAGCATAATTTAGAAAATTTACATGTTAAAAGGCGGAATCAAATATGTTTACTTAAAAAATCTATTGAAATAATCAAGTTGCCCCTTTCCCAAATAGAATTTGTGTTAACATGTCCTTCATCTGAAAACTGTGTCCCTTTGCCCTAAAAAAATCTTAGCTAAACACTGCTGAACATGTATGTACCAAGTGTATATTTAAAAACAGAAATGCTATAGATTTAAATACCTTGTTGCACCAAACAGTAATTCTGCTGGAACCTCCTGACTAGAGGCACCATCAGCCCATGCTTCTTTTACTCCATCAGGCTCTGTCCTACCAAACTGGTCCACCTCTGCAGCTCCCCTGGTACGCTCTACACCATAAACAGGATAACAGTCAAGTACATGTCTATAAGGTGTCTTTATGTCAATGCTATGGTTGAATGTCCGATCTGCATTCTTAGCCAGTTGAGAAGATAAGAATGTTTTAGCATTACCAAGAGCACTGAATGGTTCTGTTTTAAGTCCACTAAGATAAGAATTATTAATGGACTTGTCTATTCCACTCATTTGAGACCATTCTAGCTGCTTTCTTACATCTTTATCTTGAATGACAAAGCTGCTGTTAGTTGATTCTTGGCTACTATCATAACTTGTCTCTAGCTTTGGCTTGTCAGCCATACGTTTTATCATTTCTCGCTCTTCCTGTTTTGCAGATTTTAAAATACTGATTGCCTGTTTTCTGGGAGGTTCCTGTGATAGAATTTTCATTACTTTTGATGCTAAACCAGAACTATCTCCTGAATCCATCAACTTATCTGGTTTCTCTGTTTGATACCTACGAATAATCTCTTCCACATCTGGTGCGACTTTCAAAGATCTGTCTTCGAAGTCAGACTCTACTTGATCTGACACAACTTCTGCAGTATCCTTTTGAGGTTTGTTAACCAGCTCTAATGTATCTGATAACCCATTGTAGCCCTTTCCAGAGTATGTACTGTCACATTCTGTTTCTGTGTCAGTTTTCATCGTCCCAAAAAATCTCCCTGATAAACTATCATCGTATCCTAAATCAGCCCCATGGTCCCATAGAAGTTTATGGGCTTTAGAACTTTCAGTAGATTTATCACTTGCTTTTGAAAAGTCTGGAGATGGATTTGAAATTCTCATATTGTAATCAATTCCAGGATCTAAGTTGCTCTGAATTTCTTGTAGATCTCTTTGAAGACGGGAGTAATCAAAATTGGTTGGTACTGAACCAACTGGTGCTGCTGTACTCTGCCTACTTCTATCAGCATATGCAGTGTCAGATAAGATTTTCTTGACTCTCTGACTTAAAGAGTCTGCGGATTCTTGACTATCAGTAGAACCAGGTCCCCCTCCTACAGTAGCAGTAGCAAGTGATGGATAAGACTGTGCACTTATTACATTCATGCTCTCACTTGATGAAATGGTATTGATTTTCAAAGGAACATAAGATGAATTTGATGGGACATTTGTTAAATCATTTACAGTTCCTTCATTACTTTTGGTCATTAATTTAGCAACCTCATCACCTAGTGAAGACCTTACACTCTGTTCACCAGATTTAATGAGAAGAGCAGATCCTGGAGACCTTAGAGTTTCTGCTGACTTTTGTACAAAATTGTCACTTTTTCTCAAGGGTGAGTAAGATCTTAGAACTGTAGGTTCTCTATCACCTTCAAGTCCCAGTGCTTCTCTGCTGTATAGATGATGATGAAGAGTGGTTCCTAAATTACTTGCATCTTCTAAAAGTTTAGAAACTCTTTGAGACATGCTTTCTTGTTTTGAGTTGCTGGGTAAATCTGTATCCTTCTCTGGAATCTGAACCCTGGATAGCAGAGGGAGGTCTCTTATCCTGGGCACAGCAAAATCTGAAGATGCAGAAGGTTTAGGCTGATCCAAGAAATCTTCAGGTAGTCCTAAAAGTTTGGCTCTATCACCAACAGGCACATAAGGAGCCTCAGAAGGTTTAGAAGAACTTGAAGAACCATATTTACTTGCACTTTCTCTTCTAGCAGTGTCAACTGAAGACATGCTGCTAGATACCAAAGTTTCTACTGTGTCCTGACTATCAGGAACAATTGTAGTGCTTGAACTACCTGACAAAACATTTCCTTTTATTTCAGAGGTAGATGCTTTGGGCATTGATTCAGTGTTTCGAGAGAGCTGGTTGTAGGATTGTGTACCATACATTTCTCTATGACTACCTGGTATATACTGGTTAGCTGTTAGCTGGGATGTCCTGTCACCTGATCCTAGTAAGGTACTAGATGTTGTAGATGTCTTGTCTGTCTTTACAGACGATCTTGCATCAAATTCTTTTTCTGGTGAATACATTGCATAGGAATCTTTGACAATATCAGCTGCTAGTCTACGTGAAGCAGGAAGGACATTAGATGTCTCCTTATTAGTTTTACTTTGCTGTCCTTCTGATTTTGAAATACCCGCTGGTCTATATTGTGCATTTTCTCTGTTATCAGAGGTAGAAGGAATTTCATATCTATTGAATTGTCTCCCTTCCAATGAACTCATAGTGGGTATACCATCTTTATCAATGGATATCCTCATAAAATCTCTATTGATATCTTCAACATTTGTATCCCTCGTTTTATCTTCATTTACTGTGTCAGTTGGTATCCTGACAAAATCCCTTGTTACTGTGGGGTTTGAAATCATTCTATTTAATTCCCCATTATTCATAGAAGCTGTTGGTATCCTTATCTCAGAGTCTTTTTGTCTCATTGAGCTTGTTGCAGTAAAAGCCTGAATATTTCTAAACTCTGAATCACTAGCAGAAGACCTAGGTGTCTCGTTATCATTATCTGTGCCATAGGGATTCCA
Source organism: Mytilus trossulus (assembly GCF_036588685.1). Taxonomy (NCBI): domain Eukaryota; kingdom Metazoa; phylum Mollusca; class Bivalvia; order Mytilida; family Mytilidae; genus Mytilus; species Mytilus trossulus. Next base: position 63,334,596 of record NC_086376.1, on the reverse strand, counting down.
TTCACAATCTGACATTCCAGTAGCTGACTCTGGATATCTGGCGTAAACAGCTCCAGTATGTCCATCTAAATGATGATCCCCGTCAGAACTGTCACTTTCTACTGGTGGATATTTTCCAGGAGAAAAATTGCCAGAAATAAAATCTTTGGAAACCTCTGTTATTGCTGATGTCAAAGCTTCCTCATGAAGACTATTATTCTCTTGAGGAGACTCCTCACCACATGATGGATCATCTAACGGGTACTGAGACAAACTCAAGTTTCCTGCAAAAACATCATGTATATATATATGTCTATAAGAAAATGTACATTTCAAATTCTTTGAAGAACATGCATTAATCTAAAGTTGGAAGTGAAATTCTTTTTTAATATTGAAATGGCTCATAGCTTTAAATTTTTAAATTATCCATCTTTTTTTCAAAACTTAGCAAGACTGAGTCTCAATTTTAATATCATAATTCAAAGTACATTTGTAAAATAGAATCATAAAAACTAGATCCTAATAAAATTATGAACAATAAAAATTACCTTCTGAAGTTTCTGTGGTTTCCGACTTCCAACCAGAATTATCATCAGAAGAAAATCCTCTGTGCATGGATGGGGAGGAGATGTCATTTTGTGTAGACTCTCTACTATCACTTGGAGAATTTGTCTGAAAAAAATTAGCATCTACATAAGGCATGACAGACATAACTTATATGAGAGGGGGTAGGAGGGGTCCTGATCCTGAAATGCCGGGCTTTAAAACATGATATTCTGAAGGCCAGAAATTCGAAATTAAGAATTCCTGGATTCCGAAAGGGTCAATCCAAAAATCTGGAGCTTAAAAACACTGGAACCCGGAGTCCCGATAAAGGTCCTATCCCCCCTCTTATATCTGTAAAGAAAATATGTGTTATAATAGTGTTGTCAACAGTTATTGTGTAAACCAATTTATAACTGACAGTCCTGAATCCGAAATATCAAATCAAAAAGGTTAATTGATGCTTTTTCAATATGAATAAATTTGATATAAATGTTTTTTCAACATATGAATAACAATGTTAATCTTTTTAACCATCTTAATAGTTCTTATAGAAATCAATGGTCCAGTATATTGCCTACTTGATTACCACTGAAAGTATTCAATTTTACATTATTTAATTAAAAAATAATTAGCACATACACATTTGGTCTATCTACATGTATCAGATTAGGACAAATTCTAAAGTAAACATAATTTACATGGAATGACATGTGAAATAAATGTACAATGCACAACTGTATGCTGATCAAATGAAATGTTGATGATAAAAAATTGTAAAAAATGCAAATCAAGTGTATGTTATAAAGTATATGTTGTAGGAAAGGATGTCAATTTTCAAAGATACACTTTAAATCATTGTTTCATATAACCATGCATTTGTATAAAGTATTACTGTCAAATCAGTGTCTTTGAACATTTTTTTTCATCGATCCATAAGCCAACTCATTATCCATGTTATCATGTTGATAAAATGGTGATGTAATTTTTTATACAAAACAGATTATTTGGGGTTAAATCTCTTATTGTTCTGCCTTAAGATGGTTGGGAACAACATGCCAAAATGTTAAATAAGAGATTCTTTTCTAGTTTCACAAACGTTTGTTTTCCATCAATATTTTATACATGTACTTAAAATGGCACACATATACATGATTTGTTATCTGGAACAAAGTAAACAGTATCATTTGTTGAAGTGGTTCATAAGTGTTTCTCATTTCTTATATAGATTTGACTTGGTTTTTCTTGTATAAATTGTTTTACACTAGTCATGTTGGGGCCCTTTATATCTTGCTGTGACGTGTCTAGTGTGCGCATGTTGAAGGTGTTCTTTGACCTATAATTGTTTACATTTTACACATTGTGACTATTTTTTATATTTCCAAGGGCATCACTTAGAATTTTTTTTTGAATTTCTAACTTCTGACATAATGCATGTCTACACTTACTTTTCATATACACATCATACATGTGAATGTTTATGAACTCAATACATAATTGTTATAGCATGAGAGCTCTTTAAATATTAAAAATTGAGCCTAGAATTTCCACACCAATGCTGTCTATATTGCAAAGGAATGATAAAACACATGAATACTGTAAATTTAGAATATATTGCGTGATTTTATTATTGCGATTTTGTCATTTTACACTTGAATGCGATTTTAATTTTTACGATTTTGAGAAAAGTCATGCTTAATTCAGTTAAAATATTACAAAATGCGAGTTTTAATTATTGCGTTTACAACTCAGTCGCATTATTCGCAATAATAAAAACCTTGCAATAATTTCTGAATTTACAGTAATTTATCAAAAATACTTGTACCTACTTGATTATTGAGGTCTAGCCTTGGAACAACTTGACTATTTTGTGGACTATTGTCAGACATGCTTTCTTGTGATTGAAGTGAGAATGAAGTTACAGTCGTTAGATCATCTTCTAATGTTTCCTGTTCAGGTAAAAGAAACCAGACCTGCAAAGGTAAAAATAATCAAAAGGTCAAGTAACATTTAATGTAGATATGATGGCATAAATTTTAACAAATATTACATACAACTGACACTTAAAATTTCTGTTTAAAAGAAATTTTCTATATTATTTTCTGTGATCATGGTGATATACCGTAAGTTGGGTAATTTTGGTGGTAGTTTTATTTTTGGTTTATTTAGTGCCTCCAATATGAAAGTGCCAAAGTTAAACACACGAAAATATAGCAAACACAAAAAATTGATGATCAAAATGGGTAGTACAAGTCAATATGTAAAAATATTAATTTGAATATAAATATTTCACATAAAAAATATATTTACAAAACCTGTTATCATGGTTATAGGAAACATTAATATTCTTTTAAAATCTACTGAATGTCTCATATGATGAAAATAATGTGTTTGAATATCAGTTCATAACACGATCATGACAATTGACAGATTTACACATGATACACATATGGATACACATATGTCATGTATGTTCTCCATTACCATGATTATTTATAAATTTAAGCAGGTCATGCAGGTTCCTTCAACATTTGTATCACAATGAATTTAAAACATTTTAAATCATACATTTTGTACATGCAAATCAAAATTTATTGTTCTTACATGTTTTAAGATGCTAGTTGGTTATTTTATTCAGGGACAGATTAAGGGGCAAAAAATGTACGCCATGTAGTTGAGAAGAAAACTAAAGAAACTGAAGAAGGCCAATGGCCAAAATGTCTTAAAAATTGGTTTAATACTACAATAATGTAAAGTATGGGGCCCTTTTTAGCTTGTTGTTCGGTGTGAGCCAAGGCTCTGTGTTGAAGGCCGTACATTGACCTATATAAATGGATTACTTTTTTTTTAAATTGTTATTTTGATGGAGAGTTGTCTCATTGGCACTCACACCACATCTTCCTATATCTATGTTCCCTATGGGAATTTTTAAAACAAGGATATAATTTAAATGTCAAAAGCCCGTTTGAATGGTTTGAGACTGTATGAACAATGATGTATATTGCCCAAAAGATACTGTTTGATTATCATTATCGTTGAGTTGTTGCCTCATTGTCATATATCTACATTATTTTTTATGAATATATATGAAAGGAATAAAACAATATACCGTAATTGATAAATAAATGAATGTTATAGGACATTAATGACAATGAATGAGAGGAGCCTTCTATTAAATTAGACCTCCTTTTGGTATAACATGACATCATATTGGACAGTGATAAAGGGTAAGGAAGCAGGACAAATCGGCCTACTGACAAAACGTCCCACAACAAATCGCCACACTTATTCACCAACTCGCCCCACTATTAAATCAAAGAGCTGAATAGCTCTGAGGGGAAAGACGGCCCTTGTTTCTATTTAATTATGTTTTTGGAAAGGGGGGGTATCTTTTGATAGTTTTCATATGAAGAATGAAAAAGAGAACAGCTAGAACATGTAGAAAGGTTGACAATATTGAAATCAATTGTTGTTTATGTAATTTCATTTCCTTAGTTTAGGATTCAATTTGGACCAATGAAAGAGATCTGCATCTTCTAAATCTAAACATTTGATTAAAGTTGATAGCTAATTATAAAACTCAACTGAATTCTGTCATTTCACAACAACTACAATATTTTCTGAAATCTTGATTATGTACTACTGAACTGCAGGCTCGGGCCATTTTCCATTTTTTGTGACAGTTCTCTTGGATTTTTAGGTTTTTTCTTTAGAAAGTGTGGACTGAAAAATCTATTCAGTTTTAAATTTCCAATGAATTTTATGAAGTTCGGAGTTATAACTCTCATCACAGGGAATCAGGTACTAATAAAAAAAAACAATATGAGAGATGTAAACTGTGTGAAGCTTGTTTCCAAATCTTAATTTTGAAATATTTGTAAATAATAAATATGTTTAAACTACAAAATGCAAATTTTTATTATTTTTTTTTTTACCATTACAATGATAATGTAGGTACACAAAAATTTAGTTTTAATAGAAGACTACTTATCCAATGAAATGTTACATTTGAAGTGTTTAAATACATTAACTTTTATTTTAGTGGATAATTACTCATCAATTGAGGTGCTCCTGAATTGGAGGAAGATTCTCAGAATTTTTACAGAAAAAGTGGTCTCACTAATTAGCGACAAGAAGAATTTTAGCGACAAGAAGCGACAAGAAGAATATTTTTTTCTTGTCGCTAAATAGTCTTCTTGACGCTTCTTGTCGCTTTTTGACGCTACTTGTCTCTGATTAGTAGGACTCGAAAAAAAGTAATAAAATCGTTTCTTTCCCGTGTCTCATGTAACCCAACGATCTTTGTTGATTTTGAAAGTTGTTGACCTACAAATTAAAGTATTGTATGTTGATGTTTAAATCATCTACAGTAAACAATATTATGTTTAGATTTAACAAATACAAATTTGTAATTAGTGCACGATCTCTAAAAATGATTGAAATATTAAACCAGTGAACTGGTGAAGGATATCCCTGCTTCTTCCAAGAATGACGTCACTATAAAATGCAATGTAGGTTGGATATATTTAGAATATCTCGTCATACTAATTTTTCCGGATTGTAAAATAAGCGTTTATAGTGTAAAAGAGAGTTCAAGATACGATAATTTTGTGAGAAACAGAAGGGAAATGTGTAAAAAAGTGTTTAAAGTCAAACTATTCATTTCTGGGTCTCCTTCTCTTCAATCTAAGTAAGATTTGTTGGGGGTTTTTCCACACTATAACATGTATAAAATCAAAATGAATGATGTGAGGGAGTGTCACTCTGGTCAATCCCATAGGGGATTGACGGCTTGAAGCCGTCTTTCCCCAAAAAATCACCCTAAACTGGTTAACCAACTCCTCCACTTTTTAAAAAAATCGCCTCATTTGTGAAAAAGGTTAAATCCAATTAATTGTCCCCTGTCAACTCACCCCATTTATTGAAAAAAGGTAAAATCTACTTCTATATATAATTTGTCAGCTCCACCAACTAGCCGCACTTAAATGAAAACTAATCTACACAGAATACACAAAAAAAACAAGAAATTCATTTAACCTTTTTAACAGTCTTAAAATAAAATTGCAAATACATTTTTGGAGAATAACTTTATACATGTAAGCTTAGTTATTTGTATAACAATTGAAAAGAAACCTGTTAATTGTACAAATGTATCATAATCATACAATTGAAGGATTTCAATTATTTGATTTTAAAGCACTTCACTAACATGACTAAGGTTTTCATAACTAAAGTATTGACATGGGGCAGGGACATAGATATACAACGGGATTGCATCTTTTTATAAGTGGGGCAAGTTGGCACTAATAAATTCCTCTTGATTTATCTACATGTAGTTGTCATGAGTGACATGAGAGGGGCGGGTTGACATACTGTATTTCAGCAGGATTTTAAACCTTTTCATTTATGTGGGACATGCTATCATACATCTACCTATTTGCAATGGGAGTTTACTCTTTTGCATATAAGTGGGGCGAGTTGGTAAACAAGAGTGAGGCCAGTTTGTGAAAAAGTGGGGCGATTAGATGTGGGGTGATTTATCTTGGATTCAAAGAATAACATTATCAAACATTGATATAAGAATGTGAATTTACATTGGACACAGATTATATTTGATAGAGACAAGACATCAATCTTTCCCAGGGTATGCAGATACACATTTTTATAGACAATAGACAATATTTATATATGGATGTAGATTTGAGGAACAGACATCAAATGTACATGCACCTTGATGATTTTGTAACATGTATTTGTTCTGCTAATTTACAATTTGGGAAAGTAATGTTTCAAAGCATTACAGTCATGACAGTGTTTAAGCTTTTTTTTACAATTTTAGTAAAAAAAAGTCTCACACATTTTCATGCTTATTTGGCAGCATTTCCCTTTGATCTATTGTTTTTTTCTCTTTGATCTTTACAATTTAAGCAAAATATCATGCTTTTGCTTCATAAACACTTGACAGCCATGCATCCGGACACTGGGTCAGGCCATTTGTTTTGCTAAAGATTATCAAAGTGTCCAATTCATTATTTACTAATCTACTTAATAATTTCTTCTGTGAGTTTAGTATATTTTTCTACAAATTAATAAGTCAAATGACAGTGATGCCCATGATGGCACATAAAAATAAATTAATTGTATACGATCTTACCAAACATAATCAAAACATGCTTAAATAATTAACCTTATTTTCCAGGTATGTAAGACATTTTACTAGCGGTCGGCGGGCAACATGTTACAACATGTTTTGAACTGTCAAAATGTAAACAAACAGACAGGTCAGCAGAAAGGTGTATTTTGATGGAAATGTTATTTATTTAACATCAATTTAAGACTCTACGTATAGACTATTGGTATTTTATCATCATAGGTATCTCTGTACCTGTTTGGACATTCTGGGAATTTATTGTTTCAATAAATATTAATTATACATTATTGATTTGCCAAATTTTGAAACCTAGCCGCCATATTGCATCTCGCGAGATTTGAAAGTTTACCAGTTTTCCCTTATCTTCACAAAACGGATTATTTTGAGCCAGACAAATATTGAAAAAAAAATTAAGTATTTTACATAGTTACAAAATAATATTTTAAAAAATAATTCTGTATTCTGTAAAAAATAATTGACTTTATAACAACTGGTTCAACTAATATCTACTATGGGTACCAGTTACTAAAAAACATTATTGGAATGAGACACGTTGTCTTTCCGGGGAAAATATCTTTTGTCAAAATTGAAGTCACCCAGTGAGTCTTTTTTCTTTGCCATATCAAAACTAATGTAATACTGATAATTTATTAATGGATATCATGTTTGAAACTAAAGGGACAAAATCTATATAAAAAAGAAGAAAAAAAGACATGAATTTCTGTCCCAGATTATAATTTTTCCCCAGAATAATTTTCAGAATGGTTGATTAATTAAAGCATCATATGTTCCATGATTCGTAACATTATTACACATTATAATAATAAGTCACGGTATGCCGGGTTTCTGCAATGAGACAACTCTTCACAAGAGACCAAATGACACAATTCGTTATATCAGATGGACATTATATCATGGATATTCAGCATAAATTACACAACAAAAACTGACACTGTCACTGGCAAAGTACAAGTATGGGAATACTCGCAGTTACTGACAGCAGAAGTTAAAATCCAATAACAACTTAGGAAAAAAAATACTTCTAAGAATAAGACTGCTATTAAAGGTGAGCTATTGGTGTCCATATGAAAACCTATAAAATCTGTGGATAAAGTATTTTGTTGAAATATACATTAAAATCATGAAGAAGAAACTTTACTGTAATCATCTCACGGTCACAGTTCTAGTATTTATAGTGATATATTTGTATATAGACGGACCAAAGGGGGTGGGGCCGTCCCTTTTTCGTGTATTAAAATTGGTTGCTTATACAAGGAATCACTGAAGCATGATTGGAGCGGGCGTGCCCCCCCCCCCCCCCACTTTATGAAAAGTTCTGAATCTACCACTGGCCGAGACCACTGGTCACGTTGTCTTGGTTTTTTCTTCAACATGGTCAAGTTCAACAGAAGCCGGCTTTTTCCCTCTTTTTGTGGATTTGATCATAGATTGAGGGCCTCAAGGTAGATTAGCGAAAGCTAATTGAGTCACCCTCTTTAAATAAAGTCATTACTTACTTACTTACTTATTGATGCATCACTCTACTAAGACGAAATGATATGTGATAGGTTTGTTTTTTTCGTTCATGGTAGTTTTGAAGTTGTGTAAAGATGGTTATTTTTGAAAAGGCCCTTCAAATGTGTGGAGGTATTGAGAGCAGAACACAGCCATCAATACACTGAGCGAATCGATATAAGACCGCATCCGTAAAAAAAGGTGGGGGGTAGATGGTCCCTCAACAATAATGTATAATAGTTTAGCTAAATAAACGTCACACACAAATCTAAAACATACTCATGAAATAAAAACACCAACAATAAAAACCACACACGAGACCAATAAAGACTAGATGTTTCTGACTTGGGACTGGCGCAAAAATGGACTAAACAAACACACTCCAAAACGAACAGTTAATCCCAATTAAAAAGAAGCCCGTAACGGATCTTAGAAAAGGTAAAAGAAGAAACTAAGCAACAATAAATTTATCAACATAAATAAAAAGGGGATACAAACAGTTGACTACTAGTACTTTACTTTTTCAAGCGAACGGACTTGCATGTAGACTTTTTTTTTACCACTGTAATTTTAATTTTCAATATGTATAGTATTAACGTCATATCCATATTATACAAAATAAGATGTGTTCACTTTCAAGCGGGACAGCTCTCCACAAGAGACCAACTTGTTAGCTGAAATTGAAGTTTACATGCATATATAGGTCACCGTAAAGCCAAACCCGACCACAGAGCAAAAAACAGCCGAAGGCCATACAGCAATGGGTCTTAAACACTAAACTCCAATACATATAAATGAACTAAAATGAAAAATCATACAAGGCTTACAAAGGCCAGAGGCTCCTGACGTTGGACAGGCACAAAAATGCGGCTGTGTTTAAGACGTTTTGTGAGACCTAAATCCTCGCCCAATACCCCCAGCCAATGTGGAAAAAAATCCAACACACAGCTATACGCACAGTAAAACTCAGTCTAAAAAGAAGTCCGATGTCAGAATAGGTAACAAAAGAAAACTACTGTTGCTAAACGTCAAGTTTTTCCTGTATACATAATAAAGAGTTTTCGTGGATTGAATCAGTCAATCAAATGTTGAACACTTAAAAAATGATTCTTTTTATTTGTAGACCATGCCTAGTTTATGCGGGGTTAAATTGAAGATTACATGAATACGAATTCAATGAGGTCAAATAATTCACTTGGCAATGCTATAGTGAATAATTCATCAGCGATATTCCAGGCTTATACATTTGTATATTAAAAAGAAGATGTGGTATGATTGCCAATGAGCCAACGGTTAACCCTCCACATGCAAGAGACCAAAGAACACAGACTGAATTAACAACTGTAGGTCACCGTACGGCCTTCAACAATGAACAAAGCCATACCGCATAGTCAGCTATAAAAGGTCACGAAATGACAATGTAAAAAAATTCACACGAGAAAACTAACAGCCTAATTTGTGTACAAAAAACTGAACGAAAAACAAATATGTGTCACCTAAACAAAAGACAACCACTGTTTTACAGGCTCCTGACTTGGGACAGACACATACTTACAGAATGTGGCGGGTCTAAACATGTAAGTGGGATCCCAACCCTCCCCTAACCTTTGAACTAGTGGTTTAACAGAACAATATAAGAACGAACTATAAAAATCAGTTGAAAAGGCTTAACACATCAGATGGATAAAAATAAAAATACTACAAATACAAGTGGACGTAGCCGGATATTTGTACATACCAACAACAAAAAGCTTTAGACAATAAGTACAGATCTGATAGTACTCAGTCGCAGTTACTGACAGCCAGTCCAAAGCCACTAACAACTAATTAAAAAATCATGCATCTAAGACTAAATTATCAATCACTACACATCCAACATCCACATTATCCAATGCATTTAGTGTAAAGACGTCTCTAAAACAGTAAACAAAAATGACCTTGTGCAATGCATATTTTGATAAAACTGAACCAGAGACATATAATTGTATTGAACCATATAGCTGGCTGCTAAAAAAAATCACTTTCATTGATAAGATTGTCGAACACAAAAAAAAATCATATTTTGATTTTATTCACATCTCGTACTTAATACACCTTTTAGTTAATTAACTTGCTTGAACATTAAAACATTTGTTTTTACCTAACCGAATAAGACAGTCAGTATAGTCCTTAGAAACAGTAGTGGAAAGAATACCTAGTTATGTCTTACCAATGATATATGTTAGTTTTATAAGCTCCTTGGTTTTACTATTTACTTGGGGGGGGGGGGGGGGGGGGGACCCAAAAAACGTTATCATTGTCAAAAATATGGAAAAAGCGAGCAGCTTGTATAAATAGGGCAGCCTAATAGAAACTTTATATGTGGAGAAATTATTTTGGTCGAAATATTAAAACTACTAAAATTCCAAATTTCAAAATGGGAGCATTATAAGGGACTTATTATTTTTACCTGGGAGGGGGGCTGGTCAAAATGCAGGGGGGGGGGGGTCAAGTTTTTTTTCTATAAGTTGAAAGGGGGGTTAAATTTTTTATCAATTCAAAGAGGGGGATCATTTTTTTTCAAATGGAAGTACTAGTAAGTAGTTTGCATTCTTCAAGAAAGAACATTACAACAATAAAATAATAATATATTTTTACCATATTTGATCAAATTTATTTCATTACCATATGTTATAATAATTTGTTTTCTGTATATTTAACTGATTAAATTAATTCACTGATCACACATCAATATAACCATCTTGAGAGAGAGTCGTGGTGTAGTGGTTAGTGCATCGGACTACTAACACAAAGGTTCCTGGTTCGATTCCCGTTTGGGATGAAAATTTCAGAAACTCAATTTTCGGCTCTCCCTTGACACCATCTGCGAGTATGGTCTTGAGGAAACGATGATAGTCCGTCGGAAAGGGACGATAAATGGCTGACCCGTGTTAAGAGAGAGCCACATCTCTTGCACGTTAAAGACACCCTTGTAGATTTCGAAAAAGAGTAGGCTAATGCCGCTACAAGGCAGCACTCGCACCCGCAAAGTGGAAAGGGATTAATATAAGTTGCAAAACTTGTTTCCCAATCCACTATAAATAAATATGTTTAAACTAAACTAACCATCAGTACCTAAAAAGCTTAACAGTTATAAAGTCAAACGCATCAGACTCATCTCCTGTACCATACATTTCAAGAGGTTCATAAGTTTTAAGTCTAATTATGCTTGATTTTTGATTTTTATCTAACTTTTCAAGGGCATAAGATTTGGCATGGTAGACTTTGATTTTTAATTGTAAAAATTCTTCCCCACCTAAACATGCCGCAAACTGCTTCCGTTTTGAACGAAAATCTAAAGTAGCGAGGTTTTTAAAGCTGCCAATTCTTTCTGGTTCGAATAGATTCAAGCCCATTTGATTATATATTTGACTGTTTTTTTCAAGTATGGCTGTCATGTGTTGTATCATACTCACTAACTAAGCTTAATAGTTTAAGAAAAATTAAGTATGAATTAAAAAAAATCTACAACGATTTGTGTATAATTTCTTCCAAAGAAATCCAAATTGCATTGCATAATGAAAGACTATAGTGTTGACTAATAAATGATCATATATTTTTATCTAAGTTGCATACAAACAGTTGAATTTGATACAAAAGATACTTCTTAGTTGTTAAACACTACTAATGCACCTTTTGGTTTTCATTACAAGATCCTTTTCGGTCCAATTGTACTTCCCATTCCATCAAAAGTTGTACTTTTCAGGCCAATAAATCAAAATTTTTGGGATAACTTAACTAGACGAAATGCGAGATATGTGACAATAAATGAGTAAATGATTCGTTCAAGCTAAATGAACTATCAATATATAAGTTTACCAATTCCATTTAGCTTTCAATATAAGGCCTCAAGTAAAAAGATTACACAGCTTTTAAGAAAGGGGTATACAATAAATCCCTTTTACTAAATAAAGTGTTGTTACTGTTTTTAAAAACATACACCTCTTTACTGTATCCCGCCCCCCCCCCCCCCCCCCCCCCCCAAACTGAAAAAAAAATAACGAACAAGTATTTTTTTAGCCCAATATAGGAAATTAGTGGGGAAAACAAAGAAAAAACATCCCAAAGCACAGGTTATGGCTTACACTACTTACACATATTTCTTGGAAGTGCACTTTTTCAAGGCAATTTTCCTTCAAATATATTTTTGACGGACTCATTCCAATGAGAATATTTCATGTTTGCATTATTTCCGTGAAATAACATGACAAACTTGTGTTTTCTATTTTCAAATGTTTAATCACAGAACAGTATATGATATCAAATATACTAGTATATGTTCCTGGCCTGGTTTAATAGAGGGGGAATCACATTTTTTTTCATTTTTTTTAAGGGGGGATAAAATAAAAAAAGTTAAATATTAGGGGGGATCAAGAAAATTTTATAAGTTTAATTTCCAAATGACCAGCCCCCCCCCCCCCCCTCTCCCCCGGTAAATAATGATAAGTCCCTAAGTACTGCAGTAAAATATGTACTTTAAATTAAATCCTTGATAATGATCGAGTAGCCAAATTATCCGGAAATATTAGCTGTTTATTCGAGATCCGGTTTTAATAATTGTACCCCTTTTTAATGCACAATTTTCGTGGCATAAATGTTTCCTTTCGTCCCTATTAAGAGATTTCATTGTAACATCATAGATATTGAGACATTCAGACCAGAAATTTTAGTATGAAAAAGATGAGACTTTTACGATAAAATGTATTTTACCAAATAATTATTTTATGGTACCCTTGATCAGACCAAGGATTGATGAGCACTTCCTCATGATATCACATGACCGCTGAAAATATTGGTCAACATGGCGAAAACTATTGACATGAGTTCTTTCAACGGACCATTAAATGATGTTGCTGCACGAAAGATAAATCAACTTGCAGTTACAAGAGACTACATCTCACAACCTAGGATAAGTAAGATTGTCATTCAAAACAACCCACTTATTACTCTTTTTTTTCTGGCTTCAACGACAACATGTAACCGACAAAATTTTATCTGTCAAATTATTTATAAATCATTTGTATAGAAAGTGTGTTCTTTTTAAGTCTAGAGCAGAGGTTCCGAAGGTTTTTTGGACACCAGTGGTGATCTGGTCGATGATATGTTCAAGCATTGCTGGTCCAGTCAGTGTTTTAGCAGTCTAATAGTAATACTACACCTATTCTCAGAATAAGTGTCCACGCTTGTGAAATCCTTGTCGCTGATGCCCGAGGGGAGTATTACAGCATATATCTGTCAATTATTGTGATTTTTATACGAAGATATATATAATTTAATGATTTCAATCAATTTATTTGACTTGCCTACATTAGTTCAGTAAAATTTTAGTGTCGAAAGTACGCTAATTTCACCAAAAATGCATGTCGCCAGGCATAGGGCTATAATGAAACAACTGCCAAATAAAAACCAATCTATAGTTCTGAACAATGTAAAGTGTTTTCTTGTAGCATATTAACGTTACAACAAAGTGAAAAAAACAGTTCTCATTCAAATATATACATTTTTTCAATACACCTTTTTTTCTGATGTCGCCGAAAACTATGTAATCTACGTTGTTAAGCTTAAAATTTATACAATTTTACTACATAGAGTATTTAACGAATGTTAACTAGACCAAACTTATTTTAAAAGTATTGCTGTTAAACATATGTACAAACTTTGTCTTGAAATTCATTGAAATATTTTTTTTTACATTTTATGAAACCGAAAACGAGCGTTGCTATAAGCTTGTAAGTTACGTTATAGCGATTACTAACATAAGTATGTGAATTAATGCTTATTGTTTGCCTTAAAAGGTACACCTTATTGTAAAGACCAATTAAATACCCGGTGTTTTAGATTTGAGGCTTTAGAACTTGCTGAAAAATTGAAAATAGATGGTGGTTGTAATTTACGTTTTGTAAATTACGTTACCTGCTATACAATATGACAATAAAACGCGACGTTAGTACGGAAATTTTGACGTTATTCTACCGCCAGTGGTTCTTTGTTTTCATATTTCGTCTGACGTCATATAAGGAAAGCGTCATTTGACCTTCAAGGTTTTTCAAAATATATGAATGTGGAATACTCAGCTTAAATTCAGGTAAGGAGTTTATATTGTCTTTCGTTGTGATTCAAGATTATATATAAAGTTAAATACATATTTATCAAACCTTTTGTGATGCATTCATTAGAGGCTATAAGCATTTACAGCATGTATTTTCAATTTAAAAACACTAGAAAAATTGGTAATTTACGTGATCAGTAGTGTCCGAATGTTATGACTACAAATAAGGTACAAAGAAGTTAGCATCCCAAAAATTTATAAAAATAGACATAATTGTTCATGAATTTTGCAAACTTAGTCCATTGTGTATCCAGATGTGTAAATATATTGCATATTTGCTCCTTTGAATCCCTGATAACGTAGCTTACTTATGGCTACAGAAAGGCTTATAATTTATAACATTTCTTTTGCTGTGTCAAGTCAAACATGTTTTGAAAGCATGTAAACAACAGCAAGGGTGTTTATCGTTATTTTAACGGCTTCATTGCTATTTAATTTCCAAGTATCCTCTCATTTAACGTGTGCAAAATGTTATAACGTAGACTACACAACTTGATAACGTAGATTACGCATTCTTATTAAGAGTATATCAAAGAATTTCTACCATCATTTCAGATAGCTGGCTTTATAATGCTGTAGTTAATTTGTGTTCTGTTGATTTAATCAAATTTTATTTTATTTTCAGAAATGGGAAAATCAAAGGCTGAAATTCAGAAAGCCTATAGAGAGCGAAAAAAACAGAAAGAAGGAGAAGCTTATCTTAAAAAAGAAAGAGAAAGAGTCAAAGGATACTATGTGCCAATAGAAGAAAAGCCACAAAGAAAGGCAAATGAAAGGCGTAAAAAGGTTCGTGAATGGGTTCGACAACATAGGCTAAAGAAAAAGAATCTTACCAAAACAGTAGCTAATAATTTGGAGCAAACCAAAACAGTAGCTAATAACTTGGAGCAATGTTCAGAAATATCATCATCATCAGATGTCACATCTACAGTTAACATTGTGACTGAACAATTGATAGTTAAGTTACCGTCACTGGCTACAAAGAAAAGAACCAGAACTAGAGTAAATCGTGCCAACGCCAAACATAGAAGAACAATAGCAGACCTGACAGACAAAAATGAACTACTCAATAGAAAAATTAGGACCGTATCAAAGCGATATCAGAGATTAATAAACAGGGAAAAGAAAACACAAACTATCATAAGAAATCCTACTACATCATCCTCCTCCAGAAATAGCCCTTCTACATCAACATCAATTGCTCTGACACCTAGAAAAAGAACTATACAAGAAATCAGAGAAGAGGGTCTGACACCACATAAGGTTCCAAAAAAGATCCAGGAAAAACTACTCTTTGCAAATGTTATAACAGAAGAGATAGGGGCTGCTTGGAAATCAGATGGGTTGAAGGGAAAACACGTTTTGAAGAAAATTGTTAACGGAGAAATAATCAAGAAGTACAAGATGAAGAAAATGTTAGGCATCAAATCCGGAATAAGACGTCATCACTTCAAGGCCACAGTGTGTTCCAACAAATTGCTCTCTTTTCCTTTATTGAGGAAGCGTGTAGAATCAAGAGAAATACTTCGTGGAGACGTCGTCACATTCTTAGAAAGAGACGATAATAGCAGAATGATGCCTGGCAAAAACGATAAAAAGAAAACTGAAACCGGTCATATACAAAAAAGAGTTCTTAACGACAGCATGTTATTTTTGCATCTCAAATTCAAAACTGAGTCACCGAAGAAAATTTCACTTGCTACCTTCTGTCGTTTGAGACCAAAGCATATATGCCTGACCAAACATTTAAGTAGAAATAAATGCCTCTGCCAAAAGCACCAAAACATGGCGTTAGCCCTTAAGAACATGAAAACGTCAGGTGCCAACGTAACCATCAATCCCGATGAATTTGTAAGGCAGCTAAAAGACAAGCCACTCCCAGAGATACTCTCAGAAATTCGAAATGAAAATGTCAGGTATGAACAGTGGAAAAAGGTTGAGATGGCAGATGGCAAAAAAAGAACAAAAATTGTTGAGAGAGAGGAAACAAGGGACAGCTTCATTTCAATTGTACATACTCAAGTTCGTGATTTTCAAGAACACGTGTCAAGAGTTCGACTTCAATACCAAGCCTTAAACAATCTGAAAGAAAATTTACCGTGGGAAAATGTAATCGTGCAGATGGACTTTGCCGAAAACTTTTCATGTACTTCAGCCGATGAAGTTCAGAGTGCATATTGGAATTCGAGTGCTGTTACCCTACATCCAGTTGTTGTTTATTTCAAGAACGAACAGAAGGAACTTGAACATAAAAACTATGTCTTCGTTTCCGACGATCTTGGGCACAACATAGGATCTGTTTATACCATCATTCAAAAGCTTTTGTCTGAAATAAAGAATCATGTCAATAATCTGAAGGTTGTTCACTACTGGACAGATAGTCCAAGTTCACAATATCGTAACAAGACGGCCTTCTACATTGTGTCTGATCATAAAAATATATTTGGTGTCAATGCCATTTGGAACTATTTTGAAACCGGGCACGGAAAAGGGCCATGCGATGGCATTGGGGGAACATCAAAACGTACCGCAGACCTCGCCGTCAGACAAGGAAAAATAACAGTACAGGATGCACCTGAGTACTTTGAAAGAGTGCAAAAGCACCACACGAGTGCTAAATACATTTATTACAATTCAACAGAATGCACAGATAGCAGGTTAGAGATTTCAGAGTTCAACAAACACATAATTCCATTGAAGGGAACAATGCAGGTCCACTGTGTGGTTGGTGTATCTAAAGGTATAGTCAAGACGACCGTGACTTCCTGTTACTGTGAGGAATGTTTGATAGGTAATTTCCATGATTACTCAGAGTCAAACATATTGAAAGGAGAGAATGCTGGTCGTGTTGTAGTACCAGAAAAAGAGGCCAATATAAATCAAAATGAGCATGTTGAAACAGCTGAAGTCGAAGCTGACAGGATTGAGATAACCATCGCCGTCGACCAATTTGTTGCGGCAATATATGATAATGCATGGCACGTTGGAAAAATAACAGACATCGATGAAACTGATAAAGAATGTCAAGTTAATTTTTTGCGGCCAAGTCAAGGAAGGAATACTGGAAATCCTTTGTATAAATGGCCAAATCCAGAAGACAAAATATGGTTACAGGTCACAGACATATTGTGTAACATTAGAGAGCCCAATAAAGTTGGACGGAGTGGTCGAAGCTTTGAAATTGATCCTCAGGACTATAGAAATGCCTGTAGTTTGTTACAGTTAAGATCTAATACTTAAACAGATGCTTAAAAACTGAAAATCAAGAAAGAACGTTCTTTTTTTTATAAAGTGTAATTTACGTTATATTTGTAAAACATTTACAGTTTAATGATAAAACACCCAAAATGTTGTTACAATATTTCTTTTTTCATACATTTTGAAAGAATTCAGGAAGAAGGATGAAACAATCCTGATTATGAGAGAATTTTTCTTTGTAAGATACGTTACAGTTTTGTGTAATTTACGTTATTGTTTCATTGTTGGCAATCCAAGTTTGTTATGAAAACATTTTAAAAAGATGTGTAGTAATTATTTTTTCATCAGATGAGAGGCAATACACAACATGTAGAGTGTTTGCATACACTGAGCATGTTTTTTAATACTGAAAATGTAAGCTGTCATATTATTGTCATGTTTTATACCAAATTTTTATCAGTTTATATTTCGATCCAATGTTTTTTTTTAATAGGAATTTTGAGGAGAAACTTTTACAGTTATTTGACTGTATTATTATCAGTTTATTTAGCCATTGAAAACTATTCAAATTTACAAAATATGTTTGAACTATTCATTTGAATCTATGCATAAGTACCTGAAACGTAGATTACAGCATACTCTATACCCATATTTTGGCATTGTATTTTCTTTTTTATTTCTATTGGTTGAGATCTGCCGTTTTGCATTTTGATTTGTTGTATGCTTATGTTTGAAATAAAATATAAATATTGATGTTTGTTACAACTTTTTGAATTAGAAATTATTTTCCAACCGTGGACACTTATTCTGAGAATAGGTGACTATCATATCTGCATATTCTGAGTATTCCAAAATTTCTACAATAACTGTCACTGGTCATTTGGTCCAGAAATTGATGAACTAACTGCACAAACCATGGATTTTTTTATCTGGACCAACTTTTGTTTTCGCCTCTGGCAAAAAACAATCAATTTTTTTAACAACAAGTCGTATATTGGTATGATGTTGGCATGGTCGCCGTCATTGTCCAAAGACATTTGGTTTTCGCACTCTAACTTTAATATAAGTTTATAATAGAAATCTATGAAATTTAAACACAAGGTTAATGACCATAAAAGGAAGGTTCGGATTGATTTTGGTAGTTTTGGTGCCTACAGTTTAGGAATTGGGGACCAAAAAAAGGTCCCAAATAAGCATTTTTGTGGTTTTGCACAAAAACTTTAGTATAAGTAAATAGAAATTTATGAAATTTTAAAACAAGGATTATCACCACAAAAGGAAGGTTGGGATTGATTTTGGGAGTTTTGGTCCCAACAAGTTAGGAATAAGGGACCAAAAGGGTCCAAAATTAAACTTTGTTTGATTTCAGCAAAAAATGAATCATTGGGGTTCTATGATATGCCGAATCTAACTATTATTTAGATTCTTAATATTTGATCCTGTTTTCAAATTGGTCTACATGTACATTTTAAAGGTCCAAAGGGTCCAAGATTAAACTTAGTTTGATTTTAACAAAAATTTAATTCTTGGCGTTCTTTGATATGCTGAATCTAAACATGTACTTAGATTTTTGATTAGTTTTCAAGTTGGTCCAAATCGGGGTCCAAAATTAAACTTTGTTTGATTTCAACAAAAATTGATCCACATTGAGGTCTAAAGGGTCTAGAATTGAACATTATTGAGTTTGACGCCCGAACATCAAAAAGGGGGATGCTGATTACATATATAAAAGTCAATATAAAAGCATGTGTTCGACTTGTTTAACTGCTTTCTTTGTAACTGGATTATAAATTTATTTATTTAATCCAAATTATCATTAGCATTTGCTGAAATTTGGTTGGTTGAATAATTCGATAAATCAATTGACCCCCTAAGGAGTTATCACCCTTTATAGTCAATTTTTAACAATTTTCATAATTTTGTAAATTTTCACTTACATTTTCCACTGAAACTACTGGGCCAATGTCATTATAGATAGAGATAATTGTAAGCAGCAAGAACCTTTAGTAAACTAAGAATTACAAACACAACATCAAAACATAATTTAGTAATGAATCCATCTGTGTCCTTTGTTTAATATTCACATAGACCAAGGTGAGCGACACAGGCCTCTAGTTTAAGAAGTACAAAATAAGATGTAAAACATTGACATTATTTCATCGCACATAATTTAAGTACTGTTGTAACAATAATATAAAATTACTTTAAAGTTAAAAAGTAAAAACTTTAAAATATTTACTGTTTACCCAAAGAAATAATGTATCGTAATTCTGAATATATATATTTCGTAGTTTACAATCAAACTGATACATTCTCGTTTTTGGTTTAAATTCAAACTCAAAAGATGCATCTTGCTTAGCATCAACTTGCTGATAATGTCATTAAAAACCTTTGCATTTGTCAACGTTCACCATGAAAATCTCTTCAACCTTTTACATAACCCATTCTTATCGTTTTGTTGTTGCTGCAAATCAGCAATAACGGTAATGGGTTCATGACTTTAGAATTTGACAGTGCTGTGAAAAAAAAGCTCCATATAATTTTTAACCCCCAAAACAATAAACTAAAAATAGCAAGAAAACTACTTGGAAACCTTCATTCTTGACTAAGGAGATCCATGAAGGCTTGGCATTTGAATGGTTACAACAAATGTTAATTAATGAAAATATTGATAATTCTGTAATGAAATAATTTAAATAAGCAATGTATCAGTCTGTTTACCATTCCTTACATGGAAGGATGAAATACTTTCGATCACACTACACTGTACAATGTAGACACAGTTTGTGATTGTGAAAGTTCCTCCATCGTTCAATTTTCATCCATGGAGATCCCTGGAGACAGAAGCAGATTTTAATTATACTTATTTATGTGTGAGCTCTGACTGGTGTATAACAAAAATGATTAGCCTCACAAGACATACATATACCTAGAAAAATTATGCCAAAGGGCCAAGTAAGCCTTCCTCAGCACTAAGCATCAACAGTTACTGTGAAATTACTTTAATTCGTGGGTATCAATTTTCGTGGATTGAGCAATATTAACATGTTCGTGCACGGTGGGTTTTTAAATTCGTGGATTTTAGTTTTCTTAAAAAATAAATAAAATTAAAGCCTTTAGAAAAGAAGGTTACAAATAGCCTTGACTGAAGGAAATTGCAAAGTAAAATGAACACTTTATCATACTAGCATATCAATACCAGAAATCAGACTTTCATGATCAAAAATAGTTTTGATGAGAATTAAAACATCAAAAGTTGTACAGTTTAGGTTATTAAAGATTAAATGGGTATTATCCTGCATGCTGTTGAAGTTCTGTGACTGCTATTAAAGTATTCTCAGATTTGGCATTATTGAATATATTCTCTAGATTATCTCAGTTTCCGTATCCAATGGGGATCTTTCCATGTCTTGATTTGGTTTGGAAAATGGTTGTTTTATTTCGTTGGAGACTTAAATCCAGGAAAACCACAAAAATGGGTACCCCACGAATAAAAGTACTTTCACAGTATCTGTTATTTGGTGCTTAAATCTTCTCTCAAACAACTTGAGCTACATGTAACTTTAACCAAATTTAGTCACAGTCATCATTGGAGTATTTAGTTTAAAAATATGTCTGGTGATCTTGCTAGCCTGACAATGTCTTAAAATAGTAGACAGGGGTAAAATGCACATATATATATATTAAATGCAAGTATTTTTTCAATTGAAAACTGCTATAAATATTGAAAATCTGACATGACAAAGTGTTAAGAATGTTGAGACCTTCATACTGTCTATTTTTGTGAAAACTTTTGACTTTTTATAGTTGTTGCCCTTGAATGACAATTTTTTTATGAATTTTTGTCATTTTTGCCTATGGTGAAAATTGTAATAGAATGAAACTATATTAGCAATGATTATCAGTAATACAAGATCTACAGACATCTTTACTGAAATCTTTAGTCAATTTGTTAATGATTATGCCCTTCAATGCTGATTTTTACCATAGAACCTTTCAAAAGCAAAACTGATCAGCAGGACATGATCTATATAATGGCATTGTCATGATTGTCAGTTCAAAGAGTTATTGCCCCTTTAATCACGAAGATTTACCAAAAAGTGGTCATTGTGGAATATGCTGGTTAGTGACCTCTTTAGAGCCTTTAATTTAGTTTTTACAAAACAAAAGCAAAATGGTACTATAATAATAAAAGTACTTATTAATCTGTTTATTATGTAGTAAATATAATTACATATTGAAGTTACAGACATACAGAATTGCGTTTTATTTTTTGGTTGTGATTTTTAAGCTTTAAAAAGAAGACATATTGGTAACATCTTTATTTAATCATTGACTTTTCCAACCCTGTCTTTCTACACCATGTATGAACAAAATGTACATGTGACATTTGCATGCAAATTGAGTTCTCTATACTCCCAAGCTATTGATTATGAATCAAGCAAATAGTTGTATAGACTTAAATACAGACAAGAAATATTGATCCCAGTACAGCAGCCATTGATTACTGTCCTATTGATTGTGTTTGTACAGTTTATGTTTTGATAGAATAACCATACAATCATGACAGACCATTAATTAGTGATTGTTTCCTGACTTGTTTAGAAAATTATTGACTGGTTCTACTCTCATTGACTTAATACTTTGATGGTAGGAGTGGTGAATGATAGGAAACAGATTCAATGATTTATTCTTGATTGAATTTCATTAATTTCCGGTGCTAAAAAATATCTGTTATTAGACAAATTTCTTCTTGTAATGTATTCATGTGCAAATGTTGTGCAATGTGTAGTGTGAAATACTTGATTTAATTAATAACATAAGATTCAGAATTTAAATGACAGTACCTTTCGGTTTCAGAAATGTCTTTAATTTGAATTGTTCATCCTGAACATGCATGAAATATTTGAAGCTGCACTTGGCATACATTGAAAAAGATGTGCTTTTGATATACATTTTAAAACTTGAATTGCAATTAAGAGGGTACCCAACATTTTGACTAAAACAGATTTGGCTCATTAAGTTTTCATAAATTTTGACAAAATATTTTCATTGACTTGTTGAAAAAAAGTTAAAAAATTTCAAGAATTTTGAACCATTCAAGTTACAGGAATAATTTCATTGGATATGTAGTAGTTTGACAAACACGAGTTTTGCTCATTGTGAAGCTTGATTTTTCTTCTCTTATGGTATGTGATTAAAAGTTTACCAGACTTTTAAAGAGTTGACTCCCTTAGATGTAGCTTATTATGTTGAGCTAAACATTTACATTGTGTCTGTTGGATAAAATTTTCCCAAGTTAGACATGTAGCTGTTGGTGGGCTCAGTTGCTGTCACATGTAGGAATATCCTCAATTTCCTTTGATTTAACATTTAGTTAGTTTTTTGCTATCAGAAAAAGATAACAGTTGGTCTAGATCTGCAACAGATGTGCTGATTATTTATTTTAATTTATTTCAGCATATAAAACCGTGTCAGGTGTAAATGGACCTTTGGTTATCCTGGACGATGTAAAGGTAAGCTATACAAATCAGTTCGAGCAAAAGCTAAAGAAACAGATATAGTTAAAGTGGACCTATCAGAATCACTGTGGCATTTGAGTAATCTCATATTTTTCTTTGACAAAACACATATATTTGATAAAAAAGGAATTATTTTTGTGGATCCAGGATGTGCATGTGTTTAATTGGTATTTAAACTTCCTGTGGCACGTATTGTATTAATAATTATTAAGATACTTTTCGATTTGTTTTTAAAACCATATTTTTGAAAGCAAGAAATTTGCACTAATTATGCTTATGATTTGCAATATGTCACACATAATGATAATCGCAAGTGTCTGCAGGGTGTAAAGGGAAAGTATTTTGACTGTTACTGACTGCCAATTAATTCTTAGTCTATGAATAATATTTTTGATTTGTTTCAGTTTGCCAAATTTGCAGAAATTGTACATTTAACATTAGCAGATGGAACCGTCAGAAGTGGACAAGTTCTGGAAGTGTCTGGCTCTAAAGCCATTGTTCAGGTAAATTGCCTTGCTCTAAAGCCATTGTTCAGGTAAATTGTCTGATTCTAAAGCCATTGCCCAGGTAAATTGTTCACTAACATTGAATACAATTCTCTGGTTATTAAACTACTTCTTGCATGAAAAAAGTAATTTATAAAATAAGGCCTATCATTAAACAGTAAGAAATCCTGATTTTTATACAAAATGAAAATTCCGTTTTGCAAATTTATTATCAATAAGATATTTGAAAAAAAATGAATCTACCAAAATTTGAGGAATAAATCAATATATAGTTCAATTGATGTTATAAAAGATGAAGATTTGTTCATTACAAATATTCATGACCTTTGGGTCTGTTTTAGAAAAATTAAAGTTTACCTAATGGGAAAGTTATAAAAAAAATGTGCCACTCCTTTTCACCAGAATGGCAGTGACCCTAGTTCCACATAATCAGGATTATCCGGTTTGAATTTATTCATACTGAAGCTGTGTAACTATATATACCACTTTTAGCTCTGTCCACAATGTATGTGTATCTACATAACACTGTTTTTGAAAGAGATATGTTTTGTACCTTTTTACTTATATTTTGTAGGTATTTGAAGGAACCTCTGGAATTGACGCCAAACATACATTATGTGAATTTACAGGAGATATTCTGAGAACTCCAGTATCAGAAGACATGTTGGGTAAGACTGGGCATTAGAGTATCAAATTACTTAACTGATAAACATATTGACATAGAAGCCTTAGATATAAGAAGATGTGGTATGAGTGCCAAAGAGACAACTCTCCATCCAAGTCACAATTTGCAAAAGAAAAACCGTAATAGGTCAAATAACGGTCTTCAACATCGAGCCTTGGCTCACACTTAACAGCAAGCTATAAAGGGCCCAAAAAATTACTGTTTTAACCATTCAAACAGGAAAACCAACAGTTTAATTTATATAAAAAAAACCATAAGAAACGAGAAACGCTTATGAACCACATCAACTAACGACAACTACTGAACACCAGATTCCTGACTTAGGACAATTGTTTTTACCTAGCATTTTAGGGAAAACTTAGAATTTCAAAGTTGTTAACTTCTTTACCATAGCTGTGAAGCTATTTGAAATTGTGCAATCATTTCTTATGTATATTTATTTCATATTTTTTTTACAGGTCGTGTGTTTAATGGTTCAGGTAAACCTATCGATAGAGGACCACCAGTATTAGCAGAGGACTTCTTGGATATTCAAGGTAAAAACCTTAAATTAGATCAGAAAAAGAAAATGAAAATCACAGAATATAAGACACTATTGCAGTTTTTACATGAAAGTATAATTTTAGAATGTTGTATGAAACTAAATTTTAATTGCTTTTCTTATTACCGAATATAAAAAGGAGAAAAAGTCTGGGCCCAATTATTATTTTTGAAACTCTCACAAACAACTTTCAAAGTGTAGTCATGGTAGTGATTCTGCTACTCTAGTTAAAATTGCAAAAATTTACAATTAAGGGAAGTCAAAATTTAGAAAAATCAGATAATTCCAACTTTGAAGAATATTGAGAAAGAACAAAAAGTTACCAAATTATCTACGAGCATGTATAATGTATTCTTGTTGAAAAGGCACACTTATTTATATAAATTCAAACTTACAAAATGTTTAATATTTTTTTTGACTTTATACCTTTATTTTAGGACAACCAATCAATCCCTGGTCTCGTATTTACCCAGAAGAAATGATCCAGACAGGTATATCAGCTATAGATGGTATGAACAGTATTGCCAGAGGACAGAAAATTCCTATCTTCTCTGCTGCTGGTTTACCTCATAATGAAGTAAGAGTCTCATTAAATGCTTTCTACGATGTTGTTTCAATGTTAGGGGGTATATTTGTTTTTATCCACTGATGAAAATGATGATCCAGTTGTATTAATCTTGCTTGCATGACAACTTTGAATTCTGTTCTACATATATAGAGCCAATGTTAAAAACAGTACATAAACATATTTCATTAATCTTATGGAGCCATAAAAAGAGCAGTACAATCGCTCATACATTTAAATTAACTGATTCAGAAATAAACAAGAGAAAAAAGATTTTTAAAATTGAATGTTATATATAATTAAGCAGAACACAAATACAGTTCTTGTTTCTGGTCATGGCTACTTGAGGAAGGGGAGACAATTCCTACTCCCAAGAAATTTTGCATGAATTCTTGATACAGTCAATGAATATGACATGACACTTGGCTTTCAGTGCTAAATTTAAGTAGTTGAAATTTGCAAATTTTCCTAATTTTAACAAGTTGGCGTTATTATTATTATTATAATTTGTTCTTATTTCTTTGATAGATTGCTGCCCAGATTTGTAGACAAGGTGGTCTTGTCAAAGTTCCAGGGAAAAGTGTATTAGATGATCATGATGACAACTTTGCTATTGTGTTTGCAGCTATGGGTGTAAGTATTATGTCTGATATATAGATATAATGGAAAAGGAGAGATAGCACCAAGTTCACTTTCAAGTACTGTGGGAATATATATATGATGTTTTTCTGTGAAGCTTATTTTTAGTCTCCAATGTTGTTGTCATTCCATAGCAATAGAAAAGAATTGATATATTACACTTTAAGATTTTTTTAATTTAGATTATTTTTTTATTGTTCATTGTCTTTTAGGTAAATATGGAAACTGCTCGATTTTTCAAACAAGATTTTGAAGAAAATGGTTCTATGGAAAATGTGTGTCTTTTCCTTAACTTGGCCAATGATCCAACGTAAGTACTTATAAAGCTGTATTCAAATTAGAACAAACAATTGACTGTATTTAAAAACAGAATTGCAACATATCATGTTTTTGTGCTGTTTTAATACACAGTTATGAGATGTTGAAAAGGATTTTTTTAAGAATGTGCTTTGAACTTTGTTGTGCAGTGTACATGTATTTTCCACTTTTGCCTGGAAACGTTTTTTTTAAGTTTAATGTTACTTTAACATTGTTCATGCATTACTAATTAATTATTGATAACAATTAATAAATTTCTGTGATGGAGTTACAATGATTGTTTCTAATTATCATGAGTAAATTATTTATTACTCAGCTACATTAGATTTAAACAGAAATGAATACTCTAAGCAAAAACACACAGGGCTTGAAAATGAAAATAAGTATTGATATTTTGACAAACAATGGGAATTGTAACAGTTGCCTATATTGTCTCATTTCAGAATTGAACGTATTATCACTCCTAGAATTGCTCTGACAACAGCAGAATTTTTAGCTTACCAGTGTGAGAAGCACGTTTTGGTCATTTTAACAGACATGAGCTCTTATGCTGATGCTTTGAGAGAGGTTTGTTCTTTAGCATTCAGTTTCAACTCAATGTTTATTAAATGTGTTGATCAATTTGATATTGGTATAAAGGTTTTTTTTGTCATAAAATAAAAAAGAACAAAGGTTAAATTTGTGTTAACTTATCAAGCTTGATAATAACTCGTCAAAGATTTTTTTTATGTTTCTAGCATACAAGTTCTTATGCTGTTTTTTTTTTTATCAATGTCAGATCTTTTTGTAATTTACAGGTCTCTGCTGCCAGAGAAGAAGTACCAGGTCGTCGTGGTTTCCCAGGTTACATGTACACAGATTTAGCTACTATTTATGAAAGAGCTGGTCGTGTTGAGGGACGTAATGGTTCCATTACACAGATTCCTATCTTAACTATGCCTAACGATGGTAAGTTGGTAATTATTCAGTCTGCATTTACCATAAAGTTTACAATAATATCAAGGGAGAGAATTTGAGACCTACAAATGATTATCAACTATATTAATGATATAAAATTAGAAGGAAACAAGGACAAATATAGAAACCATTATAAAGATTTCATACCTGCTTTCACATTTACCAACTGCAGAGGTGATTGTTATAAAAAATTTTCCATTAAAAGCAGACAACACGTTTGCCAC
This sequence comes from Mytilus trossulus, assembly GCF_036588685.1. Taxonomy (NCBI): domain Eukaryota; kingdom Metazoa; phylum Mollusca; class Bivalvia; order Mytilida; family Mytilidae; genus Mytilus; species Mytilus trossulus. The sequence continues at coordinate 63,307,105 of NC_086376.1, read as the reverse complement.
CTGAAAGTTGTGATTTTCGTTTCAGATATCAGCGAAAACAAAAACTCAATCCATACAAATTTTTCTTAAAGAAATGAAGTGAAGTTATACTTATTATTATTGAAACGTTACCAAAAAGTTCCCCATTTAATCCTAGAATATCTTAATTGATGTAAATGGAATATTACAAATATATTATTTTCTTGTCTATATGTTTTGATATAAGCCTTAAATTATCACAAATAAATTTCCTTGTTAATTTTAGAAGAAAATGATAAGATTTATAATCCAGACTTTCATAGATGTCCAAAAATTCTGTACTTCATTCCAAAAAAAGTTAAAAACTATAGGTTATAACTATAGAAATTTGATTTCAATAAAAATGAATTACATGGTAGATTCCTATAAACAATTTTAAAAATGGAAATTTTGTAAAAAAAACCCAGTACTCAATTAGACTGAAACAAAGCAAAATGAAAGTAATGGTATAGCACTAATTGTTTACTATTTATTTTTGTACAGATATTACCCATCCTATTCCTGATTTAACTGGTTATATCACAGAAGGACAGATCTACGTAGACAGACAATTACATAATAGACAGGTTTGTTGTCTCTATTGATTTAACTGATAGTGTGGATTCATTTATTTTCGTGGGTATCAATTTTTGTGGATTGAGTAAAACTTACATTTTCGAGGATATTTGAATTGGAGGTTTGCCGATTTCTGTGTACAAAGCCTATGGCAAATTTGTAATTCGTTGAACATATGAATTCGTAGTTCACCTGTACCCACAAAACCCACGAAAATTGGTATCCCACGAATAATAAAGCATTCTGTAGATTATTTTTTGTTACACACCAATCATCATGGCTTTGATTGTTATGGGTAAACCACTAATTGAAAAATTCAATGCAGCACTAATTAACTGTAGTTTTGTATACAGGCTTTGGGAAAATAACGAAATCAAATATATTGGAAAATAACAATGTTTCTTTACTTCACAAAAGTAAATATCAACTTTTCAATTTTTTATCCATATAGTTTTTTTCTAAGTTTTCAGCACAATTTAATATGTCATTTATTTAGTTAGATGCAATGCTTACATTATTCAACTGGTAGGCTTGGTTAAAAAAAAAATTATACCAACAATGTACTTTTTCAAGATTATGCAATGCTAGTTATGGCCATTTTAATGATGTGTTAAACTTTTAATGAAAACCCCAAACTAATGTTTACCATTTCAGATCTATCCACCAATCAATGTATTACCATCATTATCCAGATTGATGAAGTCTGCCATTGGAGAAGGCATGACAAGGGAAGATCACTCTGATGTTTCTAATCAATTGGTAAGTAACTGTTTAAACTACAGATCTAGTAGACTAACCTGTTATAAAGGACTTGGCCTCAAATTGGGTTTTATGCACTTTAGAAAGAAAAGAAATTTCTTTTTTTTCCCCTCGTCAGCATGTTTAAAAATTATTTGTAGAAGGTACATGCCATTATTATATTATGCCTGGTGTATTTGAATTACAAATAATTTTAGGGTTCGTTACTTGGTTTCCGAAAAAAAGAAAAATGTTACAGTAAATATATGGACAGTTCATCCTTTTGAACTTTTGGTACTGTAAATTCAGAAATTATTGTTTACATTCTTTACAATAATGTAACTGAGTGAGAATTTCAATAAGAACTCAAATTCAATATCTGATACATGTATTTGTTTGCACATTGTTTTTAAATAGCAATAATTAATCTCATATGTTTGTCTATCCTTCAAAAAGCATATTAATAAATGCACACATTGTTTTATAATCAACATTTATTAGTTATGTATTTATATTAATCCTTTTCAGTATGCTTGTTATGCTATTGGTAAAGACGTACAGGCTATGAAGGCTGTCGTAGGAGAGGAGGCTTTAACTCCAGAAGATTTGTTGTATTTAGAATTTTTAACAAAATTCGAGAAGAATTTTATATCACAGGGTAAGTGCTATTGAATATATAAACTTTACACATAAGAACTTTTTGAATTTTAATTTTTTATTCACCTCTAAAACCAAACTAAATGGTAAAAATATAGTCTTGCTTAACTATATTTTCTGGAGGAAGAAACAGAATAATTCTGACACGGTTGTATAATCTATCATAATTGATGAATAAGCATGAAAAGAACTATGAAGACGTCTTAGTACTGTCATGGAAATATATCCCTTGCTTAATCCAAAGTAAGGGGAGGTATCAAAGGGAATCAAAAAATTGTTTTGGTTTAAATGATTTTTTTTATATTTGACGATGACTGCATTTTCACTATCATTATGAAAACAAGGAGATGTGGAATGCCAACTATCCAACAAAGTCTTAATAATGACTTTGTTGTAAGCAACTTTTGTTGATTTTAGTTCTATGTTAATCTTGAAATCAAGCATTTTGTACATTATTTTGTTACCAAATTAGTGCTAGAAAGTTTGTAATTTTATAGAGGAAGTTTTATCATGCAAATCAGCTATAGTTTATACAGTTGGAAACAAACAAGAATTTGTTATTTGTAATTATCAATAAATTCCCTAAACTGTTTCTGTTTTTTTCTTGTATAAAATAAGAAATGAATTTAAGTATTTGTAGTAATACACATGTTATACAAAGAATACATTTATCTTTATTTGTCATTGCAGGTCATTACGAAAACAGAACAATTTTTGAATCTCTAGATATTGGATGGCAATTGTTGCGTATTTTCCCAAAAGAAATGTTAAAACGTATTCCACAGTCAACTTTGGCAAAATATTATCCAAGAGACACACAAAAGTCTGCAGGGGCAGCTGCCCATCCAGATCAAAGCACACAATTATAAGATTTACTGTAAAATTAGTCATCTTATTAATAATACATTCCCAGAAATTAGAGTCCAAGTGGGCCGTCAGAACTTTTTTGTATTTACAGTATAACAAGAGGTTCTAGATGTGATTTCTTTCATGACAAAGATATATTGTAAAGTGGTATATGTTGGCCGATGTTAGATTTTGCTATAACTAGAGTTATAACATGTCATATAACTTGAGATTTCACATTCTTTAAACTGGTTTTGATCCTTAGAAGTGTAAAATTTAAGCATGGTCATATTTGCAAGTAATTATCACAAATTAAAAAATAAAGCCCTCACGAAAAATTTCCACTTTACAGTATGATCTTGTTATTAATAAATATATTTGGAAACATATTAAACTAAGCACGTTATTATGTCATGCTATGTAATTATTTCAATTCTGTCTCAAAATAAAATCAGTTATTAGGGTATTTTTGTTGCGGGTGATTTAAGTAGATTCTAGGTAGATGTTATAATGAAATTATGTTGTAATCTATATATTAAGCAGATAATGTAAAGAATATTCATAACAGTGATAAATAAATTCTTCCTGGACTTCAGTAATATGTATTTGTTTCTTCTGTTATTTAATGGTAGGTTTGGTATAATGTATTTTATTAGAATTTCTAGTCATCATTTGGATATTTTTTATGAAGAACTCAAGCACTATGCTGATGGTCTTTATAGGAATCTTAAAATTTAAGGAGAGAAAAAAAACAAATTGATAGAACTGTATACCTGCATGAAATATTTTGCTTTTCGTTTATATATGTATGTATTATTAGTTTGTTTATTCTAACTAATTTGATTTGTTCAGAAAGAGTCACATGTATACCCATAAAGGTAAACTAAAAAAGCAGATAGAAAAATAGATATTGCACTGTTTGTTCTGTAGATTCAATACTTTGTGATGGTATTGAAACAGCCAATCTAATAAATTTCTGCTATATTTCTGATTTACTGACTACAGTAATATAACAATTGTAGTCTCATTTAGGGTCCATACAAGGATAAATTGACCTTGAACTCTTTTTGAGTAAATATACTTCTTTCAGTTTGATATATTCTTGTATCAACCTCTAATTATAATTATAAAACATCAATCTTGAAACATTTTCTTGCATCAAGGATAATAGAAATTAAGGTATATGACTTGTAACCTGATTTAAGGTGATTTCATATTTAATATTAAATGTTCTGTTATGTTATTAAATCTTGAAGTTTTAGTCCCAGAAATACTGTTAGCATATTGTTCATTACTAATCAGTCAATATAAACACATTGCTAACTAGGAGAACAAAACCAAAAGTTATTTACGCATTTTGAAGATCCTCATTTAGTTATGGAAACAAATACAATTATCTTGGCTATATCTTGTACTACAGGTAGTAAGTTTTAGAGAGAATGGTATCAACGTTTTGTCTTGTATAACATGTCTGAAGCATTAGTTCTATTCTATGACTCACGTCTCTTGTTTATAACCTACTATTAAGCATTATCCAAAAGTTAGACATAATTCATTTTAATAAAAATTAAACATTATAAAACACATTTGTAAGAAAGTTATGTATGCTGTCAAGTGCCGGACTTGAATAGAAATAAGCTCTATATTGAGAGTAGTGTGTTTATATATTCAGATTAGTGTATTTATTTATAATTGATTTCAAACTAAAATGTTACACATAGTTCATGTAGGCCTTTAAAAAAAAGGTTGATTACTTCAAATTTCCTTGTCATTAATTTAGTCCATGGAGCATTAGCAATGTTGTGATTTTTAATACAAATGTCACACACTATTTCAAACATTTTTGATGCCAGTCTGCACAATTTGTTGATCTTCAGGGTAGTAGAGTTTACATACTTGATAAGACACAAGTGTGTAGAATACCATGACATTTAAAAGGTTAAATTATACACCAATATAGAATTATTCCTTATTTAAAATGACCATAACAATCAGAGTTCCCCATAGGCTGGTACCAGTAGTGCTAGTTTAATGTATTTGGATGTGTAGTTAGTGTGTTACACATAAATGTCTGTGATTATAACATTATATATATATCTTAACGTAAAATGATAAACTGTCAGGTTGTTTTACAACTGTGCATTGTTCAGACATATACTTTTATGGTTGTCTTCAAAAAGTTTCTTTTTATTTAAAACAGTTGTTTGTAGAGTTAAACATTAACATCTTTTGTTGCTGATAAAAAAAAAAGAAATCAGTTCGAACAATGTTATTGCTAAATTGCTTGTTATTTGACTGTCAATAAAACAGCGAGTGATCTTCAGTGTTGATTTCATAATGTGCCAGAAATATCATGGTCAGAATAATGCAACAGTTGTAAGATTCTATCTGAATAGTTTTCATTTTATTCAGCATTCATATATTTGCATGTATTGGAGGAGAATATGTACAATTGAATAAAACATATGTACATGCGATGCTTTTATTTCTTACTGTTCAAATAGTTGTCTGTAGATATACATATAAAAGAAGTCTGTGGAACTACAACCAAAAATACAACAAAAAAGATAAGCTGTTTTATAATACCATTACTGCTGCTAAGGTGACTTGACATTCAAATGACTTTTTTGGCATTAAATTCATTCATCCTATAAATTGCTGCTTCTCTTTGTGTTTACTATAAATTCATCATAGATACCAGGACTAAATTTAGTATATACGCCAGATGCGCGTTTGGTCTACAAAAGACTTATCAGTAACGCTCAAATCCAAAAGAGTAATATAGGCCAAATAAAGTACAAATTTGAATAGCATTGAGGACCAAAATGTGTTGCCAAATACAGCTAAGGTAATCTATGCCTGTTATTATTTGAATGGAGACTATTAGAATTTAACTGCTAATTTATTATTGCCCTGCTTTAAAGAAGTGGCAACTTTTACAGGTTCACCTCTGGCCATCACATCTGTCTGCCTGTTCATTTTGAATATTGTCGAGTGTGACGCTTCTTTTGTAGACAAAACGTGTGCCTGACGAAAATATAGAATTTAATCCTGGTATCTATGATGAGTTTATTTGCATGTGGAAATATCAGACATACAAAAATAATTTCTTCCTGAAAAAGTTGCGCATAGCTTCATTTGAGCATGCTTTATCTTCTGATGCTTTTCTCATATTCATCTCTCAACTATACTTATATAGCGAGGTATTATAAGTATGCAATACCGAAAAGATTACAATACGTTATAGTCATTCTGTCAGGCTAAACAAGGAAATGAACCCTTTGTTCAGTATGGTTTATTATGTACTAATACAGATACAATATTTACACCTTGGTTGAGGAATATTTTAGCATTATAAATCTATCTATCATGTTGACAAATTTATGTTTGTCCCTTTCTTTTTGAATCAGGTTTCTGACTGAATTCTCTTAATTCATCGGGGTTGTACATCACAAGTTGTTTTTGTGGAAAACTCGATGAACCTTTAAACCAATGGTTTACAATTTTTATCTGTAGGTATAGATGACAAAGTGCGGTAATTTCGATAAATGTGAAGAAAATCACGTTTGGACAGGTCTGAAATTATGGGTCTTGATTGCTTGAATACTTGCACTTTTTGTCGGTTCTTTTCTATAAATTAAAAACAGTTCAATCAATGCTACTATTGACACATAGAGGTCAAATTTACATTTTGCAGTTTTGGAGTTATGGTCCTTAATTGACTGTTTACTGAGAACAGTTCAATCAATGGTTGTGCATTTTAATTTGCGGCTATAGATGACAAAATAGAGGTCAATTTACGTTTTTCCCTTTTCCTGATCGAGAATTGTGGTTTCTTGAGGAAATGACATTTTAAAACCAACCTTTTACTACTTTAATAAGTTGTAACCAGTGACAAAATTGAGTTCTCATTCAATATATAGATTTTAACAATTGCCATTTAGAAGCTAGATTGCTTTTAGAATGACACTACTGTGTGTAAAATATTTTCAATGCACTGTATTGGTTACTTTAATTACATAACTGTCCTTAAAAATTACGATATGCCGGGTCTTCCAAGTCCTTAACGAAAACTCTTTCTGAATTATTGACATCAATTGTATCAGCAATCAAAGCCTGGCTTCAAAGTTATTGTTAAACTTCCCATTCTAGAGGTGGCATAAATCAAATATGATTACTTAAAATTCCAAAGATCTTTGAAATACAATCTTATTGAGGGGCGAGTGATGCCAGAGGGACAGTTAAACTCATAGATAAAAAATAATCTGACAACGCGCTGGCTTTAAAAGACAAACAGACAAATAGTAGTACACAAGACACAACATCGAAAACTTAAGACTAAGCAATTTCCCATTTCAAATGAATAAAAGATAATGGCCAATGTAGATACAAACATCTTTTCTTAGGGAGGTGTCAATCCTTTGTAAACAAATAATCTCATTCAAACCATAATTTCTGTATCTGACTTTAAGATACTTGATTTCTTGATTGACAACATGTTTGTGACTGTTAGAGGACGAGTTATTCAACAACAACAACAACAAAATTCGGCATCCGAATGGGAACTAACTGTGCTCTTCTTGCGGACTTGTTCCTATATTACATTCTGATTTTCAACTTAAATTTGCCTCCACCAAATGTTATTATCTTTATTACCAAAAACACACAGATCATTGTCGAATTTGGGTTTCGTCACTTTTACTGTTCTTGAGGTACCGAAATGTCACATTATAACGTTTATGGGATGCATTCTCCATTTATTTCTTTTAACTTTGATTCGCACATTCTTAGTGGAGTTAAGAAATTTAAACAATGGTAAACTAGTGTTGCCTCCAATCTATATGAGCTATACATAATTTGAAAGTCGAGGCACATGTACAATAATTACCTAATTGGAACACGTGTATTGAAATCAATTGTCACAAATGTTTCCAAAACTTAATCACACTTTTATAAACGAATTTCATTGTTTTGTCATAAGTTGTATGTTAAATGAATCTATTAATTTGTTATTGAATGATTGATAGAAACATATTTTATTTATTCATTTAAACCCATCAAAGAGTTCCTTTAAAAAAGAAATCTAATCCAATATAAAATATTCAAAATACTTTTCTGTATAAGAGCTTCTAGTATAAAGGATACATAAGTTTTTTCAATCATTTCAATCTATGAATTTTGCTGTCCTTCTGGTATCTCTCGTTCCCTTCTTATATATAGTATTAGTAAATGAACTCGCAGTCTTATCTGCAGGTCTATCTGTCGCGATCTGAATTTAGTTTCACACTTGACATTAGATCCATTTATAATCTTTACAACTTTTCTCCAAATACCTATTATAGAACTATAACCTGCCTGTAACAGTAAGTAAGTTAGTGCAATATAACATATTTAGAATGCACCAATTACTTCAGAAACTGTGTAATTTCCAACTGGTAACGTCAAGTAGACTTTATTTCTTTTAACTGTGGTCATTTTCATGTCCGATTATATCCTTTCATGTCATATAATTTGAACCATATTTTTTTTCACCAATCCCCCACATACTATAGTTAACATATGCTTGCTTTACACCTTGAGATATTTAAAACGTAGCTCTAAGACTAGAGCGTATCGTATCAGTAGCTGATGACGATTATTTTAGTATGCATACTTGCAAGAAACATTGTGCATTGTTTATTCATGCAACCGAAACGCTCAATCTTGACTTTTATATTTTAGATTTCACATCCCTTTCTATCGAAAGGTGAATGGTGTAGATTAATTAAGATATATATTTCAGCTTTCCAATTGTGAACTCCCCATTTCTAAGTAGCAAAATTCAAGCAGCACCTGCATACGAATTATATATATCCCAATTGATACGATATTCTGATGCTTGCATTTCCTATCATGATTTTCTTGATAGAGGGTTGCTGCTCACAAGGAAGCTATTAAACCAAGAGTTCCAAATGGTGAAGTTGAAATCATCCCTTCGTAAATTTTACGGACGCCATCACGAGTTGGTTGACCGTTATGGAATAACCGTTTCACAAATGATATCAGATATGTTCCCCGTCCCTTTTATGAATGTGACCTACCGAATAAGACTATTTACCGGATTTGATATCACACAAGCAACACGACGCGTGCCACATGTGGAGCAGGATCTGCTTACCCTTCCGGAGCACCTGAGATCACCCCTAGTTTTGGTGGGGTTCGTGTTGTTTATTCTTTAGTTTTCTATGTTGTGTCATGTGTACTATTGTTTGTCTGTTTGTCTTTTTCATATTTAGCCATGGCGTTGTCAGTTTGTTTTAGATTTATGAGTTTGACTGTCCTTTTGGTATCTTTCGTCCCACTTCTATAGTGTTGCTTAGTTTTCAATTTTAACATATCTCTGAAATAATTTCTTTTCTGTACATCCATGCACGAGAGAATTGAAATGTGCAGATTTAATTCAGATATAATTAATAACATGTACTTTAAATCAATACTACATGGATTTTTATCTTACATATTTATTAAAGTCTTACATTAAACACAGAAATGAAAGGAATAATAGTTGTAACTGTGATGCTAGCCACGTTAGATGTAACCGAAGGGTCCAACAAGAAAGGGATTGGTATAGCTGGAGCTGACACGTATATTTGTGGGGACGAACAGGCATTTACAACTGCTCATTGGTGGTAAAGTTTCTTTAATATCATTGATTATCATTTTAAAATAATATAAAAAGTAATATTGACATCTAACGAAAACTGTGTTTAAAAAAAAGAAGAGACAAGAACAGACTTAAAAGGCATACAAATCAAATTTCTACAAAAATAACGATTCTTGATGATACCTTTATTTTAAATTCTGGTACTACTGCTCCTTCTACTACTCAAAACGAAGGTAATATATACAAATACAGCATAAATACTGTAACCTAGTTATCGTTTCAGGTATGATTGGCGTGTCAAACCCACAGAACATCAGTTAAAGAACTGCACTAATAAACCAAAGATCGGATACGTCCCATTAGTTTGGGGCCATGGACAGTGGGCTGCCACAAAATTCAATCTTACAGATGACATCCACTATGTTTTAGGCTTCAATGAGCCGAACCATCCAGAACAAGTTAACATGACCCCATATACAGCTGCAAAACACTGGCAAGCTATTGAGACCAGAGCCCATGGCAAGGTTTTGGTAAGCCCTGCAGCTGCACCTTGTGGACATTGTCAATACGATACTATTGCATGGCTAGATGAATTCCTTCGCAATTGCACCGGTTGTAGAGTAGACCATATTGCAACACATGCTTATTGGTGCAATGCTGATAAAATTATGTCGTTTTTGAAACAGATATGGGATCGATTCCATAAACCAATATGGCTCACAGAATTTGCCTGTATGAAAACCCATTCTGTAAATGTACAGTTGCAGTTCATGCGGGAACTACTACCTCGATTAGAAGCAGCTCCATTTGTTTTTCGATACGCTTGGTTTGTTAGTAGATGGTCGGGAGATGGCTTTGTGACATCATCTGCAAGTCTGTTACATCAACATTCTCCAACGCTTACAACCCTTGGACACTTTTATAACAATTTCATTCATTGACTGTTAGATTGTTAAATAAACAAACTTTTATTGAAAATACATTCGAAAGTTCATCAAAGAGTCCAAATATGACTAATTATTAATGTTCACTTACTTTAAATATTGAAAATTGTAATAGCGGTTTATTTCTGATATACCAAAACTCATTATGAATATCAGACTTTTAAATTTACGCATTACGCGCGTTTCTTATAAATAGACTCATCAGTGGTACTCCAAAAAAATCCCAGATAAAATGCAAAATCAAAGTTAATAACGTCCAAGAAGATTGTACTTAATGAAGCTAAAGCAATTGATACCTAGGGAATTCAACCTCAATGTTTTATTAAGATATGGACAAAGGAAACAAATTGAACTACTAGCAGCGGTATCAACTCAGTGAAAGAAACTGAAAATTGCACATGAAGCAACACGATATATTCTTTCTAATGAATTTATACGATTTACTGTAAAGAAAAATAATCCAAATCATTAAACGAAATGTGTCGAGTGGTTCAGTTTATACTTTGAATGCATCACCCGTCATAAACATGAATTTAAAGTTGTAATTTGTAGCAATTGTCTAAGATTTAGGAACACGAATGACCTTAAAATAATAGTAGTATCAAGTGGAATATACTAGTACCAGGGACAGACTCGAAGCTATGGTCTACAGAAGATTTTTTTTTAATACTAAATATTTTCTTATTCCAGACATATATTACCTTAGCCGTAACTGGCACAACCTTTTGGAATGTCGGGTCCTCAATGCTTTTCAACTTTGTACTTGTTTGGGTTTATAACTTTTTTGTGATCTGAGCATCACTGGTGAGTCAGTGTTATGAAGACGCCTACCATATTAAATTATAAGCCTGTTACTTTTGATAACTAATTAAGTAATTTGAGAAGGTAAGGCATCATTCATTTACCAACTTTTTATTATTATTTCTTCTTATTATTGTTCTTAGCACACACAAAAAGCAGAAATACAAAATTTTACCATAGCACAATAACACAATGACGGGATGTAAAAGTACCGAGCCACGTCAAATGGATATTACCAAAAAGTAGTATCATACAATAGTAAAAATGATAACAAAGACACATAAAAGAATACTAGAACACGATATTAAGAGGATAGAATCTTTACTTCTAAACCACTCGTGAAGTTGACACGGGATGTTTATCACCAACGATATTTTCCGATGAACTATTTTAGAAAAACGAGACGTTCTTTGACATACTCCTGGTTCATCAACTCCCTGCTCGGACACTGGTGACGTTTTACAAAAACATTGTAACAACTGCACGTTCTTGAACACCGTATGAGTTGCAGGCGAAAATGGTTTATTGCTACTAATTGGGTAAATGGGGGAGGGTGTATTATTTCAAAATTTAATCCTCTCGTTTGTCATATATTCTGGTACTGAGATGACCGCTTTAGTTAAATTCGAGGTATAAGTTTAAAATAGAGACAGAGGAAGCCGTGTCTGTTTTTTTAATTTCATTGCAGTGGAGAATATATTGATAACACCCAATCAGAAAAGTTTGGGTTGTTAATGGAAAGAACATCATCAAGTAATCTAAATGTGAAATTAAATTATCTGTCTCCTTAATCATCTTGTTTTTAATATGTGTCCGAATGAACTACGATTCATAACGTAATAGGCAGATCGAGGTCGACAAGGAGGCCTCTTTTAATATACTCGTGGTCTTATATGTCACGTATACTCTTAATTTGAGTTGACCTTATATATAGATTGAAGTCTAATTACATCGCGATATTGCCTGTTACTGTACGAATACTGTAGGGTGGTGAACAAGTTTAAGAATGCATCGATTGTTAAATGATTTTGTATACCTTCGAGTTGGGACTGGTAAGTTGACAACATTTCTTTAATCTATGTTCCAATTATAAGCCAGAGAGACATAGCGATCTTAGGTTCTAAGGTCGGCGCCAATGTAATGTGGATGTCGGTGACGACAACATTTAGTTTCAGTATGTGGTTAATTTTGTTTAAAGGGGGGACAATAAGAACCTTTTCATACCTGCATGGAATTTTAGACAGAAGCTTGATAATGTCTGAAATAAGTATGTAGAGCAAAATTATGAAAACTATTTTCCATTTTCCATATTATCATAATAAATGGACTTAAATAATTTCACAGTAGACAAGTATAAAGAGTCTTGAGTAAGAGTTTGCTATATATCAACCACCTTTTTAAACATTCAAACTTTAGCAGAAGCTTTTTGTTTTGTTTATAAAAAACAGAAATGAGAAGAATAATAGCTGTAGCTGTACTGCTAGCTATGTTAGGTGTAACCGACGGATCCAATAAGAAAGGGATTGGTATAGCTGGCGGTGAAACGTATATCTGTGATGACGAACAGGCGTTCACAACTGCTCACTGGTGGTAAGGTTTCTTGTGTATCATAGCATAATATAAAATAGCAATATAAGCGACATGGTAAAAAAAGTCAAAGAAAAATAACCATGTGTGATAACAAGCTATATGTGTTTGTTTTACTATATTTATTTCACTTGACTGGACGGGGTTTAAGTCAGAAATTTGCTTAGTTAATATCAGTCCATCTACAGAAAGGAGTTTTGGGATAAACTTATCAATAAAGTATCCAGTTATTTTTCTCATATCATACACTCATTCACTCAGTTCTTTTGTATATGCGTTTGGTAGTACTGATAGGTGATTAGAATTCAATAATAATTATAACAGCAATCATCCTTATCACACACATCTTCAAATAGACTGTCCTTATGCAAATTAAAACATAAGGTCCGCCCGATCAGTTGAAAAAATATTGGTAATACTCGGTGTCTTTTTGTTGTTGGGATGTATCCGGACATGTTCACTCTGAGTTTTTGTTACATGTACTTCTATTTGTATCATCTGATGAGTAAAGCCTTTTTCAACGTTTTTTTTTAGTTCGTTAATATGTTCTTGTTTGTTGATGTGTTACTAATATATGTTTTTCGTTCATTTTTTTACATAAATTATTCCGTAAATTTTCTCGTTTGAATTGTTTAACATTTGTCATTTTGGGGCCTTTAATGGCTGACTATGCTGTATGGGCTTTGCTCATTGTTAAACGTTATACGGTGATCTATAGTTGTTAATTTCTGTGTCATTTGATCTCTTGTGTAGAGTTGTCTCATTGGCAATCATACCACATCTTTTTTTTTATATGTAAATAGAGGGAATAGTATCCCCAATGTTATAAAAATATATTGATGCAACGATATCTCTAACAAAATAAACCACAATTTGGTCCATAAAAAAAATCATATACCATTGTTTATTTGACGACTTTCAAATATTTCAGATTTATATAAATCTATAAAGAACAATTGTTCTTTAATAGACCTTTTTTAACATTTAAATAATGCAATAAAGAATTTGTAAATGTTAAAAAAAGACGCAAGCAAAACATGAAAAACTACACACTATAAATTCCATGCGTCCGAAGCGCTATTCTGGATTTACCTTCATAAGAAATGCTCTAAGCCGATTATTTGAAAGCTATGAATGCATGGAACCGATGACCAATGGGAACCCAAAAAAATATCCAAATTCATGTAAGTTCAACTATGACTGAGGGAGTTTTGAGGTCATATAAAATATAACGTATGTTTTGAGGCCCAGTAAACGTGAACATTGTTGGAATCGTTATATGAGAGCATAAACATCGTATACACATTTTAGTTTATTTGTTATTTTATATGTACTAGTAACCGATATTTCTATATTTTCTTACAACATAAATCATGTCAGTAAAGAAAAAATGACTATCGAACTGATGATAATTATAGGGACTGATAGTCTCCTAGCAGAGGTATTGACCCAGTGCTTTAAAAAAAAAGTGTATTAATTCCACGCGCCCGAAGCGCATTTTTGTATAACTCTCACTAGGAACACTCAAAGCCGAATAGATAAAAGACAAGGATATAAAAGAAATGAAAGAACTACATTATTTTATGACATCAAAAACTTAAACATAATATATATCCAAATATTCAAATTCATTCTGATGGATTGGAAAGCTAAGCGTAAATAAATTTGGGTATTATTTAGGAATTATAGCACTTTTTGAGTTTTTGTTTAAAACATCAGAATCCACAAAAGCGCACGAAAAGCACACATATTATAAATGTTATTATCATGATAAGACTACTACTACTACTACTACTACTACTAATTCAACGACTATTTATGTGACGTGATAGCTTTAATCAAATTATCTTTTTAGGTATGATTGGCGTATGCACCAGGACGAACGTCAGTTAAAGAACTGCACAATTAAACCAAAGCCCGGATATGTTCCTTTAGTGTGGGGACATAAACAAAACGCTGCCACAAAGTTCAATCTTACAGACGACATCCACTATATCTTAGGTTTTAACGAGCCGAACCATAAAATTGTTGATATGACTCCATATACAGCTGTGAGACACTGGAAAGCTATTGAGACTAGAGCCCCTGGCAAGGTTTTGGTAAGCCCTGCAGCTGCTCCCTGTGGACATTGTCAATACGACACTATTGCCTGGCTAGATGAATTTTTCAGCAATTGCACTGGTTGTAGAGTAAACCACATTGCTTCACATGCTTATTGGTGCAATGCAGATCAAATTATGTCGTTTTTGTAACAGATATATGATCGATTTCATAAACCAATATGGCTCACGGAATTTGCCTGCATGAATACCCATTCTGTTCATGTACAGTTGCAATTCATGAGGGAAATACTACCTCGATTGGAAGCTGCACCATTTGTTTTTCGATACGCTTGGTTTGTTAGTAGGTGGCCGGGCGATGGCTTTGTGACATCATCAGCAAGTCTGTTACATCAACATTCTTCAACGCTTACAACTCTTGGAAAATATTATAACAATTTCATACATTAAAGATGTTTTTGTTTATAAGCATAGTTTTTAAAGAAATATCATATCAATAAACTCATTATATATACCAGGTTACAAATTGCAAAATGGTCATGGAGGCAGGCATGGGTAATATATAAAAGGAACGTTATATTAATTTTGATAAAATTTTATTGTTTACCGCGAGTCATCTGATACAAGTATGAACAGTTTGACACGAAGTGACCTTTGCTTATCAAACTTCTTATTATAGAATCATGATAAACTTTAACACAGGAAAATTTCTATCTTCAAATCTGGTAAATTTTCGTACTTTTGTGATGGTAAGCATTTCATGGCGTTCATTCATAACGTAAAAACTTTATGTTCATTTTAGCGTAAAAAGAATTTTGTTTTACTCCCTCGTGCAAGCAAATTTAAATGATTTTAATTTTACTATTTAGTCCTTTCATATTTTGTGCTCTTAAACTCAATACATTGTTTTGCTTGCTTTTCTTTAGTCCGTGAAAAGACTGGTAAAAGATAAGTCCGGAAACACGTATCATGCGAACCACGAATTGCATTTATAACTTTAATATATGTTTTGAACTTAAGAAATTTTATGATTGCAGATACGGGGATAAACAAAAAAAAATAAGCAAAGCTCTGTAGGCCTAAATGAATAAGTAAAGAGTAAAATCACATTAATACCGAAATTCAAAAGGGAAAGTTCCTAATCAAATGACTAAATCAAAAGCCCAAACACATTAAACGTTTGGAATAACAACTGTCATATTCCTGACTTGGTACATAATTTTCTTATGAAGAAAAGGATGGATTTAACCTGGTTTTATAGCTAGCTAAACCTCTGACTTGTATGAAAGTCCATTATATTGACAACGATGTGTGAACAAAATAAACAGATATAATAGGTAAAAATGTCAAAAATTGTGGACACAGCAGTCGTGTTATAATCTTGATAAAAAAAGGAAAACCATAGAAAGAAACAAATTTCATTGTTGGATACATAAAACAGTAAATTTAAATTATAAACATGATTTTATCACTTGTTTTTTTTTACGAATCATTGAAATCTTCGAAAACAAAAATACAACATGAATATTATTATTATATTATTTGTATGAATTTGTCTTTGTTGCAGAAATGAAGAGATTAATGCTCACCATTTTACTTTTACTTTTGATATTTGATATATCTAATGCTTCTTCAAAGAAGGGGTTGGCACTTTCCGGTGGTAGTGCATACATGTGCGGAGATGAGTTTGCTTTTACCAATGTGCACTGGTGGTTAGTAGCGAATTGAAAACACTATTTTCTTATAAAATACTTATTCTTATCTTGATAATCTCTTTTAAATATTTGCTGAGCGAAACGGACGCATTTATTATCCAAGTAAGCATAATCCAATGTATTACATTTTGAATCATAAAATTTAGGTAAAACATGATGTATCATATTAAAGGTCAACACTAATCATATGTCCATACAATATATCAAGTTTAAATTGCCACAGGTCGACATATATTGCAAAAAGTGAAATACAAAAATACCGAACTCAGAGGAAAATTCAAAACGGGCAGTCCTCAATCAAATGGCAAAACCAAAACGTCAAACATTATCTTCTTCAAAACGGATTGACTCACTTGTCCTTGTTGGATAGAAGAGTTATGAGGATTCATATTTCTATGCCGAAATCTTCCTCTTGGTTTTGGTAATAGATAACATACTGATCACGTGTCATATATTGTATGGTAAAGTATGCAATTTATTTCTGGTAATGGATAAATTAGTTTTAAATGGATAAGCAACCGGTGCTGTAGTAGCAGCTTGTGGCAACTTTTATTTTAGTTATCTGTAACTTGTGTAAATTATACAAGGTTAAACATCGAAATAGTTTTAATATAAAGATGTACAGGATTCTTTTCAATTTTGCATTTCGAGATCAATACCAAAAGTCTCAAATTTATCTAATTTCAGGTACGACTGGCACATGTCACCATGGGAACATCATAAACTAAATTGTTCAAATACTATAAAGTCAGGCTACGTTCCAATGGTATGGGGAATTCGTCCACATGTTGATACTCCAGTATACATACTAGATCAAGCTCATTATGTACTAGGCTTCAACGAACCGAACTTTCCGCAACAGTCCAATATATCTCCACAAGATGCAGCAACTCATTGGAAGACAATAGAAAATAAAGGCCATGGTAAGGTGTTAGTGGCTCCAGCAGTAGCGCCCTGTACTCATTGTAATATGAATCCGTTTGAATGGCTGGATCAATTTTTCCAACACTGCAATGGCTGCAAAGTTGATCATATTTCTACTCATGCATATTGGTGTCACGCTGATCAGATCATGAACTATTTAAAACAATTATGGGACAGATATCACAAACCCATATGGCTGACGGAATTCGCTTGTCAATATAGCACTTCAACTACTACTCAACTGCATTTTATGAAGGAGATTCTTCCGAAATTAGAAGCTGCATCCTATGTCTACCGATATTCGTGGTTTAATAGTAGACGAACCGGAGACGCACATACAACAAAAGCTGTTAGTCTTCTCCACCAACATTCCCCAACACTGACAACACTTGGACAATACTACAATAACTTCATGTAATGAATTAAAAAATAAAACAATAAACACCGTTCCAGGTATCGGAAATTTTGGGAAAATGAGATTTCTTTAAATGATTGAAAGTAAAATTCGTTTGAAAATAGGTTGGGATAATCATTTAACCAGTCTAAGACAATGAACATTTTGCATTGATTAAATGCTGTACCAGTTCGTCATGACTATTGTAAATAAAGACAACATTAGTAAACCGCCGTTCGAAAGTTATAAATCTACTGACAAAAATCACATCCGGCTAACAAACTAAAACTGAGAGAAACACATAAACTATAAGAGGAAAACAACGAAACTGCAGAAACACTGAAGTGCAATAAAAACGACAATGCAACACACACAGACACGAACTATAAGATTACAACTGCCATTTTTTCGGACTTGGTACATGACATTTTTAGGGAAAATCGTGGGTTGAACCTGGGTTTGTGACTAGCCAAATCTCGCGCTTAAAATTTTGAAAAGTTCTGTAAAAGACTTTTAAGTTTTGAAATGATGACTTGTTAGCCCTCATAATCGTCGTAAATTATCTAATTATCATCTACATGTATTTTTTCTGAAATCTATATGAAGAGAAGTTGTTCTTGCATATCGACTGAAATATTTTAATCTCATTCGATCGACGACACAAACTGCTTCCTCGTTACCGAATCCCATATACATTGTGTGTTTTTTAATACATAACAAATGTAAACTTTCACCCATCTAACATTTCTACTAGATTGGTCATGCTATTTACTACTATTGAATCACACGACGTATAGTTATTCCAACTATGCATCTGATGCGACATGATTTTCATGGTCCTAGATATTTTAATACCAGAATGGGTGTCTAATCTGTACATAAACTGATTGTATTCGTTTTCGAATGTGATATTTTGACTAAGTGAAACATTGTTTGGTGAAGACCTTGTTGACGGATCAGTTTCCCTCAGTTTTTATCATTTTTTATTTGTGTATTCTATATGGATTTACTAGATTTGAAATAAAACAACTTCTGTTGCAGCTAATCGATAGTTTAACAATAAAGACCTGAATCATATACGAAAAGCAAATGGAAGAAATATTACAAATAAACAATTTATCATTGGACATTGAAATTGCAAACACTGTTGTTTTTAATCAATCGATTCAAAACTTATGTAATTTATTTTGACTAGACTTGGTGCGACATAGGTTTATGCAATTTTGACTTTATAGACATCTACTTATCTATGTTCCTTGGATTATAATTAGAAAATACTTAGGTATGATGCTTCCTTATTTAATACTATACAAAATATCTCATTTAATTCTAAGGGAGACAATCACAAAGGGGATAATGTAAACCCGAAAGTTGTATTTCTCTGTCAGAGGAATACAAGATAGGGGAAAGAAATCAAAGGGACATTCAAACTCATTACATGAAAGAACTAAAAAATGAGCAAGGGCAACACTAACTCCATCAAAAAACGGGTTATTCAGGGGTGCATTGGAAGGGGAATCAGATCCTTATACACAGTTGTGTTGCTTATTAAAGGACATGCCCGATGATAGTCTAATTCGATATGTCCCATCCGGGAGAAAATAGTGTTTACGCCAAGTTTCACGGTTAGTTCTATTCAAAGCAATTTTATTTAATGTCTGTCAATTTCGGATACATTTATAGGATGATGCAAACACCCCGCTACACAGTGAACAACCTCGTTAGTAGTTGGTCTCTGTCGTATCGGAATGTTATATGGTGAATTAGGCCTACCTGTTTTTTTTCATATAACCTCTAGACGTTTAAGGACTTTTAATTGCATATAGACAGGCCAACTTGCCTATGGTTGGACACTTAATCTTGTCCGCTAGAGGTTTTCGTGGTTATTTTGTCGTTTTATTGCTGTCTCATTGACAAATAGATACCATGATCATATTACACCTTTCATTTGTTTTAAATGCGTATTTTTCATGGCGATTTTGATTAAAATGAGTCAGTCCATTTAAAACAGGCAATTTCTTTAGAAATTTCAGCATGATAAACACTATGAATGTCCTTGCTATGTGAAATGACTTAAGGATTATCTGAAAACAAAAAACAAAACAAGTATAAATCTCTCTTTCAGATCAGAAAAGAAAATGAACGATTCATTCCAGGCAAAGTTGTACTTTGAAAATCAAAAATGCATATGACTGAAAAGATATATGTGGCATAAGTCAATAAGGAAAAAAACAATTTCCTCTGTTTCCAAAATCCATTTCATCAGTATTTTTTTACATTGCACAAAACTTTAATTTTGATTTGGCCTCCAGTTGTTTTGACTATATCGATACTGACGAGTCTTCTGTAGAAGAAACCAACCTGGTTCTGTACCAATTTATAACCAGATGCTCCGCAGGGCGTAGCTTTATACGACCGCAGAGGTTGAACCCTGAACGGTTGGGGCAAGTATGGACACAACATTCAAGCTGGATTCAGCTCTAAATTTGGATTGTGATTTAATAGTTGACACAGCATAGGTTTCTGACACAGAATGAATGTGTTCTAATGAACTTAAACTTTTGTTTTCTCTTAGAGCAATTCACTATGCTGTTGAATATTAATCCTCTCAAAAAAATGTTTGAAGAAATTTTCTTTTTATTTATGAAATTTAAAATGAGGAAAATTGAACCCAATTTTTAATCACATCCCCCTTTCCCTTATTCCAAAACTAATCTCAATTAAAATATTCTAATGGAGTTTGCAACAATAACTACTCATTTAAATACATCATAAAATATTAAGATGTAAAAAAACTGTTTGTTATCACTGTCGAGAATGGTAAAGATTTACTGATTATTTTAATTTATCAGTTGGTAGTAAAAATTGAATATACATTGTATATTGTATATAACAAAGATTTAAGTTGATGCTGGACAAAGAAAGATAACTCTAATTAAAAAAAAATCTTGCAATAAGATATTTCTTGCTTCCTATTCTGGACAAAGAAAGATAACTCTAAGTAAAAAAAAAATTGCTATTTCACAATATTGTGAAATTAGATATTTCTTGCCATTGCACAATACTGTGCAATTGAAAAGACTTGCTATTGCACAATACTTAATATAATAATTTAAGATCCTGATTTGGACCAACTTGAAAACTGGGCCCATAATCAAAAATCTAAGTACATGTTTAGATTCAGCATATCGAGGCCCAAGAATTTAATTTTTGTTAAAATCAAACTTAGTTTAATTTTGAACCCTTTGGACCTTAATGTAGGCCAATTTGAAAACGGGACCAAAAATGAAGAATCTACATACACAGTTAGATTTGGCATTTCAAAGAACCCCATTTATTCAATTTTTGATGAAATCAAATAAAGTTTAATTTTGGACCCAGATTTGGACCAACTTGAAAACTGGGCCAATAATCAAGAATCTAAGTACATTTTTAGATTCAACATATCAAAGAACCCAACCGATTCATTTTTTGTCAAAATCAAACTAAGTTTAAATTTGGACCCTTTGGACCTTAATGTAGACCAATTTGAAAACATGACCAAAAGTTAAGAATCTACATACACAGTTAGATTCGGCATATCAAAGAACCCCAATTATTCAATTTTGATGAAATCAAACAAAGTTTAATTTTGGACCCTTTGGGCCCCTTTTTCTATTGGGACCAAAACTCCCAAAATCAATACCAACCTTCCTTTAATGGTCATAAACCTTGTGTTTAAATTTCATAGATTTCTATTTACTTATACTAACGTTATGGTGCGAAAATCGAGAAAAATGCTTATTTGGGTCTCTTTTTGGCCCCTAATTCCTAAACTGTTGGGACCTAAACTCCCAAAATCAATACCAATCTTCCTTTTGTGGTCATAAACATTGTGTTTAAATTTCATTGATTTCTATATACTTAACCTAAAGTTATTGTGCAAAAACCAAGAATAATGCTTATTTGGGCCCTTTTTTTGGCCCCTAATTCCTAAACTGTTGAAACCAAAACTCCCAAAATCAATCCCAACCTTTCTTTTGTGGTCATGAACCTTGTGTCAAAATTTCATAGATTTCTATTAACTTAAACTTAAGTTATAGTGCGAAAACCAAGAAAATGCTTATTTGGGCCCTTTTTGGCCCCTAATTCCTAAAATTTTAGGACCAAAACTCCCAAAATCAATACCAGCCTTCCTTTTATGGTCATAAACCTTGTGTTAAAATTTCATAGATTTCTATTCATTTTTACTAAAGTTAGAGTGCGAAAACTAAAAGTATTCGGACGACGACGACGACGACGACGACGACGACGACAACGTGAGAGCAATATACGACGAATTTTTTTTCAAAATTTGCGGTCGTATAAAAACCATTTATTCAAATCATAAGATTTTGTTGTTTGAAAAGAGCCTCTGGTATCTTTGATAAGTGTTAACTGGGTCGAAGCGACTGCTAAAGGACGATTTGTTCACGAGAGTGTTACCAGCAAAATAGTCACGCCTTATTCGTCGCTTAGAGCTGTAAGGCAGCTTTAGATTCACGCTTTAGTTCATAGTTATTACCTTCCTATAGCTGTCAAAATTATTAAAAGTAGTCACTTATGTGAATTGGTTTAGAGATCAACCCAATAGTCTTTTCGCTTTTTGCTGAAATAATGGTCTATATATGGAATCCAATTGCTTTCAGAATCTATTTCAGGACGAAATATAAATAAATAAGTCGTTTAAAGAAACAACATTTATTTAACAAAAATACCTCTTTAAAATCATATTATTATTTTGATCACTTCAGTTTAGTTTTTGGTAATTGTTGTACGACGATTAGATCACCATCGCAACATTCAAAATAAAAATAATCTGTTACTGTTTGATTATACATTTTGTCAGACAATCTCATACTAAATCATTTACAGATAAAATTGTATGAATATATAACCGGAAAATGTATCTTAGTTAAAAAATTATTATACACATAAGGAATAAAGCATAGAAAAAAAACCAGTTGTTATATTTCAATGGTCGTATATTTTCGATGACATTGTCTAAGATGTTACCACAATGTATACCTTGTAACTGCAAGTATACTATTAAACATGATTAATTAATTGTATTGAATTTGCTGATATTCGTAGGAAGCATTTCAATGTCAATAATATGTATGATTTATTTGATAATGTTCCATTTACAAATATTGTTTCATTCTTAAGGTCAAGTTACAGTAAATGGGCTATGTCACAGATTTCAGTAAAATTTGGCATACAACTCTGGCTCGATGAACTTCAACTGAAAATCGAAAAAATATTGCATTTATCTCAATTACCATTTGAAATATTACTGATTGAATTCTTACAAAATGGGTGGACATTTATATAGAAAGCACATGAAATTGGTGAAAACCCTTCTAAAATTTATCTTAAAATCGCCAAATCTCTAATTCTACTCCATAGATTTTTCTTAAAAAACTATATTTTGTTGATACATAAATTTCCGATATAATGATGCAAAATAAAGATAGGGTCACCGACTTTGTTTTTACGGTATACATCATTCAAAATTGCGTTCTTTGTGAAAAAATCCAACAAAACGTCGAAATAATCGTAACGTTATCGCGTTGCAGGACGTCTTTTTGTTGTTCGGATGTATCCGGACATGTTCACTCTGAGTTTTTGTTACATGTACTTCTATTTGTATCATCTGATGAGTAAAGCCTTTTTCAACGGTTTTTTTTAGTTCGTTAATATGTTCTTGTTTGTTGATGTGTTACTAATATATGTTTTTCGTTCATTTTTTTACATAAATTATTCCGTAAATTTTCTCGTTTGAATTGTTTAACATTTGTCATTTTGGGGCCATTAATGGCTGACTATGCTGTATGGGCTTTGCTCATTGTTAAACGTTATACGGTGATCTATAGTTGTTAATTTCTGTGTCATTTGATCTCTTGTGTAGAGTTGTCTCATTGGCAATCATACCACATCTTTTTTTTTATATGTAAATAGAGGGAATAGTATCCCCAATGTTATAAAAATATATTGATGCAACGATATCTCTAACAAAATAAACCACAATTTGGTCCATAAAAAAAATCATATACCATTGTTTATTTGACGACTTTCAAATATTTCAGATTTATATAAATCTATAAAGAACAATTGTTCTTTAATAGACCTTTTTTAACATTTAAATAATGCAATAAAGAATTTGTAAATGTTAAAAAAAGACGCAAGCAAAACATGAAAAACTACACACTATAAATTCCATGCGTCCGAAGCGCTATTCTGGATTTACCTTCATAAGAAATGCTCTAAGCCGATTATTTGAAAGCTATGAATGCATGAGACCGATGACCAATGGGAACCCAAAAAAATATCCAAATTCATGTAAGTTCAACTATGACTGAGGGAGTTTTGAGATCATATAGAATATAACGTATATTTAAGGCCCGGTAAACGTGAACATTGTTGGAAACGTTATATAAGAGCATAAACATCTATACAAATTTTAGTTTTTGTCATTTTATATGTACTTGTAACCGATATTTCTATATTTTCTTACAACATTAATCATGTTAGTAAAGAAAAAAATACTATCGAACTGATGATAATTATAGGGGCTGATAGTCTCCCAGCAAAGGTATTGACACAGTGCTTAAAAAAAGTGTATGAATTCCACGCGCCCGAAGCGCATTTTTGTATAACTCTCACTAGGAACACTCAAATCCAAATAGATAAAAGACAAGAATATAAAAGAAATGAAAGAACTACATTATTTATGACATCAACAATTTAAACATAATATGTATCCAAATATTCAAATTCATTCTGATGGATTGGAAAGCTAAGCGTAAATAAATTTGGGAATTATTTAGGAATTATAGCACTTTTTGAGTTTTTGTTTAATACATTCTTAATTCACAAAAGCGCATGAAAAGCACACATATTATAAATGTTATTATTATGATAAGACGACTACTACTACTACTTCTACTACTACTATTTATGTGCCTTTATAGCTTTAATCAAATTAGCTTTGCAGGTATGATTGGCGTATGCACCAGGACAAACGTCAGTTAAAGAACTGCACAAATAAACCAAAGCCTGGATATGTTCCTTTAGTTTGGGGACATAATCAAAACGCTGCCAAAAAGTTCAATCTTACAGACGAAATCCACTATATCTTAGGTTTTAACGAGCCGAATCCTTAAATTGTTGATATGACTCCATATACAGCTGCGAGACACTGGAAAGCTATTGAGACCAGAGCCCCTGGCAAGGTTTTGGTAAACCCTGCAGCTGCTCCCTGTGGACATAGTCATTCGAAACTATTACCTAGATGAATTTTTAAGCAGTTGCACTGGTTGTAGAGTAAACCACATTGCTACACATGCTTATTGGTGCAATGCAGATCAAATTATGTCGTTTTTGAAACAGATATATGATCGATTTCATAAACCAATATGGCTCACGAAATTTGCCTGCATGAATACCCATTCTGCTAATGTACAGTTGCAATTCATGAGGGAAATACTACCTCGATTGGAAGCTGCACCATTTGTTTTTCGATACGCTTGGTTTGTTAGTAGGTGGCCGGGAGATGGTTTTGTGACATCATCAGCTAGTCTGTTACATCAACATCCTTCAACGCTTACAACTCTTGGAAAATATTATAACAATTTCATACATTAAAGATGTTTTTGTTTATAAACATAGTTTTGAAAGAAATGTCATATGAATAAACTCATTATATATACAAGGTTACAAATTGCAAAATGGTCATGGAGGCAGGCATGGGTAATATATAAAAGGAACGTTATATTAATTTTGATTTTTTTTTATTGTTAACCGCGAGTCATCTGATACAAGTATGAACAGTTTGACACGAAGTGACCTTTGCTTATCAAACTTCTTATTATAGAATTATGATAAACTTTAACATAGGGAAATTTCTATCTTCAAATCTGGTAAGTTTTTGTACTTTTGTGATGGTAAGCATTTCGTGGCATTCATTCTTAACTTAAAAAAACATATGTTCATTTTAGCGTAAAAAGAATTTTGTTTTACTCCCTCGTGCAAGCAATTTTAAATGATTCTGATTTAACTGTTTATTCCTTTTATATTTTGGGCTCTAAAACTCGATATATTGTTTTGCTTTCTTTGCTTTTGCCCGTGATAATACTGGTAGAAGATAAGTCCGGAAACACGTATCATGTGAACCACGAATTGCATTTATAACTTTTATATATATTTTGAACTTAAGAAATTTTAAAATTGCAGATACGGGGATAAACAAACAAAATTTAGTTAAGCTCTGTAGGCCTAAATGAATAAGAAAAGAGTAAAATCCCATAAATACCGAAATTCAAAAGGGACAGTTCCTAATAAAATGGCAAAATCAAAAGCCCAAACACATCAAACGAATGGAATAACAACTGTCATATTCCTGACTTGGTACAGCATTTTCTTATGAAGAAAATGATGGATTCAACCTGGTTTTATAGCTAGCTAAACCTCTCACTTGTATGAAAATCCATTATATTGACAACGATGTGTGAACAAAACAAACAGATATAATAGGTAAAAATGTCAAAAATTGGGACACAGCAGTCGTGTTATAATCTTGATAAAAAAAAAGGAAAACCATAGAAAAATACAAATTTCATTGGTGGATACGTATAACAGTAAAGTTGAAATATTAACATGATTTTATCACCTGTTTTTTGACGAATTAATCAAATCTTCAAAACCAAAAATACAACATACATTTCATTATTATCTTATTTGTAGGAATTTTTTTCTCCAGAAATGAAGAGATTAATGCTCACCATTTTACTTTTACTTTTGATATTTGATATATCTAATGCTTCTTCAAAGAAGGGGTTGGCACTTTCCGGTGGTAGTGCATACATGTGCGGAGATGAGTTTGCTTTTACCAATGTGCACTGGTGGTTAGTAGAGAATTGGAAACAATATTTTCTTATAAAATACTTATTTTTATCTCGATAATCTCTTTTAAATATTTGCAGATCGAAACGTACGCATTTATTATCCAAGTAAGCATAGTTCACATAATCCAATTTTTACATTTAAATCATAAAATTTAGGTAAAACATAATGTATCATATTAAAGGTCAACAATAAACATATGTCCATATAATATATCAAGTAAAAATTGCCACAGGTCGACAAATATTGCAAAAAGTGAAATATCAAAATTACCGAACTCAGAGGAAAATTCAAAACGGGCAGTCCTCAATCAAATGGCAAAACCAAAGCCTCAAACATTATCTTCTTCAGAACCGATTGACTCACTTGTGTTTGTTGGTTAGAAGAGTTATGAGGATTCATATTTCTATGCCGAAATCTCCTCTTGGTTTTGGTAATAGATAACATACTGATCTCGTGCCATATATTGAATAGTAAAATATGCAATTTATTTCTGGTAATGGATTAATTAGTTTTAAACGATAAGCAACCGGTGCTGCAGTAGCAGTTTGTGGCAATTTTTATTTTGGTTATCTGCAGTAATTTGTGTAAATAATACAAGGTTAAACATCGAAATAGTTAAATGAAGATGTACAGGATTATTTCAATTTTGCATTTCGAGATCAATTCCAAATTATTACAAGTCTCAAATTTTATCTAATTTTAGGTACGACTGGCACATGTCACCATGGGAACATCATAAACTAAATTGTTCAAATACTATAAAGTCAGGCTACGTACCAATGGTATGGGGAATTCGTCCACATGTTGATACTCCAGTATACATACTGGATCAAGCTCATTATGTACTAGGCTTCAACGAACCGAACTTTCCGCAACAGTCCAATATAACTCCACAAGATGCAGCAACTCATTGGAAGACAATAGAAAATAAAGGCCATGGTAAAGTGTTAGTGGCTCCAGCAGTAGCGCCCTGTACTCATTGTAATATGAATCCGTTTGAATGGCTGGATCAATTTTTCCAACATTGCAATGGCTGTAAAGTTGATCATATTTCTACTCACGCGTATTGGTGTCACGCTGATCAGATCATGACATATCTTAAACAATTATGGGACAGATATCACAAACCCATATGGCTGACGGAATTCGCTTGTCAATATAGTACTTCAACTACTACTCAACTGCATTTTATGAAGGAGATTCTTCCGCAATTAGAAGCTGCATCCTATGTCTACCGATATTCGTGGTTTAATAGTAGACGAACCGGAAACGCACATACAACAAAAGCTGTTAGTCTCCTCCATCAACATTCCCCGACACTGACAACACTTGGACAATACTACAATAACTTCATGTAATGAATTAAAAAATAAACAATAAACATCGTTCCAGGTATGGGAAATTTTGGAAAAATGAGATTTCTTTAAATGATTGAAAGTAAAATTCATTTGAAAATAGGTTGGGATAATCATTTAATCAGTCTAAGACAATGAACAATTTGCAATGATTAAATGTTGTACCAGTTCGTCATGACTATTGTAAATAAAGACAACAGTAGTTTACCGCCGTTGGAAAGTTATAAATCTAATGACAAAAACACATCCGGCTTACAAACTAAAACTGCGAGAAACACATAAACTATAAGAGGAGAACAACGAAACAGCAGAAACATGCAACACACACAGACACGAACTATAAGATAACAACTGCCATTTTCCTGACTTTTTTACAGGACTTTTTTACGAAAAATAGTAGGTTGAACATGGGTTTGTGACTAGCCAAACCTCGCACTTAAGTTTTGAAAAGTTTTGAAATAGTTTTGAAATGATGACTTGTTAGTCCTCATAATCGTGGTAAATTATCTAATTTTCATCTATATTTCTAAAATCGTTATGAAGAGAAGTTGTTCTTACATATCTACTGAAATATTTTAATCTCATTCGATCGACGACACAAACTGCTTCCTCGTTACCGAATCCCATAGATGATAGATATTGTGTGTTTTTAATACATAACAAATGTTCACTATCACCCATCTAACATTTCTACTAGATTGGTCATGCTATTTACTATGTATGACTTTGAATCACATGACGTATAGTTATTCCCACTACGCATCTGATGCGACATGATTTTCATGGTCCTAGATATTTTAATACCAGAATGGGTGTCTAATCTGTACATTAACTGATTGTATTTCGTTTTTGAATGTGATATTTTGTCTAAGTGAAACATTGTTTGGTGAAGACCTTGTTCATGGATCAGTTTACTCTGTATTGAGTTTGCCTCAGTTTTTATCATTTTTCATTTGGGTATTCTAAATGGATTTACTAGATTTGAACTAAAATAACTTTTGTTCTTTTGTTGCAGCTAATCTATAGTTTAACAATAAAGACCTGAATCATAAACGAAAAGCAAATGGGAGAAATATTACAAATAGACATTTTATCATTGGACATTGAAATTGCAAACACTGTTGTTTTAATCAATCGATTCAAAACTTATGTAATTTCTTTTGACTAGAATTGGTGCGAAATAAGTTTATGCAATTTGGACTTTATAGACATCTACTTATCTACGTTCCTTGGTTTATGATGAAAATATACTTAGGTATGATGCTTCCTTATTTAATAATATATAAAATATATCATCTAATTCTAAGGGAGACAATCACAAAAGGGATAATGTAAACCCGAAAGTTGTATTTCTCTGTTTATGAATAGAGGAATACAAGATAGGCGAAAGAAATCAAAGGGACATTCAAACTCATAGCATGAAAGAATTAAAGACTGAGCAAGGGCAATACGAACTCCATCAAAAACCGGGATATTCAGGGGTGCATTGGAAGGGGAATCAGATCCTTATACAAATGTGGCATCCGTTGTGTTGCTTATTAAAGGACATGCCCGATGATCGTCTAATTCGATATGTCACATCCGGGAGAAAATAGTCTTTACGCCAAGTTTCACGATGAGTTCTATTCAAAGCAATTTTGTTTAGTGTCTGTTAATATGTGATACATTAAGGATGCTGCAGACACCCGCTACACAGTGAGCAACCACGTTAGTAGTTGTTTTCTGTCGTATCGGAATGATTTTTGGTGAATTAGGCGTACCTGTTTTTTCATATAACCTCTAGACGTTTAAGGGCTTTTTATTGTATATAGACAGGCC
Organism: Mytilus trossulus; assembly: GCF_036588685.1. Lineage (NCBI taxonomy): Eukaryota > Metazoa > Mollusca > Bivalvia > Mytilida > Mytilidae > Mytilus > Mytilus trossulus. The sequence continues at coordinate 63,277,125 of NC_086376.1, read as the reverse complement.
AACTTGCATATAGTTGGACACTTAATCTCGCCCGCTATAGGTTCTCGTGGTTTCAATGCGTATTTTTCAAGGCGATTTTGATTAAAATGAGTCAGTCCATTTAAGCAGGCAATTTCTTTAGAAATATCAACATGCTAAACACTTTTCATTTTCCTTGCAATGTGAAATTACTTAAGCATTATCTTAAAACCAAAACCAAAAACAAGCATAAACTATTTCTCTCTTTTAGATCAGAAAAGAAAATGAACGATTAATTTCAGCCTAAGTTGTACTTTGAAAATCAAAAATGCTTATGACTGAAAAGATATATGTGGAATAAGTCAATAAGGGAAAAAAAACAAACAATTTCATTTGTTTCTAAAATCCATTTCAACAGTATACATTGCACAAAACTTTTAATTTTGATTTGGCCTCCAGTTGTTATGACTAGATCGATACTGACGAGTCTTCTGTAGAAGAAACCCACCTCGTTCTGTTCCAATTTATAAAAACCAAAAAATACGAGGAGAAAAATACTTGTCATAAAAAAATAATAATACATTTCAGTATGTCGTACGTTTAATTCAAATCATTTTGTTGTGAAAAGAGCCTCTGGTATCTTTGATAAGTGTAAACTAGGTCGACAAGACTGCTTGTTCACAAGTGTTACCAGCAAAATAGTCACGCCTTTTGTGTTGACTTGAAACATAATTGAAATGGTCATATTTACTTCTCTAAGGTATTTTTACCCTAAGGTATGGATGGCCCAAGTGGATTTTTGTACATTACTTATTAAATGTGACTTGCGACAAACTCATCATAGATTTCTGGACAAAATTTTGTATATACGCCAGACGTGCGTTTCGTCTAGATAAGACTTACCAGTGACGCTCGAATCACAAAAAAGTTAAAAAAGGCAAAATAAAGTCCGGAGTTGATGAGCATTGACGATCAACATTCCTAAAAGTATTGCCAAATACAGCTAAGGTAATCTATGCCTGAGGTAGAAAAGCCTTAAGACTTGCGATGCCCTTACACTTTGTGCTTGATTTATATCCTATAACTCTTTTTTTATTTGTGTACTATTGTTAAGTCTAAGGTAGACGAAACTCGCATCTGGCAGACAGAAATTACACCCTGTTATCTGTGGTGAGTTGTATATAACGGACTTGATGCTGTCCTATGATTGCAAGCTTATCTTTGGTGAGTTGTATATAACGGACTTGATTCTGTCCTATGATTGCAAGCCTGTCATCTTTGGTGGGTTGTATATAACGGACTTGATTCTGTCCTATGATTGCAAGCCTGTCATCTTTGGTGGGTTGTATATAACGGACTTGATGCTGTCCTATGATTGCAAGCTTATATTAGGTGAGTTGTAAATAACGGACTTGATGCTGTCACATGATTGCAAGCTCATTTTTGGTGAGTTGTTTATAACAGACTTGATGCTGTCCTATGCATGATTGTAAGCTCATCTTTGGTGAGTTGTATATAACAGACTTGATGCTGTCCTATGCATGATTGTAAGCTCATCTTTGGTGAGTTGTATATAACAGACTTGATGCTGTCCTATGATTGCAAGCTTATCTTTGGTTTGTATGATTGTTGAATTTTATTTTTAAAATTTTGTGCGCATCTTTCTTAAATGACATAATTATGTAGCGCATTTATATGAATCCCAAAGTTTTCAATTCTATTCGACGCTTAGAGCTGTAAGGCAGATTAAGATTCACGCTTCAGTTCATATTTATTACCTTCCTATAGCTGTCAAAATTATTAAAAGTAGCCACTTATGTGTATTGTTTTAGAGAATCAACCCAATATTCTTTTCGCTTTTATCACATATAATTGTCCATACATGGAATCCAATTGCTTTCAGAATACATTTTAAGACGGAAGATAAATAAATAAGTCATTTAAATAAACAACATTTATTTAACAAAAATACCTCTTTAAAATCATATTAATATTTTATTATTTTGATCACTTCAGTTTAGTTTTTGGTAATAGTTGTACTATAATTAGATCACCATCGCAACATTCAAAATAAAAAAATCTGTTACTGTTAGATTATACATTTTGTTAGACAATCTCATACAGATAAAATTCTCTTTACAGATAAAATTGTATAAACCTATAACCGGAAAATGTATCTTAATTAAAAATTAATTATACACATAAGGCATAAAACATAGAAAAAAACCAGTTGTTACATTTCAATGATCGTATATTTTCGGTGACATTGTCTAAGATGTTACCACAGTGTATACCTTGTAACTGCAAGTATACCACTAAACATGTTTTAACTAATTGTATTGACTTTGCTGATATTCGTAGGAAGCATTTCAATGTCAATAATATGTATGATTTTTTTTAATAATGTTCCATTTACAAATATTGTTTCATTCTTAAAAGAAGTTGGAATATATTATCATATATAAAAAAGTTGTTATATTTAAAACGATTTTAATTTTTATCACGTTATCTTTCTGTTCATTTTTATTTGTAAATAATCAATTTGCTTTAATCTAGAGTTTTAGGTTAATAAAGGACCTTTTGTCTGTTTTTAAGAATATGCTTTGAATTGCAAAAAAAAATTATTCGAATTAGCTTTCGCCACGATATAGCCTTGGTGTGCTAATGCGGCGTAAAGCAACCAACAATCAATCAATCATCTAAGATGTTACATGACATTGTTTTCAGTGTCTCTTAAACTGTAAAGAATTAAAACGTTGATACTAAAAACAGCAAGCATAAAATTGGTTTTTAGTGCAAAAAAAGAGATTATTTTACGTCACCAGTTTGGGACTTTATACAATCGTTTATATACTTTATCAATTACCAATCAAATCCAGGAATGACTCATTATCAGTTACTGCTAACTTGTATGTGACTTAACTGACTTGTAACTGAAAACATTCCTTTTAACATTTTCGAATGTCTTATAACATTACCATGAAATAAAATAATATTTCAATATGTTGCACCCCAAAAAAAAAAAAAAAAAATAATTAACTGGTACATACGTTGTATGTGGAAATAAGAAAACGTTCATGCAATTAACACCGGCTTTCTACTATTAACAGTGAAATTGTGAAATACTTTGTAACTAAGCTGAGTTGTATGGTTTTGTGCTCCAAAATCTATGTTTCGTCTTCTTAGTGTTGATGGTATTTAATTGTTTACTTTTCGACTTTATGTTTTTAAATATATACATGTTCCTTTAATTTATGACTGTCCTTTTCAGTTGATCAGAACGGTGATGAAAAAAAATTCGTGGTTTTTGGTTTTGGTTTTGATCTATGGTATTATAATATATTTAGTTAAAATGTTTGTTTATGAAGTTTTTATATTTTTTTTTCAGACAAATCGTCGCAGATCGCCAGCGATCAAAATAAAACTTGTGCGACGATTCAATGGTTACATAAAAACAAATGGTCTTTTTACATTATAATTTATCATTTCATATTAGATTACTGTTGAATGACTAATGTTTGTTAAACGTTTACTGAAAAAAAATCATACTTTTTATGGACGAATATCATATATTGTTGATATTTCGTACACAATTTTGAATTATAAGTATCATTTGCTCTATCTTTAATAACGCAAGTTCAATTTACAAAGCTCATAAACAATGACGTAGTGTTGTTTTTATATTTATCTTCAAAAGACTTTTCAAATCTTAGTTAAAATATAGAAATTTATTTATTCAAATAGTATGCCAAGATTGGACATATTTCATAAGGGAAAACGCTTAAAAGGACAGTTTCATAGTATTACAACTTCGTTGTGTACTTTAAAGTTGTAAAATTAGCTGCATATGATTTGTTAGTATGCGCATGGATATTTTGATACTCAATAATGCTGTATGCGTATATTCTAGAAAGGCATGGAATTAAATACATAAAATAATGTAATAAAGATATTACTTATCAAAGTTGTTTTACGCCAAAGATCAGCCTGTATTCACTAGTTTTGTTTAACTACAGGCACAAAGGTTTTTCTAAAGTTTACAGCCAATTATAATCAAAGTCTAGTAATCATGCGTATAGAAAACAGACGTAAAGAATACTGTATCTAATCATGATACTGGCCACACCACTTTTATATATATATTTCTTATATTATGGAATGAATTAATATTCTGCATGTTTGCTGAAAATGATAATCTCTTCCAAGTCAATCGTGGAATGTATTTGGAACAACGTAGAATATGTATAGCTCTCTTCTAAACATATATCATGCTAATGATGATGACGTAATTTCTTCAGATTTCAACTTAACGGTTGGTCTCGCCAATTCTTGTTTCTTTTCTTTTTCCTTATTTCTTCTTTTCAAACTGGGACTGTACCTAAATTTCACTATTATATCTTTGTCTCTACTCAGGTCTCGTATATTCTCGAAGTATTTATATTTTGGCTTAAATTCGTCTTCTTCGGATTCAGTTCTTGTACATCCATAAATATAACAGTCTGTCAATGTATCGTCCATCATTAAAGAAGGCGTACTAACTGAAAAAAACGATGAGAAAAAACGATGAAATTCAAAGTTAGGTGAATAACAGAATGAAGCAAAATCGTTAATTGTTTAAGTAATATGAAATCTACTTGTTGAAACGTAGAATACAATAAAAAAAACTTATATTCAAATATGGCTTAGGTTGCATTAAATGATTGAGAAAACAAACGACAAATTGAATGACATATATATAGGTAGTTTCAGATGTAAAACTATAAATTAAAGCCGATTTTAGGGTATTAGCCAATGATATGATTTTCAATGTTGAGATTTGTAGGAATATATTCTCTTATATTGATACATAAACTGAACAAAAAAGAGTTAATGATCATCAAAACTTATTTCCATTACAACTGCATTAACATTTCTTACAAGAAATGATCTGTGTTAATCAGCTCATAGAGATTACAACAAGAACAATGTAATCGGTGAGGAGATTTTAAATTATTTGAAAAATTCAATTAAGTCGACAATCCTAAGGGGAAATGAGAACAAGGATGACAACACGTCATCTCAATCTGTCATAGATATAGATTGAATTATAAAATATTAAAATTATTGTGATCTTAGTTCGCACATGACCTGTTCATACTATATAAAAGCAAGGGGGGATAATGTCTTTTTTCCTAAACCAAAATTTTGCTATTCGAAGACGGGGTCATACTTTTACCACCAACTTCGATACACAAATATCAAAATGGTAAAAAATGTATCCGAGATTGATAATTTATTATTTTTTGTAAAAGCAATATACAATTTTTGTAAAAATAACAGAAGTGGCCCAGGTATGATCAAAGCAATACAATGAAAAAAATTGAATAATATATATCATAAAACTAATTTGCGTGATGGTAAAATACTGCAATAGTGTTTCAATAGTAATGATCTCAAGGTTTTTTGCGATGTATATACCGAAGATGGAGGGAAAAAATTATAACTTCTGTTTAAATCAATATTACCTTTATAAGACCACTTAGAAAATTCTAAATAATTATCAGGAATCGTCGCTATGATGATTGGCACCGCAGAATATAAAATAATATCAGCGAAAGTTGCTTCTACCTAGAAAAACAACACAACAGTATTTAAAACTTATTTTATGAATACTTGTTATATCTTATATAGAATTGTAATTGCTGGCAAAAAAAAATCTTATATTAATGTTCTCAAGATATACATATGTGATCATCATTAAAGAATTTTAACATTCTATTGTATAAAAAAGAGAGATTGTGTTATATATCTATGTATACCATTATAGCTCTAAGCATATACCCAAGCTATAAGGGAAACGGCTCAGTATTGCACAACCGGGTAATGAGAAAACGGTGTTAATACATGAGTAAGATAACCCCTAATCTTAATATCCAGGTCACATATCTCCTGTTACCAAATCATTCATTTTTATCATTTTCAGTTCACGCATATATTTAAATTATGCACATAGAAACAATTAGACCAACAAAGTTAAATGTTAAAGCACAAACTTAACATTATCCTATATACATGATACTATGATATTTCTTGAAACATACGTATTAAAAAACAACAACAAAGTAAATTCTTTAAAGAAAAAAAAAAGGAAACCTGAAAAAACAAGCGTTCGACCAAATCAATCAACGCAACAAATACATTAGATATGATGTATTTTTGGACTAATATCTTTCTGTCTTATGTTCATTTCCCTTATTTGTGAATGAGACTCGGTATAAATTTACTTCGATCATTAAACAATACTATTTATTTCCTATATATTATTTAGAACTTAACTTTATGAAATGAGTATGCCAAGTCAGGAATATGATAGTTGTTATCCATTCGTTTGATGTGTTTGAGCTTTTGATTTTGCCATTTTCTTATGAACTTTCTTTTTTTCTATATATCTCGGAGTTCGGTATTTCTGTTATTTTACTTTTTATCATTATCATATGAAAGGTAACCCAAAAACAAAACAGTTTAGCATTGAATGATTTTACATCAGCCTTTATATTCGTTTGACCTTGTTTATTCAAGTAACTTATGATATGATATTACTCATAGTTATTATGCTTGTATACCTGTTCTTTATGGTCAGAATTATGTGCGTTTTCAAGTGCGTTTCTGAACAACTAATGCTAATTATAAACATTATGCTATGTGGTATTAGTCATTAAAGACCAAGGGACAATGATGTAAAGAAAGTATTAATATAGGAACAAATTACATACCTTTTAGAAGCTATAAATTAAAGCCATGGGATAACAAAACGTAAACTACTTTAGTAGTATGAAACACTTTTTCTTTGATTAAAACTATAAAGTTCTAGATGGACCTTATTATACAGTATGCATTGGGAGAAAAGAGATAATGCATCACTTAAATGTGGCTTGGTGATTAACTCTGATCAAACTTTTTCTAATCGATCACCTAATTCGTAAACTATCGGTCATGGAGTTAACATGGTTTATTTTGTATTGTCTGTTAAATATTGTACAGACACTTGTTAAATATTGTACAGACACTTGTTAAATATTGTACAGACACTTGTCTAGTTTCGAGGTCCCCTTACAAACATCCAAATAACTTTTAGGGGAATATTTATTTGTAGTTATATTGTTATATCATCGACGTATACTTTGTGTATCATTCTATTAATATGATAATGACTGCAACTATTTTGTTTTAACGAAATGTTTAGAATGATTAGGATTGCACTCCTTCATTCATAATATTACAAAAACTAATTAACTATTAATATATATGTAGACCTATTTACAGTATATTAGTTCCTTACATGAGGATTAAGTGGTTTTCTATTCATTCAAACATTTATCTTTGTCAACAACTCCCACAGGATGTCCAAAGCATGAATAATTAACACCAATTGTCAACAACTCCAACAGGATGTTCAAAGCATGAATACTTAACACCAATTGTATATTAAAACATCATTATTCAGTGTTTTGTTTTTGAATAAATATCAGTCTGTCATGATACATGATATACAAACAGTGAGCTAGATTGTTTCAAAATGTTTTTCAAAATTAAAACTTGTTTCTAGTATGTTAGTTTAAAAAGTGTTTATGAAAGTTAAGCTATATGATGTAAAGATCAATATAAAACAAAAGACAATTGTATATTCGATAAGACTTAAAAAGGTTGTAACAAAAAATAGTGGAACAAATCTACCATTTCAAACCTCTTTTCATTAAAGGTTCGAAATTACTTATAGTCTAGTCAAAATAAGATTTAACCTAAAACTAATTGCAACAGAAAATGTTTTAGTTCTAATCTATAGCTTTATGCCCTTTATATACACAGAAAAAAGTCCCATAAAATGTAACTTGAGGAAAACTCAAAATCAGCATTTCCAATTTCCTACGGAAATTAACATTGGAAAGGGAGATAACTCTTGCAAAAATTAGTCTTTTTTGTCAGTTTTTGGTTGTTTTTCTTGAAATTTATGTAAAGTATGATACTTTGATGCGGTTATAAGTTTATATTTGACTACATTGTACAATTTTCTCTTCATGATATGTACAAAACCGAAGTGTTATAGTTTTATTTTTTTCATGCAATTGGCATTAAAGAAATTGCAAATTTGAAGCTTTTTGATCCTTTTGAAAAAGTAATGTGAAAATTTGGTATTGTTTAAATCTGTATACTATATTTTTTTTAGCAACTTTCTTATAAAAAGAAACTTTAGACTAAAAAAAAAGAAGAATACATGCTTCATTGTTTTTATCAAATTTGAGATTCTTTACCCTGACATGTTGAAAAATTTAATAAATGGTCAACTAATGAATTACGAAATCTAGATTATAGCTTGATAAAAGATATGAAAACACCTTAAGAGTTGTTTGTTATACTCTAAAGACAGATAAAAAACAAGAATCAATACATTCTGGTGAATAGAAGCGGTAAAGTTATAATTTTGTATCAATTTGTATTGATATTTTTGCCTTTTTGCAAGAGTTATCTCCCTTTTCAATGCAAATCTCTATAGGAATTTTAATTGGTGAATTTTCTAGTCTTCCTCAAGTTAGATTTTATGGGACTTTTTTCTGTGTATATTTGGGGTATAATTCTAAAGATTAAAACTTAAAAATCTTCTGTTGCAATTACTTTCGGGTTAGGGTAAAATTTATGCTAGATTGACTATATTATTAAATCTGAATTTCATTTTCAATATCAAATGTGGCCGAAGATTTGCATATTTGAAACGATATTAGATTTATCATGTTAAAATATAAAAATATATCTTCAAAATGTAAAAAATTTGTCATCAATCAAGAAATCAAGCATTTTGCTTATATCAGTTTAAAAAAATATGAATATGAGTTTTACAAAGTAGTATTTATCCCTCCCTAACACAATATATTTGATCTACGTTGGTTATATTTTTTTAATGAAAATAAGCAGGACCAACTCTTTCAATTTGTCTTGATGACATTAACGTAGTTTAAAGAGGGATTTGTAAAAAATGCAGTGAAATCAAATGCTTTTATATTGTTGCTAGATAAAAAAAAAAAAAGTCTGAAATTGAATGTACTGAAAAAGATCGATAGATTTTTTTTATTATCCAAATCTGTTTCAAGCCGCTTCTAGAACATAAAGTTTCGATATATCCTTGCTTGCTTTGATTGTTGATAAAATTGACGCACTTTGTCATAATAATAACAAGATCTCAAAATAAGATTTTTTTGACAGTTTTTACAATTTTGCATTACTTTAAGAAGCTTGAAGCCCTAAATCAAGTACATAAGAACAATAACTACTGAAACATGTATATACGCGTCTGGCGTTTTAAAGTATAAGCCTTGTACTTTTGATAACTATTTACACCAATGGGTCGATGCCACTGGTGGACGTTTCGTACCTATGGAAATCACCAGCCCAGTCGTCTGCACTTTGTTGTTGACATGACTATCAATTACATGGTCATTTTTATAAATTTACTGTTGGCAAAAGCATGAACTATTCAAAATAATGAGTGATTTAATATCCGAGGCATAAATAATCTATGCCGTTTTGGCTCAGCTTTTTGGAACTATGGGTCATCAATGCTCTTCAACTTTGTACTTGTTTGCCTTTATAACTTTTGTGATCTAAGCTTCACTGATGAGTCTTATGTAGACGAAACGCACGTCTAGCGTATTAAATTATAAGACTTGTACCTTTGATATATAATTATTTACAGTGAACACCTGACGATAGAAATTAAATGGTGTCTTATTTGCGAATTCCAGGAATATAAAATTGCTATATAATACATTTTCCTTTAAACTTACTATAACTTATATCAATGGGGCGATTTTAATTCAAAACATAAACTTTTTTTATGATGTGACTTCTAACACCTTTCCTTTTTAATTTAACAATTCTTAAAATTCCTAGCAAACAAATGACACTGATATACAATATCTAATATCTAAGACTTTACACATATGCGATCTCTATGAAAGTATTTATTGGTTATACTCACTGATATACAATATCTAACATCTAAGACTTTACACATATGTTATCTCTATGGATGTATTTATTGGTTATACTCACTGATATACAATATCTAACATCTAAGACTTTACACATATGCGATCTCTATGGATGTATTTATTGGTTGTACTCACTGATATACAATATCTAACATCTAACACTTTACACATATGCGATCTCTATGGATGTATTTAATGGTTGTACTCACTGATATACAATATCTAACATCTGAGACTTAACACATATGTTATCTCTATGGATGTATTTATTGGTTATACTCACTGATATACTATATCTAACATCTAAGATTTTACACATGTGTTATCTCTATGGATGTATTTATTGGATGTACTCACTGATATACAATATCTAACATCTAAGACTTTACACATATGTTATCTCTATGGATGTAATTATTGGTTGTACTCACTGATATACAATATCTAACATCTAAGACTTTACACATATGTAGTCTCGACGGACATAGAGGTGGAACACGAAGTGGATATTCCTTCCATTGTCGATGTTGACCAGGTCTAAGTCCATCACAAACTTTATACTCTTTCAGTAGAAGTATTTTCGTTTGGACTCCACCGTAGGTAATTATCTAGATCAAATAAAATTTAATATTATCAACAATTATGATAAAAGTTAAATGCAGTAATTGCAGTATCAACATACTTCAATTTCTGTTTGACACTAAACGTCCAATGTACAGTATGTTAGTTATGGTCATGGTTAGTTTGAATGAAAGAGGGACGAAAGATACCAAAGGGACAGTCAAACTCATAAATTTAAAACAAACTGACAACGCCATGGCTAAAAATGAAAAAGACCAACAGCAAAACAATAGTACACATGACACAACATAGAAAACTAAAGAATAAACAACACGAACCCCACCAAAAACAAGGGGTGATCTCAGGTGCTCCGGAAGGGTAAGCAGATCCTGCTCCACACGTGGCACTCGTCGTGTTGCTTATGTGATTACAAATCCGGTAAATAGTCTTATTCGGTAGGTCACATTCATGAAAGGGAAGAGGATTGTATGAAAACTATGCTGTGTAGTAAAATACAGTATCTTTTAAAAGACTTACAACAATCTGACGGCAGCTTTTTGATAAATTATGAAGCATACTATGTGATTTCGTAATGCAGGCACATCAAAGGAAGTGTTTAATAAGACTACCGAACCAAGAACACATTTTTCAACATCCGACCTTTGTAACCTGTTGTTCAGTGGTTGTTGTGTGTTGATGTGGTTCATAAGTGTTTATTTATATATATATATATATATTGTCGAAATCTAGATCTGGTGTACAAAAAAATATTGACACCTAGTGTTTGTGGCATAACATCTTGTTCACACGTTCATTGTTTTCTGTTGAGTATTAAATTTATATTCAGATCCATTTTGTAACATCTCGTGATCAATTTTATTTGAAAATCGCCAAAGGCAGTAAGCAGGGTTAAAGAAAATCAGTTGTTCGACCTGTTAGTCAAATGCGTTTTGTTTAAATATACTTTTTCACTTTTTTGGTCTTTTGGAAAATGTTGTTTGTGCAGTATTTAGACCCTTCTACAACGAAATTTGTTTTACATGCACACGTATAAAAATTGCGGTTTTTATCCAACGCAATCATAAGTTTGAACGTAGTTTTCAATTTAGACTTGTTTATATATATATATATATATTTGGTGTCACGATATCACAGTAGCATGGGTTCGAATCCCGGCGAGGGAAGAACCAAAAATTTGCGAAGGCAAATTTACAGATCTAACATTGTTGGGTTGATGTTTAGACGAGTTATATATATATATATATATATATACAACTCGTCTAAACATCAACCCAACAATGTTAGATCTGTAAATTTGCTTTCGCAAATTTTTGGTTCTTCCCTCGCCGGGATTCGAACCCATGCTACTGTGATATCGTGACACCAAATCGCCTGCACTGCAGCCGTCCCGCTAGACCATACGACCACCTGGGCTCTAAAAAAAAAAGAGCTTACGGTGGCCATATGTTACCTTTCCACGTCAGTTTTAATCTAGCGGCGTACTACAGTACATGATATATAAGGCATGAAGATGTTATTGTTACAGATCAGCTAAATTATCTATAGTAAAGGATCCTACAAATTAATGTAAGATACAGTCACAGAAAATAATTATATTCATATATATATATATATATATATATATATAATTGGTACCGTTTGTTTTCTGGTTTAAATGGTTTTAAACTACTTATTATAGGGCCCTTTATAGCTTGCTGTTCGATGTGAGTCAAGGCTCCTTGTTGATAACCGTACTTTAATGGTTTACCTTTACAAATTGTGACAAGGATTGAGAGTTGACTATATAGAACTCATATCATAACTTCTTATATTTACTAGTGATAGAAATGAGGAGTTTTCTATCTCAAACATGTAACACGCATCGAAGCTACTATTTTAAATCGAATATGATAACGTTGTGTTAAATTTCATACCTGTTTTAATTGTAAACTAACAGCACCAGATTTTCTTATGGACATGTTGTGAACGAGTATTTCGGCTCTGAGAATTTCACCCGGAACACAGGCACGCTTCGGTAAAGAAAGAGTACATGAAACTCTCCCTGGACGACAACAAAGAGTGCTAACTGACCTTTCAGCATGATCTTCCAACCGATGAGGTGACTGCAAGTAATATAGGTTATTTTATAATAACTAAAAGTTACATATATACATAATGAATGTGAAAATGTGTTGGTTGATTTTATTTCTTAATATTGCCCCTGTAACGTAATAAGTTCAGCTAGGTTGTTGTAGTCATTTTGTTTCATATGCCAAGTCAGAAATATGACAATTGTTATCAAATAGTCCATTTCTATGTATATTGGCGGTTGTTTTTGTGGCGTTTCAGTGTTTTAACACATTGTTAATTGCTGTACCCCAATTTTTTACATTATACACACTTTGTCTGCTTGTTTTGTTCACACATCGTTGTCAATGTAATGCAATTGAGAGTTTAAGCTAGCTATAAAACAGCTATAAAAATATTAAATCCACCTTTTTCTACATTTGAAAATGCCTGTACCAAGTCAGGAACATGACAGTTTTTATTCATTCGTTTGATGTGGTTGGGCTATTGATTTTGCCATTTGTTGAAGGACTTTTCGTTTAAAAAATGTCCTCGAAGATCGTTTTTTTATATTTTTTCGTTTTTCTATTTTTCCGTTGTTTTCTATTAAGGATGATGTGGTTTTTTTTATCGGTTTAAGTTTGTAACCCGATTAAATTTTCGCCTAATCTACTAATTAATACTGAACAGCGGTATACTACTGCTGTCTTTATTTGACATACTAGTACTTGATATTGCAATATTGACTCGAAAAGGTTTTAATATAGATCAACAATATAAATGTGGTGTCTATTGAAGACATTTTTGCCTAAAAAAGAGAAATATTGAACAAAACAGTTGTTTTTTTAAATTTCGATGTAATAAAATTATATGGACTTATCAGGAGCCTGTAATTCAGTGGTTGTCGTTTGTTTATGTGTTACATATTAGTTTTCTGGGTTGTTTTTTTTTACATAAATAAGGCCGTGAGTTTTCTCGTTTGGATTGTTTTACATTGTTTTATCGGGGCCTTTTATAGCTGACTATGCGGTATGGGCTTTGCTCATTGTTGAAGTTGAAGGCCGTATGGTGACCTATAGTTGTTAATGTTTGTGTCATTTTGGTCTTTTGTGGATAGTTGTCTCATTGGCAATCATACCACATCTTCATTTTTATATTATAATGAAAATGATCAAGTTAATCAAATAAATTACACAAAATTGAAATGACACCTTAGTTATTCCACGGTTCAATTTAGCACTGATGTTTAAACAATCGTTTAATAACGTAACTTACTGAATTAGCTGCCGAGTCCTTAGGTTCTCTTCTAGGGTCGTATTCTCTGAGCACGTTAATAATTCTTTGTGAACTAATGCACTCTCCATTGTATCGTATGATAATTCCCTGGACACTATACCGAATATGAGCATCCGGACCTTCAAATGAACATGGAACACATTCGGGTACTTTATACTGGAACGGAAACATATGACGACCTCTTTGTAGCACCTCACGTCCCTCCCATCTATTTGTATGATTCACTTTTAAGAGAAACATGAAACATTTGTTATTGAAAATTTAATATATTCACAATATTTGAACATACAAATCCCTGTCGTCTCTTTATTTGTACATGAAGTTGAAGGTGTAAATGATTAAGCTTGATGCAAGTACTTGATAGCTACTACCGGTTCTGATTGTTTAAGATTTATTTTTCTCAAAATGAAGTAGTAACATGTTTTTAAGTACAATTGTAGATATAAGGATTATCATTAAGGACATTTGCGTAAAACTTCTGTTTTTTTATGTTTTGTTGTAATATATATTAATGTTTAACACCTTGAAATACAAATCCAATCGTGCTTACTCGTAGAACTAATAAGTAAGAAAGATGTGTACTCAGTGTCTGACGATGTAATTTGTCTGTCAGACAACATTGGATAAAACATTATCAACAGGTTATCGAGTTATACGACTGACAACTAGTAAATAATGGCTATTATCCTCCATGCTAGAATTAATTGGAATATTCTCTAACCGACGTAGCCTTATTGACCAATCGTAAAGAGCAACACATCCATCAAATTGTCAACTTAACATTAGATTTTCAAGATTTCATTAGTATCTTTTGAATTTTAGATGCAATATTGATTTTGTGACGTTTCCAGAATCACAGTCAATGTCCTCTTCGGCATTGTAATATATAAATGATGATCTATCAAATCTATGTATATATTTGTTAATATAATTAACCAGACAGGCTAGTTAGTTTTGACCTTAATTGTCAAATGGTTAGGATCCTTTCGTTTATGTAAACTCGTAGACGCTAGCTTCAAGGGTTTTATCATCATTCATATAATATTGAGTAAAAAAAACAAGAATGAACCAGGAGTAAGGAAAAGTGAAAAAAAAAAGAAATGTGTGAAACAAAAATCGTCGACAATAACGAATGCCTACAAAGTTAAATAACTGTTTTCTACATTTAGTGAGCCCAGAGCCATTTATATTCATTTACCCCCATCATGATCATTCACACCCAAATATTTGTAAAGCAAAAGTTGTATGAAGATTTGAATACAAGGTAGTACCGTCATCAGAAACATCAACCCAAAAACTGTTTAGATAAGTTTGTATGTTTAAATGTAGGAATAAATAGTGAGTTGTCTGACCAAAAAGGATATGGCCAACCATTACCTGAGGAAAATTTTCAATAGAAGTATGAACATTTAAACACCTTGATAAACAGTACCAACATGGCAATCGTATGGGATAATTCATCTGTATTACAATCTTTTACAAGTTCGGACCATCTCCAAAGTAATTTCACTATAAATATTATTTGTTTAAAAGTGTTTAAAATCAAACTTATGAATATATTATATGAATCTGTAATATCATAATTTGATTTGTTTCAATAAATATTCAACTTTGACAATGTGATTGAATCAAATGTAGGGGAAATTGGTACAATTGTTATCAATTGCAAAGGTACCAGGCTTATAATTTAATATGCAAGACGCGCGTTTCGTCTACACTACCAACAATTTGACTAGCGTTTACATGTACATTAAATGCCGCTATATAAACCGTACTTTTAGGAAACATTACTAATCAGTACATAAAATGCCACTATCTAAACAGTACTTTTAGGAAACAACACTATTCAGTACATTAAATTTTATACCATTTTAAGTAATGTTGAGAAAAAGTTGTTTACAGTACTAAAAATTTCAGTCATTTTTCAGTACTGAAAATTTCAGTCATTTTTCAGTACTGAAAATTTCAGTCATTTTTCAGTACTGAAAATTTCAGTCATTTTTCAGTACTGAAAATTTCAGCCATTTTTCAGTCAATTTTCAGTACTATAAAATTTCAGTCATTTTTCAGTACTGAAAATTATAGTCATTTTTTAGTACTGAAAATTTCAGTACTTTTCCAGTACTGAAAATTTCAGTCATTTTTCAGTACTGAAAATTTCAGTCATTTTTAAGTACAGAAAGTTGAAGTCAAATTCAAGACCAAATAAAAAACTACTTTTTTGCTATCTCAAATATCACAAGCCCCAAGGGTGAGTTGGGAATAGAAATATGCTCACTTGGTCCTGTTCCGACCGGCAGTAAAAAGCTTGCCAAAGAGGGGCGTCCGTCGGGCTGTGAAAGATGTATCAAGTTTGCAGCTACGTTCTGTCAGAATGCATATATCGAGGTTAAATTCAATGCCTCATGTAAAGAGAGTGACAAGATCTCTGCACGTTAAGAACCCTTGCAACAATTCTTCCTGTTGCACGGCAAAATTTCTGTCCTTTACTTGTACACCTTTATTTTTCAGTGGAAGTGGAAATTCCCCCTGATCATCATCCCGATTGGCCTCTATTATTACAAGACCTACTATCGTGAAATATTTGCCACTGGACATAAAGCAATCAACAATCAATAAAAATGAATCATCAACAAATATCATAAGTTGGTTTGGGATAAAAACAAGAATTTTATTTTTAAACTCCATGACTATGTATTCTTTCATTTCAACACATTAATACATTGAAGAGGACTCTTTTAATGATCTTTATGACCACATTCTTTATGTGCCTGTTTCAAGCCACATCTTCTCATTTTTGATTGTCGTTATTTGTTGTATGTTATAATTAGTGTTATTCAATGTTTTTGGCGAAGACCAGTGCGGGGCGGGGTTGGTTTTTTCCCTGACGATTAGTTTCGCTAGTTATCAAGAAGACTGTTACAGCTTTCCATGCGGAATGATGTTTTTATTGTTGATTCATGTGAAACACGGAAAAGGAGCTGTCATAAAGACAGTCAAATTCAATCACATGAGCAACAAATACAAAACCACCAGACAGAGGTCACCAATACAGTTTTTCAATATTAAGCAGTCACACCATACACGAAGTTCTGAATAGCTCCGACAAAAAAAATTAGATGTCAACTAGATGTAAAGCACAATGTCAGAATATTGTTCATCAAACTAAGACGAATCTATAACATGACTTTGTCCGACTTGAACCGATTTTGTCGACGTCTGACGTTGAACATTATGGTTATATATATATAGTATCCTTGTTCTGTTGTTGTTAGTTGGGAGGCATACCACATCTCCTTGTTTTACTAATAGAACTAAATATGTAGATTATATATGCAGTCGTCTATATCAAAACTGTTACTCTTTCATACTTTCTTGGAGCACTTGAAATGCAGTGAAGTCTTTAATATAGTTCACGTTTCTCCTATAGATAGAAAAGATTCTTCTGATACCATGACAGTTTGTTATCAATAATAATTTCAAAGTTATTTAAAAGAATAAGCACACGTTTCAAGATATTTTTTTAACATTAACCTTGGATCAAGTCAGGAACCTGTAATCTAGTGGTTGTGGTTGGTTCATTTCGGTCATATTTGTTGTTTTTAAATTGTTTTGTTATACATTAGGCAGTTAATATTCTGATATGAATTGTTTCATATTCATATTTCACATGTTTTAATCTTTTATAGCGACTTTTACTCACTATATCAAGGCCGTACAGTCGACTACAATTGTGTATATCTACCCAATACTTTGGTGAATTATTATAGTTGTATCATTGAAAATTATAACCACATTCCTTATTTTTACCAACACTGATATTTTCTATTCAACGGCAAGAAAAAAGAACTTTGCTTCTTATTGTTCTTTGTGTGGTTTTAATATAGCATAAGAATTTTGTCAGCAGTAGATTTTGAATGGAAAGCTGGACTAATTTTTAGGGTAGTAAGGCAGAATCCAATTAAAATACATATTCTAAATATGAAAAGAAATGTTAGTTAAATCTCCACAAAACAGTAACACTTCTACCAAAGATATTTCAGTCAATTACTAATTGGAGTCTTATTCGGTTTTCTTCATCTTTTACGTTACAAGTAAAAGAGTGTTCATTTGCAAAAAAATGCCTTTTTTTGTCCTTGACCTAAAGCACATTCAAAATCGATTAGTTTTAAAAGAATTATCTAAACTACAGACAAATTTTCTACCTATGAAATCAAAGTGAATCGAGCTATCACATGATGGGAAATGAACACGAATCGAGTCTTCACAAGAATTTAACAGTAACTGAACATATTTTAGATAATATTATAGAAACTAAATATGATTTTTTTTGGTCTTGAGCATGTTTTATACAACCTTTCTTTATTTCTTTCTTGTTGTTCAAATTTCTTGGTCCTCAACAGTAAAAGTCAGTCCTGTAAGCTCTAACCAATAATGTCTCAAATACAACTTATAAGATACAACAAGAATGCTTAAGCTGAAACGTCTCGCCTGCTTTTCTATTCACGAATTATTTTATGCTGATAGAACAAGGAAAAAGTTTTAGTACAGGTGTCACATAAATCACACATTGTCAAAGATCCATGAAAATGAAGTCAATGTGAGATAAATCAATTTAAGTCAGAAAGACATGTTTAGCTGACAATCATTATACACACGTAATATAGTTTTGCTTTTGCTTATCTCATAAAAGAAACAGCCCTCACCATGAAAATTACATATTGACCAAAAGTCAAGGTGACTCGTCAGATGAACCCTGCTAGACAGACATTTAAATCATAAAATCATTTCACTAGATAAAGTTTTATCTACTAGTATTGCTAAAAGAAAAAGAAGACAAACACTAAATTTAACATTCACCAATGACCTGTGCAAATTAGACAAATAATAGTACACAAGACGCATAGAAAACTAATGACTATAAAGCAACACGAACCCCACAATGGGTTTGATTTCGATGCTCCTGAAGGGTATGCTGATCCTGCTCCACATATAAATGTAGCACCCATCCTGTTGCTTATGTTATTACAAACCTGGGAAATAGTCCAATTCGGTAGTTCACTAATATGTAAGTGAGAAATTAACATAATACAAATAGAAATTTGTTTTCAAGCAGTTGCTTGACATTGGAAATGAGGTCAAGTCCAACAGATATAATACAGACTTTCGTTATAAATGTATAAGCCACAAGGTATGAAGCCTCCAGTTCAAGTCAATTATCATATAAAATATCAAGCTCAATACAAATAGCTAACGCCGTAGGATTGTTATCTGTATCTTTCGCATGTCACAGGCACAACAAGAAAGCAAAAAGACAAGCCATGTCATGTACATCGATGACTCGAATCCTGGATTTTAGTTGTATTTGTTGATCAACTTTGGAACAAATTACTCAGGGAAAAGGGTCTTACTTGCAAAAGACAGAACGAAAGATGTTCATTATTTTATGATTTTTTTCTTATCCATTTATCAACTTAATATTCTAAAAGTAATTTATTCAAACGCCTGCACCAAGGTAGGAACCTTCTCATTGCTTGTCTCATGTCAAAAAAACATTAAAAAAAATCTGTTGATTTAGTTTTCATTCACAATGCAGAGCATGCTACATGTATCAAGTGTACGAACTATGTTTCCCTTCTGATTTTTGTTTGGTGTTTTTTTATCGATTGATTGCTGTCGGATTCGAATGCGGTTTTTTTGGAGGAGGGACAGGGACCCAGTCCTCTATATGGAGCTACATGAATGAGCTAGCATAAACTTTCTACATGTCCCACAACATGGAAAGGACTATTTCAATGTTTTGTACTTTAATGTTTCATTTAAAAATAAATTTTCTCTTTTTAGAATTTATCTGTAATGTTCATACACTAATTTTAATTTAAATTGTATATTATTATGAACGAGCGTCTAGTTTGGAAAATATACACTCATGGCAAGTTATTACAGGTTCCTTCGGTCTCTTTAAAAAACACCACTGTATGTCTCTTACAGTATTGTTTAAATGTTCTCCCCTGCACATAATTACTATAAGTATCCATGGATTCTTTCATTTATTTGTATGTTATAGTCTTGTAGGATGTAGATTCAATGATAAAATCCTGTTAAATAAACCGTATTAGACTCTTGGAATTCTTCATTCTGTTGCTGAAATCTAGAAATAAAATTCAGGGTACAATTTTCGTAAAATAATAATCAAATACTACGGTAACCTTACCAATCATGGTTATTGTTAAGGGATATAAAGATGAGTCCACACATTTCACATTTCTGACATGTGCAATGGTGAGATTAAGGAATGTTTGTGACTTGTAATTTATCATTGCAGTCTCCATGATAAACTAGAACAAGATATTTCTAATAATAACATAACGATACCAATTTTTCTGCACCAGATGCGCATTTCGACAATACATGTCTCTTCAGTGATGCTCGTGGCCAAAATATTTAAAATCCAAAGCGTACATAAAATATGAAGAGCTATAATAAGTTAACCAATTTTACCCTTAAAATTAGATCTATGAATATATTTTAGTTATTGCTATAATTTTCTTTAATTATCCGTAGTTATGGATCGAGTATTATACACATATATATTTTTTTTAAATTCTGTATTTTACTGATAAATATACTCACTTTTAAAGTCAACATCACACTTTTACACTAACAGCAGCAACTGCAGGTGAGCTACAGAGTTCTGTGGATCCATTTATCTATATATCCCTATGAAGATTTCTTTTTCCCTAGTTTGGTAAAATAATTAAGCTCATTAGTATGCAAAGGAAAACAGTTTTTACAATTTTAGATAAGTTAACGGATAACGGATAAAAATTTATGAATAAAGCAAAGTGGGCTAAAACAATTAAGACAACCAATTCTTTTAAATGGATTTTTCTGTAGGCTGATAAGACTTGAAAGAAATTATTTTGCCCAACATGCCCAGAGCATGAGGAAAATTAATTCTCTGCAACTTAAAATGCAGGAACTAAATTGTGTACAAATTAAAATAAAGTAAAAATGAAGCTTTGCTGCAGTAAAATATAAACTTGCGTAGCAACAGATCAAAATGATTAGATCTATTCGTCACCCCCCCCCCCCCCAAAAAAAAAAAACCCATCAAAGGATAAAACAAAACAACCCTGACCATGGCAACCATAAAAGAACCATTGTAGAAAAGTTACAGATTTCATAACAATTGACCCGGAGACAAGTTATTAAGTGACACAGTTTTGATGGAAACATCCAGTGGCGGATCCAGAAATTATCATAAGTGGGGGCCCGTTGACTGCCTAAGAGGGGCCCCGCTCTAGTCAAGCTTCAGTGATTCCCTATATAAGCAAGCAATTTTTTTCCCCAAAAAGGGGGGGCTGCACCCCTCTAAATCCGCCTCTGGCATCATTTCGGCAATTCGTAAGAGATTCACTTGTTATCGAGTTTCGAGTTGCGAGTTAAGAAAGTCGGGTTGCGAGTATTGAGTTGTGAGTAACTAAAGTCGAGTTGTGAGTTACAAAAGTCGAGTTGCGAGTTTCAAAAGTTGAG
Source organism: Mytilus trossulus (assembly GCF_036588685.1). Taxonomy (NCBI): domain Eukaryota; kingdom Metazoa; phylum Mollusca; class Bivalvia; order Mytilida; family Mytilidae; genus Mytilus; species Mytilus trossulus. The sequence goes on along the minus strand of NC_086376.1, from coordinate 63,255,685 downwards.
TTGCGAGTTATAATAATAATAATAATACATGTAATAACTCATTAGGATTAAACCGATTTTCAATAAGGCTCTCTACATACAATATCAACTACATAAATGAAACATAATAATTATTAATCTACTAATATACAAATGTAAACAATAGATCTAAATACACAAACTATAATTACAACAACAAGAAAGTGCTCTGCAGGGCACATCTTTATACGACCGGAGTGGTCCAACCCTGAACGGTTGGGGCAAATTTGGTCACAATATTCAAGCTTGATACTGTCTGAATTTGGATTGCGATTGAATTTTTGACATAATAAAGGTTTTGGTCACAAAATAAATGTGGCTAGAGATCTAACAAATCTACTGTACAATACTGTGCAATTGAATATATAAAAAAGAAGATGTGGTATGATTGCCAATGAGACAACTAACAACAAAAAGACCAAAATGACACAAACATTAACAACTATGGGTCACCGTACGGCCTTCAACAATGAGCAAAGCCCATACCACATAGTCATCTATAAAAGGCCCCGATAAGACAATGTAAAACAATTCAAACGAGAAAACTAACGGCCTTATTTATGTAAAAAAAATGAACGAAAAACAACTATGTAACAAATAAACAAACGACAACCACTAAATTACAGGCTTCTTTTTGAAACTTTTCAAAATTCTATTTACGAAAAATTTTGAAAAAAAGGAATCCCTTAAAACATTGAAACTAAATCCCCCCCCACCCAAACAAAAAAAAACGTACAGAAACCCCCCTTTAAGCAATAACCCTTAAACTCAATCCCATCATTTCCCTTGTAGGATGGAACCTTGTATTACAATTTCAGAGAGATTCTTTCACCTAAACAAGTTACTGTTTGGAAACTAGAAACATGCTATTTTTTTTGCCCTTTTTTGGCCCCTAATTCCTACATATTTTGAGCAATTATTCCAAAACTTAATCCTAGCCTCCCCTTTGTTATATGGAACATTGTGGTACAATTTTAGACAGGTCCATACAATTTCACACAAGTTATTGTCTTGAAACTAGAAAAATGCTTGCTTTTGGACCCTTTTTGTCCCTTTATTTCTAAACTTTGGACCTATAACCCAATAAACGAATCCAAACCTTCTACTTGTGGTTTTAAACATTTTGGTACAATTTCAGAGCAAATGAAGTACGTATACACAAGTTATTATCCTTAAACTAGAAAAATCCTTGTGTGACAATATGATAGGCGAAAAATATATATATAAATATATATAAATATATTTATATTTATATTGATGATTATATATTCTTAAAATGTTTATTAAATTGAATAAAATAAATACAGGGGAATATCTATTAAGAAAATCATGACCTTGTAAAAGGTTGTTCAATTGACCGCTACTGCATATGAAATATTTACATGCAGATCATGAGGTGACATGTAACAATTAGTTAAACACTGGACATACGTGTATTGCATACCATGTGGAGACATGTAGCAATAACAATTAGTTAAAACACTGGACATGCGTGTATTCTTTGATCATTAATTTCCAGGTTGGCCAAAACATGTCAATTAGAGTCAACTTAATAGATATTCATCCCTGTATCTTTTAATTTAAGACTATGATGGTCAAATTAATAGAAACCTTGACACTGTTTATATTCTGTATATATACTTGTGTATTTTACTGTATAGGGGAGACCGTCCGTTATGGACACTGGTCCAGACGGGCTTGAATAAACTACTATTCCAAATAACCATGTGTTGTGTCACACCTGTTTTGGGCTTCTTATTCATAAACGGTTGGGACAACCATCCCCAAAATCGATCCCAACCTTCCTTTTGTGGTATTGACCCTTCTGAAAAAAAATCATAAAGATCTACTTTTTTAAACTAAAGAAACTGTCCGGAAACCAAAATGTGTCTTCGGACGACGCAGACGACGACAACGACATCATAACATTATACGATCCAAAACAATTGTTTGCGGTCGTATAAAAAAAACTATAGTATACATTGTGGCTTAACTCATACATTTGACACGTTAAAAATATAATGACTTGTAAGAGTATTTGAAAGCAGATATACTTTTTTATTTTATTTTATTTCACTGGATAATGAATCCACACTTTTTGACCACTAAAAGAACCAGCTGCTCTACAGGGCGCATCTTTATATGACCACAGATGTCGAACCCTGAACAGTTGGGGCAAGTATGGACACAACATTTAAGCTTGATACAGCTCTGAATTTGGAGTGTTATTAAAAACATTTGTAGTTGACACAGTCAACATAGTTTTCTGACACAGAATGAATGTGGTCTAAGAACTTAAACCTAAAAACTTTAAGATTTTAAATTGGACATTTATATCCAAAATCCAAGTACACCGTTAGATTTGGCATATCAAAGAACCCCAATAATTCATTTTTTTATGAAATCAAACAAAGTTTATTTTTTTACCCTTTTGGCCTTTAATTCCTAAACTGTGGGGACAAAAACTCCCAAAATCAATCCCAACCTTCCTTTTGTCGTCATAAACCTTGTGTTAAAATTTCATAGATTTCTATTCACTTATTCTACAGTTAATGTGCAAAAACCAAGAAAAATGCTTGTTTGGGACCTTTTTTGCCCCTAATTCTTAAACTGTTTGGACCAGAACTTCCAAAATCGATCCCAACCTTCCTTGAATGGCCATAAACTTTTTGTATAAATTTCATATGTTTCTATTAACTTATACTAAAGTTAAAGTGCGAAAACACCAAATGTCTTCGGATGACGACGACGACGACGGCGACAACGGCGACGACGCCAACGTCATACCAATATACGACCGAGACAACAATGTCTGTTCTTCGAATATAGTCCCTTGTGTTTACTCTGTAAAACTAATATGATATGTTATTTGTAACTTTTCTTTTCATTTAAAATACATATTTCAATATCAAAAAGCTTACCAAATTTAAAATTGCTGGATAGTATTACAGCTTTATGTTTATTTACTTTAATCTTTGGTTGACCAGCTCTTCAGCGGCCGGTAACACCGACGTTGTCTTTAAGATCTATAAAATATATAAGTTTCTCACTGAATGTATACAAAGAGGGTTTAAAAGCTTTGCAATTATCAAATATATACTTAATATCAAGCTTCATGTAAATTATTTAACAATGAAATACATTAATTATGAAATTTGAAGTTTTACCAAGGGAGCTAATAACTAATTAATAACACTGTCTGCCGCACAGCATTTCGGGGACTCTCCCTCTGGTATCTTTCCTCTCCCTTTTATAGATGACTATGCGGGGGCTTTTTCTAATTATTGGGGATATTATGATGACCTATAGTTGTTAATTTTAGTGTCATATAGTCACAGAGTCATCCGCATCGCTTCCCTCAATCTTATTCTATCACCAATAGCACGGGTGTCATTCGGTTTATCGAGAGAAATGATCGTGAAAGAATATCTAACGGCGGTCAAGTATTAAGAAACGATCGAGAAAGTTCTGGTAACGGATCGTGAAAGACATTTAATGTACATTTTTGTTCAAAATCTTTGAAAAGATCGCAGAACGAATCAAAACAAAAAAATATGTCTGTCAAAATGGTTTAACTTCCTCAACATAATTGTAAAATTAGATAGAGAAAATATGCAGTACCTTATGAAAAAACACAAAAGGCGCAATGCTTGTCTATGAAATTAATTACAAATAACACGCTTTTTGTACCTATAATGGGCATATTTCAGTTTATCGTGATATATTTGAAATTTCATCTTTGGTGTATCTGATTGTACAGTAAAATTAAGGTATTTTCTTCTCTTAAAAGCATCAATTTGTTTATGAAAACCTTGAATTTGTTGAATATCCATAAAACTTGATCGTGATAGATCAGGCAACGCATTATTTTGATCGTGAAAGATAATGCAAGACACGACTTATTACTAGTAATCAGACAGAAATCAGTATTTCTTTTACCATTTGATAAACCTCCAACTGGTTGAAGCCTGTTACTTCATTTTGTATTTTAATAAGGATGAACATTAAAGCTATTTTTCTTTATTCAACACTTTACCTCGAAATTTAAAAAAAAACCAATTAAAAAACGTCTCTTAATAAGTTTGAAAGATTCAGCTCTGAGAATCGGTCAAGTGCAATTCAGGCAGATCGAAATTATTTAGCCAATAATATGGATATGCAACGTTTAAACCAAAATAATATCCATCAAACAAAAAAATACAGCAAAATAGCATCTTTCATCAGTAATTTGAGATTGAACGATTTTGTGCAACAGTACTTTCTTAAGTTCTGTATATACAACGCAGGTGTGGATTGATTAAACTATATATACTACAGACTATAGAATACCAGAGCGCAAATGCTGTAATGTCTCGTCTGCTTTACTTATGATTGTTAATTTTTGGAACGTCTATAATACCAAGGGCGTTCTAGAAGTGTCAAATGCGCTTAATGTGCTCAATGTATTTTTGTCCATCTGATGACCTTAGCCTTTTCAATTGAATTTTATAGTTCGTTCTTATGTTGAACTGTTCATCACTGTCTCAGGTTAGGGGAGGGTTGGGATCCCGCTAAAATGTTTAACTCCGCCACATTATTAATAGATGTGCCTGTCCAAAGTCAGGAGCCTGTAATTCAGTGGTTGTTGTTTGTTTATGTGTTACATATTTGTTTTTCGATCTTTTTTTTAATACATAAAAGGCCGTTATTTTTATCGTTTGAATTGTATTACATTGGCATATAGCTCTATGCGGTATGGGCTTTGCTCCTTTTTAAAGGCCGTACGGTGACCTATAGTTGTTAATGTCTGTGTCATTTTGGTCTCTTGTAGATAGTTGTCTCTTTTGCAATCATACCACATCTTCTTTTTTTAAAATTAGGATTGTCAATAGTTCATACAAAGAGTGCAAGGTCAGATGAACCATGACATACAGATCACTACAAATATCCCTTAGACCAAATAAATGTGTTCCTATGTTTACAATGCATTAGAAACTGACAAATGTAATAGTTATGCTTCGCCAATTAATTCGAACATAAGGTCAAAAGTATTATGAACCCTTACCGACAGCCAGACATAGACATCTTACTATCATTCAGTATATCAAATACAATTGACGTCATCTTGGTCATATGTGAAACATGCAGACAGACATGTACACCATACACGAAATACCATGGCACTATAGCATACAGGTATATATCCAAAAGACTAAACAACCTTAAACAGACATTGCCGAATGATGCATGATAATGAGTTCGATGTTACTTGAAACCTTGCAGAAGTCGAAAAGTACAACTCACAATCATAACAACAGACAGTTATCCTAAGGCTTAACGAATCTGCGATACGGACTTGACCACAAAAATGAATCTTCATCCATAAAATAAGGCAAATTCGGGGTCAGGTTAATCCTGTATGACGGACATGTAGTTGATAGGGTCCAATATTCAAAATGTGGGTATCCTAAAACTCATGATGAGTGAGTACTCCACATGACAATAAAAAGCTTCATCCTATAATCAACCAACTATTTTACATTTCATTTTCTGAAAATATTAATACTTTGAAAAGCTTAAACCTATTGAGAATGTTGACCTATATAGCTTTTTTCAATACCAATAACAAATATTAATGATGATATAATTGAAGAATAATTTGAACGTCTTCGTGGCATCAAATCTTTCACGATCTTCAAAAAATGAGGTACGTGATCTTTCACGATCCGAAAAATCAATTTTTGTGTAAATAGTTCTTTATTTACCAAGTTTCAGATTATGTTATACAAAATAACTATGAGAACCATTTGATTATTTCAAATAGAAAGCCTTTATTCATATTAAAGTAGGTTTTCTAGTCGAATTTGTGACAAAAATCATGTTTGTTTACATTTTTCATGTACTTAAAAAGTCGAGTAGCAATCTGCCTTTTTTTGTTTTGTAATAACTATGTTACTTTTAAAACTGGTTATTCTCACATATTGATCATAATGTTGAACCATTTTGACAGACAGTTTTATTTTGTCGTACATTTGTCTGTGTTATAAATTATAAATTAGAATATGTATTGACCTTTCATATGTCTTCTCGATTAAATGTCTTTCACGATCCGTTACCAGAACTTTCACGATCGTCTTTCAATATTTGACCGCCGTTAGATATTCTTTCACGATCATTTCTCTCGATAAACCGAATGACACCCGTGAATAGTTTCAACACCTAGTCTGATCAAGTCTTGACCAGTAAGGTGCTGAAAAGTGTCATCCTATATCCTCTCATCTTCTTTTCAATTTAAAAGATTTTGCAGATTAAGTTCTGCAAGAGGAAGGTTGTATAGCAGACGAGGTGTTGATAGTATGAAAATAAACCCGAAAAAAATATCCCGCTTCGTATGTTTTCGGTTATTTTCGGAAGTCTACCACATAATGAAAAAAGCACTGAATATAATTGATTAACCACCTAGTATTATATTTTTTTAACCAAACATAAAACATTTTAACCACTGATCATAAAGTTGTCTGTACTGAACATAATAATTATTTTACTGAACATAATGATCAGTCTACAGAACATATTGATATTTATTTCATTCAACATAATGATAACAGTATAATAAAGTGTGTTTGACAACTGAATATTTCGGTTTCTGTAATCAACATAATGAGAAATCAACATAATATAAAAATATCTTAACAGAAGATATTTTCAAAAGTACTGAATATGAAGACAAAAGTATATTGATTAAAGTGCTGAATATAATACCAGATCTGCACAATATAATGATTATTCTACTGATCATTATGATGTTTTTGCTCAACATAATTGTTATATGTACTACTGAACATAATGAAAAGGGCACACATAATCGAGAAAACAAACGCTAAAAATAATTAAATGATCACAGCATATATACTAAATATAAACAACGGAAGACAGCTATGGCGTTCCATATTCCTTGTCTGTCCTATTATATTCATCTATGGTATTTGAAATGAAAATAAGCACAAAACCAGTCATTTTAACAATTAAGATTCTATCAAGGAACCCTTTTGAGTTAGCTATATCAGAGACGAACACAAAATGTGTACAACGGATATAAAAAAAGAAGATGTGATATGATTTCAAAAGAGAAAACTCTCAACAAGAGACCAAAATGACAGAAACTACCAAATATAGGTCACTGCACGTTATCAACAATGAGCAAAGCCCATACCGAATAGTCAGCTATAAAACTTAAAAGGCCCCGAAATAACAATGTAAAACGAGAAAACTAACGGCTTATTTATGTACAAAAAATGAACGAAAAACAAACTGAACACATAAACAAACATCCACTGAATAAGTATACAAGACAAAAAGAAAAGGACAGTACAAAATATGTTAAGAATCTAATCTTAAATCAAAATCAAAATAATCCTCGAACAAAATAAATATTTATATATAGAAAAGGTGACTAGATGCTCTGCAAGGGAAACTTGCATATTTCGAATTCTACTTAATATGTTATTTACAAGCAATTTAAAAAAATAATAAATACATATTTGAACAATAAAACAAAGAATTTTCATCATAGGACCGGGATATTGTAACTTGATAAAGGAATTCGAATGTGAAATGGTGGTAGCTAACCAAGGATCCAAGAAAAGACACGTATTATATATGTCAATAAACACGATATTACAATAAGAAGATGTGGTATAATTTCCAATGAGATTTCTGCTTACTACAAGCTATAGCTATTGGAAGAAAAAGATCCAGTAAAATTAAATTTTATCAAGCTTAACTTAAAGGATTGGAGAGGACTTGTTATCTGAAAGACAGAGAAAACAACATGATTTTTTTTTATATCATGCACTTTTCAATATTCCCAACTATAGAATCCGACAAACTATAACGAAAAAGTTTTTTTTTAGTGAGAACAACAATTTATCAAACCACATTTATATCTTCAATATAAAAATAAAGAGATGTGATATGATTTTCAAAGTTTAAAAAATAAATGGATTTAAGCAATTATAGTCGGCTATAACAGGCTCCGACATGAAAAATAAGAATGAATACACAAACTGACGGCCTAGTTCATAATAATACAATTTTCGAAAAACATATATGACATACACGAACCAACGACAAACACTGAACTACGGGCTCTTGACTTAAAACAGGTACATAAAGAATATGGCGGGTTAAAAATGTCTGTGTGTGCTCATTTCTCCCCAAAACTATCACAACACTATAAAAAAAAAAATCAGTTGCAATGATCGGATCATCGTTTAATACTATCAATGACGATATCAGACCAGGTGCGGGATCCAAATCACGGAACACCCTGAAACTTCACAAAATAAAAAAAATCGAAAAACTTGAATAGGGTTTCAATCACCAAAACCCCCTCTCCCCTCATGCCGGATCCGCTAATGATGACTCAACTTTGAGTGGGTCATTTAGGTTTAAAAAAATTGATAACAATAACTAACTGATATTAAATTGTAACCGAAAAAGGAGAGAAAAATCATTCCAGACGTATGTTGCAATGGATTACAGTAGTTTTAATAAATATTTATATGACAGAAGTATAATGGAAAACATAAACTGATCATGAATGTGACAGAAGAGGTAGTAAACAGTTTATGTTCTTCTCATACATACATATATTATGATAGTATGATACTAAATCCTTAGGATTGTGCCTGATATTCATATGATGAAATCATAATTTTTCTATCAGTTTAATTGAAGTCTGGAGCTGGCATGTCAGTTAACTGCTAGTAGTCTGTTGTTGTTTATGTATTATTGTCATTTTGTTTGTTACTTTGGTTACATCTGTTGACATCAGACTCGAACTTCTCTTGAACTGAATTTTAATGTGCGTACTGTTGTGCGTTTACTTTTCCACATTGGCTAGAGGTATAGGGGGAGGATTGAGATCTCATAAACATGTTTAACCCCGCCGCATTTTTTTAGCCTGTCCCAAGTCAGGAGCCTCTGGCCTTTGTTGGTCTTTTATTATTCTAATTTTAGTTTCGTGTGTACAATTTGGAAATTAGTATGGCGTTCATTATCACTGGATTAGTATATATATTTGTTTAGGGGCCAGCTGAAGGACGCCTCCAGGTACGGGAATTTCTTGCTACATTGAAGACCTGTTGGTGACCTTCTGCTGTTGTTTTTTCTATGGTCGTGTTGTTGTCTCTTTGACACATTCCCAATTTCCATTCTCAGTTTTAGTAGTAAGCATCTATCTAGTTAAGAGTTATAATTAGTAATATGCCACTAGAAGCTATTATCGCAAAATGCAATGAGTGTGTAGGTAAAGGTAATACCTTTGACAAGCTAGCTTAAGTGTTAGCTGGACCATGAAGTCATACCAAGGTAATGTAGCCTACCCTCCTTTCGGAGTAGTCTGTTGGCCAAAAGATGAAAAGAAAAGCTCCAAGGATTGTACAGGAAGGTTCAGAGTGATTGTACAGTAAACTTGCAAGCGATTGTACAGTCATTAAAAATATCCAACATGGAGAAAATGAATATATTTGGATTTCTACTGTAATAATGAACCTCGCATTTTCCCGTTTCTAAGCCTCATACAAATAAATTTCAAGACACTATACGTATATTGTCAAATAGAAGCAATTATAAAAAAAAGAAAATCTTCACGGGAATGTTTTAAAGATCTAAAATAAAGTACCTTATTCATAATATGGGTTCGCTCTCCGTATATTAAAAGTGAATTTGCGTTTGGTGTACTTTAGCTAGAACTTATTATAAGAACGGAAAGTTTAACACTTGTTCAGTATAATAAAAACACATAATGACTGGTTGTGCGGGTAATATTAAGTTTGTTGTCCCTTTGCATACCAACTATTGCTCTCGGCTTTGCCTCGAGCAATAGTTGGTACCTCAAGGACAATAAACTTGCTATTATCCTCACACCCAGTCAATAGATGTATAATATTTAAGTCTGAAAGAGCATGATTTATATGCTGGTTTTAATGGTCCTTTTACTACTAGTAGTTTTCAGTTACTACAAATACTCTTATTTTGGTGCTTCACGTTTATAATCTTTAGTAAATGTTAGTTGTTTTTGTGTCTCGTACCGATCTTTTGGGTTAATCAAATTGCAACGGACTTTTAAACATTGTTTTTATGTTATACTATTACAACACTGACCGTCTAAGTTTAGGGGTTGAACGCTCACACACATGTTGAATCATGCCACATTATCATGCGCATGTAGTTGAGTGGTTATTATTAATTTTGTTCATATCTGTCGACTCATATTTGATGTTTTTAGAATGGGTTTGTTGTATATCGTTACGGACCACAGTGAAAAAACTATGTGAATTTAGTTTTTTAGATCATCTGGCCCACAGCTTTTCTCATCACTTGGCATCCGTCGTCCGTCGGCGTCCGTAGTCGTTAACTTTTAATAAAATTTTCTCTGAAACTACTGGGCCAAATTTAACCAAACTTGGCCACAGTCATCATTGGGGTATATAGTTTAAAAATTGTATCCGGTGACCCGCTAAACTAACCAAGATGGCCACCATGGCAAAAAATAGAACATAGGGGTAAATGTATATTTTGGCTTATAACTCTGAAACCAAAGCATTTAGGGCAAATCTGACAAGGGGTCATATTGTTAATTAGGTCAAGATCTATCTGCCCTGTCAAATGAATCGGGCAATGGGTTGCTGGGTTGCTGTCCCTGAATTGGTAATTTTAAGGAACTTTTGTCCATTTTCGGTTATTATCTTGAAATTTATTATAGATAGAGATAAACTGTAAACAACTAAATGTTCACCAAAGTAAGATCTACAAATAAGTCAACATGATGAAAATGGTAAGTTGATCCCTTAAGGAGTAACTTAATAGTAATTTTTTTACCATTTTTTCGTAAATTTTTGTTATCTTTTACAAAAATCTTCTCCTCTGAAACTACTGGACCAAATTTAACCAAACTGAGCCAAAATCATTATTAAGGTATATTTTAAAACAAAATGTGTGCGGTGACCCGGTCAACCAACCAAGATGGCCGCCATGGCTTAAAATAGAACATAGGAGTAAAATGTAGATTTTGGCTTATAACTATGAAACCAAAGCTTTTAAAGCAAATCTTACAAGGGTTAACTTGTTTATCTAGTAAATGTATATATCTGCTCTAAATTTTTCAGATGAATTGGACAACTGGTTGGTGGGTTGCTGTCCCAATTTGTAATTTTTAAAGAAATTTAGCCGTTTTTGATTCTTTTGAATACTATTATAGATAGAGATAAACTGTAAACAGCATTAATGTTCAGCAAATTAAGATCTACAAATAAGTTAACATGACCAAAATGGTCATTTTTTTTTTTTAACAATTTTCATTCATTTGGTAAATTTTGGTAAGTTTTTACAAAATGTGTTCCTATGTAACTAAAATACCAAGTTCATTACAGATAGAGAAAATTGTAAGTAGCAAGAATGATCAGTAAAGTATGATCTACAAACAGATCACCATCACCAAAACACAATTTTGTCATGAATCCATCTGTGTCCTTTGTTTAATATGCTCATAAACCAAGGTGAGCAACACAGGCTCTTAAAAACCTCTAGTTATCCTTCATTAAAACTGTTTATGTCGTCCCGTAGGCCATTAGTTTATTTCGTCTTAAATGTTTCAATTTTTTTTTATCGTAGCCTTTCATAACTAATATACAGTATGGGTATTTGTCATTTTTGAAGGCCGCACGGTTGGTTATAATTGATAATACTACTTCATTGAACTCCAGATGATAGTTGCCAAATTGGCAGTCATACCACATCTCCTTACTTGTTATGATATTGTATACATTTTTCGTACAAGACTTTAAATTTGGCGTCCTGTCTAAACATACAATGTATATGAAATATTAGTCGCTTGAAGTTAAAAGCAAATAACTAACAATCAATCAATTTAAACTCGTGTTCAATAAGTAGAAAATCATTTGATTTTTGGGGTTAAAAGGGGGAGGACCTGACAAAAGGTCTTCGAATATAAATATTGTGGCCTGGCAAGAGCTTGAAACAATAGGCATGCTTAGCGACAAGTTAAAACTTTAGAAATAATAAAAAAATTCCGCAGAAAATCGTCCTGCCCCATTCCCATCCTTAGAATAACAAAAGGTTGTACCCTTACTGTCATTGTCCGTGTGTTTTATTATTTGGATCCAGCTAGTTGTTCATATAGTGTTCTTCTAAAGGGGGCAACTATTTAATATTCTGGGGGAGGATGATTTTGAAAATAAACCTCAGCCTTAATTATCACAAAAAATAAATGGTTTGTTCTGTGGTATTGTCAAAATACATAACCTGACTTACAATGTATTGAAAATAAATAACTCTGCAGGTCTATTCGAAAGTATTAGATGGCAACAGTTTCTTCATAAAATTCATTTTTCCAAAAAAAACAGTCGTGAAACACTTCCGAAAACTTCATATTATAAAATTATAAATATTATCTAAATATACTTGAAATGTCTGAAAAAGGGTTTCATTTAACTGGAGCTATATTGTGTCAGAAACACATAGGCCTACCTCACTTTTATTACAGGACAGTAACTACATTGAGGCAAATGTAATGCTTACGTTATAATTTTATATATACTCAAAATTGGAATAAAAAAGAAGTATCAATTTAGATATTTCTCATCCGAGACTCGTTATTTTTCCTAAATCATTTATTCATTTATTTCAAAGTCTATTTTTTTACTTTAACTTTGTCTGAGTTGTCATTATAGATGGTCCGAGTTGTCTTTTTTAGACGGTCCGAGTTGTCACAGGACGGACATGTTCTGCAACCAAATAAAATGCCCCAAGTTTGAACACCTTATTTGATTTCGTGATCACCATACAGTACTATCCAACTGAAATGTAAACTACTTTGAAATATTTCGTAATTTTTTACCTTAAAGAATCCTGGTCCTGAGTAGATTTGGAAGTTGTCGTCAGCAAAAGATTAAAACACCGTTCATTGCGGGCTTCCGTTGTCGTTGATTTCTGTATTTTATGCAATGTCAATTTCATCATGGAATACTTTTTCCACAATCAGAGGTTCATTAAGGGATACAAAAAGTTTGATATTCAGTATGCTAATAATATATAACAGTTACGACTTGAAAATCAATTTTAATTTAGGTTACAATAAAAAAACAATAATATGTCAATGTCATAAAGATATAAACTTTTTAGTAATCTGAAGGGAAAGGAAGGGCGCAGTTAAATATCGCCCTTCCCCAGTTTCACAGTCTCATACATATTTTTTGTTAGGGGCTAAGAAACTGGGGGACAAAGAGGTTCTACCAAGCACTTCCCCAGTTTTGCGTCGAGCACAAAAAGTTTATATTTTTCTGACATTGACCTAATATTGTTTTTATACTGCAACATAAATTAATAAATTGATAGCTATTCAAATCGTAACACAAACGACAGACTTATGTTTATCCCTTAATGGACCCCTGATTGGGGAGAAAGTGTCCCATGATGAAATTGACATCGTACACAATATAGCTTTGTTACAATATTTTATATGAAATAAACACAACTTGTTGCAGTATAAAAAACATTTTATATTTTTTATGACAATTACCTTATATTGTATGTGTAGAAGTACATAAAGATGACAAAAAATTAAAATTATTAAAATTTTCAGTACTGAAAAATGACTGAAATTTTCAGTACTGAAAAATGGTTGAAATTTTCAGTACTGAAAAACGGCTGAAATTGTCAGTACTGAAAAATGACTGAAATTTTCAGTACTGAAAAATGACTGAAATTTTCAGTACTGAAAAATGACTGAATTTTTCAGTACTGAAAACAACTTTTTCTCAACATTACTTAAAATGATATAAAAATTAATGTACTGAATAGTGTTGTTTCCTAAAAGTACTGTTTATGTAGCGGCTTTTAATGTACTGATTAGTAATGTTTCCTAAAAGTACTGTTTATATAGCGGCATTTAATGTACTGATTAGTGATATTTTCCGAAAGTACTGTTTATATAGTGGCATTTAAGGTACTGTTTAGTGATTTTTCCTAAAAGTACTGTTTATATAGCGGCATTTAATGTACATGTAAACGCTAGTCAAATTGTTGGTAGTGTACATAAGACTCATGGGTGACAAGCAGATCAAAATAAGCCAAACAAGTACAAAGTTGATGGGCATTGATGACTCAAAATTCCCCAAAATTGTGCAAAATACGGCTAAGGTTTTCTATGCCTGGGATGAGAAAATCCTATGTATTTCGAATAATTCATACTTTTGCAAACAGTAAATTCATTTATAAAAATGTCAATATAATTGATTATCATGACAACACCGAAGTGTTGAATACTGGGCTGGTGATTCCCTCGAAACGTCAATCAGCAGTGGCATCGACCCAGTGGTGTAAATAGTCATAAAAAATAGATACCAGCACGTTTGTATTTTATCATTAATATATTATGAATACTTACCTTTTCCCCATAAACAAAAGCGATCATCAAAATATATTTCCTCTTTTTCGTGTTCTATATCTGTTCGATGTGTACCATTTTGAACTGTTTCTCGCCATTTTGCGCGTGCTGCTCCACGGAAACGCACCTCCACCCCTGTAAACGTATTTTTTTTTATAAACATTGCTTTGATATAACTATGTAGTAAATCTAGTAATTGGACTTCGAATTGCAGTATCTTTCAAACACCAAGAGAAGTACTATGCTTCATGAAACCAACTAAATGACAAAGCATTTATAGATAATTATGTTCATGTCTATGTATCTTGCATGAGGCAAATAATGATCAGTGGACTAGACCGTTTGCACTATTGAATTTTTCAAACGTTTATAGACTCGGAAAGACTATGACTACGAAAAAGAGGGGGTGAATTTACTATTTACCATAGGAAGAGTCACAACTCAAAATCGGAGAAATCGGAAGAAGCATGCCAAAATAAGAAAACAGCAGTCTGAAAAACTAAACACTGATCAACAAGAACTCACCTGTTAACCGATATATTCAGATTGTAGACAACTATTCATAGTGGAGGAGCGTGTGTTTCCGTCTAGATATTATTTGACCTACTTATTTTATTCGTATTAGATCTAGAAACACACGAAAAAGAAGAAACGGTGAAAAATGCAGGCACTACGTATCATAGGTCGAAGACTAAAACGCATCATAATACAAAACAATGAAGACAAAAAAAGGCTGCATGAAAGTTAGTACAAAGACCAAAGAGTCTATGTCGATGAATGTTGTATTATTTTTGCATATTAAAGATTATTTATATACCCCTGTGCGGACAACAAAATGTTGTGTAGTTGGAATTAGCATCAATGTTAGTCAATTGAAAATAAATCAGCTAAACTTGCAATGTTTCCCCCGATAAAAAGCCATTGTGGTCACAAGATATCAGTTCACCTATAAAAGAAGTTATTTTACATTTGAAAATGTGAAATATGATACAATATTGTTGTAAGAAAATAATTTTGATACTGTTATAAAATTATTCTAAGCTTCATCATTGATAACTTTAGCTCGATAACAAATACAAAATGTTTTTTTCTAATAATACATGGAATCTGCATTTGATCAGACTGGCAGACGACTGAATAAAATTCAAATGAATGAAATTGGATTGGAATTTAATTGTTACCTTCGTTGTTTTACAGGGCAATAGCACGTAATGTTACCCTCTGATTACGTAAGACCATTGATTTTCGTTCGTACAACAGGAAACAGACTAGTTCCTAAGACAGTAATTTAGTATTATATACAGTCTAAATGTATTTTTGTGTATGACGACTTTAATCATATATTTTACAACCAGATAGCCAGTATCATTTTGTGTCATATGGGAAAAGCTGTTATCGATTATGGTATTAAGTCGAGGTCGGAATGTATATTTAATGGACATTTGAATGAATCGTTATGGACACAGTGCAATAGAAGTAATTATTCACAAACAAACAAATATCCCAAAAGACAAACGACAGATTTTTTATTGTGTTTGCAAGTTTTGCTAGTTAATGACTTTATTTTATCTCTTGTTCTAGACAAACATTTGCGGCCCTATAGATTTGAAAGCATTACAAATAGATAAAATATCGTTTCAGTAGTCTGAAAGGGCGAAATAAAAAGCAGCATAAAACTGCAAAATAAATGTATATATTTATTACTAAAAGAAAAGTTTGATAAACGTTTACATAGTCAGCTGACTCTATTCTTCCACCACTTGGAGAGTAAAATCACATAAATACTCAACTCAGAGGAAAATTCAAAACGGAGAGTACATTATCAAATGGCAAAATCAAAAGCTCTAACACATCAAACGACATCTGTCATATTCCTGGCTTGGTTTATGTAGAAAATGGTTGATTAAGACTCTAATCTATAACTCTTATTCTAACTTTATATTCAATTATAATTTGGCCAATTCTATTGAAATGCGGAGTTAAACAGCCCTTTATTGTACTTTTCTTTAAAACTATTTTTAATAGGCAGTTGATTGTTTTGGGGGGCAGGTAGTTTTGCACATTATACTTAAATGCAACACTTCACTTCATACTTTGTGTCGCTGTTCACACTTTTTTTATACCCACATTGATGCGTTTTATAATATACAGCACCATCGTCATCGGTGCCGATTTATATGTTATGGCGTCATCAAATACCCCTGATGACTCAATCTATATGGAAAACATTAATTCGAAAACATCTTAATAAATTGTATTTCAACATCCTTGACTCCTTTTAACCGTCTTGTTCAAAGCAATTTGCCTTCTGTTTTTGTGTTAATTTTGATACATGGTGTGCAAGCTTGTGCTAACTCGATGTGCTTATTTGTACTATTAGTCGCCACCCGTAAGAGAAGAACTATCGGTTTTACACCCATATATTGTGGTCACTACAAATGCTAATTTCAAACCTTAATGTAATAAAAAATTGGTGACAGAATGTATTTGTTGAGATTACGTCTGCTTAAGGAAGTGTGGGCACAGAAACAAAAATTCCATGTACATTAATATTTTTTCTGAAGAAGTGCCTGTGAGTGTAGGGTAAATACAAAATGACATTTGTTCATGTTTCCTAAAATGACATTCCTATCGTCGATACGAATGACAGTTTAGAAACCATGAACATTCGTGTTGTTCAAAAACGTTTGTGTTATATCACAGCGTTTGTTTCCAGGTGTGAGCAAAATTTACGAATTATTATACCAGGAAATGACAGTAGTATCACTATGTGAATAGAAAGACAGACATTTATAATTTAACATTGGAAGATAACAATCATATTAAAATGATTCCAGAAATTTGAAAAAAAAACCAGGGGTGGACGGTTTTTTTCCTTCTTGCTATAATGATCTATATAATCAAACGTACCGATTTACCTTCCTGTTTTTTGTTTGTTTTTTTTGGGGGGGGGGGAGAGAGTATGACACGATCAAGTTACAGGTGACTAATGCAATCTGTTATTATTTACAATATGATACGTCGTTGTGGAAATACATAATGTTTATGTAACTGGTTAATGAGAACTAACATTGAACTAGTTCATTTCATATCCATATATTATATCTGCTTTAAAATATTGATAGCTATTTCTTCTCGGTTGCGGGCAGGACATATGTTCCTGTATATTTATATCTATAAGAAAAACAAATAATGAGATTACAATAATCTAATGCATCAAAACTGGCAGCCTTCTGTCTTCAACATTCAATTATGATCAAGATAATACGTTTTGTATAATTTCATAAAAAAAACTTAGTAGTGATAAGTGTAATCGATATAAACGAGAGACATTGTTCTATAAATATCCCTTTCATTATTTGTTGGTTTCAAGCCAATCATGATGAACATGACTGATAGATGAGCGGTTTGTTACTATGAAGCCTGTGTTTAATGTTCACGTTTTAATTTCTTTTTAATAATTCATATGATTATACTTTTTGTCATAAATATGTCATTATTTCACTGTTAGCAGCTAAATTAATTGTCTTGCAAATTGTATTATCACTAAGTTTGATAAAGATAAAAAAAAAAAAAAAAAAAAAAAAACACCACAATTTAAAACAAAAAAACAATAAAATAAGTTTAAAGAAGGAATATGCTAATTTTGTAACTATCCAATCGGACTGTTTTTGTAAAAACCTGTGTTTCAATTAACTTTTGGAATTGCATAACATCGATACTACCGTTCTAACATATTAGAAAATTCAACACTGAATTAATTAAAATTGATATTTTTGGTGACGCACTTTGCTTGTCAAATACAATGTCAGTGTGAAATTGTCAATACATAACTCCAATGTTCCAATTAAGTAAGATTTTAACGAGGGTGACAATTTGTTTGTATAGCTCTTCAAAATATATCTAATTAGATGTCCTGTTCACACATTAAGTTTAAATGAAATAGAGAGGCTGTATTATTTATTGAATTCTAATCTAGTCCGGATTCCTAAGAAATGTACTAGGTTCAAATAAAACTCTCAGTTTGTTCCAACAGCTACTGTTCATTACCAGCGTTATGCAACAGGCTTGTATTGATTTTACGAAAACTATGTAGTTAATGTTATCTTTAAATTCAACGCAAGGGCTTTTAGTATTAAAAAACAAGCACTCAAAATTGCAGTAATTAAACGACATAGAATTATTTTATGGTTGAATTTGCTGGAATGCCAGAAGTATAAACGTTTAAAGAAATGTAAATAAATAACAGATAACAAATAAATTCAAACTAACAAATCTAATTGAATGGTTAGAATAAACGCAGCTAGTTTATGTCCTTTTAGTTGCATGTGGAGAATAAAGACGGAAGATCAAAACTCATAGGTCAAAGAATACTGACTTTACCATGGCAAAAAAAAGAACAAAGTTCACAAAACAAGAACTCCACCGGACTGAACTTCTGTTCCAAAAAAAATTGTTTAGATTATTCAGTAACTTAAAACAATGCTTTTTATAACAATTATTAATGCTATTCGAAATTGATACCCGTGTTGCAGTTCAACTAACCTTTATAATCTTCAGCCAAGCATTTTTTTCTTTCTTTTTTATCTTGAGAATTATTTAATAATTATTTACTTTTCATGGAGTGTTCCCTGTTCTGTAGTTCCTGTGTATTTTTCAGAAGATGGGTTCTCTGGAGCTGCATGTCAGTAACTGCTAGTAGTCCTTTGTTAATTCATGTATTATTGTCAGTTTGTTTAGTTTCTTTTGTTACCTAGGCTATTCTGACATTGGACTGCGCTTAAACTGAGTTTCACTTTGTGAATTGTTGTGCGGTTTTTTTCTACATTGGCTACAGGTCTAAGGGTAGGGTAGAGATCTAAAAAAACATGTTTAACCCCAGCAGCATTTTCGCGCCTGTCTAAAGTCGGAGCCTCTGGCCTTTGTTAGTCTTGTATGATTTTTAATTTTAGTTTCTTGTGTATTATTTCGGAGTTTAGTATAACGTCCATTATCACTGAACTAGTAACAAATTTGTTTAGGGGTCAGCTGAAGGACTCCCCCGGGTGCGGGAGTTTCTAACTGCATTGAAGACCCATTGAATTGGTGGCCTCTGGCTGTTGTCTGCTCTATGGTCGGGTTGTAGTCTCTTTGACACATTCCCCATTCCCATTCTCAAGTTTATCATATAATGTACTAAATCTACATTGGTATGTTGTATCTCATGTTGCTATAATAGTGTGTATCAAGTTTTCATAAATACTCTGCATGGGACTATGTAAAACGTAGGTTTTCATTACTATCATTCGGTGAATAAACTTGAATAAATGACCTATGTGAAATACTTATATGAATAAAATCTTTGCAGATTGATTACGACACTGCTACACCACCCCCCCCCCCCCCCCCCCCATCACTTTTTTTGTTTAAAGCGCGTGTTAAGGCTACGATATTTTTAAATGATTTATTTCTATAGTTAATGGGCTTTTCGATTCTTTGCACATCGTGTTAGATGCTGGATATATAAATAAATGCGTTTAACATGATTAATGTTATATTGTTCTTTCAATTTTAGTATAATCTTGACTCGAGAATCTTGACCCTAGTACATCCAGTTTGTTAATTTCCTTTTGACCTTGCGCCTTATTCATACATCTCGTGTATTTCTGAGTGAATATGTGTGTAGATTACAAAGTCAAAGTACTAAAATGATGGTGATACATCATTTGCCAGGATTAAACATAATCAGGAAGTTAAAAAAAATGCTGGCAGCTTAAGATGGATAAAACATGACGAACAACAAAAAATCGTGATATATCAAACGAATTTATAAAACCACATAAAAGCATTATCTAAGAAGGTAATACAACTGAAATGGAATTCATGCGAGATTTGCTTGCAGTTTATATAAAAGGTTATGCTTTTGAGAACTACGCTTATTTTTCAACCATTATTCTAGCTTTTGGGAATTTGGTGTAAAATAAAGTTGATCATTAAACGCATGTCAGATGTGGTGAGTTGTCAACGAGGGAGTACACATTTGCAGCACTATTACAGAAATTTAATATAATTAGATTTGAAGCACTACTGTGACTGTCGGTTGGAATATTTGAATCATATTTCATGCAACACTAGAACGCATCTTATACAGTAAATATAAAAAAAAAGATGTGGTATGATTGCCATTGAGACAACTATCCACAAAAGGCCAAAATGACACAAACATTAACAACTATAGGTCAACGTACGGCCATCAACAATGAGCAAAGTAAGACCCCAACTTGAATGGTATATATATTTATAACATATTTCCTTTGAGGAAGGTTTGATCATATTGCACTTATTTAATTTTTTTTCAATGCTACATGTTTGTATTGTTTTATGTCTATCGTTTTGTAATTAATATGCCTGTCTGTTTGTTTGTTAGTTTTGGTTTTGTATTGGTTTGTTTGATAAGTAACACTCCTATTGTTTGGATTTTAAACTAATAAAATTCTTATTCTTATTCTCTCTTATGAATCAAATGTAAAACAACTAGTAAGGTATTTCTTGTGAGAATAGATAGTATAACTTGTTGCAGTTCAAAAGATTATGTTGCAATAACAACGCAATGTCACAATGCATTATGATGGCTTGCAGGAAACTATCTTATACCTCAAAGACAAGCTCCTGTCACACATTGAAAAGAGACATTTTACATATCCTAAATATTTTGAAAAAAACCAATATATCAAATATACAGCGATATCATTGACATTCTTCTCCTTAAAAATCCAAGCTTGCAAAATGTATTCATGGCATTTCAAATCCAATGAACAACTGAATTTGACGTGTTACAACAATCAAAGCTTTGATAAAAATCTTGAAAAAAATTAATTGGCATTGTTTCAATTCTGTCTGCTTTGTTTTCAGTTAAATGGTTTGTTGCAAACTTAAATAGCTTAATGTATATTTGATCTCGTTAACAGAACATATAATATATATATACGTCTTTAATAATTCTTCAAATATCATTGGTTTTTTTTTTTACAAATTTTGTGCTTTGAGGTTTTAGATTCTTCTCGTTACTTCATGAAGTATAATCCTTGATGTTAATTGCAAGGAATTTCTTTGAAAAGGCAATCAACGTGTTGAATAAAGATGAATAAGAAAGTGAAATCATAGATTCTGTCTATTTATTAACATTTCAAGTCTCTTTCGTTAAAACCTATCTTTATAGCTCTTGGAAACTCAAAAATGTTGTCTAATTTTGATTACCATAGAAAGTAGATATGTATTCACGACAGAATATTGATTCCGTGCACTCACAGAATTTTTTCCTCGTTTGACCTCGGGCTTTGATTACTTGTACTCTTAAGACATTTATGTTGCCTCATTACAACAAAGTGATACAAGCCGTGCAAAATAAGATGTCTTATTGATCTTTCTCTGTTAAGTAATTGGATTTGCTTTGAAAAATATTGTCAAAGTAAACGACTTGTTAGTTCTCTGTCTTCAGTTACCGTTCTTGATTAATCGAAAATTAATTTATTTTTTATTAAGTTTTTACTGCCATGTATATATATATATATACAACTCGTCTAAACATCAACCCAACAATGTTAGATCTGTAAATTTGCTTTCGAAAATATATATATATATAAATTATACTATAATAAATAAATAAGATAATGGTCGTCATACATGTAAAGCTACATCTATTTGCGAACATTTCGCAGGATATTTACAACCAATCATTTGCGATATTTCCCCCCTCCTATTTGTTTGGTATTTGAATGTCGATTTCTCACCCTATTTTGATTTCCTTATTAACACAATAGTATAATGATTGCATAGGGTAAACACATTTGAAACGTGATTCTTCCGTTAAATAAATGTA
This sequence comes from Mytilus trossulus, assembly GCF_036588685.1. Taxonomy (NCBI): domain Eukaryota; kingdom Metazoa; phylum Mollusca; class Bivalvia; order Mytilida; family Mytilidae; genus Mytilus; species Mytilus trossulus. The sequence continues at coordinate 63,233,360 of NC_086376.1, read as the reverse complement.
GCATGACTTTAAATCAATGCAATTTCATTTGTTTTTTAAAATTAAAATACTTTGTTCGAATACAAATCTGATTTTTTGTACAGATGTTTTTAATTTTTGGTTCAAATGCCCCACCCTTAATTGCCACCTACCTGCTATAATAACGGGTAGACCAATTTGTAAAACTAATGCTCCTTTAACACGCTGTCCAGAGAAATATACCAAATTTTCACTTTCCAGTTGAAGTTCTATAGACGTTACAGACATTGCTGCATTGTTTTTTTAATTACACCATTTCCAAGTCTTATTCCGGGTACCGTATTATCAGCCATTGTGGTAAAGTCTCTATGTGTCGTCATGGTTACATGACATGACGATAATATACAGTTTTGACGGGAATTAATTTTCTCCTTGCATGCGATACAAATAAATTTCTTTTAGTGTATTATAGAGGATGCTTACTGGCTGAGGCAGTACATGGATGCCATTGATTCGATCGATACAGTGGTTGTTCGTCAACGAGAAATGGTATTGACAATTACGCGACTCTCTTTGTTGACATATTGAATGTTAATATTATTTTTTAATGCTTTTATTAATACAAAAAAAGTAAGGGATGTGCTCAGATTTGTATGTTATTCACATTAATTGATTTTCTAATAATAAATTTGCTTTATCATTACTGACCAGATAATGTGTAAATGATCGAAAGTCAATAGCACACAGTTTTAACGTACTTAATATTATGGAAATAATTTAGTACGGTGCTTCCACCATTATAAATCAATTGTCGCTTTTCGTGACAATACTAAATCAATGTTTTCCATATTGGATTGATGAAGCTGCTAATACATGATAGATGTAAATCGGATAATGTTACGTCATAAAATTCTTGACGCATAAGCCACGATACTCAACAACAAAAGAAACGCTAACTCAGGATATATACATAATTTGATATATGATTAAGCTTGTAAATGATTACATTCCGTTAATTTATTGTGATGCTGTAATTTATAATTTGCAAATAAAAGCATCCTTCAAATTCATGTGTCAGATAACATTTAGGTAAATCGCGTGGTGGTAAAAAAAATCAACAAATGTTTTATATAGATCTAGGGACTGTGCAACATTTATATGAGGCGTATGCCGTTGAGAATAGTATTATACAGCACACAGTTTTTTTAATGCAAATAATTAGAGGAGCATTTGTTGGGGTATTTTAGGTCTGGGTGATGGCAAGAAAAGGTTAATGTAGTCAAAGCAACAAAAGAAAGGGACCGTTCAAAGCAGTGCTTTGCTTTTGTGCCAATTGGCATTTCATTTGCGCTAAAAAAAATCTTTCATTTGCGCCACAAACAATATTTCATTTGCGCCAAAAATAAAACCTTTCATTTGCGCAAATTAACAAGTAAATACAGGTAAAAAGAATAAGAATTTTGATAATAAGACAGTTTCTGTTTGCAGATAACGAAACATTTTTCTCAGAAACCAGACATCATTTGAAAAATAAGACAATTAATGTAAAAATTTGATTAAACACAGTTCTGTTATAATTTTAAATCAACGTCAAATAATCTGGTTAAAACACAGTCATGTTAATAAAACCTAATAAATCACCATCATGACTATACACTGGAGTAAAAATATGAACTAAATTGTTCTCTTGAATTTTTAGTTGGTATAGCAGCTCAAAATGATAGTTGATATTTTATTTCAGGGGTTATATATGTTTCCAAAACAAAGCCAGTAAACTTTTGCATCTGCCAATTTCGTCCTAAGATGAAATCTACAAAAATCGATCTTCGGGATGAATTTTAGGCAGTGCAAATACTTGTTTTAGCAATCATACCACATCTTTATTTTTATATTCTAAACCAAGAATGTATTTGCGTTATACACACATTGACCTTAACAAATCGTTTTTTCCCCTCAAAATGTGAATTGGAATGTTGAGTTGTAGAAACCACTCAATCGGCATTGATAGTTGAAGAATTTGGCACACTAAATGTACTATTGATTATATATTATTCCCCCCCAAAAATTTTACATAGGACCCAAATGCCTGAAGAAGATGAAATCTAAAACAATCTTAAAGAGAAACGATACGTCCTGGTTCATACTAGAAAAAATATAACAGACGGCGCAAAGCAACATCAATCACTAGACTTTAGTCTGTTAGAATTTGACATACATCAATAATGTTGCATGTAATATTGTTTTAGGACTCAATCCTACCATATATATATAGTGGGGTAACACATGATGATGAGGTCGGTGTGTGCAGCAATAATTTTTGGCTGCAGTTCCATTTCGTGCTATCATTTATAGTCCAAAAACTCGATTTATGAACTCCTTAAACCTTGTTAGTTACCTTCCCCTCGTCCACAATGAAATCATAATGAATATGGGATGTCACGGTTGATTACAAAAAACAAACATGAATTTATGTATGAATGATACCAATGTAACCCAGCATTTATAAATTCTAATTTTTGGTGTTACTCAGTGTAACCACAGTTTTGAGGCCGAACAATAAAGGCAACAGTGGTATACCGTATTGTTATATACATATGCACACTCATTGATCTACAATCTGTCGATATCTGTATTTTGGCACTGCACAGGGTCGTGTTTTTTCCTAACTTTAGATGACGTCTTTACACTAAATTCATTGGATTTTGAATGTGTACTGATTGATAGTTTATTCTGAGATGCATGATTTTTTTTATAAGTTATCTAATATGACGTGCTTATTTCGCTTTATGAATAAACCCATGCTCTAAATCCAATATTTTTTTGCACATGCGTATATTGACTACTGCAGAATAATGAATTTTATCAAATTGGCATGCATTTGATATATGTCATTAACTTAAAACACTTCCAAACTCTTAAATGATGCCATGTTGTTACTAATTAATTTATTATACTGAAATGTGTTACATTCCAAATTGACATATTTGACCTCGATACGATAACCGTTCATGCTGGCTGTTCAAAACCTCCTCCCTCTGAAAAATGAAAATGCCAGCCGTTTGCTTCTTTACAAACGAAAAGGGATGTTCATGGAAGAGCCTTCACAATCGCTTTACCCTTATAGATCCTTATTCACATCGGACATAGAAATTACCATAAATTTTCCTAATCAGAATCGAAATGATTGATGCAAGCTGCACTTTTTTGTAGTTTTAACATGGATAGGCATTATATTCGCTATCGCTCGGGCAAAAATAATCACGAATGTAATGCCTACCCATGTTAAAACTACAATAAAGTATAGCTTGCATCAATTATTTCTTGATTAATAGATTTGAACTAGCTATCAGTCACTGCAAGTAATTTCAGATCTGTGCTAAGTGTCTTTTTGTTGGTGGAATACACAAGTACCGGCCCACTTCCTCTCTCTGTAGTATTTGTATGTGTATTCATCTGATGAGTTAACACTTTTTCAATTGATTTTTACAGTTCGTTCTTATGTTGTATTGTTACACCACTGTCCCAGGTTAAGAGGAGGGTTGGAATCCCGCTACATTATTTATGTACGTGCCTGTCTCAAGTCCAGAGCCTGTAATTCAGTGGTTGTCGTTTGTTTATGTGTCACATATTTGTTTTTCGTTCTATTTTTTTTTACATGAATTAAGGCCGTTAGTTTCCTTGTTTGAATAGTTATACATTGTCATTTAGGACCTTTTATAGCTAACTATGCGTTATGGAATTTGCTCATTGTTGAAGGCTGTATGATGACCTATAGTTGTTAATTTCCGTGTCATTTGGTCTCTTGTGGAGAGTCTCATTGGCAATTATACCAACTCTTTTTTTTATATACATATTAGATTCCACGAAAAACAGTACAATTTCTTATTTATTTTTAATCATATTGCATTTGATTAAAGTCAAAATTGTCATATGGTCACGAACGTCATGGCTCTCATTCTAAAATCAAAAACACTTCTATGATAACGAATTCCAACAGGTCACCTGCCAACTGCAAATCCAGAAGAACATGCTATGTTGCTATCCGACTTCAAAACTGCAAGTTGAGTACAGCCATCCTGAACAATTTTACATTCTGGCCCCAAGCCTCTTACTATAGCGCCTATTCTGTAACGATATATAAATTTCTATGACTTTTTATAAAGGCCTATCCTTTAAATAATTAGACGATGAGCATAGGCTGTGTTCAATTTCTAGTCGTTTTAAGAAATAAATAATGATCGGTTTAATAGGATTGGCGTCCGTATTGTTGAGCAGAAACTGAGAACCCTTCCAAAAGTCGGATCGTATTCGTAACATCAGAAGCCAAATATGTCTTTAATGCAGCGAGAAACTCCCGCACCCGTAGGTGTCCTTCAGCTGGCCCGTAAACATATCTATAATATATAGATATAGGAAGATGTGGTGTGCGTGCCAATGAGACAACTCTCCATCCAAATAACAATTTAAAAAAAAAACCAATATATTCTTGTATTGTACTATCTTAGATAAAGGAAGGCGTAAGGCGCCTCAACATATGTTCAACCCCGTCCCATTATGTCACGAAGTGTCTGTAATTCAGTGGTTGTCATTTTTGCTGTATATTAATTTTTGACTCTTGATACTCTTTTAAAAAAATAGAAGGGGTGAAAATACTCGTATGTCATTATATGCAAAAAATAGTTTCTGTTTAAAGTCTCTAAGTCTAAAGACTTACGAACAACATGACAGCGTTGTGTAAGAACAGCTGCAGTGTAAGCATTTAGGCTGGTAAAAGTTTCTGCTCCGTCCTATTGGTATTAAACAACCTTGATAAATGCATCCATCACGTGTGAGGGGATGTCCTTGGCAAAAAAACTCGGACTGTTAATGAAAAATAAATAATCGGAAACCAAATAGATTTACACGTATTTCGAAGTATGTGTTTATGTAAAATTTAGAAGATGATATATGACTTCCAAGTTCTTAAAAAAATGTTAAACAAGACATAGGTTAGTTTAAACAGTATTTATTTATGAAAAATTACAAGATAAATATAACGATTTTACATAAAGTTCACATATGGGATTCGGAAACAAGGTTGGAAAAACTTTTATAAATCCGTCTTCCTAAGCATAACATAAGTTATACACGATGGTCTTGATATATAGATGTATAGATTCTGCGTACTGATGTTGTGTATAATCTTAACAACATGTTTTATTGTTCTTTTATTTGTTTTTGTTCTATTATTAAGATTACTTTTACTGTTGAATGGTTTTATGTGATATCCGTTTGACGTGGCTCGGTACTTATACATCTCGTCAATGTGTTTGTATTGGCTTTCATTTTTTGGTGATTTGTTTTGTATATGTGACTCTTTGTATTTCTTTTGTACTTATAACGTGACTCTGTACTTTAAAAGATCCCGTCAGTATGATATTTGTCTAGAATATGTCATTATGATATATTTCTATTATGAATTACTATATACGTTGACCACACACGTCAAAATCAATCAATGGCGTAGTGGAATTAACAATTTTTGGATTCTCATAAATTCTATGTATAACTTTTGGACTAGTTTGAATCTCGGTCTATTTCTGTAATTTATTCTTACATCCTTTTGATTTTTTAACCCTGTATGCGTATATTGCCTATGAAAATTTTAAAATTGTTTGTATGCACATTGAACGACAAATTCATGTGACTTTTATAATTTTTCTGACGTCAGACACTCAAATCAATCCATTTGTTCGTAGATAGTAGATGTTTTTGTGTCCTGTTAAATTGTTTCTTTTAAAAGTTTTGGATTCTCATAAATTCTATGTATAAATTTTGGACTAGTTTGAATCTCGGTCTATTTCTGTAATTTATTCTTACATACTTTTGATTTTTTAACCCTGTATGCGTACATTGCCTATGTAAATTTTAAAATTGTTTGTATGCACATTGAACGACAAATTTATGTGACGTATATAATTTTTCTGACGTCAGACACTCAAATCAATCCATGTGTTCGTAGATAGATGTTTTTGTGTCCTGTTAAATTGTTCCCTTTTAAAAGTTTTGGATTCTCATAAATTCTATGTATTTGGACTAGTTTGAATCTCGGTCTATTTCTGTAATTTATTCTTACATTATTTTGATTTTTTAACCCTGTATGCGTTCATTGCCTATGTAAATTTTAAAATTGTTTATAATCCTGGTACTAATGATAACTATTGTATCATGTATGCACATTGAACGACAAATTTATGTGACGTATATAATTTTTCTGACGTCAGACACTCAAATCAATCCATGTGTTCGTAGATAGTAGATGTTTTTGTGTCCTGTTAAATTGTTCCTTTTAAAATTGTTATACGATGATGACTGATGAACCCATATTTTGACTATTTTATTAATTGTGACTGTTTATTTAACGCATCGTGTAAATGTAGCGGAATTTGATGAGACTGTTATTAAAGTGAGAGGGTTAGCGCTATAGAACCAGGTTTAATCCACCATTTTCTACATTTGAAAATGCCTGTACCAAGTCAGGAATATGACACTTCTTGTCCATTCGTTTTTGATGCGTTTTGTTTTTTGATTTTGCCATGTGATTATGGACTTTCCAAATTGATTTTCCTCTGAGTTCAGTATTTTTGTGATTTTCCCTTTTTTTTTATATGGCTAATAACAACAGACAGTGCAAATATATGCTTCAAATAAAAGTAAGAATGTGCGATATGAACTAGAATAATTTTAAAACTTTAACTTATTGCTACAGTCTCTGTTTCTATTTCTTTATCTTACTCATCCCTAAAATGAATTTGTGAATATACCAATATAAATTGCTTTATTTTTTTAGGGATGTTACAATTCCAACTTCATGCCTAATATATCATGTACTGTAATACGACGAGGAAAGGTATCACCGAAAGCTTTATTTATGTGCAGCCTAGGTGGCCGAGTGGTCTAGCGTGTAGGATACAGTGCAACGTGATTTGGTGTCACGATATCTGAGTAAGATCAGTTCGAATTCCGGCGAGAAGACCAAAAAATTGCGAAAGCAAATTTATATATCCAACACTGTTGGGCTGATTAAACTATCATATAGTTACGTGCAATCAATGTTATAGTTAGACAAACACTCTATTACAGAGATTGTTTCTTTTACCATATTAACAACTTCTAAAAAAAGAAAGATTCTTTCATGTTATGAAATTAAACCTTAAAAAAATAGAATTTAACTAACAACATCCAACACACACACACACACACAAAGTAGTTGGTAAGCTATGATTTGAACTTGTAATTTACCAGCAGTTAAATTTTTATTATCAATCGGTGACATATTTAACAGTTTATATAATATATATATTGTCTTACAAGGACTTTTTAATCATTGTATGAAATGTAAAATCCGCAAGGTTCAATGATTGTTTAATAAAAGATTTTCTATCTATATTTCTATTACTGGATTTAGTAATGCATTATTTGAGTATAAAAGAGATGAGGTTAGCTGTGTTACGCTTGTCTCAGTAAAAAGTCCACAGTGATTCATTGCTTGATTGGTTTTAACGCCACTTTCAGCACTATTGTGCTATTTTGTGGCGGTCACATTTTAAAGGTGGAGGGAGCCTTGAGAGATTCGATTTTTGTGAAAATATTCGACAATGCATGCGTATATAAAGAAATTACTTGCAACTGGTATCACGCTGCACCAAGAATGGCTTTCTCTGAAGGAAATAATCACAATTAGGAAGAACATGATGTTAGATTTCATTGTTGAACTAAATGTTTATCTGTGTTCTGGAATATGTTTTGGTGTATAGAAGTATCCGAATTTTGTATATTTGTTTGTACAATTCGTCATAACACATAAATGATAGCAGTGTTTTTTTTTTGTAAAAAACAAATAATCCATCTGTTTCAAAAACATTAAAACGATATTGATATCGCATCTTACCCTTTGGAAATCGGAAATTTGATGGCGTAATATTCGCGTGACATGCTATCATTAATATGAAATACACAGATACATGTATAGTTTCACTAAAGCAGTATACAGTTTTCATTAAAAAATCAACCCTATTATATTATTTTTCTATTTTAGAGCTACCCAATATGTTTGTTTTTATAAAATTCCTGATCGCATAATTGCCAATAGCAACGACTTTATTGGAACTGAGTCGATATAGAAAACACTTGATTCCGTTCAGTTCTGTGTGCCCCTTATTCTTTTCTTTTCCTTTATTAGAAACTAAAATTACAGTATTATTACTTAACGTCTTTTAAGTAAGTTTGATATCATGTACTACGAAATATATTTGAAAATTAGATTTTGAGATTCATAATTCATAGCAACATCATCACAATAAACCTGTTTTCATGGTTTTGGTCCGATATAGAAAAACGGATTATCACACCCTAACTTTTATGTTGATACAGTTAATAGAGCTCGTTAATTCAGAAACGATCAATCTAAACGTACGGATCCTTTGAAGAAACTTACCCTTGTAGGTATTAAACATTGTATTGAGATATTTGAACAATGAATTTATTTAATATACTATCCGTTTATGACCATTTATGATTCTACCTATGTGTTATTCTTGAAACTGTTTGGTGAGCGGTAGTTATTTATATTAACATTTTAATTCGAGTGTCATTGATGAGTCTTCTGTAGACAATACGCTCGCATGGCTTATATAACTATAATCCCGGTATCTATGATGTGTTTATATGCAACAGCTAGGTAGATGCCATTGCTGGTAGATGTTATAAATTAATTGCTTAAAAACCTTGATTTTGCACAAAGTCACACTTTGCGCAACCCGCTTTATGAGTTTTATTCCCACTAAAACCGTCGAAGATGTATTGATTGGATTTAAGTCTGGGAAAACGTTTTTATTCATGCTCGTTGAAATTTTGGTTTTGTATTTAATTTCAGCAGTTGAGAGTACTTATAGGTCGATGCAGTGTGTTCTTTGTTTTCTGTTCTTTGTTTTTGTTATTTTTTGTACCCATCTGATCAGCCATCACGTCTTTTCCAACATGCCTGTAGTTTGTTCTTATTTTGTGCTGTTGCATCACCTTTTTAGGTAGGGAGACAGTTAAGTCAATAAAAGAACATGTTTAATCCCGTTATATTCTTAAGTGCCTGTCTGGTGTAAACAGAAAATATACGGAAGATGTTATTATCAAATTGCTGGGCTTTTTGATCGACAATATATTTGTTGGGTTTGGAGGATATTGGGTATTTCACCAGACAGACGTTTTTCTAATGGGTTCTTATTTATCACCCCTACTGGCCGATTTGTGTTTGTTTTTCTGTCCTTAGTGTTGTTGTATTTATTTTTACTGTATTCCGTCATGTTATGTTGTCATTGCCATACAGAGCGAGGTTTGGCTAGCCACAAACCAAGGTTCTACCCCAACCTTAGTGTTCTCAAATGGTCCTGTACCAAGTCATGAATATGTCAGTTGATATCTAATAGTTCGTTAATATGAATGGTGCATTGTCATTTAATATTTGTTGCACTTCAGCGTTTCTGTAGTTTTGTTGTTTTCCTCTCAGAGTTGATGTGTTTCCCTCGGTTTAAGGTAGTGGATTTGTTTTCTTTCAATTGATTGATGAAGTTTTAATAGAGATATACTACTGTTGCCGATTTTGTAGAGTCCGTATAATTCTTTGGTCTTGTTGTCTGCTCTCTTTTATTATTTTCTCTGATTCCATCTCTGTAACTGATGTAACTTATGAAAATTTTTACAATAGTTTTGTACCACTATTATATATTTCTTTCCTGCATTATTTCGATCTACACTTAGACAAAGTGTATGTAATTGGACTTTATTCCGGATTCTTCTGAATTTCGATGCATGTAACAAGTCAGGAATATGACATTTCTTATCCCAGGAAAAGATTACCTTACTAGCCGTATTAGGCACAACTTTTTGGAATTTGGGGTCCTCACAATGCTCTTCAACTTTGTGCTTGTTTGACGTTATAACTATTTTGGTCTGAGCGTCACTGATGAGTCTTATGTAGAAGAAACGCTCCACGGATGAAAAATGAACATAAATAACACACTAGCCAATGTAACTTAGCATTTGCTTGATTTTGATTTTAAATTAATATTAATCATATATAATATAACACTTCATGCATGTCAAAATTGTCATATATGATCACGAACATGGCTTCAATTCTAGACTCCACAACATGACTTCTATAATAACGAATCAGTGCACAACAGGTTTACTTGCCGACTGCAGCTGCAGAAGAACATGCTAAGTAGCTATGCGACTTCAAAACTGCTAGCTGAGTACAACCAACTTGAATAATTTTACATTCTGGCCCCAAGCTTACTATATTAGCGCCTATTCTGTAACGATGTATACATTTCTATTACTTTTTTTTATACAGAGGGGCCCTTTATAGCTTGTTGTTCGGTGTGAGCCAAGGCTCCGTGTTGAAGGCCGTACTTTAACCTATAATGGTTTACTTTTTAAATTGTTATTTGGATGGAGAGTTGTCTCATTGGCACTCACACCACTCCTATATCTATCCTTTAATAAGACGACGAACATTAGCTGTCTGCAAATTCTAGTTGGTTTTTTTTTATATCGGGTTGATAAAATTGGCGTCCGTATTGTTGAACAGGATATGAACACCTTTCCAGAACTAGATTCGTATTGCTTAGTCTTAGTTTTTTTTTATGTATACAATAGTGCTTTCTAGAATGTGTTTGTTTTTTCCAAGTTTTTCGTTTTTTTTTGTTATGATTTTGTTGGTTTCTTTATACAGAAATTGTTTTCTTTGGTTTATCCGCCATGTATTCTTTTTATACATTGCAAATAAGTTAGTGCTTTAGGGAATCTTGAGACAAATAATTCCCAAAACTTTCTATCCAACACACCTAAAACACTAATAAACATTTACTTCGTATAAATGTTATATAAAGCATACGAATAAGATAAAAAGAAGGAAATTGAAAAGACTTCTGCAGATGTAACATAGACTAGCAAAATTATAAATAACTGGAAAGCAAACTTTCAAAATGTATTAAAATGACTATATCCTACGAGATATACCTATAATATACTTATATGTTTTCATTGCACAAGATCATGTTTTCTCTGACAGTTCTCTGACAAGTTAGAGACGCCTGTAACACAGTGGTTGTTGTTTGATGCAGTTAGTCATATTTATATTTCGTTTATTGATTAATGTTTTGTTTAGTTAGTTCTTGTATTGTGCAGTCTTTGGTAAGGGAAATGGTTAGGCGCCAGAAAACATGTTCAACGCCGCCACATTATGTCACAAGATGCCTGCCACAAGTCAGGAGCCTGTAATTCAGTGGTTGTCATTTGTAGCTGTATATTATATTTTTTCCCGTATATTCACTTTATTGTCTTATGCATTAAGCACACCCTTTAAAGTTGTATTTCGTTTGAATTGTTTTAAATTTGTCATGTCGGTGCTTTTTTTTAGCTTGCTATACAGAAAGGGATGTACTCATTACTATTGGTTGGTTGCTTAAAGCCACCCTTATGTGTCATACGGTTGCTATTTTGAATGTTTATAGATTGGTTTGAATTAGGAGATACTATGTATATGGATTCAGCTTTCAAGTATCAACCATCAGTTATAAACAGTGATGATTGATGTTATTGCTTTTTATCTTTTCAATTCAAATCTTTATTGCCATAAAACTACATACTTATAGTATGTGACACAACATAACAAAATGAAAATAAAAAATTACAACAAGATCATTAATATACACAATAAAAGTAAATATTTTAAGAGTCCCTTGTCCTCAGTTCAATAGACTGTTTTAAAAAGGATCCTAGCTTATTTACCTGAATGTGTGAAATTGGGTCGAGTGTATAAAGTGGATATTCTCATTTATCAAAAAATCAAAATAAACTGTTCTATTATTATGGTTTCTATTACATTATAAAAAGAAATGAATTTCATCTTCAATTTGTTTACAGTTTTTGCATAATCTTTCTTCTCTTGATATGTTAAGGTATCTTCCCTTTTCTATTAATATATTATGGTCACTTAATCTAAATTTTGTTATCAATTTTCTGAATTCAAGTTTTGAGCAAGTTAAATATTTTTCTTCTGTATTATTTATTTTTACATGTTTATAAAAATAGTGAGTTTGCTGTTATCTTTTATATCTGATAGTTTATCATTTACTAGTTTTTCATAAAAATGCTTCAATTTTAATTTTATTTGTTCTCTTCTATTTTTAGTTATTTTTTTGAGGAATATGTTTTCAAAGTGTCCAAATCCATACCAGTTTCTTCTACTATATGTTTTACATATGAGAACCAAGAATAAATTCCTGCCGAGTCTAAGTTGTGAGACAAAATAAAGGATTCTTTTAAAAGAGGATTAATTTCCTAAGAATGTAATCTAATAAGATACAATATAGATTGAAATTTAATATTAAGTTCCAGAGGAAGTCTCCCCAGATCAGCTCTTGCACCTAAATTTGATGAAGTTTTCCTTACACCAAGTGTAAATTTACAAAACTGAAGATGTAACTTCTCTATAGGTGTTTAATCAATGAAATAAAAGGGTCCAATTGTTTTTCAGTGTTATTTACTCTTTTTTTGGCCCTAAAATATGTTATATAGGAGTCTAAAAATGTAACTTCTGAATTATATAAAGCTATACTAGGTTTAACTAATGAATCAAAGAGATTATTTGCAACTTTAACTGGACTTTCAATGGACTAGTAAATGACTTCATCGCAAAGACATTTTTTTTTATAAGAAACACAACTTTTTTATCCATGCAATGGAACATCTACAATTTTTGACTCCTGTTACCTTTTAAAAGGTCATGACATGCAAGCAATAGTTTATGTTTAAAGTCTCTAAGTCTTACGAACAACATGACAGCACTGTTTAAGAACAGCTGCAGTGTACGCATTTAGGCTGGTAAAAGGTTCTGCTCTGTCCTATTGGCATACAATAACCTTGATAAATGCATCCAGGAAGTATGAAGAGATATCCTTGAGGAAAAAAAACTCAGACTGTTAAATCAAAATAAATAATCAGAAAGAAAATGAATTAACATGTATTATAAAGTGAATATATATATAGAGTTGTCACTGGCTCAGACGTACTTATAAATATAATTATTTTCTGTGACTGTATCTTATATTAATTTGTAGGATCCTTAACTATAGATAATTTAGCTGATCTGTAAAAATAACATCTCCATGCCTTATATATCATATACTGTAGTACGACGCTAGATTAAAACTGACGTGGAAAGGTAACACCCGGCCACCAAAAGCATCATTTTTATGAAGCCCAGGTGGTCGTGTGGTCTAGCGGGACGGCTGCAGTGTAGGCGATTTGGTGTCACGATATCTCAGTAGCAGGGGTTCGAATACCGGCGAGGGAAGAACAAAAAAAATTGCGATAGCAAATTTACAGATCTAACATTGTTGGGTTGATGTTTAGACGCGTTTATGTAAAATTAAGAAGATGTTATATGATTTCAAATGAGACAGTGCACTATCGGAGATTAAATGCCATAGAAGTTAGAAACATTAGGTAACCTTACGGCCTTCAACTATGAGCACAATTCATACCACAAAGTTTGCTATAAAAGTTCCGAAATATTCCACAATAACTGATTGCTTGGTTGGAATCTTAACTATTGTTTTTCCGTGACGGTCAAATTATATTAAATGCCCAGAGATTTGACTTTCACAAGAATATTCGACAATGCATGCGTATATAAAGAATTTTAAATAACTTGCAATTGGCATCAAACTGCACCCAGAATGGCTATTTCTGAATAAAACAATCACAACTAGAAAGAAGATGATGGCAGATTTCATTATTTAACTAAATGTGTATCTGTGTTCTGGAAATTAAATTGAAGTATCCGAATTTTGTATATTTGTTTGTAAAATTCGTCATACAATCATATTAAGGATAAATCATGTAAGTAGTGTTTATTTTTTTGTAAAAACAAACAAGAACAGCACCCTTTTCACATCGAGAGACCGTATTCTAATCAAAACTATGCCTTCAAACGATATAATTCATAATTTCATGTATATAAGATCTAGCTTAGGCCCATATCCTTGCTATATGTTTGACTGTTTTAAAAAGAAACCATGCTTGTTTACCCGAATGAATAAATAAAAACTACCGTAATTTGAAGTAATCGTCATTATTGAACTTGACCTCCATTTTGTCACCAGTAACAACATATTAAAATTTGGGAAGCTTTGGTAGAACAGTTCATGCGTAAATGCACGGACACGACTGGAAACGCCATTTTTCAATCTTTCAAGAACCATAACTCCTGAACGGTAAACGTCAAAATCGCCATTATTGAACTTGACCTTCATTTAGTTGTCAGTAACAACATATTAAAATTTAAAAAGCTTTGGTTGAACGGTTCATGAGTTAATGCACCGACAACATTTGATTGACGCCCGCCCGCCCGACCGACCGACCGCCCGCCCTGCCGCCCGCCGAGCATCCCCAAATCAATAACCGACATTTTTGTCACAAAAATCCGGTTAAAAACTGCAAAAATTCTTTAAAATCATCAATTTAGGGGCATTATACCTGAAAAACCAGTTACCCAATTCGGCTGAAAATTTCAGGACATGTAGACCTTGATCTAATAAATACTTTAACATCTTGTCTTAATTGCTCTAAATGCTGGAGTTTTTGAGATATAAGCCAAAAACTGCATTTTACCCTGTGTTTTATTTTAGCCATGATGGCCATGTTTTTTGACGAAATAGAAAATAAAACACAAATTTATTTTATACACCCTACTGATCATTCAGTTGAAGTTTGGTTGAATTTGGCCCAGTAGTTTTAGAGGAGAAGACTTTTTAAAGTTAGCAAAAATGATGAACAAATTGTGAAAAATTGTCATTAAAGGACAATAACCCCTTAAGGGGTCAATTGACAATTTTTGTCATTTGAATTATTTGTAGATCTTACGTTGCTGATCATTTTTGCTGTTTACAGTTTATCTTTATTTATAATAATATTCAAGATAATGACCAAAAACTGCAAAATTTCCTTAAAATTACCAATTAAGTGGCAGCAACCCAACAATGGGTTGTTTGATTCATCTGAAAACTTCAGGGCTGATAGATCTTGACCTAATGAACATTTTTACCCCCGTCAGATTTGCTCTAAATGCTTTCGTTTTTGAGATATAAGCAAAAAACTGCATTTGACCCCTATGTTCTATTTTAAGTAACGGCGGCCATGTTTTTGACGGTACAAAAATCGAAGCACAAACTTTATGCAGGATAATCTAAGGAACAATCATGCTAAGTTTCATCCAAATCCATTTAGTAGTTTCAGAGGATAAGATGTTTGAAAATTTGTTAACGACGACAGACGACGACGACGACGGACGCCAAGTGATGAGAAAAGCTCACATTTCCTTTTAGGGCCTAATACTATGATTCACATGATCAGTGAAGTTAGTAGTTTATGTTGACCATGATTCCACTAGTATATATCTCATCATCCACTTCTTGCATCAGTTCAGTTCTTTCTGTGGATGATGATTCCACTCGAAAATGTTAGGAGTCTCGTCATGCACAAAATAAATTTGACAAAAAATATACTGAATACAGTTGACAACTCATTTAAAATACATGTATTTTTTATAAATACAAGTATGGACACAGACGCAAATTGTCAGTGGGGTTAAAGGGCGTTACAAATGTATTGAAAGCTAGACTGGAAATGTGTATTAACAAATTGAGTTGATGTGTACATGTCTTCATTCAAATGCATTGACTGATAAAAGGGGGGCTTCAACTTCCACCCCTCTCTGTTGATTAGTTGTTTGAGTGTTTGAATATGGAGTTTGTTAATAAATAGCTGCACTGTAAGCGCATGATATGTCTTGATTCCTTTTAAGCTTGCTTAAAGGTTGAACTATTTTGTTTTGTACAACTATTAGTCTATTTGTTTTCTCATTTCATTTGTTTTATATTTGTCATTTTAAGGTCTTTTATAGCTGACTGTGCTGTATGAGCTTTTGTCATTGTTGAAGGCTATTTGGGGACCTGTAGTTGTTAATCTTGTTTTAAATTTTGGAATGTAGCTGAAGTTAACAGACATAGACAATTCACCCAAGTTTTATAAAATGATGTGGAAGTGTTTTTGTGAATAATTGAGATGGGAAATGAGGAAAGTGTCAAAGTGACAACAACCCAACCATAGAGTAGACAACAGCTGAAGGCCTCCAATGCGTTTTCAATGTAGCCAGAAACTCCTGCACTTATAGGTGTCGAAAAACTATAAAATCCCTTCCTTTTTTTAGCATATATAAAAATTCATAACACAGAAATGTAAAATCTGAAATTTATTACAATCAAAAGGGACCTAAGGTCAATAGTGTAAACAATTCACCAAACTTTAATTAAAGGTGATAGATGCATTTTTGTGTTATTGTTCAAAATTGGAAAATTGTCTCTTTTTTAAGGATAAAATCTCTCTTCATAACATGGAAATGAAAATTCTAAAATTTATGAAATCGATGTGGAGCTTATGTCAATAGATATAAACATTTCAACAAATGTTCTTGATAGTAGGGGGAAGTGTTTTCTAGTTGTTGTCTTAAGTGTGGATGATGGACTGATAGACAACAGTATACTATATTATGTTGTGTGTGAGACATTGGTATAATAAAATGGTTTCGAATGAATAATGATTAGAAACTGTTTAATGCAGTTCTTGAGGGAACGACAGTGAAGAAATTCCCGAGATCAATGCGTTTGAATCCGAAGAATTCAATTTTTGTTGAAATGAAACAAAGTTCAATTTTTGACCCTTTGGATCTTAATGTAGACCAATTTGAAAAAGGGACAATCCTGTGCAATTGAATATTTCTTGCTATTGTGCAATACTGTGCAATTAAAAATTTCTTGCTATTGCACAATACTGTGCAATTGGAGATTTCTTGCTGTTGTGCAATACTGTGCAATTGAACATTTCTTGCTATTGAACAATACTGTGCAATTGAACATTTCTTGCTATTGCAGAATACTGCACAATTGAAAATTTCTTGCTATTGCACAATACTTAGTATAATAATTTTTGACCCTGATTTGGACCAACTTGAAAACTGGGCCCATTATCAAAATCTAAGTACATGTTAAGACTCACCATATCAAAGAACCCCAAGAATTCAATTTTTAATAAAATCAAGCTTATTTTAATTTTGGACCCTTTGGACTTTATTGAGACCAATTAGAAAACAGGACCTAAAATTAAGAATTTGGACATGGTTAGATTTGGCATATCAAAGAAGCACAATACCGTAATTATTTTTTTTTATGAAATCAAACAAAGTTTAATTTTGGCCCCTTATTCCTTGGGACCAAAACTCCAAAATTAATCCAAACCTACCTTTTGTGGTCATAAACCTTTATAGATTTCTATTAACTTATACTAAAGTTATTGTTCAAAAACCAAGAAAAATGCTTATTTGGGGCCTGTTTTTGGCCCCTAAATCCTACACTGTTGGAACTAAAATTACCAAAATCTATCCCATCCCTCCTTATGTGGCCATAGACCTTATGTTAAAATATCATAGATTTCTGTTTACCAATACTTAAGTTATAGAGCAAAAACCAAAAACAATGCTAATTTGGCCCCTTATTCCTAAACTGTTGAGACCAAAATACCCCAAATCAATCCCACCCTTCCTTTCATCGTCATAAATCTTTTGTCTAAATTTCATATATTTCCATTTTACTTTTACTGAAGTTAGAGTGCGAAAACCGAATATCTTTGGAAGAAGACGATGATGCCAACGTGATACCAATGGACAACCAAAAAGTTTTCAACTTTTGCGGTTGTATAAAAATGATGTCAAATCAAATTTTTAATGGAGTTTGCAACAGTAATTATTCAACTACTCATTTTAATACATCATAAAGTATTAAAGTGTAAATGTCATACAGTCATGGTGATGATGCCTCCGCTAGCATATAATGTATAAAGGTACATAAATCAAGAACTGTAAAAGTGAAGCTGCTAAAAATTGAACTTAAACCAAGTTTAGAGGTACCGGTAATAAGCATTGTATACACATTTCACTAAATTTAGTTGAGACAAACTTGAGAAATTTTTCCATTTGTGAAAGGGGATAACCCTAGAATGATAATCAAAGTGCTTGTAATCACTGAATGGCTATTAAAGACTGCTTAAATTTATCAGTTGGTAGTAAAGTGAATTTTGCATTGTATAATGTATATATAGCATTATTTTAAGTCGATTCAACTACTATTCTGAACAGAGAAAGATAACTCCAATTTTCAAAGAAGATTTCATAAAGCAATGGTTTTAGGTAATATTAATTCAACAAGCCAAGGCTCCGTGTTGAAGGCCGTACTTTAACCTATAATGGTTTAATTTTTAAATTGTTATTTGGATGGAGAGTTGTCTCATTGGCACTCACACCACATCTTCCTATATCTATTCTGGACAAAGAAAGATAACTCCAATTTATTGTCTTGAATCTACAAAAATGTTTGTTTTTGGCCCTCAATTCCTCGACTGTTTGCCCCATAACCCACAAAATAGACCCCAAACTTCTACTTATGGTATTAAATATTATGGTACAGTTTCAGAACAATTGAAATACTTATACACAACTTTTTGTACTGACACAAGATTAATGCTTGTTTTAGGCACCTTTAGAACCCTTATTCATAAACCTTAAGGACTATATATATATAACCGCCCCAAAACAATCCCAAGCTTCCTTTTATGATTATAAATATTATGTTATAATTTAATGGCTTCCTTTTTACTTATACTGAAGTTATTATCTGGAAACCATCCGTCTTGGGAAGACGACGACAGGATACCTACATGTATTTCAACTGCAAAAATTTCTGTGGTTGTATAAAAATTTCAAATATGTACAATGAAATATAGTTTCAAAATTGATAAGCCTAGATAGGCCTTATAATTTTTTTCCCACATAGTTGAAGGACCATTTACACTCAGGACCGAGTCATAAGTAGGCAGTACAGTCTAAAGATGTATTAAAACAACCTAGCATCATATTGCTAGTAGTGGGAGTAGTTTATAAATACAAGAACACACCCGTGATATCGCGGGTCCGTGAATGAATTAAATTATATAACCATGAATTGTCATCTTATTATAAGTCATGCTGATTATAAGATACACAGTTTTCTCTGCTTTCAAAACTCTTTCTGTTTGAACCCGTCGACCTGGAGCCTATCACTAATGGGTAATATTAATTATTTGGAAAACAAAATGTTCTGGAATAGAGTGCTTTTTATTCAACAGCATTGTCCTATATTCGTTATAAATAAAGTTGAATTCTTTTATTCGCTGTTTTACGTCATGCCCGCTAAAAAAATGAAAACTGTACCTATATGCCTTATTTTAGGTCCAGATTTTTAGAATTCGTATTGTTATCTTAGAAAATCTTACTACAATAGGGAACCATTTGACAATGCTTGAATTTAGTAGTGTCAACCCTGTGATTATGACCCGTGTATATACATATAGCAAAATACTAAATACACCGTTTGGTGGTGCGCCAGTCAGATGCGGAACGTACAGATAAGGTAATGTTAGGTAACATATGAATATACTATTGGTATCGGTACCGGATTCGACCCGGAACTTTTTAATTATTGGCAATATTAATTATGTGGAGAACAAAAGGGTCTGAAGTGGTATAATTTTTAATCTACACAATTGTCCTATATTAGCTATATATAAAGCAGGCCCGTAGCCAGGAATTTCCAAAGGGGGGTTCGTTTGACTCACAAACTCGACTTTAACAGTCACAATTCGAACAGAACATTGACCTTCACAGTGCTTATTTGCTTTCAAGGGGGAGGGGGGTCGTCCGAACCCCCCTGGCCACGGGTATGTATAAAGTTGAATTCTTTGATTTGTCTTTTTTACCCGATGACGGCTGACAAATTGGACCTCGTTATTTTAGTATTATAGATAAAAAGTGTCGCAAATATATATACATATCACAGTGTCACGTTTGCTTCAGCCTTGTTTATTCAAACCTCTTTTAACACACGTTGAAGCTAACCTTCATTTTTAATGAACATATATGCATATAAATGAGACTTCTGGCAATATATATAGTTGCTTATATGTTCATTAACTGTACCTATATGCCTTATTTTAGGTCCAGATTTTTAGAATTCGTATTGTTATCTTAGAAAGTCACGTAATTAAGGTAGATGGGGTGTCTAAATTATAATCCATATAATTTCTTAATAATTTGCCAAAATGAAGTTTAAATCCTGCTTGTTTAAGAACATTAATAAAAAAAATGGATCACCGGACTTATTTTCACACTACAAATTGTCAAATTTTGTATAGATTATGCATGGAAAACCCAATTTTCGGTCATTAAACGAAATCTACACCATAGAATTTGAGATAAAATATGAGAAGATAGCTCAAATATTATTCTTTTAGATAAGAAGAAGAAACAATGGGGTCACCGGACTCGTTTTCCTGCTTCATAATAAAATGGGTAAATTCCTAACACATTCTATTGTAAAAGTAACACTATCTACCCTTGCCCTTGCTTGTCTCCCCTTTTTTGGCAAAGTTGGAAAAAAATTGAATCAAACAAAAGTATTTGTTTTTTTGTGAAATACAACCATGAATATGATAAAACATGGCTTTATCTATATCATAATGAAAATTCTTACACATGAATTACCTACTAATTTCATTTGCACATTTTGTCAAAAATCTAGACCTTGTTTTCTTTTATTTCAAAATCCGAAATGGAGGAAGACACTCTATCTACCTTAAAAAGCTTTTAAATTATGATAAACTAGGTTTGTTTTTCATTTCCATCTACGATTTGATACTAAGGCTTTTTTTTAATATATTATAAATGGTTTGTTAATGCTGGATTTTGAAATGCATAAAATAGAACTATTCAATATGTCTTCAGAACAGAACGAGTGTGACATTTTGCAGCGTGTCGTCTCTAAAATGATTTTACAATTAACATTGTCATTAAAGTGGGAGGTTGGGCATGCAACAAAACCAAGTTCAATCCACCATTTTTTTTCTTAAAATGACCTGTACTAAGGCAGAAAAATGGCCACCGCTATGTTATAGTTCGTTCTACATTTAAATGTTGTGTTTCTGTTGTGTCGTAGTTCTCTTATATTTGAAATGTTTCCCTTAGTTTAAGTTTGTAACCCAGATTTTTTTTTCTCTTCCGATTAATGAATTTCGAACAGCGGTATACTGCTTATTCGACCCAGATCATTGTCCAGCTCAGACTAAATGGATAAATCACTAGTCACCATCTACTTCGCTGAGAAAAACTTATCATGCAATATCCTTATATAAATTAATAATTCAAATGTTGATGCATTTGTTCTTCGTGTGATCTCTGTAACGTGTTTGTTGATTAAATCCTTTTCCACATCTTTCACACGTGTATGGCTTGTCTCCAACGTGTACTCTCCGGTGAATAGTCACCTCATACTTAGTTAAAAACTTTTTATCACATACATCACAGCTATGGGGTTTAATGCCCGTATGTGTTCCTATGTGACGCTTCAAACCACCAGAATCTGCATATCTCTTACCACACGTATCACACCTGTACGGCCTTTCACCTGTGTGTGTTATCATGTGTCTCTTTAACTGATTGCTGTCTCCGAAAGCTCTATTGCACGTATCACAAGGATAGCGTTTCTCACCATTATGGGTATTTTTAACGTGCCTTTGTAAATTGCTTATATGTGAGAATTTTCTGTCACATATTTCACATTCGTATGGTGTTTCGCCGGAATGTGTTCTTTTGTGTATTGTTAATGCCCCATTTTCAGCAAAACTTTTACCACATTCAGTACATTTAAATGGTTTTTCGCCTGTGTGTGTTCTCATGTGGCTTACTAATTTGGGTTTTGACCGGAAACTTTTACCGCAAGTCTCACATTCAAAAGCCTTATAATCAGAATGTATGTTCATGTGAGAAGTCAGGTGGCCTTTTTCAGTAAAATCTTTACCACATGTGTCACAAGTATAAGGTTTCTCACCCGTATGTATCATCATATGAGAAGACAATACTCCCGGAGAGTTAAAGGTTTTATCGCACATATCGCACTTATAATATCTATTACCTGTATGTGTTTTCAAGTGTGTGTTCAGGTTACTGCTTTGTCTAAACGTCTTACCACACACGATGCATTTGTAAGGTTTCTCGTCAGTATGGGTCCTCATGTGAATCTTAAGACAAGCATTCTGCCTGAATTTTTTTCCGCATACATCGCATGCATATGGTTTAGCATAACCCGCGTGTGTTTTCATATGTCTCTTCAATTCGATTGAAAGCTTAAAACATCTACCGCATACTTCACAACGATATTTTTTCTCATCATTATGATGATTTTCCAAACTAGTAAGGCTTTTCCTGCTTGTGTTCAACGCGAAACGTTTTCCACCTACATCACCCGTATGTATTGTTAAATGGTACTTTAAATAACTTTTTTGACTAAATCTTTTACTACATATCTCACAACCATATGGGCGGTAATTAGTATGTGTGCGCATGTGCATTGATAGACAGTTATGGTATTTGAAGTCTTTACCACATGTCTTGCAGCTGTATGGTCTCTTGTCACTATGTATTCTCATATGCGAAGTCAAATCACCTTTGACTTTAAAACGCCTTGCACATACATTACAACTATGTTCTTTTATACCTTTATGTCTTTTCAAATGACTAGACAAATTACCTGAAATACTAAATGTTCTTCCACAAATATCGCAGTTGTAAGGTTTTTCGCCACTGTGTATTCGCATGTGCTTTTTCAAGTCGCCTTTTTCCAAGAAACTCTTATTACATACATCACATATGTTAGGCTTTAACCCACGATGTCTATTCATGTGTGTCTTTAAATTTTCTTTACTTCTGAATTGTTTTTTACACGTAACACAAGAGAATATTTTGGAGCTGAACTCAACAGTTTTAGTTTGAACTCGTGTCCTCTTTTCAAAAATGTCATCGGTAAATACACAATGATTTGTTCCTTCCGCGGTTGCTGTCAGAGTTATTTCCCTTTCGGATATACTATTCGTTATTTTAACATTTGATGTATTCATTTTTCGTGAAATCTATTTTGCTTTTCGATCTAATCGAATTGTTCAACTGTACAGTCCAAAAAAAGTCCTGAAAGAAAAATCAAATAAAATATGTATTAATATCGAATTATGTAAGTTAAAAAAATGTAAGGATACATCGTTTAATCGTTATTCAAAGAAAAAAATATAATGAAAAATAACAAACATTTATCTTGTTTTTAAATTATTATAATGAGTCTTCTTCTTTTAATATAAAAAAGGTAGTTTGCGAGTTATATTCAAGTTAACCTTCTTTTTAACTGTAATACAGGGCCCAGTTTCACGAAGCTGTCTTAGGACTATGACATGTCTTAGGATGGTCTTACGACATATCTTAGTCCTAAGTGGGTTTCACAAAGTGGTCCTAAATTAGAACATCTCTTAAAGTTGGTCATAAAGTTAGGACAACGCGAGAGGTGTCTTATGATGGTCTGAGGATAGCTATACGTTTATTTATACAAATTACACTTATTTCTTATATTAATTTTGAAAAAAAATTCTTATTATCATCTAATTATCTTTTCTTCTGTTCCTGCTTTTAACGTAATTTTTCTAGATTGACGGATTATCATGATTTGTCAACAATGTAAATTCGATGTATAATTGATATCAAGATTGCACGATTTTATCCCTTAACCTTTTATAACCAATAAAGTCGAAATTGAATTCAACTCACTTGTACCAAAAAAATTATCATTTTATATTCTTATTTTCTTAATTTTCATTAAAAATTTCATATTTATATTGATGTATTGTTTGAAGATAATTTATAAATAAATGACTTTTTCCATTTTTTATATTTATTTTGCAAATTATGTCATATATATTGATCAATACGTTTAGAATAATTTATGGTAAGACATACTACATTTACATGATTTTTTTCCGTAAATCATATTTATATTTGAAAATTTAAAGAACTTGAGACAGGTTTAGGATGTCTTAGCTAAGATCATCCTAAGACAGCTTCGAGACGAGGTCTGAGATATGTCCTATGATAGTCATAAGAGGATCATAAGACATGTCCTAAGATATGTCTTATGACATGTCTTAGGATAGCTTCGTGAAACCGGCCCCAGGGGCCGTGTCAACGAAGCTGTCCTAGGACTAAGACATGTCTTAGGATGGTCTTAGGACACGTCTTAGTCCTAAGTCGGGTTAACGAAAGTCTCCTAAAATAAGATACGTCCTAAATTTGGTCCTAAAGTTAGGATATACAATTAGGTGTCTTAGGATAGTCCTAAAGGTTGCATCGTCCTAAAACGTTATAAAACAACAAATATGTCATTAATTCAATACTAAAACTATACTAATACAATATTAAACTATCATTAGATAAAATTAATAAAAAAAATATATTGTTTAATGTTTGTTAAAGATTTAATTGTATTATAATAAATTGTTTCGTGCTGCCTTTTTTTTTTTTTAAGTCTAAACAATACTATCAGCATAAGCAACACTGATATTTTAAATAATTCAAATATGGAAAAAAAGTTTCCTTCTTATTTTTACCTAATTCTGATTCTATACATGAAATCGAGTGAACCTACGGACAAAACTAGTGTAATATGTACTAAAATTGCAGCACGAATATCACAGGGTTTTGTGACCATTTACTTTTGTTTTCGTATTTAATTCATTTATATCTTTTATCATATTTAATAAAGTATTAATTAGTATTCTGTAAAAACTTTAACTTAAATTTTGCGTTAATTGTTTTCTATATAAGAGTCATTCTCCCTCTCTTTACATATATGTTCTAAAATACAATTCAATCTATGTCATACAAATCTCTACATATACTTTCAATTAAATAAATGTGTTAGGATGGTCCTAGGACCATCGTAGTTAGGACTGTCCTAAGACAGCTTTGTTTTACATCATAAGACATGTCTCAGACACGTCATAAGACCATCCTAAATAATGTCCTAAGACCTATGTTAGGACATATCCTAGGATACTTTCATTGACACGGCCCCAGAACAACATTTTGCGTGAGATAAACAACAGTTAACAGATAACAAGTATCAGTAAAAAACAAAAGATCAATTTCTAGAGTCGATTTCACAAAAAAAGTAACAACTAAGATTTGTCTTAACTCATGCATAAATCAGGGGCCTGTTTATCGAAGCTCTCTTAGGATTAGGACGTGTCCTAAGACTAACTTAGGACACATCTTAGTCCTAAGTGGGTTTATCAAACATGTCACAATTTAAAAAAATCCTATGAATTGTCCTTACTTAAGAATACCAAATTAGGTGTCTTAAGATGGTCTTAGGATGGTCCTAATTTTAGGATATATTTGAATTTCGTATTTTGATCATTTTCACACTTTTAAATTAAGCAGTAGTCATATAGTTGAAATTCTTCGTATTTATATGATAAATGCACGATATTTGCCTTCGAAAGAATGAATCCGTGACACTACGAATTCAACTCACTCAAAAACACGGAATGATTTTTACCGATTATATATATCTAGATTACATTTTATTTTTTTTATTTTTTTATATAATACGTAGTTATAATGTGTGTCTTAATGTTTTGTTTTTAACAGTTTAGATGTATAATTATTATGCAAAAAATATTTATTAACTTTAATTTAAAACTAATAATAAGTTTCTAGTTAACCATATTAAAAAAAAAATGATTAAATATGATATCGTATTTTATTTTTTCATTTTTCATTTCTTTTTTCTTTTCCGCCAATACTTAGGACATAGATTAGGACGTCCTAGCTAAGATATTCCTTAGATAGCTTCGATGTGCATGCTGAGACGTGTCCTAAGTCGGTCATAACTTTATCCTAAATCCTGTCCTAAGAAATTCTTAGGACGAAACTTAGGATATTTTTGATAAACAGGCCCCAGTATACTTATGATCAATCTTACACAGCCAATTTTGCGTAGGTACTATTTTTTGTACTTGAAATTTGAAAATTTACCTTTGATATTAAGTACTATTTCTTTACTTTAAAATTATTGTACTATTTACGTACCTGTATTTTACAGTACTTCATTTGTACTAAAAATTTTGGTACAGAAATGATACCAAAAGCGATCACAATATTCCATGTTTGAAAATCATAATTTTAAGAGATTTGAAATAGACATATACTTTCAAAATGCTAAAAAATATAACGTTGTAACCAAACATATGTGGTACTTAAATTTTCCAAGTACAAATCAAGTATTTTAAAATACAGGTACCTTAATATTACAATAATTATAGAGTCACAAAATAGTGAGTACTGAATATTAGAAGTAGATTTCCAGTACTACAGATTTTTGATACAGACATAGTTTCTATGCAAAAATAGCTGTGAAGTCGTAAATTTTTGGTGAAATCGACCTCAAATTTATTAGTTGATTGCTTAATAGTCTCCTACAGAGGGTGTCATTGTAACTATGGTACACATACATGGTACATTATATATGCATCCATGCAATACTCATGTATAGAGCACCTGCACTTAATTTATCTACGTTGAAAGGAGGTGAAAAGCCTCATAAAATATAATTGACATTTTCTCGCTCCACAGTTGAAATAAGGTTTTCTTTTGCAATGATGGATTTTTTTGTCAAATTACTGCTGACCTGTTTCATATTTTGAAAAATGCATACAATTATATTTAAAGAGCACTTTTTTATAAATCAAGTAGATAAACATGATAAATATTATATCTATCGATCTTTATAATGCAAGTTATTTTATATTTGTTTATTCCTACATACATGACATAGCATTTCATTTAGATATTGGGTGATACTTGCACATTTATCAGTCATACCTCAGCATTGTGATTGGTCATTATTAATATTCATGTGAGTCTAAGTATATTTCAAATACCAAAGAGACTGGAGTTTAATTGTGAATGATGGTCGTTCGAAATGCTAAAGTATCTGAAGCTTATGTATTTTTGGCAAACATCTGTTCGTGATTAAAATACCAACATAGCAAGGTTACATAGCTTCTTGATTAAGTTCTTTTGTTATCTTCTTGTACCAAAGAAAAATGTGTAAAGGCATTCGTACATACACTATTTATCGAGATTAATATATAGTTTCATTATACAATTTTCCTATTTTTAAAATAGAAGATTGCCAACTCAGAATAAAGGGGGAGGATGGCCAACCACATTTATACATTATAATATGCATTAATCGTCAAAAATACGAGATTCCAACCTCCAGACCCTCCCCTTGATCCGCCATTGAAGGAAACAGGGACAGGAATATTCTTCATATTTATTCTTAAACACGTTAAATTATAAACTTATGAGTCGCACTTTATACATATAAGATATATATATATATATAGTCGTTTATATTTTATTTTGATCATTTTTAATAATGTCCTTAATCATGTTAATTTGTGGAATGTGTAAAGGCCACATTGAACATGTTGAGAGAACAAATACTAACTTACGATTTTGTTAAGAAGGCATACCATGATTACTCCTGACATGAGACATATCAAAATTATAAAAATAAACCAAAAATATTTGTTAATAATACACAAATGTCGAGCAGATGTAAGTAACTACATTGTCCTGAATTCCTATTTAAATTTGGAACATGTGCATGCACCATTCAAACAAGGAAATTTACAAACAGCATAAAAATACATATTCATATTGTTAATAGTTATGATTTTACTTTCTTTTTTTCGTTTTTCAAAATCAGGTTATACGTAATAAAAATATGCAAAGCAGCTTTACCTGTCTGTTATTGAAGACTTAATATGACTAAGTTGACCTCTGGGTGCCGTCTTCGGAATGCTGCGAGGTACTATGAAAATCCTTGGTTGCTATCCTCAGAGTCAATCTGTTTATTCAAAATTCACTTCTTAAGAGCATTACAATGTGTATTCTATTTCTTAAGCTAATACAATTTCATAACATAAATAATAAACAGATAATCTTTTCTTTGTCCTATGTCTATTCATATGTATACATCTGTAGTCTATTTTTAAAATAGAATGATCTGTCATGACCTTTGCTAAAGATCCTAAATTGATGCTGAAACCGGCATTGAGGAATATAGTGTACAAAGGGCAATAACTCTAATTAAACATGTCAAGTGTATGATTATTTAGGTTCTTAATTTTAACATGTACCAAGACGAGTTCCATACTCAATTTGTAAACTAATAAAGGCATTGGATACTTTGATTTAATCTTACTGGGATTGAATATGCTTCTTTTCGGCATTGGTGTCTGAGTAATAAATTAATAATCTTTATTGCAAAATTACACTCATAAGGGTCAAACAATACAATCGAAGCAATAATTTTATACAATACAAGTGTGGACACAAATGAGTGTGGATAGTATGTTTGGATGTTTGACAGTATCTTATGACAAAAGGAGTTCCATGTTTTCCCTATATGGTGTTATAAACTGTCTTTCACGGTGACAACAGAACTGAGCATTAGAAGTGTAATTTTTGTTGTTGTTTTGTTTATGTTGAAGACGGGTATGGAGGAGACAATAATTACATTAGTTACCAAATGATTATGATAGAATATGTTCTACATCTTTAGTTTTGGATACATTTTGTAGCTAGGAGAGCAACACACAATGGGTTCATTTTTCACGTGTTTTTTCTGTATGGGAGATGATATCTAGATTTGAGAACATGATATAAGGTACCTGTAACTCAGTGGTTGTCGTTTGTTTATGTGTTACATATTAGTTTTTTGTTTATTTCTTTAACATAAATAAGGCCTTAGTTTTCTCGTTTGAATTGTTTTACATGTACATGTATTGTCATTTCGGGGCTTTTTAAAGCTGATTATGCGGTATTGGCTTTGCTCATTGTTTATGACCGTACAGTGACCTGTCGTCGTTAATTTCTGTGTCAATTTGGTATCTTGTGGAGAATTGTCTCATTGGCAATCATACCACATCTTGTTTATATGTATTTGCCTACTATTGGTATGATTCTATTTATATTACTTTGTGGTTGATCGTAAGTATCATTAGTAATTTTCTGGTTAAAATGTCGAATTGTTCCTCAGATTAGAATACATTTATTGGTTTTTAGTAATGACAATGCCTGACATGATGCTTGGGACTAGATCAGCTAGATGTGTAGATGAGCTAGGAAATAAACTTCTGTGCTGATTTATATCAATTCTTTGATTACATCTCCTCCAAAGCTGGTCAAAGCAAAGAAAATTATTGACCAAAATGAAAATGAACATTTGTGAGCATGCTTCAAAGACTCATAACTGTCTATAAATAATCTGATAGAATTTCAAGCATGTCAGGCAGATATTATCAACATCTTCTTTATAATAATTAGTCTTAATATGTCTGAATATCTAATAACTAAAAAAATGTAAGTATTCAATCGGTATTGCAAAATTATTCCTTTTATTTTGTTATATGGATTCCAATACTAATTTGTTGTGGTATGAAAGTGTAGTAATTAACATTTACTGTAACAATGTTAATTCACACAAATTAAGAAAGAAGCAAATGAATTGGACAGATGCTCCGCAGGGTGCAGCTTTAAAGGATCGCATTTGTCGAAACCTGAACAGTTGAGGCTAGTATTGACACAACATTCAAGCTAGATACAGTTGACACAGCTTAGGTTACTGACACAGAATGAATGTGGTCTTATGAACTTAAAATAGTTTTTGGGCTTTTGAGCAATTCACATAGCTGTTGAATATTATTCCTTTAAAAAAAAAAAAAACTTGAAGAAATTTTCTTTTTAATTTCTGAAATCTGAAATGAGAAAAATTTACCCCCCCCCCCCCCCAATTCTTTTTCACCTCCCCCTTTTCCTTATTCCAAAAATGATCTCTATTCAAATTTCTAATGAAATTTGCAACAATAACTACTCATTTTAATACTTCATATTATATTAAAATATAAAATATCATACAGTCATGGTGATGATACCCCCGCTAGCATATAACGTTATTAAGGGACATAAATCAAGAACTGAAAAGTGAAGCTGCCAAAAATTGAACTTAAACTGAGTTTAGAAGTAATAAGCGTTATATACACATTTCACTAAATTTAGTTGAGACAAACATAAGTTAAAGAGAACAGAAACTAAGTAATTCTTCAATTTTTCCATTTGTAAAAGGGCATAACCCAAGAATAATAATCAAAGTGTTTGCAATCACTGAATGGTTATTAAAGACTGCTTTAATTAATCAGATGGTAGTAAAGTGAATTTTGCATTGTATATTGTATAAGCGTTGATTTGTGTTGATTCAACTACTATTCTGGACCTAGGAAGGCTCAACTATAGAACATTTAATGAATTGGCTTTTCATGAGGTAATAATTGGTGCGTCGTATGAAGGCATCACAGATAAAAATTAGAGTAGCCTTTCAAGGGTTTCGTAATTATTTGAATTATGATCTTGAAGTATTCGGATCAAATTTACCGTTTAACCTTCAATGCTTCTATATACTTAATAGACGAAATTCCCCAAAAGCACATATTTTAGTAGATAATAGACACATATTTATGTATATAACACAATATAGAATAGAACTATGCTCCGAGGAAATAACTCATATGAGGCTGGACATATATTTTACTCTTTCAAATATATACCGATAACGTTGTAAATAACTTGTTATAGCCAAAAATTCCAATAACACAATGCAATTTCTTTAATTATATATACAACAGTCTAATATCCATTGTTATTAAGTTGAAAGTCCCATACTGTCTGGAACATGGCTTTAATTTCAAATACTACAACACTTCCACTTATAACGAATCAGGATCCAACTGGTTTACCTGCCAATTGCAGTAACCGTAGAACATGCTTCACTACTATCAGACTTCAAAACTGCACGTTGAGTACAACCTTCCTGAACAATTTCACATTCTGGCCCCACACTTGTTATTGTAATGCCTATTCTGAAATGATGTAAAAATACAAATTTTTAATACATGTATGTCTTACCTTACAGGCCTATTACTCGAATAGACAATGATGATTGGCTGTATGTTAATTTAAGGTTATCGGTTTAATACTATGGGTGTTCGACATGTTGACAAGAATCTGCTTACCCGTGTCGAGGGTTCGTTTTATTTAGGTGTATATTTTTTAATATAGTCTTTTTAAGTCTTCTGCTTGCTTTTTTTATTGTTTAATTTTTGCCATAATATTGTTGGTCACTATTCATAAAAGAGTGTTAATTCTACCTTTGGTATCATCGCCTATTTCTATGCATACATTGCAAATGAGCAGCTGGTGAAATCTTCATACAAATAATCAACACCAAACAGACAACAGATTAAAATATATATTCAAACTGCCAAAAATTCGCTTGACTTCCCCAAATTATCAAGTGCCTGTCGGATTTCCTGTATAAGGTGCTATGCAAGGAAGGAAAATTATAAAAAAGCAACATTTGCCATTGCACAACATCATGTTTTTTTTAACTGTTGGTGAATTCTCTGTACTAAACGTGCTAATTCCGTACTGATTGATACTTTAAGTTTGCTAGATGCATGTTTTTTGGTTGTTTTTGTTTTTTGTTTTGAGTAACGGCAAGTACTGTAAGATATTTACTTCGTGTATTTTTTGTGTTTTGTTATATTTGTTTGTGTAATTTTGCGCCTATTTGACCATCTTTGTATATTTTTGTTTATCTTGTGTTGTAACACCAATATCCAAGGTGAGTAAAGGCTCACGTACCCTAAAAATGATTTACCCCACCACTTTATGCAGATGCCTGCCTTTATGTAATTCATGGGTTATCGTTTGTTGCTATAAATAATATTTGTTTTCCTTAAATGTTTTGTACAGGCTGTTCTTGGGTTTTCTGTTGCAACACAGTCCAAAGTTAGTGTGTGTGAAGATTAAACTCCCCCAAAATGTTCGAATTTGTCTTTTTCTGTATTTACCTGTCCCAAGTCAGGAGCCAGTAACTCAATGGTTGGCGTTTGGTGATGTATATTATATTTGAATACCATTTATTGTTTAATACATAAATTGGGTCGTTTTTCTCGTCTAAATTTATCTTACATTTTTTAATTCAAAACATTTTATAGTTTGCTATGTTGTAAGGGTTTGGGTCACTATTAGAGGTTGAACGGTGATTACTAGTTTCAAAGTCATTTGGTCTCTTAAGATTGTTGTCTCATTGGCAATCAACCACTACTTTGAATCGCTAGATGTTTTGTTCAAACTTATCTTAAGATTTTATTTAAAAAGAGTCTAAAGACTTACGAACAGCATGAATGCATTGTTTCAGAACAGCTGCATCTGACACACTCAGGCTGGTAAAAGCTTTTGGTCACTCCCTTTGGTATAAAGTTACCTTTATAAGTACATCCAAGGGAATTTTCTTAAAAGATAAACGAACTTCTGTTAAATGTCAATAAGTTCTATATAACTCGAAACTTTTCCCGATTGCATGTAGCAGGAAGAGCTGATGACAAAGATGAAATCGAACATTGGCTGCAGTAGAAAATATTTACTGCATGTTTAACATGACTGAGAATAAGCTAACAGAAAATTTAAAACATAACTTCTGTAGCAAAACTAAAATGAAAACAACACGTGATACATTTTTAAAATGCGCCAAGAGCGTCATACTATACAGGATCATACAGCGTTTCAAATTTATGGGCGAATTGAGCGTCTGGGATGAATACGACACAGATCCGGAATACCGTTTAATAATGCAGATTTTTATAAACATTTATTATCCATCATTGAGCTTCGATGTGTGTCGCAATCTTTTCAAGGTATATGGAATTTATAAAAACAAAACATATGAGAGTTTTGATAAGTCATTGACACTGACAATCATAAAAATTATGGTAATTTTTTTTTTACATTTCAGGGTTTGTCGAACAGATGACTCCGAATAAACTCATTTTACATATTTTTTTTTTTTTTTTTTGATTCGATGTTTTTTTTAGAATGTAGTCAAAGCTATCTTAGATAAAAATTAATAATATATATTGACAACAATGCCGATATATTTAATGTTAAATGTCATCGAATAATCCAAAGTATTTCGACATGCACGTGTTCTCGTGAGATTTACAAGAAACGTGACCATAGTGAACTTTGACTACCTTTGACGACCAACCAAACCGTATGCTCTAGAAGTTTTTCTTATAATTGATACCAAAATAAGCTGCGTATTAGATAGGTGCATTAAAAACCTTAATGAGAGGCTTTTTCTCAAATCGGCGCTCGCCTAATACATAGAGATTAATACATGGCCTTTTCCATATCAGCCTGGGTATCATCCCGAGACGGAGTCGAGGCGCTGATATGGGTCGAGGGATGATACCCAGGCTGATATGGAAAAGGCCATGTATTAATCGCTTTATCATATACTTCCGACAATAGTTTTAATATTTTATATATATATTATATAAATCGCTCAGGGTAAAATATTTGTCATAAAGGGCCAACCCGTGGTAAAATCACGATATATTCAAGCCCCCATGAATTATCTCTTAAATATTGCTCTTCGAACAGGGCCAACACGGAAAAAAACAGGGCCAATACAGAAAAAAAGCGTGAAAAAAGCCGTATAAGCCCTAGGGCTAATACAGGACGTTCACTTCCGGTTTTCAATTTTCTTACGCCATTACTTAACTTTGGAAGTATCATGTTGATCCATGTTATGCATAAAAACATTTGTATAATATTTTTTAAATTAAAGTCATAAAATAAACAGGTTAAATGATGTGCAATGTTTTGTAACGTCTTTTAAAGTTTTAAAACGGAAAAAACAGGGCCAATACAGAAAAAAGCGAGAAAAAAGCTGTATTGGCCCATGGGCTCATACGGGACGTTCACTTCCGGTTTTTAATTCTCTTATAATCATTTAATAAAAGTGTTATGAACTGGCTGTTTCTGTATTGGCACTGGTATAGATTCTCGGTCAGCTGTATTGGCCTCGACCCTACGGGTCTCGAGGCCAATACAGCAAACCTTGAATCTATACCAGTGCCAATACAGAAACAGCCAGTTAATAACACTATAATATAAAACAAATTTAACTACCTGATACTTGCTCCGCCGTGCACGACGAATGGCACTCTTTAAATGACAAAATCACAACCATAAGAAACATGATGTTAGATTTCATTTTTGAGCTAGAGGTTTATCTGTTGGCTGAAAAAAATATTTCCGTATTGTAGGTATTTTGAGGTATCCATATTTTTAATAATACAATTTTGCCATAATATCATCATAAAACGTTTATATTGTTTATTATCGGTATACAAAAAAATCATCTAAAAATGTTATAACGATATTAATTTGTCAGGGAAGCAAGTTAACTCGTACCACCGGAAACTCGTACCATGTTAACTCGTACCAAAAAGACGCATAACGTGCTATAGGCCTTGAAATATAGTTATCCGTAACATTCAAAATAACAGATTTTGGACGCTCTTTTTGTCCGATTTCAAACTTGGACCCTAGTTATTTGTCTAATTCGTTTTCAATCAATCAGCAGCCTAAATTTGTTTTTATAAAGGGAAAATTCATTGAAATACCAATGCTACCTTGATCTGGGACACCCTTGACCGAGCTCGATGGAGCAAAGGGGGTAAAATTTAAGGATTAATTTAAGCCCTTCACAACATCTGTTCGTCATCAAATGGCGATGGAACAAGTCTAAATGCCCCCAAAAAATCTTGAAATTGGCTTCACCGGTAGCTGTTCCGGTGTGAATGGGAGAGGGTTAAGCAGTATCATTAAAAGCAGTTGTTATTTTTCGCTACAATATTGTCCTACAAACATCGAAGCGTATAAAAATTTCGAATTGTAATTGGATTATACCGTTGGCAACTACATCATTCATTCCCCTATTTACAAATATTACACATATAACTGCAAAAATCCTATGATAAAAATGATAAAGAGTTATTTTTGGAACTCCGGACGAGAGTGATCTTTCTGACTTCAAGTTGCACTGTTGTGTTGCTCAAGGCAAGAATAACACCAGTTGTAAGTCGTTTCCGGAGGAACGTAATAACAAATGAAAAATGGAGCAAATTGTTATAGTGACAGGTGGACCATATACATACACAACTTACATTTCGAGGACGAATTACCTTGATACGACAAAATCAGTTATTCCTTAAAGCAAAAGCGAAAAGTAATGCAGAAACTCCCATTATCATATCAATACTGAACTTCGGATATTGGGTACACGATAGCGACCCCGGATCAATCTAGAGATCATCATTGGTGCTTACGATTAGACAAGAAAGTGTCTTATCAATACATTTATATGTGAAGCACTACATGGCACCAATTCATAAACAAAAAAGGATCGCGACAACTCCGGTCACATTGACATTCAATTCAAGAAGGGTAATAAATAGAACGGTGTCGTCATATGCATGGATAGTGCGTATTTGCCTTTTCAATGTACAATAAACATGATAAAGACTAAAATAAATACCAATCCATAAGAGTCTTTGAAAACTTTGAAGAAAAAACAGGTAAATCCAGAGCTATACAAATATTATCGTCTTTGCAAAACGTAACCTATTACATTATGTTTGGCACGCTCATTGCACAGACGCTTTTTTTGTAAATTCCCCAAAACACGTTCTTTTATATGCAAACTTATAAAATAAGTAGTATGGTTACATGCATTTTTTAATTTGAATTTAAATACAGAAACGATGAGAACCGTTTGCTATAGGTGTTGAGTTCAACATTCGTTTAAAATATTGCTAGACAAACACATTCCTAACCTACCAATGTAAACTTCTCTACCACATAAAGACGCCAATTATGAATATGAATAAAGCTAAACGAGATGAATTTAAAAATCAACAAAATCTATGCATAGACAGCAGTTTATATTAAAATAAATTTTAAAATTTACTTTGTGAAAGCGAAAATATGGTCAGGTTCTTGTCCTTATCTTCGTGTGTCTTGCTGATAAAGGACAATCCGTATTGAATTTTCCGTGCAGTTTGGTATTCTTGATATTTTACTTTCATTACTAGTATCAAATACACAGATATGTTTTGACCGAGAATTAGATTTAAGGAGTAGACAGTTTTTAATAAAAAAAAAAAAACAACTCCATATTAATCGTTTTAGAGGTGTACAGAATAAAGACAACGGTAGTATATTGGTGTTCAAAGTCATCAATCGATTAAGACAAAACCAAACCTGGGTAACAAACAAAAACCGGAGAAGCACATTACCTGTAATGCGGGGTTCACACATTGCCGATTATTGCTCCCGTTTGAGATCAGACAGTGATACGAAACGAAAAGTGAAAAAGTCGGAATACTATCCTCAATTATCTGGAATGTCCTATCATTGTCTGAAACGCAGTCGTTTAATTTCGTAACAGATTCCTACGGGTCGGGAAGGGTCCGAATAGTTCGGCGAAGCACCCCGACAGTTAGGTGCGTCCCGTAAAGCTGGGGTCACACATTCACGATTTTTACTGCCGTCCTTGACAGGACAATTCCCGATTAAAATTTATTAAAATTCTGATCAAGATCCTATGAATCGTGGATGGAAATTCAAACTTTACTTAAAATTTGTAAAAACATTTTTTTAATCACGACAACAATCAGATATTGTTCAGGAAGCGTCGATATTCAACCGTTTCCAAGCGAATTTATCCCGTTAATCCCGTTCTAAATCCGCTTCTAATCCGATTTGTATCTTTCGCCAGGTAAAATTCGACCGAGTCTGTCACGACTGCGTCCCGATTCTACCGAATGTAATCCGACAGAGATCAGATAGTGACAAGACAGTGAACCGACCCTGACGGAAGTTATCCGTTCGAAAAATGTCGGCATCCTCGGGATGATCAGGTACTGTCGGAACGTAATCCTATCACGGTCCGCTCTATCGCATTGCAAACGGCTTTGTCTGGTCTCAGTCGTATTGTATTCTGTTATTGTCGGGACTCTGACGTTGGTATCAATGACGAATTTAGAATTAATAACGGGACTGTTTCGGAACGGTTTCGGCAAAAACGGTGCGCAATCGACAAGATCTGGATGCAATCTGGACTCAATCGGCAGAAAAACAGCAATGAAAAATTTCTCCAGACCATTCCCGTTCCACGGGACACCGTCCCGAATACACAGAACATTGTTAGGAATTCGATCCGATACAGCAGAATCTGTCACGACATAGGCACGATTGTAATCCGATTAGACAAAATCGGCCGAGTTTCCCCGAATGTTACGGGACGCACCTAACTGTCGGGGTGCTTTGCCGAACTATTCGGACCCTTCCCGACCAGTAGGAATCTGTAACGAACTAAAACGACTGGGTTCAGACAACAATAGGACATTCCAAATAATTGAGGATACTAATCCGACTTTTTCACATTTCGTGTCGTATCGCTGTCTGATCTCAAACGGGAGTAATAATCGGCAATGTGTGAACCCCGCTTAACATTCGGGGAAACTCAGCCGATTTAGTCTAGTCGAATTACAATCGTGCCTATGTCGTGACAGATTCTGCTGTATCGGATCAAAATCCTATCAATGTTCAGTGTATTCTGGACGGTGTCCTTTGGAACGGGAATGATCTGGAGAAAATTTTTATTGCTGTTTTTCTGCCGACTGTGTCCAGATTGCATCCAGATCTTGTGAGGATTGCGAACCGTTTTTGCCGAAACCGTTCCGGAACAGTCCCGTCATTAATACGAAATTCGTCAATAATACCCACGTCAGAGTCCCGACAATTACTGAATACAATACGACCGAGACCAGACAAAGCCGTTTGAAATGCGATAGAGCAGACCTCAATAGGAAAACGTTCCGACAGAACCTGGTCATCCCGATTATGCCGACAGTTTTTAAACGGATAACTTCCGTCAGCGTCGGTTCACTGTCTGATCTCTGTCGGATTACATTCGGTAGAATCGGGACGCAGTCGTAACATACTCGGTCGAATTTTACCTGGCGAAAGATACAAATGGATTAGAAGCCGATTGAGAAATGGATTATAAGCACGCAATTTATCAAGTACTTCCAACGAGTTCTTGACACTTCAAAAGTAATTTATTCCACTATTTTCGAAGGCCTTATTTGGACAATTTATTATAAGGTTTTTAATTGTACCAAGTGTGCTGGTAAGAAGAACAGACAACTTAGTAGTTGAACAATGGCTTGAAGACGAAATACATCTATATTTGTAAGGGGTTTTGTGTAGTTTCGGAAGCCAATACATAGTTGGGACTTTCATTGTATTTGGCTCTGCTTGTAAAGCGGTGGCTAAAAGTTTATGTTTGTTACAGATTTCGTTTTCTGAAAATGGAGTTACATTGTAGTTGGAATGTTGGTGAATTGGTGATTTCCTTTTTTTAGAACCTCAATGTAAAACTTACGTCAAACAATAATAATACTATTAGCAGCTTTATCGGCCGGGACAAAAACAAATTCCTTGGCTAGTTCTTTTAGTTTATGTTTGATACGAGAAATAGGTTTATTGTGGTTATTGTTAATAGTAAAATGTTCTTTAAAATGTTGAATACGTATATCAACTATCTTCATTACTGAATTAAAAAAAGAGTCCAAAGATTTTTTGTCAGCTTTTTCCCGTTTTATACATTTCATACAGTAAGTATGGAGTGAGTCGTGGATGATATTACGACACTCATTCCAATTAATAATTGACGGGGGACGATATTTAGGTCCTTTACTGAGGAATGATTTTAACTCTCGGTCTTGAACGATGTTAAGATCTCCTGTTATAACATGGGAAATGGGTTCATAAATATATTCGGAATTACTGCAATTACATGAAGTAGGTGTATTTTCAATGATATTAACATCTTCACACAATTGACTATAATTAAACACAAATTTCCGGGTAGATTTCTTGTAAATATAACAAATAAGAGGTAGCTCAGTA
Organism: Mytilus trossulus; assembly: GCF_036588685.1. Lineage (NCBI taxonomy): Eukaryota > Metazoa > Mollusca > Bivalvia > Mytilida > Mytilidae > Mytilus > Mytilus trossulus. Next base: position 63,194,380 of record NC_086376.1, on the reverse strand, counting down.
TATATACAAAACAAATTTAACTACCTGAGACTTGATCGGCTGTACACCAGGAATGGCACTCTCTAAATGACAAAATCACAACCATAAGAAACATGATGTTAGATTTCATTTTTGAGCTATAGGTTTATCTGTTGGCTGAAAAAATATTTCCGTATTATAGGTATTTTGAGGTATCCATATTTTTAATAATACAATTTTGCCATAATATCATCATAAAACGTTTATTTTGTTTATTATCTGTATACAAAAAAATCATCTAAAAGTGTTATAACGATATTATTGTGTCAGCTATATCAACACTTTTTCATGTAGGTAAAGAAGTTAAGTCCTCCCAAAATAATGTTTGACCCCGCTACATTCTGCATGTCCCTTTAGTCAGTGGTTATCATTGATTTTTGTCTTTTAAAAGGTTTTTTCGTTCTTGAAAATCATACGTTGAAGTGTAGTTTTAACGTCCTCGCCCTTTGGTGCAATCAGGCTATCTGCACCTTAAGCAGTATTATCGTATCAATACTAAAAATTGATATTGGGAACATAATTGCGACCCCGGATCCATCTAGAGATCAACATTGGTGGTCAGTCGGATTAGACTACAAAGTTTCTTATCAATACATTGATATGTCAAGCACTTCATGGCACCGATTTATAATCAAAAATGAATCGCGACGACACCGGTCACATTGACATTCAATTCAAGAAGGGTAATAAATAGAACGGTGGCGTCATATGGCTAGTGCTTATATGTCATTTCAATGTACAATTACGAGAAAAATATATTAATCCATAAGAGCCTTTGAAAACTTTGATGAAAAAACAGGTAAATCCAGAGCTATAAAAATATCATCGTCCTTGCAAAACGGAACCTATTTCATTATGTTTAGCACGCTCATTGCACAGACGCTCTATTTGCAAGTTCCCAAAATCACGTTCTTTCATATGCAAACTTATAACATAAGTAGTATGGTAATATACATTTTTTAATTTGTATTTAGATACAGAATCGACGAGAACCGTTTGCTTTAGGGGTTGAATGCAACATTCGTTTAGAATATTGCTTGACAAACACATTTCTAACTTACCAATGTTAATTTCTCTACCACATAAAGAAGCCAATCATGAATATGAATAAAGCTAGACGAGATAAATTCAAAAATCAACAAAATCTATTCATAGGCAGCAATATATATTAATATTAAATTTACCTTGTGAAAGCGAAAATATGATTAGGTCCTTGTCCTTATCTTCGTGTATCTTGCTGATAAAGGACAATCCGTATTGAATTTTCCGTGCAGTTTGGTATTCTTGATAATTTACTTTCATTACTAGTATCAAATACACAGATATGTTTTGATCGAAAATTCGATTCAAGGTGTAGACAGTTTTTATTTTAAAAAAACAAATAATTTCATATAAATCATTTTAGAGGTGTACCGTGGATTTTTATCGTTGAGCGATAATGTAACCGGAGAGTATGATTCTTATTGAAAAATCGCATGTCTCCACCGGTACTCGAAGTACTTCTTTAGCTCAGTCGGTTAACGCGCTTTCAACTCTTAAATGGTGCACATGATGTTACTAATTCATTTATTATGACTGTAATGTGTTGCATTCCGAAATTGACATAATTATTTGACCTAGATACGACAACCGTTCATGCTGGCTGTTCAAACTCCTCCTTCTGAAAAATTACAGTGCCAGCCGTTTGATTCTTTACAAACAGAAAATGGAGGTTCATGGAAGAGTCACACAAACGCTTTTACATTTATACTTAACGGACATAGTATTTACCTTAATTGTCCTATTCAGAATCGAAATAATTGATGCAATCTATACTTTATTGTAGATTTAACATGTGTAGGCATTATATTCGTATTAGTTTAGCCCTTACTATCGCCCGGGCAAAAATAATCACGAAAATAATGCCTATCCTTGTTAAAACTACATTAAAGAATAACTTGCATCAATTATTTAGGAAAGAAGAAGATATCGTATGATTGTCAATGGAACAGCTCAAAAGACCAAATGACACAGAAATAACTATAGGTCACCGCGCGGCCATCAACAATGAGCAAAGGCCGTACCGCAGTCACAGACAAAAGGCTCATAAATGAAAAATATAAAACAAGTCATATTAACCTCTTAAATTATATACAAAATAATTAATGGATAACAAATAATGATACACACCAACAAACGACAGCCACTAGATATAATAGTTCCAATAATAATAATAATAGTTCTATTGCTACTGTTTTTTAATTTCCAGAAACCAAAAGCCCATTTGAAAGAGGGCACATGTTTATTTGAGGTCTATGACACAACATAGAAAAGTGCACAACACAGAAAGACACAAAATGGAGGCTAGACACATAGTTCACTCTTACACGTATATTACATTTCTGTTGATAAGGCAGTTGAATAATTACTTCTTTAATATATTATTATATGCAGTAATATCCTGTGTCATTCGATCTCGAACAGGCTTTAATTCTAAATATCACATCGCATCCAGCAATGACGAATCAGGTTTATCTGTCAACAAGTGAAGTGGCCGTAGAACATTCTGTATAACTATCTGACTTCAAAAATGCTCGTTGAGTACAACCCTCCTGAATAATTTTACATTCTGGTCCCTTGTTATTTCAATACATGCTCTTCAGGTGTAATACCACCATTGATTTCACCTATAAATCTTTGTTAAATTTGCACTTTTCAAAAAATTGTGCAGAATTTATCTTTGTTTCAAATAAAGAAATACTTGGCATGAGTAAAGTTTAACCTGTCAAGTGCTATAGAAAAAAAAATTCAATAACATTTCATTGCATATAAGAAAATAACTGTAATAAAATGAAGGATTAATAACCTACAACTGTCAAATTCAAGGGAATATTATTTTCGACCTACTTTCGTATACAACCGGATGTGACGTACCATGATTTGGTGGTATTACACCTAAAATAACATATACATACATATTTCTTTGTCTTTCGATAAAGGCCTACGGATATCATTAAGTGTCTTTTAATACAAATTGTATTTAAAAATATAATTATCGTTTACATACGATGGATATCTATCATGTTGAGAAGAATATGCTAACCGTGTGGAGGGTTCATTTCGCTCAGTCTTAAGATTTTTGAGTGTTTTGTAGAATTGTGCTTTTTACGTTTTTTGTTTTTTTGTTTGTTTTTGTTTTTTACTATGATTTTTTCGGTATCTCTTCACTATTTATTTCAGATCAAAAATTATCTCCACACACATCAAGACACTGATGAGAATGATCTAATCCTACATTCTTACGATACATACAATTTGACATGGCATAAGATCATGTTTTTCTTTAACTGTGGATGAAGTCTTAATAATAAATCTATTGCATGTTAATATATGCTTTTTTCTTTTTTAAAAAAAAAGTAAAAACACAAAAATACTGAACTCCGAGGAAAATTCAAAAGGGAAAGTCCAAACTCATCAAACGAATGGATAACAATTGTCATATTCCTGACTTGGTACAGACATTTTCTAATGTAGAAAATGGTGGATTTAACCTGATTTTATAGCTAGCTTAACCTCTCACTTGTATGACACTTAAGTACCTAGCAGGTATTCTCAGTTCTGTACTTTGTGTCTTCTGTGTTTGATATAATTGTTTTTGTGCGTTGAACCGATTCGAGGAGTTAAGCGGCCATCTCCACTGATGATTATAATAATTTCTTATATTATCGTGTAACACCGATGGCCATGGTATTGAGAAGGTTGAGTGCACTCCAAAATGTTTAACCCAGCCATATTCTGTATGTGCATGTCCCAAATAATAACTTGTAGTTCATGACTTGCTACCAATCGCAATATCCATATATTGTACTAAAATAGCCGCTGAGTCTAGAGACTTCCGAACAGCATAAAACAATGTTATAGAACACAACAGCTGCACTTAACGCACTGTGGTAAAAAGGTAAGGGTCTCTCCTTTTCTTATGACATTACCTTCATAACTACATCTAAAAGAACTTTCTCAAAATAAAAACAAATCTATATGTTATTACATCAAGATGAATTCTATAAAACTTGAAACGAAATATTTATTATGAAGTATATGGATATGCTTACAGATGTTCAGTGTAACATTTATAATTTACCTCCTGAAAGAAGATAATGTATAACTTTCCTAAGTATCCGATTTTGTATAATTACTTGTATAATTCGTCATAACATTATAATAAAAGATTAACGTCAAAATTATATTATTTTTTTTTGTAAAAAAATTTTCCTCTGTTTCTTGCATATTAAAACAATATCAATATGTCATTTTAGCTTGGGAATGCGGAAATGCATTTCAGTAATTGGTCTAATCCTGTAATAATCAGAGTCTGTTTTTTGCCAGGTTTAAAAGGTTACCAATAAGCTTGTTATAAAATTTTAAGATCATTTAATTGTCAAGAAAGGCAACTTATCAAAACTGAACAAAAGTATTACAAATAAGATGACTTATAGCAAAAAAATAAAAATGTTGTCCTCATCGCAACTTTGCATCTTAAATTTGATGAGACGGTTTAAGAGACTATCAAACACTTTAAATAAAAATAGTGGCTCGTTTAATTTATTTTATTCTGACGAAATATCAACTTTGACCTGTTGACAAAAGTATAAATATTCAATATAAGAGTTAGTTCCCTTGTGTCTTGCATCCCTCTAATATCGTCGTGCTATTTAATGTTCTTTTGACTGAACAACTCCAGGCTTTATTTACTGTAATGCCTCCTTTTACTCTTCTCCTTTCATTAAGAAAGAAACTTAAGGTACAATTTTATAACTTTTTATCTTTTTTTTTTAAATATAATACCATGTACGCAATAAGTTTTGAAATTTAAATTTGGAGATGCATAACAAATGGAATAACGGCATTTTTGTTTTTTGATACTGAATCTATCAACAAAGGCTTGATGATATTCGAGCTCAGAAAGACAGTATCTAATGAACTAAGAAGAATATGTGTGACGCACCGTTTAAGCTTTGCGATTTTTAAATATAATATGAGGCATAACTGTAGAATGATAAATATCTTCCTGTTTTGATGAGAACTCTGTCTACGTTTTGTTGTTTTAATAATTTTGTATAAGTTTCATTAAATTTGGGCAAAGCAAAATTATGTAAGAGTGCGGAAACAAAAATATTTGCAGTTTTCCAAGCTATAAAGGGGCATAACTCTTTAACAATAAGTGACTGACTGCCCAAATTTTAACTCTGTCTGCAAGTTTTGGTTCTTAGCCTGGTATACTAGTTAGATCTAATATGCACGAAACAAACTTGAGTTAAACTGTGGAGACGAAAATGAGATGGAAAGACAGACAAAAAGAAGGATGGACGAAACGAAGGGACGGATGGATGGATGAAAGGAAGGAAGAATGGACGGAAGGACATGCTGTCAATTGTTAGATGTAATACCCCCGTTGCTTTCTGTAAGGACATACAAACAAAATATCCATATTTTCTTTCACTACAAAGGCGATTTTGAACTATCGGTATGTTATCTCTTTATCTATCTCTTACGTAGAATGATTAGCTGAAGACAACCATGGTTCGACATTGACCTCCACTTTGAGATTTACCAGTTTCTTGATTCGTGGGGATATATGTCTTTACCTGTTATTAATTTATTTAATTTTTATATTAAAATCTAATACTTTTGCAGATGCATTCTATTTAAGTATTCAAACAATAATTTTTTGATTTGATTTTATATGTAATCGCTACTTAAAACAGCGACAAAGCCTTGTTTAGGTGTAAAACTACAATATCTTAGTACGTCACATCCGGTTGCATACGAAACTGGGACGAAAAAATATTCCCTTGGACTTGACAGTTGAAGGAAATTAATTCTTAATTTCATTGCAGTAAAACAAAATCTGAGTCATAAACATATATCTTAGCTGGTTCAAAACACCATTATTTTCAATTTGATGTATTATAGGATAATTTTTGGAAACATAAGGCTACATGGTAACTGAAGCTTGTGCACAGGGAAAAAAAGGGTAAAAATATTATTTGCTAACTTCCAGTGATGGCTTTCTTATATGCAATAAATATTATATAAAATTTTCTCTATAGTACTTGAAATGAAAAAAAGTTTTGAAATGTGCAAATTTACCAAAGACTTATAGGGGAAAACAGTGGTGGTATTAAACCTTTTTATCTTATTATTTCTATAGTCCAGTTAAAAGACGATAAAATTATGTAAGAGTGCGGAAACAAAAATATTTGCAGTTTTCTAAGCTATAAAGGGGCATAATTCTTTAACAATAAGTGACTGACTGCCCAAATTTTAACTCTGTCTGCAAGTTTTGGTTCTTAGCCTGGTATACTAGTTAGATCTAATATGCACAAAACAAACTTGAGTTAAACTGTGGAGACGAAAATGAGACGGAAAGACAGACAAAAAGAAGAATGGACGAAACGAAGGGACGGATAGATGGATGAAAGGAAGGAAGAATGGACGGAAGGACATGCTGTCAATTGTTAGTTGTAATACCCCCGTTGCTTTCTGTAAGGACATACAAACAAAATATCCATATTTTCTTTCACAATAAAGGCGATTTTGAACTATCGGTATGTATTTTGTGAAAAAATATGAAATAAAATGAAACGTTTTTTCGCGTAATTCATACGTATTTATTTCATTGATAAATTTACGCGAATGCAATCTTTATATAATCAGCTGTTTGTTTTCGCTATGATACTTACATCCCAAAAACAAAACAGTGTTTCGTATTACAGCATCGGATTTTTAATCAGCAGGTTGCCGTACATGTTCTTAAGCACGTGATGTTACTGCACTAATACATTGCCTCAAATTTTCGAGTATCGTGTCTTGTCCAGGATCTTCAAAGTATTAGGCAATAAGATCAAGAGAAAATATCAAAAATGTCGATAAATAGGAATTAACCTGACCCAACCACTGCATCCAAAATTTAGCCTGATCCAACCACTGCATCCCAAATTTGTATGTGTGATTTTTAAGATTTAATCTAATAGGAAGATTTCCCCTCTTCTTTTTTTTGTTTGCTTCTAGTGGACAATTTTAAAACTGTCAGTTAATTTGATGTGCAATAAAACCAGGTTAAATCTACCATTTACTACGTTTGAAAATGTCTCTACCAAGTCAGGAATATGAAAGTTGTTTATTCGTTTGATGTGTTTTATCATTTGATTTTGCCATTTGAAAAGGGATTTTCCGTTTTGAATTTTCCTCGGAGGTCAGTATTTTTGTGATTTTACTTTTTAATGCGCTTCTGGACAGATAATTAGATATTCTATTATTTTTATATCTGTTTTGGTAGAACTCCAATTGAATAAGATACACAACAGTTTTGAATGAATCAAGAAAGATTAAAAGATACCAAGAGATTAATAAAAGCTCATATTTGGTTTAGAAGTTTTTATGTTACTGTTGAAACGATGTTGAAAACGGGATATCACATTCGGATGTTTAACGTGAAGTGGTTCATAAAGCGAATAAATACAGAAACGATGCATGTAAATTAATACATCCTCTGAATAAACTTATTCGTGAAGAGTGACAATGATAATGAGAAATGATAACAACAAAAAAACCGGGTCATTTGGGCTAATTTATGGCTGAATTATATAAGAAACGGAAAGATCTCATGTAAAACACATTTTATCCTGGTATCTATGATGAGTTTATTAACGTTTCAGAGGCCTTAACTGATATCAATTTAATTCGAATATACAACTAGTCTTATTGGTGTCTTTTATAAAAACATGATAGTTCAGTTATGTCATTTTGTTAATTCGGACATCAACACATAAAGGGCATAACTTGCTGAAAAAGACAATGATTTGAAAAGAAAAAGAACATAGATTTTTTTGACGTATATGACACAGTATAGGACAGGGCACACGTCTGAAGAAAGAACACATATTCGAGGTTACCGTTTTAAATTACTTGTCATGCTTAAGATATATTCAAAAAAACTATATATAATTTCTTCTTTAATATAGTCTTATACATGTATTTATAATGTTAAAAGTGTCATACGTTTTTGAACATGGCTTTAATCCCATACAACAACAATTCTTACACCAATAACGAACATTGCTCACTGGTTTACTTGCCAACTCCAGCTACCGAAGTACATTTTTTACTGCTATCCGACTTCAAAACTGCCCGTTGAGTACAGCCCTCCTTAATAATTTTACATTCTGGTCCCACGCTTGTTATTTCAATGCCTATTTCTGAAATGACATATACATTTATTTTACTTACATATGTCATATGAATAAACGGGTATCATTGGCAATGTATGAATACTAGTTGTATTTAGAAAATAATCACTGGTTTGAAACTATTGGTATCTGACATGTTCAGCAGGATCAGTCTATCTTCCGAAGGGTTCGTATACATTATAATTTTATAGACCATAGTTTGTTTTTAGTCGTTTCTCATTTTGTTGCTGAATCTGCACTTAAGAGTTTCGATTCTCCCTTTGGCTTATTCCGCATATTTTATAATATGAACTTTACAATTTATCATTAGTGTCTTAAAAACCCCAAATCATCTCAATAAAAAGTATTTGAACACTAATGAAAAGTGCTTTGAATTATTGATATTAAGCATACAGATAAGATAAAAAAAAAAAGTCATAAAGCATCGAAAAATAATTTTCAATTAAGGTGTAATAAAGTGAGGGGAAAATCCATCACAATTTATTAAAATAATATTATCCATCATTCTGTTGATAAAAATATTTCGGCATTGCACAAGATAATGTATTTTGAAACTTAAATAAGATAGTTGATTGGTTGTTATTTGCTTTACGTCCAGCTGCACATCCATAATGACAGTTGATGGTGAAATTTAGAGTTTCCTGATTTTCATATTAATCATGTGATCAAAATATTAATTGAGTGAGTATATTTGTATTTTATGACTTGCGAGCAATTTTAATCTTAAAAGGTTTTTTTAAAAGAGTTGATGAGTTTAAAACTTACGAACAACATGAAAACGTTTTTTTAGAACAACTGCACTTTACGCATTGTGGGAAAAAACTAATGGTCTCCCCTTTTCGTATGAAGTTACCTTCATAAAAACATCCATAGGAATTTTCTACAAAGAAAAAAAAGCTCTTTCTAGTCAAGATATAATATATATAACACCAAACGAAATTGATTAACTTGTATGGTGAAGTGTATGTATATTATTTTAGATTTATATTTCCCGTGTATTGGGGTATGTAGCCTGACGCTAAACTAAACAAGCAGTTATTAACCCTAACTCAGTTATAAAATCAAACGATTACTCCATAACAGAGGCAGTTTTTTGACAAAGCTACAGTACTAGAAAAATAACCAATTTTCCATGATGTAAATTGAAACAAAATAATAGTCTTTATAAAACAACCACCAAAAAAAGTAATCGCAAAAGTTATGATTTTGAAGTTTTAATATGGATGTTTCTTCACATTTTCAAACTAAGACGTGTTTCATTTAACCAAATGAATAAGTTCTACATTACCTGAAACTGACTCCGCTTTACACCAAGAATAGCATTCTCTAAATGCAAGAATCACAACCATAAAGAACAAGATGTTATATTTCATTGTTAAACTAGAAGTCTGTGCGCTCGAAAAAATATATTTCAAATGATTGGTATTTTGAAGAATTCGGTTATTGTATACCTATTTATACAATTCGTCATAACATTATAAAAAAATTACCAACGCTATTAATATTGTTTTATTTTTTGTAAAAATATTCCATCTGTTTCTTTATCATTAAAACGATATTAATATGTCATCTTACTTTGAGAATGCGGAAATACGTCCCAGTTATTGGTCTAATCTTCCTGTGACATACTGTAATTAAAACTTTATAAAAACTGATCCAATGTAATACACATAAGATAATTAAAAGCAAAAAGCTAAAGATGCCGTCTACATAGAAACTTAGCAGTTTGAAATTTGCATACAGATTTAAGAAGATGTGGTATGAGTGCCAATAAGACAATCCTCTCATCCGATGTATTTTAGTGTGTGATTAAAAAGTCAGGCTTTGTAGAATCAACTCCCTGATGTGTTCCCTCTTAACATAGTCATACCATTACATGTTCTGCCGACTTACGAAGTATTGGCTCCCATTAGTGTCTCATTACTCTTCATTTAAAAAAAGGCATTATCATTTTTTTAACGACAGTGTGTCGGCATGCATTTCTTTGGTAAATTTACGCGGGTGAATATGAAGAAGTGTCGTTCTTGATATTGTCGATTTATAGCAAGATCATACAAATTAACCTGGTCCGACCACTGTAAATATACTTATCGTACAAATAAAGGTAACAGTAGTATACCGCTGTTCAAAATTCATAAATCGATTGAGCTAAAACAAATTCGGGTCATAAACAAACACTGAGGGAAACACACCAACTATAACAGAATAAACAACGGAACGACAAAATTTCTGCTACAAAAACAAACGCCAACATTCATAAAATGGACTATTTGATAACAACTGCCTTATTCCTGACAGGACATTTTAAGAAAACATATTCGGTTGAACCTGGTTTTATATGCCAATGTTGAAAAACCGCATATGTTATTATATTTTTGTTCTAGTTGACCTCCGAATTGAAATGAATATACAATAGTTTTAAATGAGTGTATCTTAATGAAACGAAGAATATTTTTTTCTGAAAAATCAAGAAAGATAAAAAGATATCAATAAGTTTATAAAAGTTCATAATTCAAATAACTCGCATCACCACAATACAAATAGATTCTTCAAATATTTACTTAAACCTTTCTTTATTTTTTAGGTAGATACAAATAATTTGTTTAAACGTCTTGTTGTTTACTGTTGAAACGATGTAGATAACGTGATATCACATATTGATGTTTACGGTGATGTTATATATATATATAGCTTAAAGGCTTTTAACATTGTGTTAAGATATTTGAACGGTGATTTTATTGATAATTACTTCAAACATCATTGTTATGATATCCATTAATGAACACTTATGATTTTTTAGGCTGTCGATATCTTTTTTGGAATCGCACAAGATATTGCCGTGCTCAGCCTGCTTATGACGTTTTTATGAATTTAAACATGGTTTTGAACTAAGTTTTCTACGTTTTCTAATAGTTAGTTTTGTTGTCTTTTGTACTGATCTGTGTTGCAAAGCAAACCCTTTTCATGTAAAAAAGAAACAGGTCAAATCCCGCCACATTATTCATGTGTCTATCTGGTCAGTAGTCCGTATAATTAAATGGTGTCATTGGTTGCTGTTTCCTATCAGTATTTCTTTCAGCTTAACCTTGTATTAAGTTGTAACCTGACTTGATTTTAAGAAAAATTACAAAAAACACCGAACTCCACGGAAAATTCAAAACAAAAAGTCCCTAATCAAATGGCAAAATCAAAAGCTCAAACTCACAAAACGAATGGAAAACAACTGTCATATTCCTTACTTGGTAAAGCATTTTTTTTAAAAACTGAGTGTGGCCACTTAGAAACAACTGTAACCACTTTTGATTGGTTTAAATCTTAAGTGCCACCCTTTCTATTGTTTTTTTTTTACCATAACTAGTGGCAATAAAAACAAAAACATCTCTGTTGGTTGATCGTAAAATTGCGATGATATTACAGCGGACTAGAGTCTACCCTTTGTTACCAAAATTTACCTTTTAACTCTGTAAATAGGATTTGGATAGAAGAAGCTGAAAAAGTTTACATAAAATCAAACTATTTTTCTCATAACCGTGATCATTTTGTCAAGTGGTAAAAAATAAAGATGTGTTAAGTTGTATTTGGGGAACATCTATTTACATTTATATTTTTGTATCATCACACGAACCTTGAAAGGTCCTAGACTTATTATTCTGCAATATCTTCTCTGAATTAATTTCGGTCTAAAGTAAGGCAACGTGTAAGTAGTTGGGCTATATTCCAGATTTTTCTAAATTTTGTATCTAGTACTCGTTAAACTGCATCTGCTTAGAAAAAAAATTATATGCAACATCGATACTACTAGAGATACAGGCAATTCAAAGGACAAGGTACAATAAGGCCCGTTTTTGATCCCCTATTTTCTCATTTTCTTATTTTGATTTGGAAAGCTTCTTATCACGTTAAAATATTCCTTAAAGTATTAAGTTTAATTTGATGAACTTAACTTCAAAACCATTAATTTCAGCAAATGGGTGAGGTGAGGGGGGCAAAAGGGCATCAAAAACACCAAAAGAAGAAGAACACAATTTGGGCCATTATTTCTTAAAATTAAATAGCATGCACCTATGTAACCGATATAAAATAATGATGATTAAAACAGCAAAAACAGTTCTCATGACATTGGAATAAAAAAAATCCTGCGTCACGTTGGTGCAGGCACTTTAAAACAAAATAATTGCTGTACCAAATGCCTGCAAAGTGAATGATAATTACAATATTTGTATTATAACAGAAGCATACCCCCTCAACTCACCCAGTTGCTAACATTTGTGATTTTAATGTTCATCCAAGCAAACCTTAAACCTCAGGGAATATTTTAACATAATAAGTAGCTTTCCAAAACAAAATTTGAAAAATAAGAAAATTAGGGGGGGGGGGGGCATTATCAGGCCTTATCGTAAGTTGTCCTTTGTGAAACAGGTCTATTAGACCGTTGGTTTTCCAGTTTGTATGGTTTTACAGTAGTATTTTTGGGGCTCTTTATAGCTTTTCAAGGCTCCATGTTGAAGCCGTGCGTTGACCTATAATGGTTTACTTTTATAAATTGTTACTTGGATGGAGAGTTGTCTCATTGACACTCATACCACATCTTCCTATATCTATGAATGAATAGAATGTACTGAAAATCAACAAACATTAGCACTTTAAACTTCCTACAGCTTAAGAATATTTGCCGAGTTGGGCTTCTCAAATCTGGCTTAAATAGATATATTTCACTAGTCTACGTACATCAAAAACTTCTGTTATTTATACAATGAAATAAAGTAAAACCCTTTACTTTGGGCTCTGTTTAGTAACTTGTTTGAACAACTCCTAGATTAATCCTAAAACGTTGTAAATACTGTAAGTAGCAGGCGCAAATTTTATGTTTAGGCGGGTAGGCAGCAAAATATCATTGCTCAGACCAAGTATTTTGAAATCTTTTCAATCATTGAAAAAAGATGGGTTTTTTTTCATTGAAAAAGGGAAGGAAGAGTTTCTAAATTTTGTTTTGTATTCATGATACTTATTATTACTACTATTAAACTTGTGTAAATGCTATTCTAAAATACAAATTTTAATCTCCTAATGAAAGAGGTGCGAAAGATACCAGAGGGACAGTCAAACTCATACATTGTAGAGAGGGGCAGGATTTATTTCGGGACGTCGGGATCGGGTATTTTTTAGCTCGGGATTTCGGGATTGACCCTTTCGGGATCCGGGATTTCTTTTTTCGAATTCAAGATGCTGGGATTATTTTTATTGAATTCGGGACCTCGGGATAATTTCATGTTTTTAAGACCGGAATTTCGGAATCAGTACCCCTCTGACCCACCCTCCACCCTTTCCCCCTTTTAGAGGATTGAAAATCCTATGGCTATGTAAAAGTTAAATTAAGTAGTTATTGCAGCTAAATAACAAGTTGAAGTAGTGTCACGGCTATTTCAGTCAAAAAGTTGACCTATAGGACGAATGACAATGGATGCAGGAAAGGTATCACATAAACATAATGATATTAAACATTTTTTGCAGAATGTAATAATTATAACGTCAAATGAATAAACTCATCAAAGAAACCTTGATTAAAATTGTGTAATCAATACGCACGTTTTGACGCTTGAAACAAAAACGACACAGAGGTTTAAAGGAACTTCATCATAGATACAACAACAAATAAGTCAAAATGTTGTAGTTATTTCGTCATAGGAAGGCGTAACATAAAAAAAATACATAAAAATCGTGCGGTCCCGGATCTAAGAGTTATCAAATCAATTTAAACGTTTGGTCTTCAACGTACTTATAGGACGAACCACCAAAAAGCGTTTTGATAAATATGTGTATATTGAGAGAGGAGATGAGCATTCGGACCGCCATCACTAATAAACAATACCAAAAATTAAAGAAAAAAACAGATAAACTGGGCATGTCAATGACTGTAAGATCTCATGTATACACACATAAACTTTTCAGTTCCCTGAACTGATATCAATTTAATTCGAAAAATAAAGCTGTTCTTACAGATGTATTTTACATCGAACATAATGTTTCCTTGGTGATATTTTGTTAATTCTGATATCAACACACAGGTCAAAATTTGCTGAAAAAGACAAAGTTTTGAAAAATGACGTATATGAAACAATATAAGATGGGGCTCACGTCTGAGGAAAGAACACATATTTCAGGTCACTGTTGTAAATTAGTTGTCATGCTTTTAAGAATATATATTCCAACAAAACTATACAAGGTCTTCTTTAATATATATATTAATAATGTAATTCAGAGGCGCATACAAAAACTACGATGTAACATGAGTACTAGAGTTTCTAACCCTTTCAAGAATCCGGAGGTTGTGGGTGCTTTATCCTCTTTGCATGACAAATATGTCGTTGTTCCGGCAGATAAAGCCTCCAATAATATTGTCTTCATATGTAAAAAACATTATTTGCAATGTCTCACTACAGAGCTTGGAATTGATAAAACTACTGGTAATCCTACATATTCTTTAACATCATTTACCAAGGATGAAATTTTACAAAATCATAAATCTGTCCTTCTTTCTTTTGGTATCAACATCAAAGAAAACGAAGAAAACTTGCCCTCATTATACTGGATACCTAAATTACACAAAACTCCATATAAAGAACGATACATAGCTGGGTCTTCAAAATGTTCGACTAAACATCTTTCTAAAGTATTGACTACTATTCTTTCTACAGTTAAAGATGGGCTGCAAAAATATTGTGAGGAGATATATTCTACCAGTGGTGTTAACCAGATGTGGATTCTCAAAAATTCGAAAGATCTACTGCTTAACCTTCGATCACAATCTTTGCAATTTTGCAGCAACATAAAAACTTTTGATTTTTCTACGCTATACACTACTATTCCCCATGCTCAGTTGAAAGATCGACTTCACCATCTCATAAAACAGAGCTTTTTCTATAAAAATGGGAATCGTAGATACAAATTTCTTGTTTTGGGATACAATAATTCATATTTTGTAAAGAATCACACTGAATCTTCCAGAAAATATACTGAAGATGATATTATTAAAATGCTGGACTTTTTGATCGACAATATATTTGTTGAGTTTGGAGGATTTATATTTCAACAGACAGTCGGTATTCCAATGGGTACTAATTGTGCACCCCTGCTGGCTGATTTGTTTTTGTATTCGTATGAAGCAGAATTTATTCAGAACCTTCTAAAAGACAAAAATAAAAAGCACCTTGCGAAATTCTTTAATTTTACTTTCCGATATATTGATGATGTTTTATCATTGAACAACCCATACTTCAGCCAATACTTACATCTCATATATCCTAGTGAACTTGAAATTAAGGATACTACTGATACTAGAAGGACTGCTTTATACCTTGATCTTTTCCTAAATATTGACGTAGATGGACGACTTCACACGAAAATCTATGATAAACGGGACGATTTCAACTTCCCAATTATCAATTTCCCATTTCTTAGCAGTAACATACCCTCTGCCCCTTCGTATGGTGTTTACATATCACAATTGATACGTTATTCACGTGCTTGTTCACACTATACGGACTTCATATACAGGAGTGTGCTCCTTACGCAGAAACTGCTCCAACAAAGTTATGAGGAGGACAGATTAAAATTGACACTTCGTAAATTTTATGGACACCATCACGAATTGGTGGATCCATATGATGTTTCTTTAACCAAACTAGCTAAGGACATTTTTACCACATGGTAGATTGTGGTTTGTCATTATTTCGTCTTATCTTTTAATTACCAAACGTGACTTATTCCCGATTGTGACTGTTTTGCTGTATGTGAATTCGTATTACTATAAGACGTGTTTCTGTACTTGTTTATCCCAAATTCATGTATTTAGTTTATATGTTTAATGTTATATTTGTAATTCTCATCTTCTCATTTTGTCAAATGTGTTGACGTCTTTTTATTATATTTAGGTGTTACGGATAGAAAAATAAATCACCGCCTTTATTAATTATATTTAATTTTGTACGATTAATTACGTTTGAAGTTGGATTCATAACAAACTGGACATATATATATTACAGTTAATTGCTATTAATAAGTATTGCAATATGCATTTTGTTTTAATGAATTATCAGAATTTAGTTTTAATATAATCTTAAAGCAATCCTAATTCTAGCTCACTTTTAAATTATAGTTTTTCATAGTTATCAAAAGTACCAGGATTCATGTGTGACGTCATGCTGTTTCTAAATTTTATAAATTCAAATGTAGCATAACGTTTGCCTTTTCGCCATCGTATGTGACGTCATTTTTTTAATTGCGTCAACGCCTGGACTGATTCTGATGTGTCTATGCTGTATTGAACTTGGCATCATGTATTCGGGTTTAGTTTTCTGTAATAAGTTAATACTTGAGTTTCATTATGAATATATCTTTCACATTCATTTGTTAAAATTTACTGTTTGCAATAGCATGAATCGTTCTATATAATAGGGTTCTTATCCCGGGCATAATACAATGCCGTATTTAGTAAAACCTTTTCAACTTTTGATCTTCAGTGCTGTACAACTTTGTACTTTTTTCACTTTCGATCTTGTATATCTGGGCGTTATGTATTCGGGTTTAGTTTTCTGTAATTAGTTTTTACTTCAGTTTCATTATGTATATCTCTTTCATATTCATTTGTTAAAATTAACTGTTTGCAATAGTGTGAATTGTTTTATATAATATGAATGTTCTTATCCTGGGCATACAAACAATGCCGTATTTGGCAAAACCTTTTCAACTTTTGATCTTCAGTGCTGTACAATTTTGTATTTTTTTCGTCACTGGTGAGTCTCGTGTGGACTAGACGCGTTTTTGGCGTATTGAATTTTAAACCTGATGCTTTTTGTTATCTATTGATCATGCTTTTCTTTGTCTAATATGTTCTGCTTTTTATTTGTATTGTAGTCCTGTATTTTTTTGTTTTCATTTTAATGTTATATTTAACTGTGCCATTAAAGTGCGAGGTTTGGCATGCCTTAAAACCAGGTTTAACCCACCACTTTTATTTCCCTTTAAAAGTGTCCTGTACCAAGTCAGGAAGATGGCCATTGTTATAATATTGTTCGTTTCTGTGTGTGTGTTGCATTTTAACGTTGAGTCGTTTCTGTTTTCTCTTATTTTTGAGATAAGACGTGGCACGGTACTTGTCTATCCCATATTCATGTATTTGGTTTTGATGTTATATTTGTTATTCTCGTGGTGTATTGTCTGTTGCTTGGTCCGTTTCTGTGTGCTGTTGCGTTTCGGTGTTGTGTCGTTGTTCTCCTCTTATATTTAATGCGTTTCCCTCGGTTTTGGTTTGTTGCCCCGATTTTGTTTTTTGTCCATGGATTTATGAGTTTTGAACAGCGGTATACTACTGTTGCCTTTATTTAATAAGTGTCAAACGGTCTGGAACATGGTTTACTTCAAAAATACCACAACGCTTCCACCAATTATGAATCAAGGTCCTACTGTTTTACTTGCCAATTGCTCCTCCTATTGAAGTGCATTCTTTACTGCTATCCGACTTCAAAACTGCTCGTTGACCACATTCGTCTTGAATAATTTTACATTCTGGCCCCACGCTTGTAATTTCAATGCCTATTCTACAATAATATATTGTAATACAAATTTCTTAGTACAATTTTATTTCCATATATTGTTTGAATAGACCGTTGCTTGGGTTTTTTTTGTAGTTTTTCGTCTTCTTTTTTTTTTTTTTTTTTTTGTTAGGATTTTGTAGTTGAATCTACACTAAAGAGTTTTGATTCTCCCTTTGGCTTTTTCTTCCAAATTTTTACTGTATACATTGCAAATTATTACACGTCAAAATAACCAAAATCTTATCTACGCAGTTCAAGACACTCATAATATTTACTTTATATTATTATTATAAAGCATATTGAAGAGGTAAAAAAAAAATCAAAAATACTTCTTCTGTAGACCACAAAAATTTCTGAAAATAATGTTATCCTTTATTCTGTTTGATACATATATGTCGGCATGTAACAATATCATATTTTTCTTTGACTGTTTATTCAGTCTTACAACTAAATCCATTGGGTATGTAATGATAAATATTTTTATTTTACATACATGGTTTTAGTTTGTTAGTCTTTATTGGTTTCGAAATAGCTATCAATAGCTAAGAGTACTCCTTAATCTATACTTAATGTGTTTCAGTGCTTTTTTTTTCGTTTTGGGTTTTTTTATCGATTGAATCGATTGAATTTTAAAGTTTGTTCTTATTTTATATCGTTACACAAATGTCTTTGAAAATGAAAATTTAGGGCCCTTAAAGAGATTTAACCGACGACATTGTGTATGTGCCTCTCCTAAGCAGGAACCTGTATTCCATTGTTTGTCTTTTGTTGCAGTATATCATATTTGTTTTCGTTTATTGTTCTATACACAAATCAGGCCGTTTTTTCTCAAATGCATTGTTTTGCATTTGGCAAGGTTAGGGCTTACGCTAGCTATGTGGTATTGGTTCTGTTCATTGTTTAAAGTTATCCGGACAGGGACATATTTAGGTGCGAACTACTGAGTCATGTGGCCTTTAGTGGACAGTTTTCATTTGCATTTTTTAATCATATCATATCTTCATAATTTTATATATTTTTATTTCATTATTAGATAAGGATTTTTTTGTGTTTTTTTTTACTGGTTTTGAAATTCTAAATGTTATAAATTGGTTAACATAAGAAGGAAGCTTAACCGATTTTACTTTAACCGTTTTCATATCTATATAAACATATTGTGTTTACATCATTTGTCACCATTCTTATTTGTTGCTATCTTTTTTTAATGAAATATCTTGTATTTTATTTTTTATATATTCTGTCATATCCTAATAATTATTTCAAAATGTTATATATAGTTTTGAACAGGTTCACTATTGTCTCATGTATATACATGAATGAACCAACCACGAGTTTGATGTGTTTGGACTTTTGATTTTGCCTTTTGATTTTTGATTTTCCTTTTTGAATTTTCCTCGGAGTTCGGTATTTTTGTGTTTTTACTTTTTATTATTCAAACACAAAAAGAAAGTTTGCACAAATGCTTAAAATACAGGTCAGTAAAATAAACAATTTATTTAGAAATTCAAATAGTAGTAATACAATGATGTGGCAGGAGTGACAATGAAAAACCTCTCCAACCAAAAACTAAATACATCTTGTTGACTGCTTGTTAAATTTGTCAAACCTATTTGCAAATAGATAATGGCAGTTTACTGTCGGCATTAAGATTTTCAAAACTTTTAAAGCAAGATATTATGAGACCATTTACAAAAATCAATTCAGCTAGCTATAAAACCAGATTTAATCAACCATTTTCTACATAAGAAAATGTCTGTACCAAATCAGGAATATGGCAGTTGTTGTCCATTGGTTTGATGTGTTTTAGATTTTGATTTAGGCATTCGATTATGGATGTACTTTATGTTTTGAATTTTCTCCAGAGTTTAGTATTTTAGTGATTTTACTTTTTTACTTGTTATGGCTTGTTATCATTTTTAATTGTAAGATGTTTGTAAATAGATTCGATGAGTGTAAATACTTACGAACAGCATGACAGTGTTGTTTTAGAACATGTGCACTTCACACACTGTGGAAACAGGCTAATAGTCTGTTCTTTTCGTATGAAGTTACCTTCATAGTAACAACCAAACGCATTTTCTAGAAAGAAAAACAAACTTCTGTTAAATCAAATTATATTCTATATAACACGAAACGAAATTGAATCAAATGCATTATTTAATGTATAGATATAAATAGTTTTAGATTTTCAGTGTTACATTCATAATCCATTTCTTTCAATCTATGTCTGAATAGAGATTACGTGTAGCTTTCCTTTAAACCAAAAAATCAAAACTCACATAGAATCATCATTATCTCTCGTTTAAAAACAAGAAAGAACTGAAGACACACATTTGGTTAAACATTAACTGCTACATTGACATTCCAAAACCAAAGTACCTAGAATTGTGTTTTGCAAAACTTGTAGGAATTTTTGGTCCTCTTCAACTTTGTACTTTATTCGGCCTTATAAACTGTTTATGATACGAACGTCGCTGGTGCGCGTCTGGCCTAAATACAAAACTTGAATCCTGGTATCTATGATGAGTTTATTTAGGTATCTATGATGAGTTTATCCAAATAAACTCATCATAGATACCAGGAATAAATATTGTATATACGCCAGACCCGCGTTTCGTCTACAAAAGACTCTTCAGTGACGCTCGAATCCAAAAAAGTTTAAAAGGGCAAAAAAAATTACGAGGTTGAAGAGCATTGGGGACCAAAATTCTTAAAGTTTTAAAGATAATACATGCCTGAGGTAGAAAAGCCTTAATATTTCAAAAATTCTAAATTTTGTGAACAGTAAATTTATAAATATAACCATATCAATGATACTAGTAATTCATGTCAGCATAAAAGTGCTGACTACTAGGCTGGTGATAATTTAATGCAAAGCTCTGATTCCTTTCACGGATTTGGCTATACTTTCTGGACCTTTTGAATTATAGCTCTTCATCTTTTATATAAGCTTAGAATTTCAAATATTTTGGCCACGAGCATCACTGAAGAGACATGTATTGTCGAAATGTGCATCTGGTGCAAGAAAATTGGTACCGTTAATTTTATTAACTTTATATTGATATATTTACGAATAGTTCCATTACAGAGGTAGTTTTCTTTTGGCAAATTCAAAGTACTAGAAAAGTGATTCGTATCCATGTTATAAAATTGATCTTTAAGAAATAATATTTTATCTAAAACACACATACCAAACACCAAAAATATAAAGTTATGACATTAAAGTTTTGATAGAGAAGTTTATTTACATTTGTATTAACTAACAGTGATATATTTTCTCATTGCCGGAATCAGTTATTCCTACCATTCTAAATAAAGAAGGTAAGATTGATTTAGTTACACTCGTTTCTATTAATTATGGAGAAGACAGAACTAAGTTGAAAAACTTGTGTCTAATACATGTTTTTTTAACAATAAAATATGTTTAAACGTGTTTCTATATTGATTTTTTAAAGTACATATATATATATATTAAAAAAAATACCTGAAACTCGCTCCCCTCTGCACCATGAATGGCATTCTCTAAATGAAATAATCACAATCACAAAGAAGAAAATGTTATATTTCATTGTTTAACTAGAAGAATATCTGTTCGCAGGGGGAAATATTTTTCGAATGATTGGTATTCAAACAATATTTCTTAACTTTATAATAAATGATCGTTCATATATTTTTAAAAATTATAAAAAAAAAACATCCCATCTGTTTCAAAAACATTAAAACGCTTTTAAATTGTCATTATGCCTTGGAAAAGCGAAAATATTATACAATTCTTGGCGTAATCTTCATGTGACATGCTGTCATTCTGAAATGCATAGTTATGTTTTTAGCAAAAGGTCATATCCGGGAGTAGGCCATTTTCTTTAAAAACCTATGTTATATTAATCTTTTTATAGGGGTACCCAAAAGGGTTAAAGAGGTACCAATATGTTTATTATATAATAAACATATAATAGAATGATGAAGAAAAATAACTGATTATTCAAACTTGAGTGAATATGTTGCACAAAAACTTACAAACATAAAAAAATTAAGATGTCGTCTGCTTCGATATTTCGAAAGCTTTAAATTTGGAAAAACTGTTTGATATTGTCATGCTATTAATCGTTATGATGACTAACAGAGTCTTGGCTCAATTGAATACTCTGCGCCTTACCTCTTCTTTAACAAAACATGTAAGTGTAGTGGAGGGAGTTGGGCATTACAAAGATACTTAATCCCGCTTCTTTGTGCACCTCTCCGTGCATGAGTCCGTATATTAAACTGGCTACATCTACTAATTTCTGCATTGTTATTTGATTTTGTCATGTGATAATGGACTTTCCGTATTGATTTTCCTCTGAGTTCAGTATTTTTTGTGATTTTACTTTTTTCTATATCTGTACAACAGTACACAGAATCTATAAACTGAGTGACAAAATACTAAACTACATAAGAATTTCATTCCCATCTATAAAAAAAACCCAACGAAAACAGCAGGCGTTGTACATCACACTCGTTGCTATGCGAACGCATATACGTCACATGAACACTCAAAATATAAATACTAACTATAACTGAATCTTGACAAAAGAAGCGCATTTGGTCTGCTAAAAACTCATCAGTTACACTTCAATTTACAATCCTGGTACCTTTAATAGCTATTTAAACAAGTTTTTTTTATAGGCTGAATAAAGTTCGAAGTTGTAGAGCATGGAGAACACAAAATTCTGAATATTTTCACAAATATGCAATAATTAATTTTGCAAATTGATCTTTAAAAAAAACTTACTTATTTACGTCTTTTTCAATCTTCAACGTGAACATGTAATGTATTGATTGATATATTTGTGTTTTAAATACATGAATATTTTTTTATTGTTGTTATTGAATTTGAACTAGTAGCCTACTTTTCGTTATTTGGTCTTGTGTAGAGAGGGTTTTTTTTAAAGTAATCACTGAAAGGGAAAGTATAACATAGAAAAATTAAATTTCAAACACGGAACTTTTTCTATACGTCTTTCTATTGTCAGGAGAAAAATGTTGAAGTAAAACCTGGAACTTTCTTTCGTTGTTATATACTATCTGGGATATGACGTAAGGCGTTCCGGGTGCAGGTGGGTTTGGAGGTGCAAATTGGACGCAAGAGGTTACATATTGTTGTTCTCATTTTGTATACCACTGTATTTATGTTTGTATTGAACGTGAATATAATCTGTCAGGAATTATGAGTTGTTTTTCATTAGTTCCGCTGCTTAATGAAATCGTTTGATTTTGATAGTTTTTATGTACTTAATTATCTTTTACTTATTTTCTGTAGATTTGTTTGTCTTTCGTCCTTTTCTTTTTGGCCATGGTCTCTATTTTTCTTTGAAACATGAATTTTAATTATTATATTCTCTTTCCGTTATCTTTAACAAGAAAAAATATAATTTCAGACTAAATAGCACGAAACTTGTTTCAGTTTAACTCAGCACTATAAAACCTTAGTGTGTCTTCCCATGCATTACTGTTCAATACCAGTACCTATAACGGGGATATTCAAATATTACCTTTATTTCTATTTCTATGTTATAAATAACTTCAAATGACGTAATTGTGAATTCTCTGTGAATATTTATTTCCTGCTAGAAAGTTAGAAAGTAACTGGTGACTCCCTCCAACTGACTCAACAAAAATATATTTAGAGATAATGTTGTTATAGAAAGTTTTAAGGTATGTGCTCAATAATTTGTTTGAATATTTGCCTTGAACATTTGGTGATCTGTCAGAGCATCCATGCATTGAAATTGATATAATAAACAGGAACGGAAATGATTTAGCAAATAAATGTGTACCAATGAGTTTAATTTCCTTCATTAGCCTATACATATTTTTAAAGGTGTTCTTTTACATACCATTTGTTGAATATCATGTCTTCAAAATAGAAAACAAAATACGAACTTCAAGTTGCGTAATTGTGTAATCTCGGTGAATATTTATTTTCTGATAGAAAGTTAGAAAATAAGTAGTAACGGTAACTGAGTCAAAGAAAATATAAATATATTTTACAACCTTAGATAATAGACATTTCACAAAACATATACCAAATTCGAAGTACACTTAGAACGAAGAAGACACATTAATTAATTTCAACAACAAATTTGCAAATAGACAGCACTGACATTTTCAAGCTAATCAAAATTCTAATGCGATTTGGATGTAACAATTTTTTTCATTGGCTAAAAGTTGCCGTCAAATCCACAGTTGACCAGGCGTAACTAAGGAGGGACCCGCCATTTTGAATTGATGAATCAACAAATGTTCGATTACTACTATATAATCGAAAATAAAACAACACCTACCTCGAATTCGCCGTTTTAATGTAATTTTATCCGAAGTTGAAGCGTACAAGTACCGTTATAACCTCCAGTTTGTAAGTTTTCATTTATATGACGTCACGTTTAGCCATGACGTCTTTGTGCCAAAACCATTCATGAAGATTCGCGGAAATTTTTGTATTTGTCAAATTAAGACATTTTTTCAAGTTTTATCGTATTTTTTCTTTTTTGTAATGCATTATAATCGGAATAACAGTACTGTAGTTGAAGAGTTGCCACCGTCAAGTTTGATTTGACGGTCGCAAATCTCCGTTTTACTGTCTCCGCTACGCGTCGCCAGTAAAACTGCATTTGCGACCGTCAAATCTACAATTGACGGTGGCAACTCTTCAACTACAGTACTGTTATTCCTTAATTAAACAGCGCTAAAATACTCTATTTCGAAATTGTGGCTTAGTTCGGATGATAGATGCAAACATATCAGGTTACTCGATCACACCACGTGTTCCCTTTGTTTCGTTTGTATATTCAAAATGTATTTACGAGTTTTGAACATTGATAAACTTAGTTGCTTCTTATCAAGGTGGCACGGTGGTTTTCAAATTTGGTATTTTAGGCGGCTCTGTTGTGGTTGTACTTATTTCAATGTGCAATTCAACTACAGTATCTACTGAACATACTTTACGACGCTAGAGGATGAATCAATTGTAGAAAAATATGAAATATTTTTACATACAGGTGTTGTATAACTGTATGTTGAATCCGTACTTTCCGGAACCGTTGTATTGTCTTACCCATGATTGCTGTGATGATTACATGTATCATCCTCTTTGGCGTTTGAATCCAAAGTAAAAGGATCATAATTTGAAAGCTCTTCGTTTTATTTAAAATATACATATGCTTGTCTTTAGTTCCTCAAACCTAAGTCAGGTATATCACACAGGTGAAAGAATTTTTTGCGATTTGTTTTTATCTTGGATACAGCACTGGGGACTATAGGTATATAAAGATACCAGAAAAAGTAAACGCACATCAAATACATTCGACTTTATTTCTGAGTATTATACTGAAAGTACTTCAGTTAACTGTGTATTTAAGCAGTATTAGAAAGGGGAAAACATCTAAAAATACTATCATTGTCCCTTATGTCCCAGAAAATACAAACGTGACACCCATACATATGCACTTGAAAAATTACGTCCGTATTCTAATCAATGAGGAAAAAATAAACTCATCATAAATACCAGAATTCAATTTTGTATTTACGCCAAACGCGCGTTTCGTCTACAAAAGACTCATCAGTGACGCTCGAATCCTAAAAGATAAATAAGACAAATAAAGTAGGAAGTTGAAGAGCATTGAGGACCAAAATTCCTAAAAGTTTTGCCAAATACACCTAAGGTAATTAATTCCTGAGGTAGAAAAACCTTAGTATTTCAAACATTCAAAAGTTTTGTAAACAGGTAATTTATAAATATGACCATTCATAAAATAATATAGTAATCACCGATGAGTCTTATGTAGACGAAACGCGCGTCTGGCGTACTAAATTATAATCCTGGTACCTTTGATAACTATAGTAATACAACACTTTAAAAAATCTCTTACTTATTGTCATCGTATATTTGATTTTCAGATTGTTCTCAAGAATCATGGCGGAAGCTCGATTTGATAATGAAAATAACAATTTCCTTCATGAAATATGGATGAATGCTGACTGTGAAGAAGAAATAGAAGATGTTTTGCAACAATATTTATTAGAAACATCAACCAATGAAATAGCGCAATTATTAAATGAGCAAAATATATACGGAAATACTCCATTATTAGAGTATCTATCTTCCATGGATCCAAGATGGGAAACTGTTAAGCAGATCACACAATTGGGTTGTGATGTTAATATTGCCGACAATTTGCAAATAACACCACTATACAAAATTACAGCAAAACAGTTTATTCCAAGCAGACTTCTAGAAGGCATGTATTTAGGCGATTTCGAAAAAGCTATTGTTGAACATCGCAATGACAACGAAAGGCAAATTATGAAAACCTTGATAAGTGCCGGAAGTGATGTGAACCAGTCAGACATTTTTGGTAGACCACCATTATTTCTTGCAAATGATATCGAAGTAATGAGAATGCTTATAGAAAATGGCGCCAGCCTCAATATTAGTGACAGATGTGGTCGGTCAATATTGCACTCAAGTTTATCCATGCCAAATCATAACTATCTATTCAAATTTTACATCTCAAAAATGAAACCGACCATGTTACAAAAACCAGACATATTTGGATCAACACCTTTGCATTATGCCGCAATTCTCCGCAAACAAGATATCTTTGATGAAATTATTAAGAATGGTGCGACACTTGGCATCAAGGATAATGATGGGAATACACCTGAAAGTATTTTACAGTTACATTTACCATCTAAAACTGTAACTGTGTTACACGAAAAACGCATGAGGAAGAAAATTTTGAAGAACGTCGATAGTGTTCATTTTACAGATATTTATAAAAGCGGAGATCTATCCAATATTGTTTACCAACCGGGAAAGACAGAAGATATATACGAAATTTTAAACTTACCTGGCCTTTGTGGATCCTGGGATGAGAAGGAAAGTGAACAAATAAAACAAACCATTGCCAAAT
Source organism: Mytilus trossulus (assembly GCF_036588685.1). NCBI lineage: Eukaryota > Metazoa > Mollusca > Bivalvia > Mytilida > Mytilidae > Mytilus > Mytilus trossulus. Next base: position 63,167,590 of record NC_086376.1, on the reverse strand, counting down.
TAGCTGAAAAATTGTGTGATTCAATAGGCACACTCGACCCACGATTTCAGTGCACATTATTTCGAACGGGTAGTTCTGATGCGGGAACAAAAATTGGCGATCCAACAGAATTTGACTTTGTATTTTGTCTTCAAAAATTTTCAGAATTATGCGAAATGGTCGAAGTTCCAACTAGAAAGGGATTTGCTGAATTGAAAGCTGTCGACACCTTTCCAGGAAACTACCATACGTTCTTTGATGGTAACAAGAAATGCAATGCGACAGAAGTACGATTAGTATTCTCGAAACTTCTGAAAAGAATTGTGTTAGATAAAAATACATGGGATATTCCAAATATATTCTTCGATGGAGATGTAATGCATCTACAAGAGTATGACAGACCAGTGTTCACACTGAAACTGAAATGGTTTGGACATGTGTACAAGGATGAAGAAATAAGTCTCGATATTGTACCAGCCGTCAGAAAATTTGGTTGGTGGCCATCTGATACCGATTTCACAAAGCTAGATATGGTGACTGAAGACATCCGAAGCGAGGGTTGTTTGCTGTTACTTCAGAGTCCTTACTTTCAGGATGATACACTGATGAGGATTTCGTGTTCTCCAGCAGAAATCTGTTTAATGAAGTCTTTGCCAGGATACGCCCGAGAAAGCTATCGATTATGTAAATTACTACGTCACAAATCCGTGTGTCCTCAGATGGATCCTGATTCGACCTCAGATGATTTTCCTTTGTTCGAAGCAGAAGATTCAATAACAAGCTATATGCTTAAAAACTGTTTCTTTCACATTCTAAGTGATTGTAAGAGAGAAGGTCTTCTTCGAAAAGACATAGATATGTCGACAGAAAGACAGTATACAATCGATATAGCTGTCAAAATCTTGCATCACTTTGATGACCGCATTGTGTCTCAATCACTACCCGTTTACTTCACACCAAATAGAGAAGATATTTTCAGATTTGGATTCGTTGAACTTGATCGTGTTGACGAAGAAACTGTTACAAAGCTGAACCATTTTCATTGTTTAAGGCGCAGAGCATTTTTGAAAATCATGTTGTATGTGCTAGGAAAAGATCTTAGTTACAAAACGTTATAACGTGTGCGTTGCGAGGTATTCACACAAGTAATGTTTATACCACCGTGAAAAAACTTGCAAAAAAGTTTTTATAACTTGATACTTCTATAACATGTTACAGTTAAACTTCATAGTTAATTGTGTAATCGCAATACCATCCAGGTAACTCGGTACCATGAAAGCTCTGGCTATTGAACAAATTCACGAGATAACGATCTTGAACTATATAAAGACAGCCGAGATTGCTCATACATAACAGAAGGACAGCCAAAAAAAACGGCGAATCTTAATGCTACTATTTATGATCTTATGAAAGGAATAGATTGAAAGGTGTCTAATTTTGGGATAGCAATTACATTACCATGATTACACGCGTTTTTTATAGGCATGAAAAGGTGATAACTAAAATGCTGCAATCATTCATTTGTTCTGTCTGTTTCAATACAGTACGTGTGTGATGTGTTTTGGAATGCAAATCATTTCGGGAAAATAATAGATCCGACTTTTTTGTCACTTCGATGTTTACATCTATAATAAAAAAAGACCGTGATACTTTTTTTTTTAATTTTTCCAACAGGAATGAAGTTTTCAATTTTCTCGTAAGTCACTAAATAATCAGGATTGCCGCCCAGAGTTTTGTTATTTGGTAATGGACAGAGCAACCGTATTTCAGATTCTCTTTTTGGATAATGCAGAATTTTTCAAAAACCTTTTTTATGGCGTCTTTGTCAAATTTACAGTCTGCGTCTGTTGGTGTTTGCTTTTGTTGTGGTTCAGTGTTTCTGTTGTTTCTTTGTTTTCATCTCATTGTTGATGTGTTTCCCTCGGTTTTTTGTTTGTTTAACGGATTTGTGTTTGCTTTATCGAATTATAACTTTTGAACTGCGGTATACTTCTGTTGCATTTATTTACTGCGAAGTAAAATAAAACGGTTTTGTTGGCATCTTTGGTAGATTTATTTGTATGGGTACTTACTCCATTAACTACTAACCGAACTTCACCACATTGTACATAAACACATAAACACTAGTTACGCCAGACGCGCGATTTGTCTACATAAGCCTCATCAGTGACGCTCATATCAAAATATTTATAAAGCCAAACAAGTACAAAGTTGAAGAGCATTTAGGATCCAAAATTCCAAAAAGTTATGCCAAATACGGCTAAGGTAATCTATGCCTGGTCTAAGAAAATCATTAGTTTTTCGAAAAAATTGAAAGTTTTGTTAACAGAAAGTTTATAAAAAGGACCACATTATTGATATTCATGTCAACACCGAAGTGTTGACTACTGGACTGGTGATACCCTCGGGGACGAAACGTCCAACAGCAGTGGCATCGACCCAGTGGTGTAAATAGTTATCAAAGTTATCAAGATTATAATTTAGTAAGCCAAACGCGCGTTTCGTCTACATGAGACTCATCAGTGACGCTCATATCAGAATATTTATAAAGGCAAACAAGTACAAAGTTGAAGCATTTAGGATCCAAAATTGCCAAAAGGTATGCCAAATACGGCTAAGGTAATACACATTGTTTGAGAAAACAATCCACACATTTATTAATCATTGATCATTGACAACTAACTTAAGAAAGTTCCTCCCCGTATCAACGGTCAAGGAAAACCCAGAGATAAAACTATATAGTATTTTATGGTCATAAAACCTCTGGAAACCTGTGTTCTCCAGCAGAAATATCTTTCGACAGACCGTCTCATGGGGACAACATGAAAATTAAAGTTGATAATGAACTTTCATTCCCAAACAAAAAATATACACTTATAATCTATATAACATTTCAGAATTGAAAATTCAGAAAATAAAAAATATACAATACACCGACAGCTGTGCGATATTAAAATCTTTTTATCAAAAATGTAATTTTGATGTGTACTCTTCAAGTAGGCTAGACGGTGAGACACATTTACATGTATACCTTTAACCTGAAATCAAGTTTAATTAAACAAATCCTGATTGGACAATACCTTATTTACAAACCGTTAATACAAACATTTTCCCGCTATTACTAGTCGAAACGCGGGAAAATGCATTTGTTTAAATCTTTTAGCAGCTAGTGTTGTGTGTTTAGTTTTTCGCTGGCGGATCCAAATTGTTGTCACATTTAGCTTTTGTGTCTTTTTGGGTTGCTCGCCGACTTTTGTCAACAAAACGGAAAACTTAAAAACATTTGACATGCAAGTGTAAGGTTTAGCTAGCTATAAACCATGTTACACACTTTTGTCATCGAGAAATGCCTTTACTAAGTATGGATTTCGACACTTATATTTTTATTTATTTTTTGTTAATAAAGTCTATCGTTTGTTTTGTCAGTTTTATAGGCTCCTCTCTTTTTGAATTGACCTTTGAGTTCGGTATTTCTGTAATACTAGTACTTATGAACTATTCCAGATTGATGAAAATGAGTTTCCACATAAAGAGAAAGCTGTTATAATTGTCCTGAAAGTTGTATGTTATTCCTGTCATGTAGTGGGTTTATTTTACTGTTATATTAAGCATTGCCATCAAAACGCGAGGTTCGGCTAGCCACAAAACCAGGTTTAACCCACCATTTTTTTCTTTGAATGTCCTGTACCAAGTCAGGAAAATGGCCATTGTTGTATGATAGTTCGTTTCTGTGTGTGTTACATTTTAGTGTTGTGTTTCTGTTGTCTCGTAGTTCTACTCTTATATTTGATGTGTTTTCCTCAGGTTTAGTTTGTAACCCGGATTTGGTTTTTCTCAATCGATTTAGGAATTCAGAACAGCGGTATACTACTGTTGCCTTTATTTAACAATCACATTACAGATTATCCTGATACTGAAAGTTGACCAATGTTTTAAGGCAAATAATTACCCATAGTTTAAATCAGGATCTTTATAAGATATGATAGCAGTATCCAGTGGACAACAATTGCAACAATTTGTATGATGTTTGTCGTGTATCTTCACCCCCTAAAACTCCATTCCTATTTTGGAATTTATTTTAAAAAAATCAAAATCATGCTAGGTTCAGTTTAAAATGAGTGGAAATCTTAAATCAATTAGAAAGCAATGTCATGCTATTGGGTTAATGTTGGCACTATTTACCAGTATGAATGAATGGTGATATGTTTTGGCCAAAAAGTGAAATAACAAACAACCAGATGCTCCGCAGGGCGTAGCTTTATACGACCGCAGAGGTTGAACCCTGAACGGTTGGGGCAAGTATGGACACAACATTCAAGCTGGATTCCGCTCTAAATTTGGATAGTGATTAAATAGTTGACACAGCATAGGTTTCTGACACAGAATGAATGTATTCAAATGAACTTAAAATTTTTGTTTTCTCTTAGAGCAATTCACTATGCTGTTGAATATTAATCCTCTCAAAAAAATGTTTGAAGAAATTTTCTTTTTATTTATGAAATTTCAAATGAGAAAAATTTAACCCAATTTTTTATTCACATCCCCCTTTCCCTTATTCCAAAAGTAATTTCAATTAAAATATTCTAATGGAGTTTGCAACAATTACTACTCATTTAAATACATGATGTAAAAAAACAGCTTGTTATCACTGAATGGTAAAGATTATTTAAATTTATCAGTTGGTAGTAAAAAGTGAATATACATTGTATATTGTATATAACAAAGATTTAAGTTGATTCTGGACAAAGAAAGATAACTCCAATTAAAAAAAAATCTTGCAGATATTTCTTGCTTACTATACTGGACAAAGAAAGATAACTCTTAATTAAAAAAAAATTTGCTATTTCACAATATTGTGAAATTAGATATTTCTTGCCATTGCACAATACTGTGCAATTGAAAAGACTTGCTATTGCACAATACTTAATTTAATAATTTTAGATCCTGATTTGGACCAACTTGAAAACTGGGCCCATAATCAAAAATCTAAGTAAATGTTTAGATTCAGCATATCAAAGAGGCCCAAGAATTTAATTTTTGTTAAAATCAAACTTAGTTTAATTTTGGACCCTTTGCACTTTAATTTAGACCAATTTTAAAACTGGACCAAAAATTAAGAATCTACATACACAGTTAGATTTGGCATATCAAAGAACCCCAATTATTCAATTTTTGATGAAATCAAACAATGTTTAATTTTGGACCCCGATTTGGGCCAACTTGAAAACTGGGCCAATAATCAAAAATCTAAGTACATTTTTAGATTCAGCATATCAAAGAACCCCAAGGTTTCAATTTTTGTTAAAATCAAACTAAGTTTAATTTTGGACCCTTTGGACCTTAATGTAGACCAATTTGAAAACGGGACCAAAAATTAAGAATCTACATACACAGTTAGATTCGGCATATTAAAGAACCCCAAATATTCAATTTTGATGAAATCAAACAAAGTTTAATTTTGGACCCTTTGGGCCCCTTTTTCCTTAACTGTTGGGACCAAAACTTCCAAAATCAATACCAACCTTCCTTTTATAGTCATAAACCTTGTGTTTAAATTTCATAGATTTCTATTTACTTATACTAATGCTATGGTGCGAAAACCAAGAAAAATGCTTCTTTGGGTCCCTTTTTGGCCCCTAATTCCTAAACTGTTGGGACCGAAACTCCCAAAATCAATACCAACCTTTCTTTTGTGGTCATAAACATTGTGTTTAAATTTCATTGATTTCTATTTACTTTAACTAAAGTTATTGTGCGAAAACCAAGAATAATGCTTATTTGGGCCCTTTTTTGGCCCTTAATTCCTAAACTGTTGAAAATAAAACTCCCAAAATCAATCCCAACCTTTATTTTGTGGTCATAAACCTTGTGTCAAAATTTCATAGATTTCTATTAACTTAAACTAAAGTTATAGTGCGAAAACCAAGAAAATGCTTATTTGGGCCCTTTTTGGCCCCTAATTCCTAAAATGTTGGGACCAAAACTCCCAAAATCAATACCAGCCTTCCTTTTATGGTCATAAACCTTGTGTTAAAATTTCATAGATTTCTATTCACTTTAACTAAAGTTAGAGTGCGACGACGACGACGACGACGACGACGACAAAATTTGCGGTCGTATAAAAACAAAGACCCAGGTCACTCTCTTTATAAGACAGTCCCAAACTTGAATTGTTCTGATATTAAAAGGAGGATCTGATTGATGAAATCCACCCTGGAAAGTTCAGGCGAGAAAAAACCAATATACTGTATAAGCATTCACTGAACCATCGAAATTAAGATCAAGGATAAATGACATGTTACAGATTGATAGATTGTTTTGTAAGCCATCTAAATACAAAATATGAAGTAATAAGATCGATTGTCTCTTAAATGTAAAGCTTCATACTAAAAATTAACGCACTGGTCAGATTAGTATTTTTGTAAGCTACCTGCATACCAAAAACAACCAGATGCTCCGCAGGGCGTAGCTTTATACGACCGCAGATGTTGAACCCTGAACAGTTGGGGCAAGTATGGACACAACATTCAAGCTGGATTCCGCTCTAAATTTGGATTGTGATTAAATAGTTGACACAGCATAGGTTTCTGACACAGAATGAATGTGTTCTAATGAACTTAAAATTTTTGTTTTCTCTTAGAGCAATTCACTATGCTGTTGAATATTAATCCTCTCAAAAAAATGTTTGAAGAAATTTTCTTTTTATTTATAAAATTTCAAATGAGAAAAATTGAACCCAATTTTTTAATCACATCCCCCTTTCCTTTATTCCAAAACTAATTTCAATTAAAATATTCTGATGGAGTTTGCAACAATTACTACTCATTTAAATACATCATAAAACATTAAGATGTAAAAAAACTGCTTGTTATCACTGAATGGTAAAGATAATTTAAATTTATCAGTTGGTAGTAAAAAGTGAATATACATTGTATATTGTATATAACAAAGATTTAAGTTGATTCTGGACAAAGAAAGATAACTCCAATTAAAAAAAATTCTTGCAGATATTTCTTGCTTACTTTACTGGACAAAGAAAGATAACTCTTAATTAAAAAAACATTTGCTATTTCACAATATTGTGAAATTAGATATTTCTTGCCATTGCACAATACTGTGCAATTGAAAAGACTTGCTATTGCACAATACTTAATATAATAATTTTAGATCCTGATTTGGACCAACTTGAAAACTGGGCCCATAATCAAAAATCTAAGTACATGTTTAGATTCAGCATATCAAAGAGGCCCAAGAATTTGATTTTTGTTAAAATCAAACTTAGTTTAATTTTGGGCCCTTTGCACTTTAATTTAGACCAATTTTAAAACTGGACCAAAAATTAAGAATCTACATACACAGTTAGATTTGGCATATCAAAGAACCCCAATTATTCAATTTTTGATGAAATCAAACAATGTTTAATTTTGGACCTCGATTTGGGCCAACTTGAAAACTGGGCCAATAATCAAAAATCTAAGTACATTTTTAGATTCAGCATATCAAAGAACCCCAAGGTTTCAATTTTTGTTAAAATCAAACTAAGTTTAATTTTGGACCCTTTGGACCTTAATGTAGACCAATTTGAAAACGGGACCAAAAATTAAGAATCTACATACACAGTTAGATTCGGCATATTAAAGAACCCCAATTATTCAATTTTGATGAAATCAAAACAAAGTTAAATTTTGGACCCTTTGGGCCCCTTTTTCCTTAACTGTTGGGACCAAAACTCCCAAAATCAATACCAACCTTCCTTTTATAGTCATAAACCTTGTGTTTAAATTTCATAGATTTCTATTTACTTATACTAACGCTATGGTGCGAAAACCAAGAAAAATGCTTATTTGGGTCCCTTTTTGGCCCCTAATTCCTAAACTGTTGGGAACAAAACTCCCAAAATCAATACCAACCTTCCTTTTGTGGTCATAAACATTGTGTTTAAATTTCATTGATTTCTATTTACTTTAACTAAAGTTATTGTGCGAAAACTAAGAATAATGCTTATTTGGACCCTTTTTTGGCCCCTAATTCCTAAACTGTTGAAACCAAAACTCCCAAAATCAATCCCAACCTTTCTTTTGTGGTCATAAACCTTGTGTCAAAATTTCATAGATTTCTTTTAACTTAAACTAAAGTTATAGTGCGAAAACCAAGAAAATGCTTATTTGGGCCCTTTTTGGCCCCTAATTCCTTAAATATTGGGACCAAAACTCCCAAAATCAATACCAACCTTCCTTTTATAGTCATAAACCTTGTGTTTAAATTTCATAGATTTCTATTTACTTATACTAACGCTATGGTGCGAAAACCAAGAAAAATGCTTATTTGGGTCCCTTTTTGGCCCCTAATTCCTAAACTGTTGGGAACAAAACTCCCAAAATCAATACCAACCTTCCTTTTGTGGTCATAAACATTGTGTTTAAATTTCATTGATTTCTATTTACTTTAACTAAAGTTATTGTGCGAAAACTAAGAATAATGCTTATTTGGACCCTTTTTTGGCCCCTAATTCCTAAACTGTTGAAACCAAAACTCCCAAAATCAATCCCAACCTTTCTTTTGTGGTCATAAACCTTGTGTCAAAATTTCATAGATTTCTTTTAACTTAAACTAAAGTTATAGTGCGAAAACCAAGAAAATGCTTATTTGGGCCCTTTTTGGCCCCTAATTCCTTAAATATTGGGACCAAAACTCTTAAAATCAATACCAGCCTTCCTTTTATGGTCATAAACCTTGTGTTAAAATTTCATAGATTTCTATTCACTTTTACTAAAGTTAGAGTGCGAAAACTAAAAGTATTCGGACGACGACGACGACGACGACGACGACGACGACGACGCCAACGTGATAGCAATATACGACGAAAATTTTTTCAAAATTTGCGGTCGTATAAAAACAAGCTAACATCCCAGTGATAAGTATTAATTATGAAAATTGTTACAAGGCACTCTTCTTAGAAATAGTCCCCAATCACAGACTTTTCTGACTATGGAACTCATCTCCAATTTGATGAGTGGTAACTTAAAAATTTGAAGAGACTATGAAAAATTTAAATGCATGCAATAATTTCTGAATATACAGTAGTATCTTATGAAGACAATTCAATGTCTGAGAAATTGATTAAAAAGGTGAAAACAATAAGTCTGTAACTTTAATGTTTGAGTGTAATTTTAACATGTAACTTCTGACTTTAACAGGGGTTACATAATATATCATTTTTGGTGGTGTTTTAGTAAATGTATCTTTTAATTCAAAATATGACCTCAAAGAATATTTCAGAATATCAAAGAGAAAGATATGTATACAGTCAGACGTCATCCCATATTTTTCAGGGATCACCATGGTAAACTATAAACTAAAATGAACCTTTTAACTTAGTTTATGTATTACTTCCCAATTATTGTAACATCATATTCTGCAAGAAATCAAAGTTCAAGGTTTATAATTAATTTAATTTACCCTACCCTACAGATGTTTTAGGTAAGAATCCTTTTTAACCTTTTTATCCCATTAATTTGGTAGAATATAGCCCAAAAGGCAAAACAAAAATTATTCAATAACTATTTGGGTTTTTTTTAATGGAAAATATGAAATCCAGATTTGCTTCTGCAATGTCATGAATCCTTTACAAGTTGGAATGAATAAAAGATACTTTTAATACAGACATTATTCCAGTCAAGTTTCATTCAACATATTTGTGTCATTGAGGAAAGGAAGATGATCATTTTCAGCTGCAGATGTAATATGTTCTTCTTAGTTCAACTCAATTCACCAATGAGTTTCAGAGGCAATAATAAACATGATTAACATGTGCAGATTTAAAAGACTCATGCAGAACTGATTGATGTGCAACAGCTGCAAATTGGTAGCAAAGGCTCATATAGGACCTAGACCAAGTGAGATTGAAGAAATGGCAGATCATATATTGTAATAAATCATTTTAAATAATAGATCACTCTTTCAACTACAAAGTAGACAAGTTAAATTTATTCAGTCATACATTATCTTAACATGTATACACAACAGTAGCACTTAAAATAGTAAACATAAACATTTCTTCACACTGATCAAGCTTGTTACAACTTGAAAATATCCTCACCAAAATGAGCTATTATGTATCAATATATGATAAATATGACATGTATTTGATAGCAGTTTTTTGGCAGGTATAATTGATGAAAACAAGGCAATCATAACTTTTATGACAATAAGATTTTATATTTTGTCCAGCAATGTGTGTAGTTGCCCCTTGTAAAGTGTTCAACAAATTATATTGAAGTTAAATAGATCAATTAACAAACAAAGAAGACAGTAGTTCTTTCTTCACCAAGAGCAAAAGATGTGTAGCTTTATTTTCATTTTAAATTATTAATGTTAAAACTACAGAAGGGTCAGAGATTCAAAATGCATAACTCAAGACACCTAAAATAAGATATCAAATTAAATTAAGAAAAGCATGGTAACATATATAATAGTGATATACATGTATAATAGGATTTCCAATAAAACACTATCCACCAAAGACCAATTTACTCGCATGTCAGAAACTTTCAGACACTGTACAACCTTCAACAATGATCCTATGCTTCTTATTTATACATTTTGAAATTATTAAGAAACGAAGACTTCAGTTGACTCTAAATGAATTTGGCTATTTATTTTACATATTTTTGACATGTAGCTCTTTAATGTTTTCAGTACTTACACATCCTTGGATTTCAAATGTTTGGCTTTGAGCATTCCTGATGAAGGTAAATCCAGAAAAGTGTTTCGGAAAAATTTGCCAAATGTAACTGTAAGCACTACCAAATATGACCTATTTAAAGTATTTAAAAAGTACTGAACTCAAATGTATATGCAAAAAGAAGAAGCCCATAAAAAATGACAAAATCAGATGTTTTCAAACTATGAAACTAGCGATGTTTAAGATCATTGTATACTCTTATCATGAATAACAATTAATTAATATATATAATATTCATAACAGTTCAATACTTTTTACACATACAATGACAGGAGATATCCTTATTTATCAACAGTAAAGCAATGACAATAATATCCAGACATTTGCAACACAAAAATCTTTTAATTGCATGTTCTAATCCGTCTGAAATTTCAATCCAGGTGGATAGTTTCATGTATAACGTTATGGTGGTTCCTTGTAACAAAGTCTTTTCTTCCATTTTGTAGTGCTAAGATTCTGCTGATTGGTTGAGTGGGTTATCAGGTGACTTCATCCAATCTTTCCACAACATATGTTTTAATTGTGATAATTTCATACTTGGGTTTTCCTGTTTTAGGATAGGTATGTTAGTGTCTTCATATTTTTTATAGGCAGCTTTCATTCTTTTCTCTGGATGGTGATCAACTGCAGCTTCTTTTTCACTGGAAAAATTAACAACAATCATACAATAACCAAACAACTGCCAATAGATGTGGTATTAACACAAATTATCTCTTTAACACATTCCATTCACAATTTTATTATGTTGCAATTCAGTCCAAAAAGTATTCAAAGTCAAATAAAGTTATTTTATTGATTGCTGTAGAAAGCTTGTACATGTATATACATTTGTAGTACTCTTTGAATAATTATATGCAGCCACTTCTTGGTCACAAAAATTTAGGGGGAAATTTCCATCATTTAATGAAATAGCAAAAATTTAAATAACCTATGGCGTAGGCTGTTTTGATTTAAAAACAAAACTAGTTTCTTTTTTAAACAAGGAGTTGAAAAGGTTAAATAAATTACCTTTATTAACCATTCAAGATCAATAATTACATTTTGAACAATGCCAGAGATCAAATTGGACATTTAAGCAATGCTCTCACTAAAAGAGGGACAAAAAATACCAAAGGGACAGTCAAACTTATAAATCTAAAACAAACTGACAACGCCATGGCTAAAAATGAAAAAGACAAAAATTCTTTTACTTTTCTACATTGGCTAGAGGTATAGGGGGAGGGTTAGGATCTCATAAACATGTTTAATCCCGCCGCAATTTTGCCCCTGTCCCAAGTCAGGAGCCTCTGGGCTTTGTTAGTCTTGTATGATTTTAAATTTTAGTTTCTTGTGTATAATTCGGAGTTTAGTATGACGTCCATTATCACTGTACTATTATGCATATTTTTAGGGGCCAGCTGAAGGACACCTACGGGTGGGAGAATTCTCGCTACATTGAAGACCCATTGGTTGCCTTCGACTGTTGTCTGCTCTATGGTCGGGTGGTTGTCGCTTTGACATATTCACCATTTCCTTTCTCAATTTTAAATAATATTACACGTGACACAACATAGAAAACTAGAAAACAGCATGAACCCCACCAAAAACTAGGGGTGATCTCAGGTGTTTCGGAAGGGTAAGCAGATCCTTCTCCACATGTGGCACCCATCTTGTTGCTTATGTGATAACAAATCCAGTAAAAAGTCTATGTATCCTTGAATTTTCTTTAAAAGTGAGTCTATATGTTTTTCTATATTTTTTAATTATGTACAATTTGTTTTTTAGAACATTTTTGCCAAATCAAAATATTTTATATTTTGTATACACACTGTCAAATGACTGTCTGGTAATTATTTCCCGTGAAAAAGTGCACAATTAACATTTTGTATGGTAATTTATTGAAAATTATATATGTTCTCTAAAACAATTATTCTCATGATCTGATCAACACAAAATAAAAGGAATTTCTATTAATACTACAAACCTTAAAACAGATAAAGCAGCTTCAACACTCCTTGCTTCACCCTCTAACTGTAGTTTGTTTAGATTTTCCTCTAATGGTTTATCCAAATGTGTTTCTTCTTTCTCCTTCTCTGCTGCAGCTAAAACAGCGATATAATGTCAAGATTACATGAGAACTGATATAAAATTTCTATCATTTAGAAGTTTGATTTTACTTTACTTATCACGCTAATAGTAATTGATTAAACCTGTCAGTTGATATTTAAAAGTGTTAACATTATTCAGTACCTTTTACATGGTATTATCTGCATATCCAATCTTATAAAATGAATAATTTGGAGTTCAGAACTTCAGTATGGCTTTCATTATCACTGAACTAGTATATATTTGTTTAAGGGCCAGCTGAAGGACACCTCCAGGTGCGGGAATTTCTCGCTACATTGAAGATCTGTTGGTGACCTTCTGCTGTTGTCTTTTCTATGGTCGGGTTGTTGTCTCTTTTACACATTCCCCATTTCCATTCTCATTTTTATTACCTGCAGCTGCTGTTCTGTCTTTTTCTAACTGTTCAGCAATCTGTGTTCTAGTTATTTTGTCTACTGTAGCTGGCTTTTTTACTTTTATTGCTTCCATTTCTTCATCATGAAGTTTCTGTAATTCCTTCTTCTTTTCCAATTGTTCTACTCTTTTCTTCTCTTTGTCTTCCTTAAGAAAATAGATTTAACAATCAGAATTTCACTTTGTTTTATCAGCGCTGTCATGCAGATATAATGAAAATATAATAATTCATGGAGCTACTTTTACTTGCCATCATAATGATGTAAGAAGACAACTTACCTTTAGCTTTCCAATATCTGTGACTAATTATTCTTACTATTTATGACATTGAATAATGATTTCTGCCTCATTGTTTTATTTATTTCCATTTTTATTGTTTTATATATATTGATATCATTTCAACAGATTTAGTTTTTCAGCGCGGGATTTCGGGATCAGGACCCCTCCTACCCCCCCTTTCCTTTAAATATTATTGTTTAATTTAATTCATATAAATCTTGGTTAATTTGTCCCTTATTAGAACTTTCTGTTTCTGCTGCTGTCCTACTGCATATCAAGTCATAATTGATTTGGCCTTTCACTTTTTCCAACTGATTTTGTTCTTGGCGAAACCCTGTATTAATCGTTCTATCAATGTTCTCGTTCAGGTAGCAAACATGCCCGTGTGTTCTTACCTTATCAAAAAGAAGCTGAAAACATGCTTTTATTCAATATTTTTCAGGACATTTACTTTTGTTTAAATTCATTGTATGTTAAGATAAATCCCAAGCAATTCGGAAAACAATGACAACATGACAAACTCTAATTCGATAAACGCAGAGAAGATCTAAAATGTTTTCATTAACACATGTACATTTTGAGGAACGGAAAATTACAACAGGGACCCATTTCAGCTACTTGATGCAGGGCTCTATCTTTAGAACGAAAGGACATTTCCAATCATAAATATTATAAAAATAGATTTCGGCGATGACTGTTATCAGATAAGGGTAAATAACGCAAACCATACCGAATATTAGCATTAAGAACTCATGGTCTTGGCATATAAATGGGTTTTCCTTTGACTTAATTGGGTTTTAGAACTCTGCAATGGGCATTTGCATTGGCTAATGTTGGGTTTCTAATTATTTGTATTGCCTGATCCCAAATATGCAGCTTATCTGGAGCTCTGAACATTTTAGGTTATTCAAACCTCTCTTTGTTGCTGCTTTAAATTAGAGTTATTGATTGTTTGTAACCTTCCTTTTTTTCTTTTTTTTTACCTGCCTTTTTTATTCATATTCTTATTTCATTTCAACAGATGTGATAAAAATCCAACCTTTCTTTTTTGTTTATTGGCACAATGTTTATCATCATCTCTCCAATATTCATCTTCTTTTTCCTTTTCTTTTTTTGCATTTTCAGTGTCTCTGACTTCTTGCTTTCTTGCTTTTGCCACAGCAGCCTTGGAATTTTCTCCTTTAAATTTCTTTGGCATTCTTTCAACTAGATTTTTTTAATATTTACAGATATCTGAAAATAAAAACTTGAATAAATACAATGTGTAGTTTCTAGCATGATACCTTAGAACAGTGATGGCATGTAAGTTAGTGTATGATTAATCTAGCACCTTTAAAATATTTATCTGAACTATTTTCAAGTTGTTCAGTTGTTAATAAATACCCATTAAGACCATCTTCCCAGAACAATATACAATTGTTAAAAAATATGAAACTAATTGTGGTAAAAGAACATTGACATTATTTTAGTATTCTGGAACCTTGTTGTGGAATTCCTTGTCTTTCACTTTGAAACATAGTAAAAGTATAAATGTTTATCTGAACAACGAAATGTCCTGCTTAATTACATGCTTATCTCTTGGAAATACAAGAAGAGAACTTTTAGTAGTTTTAATGTAACAATTATCATGATTATACTATAAATATACATGTACTTTTCAATTAAGTGAATGGTATTTTTTCTCCTGTACTACAGTACACTGTTTACAATGTATATGTGCTATTGTGTGCAGTGTATTACAGTAGGTTAAAACCGTTTTTGCTTTTATTACATGTACACTTTTGTAAAAAATATTTTAAATTGTGTAATCTTATATGTAGATTAAAAGGCCTATGGGTGGATTAACAGTTTTGTAAACTGTGTTTACTGTTACCTTCTGAAAATAATGAATTATTATTAATTGAACCAGGGATTTTCTATACTAACATTAGTTTAGAAAGTCCCTGGTTGAACAGACAAATCAATATATGTACTCTACACTGTCTGTGTGCTTTTAATATTACTAAACAATTTATGTCTAATCTTATGTACTTGTATGTAATGTCATGAAAGCTCTTTATAGGGCCCTTTAATGCAGTGATATTGTTGGCTTTTTTCAAAACTACCTCTACCCTTTTTTATTGGGAAAATATGCATCATTTTCATCAAATTGGGAAATTCAAAATAAATCATGAATTTGACTGAAACTTCAATTTACAGGCCGCAGGCACTTGTCTCAAAAAAAATCTACACAATGGTATATGACATGACTATCATTGTTGTCGGGATCATTAATAGCAGGCCTCAGAAGTCGGTCAAGGGGATGTTTTTTTGCATTCGTCTCATTTTTTGGCAACACCCAGCCCGCAGTGATTGAATTATTACAAAAAAATATTAAAATAAAAACTGTCAGCTTCCCTCTGACTATGAATTATAACCTTTATTGTAAATTCTTTACAGATTATGTGAAACAAACCTAAATAAGTTTGTTATGAAACACACGTGTACACAACGACACTAATGTAGAGTTATAAATTGACCAAAATTTCCCACATTTATTTTTAGCCAGACGATTGACCAATGAGAAACCAGTATAAAATTACATGCGGACTGGGTGTTGCCAAAAAATGAGATGAATGCAAAAAAACATCCCGTCGACCGACTTCTGAGGCCTGCTACTAATGATCCCGACATCAATGATATTCTTGTCATGTACCATTGTGTAGATAAATCAATTTAGATTTACGGCATATTAAGTTTAAGTAGGTTTGACAACAGAGAAATAAAAAAAATAAGGGGAATTTGGGACTGGGTGTCATTATTCAAAAATTTAGTTAAGTACCTTGTGTTATATTAAGGTATATAGGAAATAATTTTTTGAGACAAGTGCCTGTGTTACATTTTCAAGAGTCAAACCCTGCTTTAAACTAAGACCAATTTTGTCAGTGATGATAGATAAAAATACCCTCAAATGTGCATTTTAAGCATGAAAAATGTATAAATAAGTGTTTTTCGGTTTGAATTCACACAGAATTACAACTGAGACTGCACCATTGCACTGTTTGGGAAAAAAGTTGTGCTTTTGGGAATAATTTTAAGCCATTTTTTTTAAAATTAGGAATTTTCTCTAGCATGTCTAGGGGAAAAGGCCCAATTTCTGCTGTAATTTGAGGCAAACAATATCACTGTCATGACTGTTAACTGTATTAAATGGGAAATATTTTAAAATATTCTTATTCTATTCTTATTCTTATGGCCGATACAATTCATCACAGAACTGGTTATTCATGAGATCCTTGCATAAAGTGAAACCAGAATGCGCATGATTCCATATTTGATTTTAAATCAGATTGTTGAACAACATGAACATGATGAACAATGACTCATTTTGTCAAGTAATAAGCTTCACATCATGTAGCCTGGTATCCGGCCCAATCTAGCTGCACGTCGCCAGGATCCCAGGCTACACATTATGAAAATTGATTGGAATAGGCATGAATGTAAAGGACTAGGGGTGAAAATTGTCTTTGGTTGTAAAATCATAAAATGTTTTCATTTTTACAATAATTAAATGTGTCATGTTCATTTATGTTAGATCTGTTTAAGATTAATTATACTGTAATTACTATGAATTCTAGTAAAGATGTTGTACCTTGTTTTAAACGTTTATATCAGTTGTAAGTGCAAGGAATCTGGCTCAGTCTTAATTTTGGTTATTGACAGTTGTTGTGCAATTTTATTAAGAAAAAGAATTTAATATTTAATTTTTGTTTTGATCATTTCTAGGGTGATTATAAAACAAAAACATCTATTATTTTCTTTGCTTGACATTTAATCTTGTCCAATCTGTATTAATTTAAAATAAATAAGAACTATATATCTTGATGTAAGTTTCGTTTTATTCAATCTAAACTTGGTCTAGAAAATTAAACATGGACGACGAAAACATGAAAATAGAAAATGGGAATGAATTAAACGAGAAATTGGCCTCAAATGACATTGATAGTTCGCAAAATTGTGCAGCTGAACGAAAAATAACTCAAACTGATCATTTAAATAAACAATTGTTAAATGCATTCCTCGAAAGATTGAACACGAAGACAGAAAACGTACAGGACAAGGAAGGGGAGACAACTGATGGTGAATGGGTGGAAAATACAACTGAAGAAACAGCTGAAATTACCAGTAGTAAGAAGCAAATGTCAGGGTACTTTTATGCCCCACCTACGATAGTAGAGGGGCATTATGTTTTCAGGTCTGTGGCTCCGTCCGTCTGTCCCGCTTCAGGTTAAAGTTTTTGGTCATGTTAGTTTTTGATGAAGTTGAAGTCAAATCAACTCGCAAGTATACATGTGCCCTATGATATGATCTTTCTAATTTAAATGCCAAATTAGAGTTTTGACCCCAATTTTACGCTTCACTGAACATAGAAAATGATAGTGCAAATTTCAGGTTATAAAAGTTTTTGGTCAAGGTAGTTTTTGATAAAGTAGAAGTCCAATCAACTTGAAACTTAGTGTACATGTTCCCTTTGATAACATCATTCTAATTTTAGTGCCAAATTAGAGAAATTATTTCAATTTCACAGTCCACTAAACATAGAAAATGATAGTGTGAGTGGGGCATGGACACATTCTTGTTTCACATCATACATTTGTACCATTCTGGATATGAGTTGGGTGTTTAGCAGTAATCCTTAAACACCTTATTGCTATTTGTCCCCCATTACTGGATCATACAATTATGTACAATGTATATCACACAGGTTCACGTAAAATTTTGATGTCATAAAACAAAATATCTGACGCCACAATGGAAAAGCGATTGTGTATGACGTCAAAAGTTTAAGCAGCCAGATCAGCCAGGATTAGCGATAAGGTGTTTTCTATCATTGATTCAGAGCAACAATACCATAATTATGTAGTTTTTATGAGACCCAACAGGCAAACAAACCTCTCAGTGGCAGAATTATTTGTCGTTTTTTAGCATGTTAATATCGATGATATCAAAATATTTTATATTTTCATGATTAAAAGTTTGCAATATTCATAATAATTTGATTTATGCATAACAAACCATTTAAGATTTGTGTAAAAGTCTGTTTCAATGCATTCATTTAAAATGTACAAGTTGAAAAAATGAATGATCGACCAAAGTCTGTACATGTTTTCAGAGACAAAAATCTTTGAAATGTCTATTGATCTCTGTTCACGGTTAAAATGTTGTTATTTCAATTAATATATATATTGTCTTTGTATGTAAATCATAATATTACATATGAGGTATCATGTAAAAGAACTAGGAATGAATAAGCACTCAGGTAATCCCTCGTACAAAAACATATCAAGGATGAGATATTGACGAATCATACATGTAAGTCCTTCAGGGCTTCAATGAACATATTAACATTACACAACAAATCTGATCTATTGGGAGAAAAGTTATTACCAGCTATCTCACCTTATTATTTGGACTAGCCACGATTTTTATACAAATTTAAATAGATGTGGTATGATCATTACAAATGTCAGAGATAACTTTCCACCAAAGTTTCAAACGAATTGGATGCATATTTACAATCCCATACACCTGAAGCAGATAATAATTTAAAAGAAGATATCTATATTCATGATATTTGTCTTTCAAGATCTGTATACTGTAAAAAGTGTCTTTTTAGATAAATAATTATTACATAAGGTGTCTTTAATGCTGAGAACAGATGATATGTTAGCATGTACATTTTGTATTTCTCTTTTAATCTCTCATTATACTATTTTTGCAGGTCTTAAAAATGGAATAAAGCTAAACAATGTTTTTATTATTGGCATCTCAGGGTAAGTTGAACAAGATTTGATAAATTTGTCTGAGCAACATTTCACTGGCCTGGGCTGTAAGGCTTGTGGTTTATATTATGAAGGCTGTAACTGAAAAAATATCCAAAATAGTTATTATTATTATAATATTCTGGGTGTTATTGTTTGGTTTTATGGTAAGCGGTGGCATCATCAGTGTACCATGGACACATTCTCCTTTAATTTTGTATATAGGCTAGCTTTTTTCAGATAATCAAGCAAATTGTGGAATAATAGTGTAACAATATACAAATGTACATGATATACAAGATATATGCTTGTTGCAAACACACAAATTTCATTAAACTTTTGTAAATACTCAATTATCAATAACTCTGTATGGCTATTAACAACATTTTCCTACTGAGTATCCCTTGAATGTAGAGTTTATTTTACCTTTGAATTCTGTTATTGATGTAAATGTATGTTTCAGACCATCTAACAGTGGAAAGACTTCATTAACATCCTGCTTAAAGAAATCACTGCCAGGTTCAGCTCATATATGTCAAGACGACTATTTTCATGTAAGAATCATAGTACTAACTAATGTGGGAATTAAACATATATTTGTTGATCCAAGGGAGAGTAGATATACTGGTTTACATATTATCCAACCCTCCTTCTTTCTACTGGCAATTGCAGTCCATCCATCTCCCATGAAATACCTATAGCTAGTTTCCACAGAAACTACAAATCTGTCTCACTAAGGCTAGTCCATGAAAATTTGTCTGGACTTACCATTTTCAAAACTGGTGAGTCCAAAGAGCATCAAGATTGAAATGTTTTGAATAAACTTAACACATATACCCATATCATCATTTTATAGCAAAGTTTATAAAAGTAATCTGAATTCAATGTCATTTCATTGCTCTATTTGGTCATGGAGACTGAAATAATAGATTATATTGGAATACAATATTTTCTTGTGACTGTTGGACTTACCATGACCAAAAATCCTTAGCGAGAACCCTGATCAGAGCTATTCAAAATTTGAATCAAGCTTCTTGTGTGCTTGCTATATTTAAACCTTGTGATGTGTTATCATACCCATCCCTGATATTTATGGAATACATATATCAAGGGTATCATTTGATGGTAATAACTCACATTTCCCATGGTTATACATGAATACATGCAAGTATTTTCTGTAGATGAAGTCTGAGGGACATATTGACTGTGGGGTTTGTATTTCAACCTGGTGATCTTTTCTTAGACATAACTTTCTAAGTTAGAGAAAAAAATTCTTCAAAAATAATTTGTATTATGGTGAAGAGATGATGGCAATTATAAACAAAAACATGCAAATTGTAGGAAAAGCTTACAAAAAAAAATATATACATTTTCTACTGCAAAAGAAAATTTACAGAAAGACAACATTATATATACTGGTTTAATGTTAAAATTATTAGAGGACCAATAGGACTTATAAAACAAAACTTAAAATCTGTATTGTCTTATGGTCAGTTTTTTTTTAGCCTCCAGGTGATGACCGTTTAACATGGGTACCAGAAGTCCAACACCATAATTGGGAAGGTAAGTTATTTAATTCTGATACCGCAGTTGAAAGCTTTAATTAAATTTAGATAATCAAATAAGAGGAGACTAGAAGTATGCAACAATGAAAGGGCAACTAAATAACACAAAAAATCCAGCTGATGTTACCTATGATTACAGTTTACTGTACTAACTAACCAGAGATGTTAGAGTATACTTCCTTATCTTGTAAGTGATATAAACACAATGAAACCAAAGACCAAACTTCATATGGTATCCTTGTAAATAATGTTACTAACTCATTGTTGAAGGCCGTGCGGTGACCTATACTTGTTAATGTTTTTGTCATTTTGGTCTTTTTGTGGGTAGTTGTCTCATTGGCAATCATACCACATCTTCTTTTTATGCCCCACCTATGATAGTAGAGGGGCATTATGTTTTCTGGTCTGTTCGCTGTTCTTCAGTCTGTTCCTTCGTTCGTCCGTCTGTTCGTCCGTCTGTCCCGCTTCAGTTTAAAGTTTTTGGTCAAGTTAGTTTTTGATGAAGTTGAAGTCCAATCAACTTGAAACTTGGTATACATGTACCCTATGATATGATCTTTCTAATTTTAATGCCAAATTATAGTTTTGAGCCCAACTTCATGGTCCACTGAACATAGAAAATGATAGTGCGAAGTTCAGGTTAAAGTTTTTGGTCAAGGTAGTTTTTGATGAAGTTGAAGTCCAATCAACTTGAAACTTAGTTTACATGTTCCCTTTGATAAGATCATTCTAATTTTAATGCCAAATTAGATAATTTATTCCAATTTCACAGTCCACTAAACATATAAAATGATAGTGCGAGTGATCCGTGTACTGTGGACACATTCTTGTTTATATTATAAAATGGCATTTTATTTTTTTCTATGGTTCATTCAACATCAGTATAAATCTACCTCCAAATATTAATTGTTGTAAGTCTTCTAAAACATTCTTAAAAACTTGCTTTTGAGAATTGTCATCTCAGAATGACCAACCAATTCAAGGTTGGCAAAAAAGCGGTCAATACTAGTATTGACCATGCCAGTGGTAAATACCGGTATTTACCGGGAAATACTGGGAAATACCGGCAAATACTGGTCGATTGAAATTTTTAGTGGTAATTACTATAAAAACCACTATCTACTTGGTCAATTATAATTACAATTAATAATTAATTTATATAGAAAGTGTTCAAATCATTTTTAATGCTTTCATTTCTAAATCTATTGTAAATTCAACCAGGGATCTACATTGATTAATGTGTACTTAATATTATAGTAAAAGATAAAAACTTTTTTGTCCCTGCTTCAAATTTCCATTTCCAGCATGAAGAAGGTTTTTATCTCACAGTTAAATAGCTATAGACAGGAAATAGTTTATTGTTTAAGGGAGTCTTCATATATCAATTTTATTACTTTCAACCCATGTACTGTCAACTTTTATTGGAGGCTGTTGTTTTAGTAATTAAATTTTCACACCTAGCAATGCCAGGTGATAGATAAAAAGACCCATGTAACTTCATTTACCTGTAGTTTTATTTACCTTTAATTTAATTTCCTATAAAATCTTACATTTTGAATAAAAATATATTGACTAAACATGTTGAAATAAAATATAAATTTGTATATATATATATATCTTAAGTATGCAAAATCATAATTCATAAAAACTAAATTTTAAATCAGTAAGCCTAAGTGTTATAAATAAATAAAACATATCAAATACATTAATTTTATTAGCTGACACATTATATTCGACTATTTACCAAGATTTTACTTCAATTAATAGTAGAAACAACCATGAAAATTTCAATTGACCAGTATTTGCCAGTATTGACCACTTTGTGAGTAATGTCCGGGGCGGTAAATACCGGTAAATACCACTGGTAAATACCGGGGGTGGTATTTACCGCCCAACCTTGCCAACCATGGGAGGGCATAAAAACAAGTCCCTAATAATTAATTTTAATCATCAGGTACTAATTATCACTGACATACATGTAACTAATCGTAAGATAATTTGAAGCATGTTTCTTTGATTTCAGTGTTTTCTTCATTAGATATGGATTCTATGGTCAGAGATGTAAAAAAAATAAAAGAAATATTTATGGAAGAAGTTCAAGATAAACCTTCTATATTACTGGTAGAAGGTTTTACTATATTTAATTATGGGTAAATATATATGATGAAGTTAAGATTGATAAACTGCAAACATTGATGGTAAAGCACTGTTTTTTTTCCAAATAAATATTATTTTAGATAGTCTTACATTTGTATGAATAACATTACATTATTCATTGATAAACTGACACAGATAAATGATGACATTGCTGCATTGTTACATTTCATTTCAATGTAAATATAACGGAATTTGATGAGACTCATTAATGTGAGAGGTTTAGCGCTATAGAACCATGTACATGTTTAATCCACCATTTTCTACATTTGAAAATGCCTGTACCAAGTCAGGAATATGACAGTTCTTGTCCATTCGTTTTTGATGAGTTTTGTTATTTGATTTTGCCATGTGATTATGGACTTTCCGAATTGATTTTCCTCTAAGTTTAGTATTTTTGTTCTGATTTAAAAAAAAATGTTAGTAAAATCAAAGGGAATATATGGACTATCATATTATGTTATGAATTTGATCCACCACAATTTTAATGAGGTTAATTATTTTGAACATTTCTTTTATTTTAGGCCATTAAATGAATTGTTTGATAAAAGATATTTTCTTGTTACATCAAAAGAAACATGTCAACAAAGGAGATTGTAAGTAGTATTTTTTAGTTAAAGCAAGATAATAATGTTAAAGTAAAAGGATTGTTTTGTATAAAATATTGTAGTGATTTCAAAAGAACTATATTTTACATTAATGGCAATTATTAAAATGCTATCTTTGAATATTTGACAAACTATGTCATATTTTGACTGATATTACAGAGCCTTTTGGACCCACATTTTGTTTCTTGACTTTGTTCTCATTAATGGTCCACTTTTTGATCTTTTGTGTGATTCAATAAGTATTGCACACTAACAGGATAGTGAAACATGAGCTATAGCCTCTATGAAGGGCCATTTAAAGAAAGAATAGGAAAATCTATGTTCCAGTAAAAATCAGTTATTTCCACACCTAATAAGATTGAAATTTTAAGCTCTTCTATACAACCTGGTAGTTTTGATGTGGACCTAAATCATTTACTTTTATGTTTTACATTTGTTCATATTTGATTTTATCTGATTATATCAAATTGAGCATGAATAGTTTGTATCCAAGAAACACCTTATTTTTCTTTATTGCAGAACAAGAGAATATGATCCCCCAGATGTTCCTGGATATTTTGACAAAGTTGTTTGGCCTCATTATAAACAGACTTACAGTGAAATAACGGAAAGAGATGATATTAGTGAGTTAAAAAGAAATATTTACAAAGTTTGAGGGTAATTAGGAATCAGCCTGTCTGTCCATATGTCCAGAATGTCTTATTTTATTTTTTTATTCGCTATAACTTATTTTGAATACTTGATCATAATTTGCAAACATCTTCATGTGAAGGATTTCTGTTTAGTTTATCCAGAATTCTGTATTATGCTCCTTTCTCTATAGAATTTTTCAACCTTTTCAGAACTGTCCTTGTTATTGTAGCTCCTACAGCGTTGTTTGTAGTATTTAGATGCAGATAACTACTTTTTTTGATTCAGGGGTCTCTCCCATTCATAGTCATTTTCATCTAAATCTAAAATTTTGCCCCTGTCCATTAAAGACCTTGTCATTGCACTACATGTTTTCTTGCATCTACACAATTCTAATATAAAGACAATTGCCTTCTAAATAAAATCAAGGTCTGTTTTTTGCATCTCAAGTGGTGAAAGGGGAGATAAAGCAGATTATGGTGCTTGTTGTATCATTAGAGTATTCTCCCCTTATATGTAATAAATTTATTTAGTATGTACTGTCCTCTGTGTGATGATAACATATTTTTTTTGAAAATATAGGCCAATTTATTCATTTTGGTAAGATCAAAACAGGAATTTTGATACCCAAATTTAAAACATTGCATTAAAAATGTAAATTTTAGCACTTTATCCTTGTTACTGAAAATATTGTCATATCTATTTCAGATTTTATAAAAGAAGACATGAGTAAAGAAGAAATATTTACACAAGTGAAAAATGATATTGACATTTATTTGGAATCCTTATGATGCTGCAACAATTAAACTTTAGTACTGTAGTTGTCCATCAAGTCTATAATGATTCTTTAAAAACAAAGACTGTCAAATCATCCGCTACTTGGAACTTAGAATATAGGTGTTGTACATCAAGGAGGAGAAATGTGATATTTTATTGTATTTTTATATACATTTACAGCATAGGTTGTTTTTTTCATTTATTCATGCACTTTGCCATGACTGTATTAAACATTATTATCACTTGATGTTATTCATCTTATCTCTGACAAACTTTTTTTGTTTTTTTTTTCTATTGCCTCCAAACTTTAAAGTGATTTGATCTAAAAATAGCTGTAAATATTTGAAGCATTGAGAAGTATTGCTGATGTAAGTGGTGACCACGACAACAGAGTTGTTTCCCTTGTTCTAAATTCTATTTGCCAAGAAGAAAAGAAATTTCTATTTATCTAGGATTTGTGTGTCTGTCTAGATCTGATCTTTCTGATTAATTTCAACCAGGACAGTTAGGCCACAGTTTTTTTATTTGTTGGTTTACGGATCCGCCGACCCAATTTTGCCGATTTTCAGAATAAAAATAAAATTTACTTTTCATGCTGTTTTATTCCCGCCGACCGTTATCAATGCATTATCCCTGAAAAATAATTAAAATTTTCTTTTTTTTTATGAAATGAAATGCATTAATCATTAACAAAGTTGATAACACTTTCTTTTTGTGAAAAATAAAACTTCCAATTTACGTTTCTAAAAATAGACAAGTCAATTATAACTGACCTTGAAATGTCTTTTGCGCAAATAATTTGGCGGAACGAAACCTGTGTTTAAAACCAATTACAAAATAAGTTCGTTTCCCTGATTTGTCATCAGTCTGTAAGATGCATCATCTGAGAGAAATAGACTTGTCCAAACGTGGACAGGTGGAATCAGAGACATATAATACATATGTCTCTGGTGGAATACATCAATTAAATTACTGAATATTAACAAATCATTTGAAATTTTCTTGTTTCATAGATAATTAAAAAAATATCGATCATTGGGATAAACACCGGATTGCATGACAACTGATTAACCCGATATTGTCGTTTTTCCAGTGGACGAGTCTATTACGTTTTTCGACACGTGTGTTGAAACTTATTTTTGTAAGACGTTTTTTTTATTTTTTTTCTTTATCAGTTTTTTGTGATTGAAGATCATTATTTACCAAGTTTTCTGGAATTGATTGAGAGCTACGCGAATCTGTTTTTCTTGTTTGTGAAATGACAATTTTTAGTATCGTCTTTTTCTGTGCAACCCCCCTTTTTTACAGAAAGTTATTAAACGATGTCATGCGATGTTTATGATCACTGATCAATAATATTTAATCGAACTAAATGTTAAGAAATGATGACAAAATAGCATCTAAGACAAACATTTTGTTAGTAAGGTGAAATATATATTTATTTTTTCATATTTTTCTGTTTTGAAAGATATTTTTTTTCTTTTTTTTTCCGACCGACCGACCCGACTTTTTTATGGGAAAAATCCGTAAACCAACAAATTAAAAAAACGTGGCCTTACATGGTTGAATGTAAAAATAAGATGTAGTATGTTTGCCAATAGACGACTCTCCACAATAGACCAAATAGATAAAGGTTAACACTCTGGATCACTGAACAACCTTCAAAAATGAGCAAAACCTATACTTATAGTAAGCCATAAAAGACCTAGAAATAATTGATCTCAAGCGTTTCAAATGAGAAAATTAATAACCTGATTTATAAACAAAATAATAAACAAAAACATGATGTAGATTTACAGCGAAAAACTGAAACCACTGAATTGCAGGGTCATCACTTGGGACAGGAACATACAGAATGATGCAGGTTTTAAAATGTTTTCTGAATCCCTGCTGAACAATACAAATTTTTCATAGATTAAAAATTCTGTCGACTTGTATGTATTTACTTTTCTTGTTGGTCCAATTTACAGAAACCCTGCTATATAGGGTATAATTCAACTGATATTTCATCATTTTATCCACTTATGAGCTTTAATGATATAATTCTTTGGCAACTTTGCTCAATATGGCCAAATATATCAGAGAATCAAAGTGAGATCTCTTCTGCATTATAAGCCCTCAATGCAAGGTTCAGTCATAATCAGTTAAGCAGGCAAGACATTTTAGCATGTGTACCCTGGTTTAAAGAAGATAGTTGAATGGCTAGGAAAGGTATTCACTATTTATGTTTGTTATTGAAGAATCATCAAAAGTTGCTAAGATGAAGAACAGCAATAAATCTTCACTCAAGTATATACACCTTATATTTTTTCTTTGATAGTTTTATAGTAATTGGTATTAAATAAGTCCACTTTTTCAGCTGACTTGGCTCTAAAAGGCCAGTTAAAATTTACTTATGGATTTGTAATAGTCTTTTAATACTATAATTCTATCCATGGGTCTTTTCAATGCATTATCACAATGAAAATCATCTTAACTGGGCCATATGTATCCACAATGATGCAAGTAACTTATTAAATATAACTCATTTTATTACTGACATTTTCCGATGTGGATCCAGGGGTGACCCACCAACAAGGCAACATTATGGGTGGGAATTGCAAAAGTTTTTATGTATTAAACATGTACATGTACATGTATTTAGAAATATAGTCTAGGAGCCATCCGTACATTCCGAAATTGGTTTCCTTTCTCTTTCTTTAGTTTGCCTCAACCAAATGTTATGAAACTTATACACAATGCTAATTTAAAACACAAAACACATATCATATTTGAATTTTGGTGTTGTCACTTTTACAAATCGAGAGTTATGCCCCCTTTACATACGGAAAAATTACCGAAATTGTTTGTTTCTATCTGTAACTTAAGTTTGCCTAAACTAATCTTTATGAATCTTATACACAATGTCTATTTCCACCATACACAATTCAATATAAAAAAATGTGGTATGATTGCCAATGAGACAATTCTCCACAAGTGACCAAATGATACAGAAATTAAATTTGAATTAAGGAAGTGTCAACTTTACTGTTCTTCAGTAATATTTCCCTTTATAATGTTGTATGGAAGCAAGGGTATCATTTGAGTCCAATGGATACATTCCCCATTTATTTTCTTCTTTTGTCATATGAATAAAGTGTTCTACTCCAGGACCTGATCCTGCTTATAACACCATCATACCATGGTGCTATATTTGTTACAATAATGTATTTCAGTGAAATAGACGACACACTAAACTCCCTTAGATTCAAATTAACAAAGAAATTTATAAGTACGCAGAACTAGCAGAGGCTAGAGGTTCTTAGCTTTGGACAGGTTGAAAAATGTGGCATGGTTAAACATATTTTTGGGAAATCCCAACCCTCCCCTATACCTGTAGTCTTATAACTGAATTCATTATAAATGTGTTGCAATAGTTTTAAGATAGATGTTTTTCCCCCATTAGTGCTATTTTAAAATACTGTAGAGAATATTGTTGAAATTGAAAAAAGAAAAAAACTCCAAAGACCAAACACCATGTCTGATATCAACACATTAAACACCCTACAAGTAATAAGTATATTACTATCATTTGTTGTTACAAACATTTGTGTAATGTCTAACATCCTTAATTATGAAAGTATTAAAAAATATATTACCGCTGCTGAAAATCGATAGGTAAATAGTGAAATTTTTGCAAAAAAGCACTTTATTTCTAATTTTCACACCTATGGAGAAAATGAATAATATTCTGTGCTTATTGGATAGAAAAGCAGATCAGCAAATATTAATAAAAGCTGATGTAACATTTTTATTAGATTCTTTGATTACTTTTAATTTTAATGTGTACATTTTGAAGTATTTATTTAATCAATCATATATTGATCAAAACAAATAAAAATGTTCCACTTATATAATGTCATTTGCATTGAATCTTTTTTCTGTCCTTTCAGTTGATGAGTTTCAATCATTTTTAGATAATTATATGGGAAGAACATGATCGTTGAATTCTAAATCTTTCTGTTATCAATTATATCCTTTCCACGCATATGAGGAAACAATTCCCATATCTTTATATATTGATGAATGAACACGTCGGTCACTGTCAACTATTTTCTCTTTATTTACTTTCGTCATTCTTCCTAGCTGTAAAAGACAAAAATAGATTTGTTAGTTACCATGTAATGAAGCTTTGTTCTAAAATTACAACTCGCATGAAAGATGAGGACTCAATGATTTATTAAAATAGATTTTTTTTCAATAAAATATATTCAAGCTGGTAAGGATATACGATTTTTTAATGAACTAGTTGGCTAAGACAGAAATAAAGAAACCATGAATCTCCAGTCCGGTAGTAAATCCCATTTTGAGCTTTGCAAGATGAATAAATCCGCAGCTGAGTCCAGTCCTAATTGGCTGTTATATTGGTTGGTACTAACAGTATACATTACCTCTCATGTAGGGAGAGTATGAATTAGTATACACAGTATACATTACTACTCAGGTAGGGAGTGTATAAATTGGTACACACACACACAGTATGCATTACTTCTCATGTAGGGAGAGTATAAATTGGTATGCACAAACAGTATAAATTACTTCTCATGTAGGTAGAGTAAAAATTGGTATACCAACACTCACACAGTAAACATTACTTCTCATGTAGGGAGAGTATGAATTAGTATACACTCACACAGTAAACTTTACTTCTCATGTAGGGAGAGTATAAATTGGTACACACACACAGTTTGCATAACTTCACATGTAGGGAGAGTACAAATTGGTATTCACTCACACAGTATACATTACCTCTCATGTAGGGAGAGAATAAATTGGTATACACACAGTATACATTACTTCTCATGTAGGGAGAGTATAAATTGGTATACACTCACACAGTATACATTACTTCTCATCTAGTGAGAGTATAAATTGTTACACACACACAGTATACATTACTTCACATGTAGGGAGAGTATAAATTGGTATAAACACAGTATACATTACTTCTCATGTAGGGACTCCCGGAGAGTATAAATTGGTATCAACTCACACAGTAAACATTACTTCTCATGTAGGGAGAGTATAAATTGGTATAAGCACAGTATACATTACTTCTCATGTAGGGAGAGTGCAATACTATCTGCTTGTTTAAAAAAACATTGAAACAACTATGGGAATTGTATGTAGCCTTTTCAGAGCAAATGTCTACAAGTATTTTACGTATCCTCTTTTCTTGTTGTTACTGAATTAACTTTTTGGTTCACCCTAGTTGACCAAATTTCTCACAGACACCATATACTTCTACTGTGTAGATACTTGCTCGTGGATTTATTGCTCTCTAGTAGTCATGAATATGCATGAAATATTTGCTACTGTTTGTTTAGCAAAAATCATGTACATTGTATAACAATCAATGTTCAGGGAAGGCTGTTTCTGAATTAAGTTGTTGTTTAGTCTTGAAAGGCAAGCGCTATTCAGATCATTTAAAAAAATGATATGAAATGAATACATCTTTTAAACCTTAAAGATATCCTTAAACAGGGGCGGATTAAGAGGGACCGGGCTCCCCCTTTTCTAAGAAAAAAATGGTTGCTTCTATAGGGAATCACTGAAGCATGACCGGAACGGGTCTCCCTTTTAGGCAGTCAATGGGCTTATGAAAAATTCTGAATCCGCTACTGTTCAATAGGCATTAGCTGTCAATAAATGCAGGTTCCCTGATTTTTTCGTAATTAATTTATAACATACTTCAACATATTCAAAATACAAAAAGTCCAAAAAGAAACTATTAACAATGCATAAACTCGTTTTAATGTATTTCGTGCGTATGCATATTAACAGAAGTTTGATATTAACAGAGACATATAATACAAGTATAATACAAGCATTATATGTCTCTGATATTAATTATAAACATTTCAATACATGTTACCATACCAAATACCTATGCTGTATGATCCTATTAAAACTAGATGAACTATACTAGTAGTTGAAATAGACATAGTTTCATAGGGTTCGCGGGAAAAAAACACACCAGTTGATTGAACCTATGAGACCCGGTTTTAGTTTTTTTTTAATCGAATGGTGGAGGTCCTGAAATATGTCCCAATGATTTATAGATATCCTGAATCGTATTATGGAGATCCTGATCTACATTTTTTTTTACAAAATCTGCGCCTCGTATGAAAATATTCCATTCCCCAATCTAAAAGAACCAACACGAACAAATTAACACCAGAAATATAAAGGGGGAAACAAGAGTGGACTGACTAGGCTGATAAGGAGTTTGTAGTGTAACTTGGTCAATAGAGAGACTGAGTTATATATACTTAATGGATTTTAACAAGTGCTTTATACGAACCATTTCTGATATTTCATCATCGGACATCTTTTTTCCTGTTCGTTCATAGTATCTTTCCTTGTATTCTTTTATTTTATATAGTCTATCAACAGTTTGTTCTATTTCATAATCTGTCATTTTCTGGTGTCCCATTCCAAATTCTGGCTTGAGAATTGTTCCCCATGGCATTTTAGACTTTGGGGGACGCACTGACGATCTCTGAGATGACATTGTAGACGTTCTGAAATAAAGATCTTATATAGATAACGTCTAAATACTTTCCGCAGTCCCTTAATGAAAGTCAATTCACCTTTCGATTGCAATCGGAATGGCGATACTGTTGAATTAACTATCTTTGGCTATATGATATTGAAAATGTGTCTCTTCTCTTCTTTCGTTTAAAAAGACATTTAAAGAGTTAGCGAATCTTTGCTCAAGTTTTAAGTTAGAATCTTGCTTTTGATCTCCAATAAAAATGATGAATAAAAAAAATTCGACTTATTACAGTCATTGTAATTACTTATTGAAAGTAAAGAATAACTTTGTAAAGTACACGTACTTTGTTTGTTATTGTTTTAGGTAACAATAAAATTATAACTTTGTTTGTTATTGTTTTTAGGTAACAATAAAATTATAACTACCTTCTTTTAATCACAGAGAGAATGTGTTTCAATTATGATGACGAGACGACAGACTTTCCAAAGTTACATATCGAGATTACAGATTTGTATAGAAAAGCTGTAGATCCTTCAACTTGTTTTTTCATAATCAATTAATCGGATAAAGAACTACGACGTGTATTGAACTTATAATTTTGTAAATGCGCTTTACATGTTTGTTTCTTATCGATTTACTTATTGATTTCCCCCTAATTCTTTGGCATGATTATGAAGGTTCAACAATTTTCAATATAATTCTCAGTCAGATGAGCTGATAAAAACTATCAAAGACATTAAATATCCGTCAGAACTGCATTGATTTGTTAGTAAATAATATTGTAATTTACTTGTGTTTTACTGTCACTTTTCATTAGTAATTAATGTTTCAATTTCCTGGCAACATAAATATTTGGAGGACTCCTAAGAAACAACTAGCTTACTTTAATCTATATAAGCATGGATTAAATTCAATACATGTATCAGAGACATATAATTCAACTATTGTGTCTCTGCGTGTATATTTTAAAAAAATCTTTCAATATAAAACAATGTTCTAGTATATAAGGCTTTTATTGCTTTTCCAATTATTTTTGAATGCGAATTTCGAGAACCAGAAAACATGCCTTCATAAGCAATGCTGTTCATTCTAGCTTTTTTGAAATTCAATATATATATAGATAGTATTATTGTTCCGATTACTGAAGTATTTCTGCACGATTTATTTAGATTAAAAAATTAAAAAACATGAAATAGTATCCCTCGAGTTATAAAGTTTCCACGTCAACGTGTTTCTGAACACAGTGTACACCAAAACATCCATGTAAAATGTATTTTCCAAATATCTGCATACATGTACATTATTAAATAAGAAAAACTCTTACATGACCCAAAAATCCTTCAACTCAATATTCTTACAAACATTCTGAACTTACCAAGTGGTTCGACTAAACAACTACGATCCGTTAAGTTATAGTATATTTATTTTCAATTTTAACTTTTGTATATAAGTATACTTATAAGATTTACCTTGGGGTACAACATAAATCCTATAATTTAATTCATTAGTATTTTACATGAAGTTTCCAGCATAGAAATAATCCACCTGTCACTCAACCGTTGCTGGCCAAAAAATGTTTGATTTAAAATGTTGATCGATTTTGTTGTTTGTTTGCGCATGTACTTCACAAATGACTTAATTCATATACAAAAGTTGTAAATGCAATTCATTTCATATGCTATCGAGCTTTCTTTTTAAACGACTGACAATTTTACGATATAGAAAACTTTAAACGACACCTTTGAATAATAAATTAAGTCTGTTTTCTATAGAATGTAGACCAAACATAAATAAAATTTAAACGTCCGAACAATATGATTTTGTAATGTGTCTAAATGGTAAGATAAGCGAGCTCTACGCATGGGTCTTGTTCTGATTCGTTCTTATTCTTATGTAACATGAATTTTGTTGTCAGTCTGTACGTACTATACAACTTAGAATTTTGTACATATGCAAAACTGAACAACATTGATAAAAAAAGAATTAATAGTTAATCATTGAATTTCAGTTTATCTAGTATAATCTTAAGGTACTATATATCTTGCGTGTTAATGAATATTTTTTTGGCTTTTCACTTTCGGCTTTTCACTTTCAGCAAGTTGTACTATTTGATATATCTTTAATCCAAACAACCATTTGAGGAATGATTCTTCCGCAAATGTGTTTTTTAATTGATATTTTTTCCCACAGATAATACGACAAGAATGTGCATATTCTGAGTAGTATTTCATAAAATCAAAGTTATCTGAAAGTCTTTCCTGTCCGAAAGTAAATCAGCTCTTTCGCTTGGTTCAAAAATCAGCCTAACAGAAATTTACAATAACAGCTTTATATTGAGTAAGTCGATATGGGCGTTTAGTTTTGTATCCGAATCCGGTGGCACCAAAAATAATTGCATTTACGCTTAAACACGATGGGTTAACTGCTTTTTCAATATCAGTGTCCAATTTATTTAACAAATTATATTAACAACCATATATTTGTATGGAAGTGTGAATGGAGGATCAGCATAGTTTAGCTGTTCCCAATATTATATTATACAAATATAGCCAATGTATAAAGAAGTATATTGTCAGAGGAACATGATGAATATAGATACTTAATATTTGTATATATTCCGCCGTATAACTCGGTTTTCTACGAGCAGTACGATGTAAGTGTTAACAGATGTTGAGTAATAAAATTTAGAAAAAAACTTTCTTCAGGAAAATAACGATATTTTATGAATCCGTAAACAACAAACACTAGTATCAACAACCACAAGTATCAACAACCACTAGTATCAATAACCACTAGTATCAACAACCACTAGTATCAATAACCACTTGTATCAACAACCACTAGTATCAACAACCACAAGTATCAACAACCACTAGTATCAATTACCACTAGTATCAACAACCACTAGTATCAACAACCACAAGTATCAACAACCACTAGCATCAATAACCACTAGTATCAACATCCACTAGTATCAATAACCACTAGTATCAACAACCACTAGTATCAATAACCACTAGTATCAACAACCACTAGTATCAACAACCACAAGTATCAACAACCACTAGTATCAATAACCACTAGTATCAACAACCACTAGCATCAATAACCACAAGTATCAACATCCACTAGTATCAACAACCACTAGTATCAATAACCACTAGTATCAATAACCACTAGTATCAATAACCACTAGTATCAACAACCACTAGTATCAACAAACACTAGTATCCTCTCTCTTAAGTTGAAGTTTAAAAAGGATAAAACTGTTTTGACCAACCAAATAAACTTATCATAGATATACTAGAACTAAAATTTCGTAAGTCCAGAGGCGGATTTAGGGGGGGCAGCCCCGCCCCCCCCCCCCCTTTGAGAAAAAAAATGGTTGCTTATATAGGGAATCACTGAAGCGTGACGGGATCGGGCCCCCTCCTAAGCAGCCAAAGGGCCCTTACTTATGAAAATTTCTAGATCCGCCACTGAAGTCAGACGAGCTGTAAAAGCTTTTTCTTGAGTGTTAAAGATCGATAAAGGCGTTTTGTTTTCAGGATTCGGATACAAATTTTGTATCCGAATCCGGTGGAATCAACAATAATTGCATTTACGCTAAAACATGACGACTATAACTGCTTTTCCAATATGTACAATTTATTAAACAAATAAGAATTATCTTCAGATTGACACAAAAGACTATTCAGAGACGCTGAAATAAAAGAAGTTATAAAAGCAAAATAAAAAAGGGAAGTGAGAGCATTTACTGTTGATATTTATTAGTCATCCCTTATCAGAATAGTTTTGCTGAAAATATATTTTGATTTTATATTGGTTTTATAGTAATAAGAACAACATAAATGTATAAATAAAATATTATGATCTGAAATAATAAAATTACATTGATAATATATGTTATACCCATAAAGGATTTTGTGATCCAAGCGTGTGTGATAAAAACATTTTTTTTTAACGTTGTTTAAAAAAAATAAAAATCGCGGTTCTATTTGGGATTGGTGATATCTACCTTTTATATTTCCTCTTGAGCAGACATTCGGACAACAGTGATGTTACATCATCTACACTTTCATCTGTTACACTTTCTATGTAGATAGGATTGTTCCCTAATGTTACACGACTTGATAGTGAATCTGTAACTTCTATTGCCTGTATAAAAAACATTCGAGTTTGGCAAAGTATACATATTTTTATTTTAATTTTAGTTTCTTGTGTACAATTTGGAGTTTAGTATGGCGTTCATTACCACTGAACTAGTATACATTTGTTTAGGGTCCAGCTGAAGAACGCCCCGGGTGCGGGAATTTCTCGTTACATCGAAGACCAGTTGGAGACCTTCTGCTGTTGTTTTTTCTATGGTCGGGTTGTTGTCTCTTTGATACATTCCCAATTTCCATTCTCAATTTTATATTTTCAATATCATATAAATGTTGATAGTGACAAAGATTTGCGGGAATTTTCTAATTAGGAATTCAATATGTTTCTCTTGCATTGTTTTCACAGTCGAACTAGTTTATATGTCATTAGCTATAGTAGACAGCATGAGTGAAACGATAAGCAGGTTACTAACGAATGCCATTAAGCTGTACAAGAGATAAAACCATGTACAACGAGAGGAAAGGAAAACAGGGAAATAAGACAATCGAATATATTCATGTCTTTACGCAAGTTCGTCGGCTGATAGCGACTTATCTAATTGTAACACAAATACATATTTCGTTGATACCTGTCTTCTATTCTCTCTCCAGTACTGAAAAGTTCAAATCTCTCTCAATTTTTTCTGTTTTGAATGACACAATTTAAGCAATTTAGCAACAACGTATACGGAATATACCTTGTATAGCTGCAATCTACACGATCACTTAATTCACATCTATATATAGAGATTTATATGAAGACGCTTTATAGTCAGTAACCGAAATCCTGGGAGCTGGCAAATGACAATATTCCTACATACATGTAGTATAATTATCTATTTTGGCATATTGCTGAATAATCAATTGCACTTTATCCTTCACTGTAAACAATATAGTGCGTGCATAAGTATCCAAATCGGAAAATCTAAAAATTTGGCTTGTTTATACCGGAATATATCACAAAAAGTAGTTTTGATTAAGAAAGATGTCTAAATTAAGCCAGTGTTAAATTTTTGTGGACTGTTGAGTAAATTTCTTACCTTGGAACTGAAACAACTGAACATTTGTCAAAATTTTCAAACGCCAAACATTGAACTTATCAATTAGTGACTATCAGTTAAACAAAGTTACGGTTAATAATTTGATACTTATTCCATTGTTGGGTTTCAGATGGTATCTTTAATTGTTATTAAATGTAAGGCATTGTACCCAGTTTACGCAACCCTTTAACCCGTGTATGTTTACCACTTAAATGATGTGTTTAAATGTAATAAAGGTTAACACATTAACACGCTATTGTTCAGGTTGTCAATGGCTCAGACCGTGAATGTACTTCCATTGCCAGACATCTTACATCCATATAATTTGGTCAAAGATAACTCAATTCAGTTCTCTAGGCAATGGCAGTCTTAATTAAAGCCAAAGATTGACTCGTGCCTCTGTTCTCTCTTTTTTCTTTGGTTATCCATGTTGTCAACGTATATTTGTTCCGCCTAACAGAAGTTTCACAGGGCAACTGTCAAAGTAAAAAAGGGTATGAACAGATCTTTAATTTCCAAACCAATTCTTTGAGCGTTGATCATGAGCATAATTCCAAAAAAAAATATGAAATTTTCACGTTTACTTGATGTAAAGATATCTGAAACTTTGATAAAATTTTGCATGCAACTATAACATATGGAATTGACTTATTAAGAAGGGATATAGTTACGATACTTTTGTCAGGTCTTTAAAGATTGCATATTTTGGCGTTAATATTAATACACTTATAGGGTCTTTGCATCGGAACAAAACACATTTATTCAAAAAACAGTTGTTGGCATGACACGGGTTATGTTCTTCTCATATATGTTATGATGGTATGATACTAAACCCCTAACGGGAAGGATTGTGCCTGATATTCATATGATCAAATCACAATCTTTCAATCAGTTTAATTAAAGTCTGGAGCTGGCATGTCAGTTAACTGCTAGTAGTCTGTTGTTATTTATGTATTATTGTCATTGTTTTTATTTTCTTTGGTTACATCTTCTGACTTCAGACTCGGACTTCTCTTGAACTGAATTTTAATGTGCATATTTTATGCGTTTACTTTTCTACATTGGCTAGAGGTATAGAGGGAGGGTTGAGATCTCATAAACATGTTTAACCCCGCCGCATTTTTGCGCCTGTCCCAAGTCAGGAGACTCTGGCCTTTGTTTGTCTTGTATTATTTTAATTTTTATTAGTTTCTTGTGTACAATTTGGAAATTAGTATGGCGTTCATTATCACTGAACTAGTATAGACATTAGACATTAGACATTATTTTATTTTACCAATCATCGACATGGGCCCTTATCAGGCAAGATACAAAAACATCATAATACAATGATTATATAAACATTAGTGAAATACACAATAAGTAATACACAAATAATAAATTGATGATATGAGCAATGAAGTTATAATTATGGTAAGAGGCCGATTTAATATTTAAAGGATATGATTTTAAGTTTATTTTAAAATACGGAAACTAAAAAATAGTAAAAAATAGAACCGGGAATATAGTATCTCAATCTGCAGTAGTTCTCCTCATGACCAGTGCACAGTAGTGAGGGACTTTTACATCACAACAATGCAAAGGTCATCAAGGGGAGATCCTTCAGAACTAGCTACAGATACATGAGATTACTCCAATAGTGATTCTCCTCATGACTAATGCACAGCAGCAAAGGTTGACATTGCTACTGGACAATATTCATCAAGGCACGGTGCTCTAGAACTCACTATGGGGAAAATATAAAGTTCAAATTACAAGTAGTAGAGGGAGATAAATCCCATTAAAACTTTTCATATTTCTTAATGAACATGCATAATTCTGATAATAAATTCTCATCTTCATTATTCATTAACCATATCAGTTTTTGGTTAGGGTCAAGATTTTGAAAATTCTTGCAGCAATTATTTATCATTGTTATCATGTCTTTCCTTTGATCTGATAAACTATCACAGTTAAAAAGAAAATGTGTTTCATCTTCGACCTCATTACTACAACATCTCTTACATATTCTATTGTGTCGGGGAGTATTACTATATCTACCTCTCTCTATAAGTAAATGGTGAGAAGATATGCGAAATCTTGTTAGACTCCGTCTATCTTCAATTTTTTTAACAATATTAAGATATTTTTCACAACCAAAATTTGCTTTAAAGGTAACATATGTGCAAAGTTTTCCTTCTGAGTGAGCTTTGAGATTTTTTTACCAATCTTTTAACATGGCAATTCTTAGTTTTCTGTTGTCAATTGGTTTAGCCGTGTCTGAGGATATTTGATAATTATTAATCAGTGGAAGAAGTTTTTCAGATGACATATACCACGATGGTTTCTTTGACTCATACAATTTCTTTGATTCTATAAATGCATTATATAACAATGGAAAGTTAGTGTCTGACTTTTCTAGTCTGTAATAGTATTTAGTCATTGCTTTAATCATGTTAAAATATATTGGTAGTCTTCCCAACTCAGTTAATACTGCAAAATTGGTGCTAGTATATATTTGTTTAGGGGCCAGCTGAAGGACACCTCCGGGTGCGGGAATTTCTCGTTACATTGAAGACCTGTTGGTGACCTTCCGCTGTTGTTTTTTCTATGGTCGGGTTGTTGTCTCTTTGATACATTTCCCATTTCCATTCTCAATTTTATCATGGTTATCGAAAAACTCAATGTATGTAACTTTCTTTTTAACTTTCCGAGGTATAGAAAATCAATAGTCTTAATAATAGCTAGCTATACATTCAAGTAATAATGTATAGAATGACGTAAAACATCACAACAACAAAAATATTTTTACTTTAAGAATAGAGTTTTACAGATATGCAATATTCATAAAAGGAATCCGACTGTTCAAATGCAGTTTGCAAAAACATTGTGACAATATATTTGATAAAACTTTATAACAAACTAGGTCGCAAACTATTACTTTACTTTCAGAGGGATCAATAGCAATACATGTAGATACATTGTTGTAGATGTTTAATGGCAATCCATATGTGACACTTTAATAAATAAATATATATAATTCTACGAATAATAGTTGGGTATTGTCAATACTTATTTTATAATATTCTAAAACATTATCTTTATCATTACAAGATAAATGCAAATGAATAATTTACTATTTCTTTATAGAAAAAATCTCTTATGATAAGAATTTAATAAACATCACAAGCAGGTCGACATTTATTATATTACTTTGGAAATAATATAGAAACATCTGTTCTTTAACAACATAAGGATTGAACATACTTTCGAACAATTCGATATATGGCTTTTATAACTAAGAAAGTTACGTTGACACAGTGTGTACTGCTTTAACTAGCTGGCTCGCCAAAACGCAATTGTCTCCTTAAAAGGTGTTAGTCAATTCCGGCCTGTCTCGATATCAACTGCGATGCTTTATGGCATCATATGTATTGCAACAAGCTATCTCCCCAAATTGGAAAGGCCGTTTAGTTTCTACTCCCATAGAAGTCGGTCTTCTGTTAAGAGTCAGAGAGAAGCACAAAGATGGACCATGTAATATCGATATCAACATCCTAGTTTTTTATGACAATGTATGGTGGATGACCCTGACATCCTTGTATTTCTCGCGTACTGAAATGTCAGAATTGTGTAGCGCATATGGACACTCCATTCTATTTTATTTCGATCCCTTCTTTTCTCTTTTAATTGATTTATTTTCAGATGATACCTTGCTGAACACAACATATTTCATCAAGCACACTTAGCGTTTGAGATTTAAACTTTCACATAAAACATATGTCAATATATCATCAAAGTAAGGTAAGTTGTTCAAACGTATACATAAAAATCAGATTAATTGTCAGATTTGGGTTTTGTATGTCTATTTTGGTTATAAAGCTTTCCTAGTGTTATGGTTTTATTAAGCATCCTTTTCATCCTTGGTTTTGAAATATACGAATATAATATTTCTGATGAAGTAAATCAATAAAGGCGCTTTGGATGCATGTGTGTGGTTTTCATTTGTTTTGAATCAGAAAATCGTATACATAAATATCAGATTAGTTGTCAGATTTTTTTTTTAATATTGATATAGGAAGATGTGGTATGAGTGCCAATGAGACAACTCTCCATCCAAGTCATAAAAGTAAATCATTATGTGTCAAGGTACGGCCTTCAGCGCGCATGCCGCACAGCAGGCCATAAAGGGCCCCCAAAATTACTAGTGTAAAACCATTTAAACGGGAAAACCAACGGTCTAATCTATATAAAAAACGAGAAAGACTTATGATCCACATACACAAACGACAACCATACCTTTTTTATGTCTATTTTGGTCATAAAACTTTTTTATTGTTATAGTTTTATTAAACATCCCTTGCTTTCAAATATTCGAATTTAACATTTCTAATGAAAATCCATAAAAGCGCTTCGGATGCATGAGATATATCAAGTGTGGTTTTCATTTGTTTTGTATCAAAAATCTTGAAGTAAAACATAACCAGAGGCATTAAAAAGCATGTGTCGCTTACATAGGTCTATTGCATCTTCGACACTAGACATTCTTTTACACTAATGACTAGAATATAAGTTGACTCTTTTTATTGACCTGAAAACGTTGATAAAATGTTTTCTGTTTCCAAATTCTCGATCTCTCTTATCGGATTACGGACACCAAGTGATCAATACAGCCGTCTTGGACCTAGCTTTGAAACCATGAGAGCAAAATCAAGTAAAGTGTCAAATATAGATCAGT
This sequence comes from Mytilus trossulus, assembly GCF_036588685.1. Classification (NCBI taxonomy): domain Eukaryota; kingdom Metazoa; phylum Mollusca; class Bivalvia; order Mytilida; family Mytilidae; genus Mytilus; species Mytilus trossulus. Next base: position 63,126,114 of record NC_086376.1, on the reverse strand, counting down.
GTGACCTACTTTTTATATGCTTTACATCCTTTGATGCATTATTACACCAATTATATGAATGAAGGTACCTTAGTACTAGATCTACTAGTATAAGAAGTATAATCTCGGACGTAAAAATATATAATATAAATGAAGCTTACAAACAAAATATGGCCACGAAATCGTGAAATTGGTTCTGCTTCTTTATAGTTCGTGTTGGTCCAATCATCTTTGTTAACTAGAAGAGGGTTTCGTGTGAAACAAATGTGAAGTTTTTGAAGGAAAAAGAAAGCCAAAAAGCAATATCTTGGTAATTTATTCACAATAAACTGTAAAGATATGTCTCCTTTAAAACATCAAACGCTAACAAACCATGAATGAATGTTCAGGGCCAAATAACCTCCATGGACATGAGAAATGCCAATACTTATAAATCTGTAGACCAAATACCATTACTTATAATAAGTAGTCCCCTTCAACTAACTTTAACCACAAACTTTAACTAAAAAAATATGCAAACAGTTGTAAAGAGTATAAGGGTAATTTAAAAATAAAATGTTCTGACATGGAATAATGAATTACAGGTTAGATACAAAGAAAAGATCCTTTGCTTTATTTTCAAATAGATCTGGTAGCTATTCTATGCAATTTGAGCAGATAGACAAAAAATTGATATCATGCCTGTCCCAAGTCAGGAGCCTCTGGCCTTTGTTAGTCTTGTATTATTTTTAATTTTAGTTTCTTGTGTACAATTTGGAGTTTAGTATGGCGTTCATTATCACTGAACTAATATATATATTTGTTTAGGGGCCAGCTGAAGGACGCCTCGGGTGCGGGAATTTCTTGCTGCATTTAAGACCTGTTGGTGACCTTCTGCTGTTGTCTCTTTGACACATTCCCCATTTCCATTCTCAATTTTATCAATTGGTCACTTGCAAAAATTAATGTACAATGTAATAGGTAAAGCATGTTGTCATTAGTAGGTAGCCAATAAAAACATCACAATATATTTTGTAGAGAAATTTATTATTTTATCAACAGTATCAATAACAAATATTCATCAAATACAACATGCATGCTGCCTTAACTCGTCAAACAGAAAAATATATTTGTCAAGCACTAAAATACATTTTTTGAACCACTTAACATTCAAATGCTTTTAAAGCCTTGTACACCACTTGATATTTAAAAAAAAAGAAGATGGAGGACGTAGGATAATGGTAAATGTGATTGCAGTGGGAATATACTAAAATGTACCTATATTCTACACCATATCAGATTCAAAAGATTCCTAGTGGCTACAGCTTCAAATTTGACAAGCTGCCAAGCATTTGCTTCAACTTTGTTTTGATGATCAAACATCAGACACCTTCATCAATGTTTTTATTCACCCCCCCCCCCCCCCTTTGAAAAAAAACAATAAATAAGAGGCAGGGAGGAACCTTGACTAGATTCTAGACTTTTAAACGAATAGTGTTTCAACCTCCAATCTATAATTTTGAATAGCAGAATAAAATGTACTCTTAAAATGTCACATTTTTTCTTTTTTGAAATTACAAATTTTCATTCAACAAAAATTATGGATTTGTAAACAAAATCCAAAGGTATTCTTAGTGAGAAGACCAAAGATAAATCTGTATGATTGATCGTTTCACATGTGGAAAGATCATACTGCACACCAGGAAACAGATTTAATATTTTGTACCTTTTTAAAGCTTTTTTGCTATTAAAATCGTCAAACTTAATTGAAAAAAGAGAAAACTGTTGATCTCCTGAAAACTAGTTTTAAAGATGGTACATAACCATCATAACATAACAGGGATATAACTCTGAAATCAGCTGAATGATTTAAACAAAATCTATTAAGCTTCTTAATGATTAAAATGAGTGTTTTCCAAATTGCTATTTATCCAATAAAAATTTTCATGCAAAGTGTGTGGTTGATTTTTAAAAAAAAAAATTAATATTTTTTGTCAAATGGTCTAAGTAAATATTTCGTCAAAATTTAAAGTGCCAAATAAATTTTAGTGGAGGTGTTATGTACCATATTAATGGCCGTATGTAGATTTGTTTGGAGTTCCATGTCAGCTTTATCTCTTTGTATTACTTTTGTCATGGAAGCTGAGTCAACTTATTAGTTAAGATGTAAGTACATTATTTCAAAGAAGGCAACCTCCTTTAGTGAAAATTATGGGCAAAGTTTTCCCCAACTTGGTTCATTGCATTCATTAGAAATCATTTTGATAAAGAGATTGACAAAAGATTACCAATTGATGGCAAAACCTCACATCTTGCCTAGGACTAGGTGTTAAAAAAAATAATTATACTTTGTATCATATCCCATAAACAGGATAAATTTAATACAAGTGCTTAAATAAGTCCCTTTAACAACAATGGTTCTGCTTTGGATTAAATTGACATTATGCAAATGAATATTCATACATCTGTTTACTTATTTTTTGGATTGCAAAACAATCTGTATGTAAATTCTGTAACTGTTTGAACATTGAGTTGACACAAGAACCCTAGAAATAATACCCAAATTCATCTTTTATCGTTCCAAAACCAATCAACAAATGGAAGTTTTCAACGACCTTGACTGGCTATACAGCCCTTGCACGGTCGGCAAACCAATCAAAATATCATATATGTATATATGTAAACTTGCACTTGCATAAGGTTGATTTCTATATGATGCTGCTCATTTTATAAACAAATTGAATGATTAATTCTCATTCCTTAATGTATTCAAATTGTTTTCCTTGCAGAGGGAAGAATAATTTAAAAAAATACATTATATGTTCTAGCAATAACTGTTAAGTTCACGAAAACACTTTAAAATACATAATAACAGTTATGAAGATAACCTTTTTGCACTAAAATATCATTGTCTTAATCTAACATTTAATCTTATAAGTAATTTTAACATTTTGCTTATAACATTTACTTTAAAGCTCAAACCAGCATAAACACAAAAGGGATCTTCATTAGTCTATATATGTGGGAAACCAATAATATTGTCATGTAAATTATAATAAACTATATATATAGCTAGAAAACCATGAACAGAGCTTAAAATGTATACCCTCTTAAATTTATATCAATATTGCAAATTTGTATCCCCTTTTTGTATCAATATGGCAAAGTTTTGTAATGCAAAGGATCCAAATATTTAAAAAGAAAAATTAAAGGGAAAGAGGATTAAACCCATTGGATATTAATTATTCCCTGATAGTTTCAAGAAAATCTAGTCAGATGATAACATGCAATTTGTGGACGGACAACCCCGCATTTACATTGATCAATATATGCCCATACTTGACTTAATAGGGGGTATTAATTAACAGAAGGGAGTCAATGATTTGGTGCTAGTGTGTATTTTTCCATTGCTCTATCCATGATAGAATTTTATCTAAGTTATCTTCCATATCGTCTGGAGTATTACTGGCTAGTTCATGCACTATTTCTGTTTTATACGAGTCTCTAGCTTCCTCTAAAATTGTCTGAAATATTTCACACTGTATATTATCTTCTAACTTCTTTCCATTGTAACCTCTGAAATAAACATATTGATAATCAGTTTTATATTCTACTTCTGCCCAAATAGTTTAGGGCTATACATGTATCTCTGTCTATCATCCATTTGTCAGAAAATAACTTTTTAACTGATATTTATATTTATCTATTACACATATTGTTTAAAATAGTAATTATAATTGCATAAAGTTCTTCAACAAAAGTTACAGTTAACAATTTGTTCATATTGTGTATGTTCTTAAAATAAACAGTGTTGACACAGAGGTATGTCTTGTCTGATGGCTGAAAATTCAGAAAAAGACAATCAGATGGACAGCAACATTGCTCATCAATTCAAAGTTGTTGTATCATGATCTTGGGAGCAGATTCTCAAATAACTGCCAAACTGATATATGTTATGATAGTAATACAACTCTAAAAAAATATCCTCGATCTATCAAACTGGTCATTTTGAGCAAATGATCAATCATTTTTTTATATAAATTAGGCCGTTAGTTTTCTTGTTTACCGGTAAATTATTTTACGTTGTTTTGTCATTTCTGGGCCTATTATAGCTGACTATGAGGCTTTGCTCATCATTGAAGGCTGTAAGGTGACCTATAGATGTTAATATCTGTGTCATTTTGGTCTCTAATGGAGGAGTTGTCTCATTGGTAATCATACCACATCTTGTTTCTTCCTAACTGTAACACAACAAATAAAAAAAAATCGTGTCTATTTAGAATATTGAATGATTTTTCACAATATACTTCTTTTTAATATTGACTTTAGCAGAAAGCTTAATAATTGTTGACGCTGTCACCATCATCATGTCCTGAAAAGCAATACATGGACTGCCATTTAAGACTTTGGTCACAGACAAGAATCAAACAAAAAGCAATTATTTCCAAATTTTACATTTTTTGGTGAATATAACACCATGTATATATTATATAGTTGATCTACCACTTATAATATATGAGTTTCAGACTTGACCACAAAAACTTATCCTTGATTACTGATCATAAGTATCAGGTCCAGGTCAGGTTAACCCTGTCTGACAGACATGCTGAACTAACAAGGATCCAATATACCAAAGATAGCTATCTTATTAGCCAAGGTACAAAGCATTCAAATCGTCTACCCTTTGAAAGATACAGCTTTCAAATATTTTATAGATTGCTATTCCATGTCTCATACTCTGCAATATTTTTGCCAACTGAGACAATAACCAGATGCTTCGCAGGGTCAGCTTTACTTGACTGCAGAGGTCGAACCCTAAACTGTTGGGGCAAGTATGGACACAACCTTCAAGCTGGATACAGCTCTGAATTTGGATTGTGATTAAATAGTTGACACAGCATAGGTTTCTGAGACAGAAATTTTCTTTGTAATATCTAAAATCTAAAATGAGAAAAATTGTACCCTTGTAACCATAACCCCCAAAATCATTCCCAACCTTCATTTTGTGGTTATAAACATTGTGTTAAAATTTTATTGATTTTTTTAAATCAAATTATATCAAAGTAATTATCCAGAAACGATCTGTCTTTGGACGATGCTGACTACAACGAGGACATTATACCAATATACGACCAAAATTTTTTCAATTTTTTCAATTTTCAATTTTTGCAGTCGTATAAAAATCAGTTCAACATTACTTGTGATAGTCTGTTGTAGAAGCTGTGTAATTTTGTCTCACCTGCTTTCTAATCTTGTATACAGAATAGGATTATCTGTCCTAAGAACAAACACAATATCAAACCAACGTTCAGGGAAGAATTCACAACCATGATAATCTATGACATTACCACCTTGTCCCATTTGATCTTCTAATTCATCAAGAACCTGTAAACAAGCAAATCTAATATTAAATCAACAAGCAAAAAACCCTCTGGGCTCATGGTTTCTTTTTCAAGTATCAAACCTTATACATTGAAGCTACATGTATAATACATGTACATCATTATCTCTTTTTCTGTATTTCTAATGCTTATCTGATCTTTTTTTTTCAAAAGACAATAGAAAATTGACAATATTTATTAGCGCAAACACATTTACTTTAATCATGTTAATGGTTATGGCATACAGTATTGCGAGTTTGAGACCCTATTTACATTAAACATTGTATTATAAAATTTATAGCTATTTTGTGCATTTTTCCTTTGATCTTTTTTTGTGATAATTTTCATATCATGCTTCTCGCTTGAGATGGAAAAATTATCACTAGAAACTAAGGAGGCCACGTGGCGTTGCTAATGAAATTGACATTGAAATTGACAACTTCGTCATAGGTAAAATAGCGATAAACAGATTATCATTGGTCATCTCAACTCGATTGCTTTTCTCACTTTCGCTGTTCCAGCTCAAGCGAGAAAATCAATCTCGTTGAGATAATCAACGATAATCTATAAGTATTAACTTCAAATCACCTTGACCTCACAAAAACATTGCAATTCATGCAAATGAGATACATATACAGTGTAATGTATTCAGAGTTTTAAAATAATAAAATTTTTAGGTTTCATAAGAAGTAGAATTTGAATATATATATAACATAACTTGATAAAATGTACATACTGTATACACTCATGAAGTAAAGGAATTCACAACAAGAGGGGATATCGACCGATTCTGCATATGACTGATAACTGAACAAGAAACTCACAAGTATTTTTTCTTTATTTGTATATGAAATTTTTTTCAGAAAGACAAATGTTCAATACAACAACATTGTCATGATTGTTTTAAAAACAATCTAATCATGGTCTTGTAGAATACTGTTGTAAGTTTTACTTATTTAAATATCTGTCAACAAGTCAAATTACCCTATCTTCATCTATTATTGGACAGTTGTACTGTTGGTCGAATCCTTCATACAGGTTGCCTTCTTTTGCCAAATCACCAATGTTAATGTAGTTCAGACTTGCCCTTTGTGCTAGTTCTTCTGCCAAGGTTGATTTTCCTGTACCAGGAGTTCCTAAAAGAAAATTAACTTTGTAGTGCTGCTTCCATAAAGGCCTATATATATACAAATGTATGTTTCCAAAAAACATACCTACAAGTAAAAGTTTAGGGCGGTTAGATTTTCAACCTTTTTTTCCTTTGACAAATTTGCTCTAAATGCTTCAAATATAAGTCAAAAACTGCATTTGATCCCTTTGTTTAAATTTTAGTCATGTTGATGGATCAAACTTCAGATACAACTAATAAACTAAATATACCTATAGGGGCATTCAGTATAAGTTTAGAAGGTGTTTGACGCAGTAGTTTCAGAAGAAGATCATTGAAATAGATTACAATGACGACATACAACAGACAACCAAGGACCCCAAGTGAAAGCATAAGCTCAAATGAGGCCCTTCTGGCCCTTGTTTGCAATTGCTTATAAGATCATGAGGTCAGTCAGGCATAAAATTAATATATTGTTTGTTCCCCCAAACCCGACCCTGCCAAGCCAGGTGTGTGTGAGTAGGTAGGGAAATAATTTTATTTTTCCAAAAAGCTTGAACAATATCATACAATCCAGCGAGTCAGGAAATTGGATTTGAATAAAATAATATTTGACTTAGTTTTGACAATAAAATTTTATGAGTAGCACTGTTTATGCAGGGTCAGTCGGGATTGGGGAAACAAACAATATTTTATTTTAGGCCTCATAGCAATCATCTTCCTCCTATAAATTTCTATTTTTTCAAAATAATATTTGATCAGTATCATTTTATCAAATCTTATACATCATAACAAAGTAGAGTAAAAGGCATATTGTTAGTCTTGTATTATTTTGAATTTTAGTTCATTTAAGTATCTGTATATTTCATAGTTTAGTATGACGTTTGTAATCACTGAACTAGTACACATTTTTGTTTAGTGGCCAGCTGAAGGATGCCTCCTGGTACAGGATCCACATCCAAAATGTGGATTGATTTTAGACACAAACACCAGTTGTGTTGAGATGTGTTGTTAATATCTCATACAATCTCTGTAAAATTAAAGAAACAATAAAGTCCACAGTCATTAAGGCTTTATACATGTTCATGTATACCCATTGGGGTCAAGTCATAGCTCAAGCTGTGATCACCCGCCAACATGATCTGAAAGACATTGATTATAACACAATTGTATCGATTGTATATATCTGAGCACATTGATGATTGTACAAGAATGTATCTGCATATATACATGTGCAATATCCTCCCAATTCAAGGAATCCCAACAAAATGTTTTTCATGATGGATCGACTCCCTATCGTGGATTCATTCAAAACAATACTCAGGGCTTTCCCTTGAAATTGAAGTAGAAGGCTAATTAAAATTAAAGGCGGCTGTAACATGCGTTCAGGAAAGCTGAAAGGCAGGGGGGTCTGGGCATAAATAGAGCAAAATTCTGCATTCTCGCAATCTCTTGGCACCTAATTTCATCTTTCAAATGACCATTTTTTTAAGGAAGAAATTAAGGAAAGAAAAAATCTCAAAGAAATTTCATTTTTTTTTATGTTATTTTTTTTAATTTTCATTACCTTATGCTTAATGCGGGGTTCACACATTGCCGATTATTGCTCCCGTTTGAGATCAGACAGCAATACGATACGAAAAGTGAAAAAGTCAGATTGGTACATGTATCCTCAATTATCTGGAATGTCCTATCATTGTCTGAACGCATTCGTTTTAGTTCGTAACAGATTCCTACGGATCGGGAAGGGTCCGAATAGTTTGGCAAAGCATCCCGACAGTTAGGTGCGTCCCGTAACATTCGGGGCAACTCAGCCGATTTTGTCTAATCCGATTACAATCGTGGCTATGTCGTGACAGATTCTGCTGTATCGGATCGAATTCCTAACAATGTCTTGTGTATTCTGGACGGTGTCCTGTAGAACGGGAATGATCCGGAGTAATTTTTCATAGCTGTTTTTCTGCCGATTGAGTCCAGATTGCATCCAGATCTTGTCGATTGCGAACCGTTTTTTGCAGAAACCGTTCCGAAACAGTCCCGTTATTAATACGAAATTCGTCAATGATACCCAAGTCCCGACAACTACAGAATACAATACGACTGAGACCAGACAAAGCCGTTTGCAATGCGATAGAGCGGACCGTGATAGGATTACGTTCCGACAGTACCTGATCATCCCGAACATGCCGACAGTTTTCGAACAAATAACTTCCGTCAGCGTCGGTTCACTGTCTGGTCACTGTCTGATCTCAGTCGGATTACATTCGGTAGAGTCGGGACGCAGTCGTGACAGACTCGGTCGAATTTTACCTGGCGAAAAATACAAATCGGATTAGAAGCGGATTCAGAACGGGATTATCGGGACTTATTCGCTTAGAAACGGTTGAATATCGGTGCTTCCTGAACACTATCCGATTGTTGTCGTGATCAAATTATTTTTTTTACAAATTTTAATTTAAGTTTGAATTTCCATCCACGATTCACAGGATCTTGATCAGACTTTTAATAAATTTTAATCGGGAATGGTCCTGTCAAGAACGGTAGTAAAAATCGTGAATGTGTGACCCCAGCTTAAAGTTCATTTCCTTTTAAAGGAGTTTTATTTATATAATTATCCGGTTTGTTAGAAATCTTCATAAATTTATTTTGCATAACTACGTGCATTTGTAAACAAATGACCCCCCTATTCTCACTAAAGACTGTTACACGTATTTAATCATACAATTATTTCTCAAGCATTGACAGAAAATTGATATATCCTCTGATTATCTCTTTTTTTGAAAACTGTTCAATAATCGGATACATAAATCATTTGAAAATGTTATTTATTTGAGGTCGAGTCGACAATATTCTACTTTCCTTTTTGACCTTGATTCTCTGAACACCACGTGGGCTTTGAACTTCAAAATATACTGTTTTCCAGATTATAAACAACATGATCTACTACATTTTCTTTAATTTGACTGATATTATTCCATAACATAAGGTTGTCATCCTATCTGATTGTCTTCACCTTTAAAAAGCCAAAAAAAGGCTACAAGTTAATGACCATCGGAACATCTCTTTTGTTATCGTTCAATGACCACTGGAACGTCTCTCTTGTTGTCTTTGAAAGGAAACGATGCATTCTGACTTTAAAAAGACAACCAATCAGTGACCTGAATCCATGTGAACTATTTTTAGCCCAAGGTAAACACCGACTTTTCATCTGCGTTTATCGTAACCACGACTTTGCGACAATACGTCTCTCGGGTGCCAGTAAACATTTGGAAAAAGATATTTTTCTCTTTTTGAAATTATATTTTTGTCAGTGAAGTAGCTGGCACTTGAAGCCACTGTAAACGGCGGATTTCTGCCGGCTACCGTCTTCAATGGAAAGCCCTGAATATTCAGTATCAAAACATTAGTGATCACATCAGCACCCATTTTCTGAACACGACAGATCCTGGTATAGACTCACATTACCTCCAATCCAAACCTATAACTTCAGATAAATGCATTATCAGCTATGAATGGCCAATCTGTGACATGGTGTTTGTAACAGACTACTCAATAGAGTTAACCTAACCTAAAAATATTTCGAAGAGGAGTGACATGATCTTACATGTAAGACTAAAACAGCTATAACTTATAACATGTAAATGCAGTGTTCCAGCTAGGTTTTCAAAAGGGCAGGGTGCCAATCCTGAAAAAGGGCATTTAACACGCGATATGATAATATGAAAAGGGCATATTTTAATAAAAGATGTTAATCAAACATTTGTGTTTATTCGTTGAATCACAGGTTATACAACAACGAATGGAAGTTTTTAACGACCTTGACTGGCTATACAGCCCTTGCACGGTCGGCAGGTTATACAAGAACAACATCATTAGCCCATATAGAACTCTATCTTTCTACTTTTAAGGCTGAAAAACTTGTCAAGCAGCTTGTCACACAAGTTTTTTTTATCATTGCTTGGCACAGTTGAACTTTATATGCAGTATGTTTTGAAAGGTGACCTGTTTCATACTGTTTCTATGGTCTGCCACATTTTACCAGTTTCACCTTTCTACCCCTGCTGTGCTTAATGACAATACAGCACAAAACAGCTGTACTCAGTAAATTCATAATTTTAGGATATAAAGCAACAGTGAAAAATTATATCAAAAATAAAGAAAAAGATGACCAAGGCACCCTACCAACAGTGTTGGTCCAACACTGCTACTAAAACCCTCTTTAACTTTTTCTATAACTCAAAATAAATACCTAAACATATATATTCTTAAGCAAGAAGTATGAAGACATATTTTAGAATATGTAAATGGGATACTCAATGCTAGGAAAAAAATCAGATTGAGTTATCTTTCTTTATTCGGGTGTGCTCCTTCTTTGGAGGATTATAAACAGTACGTAAATATGATGTAAATATGATCACAATATGGCAGCCGATTTTGTTATTTTCGTATCAAAAATGAAGGCAGTCAATGACAAATACGTCTGAATTTTCTGTTTAATTTACGGAAAACATTTACAACAATGTCTTCAACGAGTTTATTATGGTTTTCAAACTTTCTGTCATTACGTTTCCTCCATGAAACTACGGTAAACATCGCAGATTGTGTCCAAGTTGTTGTATGCACATTTCTTTTAAGATAATTGCCGACTGACCGATTCTATTTGAATGAATTAATGTTGATGATCATTAATGACCCATCCGATAAATGGATTACCTATAACAACAGATTATGACACCAGTTGTTACCACTGATTAGCTTGGGGTCGTAAACAAAGTCATAACTTTTCCCCAGGTAAAATTTAGTAATTAGCGTATCATAAATGTACGCACAAATTAATATGCAATCGATCTTCAAAAAAGTCAGGGCGCCCTGGAAACTGCAAAAAGGGCACAGGGCGCCAGTCGGAAAAGGGCGGGCGCCGCGCCCTCTGAAAACGGCCTAGCTGGAACACTGAAATGTATAATGAAAATTTATATATATATGCCATTCAAGTGTTCAAGTGGCAGATCCAGGGGGAGGGATCCTGGGGTTGGACCCCCCCCCTTTTTTTTGGGACAATTAATTTATTTTATTGGGGACATATAGTTGGACACTCCCCCCCCCCTTTTTTTTGTCCTGGGTTACATGTAGGACCCCCCCCCCCCCAAACCCCTTTTTAAATGGCTGGATTTACCCCTGTATTCCTATAACATACTCACTTGGTGTTTGCTATTCCAGTCATTAGAAGTTTACTTTTTTGAAGACCTGTACTTGACATCGGAGTTTACTAGTATACATGTGTGTTGACTTGGCTGCAGTTGCAGTGTAAATTATTTGCAAACTAATTTCACAAAAAATGTTACTTGAAAAATTGGAGGAGAGAAAAATATTTCCTTTTATGAAAGGAAAATTGAAAGATAGGTGTTAGTAAGTCATTGAAAATAGAAATATTAGATATAAAGGGTACCTGTTATCAATATGTTCGGACCACATGGCCGATCTGTGGCCATTGTTTTGTTTTTTTCGATGTGCATCGGGATGAAAGTCAAAAGTTGGAATAAGTCCCGATCATTTCATATATTTTGAAAATATAAAATTCATTTTAAGAAATTGAAAATGTGTAAAATGATTAAAAATATGAAGTATGATTTAATGAAGAAAAATATGTCCTCCAGCGTGTTTGAAACTTTCAATGGTCCTTATTTTCACTTTTTGATGGAACACCCAAGAAGTTACCCGAATACCGGAAGTAGACCGAAGTAAACGTAAACAGTAAAAAATGTTTCTGCACTGTTAATTGAAAATGTCAAGTGAAACAGTTGACAAACACTCGTTGCTGAAAGATAAAATAAAGTGTGACCCACTTTCTGCAGACTTGCAATGGAGCTTATTTGTTGGTGCTCTTCAAAGCTACAGATTCGACACAGTGCTTCGGCCTTTCCCACCATCATTTTGTTTAGATAATGGCGAAAAGGATATCAAACGATTGGTAAATCATAATATTGTGTTTTCATACTTTTTTAAAATACGTAAGTTCATGACTGAGTTTTAGCATGAGCCATTCAGTAATGATTGTCAGTGATCTCCATGACCTGTTTTATGATGGTTAAAATATCTTCCTCCAGCCACCGTCAAATGACCCCGGCCCACTATCGTCAAATAATTTCTTCCTTTGTCAAATGATCCGCACCTTTGTCAAAATTTATTTTTGTTTCTCTAGCTGTCACCATTTTTCTTACCAATTGCATTTGATTTCTTAGGTTTTTTGTAAACACCTTAACACCTTATCGCTATTTGTCCGCCATTACTGCATTTATAACACAGGTTCCCGTAAAATTTTGACGTCATAAAACAAAATATCTGACACCAGTGACCACAATGGAAAAGTGATTGTTGTTGACGTCAAAAGTTCAAGCAGCCGGGTCAGCCTGGATTAGCAATAAGGTGTATTATATAAAAGTCCTTCTTGTTAGTTTTAAATTCCTGAGGGATATCCAGCTTCAGATCACTAATCACTTGTACAGGTAGATCTACATACCTGACAGTAGAACACTTGATCAAGATAGATGATTGATTGCATTATTTAATTATGTTTGATTACAAAGATATAAGTTAAAAATGTCAAACACATGCTTTGGTATTGGATTATACAATCCACATCCCCCACTTAAAACATGTTTAAAACACGTACAAAATAAAACAGAACATAATATACCACGTCTTCTTAATTTTTTTTTTTTGTCAATAGACATTTTTTTCCAAATTCAAAATAAATTATATTATTATAATATAAAGAGTACTATCATCACTGTAGTGATAAATTGTCAATATATTCTAATGACAAAAAGTAACTTTGAATTAAAATCAATGACCATATTCTTATATTCATGAGATATGAGAGAGAAATACAATGAAGAAACTAAAATAAAACTGTATCATATCTGAAAATTGGTAATTAATTTTATATATATTGATTATTTTTTTACATGTACTTGTATTGTATTCCAATTATACTTTTTAGGAGCAATGTGCAGATAAAGTTACCAGTTTACAAGATTTATTGAAAAAATCTGATATTTGCGAAGAAATCCTAGACCTTGTCTCATGGGTATTAGATAAGCAGTTTAAGATATGTTCTACACAGGATATTGGAGTAAGTTGTCAAAATAAATAACAAATCAAATAAGACAAATTATATGCATTTAATACATTGATAAATTATGGCAACAAAGAATCACTACATTTGGAATGTAATATAAAGTGTTACTATAGCTACTATAGCCTGGTTTGCTTAGTCATCTGTTATTCATGTTATTGTCAGTTTTATGACTTCAATGATTTAACTGGGATGTAAGGTAAAATAATAATGAACCATTATAAGTATTTCCTATGGTCAATGCCTAATTGTTTGCTTTAAAAAATTAAAACACACTCTGATGTTTTATTTTCACCCTTTTTGGCCTTTCAAATGTATTGATCACATCCAATTACAATACAGGCAGTGATTTGCACACATAGCTACATGTAGCATAATGCATTTATCAATAAATAAATTGTTCTTTCAAATACATAGTAACAATGCATATATATATATATATATATATATATGCTGCTTAAGGTAGATCACCAGTATATATTTTTTGAGACAGAATTTTTTTATAATTTGCCAAAATGAAGATTTTACTATGCTTTTTTCAAGAATTTAATAAAAAGTATGGGTCACCGCGCTATTTTTCAAGCTATGAGTCGTTGCAAATTGCCAAAATTTGGTTAGTTTGTTCATGAAAAAACACATTAGTGTGCATAAAAAAAATTCTATGAGATAGAATTTTGAAATAAATTGTGAGAAGAAAGGTTTCATAATATGTTTTAAGCAAATAAAAAGAAAAAATGGTGTCACCGAACTAGTTTTCTTGCTACAAATAAATATAAAAAATTTCCCTATTGGCCCAAGACCACAATTAATGACCCCGCTTTTCGTTGTTCACGAATATAGTTCCCTTTAATTATAGTGTATTTTTTCTTTATTTTTTTTCTTTCCCTTTCTCATTCATTTCTTAACTTTTCTGGGGTGGGAATGAAAGAAGAGAGCTGAAATAAACTTTTGGATGTTTTATTTTAACTGATTTTAATAAGGAAAGAGTGATTAGGCCAGGTGCAAAAAGGTTATATTTACACTTTTCAGAACATCTCTTGACTTGCCTATAGGGGTATGGATGTGTATTGGCCAAATTTGTATGATGTAAACATGCAATTTTTCTGAAAATTGAATATGTTTTGGGACTTGAACTGTACATTACTCACACAAAAAATTAGACAAAAAGAACAATTCAATTTTTTTTAATGCGACAAAACGTTATAAAGAAATGATAGAAGAATTAATTGTGGTCTCGGGCCTAAGAGGTGCATTTCAGCAAATTTTGAATTTATACTTTGACAACTTCTCTGAATGATCTATTGGTATTTATTTGTCAAACTATATGAGAAGAAATGGTTTCCACTTTTATTTGATAGAAATTTGTATAAAAAGTCACTTTTCAGCTAATATGCCCAAAAAGTAGCTTTTTCACTTTTTTCAATATTTTTGCAAAAGCAGCATTCTTAATTATTCTCTGACATTTTTTTTCTGATATCTATTTGTGTTTGTGGTATTTATTTCATGTGTTTTACTAATTTGTGAACTCTGAACACAAAGAAAGGTGGATAAAAGCATAAAAAGAGTGCAAAATGTGCTGTTTTAATAGTCTAGGTCTAGCGGTCCGTATGAAGCAAGTGAAATATGAAGTTCTATGCACTTAAAAATTGTATTTCTTTTAAAAACAGATTGCACTGAATCTATATCAAAAGCACTTATTACTGGTTGTTTAAACTTGTCTGTTTCACAGAATACCTTTATTTTCTTCTTTTGGATGGCTGGTAGTTAAAATATTGGCATTTTAAGACTGAAATTTCATGCAGGTTTTAAACAGTAAATTGAAAAAACTTTGCATCAGACCATACTGTCTACATATATAGTTAAAAGCAACAGTCTTGTTACATCCATGCTTCATATTTGATCATATCTTAGCAAGGATTTGGGCAAAAAGAAGCATATTTCCATCTCCAATATCATTTAAATGCAATTAAATATGGAAATACAGGGAACGGCCTAAATTGACAACTTGTTATTTTAAGCTTGACATTGCTTAAGACCAAGTAAAACTCATGTGTAATACTATTTGAAACTTATATTTACATGAAAAGAATATTTATGATATGTTAAATGTTTTGTTTTAACTTAACAACTTCAGAAAGTTGTTGTAAGTGGAAAATATTACATTTCATATAAGGCCTCGCTTCATTTGAAAACCTCTATTTTTTGGCATAGGCACATATAAAATTAACTTTTGTCAAATTTTTGGAAAGATTAGAACTTGTTCTAAATCTTTACTTAGGCACCACCCTCCCTAACAACAGGACAGGTTAGCTACTGTTACTAAATGTATTCACACTAAAATATAGTTCCCTATAGTTCTCATGTATGTGCACATAATACACAAATACACTGAAAAAACTGGGTCTATTATTGGAGCAGTTCATTGAAGAACGTATGTCATTAAGGTGTGTTGATGTTTTAAAAACATTTTGATTAGGTAAGTGTGTATTGATTCAACTAGTATGATTGACAACTCTCATTATCACTAAACAATCAGAGACAAGGTGGACCTTTAATTACAATGCCCCACCTCCTAAACTGCCAATCAAATTGACCACATTACCTATCAACCTCAGTCTTACATAATTATACAGACCACTGCAATATGCATCTAATTCTTAATACACAGGTATTTGACCTCATAATTGATTACACAAATGTGTGTATTATTTGTTTGATATTGATAAGGATGATAGATTTATTTATTGCCAATTACTTTTGATCTACATTACATAAAGTTATTCTGTAAATTATATCTGAAAGATAAATGAGTAATGGATTAACAAGATCTTAAAAAAATGAAATATGAATATACATATGAATATATAAATGGCATTCAAGTATGGCATATAATTTACTTGATGAACTTCCAATAATCATCTATAATTAATCAACAATTTAGATTAGTTCACTTTTTTTTATCAGGAATTGGCTTGAAACAGTTTTAAAATTTATCAACTTTTAATCATAACAAACCATTGTTTATTAGTTTATTTCCCATCAATCATTATGTCTATTTTAGTCATTTGATTTTTTATTAGAAGTATATATATATTTTTGCAATCAAGAAAGAATCCACATTTCAATAAAATTAGTTTTTTTTATATAATTAGCTCCAATGAAAAATAAGAATGAAAATGCCCTGTGTTGAAAAATACATTAAAATTTGATCAAAAGGCACTCTAAAACTTTTAATTTGCAATGCCATGTAACCTCTTTTTCAACTTACAAAATGCCCCAAAACAACATTTTTAGATTATTTCTGTTGGCACTTTAAAGATGTTAGCTGTTGGTCTAAATTTATGTCTTACAAGGATATTTGGTAACATTTACTAGAAGAATTTTTGCATTTTTATACGACCGCAAATTTTGAAAAAATTTTCGTCGTATATTGCTATCACGTTGGCGTCGTCGTCGTCGTCGTCGTCCGAATACTTTTAGTTTTCGCACTCTAACTTTAGTAAAAGTGAATAGAAATCTATGAAATTTTAACACAAGGTTTATGACCACAAAAGGAAGGATGGTATTGATTATGGGAGTTTTGGTCCCAACATTTTAGGAATTAAGGGCCAAAAAGGGCCCAAATAAGCATTTTCTTTGTTTTCGCACTTTAACTTTAGTTTAAGTTAATAGAAATCTATGAAATTTTGACACAAGGTTTATGACCACAAAAGAAAGGTTGGTATTGATTTTGGGAGTTTTGATTCCAACAGTTTAGGAATAAGGGGCCAAAAAAGGGCCCAAATAAGCATTATTCTTGGTTTTCGCACAATAACTTTAGTTAAAGTGAATAGAAATCAATGAAATTTAAACACAATGTTTATGAACACAAAAGCAAGGTTGGTATGGATTTTGGGAGTTTAGGTCCCAACAGTTTAGGAATAAGGGACCAAAAAGGGACCCAAATAATCATTTTTCTTGGTTTTCGCACCATAACTTTAGTATAAGTAAATAGAAATCTATGAAATTTAAACACAAGGTTTATGACCATAAAAGGAAGGTTGGTATTGATTTTGGGAGTTTTGGTCCCAACAGTTTAGGAATAAGGGGCCCAAAGGGTCCAAAATTAAACTTTGTTTGATTTTATCAAAAATTGAATAATTGAAATTCTTTGATATGTTGAATCTAACTGTGTATGTAGATTCTTAATTTTAGGTCCCGTTTTCAAATTAATCTACATTAAGGTCCAAAGGGTCCAAAATAAAACTTAGTTTGATTTTTACAAAAATTGAATTGGTTGGGTTCTTTGATATGCTGAATTTAAAAATGTACTTAGATTTTTTAATGTTGGCCCAGTTTTCAAGTTGGTCCAAATCGGGGTCCAAAATTAAACTTTGTTTGATTTCATCAAAAATTGAATAAATGGGGTTCTTTGATATGCCAAATCTAACTGTGTATGTCGATTCTTCATTTTTGGTCCTGTTTTCAAATTAATCTACATTAAGGTCCAAAGGGTCCAAAATAAAACTTAGTTTGATTTTGACAAAAATTGAATCGGTTGGTTTCTTTGATATGCTGAATTTAAAAATGTACTTAGATTTTTTAATGTTGGCCCAGTTTTCAAGTTGGTCCAAATCGGGGTCCAAAATTAAACTTTGTTTGATTTCATCAAAAATTGAATAAATGGGGTTCTTTGATATGCCAAATCTAACTGTGTATGTCGATTCTTCATTTTTGGTCCTGTTTTCAAATTGGTCTACATTAAAGTCCAAAGGGTCCAAAATTAAACTTAGTTTGATTTTAACAAAAATTAAATTCTTGGGCTTCTTTGATATGCTTTATCTAAACATGTACTTAGATTTTTGATTATGGGCCCAGTTTTCAAGTTGGTCCAAATCAAGATTCAAAATTATCACATTAAGTATTGTGGAATAGCAAGAAATTTTCAATTGCACAGTATTGCACAATAGCAAGAAATATCTAATTGCAGAGTATTGTGCAATAGCAATTATTTTTTTCAATAGGAGTTATCTTTCTTTGTATAGAATAGTAGTTGAATCAACTTTAATCATTGTTTTATACAATATACAATGTATTTTCATTTTTACTACCAACTGATAAATTAAAACAATCTTTACCATTCAGTGATAACAAGCACTTTTTGTAACATTTTAATATTTTATGATGTATTTAAATGAGCAGTTATTGTTACAAACTTCATTAGAAATTTGAATTGAAATCAGTACATTATAACTTTAGTATAAGTGAATAGAAATCTATGAAATTTAAACACAAGGTTTATGACCATAAAAGGAAGGTTGGTATTGATTTTGGGAGTTTTGGTCCCAACAGTTTAGAAATTTTGGGCCCAAAGGGTCCAAAATTAAACTTTGTTTGATTTTGACAAAAATTGAATCCTTGGGGTTCTTTGATATGCTGAATCTAAAAATGTACTTAGATTTTTAATTATTGGCCCAGTTTTCAAGTTGGTCTACACTAAGGTCCAAAGGGTCCAAAATCATAATGTGACATAAACCTATGTACATGTTGTGTCAACTATTTAATCACAATCCACATTTAAAGCTGTATCAAACTTAAAAGTTGTGTCCATACTTGTCCCATCTGTTCAGGGTTCTACATCTGCGGTCGTATAATGCTGCGCCCTGCGAAGCAACTGGTTTTGTTTTTTTGAAACATGTTCAGAACCGGCAACATAATTTCAATTAGATATAAACTGCAGTTTAAATAAAATTGTGCAAATTTAGAGACCCATATTATTTAATTTGAGCTCATTTTATCCTTATACTGGAAAAGCAAGTTTCCTTCTAAAGAACTGCTGTAAATGCAATTTTCAGCAATAGTGTTTTAAAATAAATGTTCATTTTTCCCCACCGTACCTTTATATGAAATAATTCAAACTACTGTTCTAATCTTTCCATGAGTGATATCCATCACTTTGATTATAAGTCTCATACATTAAGTATGCTATCCTTTACTTTGAATAGATAATATCTTATACATTGAGACATAAAAAAGTGCAATTTGGTGTTTTGGGGGGATTTTTGAAGCCAAAATTTGAAAGTTGAAATTTTTCTATCTATACGTCATAATTCAGCAACCAAAGTTGAGATATAAAAAATATCACATTTTCTAAAATATATATCATATGGCTATGAAACTTTGTAAACTGACTCATAAAACACTAAGCTTAAATCGTGCCAAGTTTTATTGGAATTGGTCAAGTTTTTGGCCCCTAATAGGCCCAAGACCACAATTAATGACCCCGCTTTTCGTTGTTCACGAATATAGTTCCCTTTAATTATAGTGTATTTTTTCTTTATTTTTTTTCTTTCCCTTTCTCATTCATTTCTTAGCTTTTCTAGGGTGGGACTGAAAGAAGAGAGCTGAAATAAACTTTTGGATGTTTTATTTTAACTGATTTTAATAAGGAAAGAGTGATTAGGCCAGGTGCAAAAAGGTTATATTTACACTTTTTGGAACATCTCTTGACTTGCCTATAGGGGTATGGATGTGTATTGGCCAAATTTGTATGATGTAAACATGCAATTTTTCTGAAAATTGCATATGTTTTGGGACTTGAACTGTACATTACTCACACAAAAAATTAGACAAAAAGAACAATTCAATTTTTTTTAATGCGACAAAACGTTATAAAGAAATGATAGAAGAATTAATTGTGGTCTCGGGCCTATTAGCCCAGTATAAATTTTGTACTAAAAGAGTTATCTCCCCTTAAATGGCTCATTTGAAAAAAATGATTTTAAAACCAAAGAAAATGATATTTGTTAAAATATTTTGTATAATACAATTAATTAACAAGTTTTCTTTAAATAGAAAAAAACTTCTAACAATTGAATTGCAAATCTGTCTCCAAATTTGCAGATTTAGGCAAATAACTAGACCGATTTTGTACTGTGATTGTACAATCCAAGATGGCGGTATACCATCAATCTACCTTAAAATGTTTTGTTCTGAACTAAAATTCTGTTGTTTTAAAGCCATCAAAAGTTCTTTTTTTTCTTAAGGTAACTGGTTCATTTGAATACAAATGGTATACAGTATAAGTTATTCTACCTAGACAGTATCAAGACATTTGAAACAGTTACACCTGAAATACTGTGTAAAGTTACAAAAAAAGATACAATTCCTCATAAGTCTGTTTATCACGATCAATGTCAGGTGAAATAGACATAAAAATATGTGACACACAGTGGTATGAGTGCCAATGAGACAACTCTCCATCCAAGTCACTTGTAAAAGTAAACCATTATAGGTCAAAGTATAGCCTTCAACACTGAGCTTGACTCACACAAAACACCATGCTATAAAAAATTGAAGTACCCAACAATGACTAGTGTAAAACCATTCAAACAGGAATGCCAGTATATTATGGTGAAATATTTTATTATTGTACACAACACTTAATAACCCACTACCATAAACACGCATTTAAAAAAAAAAAAGGAAAAATAAATCAACTGTAGCTGTACAGACATTGACAGGTTATAACTTCAGTAAGAAGAAATTTTCATTAGCCATAGACCAACATCATGAATATCATTTCATCTGAAAAGTTATTATTTTGTTATAAAAAACTTTTTGACACCATAAGTAAAGATGTTACTAATCCAGAAATTATCAGTGGACACCAAAATGCTTTGGAAATTAGTATGGCGTTCATTATCACTGAACTAGTATATATTTGTTTAGGGGCCAGCTGAAGGACGCCTCCGGGTGCGGGAATTTCTCGCTACATTGAAGACCTGTTGGTGACCTTCTGCTGTTGTGTTTTTTTATTTTGGTCGGGTTGTTGTCTCTTTGACACATTCCCCATTTCCATTCTCAATTTTATTACACTAAACACATATTTATGAACCAAGGATTTATAAAGTATGAAGGTTGTTACTAAATTAATCCTCACATGAACCAAGTCTGACATATTTTGCTGTTTTTATTTTTAAAAGATACGGCAATTGCATATGTGCACTTTGTTCTGTTTAGTTGGCTATAACATTTGTATAATTTCAAATGGCAAATAATTGTGGTTATTCATACTCACACCACATCTTCCTATATAACAGTGATTGCATTGCTTGCTGAAGATAAGATTTTACAATTTTACTTATTTTTATTTTGTAGTTCGAGGATCTGAAGAAATTAACCAAAGACACAGGTACTTGTACTAAGCCAGACTACATATTTGAAGTTTTACCCAGTGAATCAGCAAGAGCTGCCTTTGAAGCAAAAAGAGATGGGAGAGCACTGATGTATGCATATCACGGAAGTAGATTTGAAAACTTCCATTCTATACTTCACAATGGGTTGATTTCACATATGAATAAGGTAACACCTTTTAAAATTATTAGTGAATTAGCTAAGCTTTTTTAATACTGAACAGTGGACTTACATAATTTCACTTGTATTTGCTATTAGAATTTGTTTTATTTACCTTAGTCCTATAAGCATGTTTTATCATCATTTGATATCATTTGGAATGCATGATTTGTATGATCATACAGACTTAAGATCAATATAAATCCAGATGAGACGAAGATTATGAAAATTTAATTAATTTGATATTCAGTTTTCCTAACATTATATATACTTTTGTTTAAAATATCTGATAAACATTTAAAACATATTAAAAAAATCAATTGTTTTTTTTTCTTTTTCTCTAGATTTCTGTATTTGGAGAAGGAACATATCTATCCAGTGAATTGTCTGTGTCTTTGCACTACAGTCCCATGGGTTTAGGCTGGGAACATAGTACCTTAGGAAAGAAAATCAGTTGTGTGGCCTTGTGTGAAATGATTGATGATTCAGCTGTTAAATGTCAAACAAAAACAGGTACTTTTTTTATACTATAACATACTTTCATAACACTGATCTTCATGCACATCAAATTTAAGCAAGGGGTATTTTTTTGCAGAATCTTTTGGATTAGTTTTTCTCATAATATTGTTAATTATTACATGTTTTAAAATGATTATCTGAATTCCAAGTTCTGAACGATGTGTTGTAATGTTTATATCGGCTTATATAAATGAAATTGAGAATGATAATGGGGAATGTGTCAATGAGAAAACAAGCCAAGGCCACCATGCAAAGAGTTTTCAACACATCTATGAAATCTTGCACCCAGAGGCAAGCTTCAGGTGGCTCCCAAACCAAACTTAGTTCAGTATACTAGAATCGAATTCATAACAGTGTGGCTGTGGACATTGATTGGCGCACTGTAATCTCCCATTGACTGGGACAGCTTAGGTGAACGTTCCTCTATAACGCCCACTCACGACGTCCTTAGTATAGACATTTAAACTGTGGGGTCACCAAAGGTTCTCAACGCCTAAATAAAATAATTCGAAATACTAATCAGGAATTTGTGTTTTGTAAAAAGAATGACATACTGGCTTTAAAAATTGCAATGCATGTGTTGATTGATTATCTTTTTTGGACGTCAAAGCTATTTAACAATTGCGATTGTCGAATAATGTCATCTTTTAACTTTTTTATCTGGTCAAAAAAATTATTGAAGAACGAATGCATAATCCACTTTCAAAAGTTGTGCAAATACATAACATATAGACAAAATATACTTCTGCCCTATCTTTTTCGTACTTGAAAGTCATTGGATAGTAAGAAAGCTATTTGGATTAAACCTTGTAAAATTTGCATGCATTTACGGTATTGTATTGGTAAAACTGTTCTGCTATACTGCTACTATTTTGTGAAAAACACTTGGCAACAGAAACGTATTCATCTTATTTATATTCAAATCGACCCAATTTACATAGAAATGGACGACTTCGTGCATTTTGTGATCGCAAATAATACTCATACGGCCCGAACATATACATGATATTCTGTGCGTTATAGGTCGTCTATTCATTTCTTTCTTTCTTTTGTTTATGGATTGGACGTCTTTCTGTGGTTATTATTTGTGTTAAATACTTTAAACTTACTGGCAAATAATTTAAAACCAAGACTTGAATTAAATGTCTAAACAAACCATGATTTTTTAAACATATATCACATCAATTGAAAAGGCTAAAATTCAGTCTTTCATTTCAACTTAGTGAGTTGACTAAAGTAATATTGCGGACCATTTTCCAATTTGTATGCGGTATCCTTATTGTTTTTCTCTCGCTCAACTTTTGTGTTTGTTTTTACATGCCAAGACCTCTTGGAGCTTTCATTCTATAAAGTGTGTATTTTGCTAATGTTTGAAGGCCATACGGAGGCCTATAGTTTGCTAACGCCTGTTGGTCCCTGGAAATAATTTGTATGATTGTCTATCACACCACACATTCTTTTTTTTACATGCAGTTATATCTATGATAAGAATGAGAATTGAATTGTCATAGAGACAACAACCCAACCAAAGAGCAAAACAAGCCTAAGCGAATTGTTATAAAAATACTTATTTCAGGTTAATAGTATAAGGCCATACTCAAGGTGTAAATAGATCTTGTCATCAACCTTTGCAACCAGCTTCTATGTTTCTATAATGCACCGTTCAACTTTTTTTTGGCCTCGACCTTTCCATTGGACAGACAATTTTGTTTTCAACTATTTTTAAAAGATGCATTTATTTACAAAATCATACTGGACACATTTGTTCCTCCTGTCAAAAGTGTTGGACTTAAGAGCCAAGGCAAATTGACAAATATCTGAATGAACGGATAGATTTATGGTTTATAACAACAACAACAAAATGATTTTTTTTGTCATCTGGAACTCTTCACAACCAAAGCCCACATGGTTAGCATTGAATAAAAAGAAGGTCACTCTTAAATGATTTTGTTCTTAATCAATAAGATATTTTGTGAAATAACGCGGGTCCCCATTACTTAAAAGTTTGGTTTTTTTTACAATGAATAAACATTTTTCTTATCATTATTTAATATTTATTGATATCAGCTCTGAACATTATAATTCTTAAAAGTGAAACTGTAGTAAGTGATGGTAATTTTTTTAATTTAAAACAAATTCCTTAAATGATTTGTGAAAAGAAAGTTTCATTTTATGTATCAATATGTGTTAACAAGTGATTATTTAAATCCCCACTTGAAGGCCCCTGATAGACTGAGTGAGCATTAAATCATCGCCAACGTCAAACAAGTTATAGGTGAATCTTTCAGTATAATTACTAACAAACGTTTTACCGTCGACCACACTGTTATGAATATAATTCTAATTCAATGGAAATAAAAATTGTATGTCATTTCTTTTGTAGTATCAAATATTTTTGGTATTTTCTGTTATCCTTTTATGTATTTTTTGTTATTTATAATTGAGTATTTTATTCAAACCAAGCTTTTAGTGCAGTTTTCTTAATAAGGAAGACCTACCCTGACGTCCAAAAGCTATTTTGCCATACAAACTAAAGCATCCCCTGCTTGTCTGACAAGATAGCCATTGTATATCTGAGTACTCTAAGTAAGGTAGAGTGGCTACTAGAGCTTCTTAAAAGACCACTTTTATTGTACTTAAAACCAAACACTTGTCAAGCTTATGTATAAACTTATACATTGTAATCATGTCACAACTCAAAGAGTTATACTATATATGTATTTTATTGAATGTAGTGATATTCAACATGAACAACCTAAAATCATTTCCCGATACTTACGACTTTCATTTAAATATCGTGTTTGTCTTGATTGTAGATGATAACCAGAACAGGTCAAGAGCTACAGGGAGCATGGCTGGAGAAGTTCCAGATAAATATTATGTTGTACAAAACAATGAAGTTATTCGCATCAAATATTTACTGGTTTATGCACAGAAATCTGCCCCTTCCAGGTTTGTTTAAAATATCTTCATATACAGGTTTCTTCTAATTTAATCCAGATCTAAAAAAGACTATTGTTACTTAAACATGTTAAATACATTCAAACTAATGAAAAATTAACCAATGAAACAGCCTTCGCTTCACTATTGTGGCTTCATTTTTACATATTTTCAAAACACCATCAAGTTCAGGATTACAGTAATTTTTTTAATTTTTAAGCAAAATAATTGTTAAACTTTGAATTGGATGTCCATTTTCAAAGTTTGTCTGGAGTAGTATTTCTAGTAAATTTGATATGTTTAACATTGATATTTAATACAAATTAGTTTTTAGTTCTGCAAATACATGAAGCCTTATTATGGTTATCCTTTTAGAATGACTACAAATTTGGCTTCTTTTGTAAAAACAGTGTTGCACAATTATTTGAGAAACCACAACATATTGGACTTTTTTTCTAAGGACAGTGTCTTACAAGATAACGAAAACAATAGAAGGCAATAATGCTACAAATATACTGTGGATTTACTTTCAGTAATAGGTGAAAAAACATATATTCCTTAACTTGATTTGTGAAGTGTTTAGTGTACATGATTCAATGCTTTGTCATGGAAAGAGCAAGAACCGTATTCTCTTCCAATGTTTTAAAGTAACATATAAGTCACAATATCACAAATTAAAATATAAATTCCATATTGGTGTCACTGTGAAGAAAAAATGCTTTAACCTTGTGCATGTACTATCATTTCTAAAAAAGATTACATACTAACATGTATATTTCATTAACAACCAAGTTTTATTTTGTTTTGTAGGTCATTGACAAGTTGCTGGGTGTCATGGTTACATCAACATAAGTTTGCTGTTATGATGATCTTGTATATATTAATATTAGGACTAGTAGGATTAGCAAATTCTCGAACTTTTAAATATTATTTCAGGAAATATTTTAAAACAAGATAATAAAGCTCATTATTGGAAAAACAAAACAATTTGTTTTCATGAAGAAAAAAAAACATGTACAAAATAGTAAGTGCCTCATCAACACCTAAATACTATCTAGTCTAGTTTATATGAAATAAGCAATGTAGGAACCATGCTGTTGTTCACCAGATTTGCATTTTTTTTACCTGGTGACAAAATACTGTAGCTGGGGATTTTTTGTTTAGACCAACATTTTCCAAAACTTGTTTTCCAGATTTGTCGTTCTCCTGACAAGATTGGGTTGTATATATTCAACAAGTGGTTTTTGTCTCGCCTTGACGGAGTCAAAAAGCGAGACATAGGTATGCTGGCGACGGCTACGGCGACGGCGTCAACAATGTATTAGTTTGTGATTAGTTCAGTTTTATGGGGAACCACTAGTTGTATGTCAATGATAATTGGTATGCAGATGTATTACCATTGCCACATCTCATTGCCATGGAGATTTTTTGGCTCTGCCCCCTCAGTCATGATCTATTGACTTTGAATGGTTTGCTTACTTTACATGTATTGCTTTGTGATTTTTATAATAAGTCAATGGTATGTGGTATGCAGTGGTATTAGCATTGACACATCTGATTTACATGGAGATTGTTTAACTATGTAACTCAGTCATGGTTCATTGACTTTGAATATTTGCATAACTTGTGTAAGATGTTAAGGTATTGCTATTTTGAATTCAACATTTTCATAATCAAAATTACAAAAAGGCGAGACATATCTCTGTGACAACAGTTTATTAAATGAAACTGTTGTTGGCTTCGAAGATCATAAATTTGTACAATAACATTAGTCATTGGGGAGAGCATTTCTTTTTGCATTGCAAAGTAGTGTTGATTGTAGTAGATCATTTAATAATATACAAGCTTACTAAACATGCTCAATTTGGCTGCAGAGGTTTTATATATGATAAAATTGAGATGGGAAATGGGGAACATGTCTAAGAGGCAATCTAACCAAAGAGACTGACAACAGCCAACAGAACATGAAGGATAGGTTATATAAAACTGACATTTTACACCCTTAATTGATAGCGACTTATCTTATGACCCTTTTGATCATACTATACCCTTTACCCCTCACATATCTAGGAATTTATATGTTTTTACCTTTTAATATTGTTGGGTTTGAGCATTTCTGAAGAGAGTAAATAATGAAAAGTATTTGAAATATGAATCATTTAACTAAGTTTTCATCAAGAAGTTTAATTTAAGCACAATATAAACAACAAAAAATATGGAAGGGTTACTTTTTTACCTATTTGTAATAAGTCTGATATATATTGTATGTATTTGTGTTCCTTCGAATCTAGATTTTATATTTACATGTTCACAATATGGTTAGAACAATTGTTCTGCTCATCAGTAAGTTTATAAGTAATTTTTATCTTTAAATGGTTTATTTTGATTTATAGCTAAACTGTGATATAAGCAAGACTCAAATGTATTACATGTTGTGCATGTTTATGTTTTAATATTGTAACATAAGTAATAGTGTCAGCCTTATATGCCAGCTGGCATGAAAAGGATTAAAATTAGAAACCTAAATAACACACACCCACATGATTCTAAGTGGTAAAATGTCTTTAATATTTGCTGGTATCTGATTTTTGGGTAAAAGAGGACTTCCATGGGAAAGAAGACTTTCAAGTCTTCTAGAATCCTTATAATATTTGATAGTGTTTTGATTAAAAAAAAACTATTTTAGTGGTGTTGCCATATTTAACCCACTCTGTTTTTTAGCTTACCTTTCCTAAAAGGAAATGTGATCTTTTCTCATCACTTGGTGTCCTTCGTCGTCTGTCGTTAACAATTCATTAACAATTTTTCAAACATCTTCTTCTCTGAAACTACTGAATGGATTTGGATGAAACTTAGCATGATTGTTTCTTAGATTATCCTGCACAAAGTTTGTGCTTTGATTTTGGATCCCTCAAAAAACATGGCCGCCGTTACTTAAAATAGAACATAGGGGTCAAATGCAGTTTTTGGCTTATATCTCAAAAACGAAAGCATTTAGAGCAAATCTGACACAGGGTAAAAATGTTCATTAGGTCAAGATCTATCAGCCCTGAAATTTTCAGATGAATCAAACAACCCATTGTTGGGTTGCTGCCACTTAATTGGTAATTTTAAGGAAATTTTGCAGTTTTTGGTCATTATCTTGAATATTATTATAGATAAAGATAAACTGTAAACAACAAAAATGATCAGCAAAGTAAGATCTACAAATAAGTTTGTATGACCAAAATTGTCAATTGACCCCTTAAGGGGTTATTGTCCTTAAGACAATTTTTCACAATTTGTTCATCATATTTGCTTTAAAAAATCTTCTCCTCTAAAACTACTCAACCAAATTCAACCAAACTTCAACTGAATAATCAGTAGGGTGTATAAAATAAAGTTTGTGTTTTATTTTGTATTTCGTCAAAAAACGTGGCTGACATGGCTAAAAATAAAACACAGGGTAAAATGCAGTTTTTGGCTTATATCTCAAAAACTCCAGCATTTAGAGCAAATAAGACAAGAAGTTAAAGTATTTATTAGGTCAAGGTCTACATGTCCTGAAATTTTCAGCCGAATTGGGTAACTGGTTTTTCAGGTATAATGCCCCTGAATTGATGATTTTAAAGAAATTTTGCAGTTTTTGGTTATTATCTTGAATATTATTATAGATACAGATAAACTGTTAATAGCAAAAATGTTAAGCAAAGTAAAATCTACAAATAAGTCAATTTGACCAAAATTGTCAATTGACCCCTTAAGGAGTTATTGCCCATTAAAGACTTTTTTTTACAATTTGTTCATCATGTTGACCTACTTTAAAAAATCTTATCCTTTGAAACTGCTGTATTAATTTCAGCCAAACTTAAGCTAAATGAGTTTCAGAGTATCTAGTATAAATTTTATATTTTATTTCCTTGTATGTCAAGAAACATAGCTCCTATGGCTAAAATAGAACATAGGAGAAAATTTTTTTTTTTTGCTTTTGAAGAAAATAGGACGATTCAAAGAACAATTAAATAAATTGAAAAGCCAAAATAATCATTGATGAGAGATTTAACCAAAAAAATTAAGGTGAGCGATTCAGGCTCTTGGGAGCCTCTTGTTTATAACTAAATATCAGAAATCCTCATCTGTACACAAACATATACACATGAGCTGTTGCATAGGTGTAAAATATCATGTGTTTTATCATGTTATGATATAACAGACATGAAAATAAATATACTAATAATAGTTAAGTCCCTCTGAATTTTTTTCTTATTTGTATTTTGCTTCTGTTATCTAGATATATGTATTTTTTTTAGTTGTTTTACTTTTAATGTCAGTCTTATATTTCAATAATTTTGATATTTCAATCGTACAACTGATGTTATGATAATTAGCTTCAGTAGAACACACTATCTAACCTTTGATAACTATTTACCCAACTGGGTCGATGCCACTGCTGGTAGACGTTTCTTACGCGAGGTTATCACCAGCCCAATAGTTAACACTTTGGTGTTGACATGAATATCATTAATGTGGTCATTTTTATAAATTTCCTGTTTACAAAACTTTATAAAAAAACTAAGGATTTTCTTATCCTAGGCATAGATTACCTAAGCTGTATTTGGCACAACTTTTAAGAATTTTAAATCCTCAATGCTCTTCAACTTTGTACTTACTTTGTTTGACTTTATAAATATTTTGATATGAGAGTCACTGATGAGTCTTATGTAGAAGAAACGCGCGTCTGTCATACTAAATTATAATCCTGGTACCTTTGATAACTATCTATACATAGTATCTATTTATTAAATATGCTAGCATATAGAGGCAATTCAGCCTTAATAAGTCAAACAAATGTGTATGAACAGGCAATGAGACAGGAACTAATGAGAATACAGAACATTTTATAAGTCACTGAACAGACATTCATAAATGAAATCCTCATCTGGTGCATGTTTCAATAATGTTATTAATGAAAGATGCATTTATTATACTTTAATTTAAAGATATCCAAAAGTGTCCAGTTTGCTACAAAGAGATTAAGAGAACTTCAACTAATGTTGAGTATATATCCTTTTTAAATTAGCTTTAAATACCTTATTTAAAATTACCTTAAAGTAGAAAATGTGTTCCATAAATGTTATTGGTAGATGCATTTATTATTGAAAATCTGCCCCCTTTAATAATGGGAGATTTAATTAGATCAATTCCTGTATATTTGATGATTGAGTGTTTGTTGCTAGCCAATGTGAAGTTTTACTGGGACTATTATACTAAGTATAAGTATAATAGTTGCAGGATATAACTACATTAGTTTATGTATTCACATTTTAACTTAATGAATATATATTACTTGTAGTGCAATGTTATGTATTGCAATTTTTAAAACACAAATTAAATAAAAAGTAGAAGTTTTATACTGAAAAATGTACACTGTTTTGTGTTTTCTTTTTCTTTTTTTTGTTTGGTTTTGCTTTGCTTTTCTGGGCTTTTTTTGAGTTTCTTTTTATTATTTCAAATTTGAAAACTAGTTCGTTTTGCTTACTTCTTTTAGTTTGAACTGTATTTGTATTGAGGAACATTTTAAGATATTTGGTTTTTGAGGGTTTGTGTTTTCCGGTAATGCTAATTTGTAACCCTTATAATTCTTCTCTAAAGGGCCTAAAGAAATCATATAAGACATATTCAAGATCATTCGATTGTACTGATACCTAACAGTCTAATATATCTCATCGACGTTTCCAGGATGTTATGTGATACCTAGATTAATAATTCTTTTTAAGCTTGAAATTCAAGTGATTAAGGGAACAAACCTGTCCCTTTTCAGCTCACTTTGCCACTTAGCATCTGTCGTTGTCGTTAATTTTGTACATTTTGAACTTCTTCTAGAGAACCACTTAATAGAATGAAAGCAAACAAGGCATGAATGTTCCTTATGAAATGCAGACCAAGTGTTGTTACTTGGCCAATCCATCATCCAAGATGACCGCCAGATGGGGACTTAGTTTAGCATAGGACCCTATGGCAAAGACATACCAGTGTCTTCTTTTAGAAAACCATTAAAAGGCATGAATTAAAACATTGCATGCATGTTCCTTATGAGGTGCTGACCAAATGTTGGTACTTTGAAGCCGATCCATCATCCAAGATGGCTGCCAGTGGGGACTGCGTTTAATATTGGAACCTATGGATAATGCATAAAAATGTTTTCTCTTAGAGAACCACTGTATATTAAATATTAAATCGAATTTGGTCTCAATCATTATTAGAGTATATCTTATGAAAAGTCGTAATGGGTCCTGTTAATATAGTAATAACCCGTTTTCAAGCACACAATCATGGGGAAATAGTTGTAAGTTTTGTAATGGATATAGATTGAAAAGTTGAAAAAACATAGTACCAATATGTAGTACACATAAACCTTTATTCACTCTTCCATAGTGTATTAACTGCAAACTGGGACTATTGTTATAGTCTTAGATGAAACAAGGACAATGCAATTGATTTGATAGACTAGTTGTTAAAATGAAATCTCAAAATTTATATATGTTATCACCGAAAATCTTTTTGATAAACTAATTTGAAATATGCCAACCTTTGTCACTGCATATAATTCAGCCTGACAAAAAAAAAGTTTCAAAAGGTAAAGGAAGCATCAAAAACTGCTGAAATAAATGCAGTTCATCTAGCAAGGTGTTGAAGCTATAGTTTAACTATTAAATCTAAACGTTGTCTTTTTTCTCTCTCGGAAATATATACAATGTGTATCGAGAGAGAGATTCATTTTGATTTCTGATGTCAAAGAAGCAAAACAATGATAATCTAGATACGAACTAACCAAGTCTATTAAAGTCTATTTTTATTTACACGTGCAGTCATACTTATTTTTTGATCGATTGTTTTTTTGAATAAAACCAATTTAAAGGCTAAATTAAAGATGAAAGTGAGCATTAACAACATTAATTCTGGAAAGTTGTAACAAATACGACTAAAGTGTTCTTTGCCTGTTGGTGCGTATTGAATACCTTGTTCAGAAATTATCAGCAAACAAAAATTCAGCGCTGTCATCTGGAAGGTATTCTACGGTAAACAACAAGCGTACAACCTTGAGCTATTAACCATAAAAGCACCACAGACACACGAAATTGAATAAAAAAAGTTCTTTACCACTTCTGGGTCGATAGCATTGCTGGCGTAATGTTAGTTTCCGATCTTATCATCATCTCAGTAGTCTGCTTTTTTACTCGCATGAGTTACAGCTTTTCTTTCTAAATCTGTCTTTGTCGTTAGATAAATAACTTAGATTCCATGCAACTCCCTCTGTCAAATAATTTATCTATTGTATCACCGACACATAGGCTAGCGAAGAACTACAAACTATAGGTTCCTCATTATGGTGTACACATGACCGTCAATGACTAAATGTCTGTCGTCCGATTGTTTTAAGAAAGAAATATTTATACTGACTGCTGGGCCAAAGGAAACAAAACTTTTAATCGATTATCTTTCCAATTTATAGTTTAAAAGATAAGATACCCATTTCAGCACTTGCGATTGACACCAAACATGTTGGAAAAAAATGAACAGAACAAAATGTCAATATTGGATGAAGAATTGCAAATCATGCAGCAAATTGCAAAGAGGCCAAACAGATCAGAAGTCGACAAAAGATAAGCTGCATCGTGGTCGATGGGCACATGCAGGAAAAACGAATATAACCGTGAATGCGTCATATATAGCATTGAACAACCGAATCAGTCAAAAAAATACACAACTATCTCGGAACTTTTATCAGGCTTTTATCTAACAACGTTTTAACAATCGTAGGTGACCGTATGACCTTCAATAATGACCAAAGCTGATACCACATACCCCGAAATGACAGAGGTAAAACAATTCAGATCGTCCCTTATGTCATACATTTTAGTGTTGAGTTTCCCGTATAAAACCGAAATATCTAGATTTCAACGTGTCAATATCACCTACGATTGTTAAAAGTTGTATATACAACTCGTCTAAACATCAACCCCACAATGTTAGATCTGTAAATTTGCTTTCGCAAATTTTTGGTTCTTCCCTCGCCGGCCGATTCGAACCCATGCTACTGTGATATCGTGACACCAAATCGCCTGCACTGCAGCCGTCCCGCTAGACCACACGACCACCTGGGCTCTCATATATATAATTTATTTGATATAATTAAGTAAGAAATCATCAAAGTTTTACATATTCGCGATATTTTTCTACTCTCGAAAGTCGCGAAAATAAATCGCTCGCGAAAATAAGTTGGTTTACAGTAATTCTTTCACGGTATATATGGTTATATATTTATGTACTTTGTATAAATATGGTCAGTGTTTCATAAGTCTGTAAAGTATGGTTGGTATAAACATTGTATGATACAATTCACGGTAGATTAAAAAATTGTAATTGAGGTGTAATCATTATGATTATATGTTTATCAGTGGCGAATCCAAAAGGGAGGTCCAGGGGTTGCAACCCCCCTTTTTTACGATTAATGCATTTGAATGGGGTCATATGGTTAAAACCCTCTTTAAAAATGGCTGGATCCGCCCCTGAATATTGTACCAGGATGCTGACTTTAATTGATATATATATATTACTTGACTTGATGTAAATTACAATGTCATTGTGAATCGATTTTATGTCTTTTATAGTAGGGCCCTGTAAATTGGGATATAATAAAAGAAAATAGCAAACATTGAATGTACAAAGTTACCCTAACAAGTCTATTGTTGGTAATTTCATCCTCCTGATATGATAAGGCTCTATTTCTGTGTCATGAACTTGGTTTCTTGTGGAGAGTTGTCTCATTGGCAATCGTACCAGTGTCCACATCTTCGTTTTTATATGAACCTCTGCCATATTCTTTATGATTGAACCTGTTTAGTGGTAGTCGTAGGTTTGTGTCTCAACTCATATTTGATTTTTTTGTGTAAATGGTTTGGTTTTGTATAGTTAGGCCGTTTGTTTTTGTCGAGCCTTCGACTTTAGTCGAAAAAGCGAGACTAAGCGATCCTACATTCCGTCGTCGGCGTCGTCGTCGTCGGCGTCGTCGTCGGCGGCGTCCACAAATATTCACTCTGTGGTTAAAGTTTTTGAAATTTTAATAACTTTCTTAAACTACACTGGATTTCTACCAAACTTGGACAGAAGCTTGTTTATGATCATAAGATAGTATCCAGAAGTAAACTTTTAAAAATAAAATTCCATTTTTTCGTATTTTACTTTTAAATGGACTTAGTTTTTTCTGCGGGGAAACATTACATTCACTCTGTGGTTAAAGTTTTTAGAATTTTTATAACTTTCTTAAACTATCCTTGGTTTGTACCAAACTTGGACAGACACTTGTTTATGATCATAAGATAGTATCCAGAAGCAAATTTTATAAAAAAATAAATCCATTTTTTCTGTATTTTACTTTTAAATGGACTTAGTTTTTTCTGCGGGGAAACATTACATTCACTCTGTGGTAAAAGTTTTTAAAATTTAAATAACTTTCTTAAACTATCCTGGGTTTGTACCAAACTTAAACAGAAGCTTATTTATGATCATAAGTTAGTAAATTTTGTATAAAGATAACTCCATTTTTTCTGTATTTTACTTTTAAATTGACTTAGATTTTCTTCTAGTTAACATTACATACAGTCTGTAGTTAAAGTTTTCAACACATTTATTAGATTCATTAACTGTCCTAGATTTTTACCAAACTTGGACAGAACCTTCTTACAATCATAGGATAGTATCAAGAGGAATATTTTTTTTGATTTTTTGACTCATTTTTGTTGAACCTGCGATTTACAGCAAAAGTAGGCGAGACACTGGGTTCCGCGGAACCCTTACAAATTTTTTCGTTTGAATTGTTTCACTTTTCATGGCCTTTTATAAACTGCTTTACATTATCTGGTTTTGTCATTGTTGAATGCCTTAAGGTTGCCTATAATTGCTTACATCCACTTCATATTTGGATAGTTGCCTCATTAGCAATGATATCACATCTCTTGATTCTTACATTATATACCCGACTTTAAGTCTGGTGTTTTCATGAACATGCAATGATCATGCATATAAAATTTGTCACTGGGTATTAAAAATTAGCATCAATTAAAACTTGTGTTAAATAATCCTTGTAGAGGTGTATTTTTGGCTTAGAAATAAAAAAATCTCTTATTTGATTATTAGTAAGATACGGTACTGACATACCGGTGCATTACGTTCAGTGCGCGCACTAGCATTACATTTGCGCGCAAAAATCGTTACGTTTGCGCGCAAAAATCGTAACGTTTGCGCGCAAGTTTTGATTACATTTGCGCGCATTTTCTGACAAGTAAACTCAGGTAAAATACAGGTAATAATATTTAAAATAATTCACTTTATTTTTTTCAAATATTAACAAGTATAAGTAAACCTTCTGTTAGTCTAAGTCACATGCTCAACAACGAGGAGGAAGAAGGATTTCGAGAAGTATAAGTCCTTTTTTATTTTGCACAAACACTAAATCCTAGCATTATATACAGATACAAATGTTAAAATGTTAAAACATAGCTAATCTAAACCGTAAAAGTCACAACTGATAATACATCACTTTACATGTCTGTACGTGCCGAAAACTTGGAAGGCAACTGCTTTTAGGAACGACAGTTTGTTAACTTCCTACTTCTGCGCACTACTGCTGCTGCGACAAGCCCTCTTTAATAGTTTGATGTGTGTGGTGGTCTGCATTGCAATTTCAAAGTCAATATGCACGATCCTTATCAAAAATTAATAATGGATAGTCATATTTATTTTGAAAATAAAATAGTCAATTGTAATTTTGATTTGTATTTATATTTTACATGAGTTTACCTGTAAAATAAATGCGCGCAAATGTAATCAAAAGCTGCGCGCAAACGTAAAACATTTAATCTTCAAATGCGCGCAAACGTAAAACATTTAATCTTCAAATGCGCGCAAACGTAGTGCGCCCTGACATACACACCCAGTCAATTATAATTATCTCTGTTAAAAGAGATGTTAAGTTTAAACATAGTTATGTATAGTGGATGTGAAACAAGTTTTGCAGCTTATATTATTCCCTTTTTACTTTGCGGGTGCGAGTGCTGCCTTGTAGCGACATTAGCCTGCTCTTTTTCGAAATCTACAAGGGTATCTTTAACTTGCAAGAGATATGACTCTCTTAATACGGGCCAGCCATTTATCGTCCCCTTCCGACAGACTATTACCGTTTCCTCGAGACTATATTCACAAATGGTGTCAAGGGAGAGCCGAAAATTAAGTTCCTGAAATTTTCATCCCAACCGGGAATCAAACCAGGAACCTTTGTGATAGTAGTCCGATGCACTAACCACTACACCACGGCTTTCTGAAAGAGATGTGCACACTGCATACCATTATCAATGAATTATCAATGGTGGTTCACTATACCTATAATCACAATTAAATTCAACATGGTACCTGTCAAATGTTTCAGTGTTCATAGCAATTCGAGAATGGAGCAATTTTTCTTTTTAATTTCACAATGAGTTGTGCTTATCTGAAGACTTAATAACAAATTTTAACAATTTTAACAATTTCATTAGCTCTAGTTTTCATAGGCTACTGTGTATCCATTATTTTTCGTTGGATACCAGTTTTCGTGGGTACAGGTGAACCACAAATTCAAATGTTCAACGAATATAAACAAATTGTGTAGGCTTTGTATGCAAATATTT
Source organism: Mytilus trossulus (assembly GCF_036588685.1). Taxonomy (NCBI): domain Eukaryota; kingdom Metazoa; phylum Mollusca; class Bivalvia; order Mytilida; family Mytilidae; genus Mytilus; species Mytilus trossulus. The sequence continues at coordinate 63,089,034 of NC_086376.1, read as the reverse complement.
GCTAAACCACGAAATTGATACCCACGAAAATAAATGAATCCACAGTATTTCAATTTATTTTACAATCATGAATTCTAGTAATGTTTACAATTTTTTTTTATCGGATTGTTATCTCATAAACACCAATCGTCATCTCAGTATTTTACAACTTAGAACAAATAAAAATTTACAATTTAAAATGATTTTTATTGCCAATTTATACAAGAAGACTGAGTTGAACTGACAGACTGAAAAAAAATTAGTAACAACAGCAGCAAAATGACCAAACAAATACTAGTACATGTAGTCAGAATTAACATTAATTATCTATATAAACCTAGGTGAAGTTAAAAAAAAACACCAAACACAAAAAGGTTATGTCCATTATCACTGAACTGAGTATGCATATTCATTCAGGGGGCAGCTAAACGACGCCTCTGGGTGCGAGAGTTTCTTGCTACATTGAAGACCCAGAACAGTTCATTGTGTCTTTTTGTGTCGAGATGTATAAGTAACCGGCAACGTCTACTTGTATTTTTTGTCCATCTGATGAGTTGAGCCTTTTTCAACTGATTTTTATAGTTCGTTCTTATGTAGTACTGTTATACCAGTGTCCCAGGTTAGGGGAGGGTTGGGGTCCCGCGAACATGTTTAACCCCGCCACATTATTTATGTATGTGCCTGTGCCAAGTCAGGGACCTGTAATTCAGTGGTTGTCGTTTGTTTATGTATTACATATTTGTTTTTCGTTATTTTTTTTACATAAATAAGGCCGTTAGTTTTCGTTTGAATTGTTTTACATTGTGTTATCGGGGCCTTTTAAAGCTGACTATGCGGTATGGGCTTTGCTCATTGTTGAAGGCCGTACGGTAACCTATAGTTGTTAATTTTTGTGTCATTTTGGTCTTTGGTGGATAGTTGTCTCATTGGCAATCATACCACATCTTCTTTTTTATAATTTGTGAGCATGCTTCAAAGACTAACAACTGCTCCAAAAGTAATCTGACAGAATTTTAAGCATGTGGATATTATCAACAGCTACTTAATTAGTCTTAATATGTCTAAATATCTAAAAAGTAATAGTATTTAAAAAGGTTATACACAATTATTCTCTTTTCAATTTTTTTGTTGTTATATGGATACAAATATAAGTGATACATGTACCAATGCAGTATTTGTTGTGGTATGAAAGTGTAGTAATTATCATTCACTGTAACAATGGTAATTCACACAAATTAAGAAATAAAATGAATGAAAAATGTTGAAAATGTACAATGAAATAAAGTTTAGAAATCGATTAGGCCAGATAGGTGTTATAATTTTTTTTTAAACATAATCGAAGGACCATTTACATTCAGGACCAAGTCATCAGTAGGCAGTACAGATCTATTGAAACAACCTAGCATCATATTGTTAGTAGCGGGAGTAGCAAAGTCGGGTAAATTTTGTCTTTTATTTTAATTTGGTCAATGGACATATGATGTTTGGTTCAAATCGAAATAGCATGCTTTTATCTCCCTATTACTTACATTGTACATAGAGGTGCTACTTCTTTGACAAATCCTTGTACATGAGAGTTGTCTGTCAAATCTTTATTTCACAAAGAATGAATTGCATAACAATGAACTGAGCTCAAAGCAAAGTACTTTATTAATACACTTAGACAAAGAGCTAAATCCAGTGATATACTTTGTACTACAGGTCCTTCATGAACATCCTTCGACCAAAACCATATCTCAATAACATGCCATACTACATGGTTAGATCAGATCTCCTGAAAAAAGCCATGATTTTTTTTATCGTATTTTAAGTATATATGTACACAGGTTAAGATTTTCTTGTGGTATAATCATCTATCAATTTGCTTCATGCACAAATTTATATAGGTTGAGTGCCCCTCTGTTGGAATTAAGAACACACCTCCACCTAATTTTAGTCAACTGATGAACAAACATTCAAAACTATAAAATGTTACAAAGGCCGTGTTCACACCAATCGCCGTGTAGAGTAAACATGTTTACAATTAGTTTAATGTAGTGTACACTGGTTTCACATTACATTTGTTCACATCTATACACCTTGTTTAGCTACCTGTACATAAGATTTGTTCCCACTTGTAAACTATATGTCATTTAAATGTTCATTACGTAGAACTGAATTCAAAATTTTTGAACAATTTTTCTAGCGGTAAGGGAACAACCATTTGTCTTCAAACGGGGGGTGGGCATGGAAATGGAAATATTCCGATCCCCAATTTGAAAAAAAAAAAAAATATGGTCATACAGATGATAAAAAAAAAGGTCATACAGATGATAAAAAAATTCTGAATCAAGAGTTTCCCCATACATATGTAATAGTTTTAAATATTGAAAAAAAAAAAGTATGTGATCACCAGCATCGAAAAAAAGGAATAAAAACGTACGCGCGAAAAATTATGACTCAGATAAAAAAAAATAACCCTCCCCCTTTTTTTAAGTTAAGTGGTTGCTACTTTATGAAAGCCATTTTTATTATTTGTAGTAGTTTGAATAAACTAGAGATGTCTCGATTACGCATTAGAAAACGTTAGCTGCAGCAGCGTGCTTACAGCCGAAAAAAAGAATTGAGATATTAGGGATCTGCCCGATCACTACATTTTTATCTTTTCTGTTTGTTTCAAATGGTATTTCTTCTCCAAGGAGTATTTGGTAAAGGAATAGGGTAACGTTTTTTTAATTTATTTTAAGTGTTATTTAACGGATCTGATATACTAGACAAACATATCATTTACCTCACACTTTTTTAAGTCCTGCATTTATGCGTGAATCGTTGTTCGAGTAAAGACCAGTGGCGAATATTTCTGTGTACGTCAAGTCGATTCGGGAAGACCTTTTCAAATGAATAAGGCAGCAACTATTTACTTCATTTTTTTGGGAAGGGGAGGGGGAAAGGGGGCGGTAGGCTATTGATTTTTTTCAGGACAAATTTTGGTGACAAGTCGAATCAATTTTAGCATTATATATAGTGGCAGCTGAGGGTGAAACAAACAAACAAGTTTTCAGGGCCAAAAACTGGAAACATTTTTGTTTCCAAAACAAAATCCGTAGCTCACCACCCCACCACCTTGCCTTTATGTTTTATACTCATCTATAATAGCCCTCCTCCCGCCCGAAAATCACTTGGTTGCTGCCTTATGGGTTCGGCAATGATGCTGCTTTGAGTCTTGATCAGGGGTTAATAAAGTACGTTTATTTTTTTTAACAAAAAAAAAATCTTTAAAATTTAGACAATTATTTCTGTAAAGAACTATACTTATAATTATCAAAAATAGTTTCCTCCTTAAATATATACACGTTAAAACTAATAGTCCTAGATGCCTAGTTTTGTGTACACTTAACCTACACAAGGCCTACATTGACTATCGACTGTGTGTAGATAAAACATGATTTAAACTACATGTAAACATTGAGTTTATCAATGGGAACGCAATTGTGTTTAGTTTCGTGTGAGTTGCACTAACACAACACTGAATTTAGGTCAATGTGAACACGGCCTAAGACTTGTCAGTGTACATTTACCATTGCCATTGAATCAGTGATATATGTACACATAATTATAAACATGTAGACTAAAATTTTAAAGTACATATATAAGACTAAAACTGACATTCCGTCTTTACTGACAACTTCATTCCCCAAGTCATTTTCAAATCTGACTTCATGATAAATTAAAATCCATATCTACATGTACAACAAATGAAAATCAAATATCCCTCTCATAGACTAGCATTGAAATCCCAGTTTTCTAAAAATGGTAGCTAGGTGAAAAAAAAATTGTAAACAATATATCTTAAATATTTCAAATGCATGTGCATGTAAAAATATATATTCTCCAAAATTCGCTATATTTTTCTTTTTTTTTGGTCTTCTGTTCGAGACTGTAGATTGAACTCTTAACACGTTATATGTCTTTCTATTACATTCAGTTCGGTGTGGGTTGATGTTTGATTGTTGTACATATTACAACCAGATGCTCTGCAGGGTGCAGCCTTTTACGACCGTAGAGGTCGAACCTGGAACAGTTGGGAAGCCCTAAGAATTCAATTTTTGAAGAAACCTAATAAAGTTCAGTTTTGAACCCTTTATACTTCAATGACGTAGACCAATAAAAAAAAATATCAAGATTCTAAATACACTGTTAGATTCAGCATTTCAAGGAACCCTAATAATTTCAATTTTTGATGAAATCAAACAAAGTCTATTTTTGAACCCTAAACTGTCAGGACCAAAACTCCCAAAATCAATCCCAACCTTCCTTTTGAGGTTATTAACCTTGTGTTTAAATGGTCATTGATTTCTTTTCACTTTTAGTAAAGTTATCGTGCGAAAACCAAGAAAAATGCTTCTTTGGGCCCTTTTAGTTTTAGGGCCCTTAATTCCTTAACTGTTCGACCAAAACTCTAAAAAATCAATCCCAACCTTCCCAATGTAGTCATTAACCTTGTGTTAAAATTTCATAGAATTCTATTCACTTATACTTAAGTAGTTGTGTGAATGCTTATTCGGGCCCTTTTTTTGCCCGTAATTCCTAAAATATTGTTAACTATTGATGTCATACAACACTCCCGTTTCCATTGTGGCCTCAGTTTTTTTGTATTGTGAAGTCAAAATTTAACAGGAACATGGGTGGTGTCCAGTCATGGCAGACAAATTGCAGACAAATAGCAGTAAGATGTTTAGGAGTACATGACCTAAACCCTCCTACATATAAGACACATGGAAACCGAATCAAAATCACAAAATAGCTGTTACTGTAAATAGACTAAAGAGTATATTGACTTTTAAACAAATGTAGAGAAAAACGACGGGGTGGGGCCTAATAGAGTTCAAGAGGAGCAAATTAGAGGTAAATTTTATAGTTGAGTCATCTTTTTAGACGCAAGTTAAATGAGAGGGGTCAAGACCTTTATGGGAAGTCGGCATCGGGAGTTTTTAAGTTCGGGATTTCGGGATTCACACTTTCGTGGTCAGGGGTCATTTTTTTCGAATTTCGGGATGTCCGGATTTGACATTTTGAATCGGGACCTGAAAGATTTCATGTTTTTTAAGCCAGAACAGGAACAATATGACACTGTCTAATTTACCTCGACTGTCGCACTTTAGGGGACGGCCATTTGATATTCTGGGGGGGGGGGGTGCAGGAGGATTTGTTTTTGATCGGTTATTTATTTTTGTAAACTGAGAGGACAGATTATTCCTTTTCTGCACTATTGAAGCAAGATTTTTCATTTTCATTAAAGCAAGGGACTGATCATTCATTTTTTACCACTATATTTATGATATTCGAAAAACATACAATTTTTTGAATATTTGTTAATTATGAATAATTAGATATAGGAAGATGTGGTGTGAGTGCCATTGAGACAACACTCCATCCAAATAACCAATTAAAAAAAAGGCAAACCATTAATACATGTATAGTCAAGTCATTGTGTACCATTTAATCAGAATACTAGTAGATCATTACCCCCTTCAGAAATTGTAAGATTCAAGATTTCTTTCATAACCTCAGACACATACTTGTGTACAAGAGGACAATATACTAGTATACAAATATTTTAAGATAATACATAGCGAGACAGGACAAACGAAACACAAATACATAGTAATAAGTATATTATAAGAGACAATTGGTATAATTAGATTAAGTATTTTATAATTTTCTGAACGAAAAGAATCATTTTTATTCCCAAGCAATATTCACGTATTGCATACATAATGTATAGTATTAAAGTTAATTTAGGTTGGTTTTACCTAGCCTCTTTCAAAAGTATTGTCAAACAAATGTTTTGCCTTGCGGAGCGAGGCAAAAAAAAATTTTGAAGGATTTTGGAACGGCTGAAGGCCCAATAAGCTATAGACCTGCTGAGTTATTTATCTCCAATACATTGCAAGTCAGGTAATTTATTTTCAAACTACCACAGAACAAACCATTTATTTTTGTGATTATCAAGGCTGAGTTATTTATTTTCAAAATCCTCCTGCCCCTCCCCTCCCCCTCCCCCCCCCCCCGAATATCAAATGGTCGCCCCCTTATCGTATATATATATATATATACATCCTGTCCACAAGTTAACAATTTTTTTTTCTGTGACGTATTAAATTTATAATAAGATCCATTTTGTTACAACCTGTGATCAATTTTATTTGGCAATCGCCAATGGCAGTCAGCAGGGTTAAAGAACATCAGTTGTTCGACCTGTTAGTCAAATGCGTTTTGTTTAAATATACTTTTTCACTCTTTTGGTCTTTTGGAAAATGTTGTTTGTGCTGTTTTTAGACCCTTCTACAACGAAATTTGTTTGACATGCACACGTATAAAAATTGCGGTTTTTATCCAACGCAGTCATAGGTTTGAACGTAGTTTTCAATTTAGACTCGTTTATATTTTTTGTTTGGGCATGTATCATATTTTCCCTCCGGTTTATATGATCCGTTCATCCTATATATTGACTCTTAAAATTCAAGAGTTAATCTAAAAATGAGGGTACTTTCTCTAAAAATGATGGTGCTTTTTATATGGCCTTCCAAATACCGTTTCGATCCCTAACATCACTGAAGAGACATTTATTGTCGAAATCCGGATATGGTGTACTAAAGAAATATTGACACCGAATGTTTGTGGCACAACATCCTGTCCACAAGTTAACAATTTTTTTTTTGTGTGACGTATTAAATCTATAATAAGATCCATTTTGTTACAACCTGTGATCAATTTTATTTGGCAATCGCCAATGGCAGTCAGCAGGGTTAAAGAACATCAGTTGTTCGACCTGTTAGTCAAATGCGTTTTGTTTAAATATACTTTTTTCACTCTTTTGGTCTTTTGGAAAATGTTGTTTGTGCTGTTTTTAGACCCTTCTACAACGAAATTTGTTTGACATGCACACGTATAAAAAGTGCGGTTTTTATCCAACGCAGTCATAGGTTTGAACGTAGTTTTCAATTTAGACTCGTTTATATTTTTTGTTTGGGCATGTATCATATTTTCCCTCCGGTTTATATGATCCGTTCATCCTATATATTGACTCTTAAAATTCAAGAGCTAATCTAAAAATAAGGGTACTTACTCTAAAAATGAGGGTGCTTTTTATATGGCCTTCCAAATACCGTTTCGATCCCTAACATCACTGAAGAGACATTTATTGTCGAAATCCGGATATGGTGTACTAAAGAAATATTGACACCGAATGTTTGTGGCACAACATCCTGTCCACAAGTTAACAATTTTTTTTTCTGTGACGTATTAAATTTATAATAAGATCCATTTTGTTACAACCTGTGATCAATTTTATTTGGCATTCGCCAATGGCAGTCAGCAGGGTTAAAGAACATCAGTTGTTCGACCTGTTAGTCAAATGCGTTTTGTTTAAATATACTTTTTCACTCTTTTGGTCTTTTGGAAAATGTTGTTTGTGCTGTTTTTAGACCCTTCTACAACGAAATTTGTTTGACATGCACACGTATAAAAATTGCGGTTTTTATCCAACGCAGTCATAGGTTTGAACGTAGTTTTCAATTTAGACTTGTTTATATATATATATATACGGTAAGGGGACGACCATATATATATATAACTCGTCTAAACATCAGCCCAACAATGTTAGATCTGTAAATTTGTTTTCGCAAATTTTTGGTTCTTCCCTCGCCGGGATTCGAACCCATGCTACTGTGATATCGTGACACCAAATCGCCTGCATTGCAGCCGTCCCGCTAGACCACACGACCACCTGGGCTCTCTCTCTCTATATATATATATTTCTGATAAAATCCGATTCCAACGATTTTTTTTGCTTTCCTCTGAATTTCCTATTGTGACGGCATGAAAAAAGGCAACTATGCTTGATGACGTCACATATAAAAAAACACGTTGTAACGCAAACATTTTGCGTTTAACGCAAACCTTTGTGTTATAACGCAACACAAACATTTGCGTTTAACGCAAAACCTTTGCGTTAAACGCAAACATTTGTTTTATCTTATTTTTTATTCAAGATTCAAAGGAAACAGTAGTTATTAACGGAGGAGGCTGTATATATTATATAAATAACACATAGCTGAGAGGGTGATAGAGTTGATTGGTACCCCGAGAAAACATTGTCAACCGAGGCGAAGTGGTTCTAATCTGCTCTATCACCCTTTCAGCTATGTGTCATTTAATTTATTATACTGAATGTCCTATCATGTATTGGCTTTTACAGATTACTTTCATTTTAAAAGTATTTTCGATGACGTCACGTTCATAACAAAGTTACGGGTATTAGAAAAATAAGCCAAGCAAGATGTTTTATTTTATTTATTTTAACAGTCGATCATAAAATCTGAGCAAAACATAGAACTTAAGCATTGTATTTAATTCCTTGATGTAAATTCAAATTTATTGCTTATTGAATTATCGATTTCTGATTGGTCTAGACGAGAGGGTAACAATAAAAAAAAATGTCACCCGCTCAGCCATGTTATAGAGTAAATTGACACCCTCTGTCTTAGCCAATCAAAATATGGTATTTCAACGTGAAGTATAATAATAAAATTTATCACCTTTGTAGGAATTGCAAAGTAAAATGCTGGAATAATTAGATCATATCAATGACTAATAATGAGCAGAATATTATAAGAAGATGTGGTATGATTGCCAATAAGAAAACTCTCCATCTAAGTCACTATTCGTAAAAGTAAACCCGTACGGAAGCGTATTAGCGCCACACATTTTTTTTTCTTATTTTTCTTCCCATGTTTGCGCTAATACGCTTCTGTACGGGTAAGCCTCGCGTTTTTAATTTGAAAATTTAACTGTCTCGAGTGGATAAATATCGTATTACACTCGATGCAGTGGTAGAATCTATATATAGTGGGTTATTTTCGTGGGTGTAAATAATTGCGACTTTCATTGAATAAGGTATACAAAAAATTTTGGCGGGTATTATTTTGGTAGATTCAAAACTTTCGTTTATCTATAACTTTTCATGTGCACTTTTATATTGGCGAAAGGAGTTTGTCCGGTAAGGGCCGATTTTGGCCTCAAATTTCAGGTTTATCTGACAAAAGATTTTGACCACTTTTTAAACACTTTTAAAGTGTCTAGTTTATTTGAAGCAATTAGTTTATGTGAAAGATTTTAATTGAGTAAGTCATAAAAAACGTACCGATTCAAGCTGAATTATGAAAAATCTACCAAATATGCCGAAAAATGTCACTTTTCGGATGTTTTTTTTCAAAAATGAAAGTCCCACTGTGGCCGCATCCGTGTTCATCATCAACCTTTATATATGTTATGTTTTATCATAAAATACAACTTACATTTTAATATTAAGGATGAACACGAATGCGGCCACTTTCGTTTTACACGAAAACAGTCTAAACTTAAACTAAAATGCTAGAATTATGAAGATTTCAGTAATTTAGCATGACTTAGTGGTGCTATTACCCAATATATATGCATTGTATCGTCAAAAAACAGCCCATATGTATGTAGCCGATGCATTTTACTGTCCAATAGATAACTAAAAGGTTACATTTTACAATTTTGTAAAACTGCTATATTTTGGGGCCAAAAAGGGGTCTTACAGTCGGAAAGCAAGCCCTTAGAAACGACCGTTGTTGCTACTTTCTTAAGACAACAATGGAACTGATATTAAAACCCGCCATTCTGAAATTGCGTTAATTTCGCGGAATTTTTTTTTGGCGCCAATTTGGAAGTTTATCCCTTTTTCAGTTTCCTACTAGCCATTAGGATCTGTAATATATTTATTTCGATTTGTTAAGCATGGATTATATTATCAACAGGAATAAATTCTCAAACATGTCAAATTGGCCGTCTTTTAACGATCCCGTAATGCCGTTGATCGTCGTTTAAAATTATTTTCTTCTCCTTTTTTTTCATAGATTTAATAACAAAGACTATATGTACTATACAAAAAATTAATAACACGTATTTCAAAATAAAAATAAAAGCATCAAGTATAACGTTCTATCACCCCTTGGGAAACCCCGTTTTAACTAAATTCCAAAATAAGGACATTTTTTGACATTGTAGTTTTTCGGTCTTACACATTGATGTCACCTTGCATCTAAACACAGTCAATGTACACATATTTAGTATGTTTGTTTGAAAAATAGTCTAGTCAATATAGATGAAAAATGTGGCCAACCTCAAAAAAATTGCAACAGAATTATTTTTGGTATTTTTCAATTCTAAAAGGCTTTCTTTGTAACATACTAAAAGTCTACCAAAATATCTGAGTGGGAAAATGGATTTTTTGGGTGAAAAATAGCAAAATTTGACAAAAATAGCGAAAAACTGGGAAAAGCTTGCTTAGCATTCATTATTGATGATAATCATTTCAAATAAAAAGTTTTAAAACAGGTTATACATTGTTTATAAAATGAAATTATAATTTTATTTTATTTTTTGTATAAGCATGAAATATTAGGTGAAAACATCTGATTTTTGTTGGAATTTGAGATTTACAAAGCGTGAATTGATTACAAACCGAACAGCAAAAATATAAATATTGGTAAAAGAGGTTCATTTGATAGTTTAAAAAAGACATAAACCTTTATTTTAACCATTCCAAAACTTTAGAGCAATAATTAATTTGGTAAATGGTGATTTTGGGCAAAATATAGCAAAATCATCAAAAAATCGTTAAAAAATGGAAAAACACAAATTTGGAATTTTAATTGTTTTTAAATCTCTCTAAAAAAAGTAAAAATTCAAATCTTAATAGCATAATAATCAGATCAAACAGAATTCATAGTTGAACAAATTTGAAAATAGCTGATTTTGGGTGAAAAAAGCTAAATTGGGCCCAAAATTGTCAAAAACTGGGAAAAACTGATAAAATTCATAGTTTTTCAGAAATCAATTAAGATGTTAGTGAAAATTAATTTATATTCTTTATATGAAAAAGTGCAATGCTTAAATTCATACTATGTTAACCAACAAGTGACTTTAAGGATGTTTGCTTGTCATGTTTTGGAATTTTTGTCAGATTTCGAAATACTCTGGTTTTATCCATTTGAATGCCTTAAAAAAAATTGCCCATCGACCCCCATTTTTCTTTTTATAAATCATTTACATGCATAATTATAAGTCATTTGTTATAAAAGTCTTGTAAAATCTATTTTATTTTTTAATAGTTTTTGAGAACTTTAACTAGCTATGAAAAATCAAGAGAGAACATTTTCCCGCCAAAATTCTAATGGCTAATATCTTATAATGGTTAAACTTTTATCAGGTGCAGGAGGAAGTTCCATCAAAATTGGATAAAGTTTTCCACGACAAATTTCCCAACCATAGTCTGCATGGTCTGTAGGATCTAAGTCAACTTCTTATTACATCCATTTTTGGGTCTGATTATACACTCAAACTCAAAGACTGTGAAATTGCCCTGAATCGGATGCCTCTTCTCCTGCTTTGATGGTATCTGCTTTAATGAAGCCTTATCCATGAAAAATTGATCTTGTTTGTTAAGTTTTTTTAATGAAAGTCCTTTGCCTATTCCAAAAAGCCTAGATGATGAGTTACAAAAGTGGGACGAAAGATACCAAAAGGGACAGTCAAACTCATAAATCTAAAACAAACTGACAACGCCATGGCTAAAAATGAAAAAGACAAACAGACAAACAATAGTACACATGACACAACATAGAAAACTAAAGAATAAACAACACGAACCCCACCAAAAACTAGGAGTGATCTCAGGTGCTCCGGAAGGATAAGCAAATCCTGCTCCACATGTGGCACCTGTTGTGTTGCTTATGTGATAACAAATCCGGTAAATAGCTATATAGTCTAATTCGGTAGGTCACATTCATGAAAGGAAAGGGGATGGATTGTAGTTACGACGTAAGGAACATATCTGTTTTAATTTGTGAAACGGTTATTCCATAACGGCCAACCAACTCGTGATGGCGTCCGTAAAATTTACGAAGGGATGATTTCAATTTCACCATTTGCAACTCTTGGTTTAATAGCTTCCTCGTGAGCAGCAACCCTCTATCAAGAAAATCATGATAGGAAAGGCAAGCACGGGAATATCGTATCAATTGAGAGATATATACCCCGTATGCAGGTGCTACTGGAATGTTGCTACTTAGAAATGGAAAGTTCACAATTGGAAAGCTGAAATCATCTCTTTTGTCGTAAAGTTTTGTTTTTAACCAACCAGACAACCTGTTATAGAATGCAAAAAGAGCAACAAATTACAAACATCCTCCCAAAGAAATCCTTTAGACTGTTCTATGTTCCATATTTTCATTTTTTCAGATTTAAAAAATGACCTGTTTGCACTGTTGATTGACGAGGAATAAGTACAGTAACACTAATAGATCTGTATCTTCACCATTTACTATGACTACTTTAGACAAAGCACAACCCAAAGATCTGCATCATGAGTCATATTCTTAAATTTAATGTTATTATCCTGTAGCTTGTCACAAAGCACCTTAATAAGATAGATATAGGAAGATGTGGTTTGTTCAAACTGTTTGATATGAAAAGTTCTGTTTTAGTTTTGCAAGTCATAGATGAGGTGAAATTGATGTTCTTCAAAATAATGCCTTTTGTTCTACGTAAATGTGTAATATCTTTAATTGAAGGAAGTTCTTGATAACTTTCAAAAACAATTACAGGGTCTTTGTTTGTTTAATGTCTCCAAATGATATAACATGTGTCCAATGAAGTCGTTGCAATATGCATCCACCGTCAAGGACATAGTGAAGACCCTCACCATATATTTATATATGCTTTTAGAAAGTCTGAATCTGACTTTGACTTAGCTTTGGCTGCCAATGTTGTTGATTGGTATGACTTCTTGAAGCTTTAACTCTATTTTTTTCGTATTTCATCGATTCTAACGTTTTATTTCAAAAACTTACTGTTTTTTTTCAACGTTAATAGCAGGCTCTGCCTTAACAACTGTTTCAATATTTCTAAGTGAAACATAATTGGAAAAATATTTTTTTTCACTAAGGTACTCAATAATTGCAAGAGTTTCTACCCTGTCTCGTTCTTTCCTTGTACGGTTAGCTTCTTCGTGCTTATCACTAGTCCAGTATGCAACACCAGTGAGATCTTGCATGGCACTGTTTTAGTCTACACAAGCTGGCATTGATAGTATTCATTGTGATCGTTGGGATTCACCCATTCCTCTGCCTCAGGTTAGACCTCCATAAGATTTGACACTTCTCATCAAGATCTGTTCTATAGTCAGATCTGTAGAAACCAGTCTGTAAATGTGTGTACTATGTAGTATTGATGATCTATTATCCAAAGGAACTTTTCATGTCAAACAGTTAAAACAAACAAGTTCTTAACGTGCTTTGTGACAAGCTAAAGCATAATAACATTAAATGTAAGATTGCAATTGATGATGCAGATCTTCTTATTGTGCAAACAGCATTGTCTTTAGAATTAATCATAGTAAATGGTGAAGATAAGGATCTATTAGTGCTACTGTACTTATTCATCATATGGTCCGAGACCACAATTATTTCGTAGTGCATTTCTTTTAGAACATGTGTTGTACTACTTTTGAGACAAACTATATCAAAATTATAGAAAACTTCATCTTCATCTTCATCTCAAAATATGGACAATTGTATGTTTAGGGCGTCAAAATTTTTTTGACAGCTTCTGAAGTGCTAAATTTTCACCTTTTTCAGCTAGACCAATTCACTACTTTCCTTGAAAATTCTGGACCCAATTTTTTTACAGTGACTGTGTAATTTCAACTACCTACTTACAATATGAGGCATTAAACATGGGGAAATAAATTTGGAAGGGGTATAAAACTTTGGCAAGTAACCACTGTCAACACTGTCTTGGACAATGTTAATCAACAGTGCAAACAGGTTAGGTATTTTTAAATATGAAATAATGAAAATATGGAACAAAGAACAGTCTATTAAAGGATTCTTTGGGAGGATGTTTGTAATTTGTTGCTCTTTTTGCATTCTATAACAGGTTGTTACTCATCATCTAGGCTTTTTGGAATAGGCAAAGGACTTTCATTAAAAAAACTTAATCACAAATATCAAGATCAAGGCTTCATTAAAGCAGATACCATCTAAGCAGGAGAAGAAGCGCTAACATGTTTATATGGAGGAATTGACATTTTTGTCTGGAGAAAATTTAAATCCATAGTTATTACTAGAAACACATTGGTTCAGGTGAAAAGTTTACCACCAACATCAGATACAGGGCAATTTCATAGTCTTCGAGTGTATTATCAGAAGAAGTTGACATACATCCTACAGATTATGGTTGGGAAATCAAAATTGGAAAACTTTATCCAATTTTGATGGCACTTCCACAGACCTGATAAGCTTCTTACACTAGTAGATGCAACTATAAACAAAACTATGACACCAAACCATGAGTCTGTCGAAAAAATGGTTTCTGAAAAATATGAATAGAAGTTTTTTCCTGTTTTTGACGATTTTTAGACAAATTTAGCTGTTTTCACCTAAAATCAGTTATTTTTACTATTTGTTTTACAATGAATTTTGTTTGATCTAATTATAATTATATCAAGATTTTCATTTTCTATTTTGGAGTGATTCAAAAGCAGTTAAAACTCCAAATTGGTGTATTTCCAATTTTTTACGATTTTTGATTGATTTTGCTATATTTTACCCAAAATCATCATTTTCACAATAAGGAATTGCTGTAAAGTTTTGGAATGATTAAAATAATGGTGTTTGTCTTTATTGGAAAATTAAATGAACTACTTTTACGATTTTTATCTTTTTCCTGTCTGTTTTGGTAATCAATTCACGCTATGTGAATCTCAAATTCCAACAAAAATCGGATGTTTTCACCTAAAATTCCATGTTTATTAAAAAAAAAACCTATTTTTTATTATTTTATTTCATTAACACTGTATAAACTGTTGTAAAACTTTTGATTTGAAATGATTATCATAAAAAATGAATGTTTAACAAGCTTTTCCCTGTTTTTAGATATTTTTGACAAATTTTGCTATTTTTTACCCAAAAAAATCCATGTTCCCACTCAGATATCTTGGTAGACTTTTAGTATGTTACAAAGAAAGCCATTTGGAATTGAAAAATACAAAAACAAATTCTGTTGCAATTTTTTTGAGGTCAAATGCTATTTTGACTAGACTAAAAGTAATGGCGAGATCAGCTGTGAATATTTGACTGGATTAATATAATATTCTCTTTAGACTAAGTCAGTGAAATGTATGACTTAACTAAAACAAGGTAAGTAAATCGTATACTGTCTTTGCTCAACACTAACTGCTTTAGATGACCGACATAAAACACATTTTGTGATTTTAAGGAATCCTGCAATTTCGCCAAAAGTAAATGAAAAAGTATTGTCCTAAATTTGAACTTAGGCAGCCAACAAACCATTTGATTTTCTGGTGGGGTAGGGGTTGGTGGCTATTGAGTATTGATTGTAATATAATTTGTTTTTTACCCTGAGAAAAAAAATGTTTCTTTTACCCTCAGCTGCCATTTAATGAAATGCTAAAATTGAAAAGAGAAGAATTGTTTTCAACTTGTCAGGGGAAAAAAATCCATAGTTCCCCCTCCCTGAAAACAAATGGTTGCTGCCCAAACAATCTATTTCAGAGTATCATTTTAATCAATCTTATTCAAAGCTTTATCAAACTGACATGAAGTGTGACTTAATTTTGACTTGTGATCTAAAACATAATTGTCCACTTAGCCCCCAGAAACTGCTTTGAAATACTTTCACATAAATATAAAAATGCATAGTTTTTTTAATGTTATTAATTATAATTTTTTTCAAATAGAAAAAGAAAAATATTACTGAGTCTATTTTAATCTTATTCATTTTCAAGTTCATGATTAGCACCATTTATTTATTGGTTTAGTGTGTCATTTTAAAATTTGAGCCCATTCATTAATTTAAAAACTATAACTTGCATGAAATCAATGAGGTAACATTTATTGATATATTTAGATTGTTCATACAAAGATTGCAAATAATTTTCCTTTTATTTAAAACAATGAACAGAAGATTTTACATTCAGAATACTTTCATTATGATCTCTTTCAAGTTTAAATGAAAAAGGTAGGACCTACTTGCAAGTGTCAGAAATGAAAAGGAAATCAACTCCTGTTTTTTTTTTATCATTTTCATACTGTCTTGATCCATTATTCATGAATATTTAGACTACCCCTTGTATAAATTGAGTAGACATTTATTTCTGTGTTAAAATAATTTGGTTGCAGCAGTAAAAATACCTACCAAAACATGAATATTAAATTAACTCTTGGAATATTAAATTAATATTAAATTATTAACCCTATTATGGCACATAGGGACACATCTAGGGCCTATTTCACTGGGACTGAGTTCTGAAAAGTGATAAAATGTGTTTCTCTATTTTTTGGCACATGTTTATAGTATCAAAATGTATATAAGAGATTATTTTTAATAATATCCACTTGTAAATAACAGCATATGGTGTTTGATATAACAATAGTTTTTCATGATAGTGTCAAACAAAGGGACGTAACTCGTGAATTACCGTCGGCCCCGCTTCGTCAGAAAATATCGACACTTCTAACTGGCACATTTGCGTATCTGTGCATATCAACTGGCACAAATTTGACATATCATAGTCAAAGTTATGTTACATAACATAATTTAAATTCAGCATAGCTTCCCGAGAAGTTAAGAAAGAAAATTACGATTTAAATTTTTTTGACCACATTTTTTGGTCAACACCTAAACTTTGAAGACATATTAAGAAAGAAAGAAATGAGTTAAATCCATAATTGAGTTAATGAAAATATTCCTTATATACTCAAGAATGTTCACTTAAAAGCAAATTAGTTTTAATTCATTGTAACAGCTACAAATTAAAAAAAACGGGCTTCCCTTTTTTGGGTAAAAAAATGCCCATATATGGTAATCACATGACGTCCATTGTTGCTTTAAGAAATGGGGTCAAACCGGGGTCAGCTTTCCGACTGTTACTGGATCTACTCCTTTAATTTGGCGATTTTGTTCTATCATCGAAAATAAGCAAAAATTTACACTCCGTGAAAAAAGTGCGCTTTAAACAGTCGTGTAGATATAAAAAGATGTGGTATAAGTCAAATGCAAATGAGACAACTCGAGATCTCCATCCAAGTAACAATATGTAAAAGTAAACCATTATAGGAGTCCAGCTGGAAATATGTAGTTTCTCACAAAGTAATGTTATATTTAATGGCAAAGTTAAGTTAGACAAAGTATGAAAAAGAAAAACTTGTTTTCTTTTTCTACATTTAAGATTTTAGGAAATGCATTTAAATGAGTTCGCTTCTCAGTTTCAAAGTAATTAACTTTTCAAAAAACTAGTTTATATACATAGGGGATTAATAAAAGAACCCAAAGAGCAAACAAAATATATAGGTTACCGTGCTTGTTTTCGAGATTATTGCCATGGAAATTCTGGCGGGAAAATAATCTCTCTTGACTTTTCATAGCTTTATCATTGACAAGTTGAAGTTCACAAAAACTGTTAAAAAGTAATTTAAATTTCATAAGACTTTTACAGATGGCTTATCATTATATATGTAAAAGATTTACAAAAAGAAAAATTGGGGTCACCTGGCAAATTTTCTCAAGGCATTTAAGTGGATAAAATCAGAGGATTCCGAAAATCTGACAAAAAAATCTAAAACATGACAAGCCAGCTTCCTTAAAGGGGCACACGCTTTACAACATAAACACAAAACAATTAAAGTATATTTTTCCCAAACATTGATGAAATTTGAATATTGAAACGATAATTCGCTTCTAGCCCCGGTATGGTTTAATTTTGCAAGAATGTATGATAGGCAAATTAGGGTACTTATTTTCTGATTCTTTTCTGTGAAAATAGGTTTGAGCAGAACTTGTTCATTGATTTTTAAAATAAGTATATGTTTGTTTAAAAATAATAACACAAGAATTTATTTAACTTTTTAAAAACTCTTAATATCAATCGGAACAAAATTCACGGAGCTATGGTTTTTGTTCCGGAACTTAGTTCACATTTAATGATAAAATTATGTCCAGAACAAGTTTTAGTGCTGGAACATATTTTCTGTGACATAAATTCCGGTGGAACATATTTCCTATGAAATTAGCTTCCGCGGAACAAATGTCACACCGGAACAATTTTTTGTTACATAAACACATACGCAGACCCCGTACGCTTACAGCCGAAATACTCATATGGCCAGGAAAATATATCGGAAAAAACATGTAGGTTGATTTTTAGACAAACATTGATCAAAATCTTATATTAATATCATTTTATAAAAAAAGATGAATAAAATGAATAAAGTAAGTAAAGTGAGAAAAGTGAATATTCAATTATTCATCTGAAACCGTTTTGAGCACTCTAGCCCATAAGGAACCGCAGATTTATTTCGTCCATTCATAAGTTTCTTCATACATATTCATTTCCATTTGCGTTTTTGAGTAAAATTTTAAATATTCTAAAACAACTCTTTCAAAATTATATTACATACTAATTTACTTGATCTGTAATAACTGTTCAGGATAAAACTATGTACCAAATATCAAATCTATACTTTCAAAAATAAGGGGGGAATCGTGAAACTGATTAACAGGACTGATAACGGACGGTACGACGCACGGACAGACGGACGGAGTGCAAACCTTCAGCCCTTTTCAACTTTGTAGGTAGTGGACTAGCTATCACAAGGGTCCATTTCAAAGAAAAGTGTCTGTTCTCAATATTACAGGGGTCTTATTGGGGGTTCTGATCCCGGATCCCGCTTACTGTTGTGTCAGATTCCCATATCGATCCCGCTTACACTATGTACGTAAGCAATTATCATTTTTTTTTGTAATTTCCCGTGTCCCGCTAGACTTCATTTCCGTTTACAGCACAATAGTTTGACTTGTCACGCTTACAAGAAATCGGCAATCCCGCGTCACGCCTAGACCCCAATGAGACCCATATTACAAAACATGACGCCGTATCTATGCTAGATTTAAAAATGTCGAAAATAAGATTGCGCTGCGAAAAAAAGTAAGAAGTTAAAATAAAGAATACCGCGAATCATCACCCCCCGGGAAATATCAAATGGTCGCCCTCTTAATCATGTTACCGTGGTGAAATTTAAGGCAGAGATTCACAACAAGATTGCTTGCTGATCTATGTCCTCTGTTATTTTTAAAGCGAGGGAAAAGAAGCAATACAATACGTCTGCCGACGTGCGTTTGTCTTAAAAGACTGATCATTTATTTAACAAATCATATTGAATTGTTAATACATTTTCAGAATTATCAATTGTAATAAATTAGTCAGAGTGGTTATCGACTATTAGTGGTTTAAGTTAAGCTTTAGCGCAAATTCAGTACTGCTTAGAGTAAACATATCGCTTGGTTTCAATAAGATATGTTCCGTCTATTTATCATTTATTTACATTTTCAAATTCAACAAAGGTCTGAAAGCTAAAGCACAGATTTTGATTGACTACAATTAAGCTATATAAACTACGGTGGCAAAATGCAGCTATGAAAAAAAATATGTTGTTCCCTCTAGATGCTTTGTCGTTTCCACAAGAAAATTGTCCCGTTCCCACGTTTTCCCTCAACATAGCTATGTAATTGTATTGTTATGATAACATTGCATTGTCTTCTTCATTTGTATTTAAAAAGAAAACGTCTGGTCTTAAAACTTGGTGTACCATTCACTGTCATATAATTCAAAACTAACTCAAATGGATTAGCTTGTACCTAAATTGAAAACTACGTTCAAACCTATAATTGCGTTGGATAAAAACCGCAAATTTTATACGTGTACATGTAAAACAAATTTCTTTGTAGAAGGGTCTAAAAACAGCACAAACAACATTTTCCAAAAGACTAAAAAAGTGAAAAAGTATATTTAAACAATACGCATTTGACTAACAGGTCGAATAACTGATGATCTTTAGCCCTGCTGACTGCCATTGGCGATTGGGATATATATAAAAGTTAATAAAAACTAATAAGCCACCGTAAAAATAACGTTTTAAGTGTTCCAAAGATTTTAACACAAAAAAACATTTGAAATTCCCGGTATTTTTCTTATTTTAAGCCGATTATTGGTCAGAGGTACATGAAATCAGAAAACGTCACCAACATCGAACGTAACGTCATACAACTCGTCTAAACATCAACCCAACAATTTTAGATCTGTAAATTTGCTTTCCCATGCTCCTGTGATATCGTGACACCAAATCGCCTGCACTGCAGCCGTTCCGCTAGTCACACGACCACCTGGGCTCTACAATAATAAAGCTTTCAGTGGCCGTGTGTTACTTTTCCTCGTCAGTTTTAATCTAGCGGCGTACTACAGAACATGATATATCAGGCATGGAGATGTTATTGTTACAGATCAGCTCAATTATCTATAGTAAAGGATCCTACAAATTAATGTAAGATACAGTCACAGAAAATAATTATGAAAAAAAATATAATATTGTTTGTGTGTTGAGTTCAGTGACCATAAATGTACAGAACGAGTTACAGCTATTTTTCTAAAGCATGTAGTTTAAAGGTTTCAGTATGTGATTGATTTATGGTTTGTATAACTGTTTGCTGAAGCATTATTAGTCATATTTACATTGCACTCAATATATAGGTGGAGCTGCAGCTTGTTTCATGTTATTTGTTGCTTGAGAAAAAGTGTATCCAAACAAAGCAAACAAGCCAACCAAACCTTTAAACTACATGCTTTAGGAAAAAGCTCTAAAAAGACGAAGACTATACCGTATATGATACAACCATTGATAACAAAAGACTGGCTGATGGCTTTTCATCCTGACAATACAGTTCTCACTGTTTCAAACAAGAAATCTGCCGGCAAACATAATTACATTCGTTGCAGTCATACCTGATAGAAGCATCTCTTCATCATAATATCTTGATATTACTCTTCAACCTGATTTAAATTGTACTTGATCAACACACAAACAATATTATAGCAAATTCAAACAAAAGCGTAGCTAGACCTTGTTAAAAGAAATACCAAAACATCTATCCCAAACATAAATGACGTCATTAAGTCTCAGGCATACCTACTTGTACATGTTTGACCAAAACTAGCGTATGCAGCTTGCTTGGTTTGGAACCCTCATACTGCCGAACCGAATACAATAAAATTGGGATGACCCGAAGTACGACTAGGTATGACTGTAATCATTATCATACAGGCATGCTAAATACCCTTAAATTGCCTTCCTTTTATATTACAACAACGGCAGACTTAAAAAAAAAGTAGTCTCAGTTTAAGTACATTATGAGTTTAGTTGGGTTTTTTTTTTAAGTCTGCGTCGTTGTAATAAAGGAAGGCAATTTAAGGGTATTTAGCATGCCTGTATGATAACGATTACAGTCATGACCTCCTCCTCCCCCTTTCCCACATTATAACTTAATTTCCGCCACACTAAATATTTTAGAGAAAAGTTGACACGTACAATTTTCTACAATATAGAACAGTAAAACTTAGTAGGTATGTAAATAGTTTTAACCACATGTCATGTTAGGATTTATTTATTTTTTGCTGGTACTATTCTTTTGTACATCAGTATTTTTTTAATTATTTTTTATCCTAGTACGCATGCGCAGTAGTTAGTAAACACCGAATATTCTGATGGATAACTGGATACCAAAAAAGGAAGAAGAGTCTGGACAATGTTTAAGTATATTTAGGGACTTTAACCTGTATTTTGCTAAGCAGACTTTTCATATCTTTTTATGGCTAGATTAATGTCTTTTATTGTTACCTTCGATCCAACATATTCATTTCAAGTCCAAATTTCTCATGCCAATGAAAGTTGACATATTTAAATGAATCGAGTAGACCGGTAAAAGGCTTTGATTAAAGTTAACAAATTAATATAAAAAAAACAGTACCCCCTGTACACTCTATTGTAAAAAAAATTTAATTAGTAACATCATTAAAAGACAGTTTAAGATGTTGCACAATATATTAATAAATGAATGAAATGAATGAAAAGATCTGAAATTTATGAGGCATCAAGGATTTGTATAGTTTGGACTATAATAGATAGTTTAACTATACCAGAGACATATAATACATATATGTCTCTGACTATACAAATCCTTGGAGGCATGTATATGCATTATATGAAAAAGCTGAATCAAATTTTTTGGGGAGGGGTGGTCTAAAATGCACACCAAACCATGGCAGTATAATTAGTTTGTTGATTATGGCTATTATCTGACAGAAGCAGAGAAATCAATAGGAAAGAAGGTTGATCTTTGATCAATTATGAGATGACAAAAAGATAGTTAATCACTTAGGCATTTAAATTCAACCAATAGATATTTTTTTTTCAATAAAAGTGAACATAATTCAGTTCTGGTCAGTTACACCTGGAGCATGTAGCTTGATCAATTGATATAAAAATATAAAAGATTTGCATTGTTTTTAGTTCTAGAAAAAAACAATGCTTCAGTTAATTGTGTGTTGCTGTTCCTGAAATGCTTCAAGTATTTAAAATACATCTGATATGTAACTGAAAACGCTCAAAGGTAAATTTCATACAATAAATATAATACTAATAGGAAAAGGAAGTCCCTGTATACCTTTTCTAAAAACTGGTACACTCTTAAACAGGGAATACCCCTCTTTTTATATGCATGTCAAAATTATGATGCAACATATTATGGTATACAAATGTCTGGCTTCCCTCTGTCTGTCTGTCCATTACTGTATGACTTTTTTGTCTGTCCGGCATCTGCATGTCACACCGTAACTTGATAACAGCTTGTCCAAATTTTATGAAACTGAAGGTAGTTGTTTCTTTTGATGGTCAAACAATCTATACTTTTTGGTGAAAATAGGATGTAAACTTTTTGAGTAACGGGACTCTATAACTAAAACAGGGGTGTGTTTTTTTCACATGTTGCACTGTATCGCAATTTTAACACAAGGTTTATGACCACAAAAGGAAGGTTTGGATTAATTTTGGGAGTTTTATCCCAACATTTTATGAATAAAGGGCCAAAAAGGGCCCAAATAAGCATTTTCTTGGTTTTCGCACAATAACTTTTAGTTTTTGGTAGTACTCCACAGTTAGATGTGTAGTTTTGCATTTTGGCCTCTTTGAATTTTTCAAATATGAGAGCTAGTGTGAAATAAAATTCATTTTTGGATAGCTGAGTTATATTGAAATAGCCTTTGTATTGGGTTTATATGAACATCAAGGTTATGTAATGTATGTAATATAGGCTGTTTTCTGTATGACAGTCTGTACTTGCATGTCCCTACCATACATTGGTCCGGCAATTATTGTAATGTTTTTTTCCAACTTTTTATCACACAAACTTTGTGATTGGATTTAACGAAAAAATGAGGCGAAAGACAACCATTTTTTATTGAACCATTAGGAAGATTTAGGAAAACAGTTTCTAAAAAGGTATCACTCAAAGACATTGAAGTTCTAGTTTGATCCAAATTGTTGGGGGAAATGTGACATGTTCAACCCCTTTTTGCAATATTTTATGGGAAATAAATGCAGAATGTTGCCATGGATACACATCAAATGAATTAATTTTCCCCCTTTTAACTTTTGAAAATCAAATCTATGGAAGATACTGATTACATTCATATGCACATGTACAACCCAAACAGTTAGGTTAATGTATTAGAAATCCAGGAATAGGAGATGATAAAATATTTTGTGGCTCATTTTTTATTTTATTTTCTAACTTTGGAGTGCTACCTTATGGCACATCAGAAAGCACAGAATTGTACTTTTTAAGATAAAAATTACCACAAATCTATAGTCTGTTATGTTCTTGTTTTAGTTCTGAAGGTAACAAATCTGCTAGGAATGCAATTTGTGTTTATTTTATTGTTTACTGTCCTTAGCAACCAAATATACACATTTTGACACTTAGACATGTTGCGGTCTTAAATTTGTACTTCATTAGCTTTGACCTTGTTACCAAAGATTGCGCTTTATATGATATCCTCAGAATGTATTGCTTTATATTTTTGAATGCGATTAAGTCAAATAAACATTTTTGACAGGATTTTATATTATAATTTGGCATTAATTACATTTGATGATGCTAGTATGGTCAGAAATTTATACCCTGCTTGAGAGCTTCTAAACCAAGGTAAGGTATGCTATTTACAGCAAAATTGACCTATAAGTACTTTCAAATACCTAAAAATTGTACAATTTGTCCTCTTTACGGTAATTTTATGATTTTAAATAAGATAAAGGGAAAAAAATTAGAAATTTACCCCAAAAATGAGACAGACTTGAAGTTTTTCACTATGATCCAGCATTTATTTTTAAATCACTTTTTGTCGCGTTTCAACATCAACTGCTAACCTTCATAAAATCTTTATTACTGAACCAATTTTAACAACTAAGATACAATTTTCATCGTAACAACTTGTAGAACACAGAAAATATAATAAAAATTGAGACAGGAGGGGATAAATTTCACCTTAAGGTAGCACTCCACAGTTAGATGTGTAGTTTCACATTTTGGCCCCTGTGAATTTTTCAAATATGAGAGCTAGTGTGCAATAAAATTCATTGTTGGATAGCTGAGTATTAAAATAGCCTTTTTATTGGGTTAATATGAACATCAAGGTTATGTAATGTATGTAATATAGGCTGTTTTCTGTATGACAGTCCGTATTTGCATGTCCCTACCATACATTGATCCGGCAATTATGGTAATGTTTTTTTCCAACTTTTTATCACACAAACTTTGTGATTGGATTTAACGAAAAAATGAGGCGAAAGACAAATATTTTTTATTGAACCATTAGGAAGATTTAGGAAAACAGTTTCTAAAAAGGTATCACTCAAAGACATTGAAGTTCTAGTTTGATCCAAATTTTTGGGGGGAAATGTGACATGTTCCAACCCCTTTTTGCAAAATTTTATGGGAAATAAATGCAGAATGTTGCCATGGATACACATAAAAGGAATAAATTTTCACCCTTTTAACTTTTGAAAATCAAATCTATGGAAGATACTGATTACATACATATGCACATGTACAACACAAACAGTTAGGTTAATGTATTAGAAATCCAGGAATAGGAGATGATAAAATATTTTGTGGCTCATTTTTGATTTGATTTTCTAACTTTGGAGTGGAGTAAAAAGAAATCAATGAAATTTAAACACAAGGTTTATGACCACAAAAGGATGGTTGGGATTGATTTGGGGAGTTTTGGGTTCCAACAGTTTAGGAATTAGGGGCCAAAAAGGGCCCAAATAAGCATTATTCTTGGTTTTTGCACAATAGCTTTAGTTTAAGTAAATAGAAATCAATGAAATTTATGACCACAAAACAAAGGTTGGTATTGATTTTGGGAGTTGAGGTCCCAACAGTTTAGGAATGAGGGGCCTTAAAGGGGCTCAAATAAGCATTTTTCTTGGTTTTCGCACCATTACTTTAGTATTAGTAAATAGAAATCTATACGATTTAAACACAAGGTTTATGACCATAATTGGAAGGTTGGTACTGATTTTGGGAGTTTTGGTCCCAACAGTTTAGGAATAAGGGGCCCAAAGGGTCCAAAATTAAACTTTGTTTGATTCCATCAAAAATTGAATAATTGGGGTTCTTTGATAGGTCGAATCTAACTGTGTATGTAGATTCTTAATTTTTGGTCCCGTTTTCAAATTGGTCTACTTTAAGGACCTAAGGGTATAAAATAAAACTTAGTTTGATTTTGACAAAAAATGAATTATTTGGGTTCTTTCATATGCTGAATCTAAAAATGTACGTAGATTTTTGATTATTGGCCCAGTTTTCAAGTTGGTTCAAATCTGGGACCAGAATTAAACTTTGTTTGATTTCAACAAAAATTGAAAAAGAGGGTTCTTTGATATGCCAAATCTCACTATGTATGTAGATTCTTAATTTTTGGTCCTGTTTTCAAATTGGTCTACATTAAAGTCCAAAGGGTCCAAAATTAAACTTTGTTTGATTTTTACAAAAAATGAATTCTTGGGGTAATTTGATATGCTGAATCCAAACATGTACTTAGATTTTTTATTATGGGCAATAGCAAGAAATTGTCAATTGCACAGTATTGCGCTATAGCAAGAAATCTTAAATTGCACAGTATTGTGCAATAGCAAGTATTATTCATTGCACAGTATTGCGCAATAGCAAGAAATAACTTATGGCACAATATTGTGCAAAAGCAAGAAATTTTAATTGATAAAAATAAAACAATCTTTACAATTAAGTGATAACAAGCACTTTTTTTATATTTTAATAGTTTATGATGTATTTGAATGAGTAGTTATTGTTGCAAACTCCATTGGAAATTTGAATTAAGATCGCTTTTGGAATAAAGGAAAGGGGGATGAAAAAAGAAATTGAGGGGGGGGGGGGGTCAATTTTTCTCATTTGAAATTTCATAAATAAAAAGATAGAAAATTTCTTCAAACATTTTTTTGAGAGGATTAATATTCAAATGGATAGTGAATTGCTCTCAGACAAAACAAAAATTTTAAGTTCATTAGACCACATTCATTCTGTGTCAGAAACCTATGCTGTGTCAACCATTTAATAACAATCCAAATTTAGAGCTGAATCCAGCTTGAATGTTGTGTCCATACTTGCCCAACCGTTCAGGGTTCAACCTCTGCGGTCTTATAAAGCTGCGCCCTGCAGAACAACTGATTGATATTTGGAACCCATTATTAATTGGTCCCCATTAAGTTCAAAAGGGTCCAAAATTTCAACTTTGTGTTTGATTTATTAAAAATTGAATTATTGGTGTTCTTTGATATGCTGAATCTAACTGTATTTGGATTTTTAATCTGGGCCAGGGTCCTTTTTAAAAGCGTCCAAAGTTTAATTCAGTTCAAAATTAAGTATACCTTCATGTTAATGGACCCTCTTTCCAAAATTGTCGTATAAATGTGGAACTAATATGCAGTTTTTTTTACTAGCAGGTACAGAAAGAAGAAGATGCGGAGATATTCCAGACTACTAGGGCTTTAGCCCCACAGTTCAAGAGTTAAGTATACCTTCATGTTAATGGACCCTTTTTCCAAAATTGTCGTATTAATGTGGAACTAATGTGCACTATTTTTTACTTGCAGGTACATAAAGAAAAAGATGCGGAGGGATTCCAGACTACTAGGGCTTTAGCCCCACAGTTCAAGAGTTAAGTATACCTTTATGTTAATGGACCCTTTTTCCAAAATTGTCGTATTATTGTGGAACTAAATGTGCACTTTTTTTTACTTGCAGGTACATAAAGAAAAAGATGCAGAGGGATTCCAGACTACTAGGGCTTTAGCCCCACAGTTCAAGAGTTAAGTATACCTTTATGTTAATGGACCCTTTTTCCAAAATTGTCGTATTAATGTGGAACTAAATGTGCACTTTTTTTTACTTGCAGGTACATAAAGAAAAAGATGCGGAGGGATTCCCGACTACTAGGGCTTTAGCCCCACAGTTCAAGAGTTAAGTATACCTTTATGTTAATGGACCCTTTTTCCAAAATTGTCGTATTAATGTGGAACTAATGTGCACTATTTTTTACTTGCAGGTACATAAAGAAAAAGATGCGGAGGGATTCCAGACTACTAGGGCTTTAGCCCCACAGTTCAAGAGTTAAGTATACCTTCATGTTAATGGACCCTTTTTCCAAAATTGTCGTATTAATGTGGAACTAATATGCACTTTTTTTTGGAAAGTTTGCTATAGCTTGCTATAGCAATAAACTTTCTTAAGGCATCGGCCTAACCGGAAAAGAGACAGACTAACTGACTTTAGGAAGTGTGTCCTACTTCTAGATAATGTAGTACTGGTGTTTGAAAACTAATAATAGAAAGATGCTTTTGAAATTTTGAGCTCTTCTATTTGAATAGCATACAGCTTGAATAAAAATGTACTGAATTTTCATCGATAAATCAAATAATTCAACTTCATTTGAAAGACGAACAAACACTACTTCGCGGATCTGCGCTACGCGGAAAGTAAAATCAATACACACACGAGACAGCAGTTTCTACGTTATGATTTTATCGGTATTCTTCAGACATGCGTCATATCCATATATGTGTGCCTCCAAACGGGAGTACTACAATCCCGGTTTCAAAGGTTTCCTACCTTCCTCCGGTTGAAAATAAAATTGATAGCGTGTTTAAAATATTTCATGAATGAACATTTTTCGTCGCTTACTACGGTTTTTACAAATTTCTATTCAATAGGTAAAAGCCAGAGAGTATCGAAAGTATCATGGTATCTCATCTGATCCCGTCCCACAACAAACTCGGACTATAATAAACTCGGCCTTTTACATATTCAGCATTAGAAATCGGACTATAATTAAAATCGTAATTATACTAATTGCTATTAAGACTCCTAAACAAAGTTTTTGCTCAATTCTTATTATTTTTCTTCTTGGGGTCTATTTAGTTGTATTTTGAGGGGCCAACAGAAGGGAGGAATTTACTATAAAACCCTAAGGGATTTTTTTTTAAATTTTCAATAACAATAATAAATTATAAACTTGAAGAAAACAGTAAGTGACAGACATGCATGGTTTTCAGTAATGATCACAGGACCATAAAACAAATCAAATTAACTAAATTTAGGTTGAGTCCTTGATGTCACCCCACCCAACCCCTCATGTTTGAATACTTAAAACAGTCAGATCCCCATTCCTAAACATTATATGTTCTTATACATTACAATAAAACAAATCAAATCAAATAAAAGGCGAGTCTCCTGGGGTCACTCTCACCCCCTGGTTTTTTGAGAACTTATTAACAGTTGAGATCTACACCTATATACCATATATATTATTGTATGGGACAATGAAATAAATCAAATGAAATATAGAGGAACTCCAGAGGGGTCAGTCACCCCACCCCTTTCTTTTTGAAAACTTGTAAACGGTTGAGATCCCCACCCATAAACCATATATATTTTTGTATAGGGAAACAAAACAAATTCAATGAAATAAAGTGGGAGTCCCTTTGGGTCAGCCCCACCCCCTGTTGTTTGACAACTTGGAAATGGTCAAGATCCCCACCCCTTAACCATATATATTCTTGTACTGGACAATAAAACAAATCAAATTCAAACTAGAGGCTCTAAAGAGCCTGTGTCGCTCACCTTGGTCTATGTTAATATTAAACATTGTATACAGATGGATTCATGACAAAATTGTGTTTTGGTGATGGTGATGTGTTTGTAGATCTTACTTTACTAAACATTTTTGCTGCTTACAATTATCTCTTTCTATAACAGTAGTTTGTGTGGAAAATGTTAGTGAAAATCTACAAATTTTGTGAAAATTGTTAAAAATTAACTATGAAGGGCAATAACTTCTTAGGGGGTCATTTGACTATTTTGGTCATGTTGACTAATTTTTAGTTCTTACTTTGCTTTACATTATTGCTGTTTACAGTTTATCTCTATCTATAACAATATTCAAGATAATAACAAAAAAACAGCAAAATTTCCTCAAAATTACCAATTCAGGGGCAGCAACCTAACAACTGATGATCCAATCCATCTGAAAATTCCAGGGCAGATAGATCTTGACCTGATCAACAATTTTACTTCCTGTCAGATTTGCTCTTAATGCTTTGGTTTTTGAGTTATAAGCCA
This sequence comes from Mytilus trossulus, assembly GCF_036588685.1. Lineage (NCBI taxonomy): Eukaryota > Metazoa > Mollusca > Bivalvia > Mytilida > Mytilidae > Mytilus > Mytilus trossulus. The sequence continues at coordinate 63,059,376 of NC_086376.1, read as the reverse complement.
AAAACTGCATTTTACACCTATGTTCTATTTTTAGCCATGGTGGCCATCTTGGTTGGTTGACCGGGTCACCAGACACAATTTTTAAACTAGATACCCCAAAGATGATTGTGGCCAAGTTTCAATTAATTTGGCCACATAGTTTCAGAGAAGAAGATTTTTCTAAAAGATTACTAAGATTTACGAAAAATGGTTAAAAATTGACTATAAAGGGCAACAACTCCTAAAGTGGTCAACTGACCATTTTGATCATGTTGACTTATTTGTAGATCTTACTTTGCTGAACATTATTGCTCTTTACAGTTTATCTCTATCTATAATAATATTCAAGATAATAACCAAAAACAGCAAAAATTCCTTAAAATTACAAATTCAGGGGCAGCAACCTAACAACGGAATGTCCGATTCATCTGAAAATTTCAGGGCAGATAGATCTTAACGTAATAAACAATTTTACCCCATTTTTGTCAGATTTGCTCTTAATGCTTTGGTTTATGAGTTTTAAGCCAAAAACTGCATTTTACCCCTGTGTTCTATTTTTAGCCATGGCGGCCATCTTGGTTGGTTAGCCGGGTCATCGGACACAATTTTTAAACTAGATACCCCAAAGATGATTGTGGCCAAGTTTGGTTAAATTTGGCCCAGTAGTTTCAGAGGAGAAGATTTTTGTAAAAGTTAACGCCGGACGACGACGACGGACGACTAACGCTGGACGCCAAGTGATGAGAAAAGCTCACTTGGCCTTTTAGGCCAGGTGAGCTAAAAAAGGCAAGTCCCTAGGGGTCACTCCCACCCCTTGTTGTTTGAGAACTTGAAAACAGCTGAGGTTCCCACCCACAAACCATATATATTTTTGTACGAGAAAATAAAATAAATCAAAATGAAATATAGAAGAAGTCCACAGGGGTGACCCCACCAACTTCTTTTTGAGAACTTATACGGTCCAGATGATCACCCCTAAACCATATATATTCTTTTATGTGGCAACAAAACAAAACCAATGAAATAATAGTGGGAGTACCTCTGAGTCATCCCCAACCCCTCATGTTTGAGAACATGTAAACAGTTGAGATCCCCAACCCTTAATCATAAATATTCTTGTATTGGACAATAAAACAAATAAAGTGAAATGTAAGGAAGTCCCTCTATCTAACCCCACCCCATCCTGTTTTGAGAACTTGTAAACAGTCAAGATCCACCCCCTTTTCGAAAACTTGAAAACTGTTGAAAACCCTACACTGAAACAGCATATATTCTTGTACGGAATAATAAAACAAATCAGATCGACAGATGAAATAAAAGGCTAGTCCCCTAGGGCCACTCTTACCCTACCTCCTGCCTGTTTGAGAACTTGGTAAACTGTCTAGATCCCCACCCCCAAACCATGAATATCACTTTACTAGACCAGACCAATTTGTATTGGACTTTGCTTAATGTCAGGCGACCGTGGAAATGACTTATTTTGAGAGCTTTGTTTGGGAGACTTCGTAGCAGTATCCTGTTGCAATTATTTCTTGATAAATTTTTTTTCTTTTTAAAGTAGGAAAGTTAACCATGCAATCTACACACTATCTATTTGAAATATTACAATCTACCGTTGCAAACTTTCCACATGTGCTATCCAGCACTTTGATTACTTGCAGGTACAGAAAAAGATGCGGAGGGATTCCACACTACTAGGGATTTAGCCCCACAGTTCAAGAGTTAAGTATACCTTTATGTTAATGGACCCTTTTTCCAAAATTGTCTTATTAATGTGGAACTAATGTGCACTTTTTTTTACTTGCAGGTACATAAAGAAAAAGATGCGGAGGGATTCCAGACTACTAGGGCTTTAGCCCCACAGTTCAAGAGTTAAGTATACCTTTATGTTAATGGACCCTTTTTCCAAAATTGTCGTATTAATGTGGAACTAATGTGCACTATTTTTTACTTGCAGGTACATAAAGAAAAAGATGCGGAGGGATTCCAGACTACTAGGGCTTTAGCCCCACAGTTCAAAAGTTAAGTATACCTTTATGTTAATGGACCCTTTTTCCAAAATTGTCGTATTAATGTGGAACTAAATGTGCACTTTTTTTTACTTGCAGGTACATAAAGAAAAAGATGCGGAGGGATTCCAGACTACTAGGGCTTTAGCCCCACAGTTCAAGAGTTAAGTATACCTTTATGTTAATGGACCCTTTTTCCAAAATTGTCGTATTAATGTGGAACTAAATGTGCACTTTTTTTTACTTGCAGGTACATAAAGAAAAAGATGTGGAGGGATTCCAGACTACTAGGGCTTTAGCCCCACAGTTCAAGAGTTAAGTATACCTTTATGTTAATGGACCCTTTTTCCAAAATTGTCGTATTAATGTGGAACTAATGTGCACTTTTTTTTACTTGCAGGTACATAAAGAAAAAGATGCGGAGGGATTCCAGACTACTAGGGCTTTAGCCCCACAGTTCAAGAGTTAAGTATACCTTTATGTTAATGGACCCTTTTTCCAAAATTGTCGTATTAATGTGGAACTAATGTGCACTTTTTTTACTTGCAGGTACATAAAGAAAAAGATGCGGAGGGATTCCAGACTACTAGGGCTTTAGCCCCACAGTTCAAGAGTTAAGTATACCTTTATGTTAATGGACCCTTTTTCCAAAATTGTCGTATTAATGTGGAACTAATGTGCACTATTTTTTACTTGCAGGTACATAAAGAAAAAGATGCGGAGGGATTCCAGACTTCTAGGGCTTTAGCCCCACAGTTCAAGAGTTAAGTATACCTTTATGTTAATGGACCCTTTTTCCAAAATTGTCGTATTAATGTGGAACTAAATGTGCACTTTTTTTTACTTGCAGGTACATAAAGAAAAAGATGCGGAGGGATTCCAGACTACTAGGGCTTTAGCCCCACAGTTCAAAAGTTAAGTATACCTTTATGTTAATGGACCCTTTTTCCAAAATTGTCGTATTAATGTGGAACTAATGTGCACTATTTTTTACTTGCAGGTACATAAAGAAAAAGATGCGGAGGGATTCCAGACTACTAGGGCTTTAGCCCCACAGTTCAAGAGTTAAGTATACCTTTATGTTAATGGACCCTTTTTCCAAAATTGTCGTATTAATGTGGAACTATTAATGTGCACCTTTTTTTACTTGCAGGTACATAAAGAAAAAGATGCGGAGGGATTCCAGACTACTAGGGCTTTAGCCCCACAGTTCAAGAGTTAAGTATACCTTTATGTTAATGGACCCTTTTTCCAAAATTGTCGTATTAATGTGGAACTACATGTGCACTTTTTTTTACTTGCAGGTACATAAAGAAAAAGATGCCGAGGGATTCCAGACTACTAGGGCTTTAGCCCCACAGTTCAAGAGTTAAGTATACCTTTATGTTAATGGACCCTTTTTCCAAAATTGTCGTATTAATGTGGAACTAATGTGCACTTTTTTTTACTTGCAGGTACATAAAGAAAAAGATGCGGAGGGATTCCAGACTACTAGGGCTTTAGCCCCACAGTTCAAGAGTTAAGTATACCTTTATGTTAATGGACCCTTTTTCCAAAATTGTCGTATTAATGTGGAACTAATGTGCACTATTTTTTACTTGCAGGTACATAAAGAAAAAGATGCGGAGGGATTCCAGACTACTAGGGCTTTAGCCCCACAGTTCAAGAGTTAAGTATACCTTTATGTTAATGGACCCTTTTTCCAAAATTGTCGTATTAATGTGGAACTAAATGTGCACTTTTTTTTACTTGCAGGTACATAAAGAAAAAGATGCAGAGGGATTCCAGACTACTAGGGCTTTAGCCCCACAGTTCAAAAGTTAAGTATACCTTTATGTTAATGGACCCTTTTTCCAAAATTGTCGTATTAATGTGGAACTAAATGTGCACTTTTTTTTACTTGCAGGTACATAAAGAAAAAGATGCGGAGGGATTCCAGACTACTAGGGCTTTAGCCCCACAGTTCAAGAGTTAAGTATACCTTTATGTTAATGGACCCTTTTTCCAAAATTGTCGTATTAATGTGGAACTAAATGTGCACTTTTTTTTACTTGCAGGTACATAAAGAAAAAGATGCGGAGGGATTCCAGACTACTAGGGCTTTAGCCCCACAGTTCAAGAGTTAAGTATACCTTTATGTTAATGGACCCTTTTTCCAAAATTGTCGTATTAATGTGGAACTAAATGTGCACTTTTTTTTACTTGCAGGTACATAAAGAAAAAGATGCGGAGGGATTCCAGACTACTAGGGCTTTAGCCCCACAGTTCAAAAGTTAAGTATACCTTTATGTTAATGGACCCTTTTTCCAAAATTGTCGTATTAATGTGGAACTAATGTGCACTATTTTTTACTTGCAGGTACATAAAGAAAAAGATGCGGAGGGATTCCAGACTACTAGGGCTTTAGCCCCACAGTTCAAGAGTTAAGTATACCTTTATGTTAATGGACCCTTTTTCCAAAATTGTCGTATTAATGTGGAACTAAATGTGCACTTTTTTTTACTTGCAGGTACATAAAGAAAAAGATGCGGAGGGATTCCAGACTACTAGGGCTTTAGCCCCACAGTTCAAGAGTTAAGTATACCTTTATGTTAATGGACCCTTTTTCCAAAATTGTCGTATTAATGTGGAACTACATGTGCACTTTTTTTTACTTGCAGGTACATAAAGAAAAAGATGCCGAGGGATTCCAGACTACTAGGGCTTTAGCCCCACAGTTCAAGAGTTAAGTATACCTTTATGTTAATGGACCCTTTTTCCAAAATTGTCGTATTAATGTGGAACTAATGTGCACTTTTTTTTACTTGCAGGTACATAAAGAAAAAGATGCGGAGGGATTCCAGACTACTAGGGCTTTAGCCCCACAGTTCAAGAGTTAAGTATACCTTTATGTTAATGGACCCTTTTTCCAAAATTGTCGTATTAATGTGGAACTAAATGTGCACTTTTTTTTACTTGCAGGTACATAAAGAAAAAGATGCAGAGGGATTCCAGACTACTAGGGCTTTAGCCCCACAGTTCAAAAGTTAAGTATACCTTTATGTTAATGGACCCTTTTTCCAAAATTGTCGTATTAATGTGGAACTAAATGTGCACTTTTTTTTACTTGCAGGTACATAAAGAAAAAGATGCGGAGGGATTCCAGACTACTAGGGCTTTAGCCCCACAGTTCAAGAGTTAAGTATACCTTTATGTTAATGGACCCTTTTTCCAAAATTGTCGTATTAATGTGGAACTAAATGTGCACTTTTTTTTACTTGCAGGTACATAAAGAAAAAGATGTGGAGGGATTCCACACTACTAGGGCTTTAGCCCCACAGTTCAAGAGTTAAGTATACCTTTATGTTAATGGACCCTTTTTCCAAAATTGTCGTATTAATGTGGAACTAAATGTGCACTTTTTTTTACTTGCAGGTACATAAAGAAAAAGATGCGGAGGGATTCCAGGCTACTAGGGCTTTAGCCCCACAGTTCAAGAGTTAAGTATACCTTTATGTTAATGGACCCTTTTTCCAAAATTGTCGTATTAATGTGGAACTAAATGTGCACTTTTTTTTACTTGCAGGTACATAAAGAAAAAGATGCGGAGGGATTCCAGACTACTAGGGCTTTAGCCCCACAGTTCAAAAGTTAAGTATACCTTTATGTTAATGGACCCTTTTTCCAAAATTGTCGTAATAATGTGGAACTAATGTGCACTATTTTTTACTTGCAGGTACATAAAGAAAAAGATGCGGAGGGATTCCAGACTACTAGGGCTTTAGCCCCACAGTTCAAGAGTTAAGTATACCTTTATGTTAATGGACCCTTTTTCCAAAATTGTCGTATTAATGTGGAACTAATGTGCACTTTTTTTTACTTGCAGGTACATAAAGAAAAAGATTCGGAGGGATTCCAGACTACTAGGGCTTTAGCCCCACAGTTCAAGAGTTAAGTATACCTTTATGTTAATGGACCCTTTTTCCAAAATTGTCGTATTAATGTGGAACTAATGTGCACTATTTTTTACTTGCAGGTACATAAAGAAAAAGATGCGGAGGGATTCCAGACTACTAGGGCTTTAGCCCCACAGTTCAAGAGTTAAGTATACCTTTATGTTAATGGACCCTTTTTCCAAAATTGTCGTATTAATGTGGAACTAAATGTGCACTTTTTTTTACTTGCAGGTACATAAAGAAAAAGATGCGGAGGGATTCCAGACTACTAGGGCTTTAGCCCCACAGTTCAAAAGTTAAGTATACCTTTATGTTAATGGACCCTTTTTCCAAAATTGTCGTATTAATGTGGAACTAATGTGCACTATTTTTTACTTGCAGGTACATAAAGAAAAAGATGCGGAGGGATTCCAGACTACTAGGGCTTTAGCCCCACAGTTCAAGAGTTAAGTATACCTTTATGTTAATGGACCCTTTTTCCAAAATTGTCGTATTAATGTGGAACTAAATGTGCACTTTTTTTTACTTGCAGGTACATAAAGAAAAAGATGCGGAGGGATTCCAGACTACTAGGGCTTTAGCCCCACAGTTCAAAAGTTAAGTATACCTTTATGTTAATGGACCCTTTTTCCAAAATTGTCGTATTAATGTGGAACTAAATGTGCACTTTTTTTTACTTGCAGGTACATAAAGAAAAAGATGCGGAGGGATTCCAGACTACTAGGGCTTTAGCCCGACAGTTCAAGAGTTAAGTATACCTTTATGTTAATGGACCCTTTTTCCAAAATTGTCGTATTAATGTGGAACTAAATGTGCACTTTTTTTTACTTGCAGGTACATAAAGAAAAAGATGCGGAGGGATTCCAGACTACTAGGGCTTTAGCCCCACAGTTCAAGAGTTAAGTATACCTTTATGTTAATGGACCCTTTTTCCAAAATTGTCGTATTAATGTGGAACTAAATGTGCACTTTTTTTTACTTGCAGGTACATAAAGAAAAAGATGCGGAGGGATTCCAGACTACTAGGGCTTTAGCCCCACAGTTCAAAAGTTAAGTATACCTTTATGTTAATGGACCCTTTTTCCAAAATTGTCGTATTAATGTGGAACTAATGTGCACTATTTTTTACTTGCAGGTACATAAAGAAAAAGATGCGGAGGGATTCCAGACTACTAGGGCTTTAGCCCCACAGTTCAAGAGTTAAGTATACCTTTATGTTAATGGACCCTTTTTCCAAAATTGTCGTATTAATGTGGAACTAAATGTGCACTTTTTTTTACTTGCAGGTACATAAAGAAAAAGATGCGGAGGGATTCCAGACTACTAGGGCTTTAGCCCCACAGAGATCAAGAGTTAAGTATACCTTTATGTTAATGGACCCTTTTTCCAAAATTGTCGTATTAATGTGGAACTACATGTGCACTTTTTTTTACTTGCAGGTACATAAAGAAAAAGATGCCGAGGGATTCCAGACTACTAGGGCTTTAGCCCCACAGTTCAAGAGTTAAGTATACCTTTATGTTAATGGACCCTTTTTCCAAAATTGTCGTATTAATGTGGAACTAATGTGCACTTTTTTTTACTTGCAGGTACATAAAGAAAAAGATGCGGAGGGATTCCAGACTACTAGGGCTTTAGCCCCACAGTTCAAGAGTTAAGTATACCTTTATGTTAATGGACCCTTTTTCCAAAATTGTCGTATTAATGTGGAACTAAATGTGCACTTTTTTTTACTTGCAGGTACATAAAGAAAAAGATGCAGAGGGATTCCAGACTACTAGGGCTTTAGCCCCACAGTTCAAAAGTTAAGTATACCTTTATGTTAATGGACCCTTTTTCCAAAATTGTCGTATTAATGTGGAACTAAATGTGCACTTTTTTTTACTTGCAGGTACATAAAGAAAAAGATGCGGAGGGATTCCAGACTACTAGGGCTTTAGCCCCACAGTTCAAGAGTTAAGTATACCTTTATGTTAATGGACCCTTTTTCCAAAATTGTCGTATTAATGTGGAACTAAATGTGCACTTTTTTTTACTTGCAGGTACATAAAGAAAAAGATGCGGAGGGATTCCACACTACTAGGGCTTTAGCCCCACAGTTCAAGAGTTAAGTATACCTTTATGTTAATGGACCCTTTTTCCAAAATTGTCGTATTAATGTGGAACTAAATGTGCACTTTTTTTTACTTGCAGGTACATAAAGAAAAAGATGCGGAGGGATTCCAGACTACTAGGGCTTTAGCCCCACAGTTCAAGAGTTAAGTATACCTTTATGTTAATGGACCCTTTTTCCAAAATTGTCGTATTAATGTGGAACTAAATGTGCACTTTTTTTTACTTGCAGGTACATAAAGAAAAAGATGCGGAGGGATTCCAGACTACTAGGGCTTTAGCCCCACAGTTCAAAAGTTAAGTATACCTTTATGTTAATGGACCCTTTTTCCAAAATTGTCGTATTAATGTGGAACTAATGTGCACTATTTTTTACTTGCAGGTACATAAAGAAAAAGATGCGGAGGGATTCCAGACTACTAGGGCTTTAGCCCCACAGTTCAAGAGTTAAGTATACCTTTATGTTAATGGACCCTTTTTCCAAAATTGTCGTATTAATGTGGAACTAATGTGCACTTTTTTTTACTTGCAGGTACATAAAGAAAAAGATTCGGAGGGATTCCAGACTACTAGGGCTTTAGCCCCACAGTTCAAGAGTTAAGTATACCTTTATGTTAATGGACCCTTTTTCCAAAATTGTCGTATTAATGTGGAACTAATGTGCACTATTTTTTACTTGCAGGTACATAAAGAAAAAGATGCGGAGGGATTCCAGACTACTAGGGCTTTAGCCCCACAGTTCAAGAGTTAAGTATACCTTTATGTTAATGGACCCTTTTTCCAAAATTGTCGTATTAATGTGGAACTAAATGTGCACTTTTTTTTACTTGCAGGTACATAAAGAAAAAGATGCGGAGGGATTCCAGACTACTAGGGCTTTAGCCCCACAGTTCAAGAGTTAAGTATACCTTTATGTTAATGGACCCTTTTTCCAAAATTGTCGTATTAATGTGGAACTAAATGTGCACTTTTTTTTACTTGCAGGTACATAAAGAAAAAGATGCGGAGGGATTCCAGACTACTAGGGCTTTAGCCCCACAGTTCAAGAGTTAAGTATACCTTTATGTTAATGGACCCTTTTTCCAAAATTGTTGTATTAATGTGGAACTAAATGTGCACTTTTTTTTACTTGCAGGTACATAAAGAAAAAGATGCAGAGGGATTCCAGACTACTAGGGCTTTAGCCCCACAGTTCAAAAGTTAAGTATACCTTTATGTTAATGGACCCTTTTTCCAAAATTGTCGTATTAATGTGGAACTAAATGTGCACTTTTTTTTACTTGCAGGTACATAAAGAAAAAGATGCGGAGGGATTCCACACTACTAGGGCTTTAGCCCCACAGTTCAAGAGTTAAGTATACCTTTATGTTAATGGACCCTTTTTCCAAAATTGTCGTATTAATGTGGAACTAAATGTGCACTTTTTTTTACTTGCAGGTACATAAAGAAAAAGATGCGGAGGGATTCCAGACTACTAGGGCTTTAGCCCCACAGTTCAAGAGTTAAGTATACCTTTATGTTAATGGACCCTTTTTCCAAAATTGTCGTATTAATGTGGAACTAAATGTGCACTTTTTTTTACTTGCAGGTACATAAAGAAAAAGATTCGGAGGGATTCCAGACTACTAGGGCTTTAGCCCCACAGTTCAAGAGTTAAGTATACCTTTATGTTAATGGACCCTTTTTCCAAAATTGTCGTATTAATGTGGAACTAATGTGCACTATTTTTTACTTGCAGGTACATAAAGAAAAAGATGCGGAGGGATTCCAGACTACTAGGGCTTTAGCCCCACAGTTCAAGAGTTAAGTATACCTTTATGTTAATGGACCCTTTTTCCAAAATTGTCGTATTAATGTGGAACTAAATGTGCACTTTTTTTTACTTGCAGGTACATAAAGAAAAAGATGCGGAGGGATTCCAGACTACTAGGGCTTTAGCCCCACAGTTCAAAAGTTAAGTATACCTTTATGTTAATGGACCCTTTTTCCAAAATTGTCGTATTAATGTGGAACTAATGTGCACTTTTTTTTACTTGCAGGTACATAAAGAAAAAGATGCGGAGGGATTCCAGACTACTAGGGCTTTAGCCCCACAGTTCAAGAGTTAAGTATACCTTTATATGTTAATGGACCCTTTTTCCAAAATTGTCGTATTAATGTGGAACTAAATGTGCACTTTTTTTTACTTGCAGGTACATAAAGAAAAAGATGCGGAGGGATTCCAGACTACTAGGGCTTTAGCCCCACAGTTCAAGAGTTAAGTATACCTTTATGTTAATGGACCCTTTTTCCAAAATTGTCGTATTAATGTGGAACTAATGTGCACTTTTTTTTACTTGCAGGTACATAAAGAAAAAGATGCGGAGGGATTCCAGACTACTAGGGCTTTAGCCCCACAGTTCAAGAGTTAAGTATACCTTTATGTTAATGGACCCTTTTTCCAAAATTGTCGTATTAATGTGGAACTAATGTGCACTATTTTTTACTTGCAGGTACATAAAGAAAAAGATGCGGAGGGATTCCAGACTACTAGGGCTTTAGCCCCACAGTTCAAGAGTTAAGTATACCTTTATGTTAATGGACCCTTTTTCCAAAATTGTCGTATTAATGTGGAACTAAATGTGCACTTTTTTTTACTTGCAGGTACATAAAGAAAAAGATGCGGAGGGATTCCAGACTACTAGGGCTTTAGCCCCACAGTTCAAAAGTTAAGTATACCTTTATGTTAATGGACCCTTTTTCCAAAATTGTCGTATTAATGTGGAACTAATGTGCACTATTTTTTACTTGCAGGTACATAAAGAAAAAGATGCGGAGGGATTCCAGACTACTAGGGCTTTAGCCCCACAGTTCAAGAGTTAAGTATACCTTTATGTTAATGGACCCTTTTTCCAAAATTGTCGTATTAATGTGGAACTAAATGTGCACTTTTTTTTACTTGCAGGTACATAAAGAAAAAGATGCGGAGGGATTCCAGACTACTAGAGCTTTAGCCCCACAGTTCAAGAGTTAAGTATACCTTTATGTTAATGGACCCTTTTTCCAAAATTGTCATATTAATGTGGAACTAAATGTGCACTTTTTTAGCTCACCTGGCCCGAAGGGCCAAGTGAGCTTTTCTCATCACTTGGCATCCGGCGTCCGGCGTCGTCCGTCGTCGTCCGTCATCGTCCGTCCGTCGTCGTCCGTCGTCGTCCGTCGTCCTGCGTCCGTCGTCGTTAACTTTTACAAAAATCTTCTCCTCTGAAACTGCTGGGCCAAATTAATCCAAACTTGGCCATAATCATCATTGGGGTATCTAGTTTAAAAATTGTGTCCGGTGACCCCGCCAACCAACCAAGATGGCCGCCACGGCTAAAAATAGAACATAGGGGTAAAATGCAGTTTTTGGCTTATAACTCAAAAACCAAAGCATTTAGAGCAAATCTGACATGGGGGTAAAATTGTTCATCAGGTCAAGATCTAACTGCCCTGAAATTTTCAGATAAATCGGACAACCTGTTGTTGGGTTGCTGCCCCTGAATTGGTAATTTTAGGGAAATTTTGCTGTTTTTTGTTATTATCTTGAATATTATTATAGATAGAGATAAACTGTACACAGCAATAATGTTCAGCAAAGTAAAATCTACAAATAAGTCAACATAACCAAAATGGTCAGTTGACCACTTTAGGAGTTATTGTCCTTTATAGTCAATTTTTAACCATTTTTCGTAAATCTTGGTAATCTTTTACAAAAATCTTCTTCTCTGAAACTACCAGGCCAAATTTAAACAAACTTGGCCGCAATCATCATTGGGGTATCTAGTTTAAAAATTGTGTGGCGTGACCCGGCCAACCAACAAAGATGGCCGCCATGGCTAAAAATAGAACATAGGGGTAAAATGCAGTTTTTTGCTTATAACTCAAAAACCAAAGCATTTAGAGCAAATCTAACAGGGAGTAAAATTGTTAATCAGGTCAAGATCTATTTGCCATGAAATTTTCAGATGGATTGGACAAACTGCTGTTAGGTTGCTGCCCCTAAATTAGTCATTTTAAGGAAATTTTGCCGTTTTTTTGTTATTATCTTGAATATTATTATAGATAGAGATAAACTGTAAAGGGAAACAATGTACAGCAAAGTAACACCTAAAAATAATTCAACATGACCTAAATGGTCAATTGACCCCATAAGGAGTTATTGCCCTTTATAGTCAATTTTTAACAATTTTCATAAAATTCGTAAATTTTAACTAACATTTTCCACTGAAGCTCTTAGGTTAAATATAGATAGAATGATTGTATAAAGCAGCAATAATGTTCAGTAAAGTAAGATATACAAACACATCACCATCACCAAAACACAATTTTGTCATGAATTCAAATGCGTCCTTTGTTTAATATTCACATAGACCAAGGTGAGCGACACAGGCTCTTTGGAGCCTCTAGTTTTAGTTGCAGGTACATAAAGAAAAAGATGCGGAGGGATTCCAGACTACTAGGGCTTTAGCCCCACAGTTCAAGAGTTAAGTATACCTTTATGTTAATGGACCCTTTTTCCAAAATTGTCGTATTAATGTGGAACTAAATGTGCACTTTTTTTTACTTGCAGGTACATAAAGAAAAAGATGCCGAGGGATTCTAGACTACTAGGGCTTTAGCCCCACAGTTCAAGAGTTAAGTATACCTTTATGTTAATGGACCCTTTTTCCAAAATTGTCGTATTAATGTGGAACTAATGTGCACTTTTTTTTACTTGCAGGTACATAAAGAAAAAGATGCGGAGGGATTCCAGACTACAAGGGCTTTAGCCCCACAGTTCAAGAGTTAAGTATACCTTTATGTTAATGGACCCTTTTTCCAAAATTGGCGTATTAATGTGGAACTAATGTGCACTATTTTTTACTTGCAGGTACATAAAGAAAAAGATGCGGAGGGATTCCAGACTACTAGGGCTTTAGCCCCACAGTTCAAGAGTTAAGTATACCTTTATGTTAATGGACCCTTTTTCCAAAATTGTCGTATTAATGTGGAACTAAATGTGCACTTTTTTTTACTTGCAGGTACATAAAGAAAAAGATGCGGAGGGATTCCAGACTACTAGGGCTTTAGCCCCACAGTTCAAAAGTTAAGTATACCTTTATGTTAATGGACCCTTTTTCCAAAATTGTCGTATTAATGTGGAACTAATGTGCACTATTTTTTATTTGCAGGTACATAAAGAAAAAGATGCGGAGGGATTCCAGACTACTAGGGCTTTAGCCCCACAGTTCAAGAGTTAAGTATACCTTTATGTTAATGGACCCTTTTTCCAAAATTGTCGTATTAATGTGGAACTAAATGTGCACTTTTTTTTACTTGCAGGTACATAAGAAAAAGATGCGGAGGGATACCAGACTACTAGGGCTTTAGGCCCACAGTTCAAGAGTTAAGTATACCTTTATGTTAATGGACCCTTTTTCCAAAATTGTCGTATTAAGGAGGCTCGCGGGTATTAGATTTTCAGAAAAAAAAATAAACATTAATTTTTCAATACAAATTTTATTTATAACCTTTAATAGTTGTAACTTTATCATATGGTATAAAAATCGTTCCAAAAAATCAATTTGTGTTGACCCCAGGTGACTTTTAAAATGTAGATATCATGTAAAAAGCTCCAAATTATCTCCCTTTGGTGCAAAAATGCCATTTTTTGGCATTAAAATTGAAATATCTTTTTAAACTTATCGGTGACCTATATTTTTTATTATTGTTTTCAAATAAGTTGTACATAAACTAAATAATTGTAAAATTTGAGCAATTTCTGTAATTTAGTTCTTTTTTTATTTCGATATTACTGTTTTTTCTCCTATTAGTTCAACAGAAAAAAAGGACATCATCAAAAATGTATGCTTCTTTCGAAGACAGATTGTGAGCGTAAATGAACGGTGACCCCATTTTTTTATTTCATTTTTCTATTAAGTATAAGATAAAGTTCATTTATAGAAAAATAAAAAGAAATCCTATATTAAATAAAAAAAAGCATTTAGCCCCGCTAGCCCCCTTAATGTGGAACTAATGTGCACTTTTTTTTACTTGCAGGTACATAAAGAAAAAGATGCGGAGGGATTCCAGACTACTAGGGATTTAGCCCCACAGTTCAAGAGTTAAGTATACCTTTATGTTAATGGACCCTTTTTCCAAAATTGTCGTATTAATGTGGAACTAATGTGCACTATTTTTTACTTGCAGGTACATAAAGAAAAAGATGCGGAGGGATTCCAGACTACTAGGGCTTTAGCCCCACAGTTCAAGAGTTAAGTATACCTTTATGTTAATGGACCCTTTTTCCAAAATTGTCGTATTAATGTGGAACTAAATGTGCACTTTTTTTTACTTGCAGGTACATAAAGAAAAAGATGCAGAGGGATTCCAGACTACTAGGGCTTTAGCCCCACAGTTCAAAAGTTAAGTATACCTTTATGTTAATGGACCCTTTTTCCAAAATTGTCGTATTAATGTGGAACTAAATGTGCACTTTTTTTTACTTGCAGGTACATAAAGAAAAAGATGCGGAGGGATTCCAGACTACTAGGGCTTAAGCCCCACAGTTCAAGAGTTAAGTATACCTTTATGTTAATGGACCCTTTTTCCAAAATTGTCGTATTAATGTGGAACTAATGTGCACTATTTTTTACTTGCAGGTACATAAAGAAAAAGATGCGGAGGGATTCCAGACTACTAGGGCTTTAGCCCCACAGTTCAAGAGTTAAGTATACCTTTATGTTAATGGACCCTTTTTCCAAAATTGTCGTATTAATGTGGAACTAAATGTGCACTTTTTTTTACTTGCAGGTACATAAAGAAAAAGATGCGGAGGGATTCCAGACTACTAGGGCTTTAGCCCCACAGTTCAAGAGTTAAGTATACCTTTATGTTAATGGACCCTTTTTCCAAAATTGTCGTATTAATGTGGAACTAAATGTGCACTTTGTTTTACTTGCAGGTACATAAAGAAAAAGATGCGGAGGGATTCCAGACTACTAGGGCTTTAGCCCCACAGTTCAAGAGTTAAGTATACCTTTATGTTAATGGACCCTTTTTCCAAAATTGTCGTATTAATGTGGAACTAAATGTGCACTTTTTTTTACTTGCAGGTACATAAAGAAAAAGATGCGGAGGGATTCCAGACTACTACGGCTTTAGCCCCACAGTTCAAGAGTTAAGTATACCTTTATGTTAATGGACCCTTTTTCCAAAATTGTCGTATTAATGTGGAACTAAATGTGCACTTTTTTTTACTTGCAGGTACATAAAGAAAAAGATGCGGAGGGATTCCAGACTACTAGGGCTTTAGCCCCACAGTTCAAGAGTTAAGTATACCTTTATGTTAATGGACCCTTTTTCCAAAATTGTCGTATTAATGTGGAACTAAATGTGCACTTTTTTTTACTTGCAGGTACATAAAGAAAAAGATGCGGAGGGATTCCAGACTACTAGGGCTTTAGCCCCACAGTTCAAGAGTTAAGTATACCTTTATGTTAATGGACCCTTTTTCCAAAATTGTCGTATTAATGTGGAACTAAATGTGCACTTTTTTTTACTTGCAGGTACATAAAGAAAAAGATGCGGAGGGATTCCAGACTACTATGGCTTTAGCCCCACAGTTCAAGAGTTAAGTATACCTTTATGTTAATGGACCCTTTTTCCAAAATTGTCGTATTAATGTGGAACTAATGTGCACTTTTTTTTACTTGCAGGTACATAAAGAAAAAGATGCGGAGGGATTCCAGACTACTAGGGCTTTAGCCCCACAGTTCAAGAGTTAAGTATACCTTTATGTTAATGGACCCTTTTTCCAAAATTGTCGTATTAATGTGGAACTAAATGTGCACTTTTTTTTACTTGCAGGTACATAAAGAAAAAGATGCAGAGGGATTCCACTACTAGGGCTTTAGCCCCACAGTTCAAAAGTTAAGTATACCTTTATGTTAATGGACCCTTTTTCCAAAATTGTCGTATTAATGTGGAACTAAATGTGCACTTTTTTTTACTTGCAGGTACATAAAGAAAAAGATGCGGAGGGATTCCAGACTACTAGGGCTTTAGCCCCACAGTTCAAGAGTTAAGTATACCTTTATGTTAATGGACCCTTTTTCCAAAATTGTCGTATTAATGTGGAACTAATGTGCACTATTTTTTACTTGCAGGTACATAAAGAAAAAGATGCGGAGGGATTCCAGACTACTAGGGCTTTAGCCCCACAGTTCAAGAGTTAAGTATACCTTTATGTTAATGGACCCTTTTTCCAAAATTGTCGTATTAATGTGGAACTAAATGTGCACTTTTTTTTACTTGCAGGTACATAAAGAAAAAGATGCAGAGGGATTCCAGACTACTAGGGCTTTAGCCCCACAGTTCAAGAGTTAAGTATACCTTTATGTTAATGGACCCTTTTTCCAAAATTGTCGTATTAATGTGGAACTAATGTGCACTATTTTTTACTTGCAGGTACATAAAGAAAAAGATGCGGAGGGATTCCAGACTACTAGGGCTTTAGCCCCACAGTTCAAGAGTTAAGTATACCTTTATGTTAATGGACCCTTTTTCCAAAATTGTCGTATTAATGTGGAACTAAATGTGCACTTTTTTTTACTTGCAGGTACATAAAGAAAAAGATGCAGAGGGATTCCAGACTACTAGGGCTTTAGCCCCACAGTTCAAAAGTTAAGTATACCTTTATGTTAATGGACCCTTTTTCCAAAATTGTCGTATTAATGTGGAACTAAATGTGCACTTTTTTTTACTTGCAGGTACATAAAGAAAAAGATGCGGAGGGATTCCAGACTACTAGGGCTTTAGCCCCACAGTTCAAGAGTTAAGTATACCTTTATGTTAATGGACCCTTTTTCCAAAATTGTCGTATTAATGTGGAACTAAATGTGCACTTTTTTTTACTTGCAGGTACATAAAGAAAAAGATGCGGAGGGATTCCAGACTACTAGGGATTTAGCCCCACAGTTCAAGAGTTAAGTATACCTTTATGTTAATGGACCCTTTTTCCAAAATTGTCGTATTAATGTGGAACTAAATGTGCACTTTTTTTTACTTGCAGGTACATAAAGAAAAAGATGCGGAGGGATTCCAGACTACTAGGGATTTAGCCCCACAGTTCAAGAGTTAAGTATACCTTTATGTTAATGGACCCTTTTTCCAAAATTGTCGTATTAATGTGGAACTAATGTGCACTATTTTTTACTTGCAGGTACATAAAGAAAAAGATGCGGAGGGATTCCAGACTACTAGGGCTTTAGCCCCACAGTTCAAGAGTTAAGTATACCTTTATGTTAATGGACCCTTTTTCCAAAATTGTCGTATTAATGTGGAACTAAATGTGCACTTTTTTTTACTTGCAGGTACATAAAGAAAAAGATGCGGAGGGATTCCAGACTACTAGGGCTTTAGCCCCACAGTTCAAAAGTTAAGTATACCTTTATGTTAATGGACCCTTTTTCCAAAATTGTCGTATTAATGTGGAACTAAATGTGCACTTTTTTTTACTTGCAGGTACATAAAGAAAAAGATGCGGAGGGATTCCAGACTACTAGGGCTTTAGCCCCACAGTTCAAGAGTTAAGTATACCTTTATGTTAATGGACCCTTTTTCCAAAATTGTCGTATTAATGTGGAACTAAATGTGCACTTTTTTTTACTTGCAGGTACATAAAGAAAAAGATGCGGAGGGATTCCAGACTACTAGGGCTTTAGCCCCACAGTTCAAGAGTTAAGTATACCTTTATGTTAATGGACCCTTTTTCCAAAATTGTCGTATTAATGTGGAACTAAATGTGCACTTTTTTTTACTTGCAGGTACATAAAGAAAAAGATGCGGAGGGATTCCAGACTACTAGGGCTTTAGCCCCACAGTTCAAGAGTTAAGTATACCTTTATGTTAATGGACCCTTTTTCCAAAATTGTCGTATTAATGTGGAACTAATGTGCACTTTTTTTTACTTGCAGGTACATAAAGAAAAAGATGCGGTGGGATTCCAGACTACTAGGGCTTTAGCCCCACAGTTCAAGAGTTAAGTATACCTTTATGTTATTGGACCCTTTTTCCAAAATTGTCGTATTAATGTGGAACTAAATGTGCACTTTTTTTTACTTGCAGGTACATAAAGAAAAAGATGCAGAGGGATTCCAGACTACTAGGGCTTTAGCCCCACAGTTCAAAAGTTAAGTATACCTTTATGTTAATGGACCCTTTTTCCAAAATTGTCGTATTAATGTGGAACTAAATGTGCACTTTTTTTTACTTGCAGGTACATAAAGAAAAAGATGCGGAGGGATTCCAGACTACTAGGGCTTTAGCCCCACAGTTCAAGAGTTAAGTATACCTTTATGTTAATGGACCCTTTTTCCAAAATTGTCGTATTAATGTGGAACTAATGTGCACTATTTTTTACTTGCAGGTACATAAAGAAAAAGATGCGGAGGGATTCCAGACTACTAGGGCTTTAGCCCCACAGTTCAAGAGTTAAGTATACCTTTATGTTAATGGACCCTTTTTCCAAAATTGTCGTATTAATGTGGAACTGAATGTGCACTTTTTTTACTTGCAGGTACATAAAGAAAAAGATGCGGAGGGATTCCAGACTACTAGGGCTTTAGCCCCACAGTTCAAGAGTTAAGTATACCTTTATGTTAATGGACCCTTTTTCCAAAATTGTCGTATTAATGTGGAACTAAATGTGCACTTTTTTTTACTTGCAGGTACATAAAGAAAAAGATGCGGAGGGATTCCAGACTACTAGGGCTTTAGCCCCACAGTTCAAGAGTTAAGTATACCTTTATGTTAATGGACCCTTTTTCCAAAATTGTCGTATTAATGTGGAACTAATGTGCACTATTTTTTACTTGCAGGTACATAAAGAAAAAGATGCAGAGGGATTCCAGACTACTAGGGCTTTAGCCCCACAGTTCAAGAGTTAAGTATACCTTTATGTTAATGGACCCTTTTTCCAAAATTGTCGTATTAATGTGGAACTAAATGTGCACTTTTTTTTACTTGCAGGTACATAAAGAAAAAGATGCAGAGGGATTCCAGACTACTAGGGCTTTAGCCCCACAGTTCAAGAGTTAAGTATACCTTTATGTTAATGGACCCTTTTTCCAAAATTGTCGTATTAATGTGGAACTAATGTGCACTATTTTTTACTTGCAGGTACATAAAGAAAAAGATGCGGAGGGATTCCAGACTACTAGGGCTTTAGCCCCACAGTTCAAGAGTTAAGTATACCTTTATGTTAATGGACCCTTTTTCCAAAATTGTCGTATTAATGTGGAACTAAATGTGCACTTTTTTTTACTTGCAGGTACATAAAGAAAAAGATGCAGAGGGATTCCAGACTACTAGGGCTTTAGCCCCACAGTTCAAAAGTTAAGTATACCTTTATGTTAATGGACCCTTTTTCCAAAATTGTCGTATTAATGTGGAACTAAATGTGCACTTTTTTTTACTTGCAGGTACATAAAGAAAAAGATGCGGAGGGATTCCAGACTACTAGGGCTTTAGCCCCACAGTTCAAGAGTTAAGTATACCTTTATGTTAATGGACCCTTTTTCCAAAATTGTCGTATTAATGTGGAACTAATGTGCACTATTTTTTACTTGCAGGTACATAAAGAAAAAGATGCGGAGGGATTCCAGACTACTAGGGCTTTAGCCCCACAGTTCAAGAGTTAAGTATACCTTTATGTTAATGGACCCTTTTTCCAAAATTGTCGTATTAATGTGGAACTAAATGTGCACTTTTTTTTACTTGCAGGTACATAAAGAAAAAGATGCAGAGGGATTCCAGACTACTAGGGCTTTAGCCCCACAGTTCAAAAGTTAAGTATACCTTTATGTTAATGGACTTTTTTTCCAAAATTGTCGTATTAATGTGGAACTAAATGTGCACTTTTTTTTACTTGCAGGTACATAAAGAAAAAGATGCGGAGGGATTCCAGACTACTAGGGCTTTAGCCCCACAGTTCAAGAGTTAAGTATACCTTTATGTTAATGGACCCTTTTTCCAAAATTGTCGTATTAATGTGGAACTAAATGTGCACTTTTTTTTACTTGCAGGTACATAAAGAAAAAGATGCGGAGGGATTCCAGACTACTAGGGATTTAGCCCCACAGTTCAAGAGTTAA
Organism: Mytilus trossulus; assembly: GCF_036588685.1. Classification (NCBI taxonomy): domain Eukaryota; kingdom Metazoa; phylum Mollusca; class Bivalvia; order Mytilida; family Mytilidae; genus Mytilus; species Mytilus trossulus. The sequence continues at coordinate 63,039,186 of NC_086376.1, read as the reverse complement.
GTATACCTTTATGTTAATGGACCCTTTTTCCAAAATTGTCGTATTAATGTGGAACTAAATGTGCACTTTTTTTTACTTGCAGGTACATAAAGAAAAAGATGCGGAGGGATTCCAGACTACTAGGGATTTAGCCCCACAGTTCAAGAGTTAAGTATACCTTTATGTTAATGGACCCTTTTTCCAAAATTGTCGTATTAATGTGGAACTAATGTGCACTATTTTTTACTTGCAGGTACATAAAGAAAAAGATGCGGAGGGATTCCAGACTACTAGGGCTTTAGCCCCACAGTTCAAGAGTTAAGTATACCTTTATGTTAATGGACCCTTTTTCCAAAATTGTCGTATTAATGTGGAACTAAATGTGCACTTTTTTTTACTTGCAGGTACATAAAGAAAAAGATGCGGAGGGATTCCAGACTACTAGGGCTTTAGCCCCACAGTTCAAAAGTTAAGTATACCTTTATGTTAATGGACCCTTTTTCCAAAATTGTCGTATTAATGTGGAACTAAATGTGCACTTTTTTTTACTTGCAGGTACATAAAGAAAAAGATGCGGAGGGATTCCAGACTACTAGGGCTTTAGCCCCACAGTTCAAGAGTTAAGTATACCTTTATGTTAATGGACCCTTTTTCCAAAATTGTCGTATTAATGTGGAACTAAATGTGCACTTTTTTTTACTTGCAGGTACATAAAGAAAAAGATGCGGAGGGATTCCAGACTACTAGGGCTTTAGCCCCACAGTTCAAGAGTTAAGTATACCTTTATGTTAATGGACCCTTTTTCCAAAATTGTCGTATTAATGTGGAACTAAATGTGCACTTTTTTTTACTTGCAGGTACATAAAGAAAAAGATGCGGAGGGATTCCAGACTACTAGGGCTTTAGCCCCACAGTTCAAGAGTTAAGTATACCTTTATGTTAATGGACCCTTTTTCCAAAATTGTCGTATTAATGTGGAACTAATGTGCACTTTTTTTTACTTGCAGGTACATAAAGAAAAAGATGCGGTGGGATTCCAGACTACTAGGGCTTTAGCCCCACAGTTCAAGAGTTAAGTATACCTTTATGTTATTGGACCCTTTTTCCAAAATTGTCGTATTAATGTGGAACTAAATGTGCACTTTTTTTTACTTGCAGGTACATAAAGAAAAAGATGCAGAGGGATTCCAGACTACTAGGGCTTTAGCCCCACAGTTCAAAAGTTAAGTATACCTTTATGTTAATGGACCCTTTTTCCAAAATTGTCGTATTAATGTGGAACTAAATGTGCACTTTTTTTTACTTGCAGGTACATAAAGAAAAAGATGCGGAGGGATTCCAGACTACTAGGGCTTTAGCCCCACAGTTCAAGAGTTAAGTATACCTTTATGTTAATGGACCCTTTTTCCAAAATTGTCGTATTAATGTGGAACTAATGTGCACTATTTTTTACTTGCAGGTACATAAAGAAAAAGATGCGGAGGGATTCCAGACTACTAGGGCTTTAGCCCCACAGTTCAAGAGTTAAGTATACCTTTATGTTAATGGACCCTTTTTCCAAAATTGTCGTATTAATGTGGAACTGAATGTGCACTTTTTTTACTTGCAGGTACATAAAGAAAAAGATGCGGAGGGATTCCAGACTACTAGGGCTTTAGCCCCACAGTTCAAGAGTTAAGTATACCTTTATGTTAATGGACCCTTTTTCCAAAATTGTCGTATTAATGTGGAACTAAATGTGCACTTTTTTTTACTTGCAGGTACATAAAGAAAAAGATGCGGAGGGATTCCAGACTACTAGGGCTTTAGCCCCACAGTTCAAGAGTTAAGTATACCTTTATGTTAATGGACCCTTTTTCCAAAATTGTCGTATTAATGTGGAACTAATGTGCACTATTTTTTACTTGCAGGTACATAAAGAAAAAGATGCAGAGGGATTCCAGACTACTAGGGCTTTAGCCCCACAGTTCAAGAGTTAAGTATACCTTTATGTTAATAGACCCTTTTTCCAAAATTGTCGTATTAATGTGGAACTAAATGTGCACTTTTTTTTACTTGCAGGTACATAAAGAAAAAGATGCAGAGGGATTCCAGACTACTAGGGCTTTAGCCCCACAGTTCAAGAGTTAAGTATACCTTTATGTTAATGGACCCTTTTTCCAAAATTGTCGTATTAATGTGGAACTAATGTGCACTATTTTTTACTTGCAGGTACATAAAGAAAAAGATGCGGAGGGATTCCAGACTACTAGGGCTTTAGCCCCACAGTTCAAGAGTTAAGTATACCTTTATGTTAATGGACCCTTTTTCCAAAATTGTCGTATTAATGTGGAACTAAATGTGCACTTTTTTTTACTTGCAGGTACATAAAGAAAAAGATGCAGAGGGATTCCAGACTACTAGGGCTTTAGCCCCACAGTTCAAAAGTTAAGTATACCTTTATGTTAATGGACCCTTTTTCCAAAATTGTCGTATTAATGTGGAACTAAATGTGCACTTTTTTTTACTTGCAGGTACATAAAGAAAAAGATGCGGAGGGATTCCAGACTACTAGGGCTTTAGCCCCACAGTTCAAGAGTTAAGTATACCTTTATGTTAATGGACCCTTTTTCCAAAATTGTCGTATTAATGTGGAACTAATGTGCACTATTTTTTACTTGCAGGTACATAAAGAAAAAGATGCGGAGGGATTCCAGACTACTAGGGCTTTAGCCCCACAGTTCAAGAGTTAAGTATACCTTTATGTTAATGGACCCTTTTTCCAAAATTGTCGTATTAATGTGGAACTAAATGTGCACTTTTTTTTACTTGCAGGTACATAAAGAAAAAGATGCAGAGGGATTCCAGACTACTAGGGCTTTAGCCCCACAGTTCAAAAGTTAAGTATACCTTTATGTTAATGGACTTTTTTTCCAAAATTGTCGTATTAATGTGGAACTAAATGTGCACTTTTTTTTACTTGCAGGTACATAAAGAAAAAGATGCGGAGGGATTCCAGACTACTAGGGCTTTAGCCCCACAGTTCAAGAGTTAAGTATACCTTTATGTTAATGGACCCTTTTTCCAAAATTGTCGTATTAATGTGGAACTAAATGTGCACTTTTTTTTACTTGCAGGTACATAAAGAAAAAGATGCGGAGGGATTCCAGACTACTACGGCATTAGCCCTGACAGTTCAAGAGTTAAGTATACCTTTATGTTAATGGACCCTTTTTCCAAAATTGTCGTATTAATGTGGAACTAAATGTGCACTTTTTTTTACTTGCAGGTACATAAAGAAAAAGATGCGGAGGGATTCCAGACTACTAGGGCTTTAGCCCCACAGTTCAAGAGTTAAGTATACCTTTATGTTAATGGACCCTTTTTCCAAAATTGTCGTATTAATGTGGAACTAAATGTGCACTTTTTTTTACTTGCAGGTACATAAAGAAAAAGATGCGGAGGGATTCCAGACTACTAGGGCTTTAGCCCCACAGTTCAAGAGTTAAGTATACCTTTATGTTAATGGACCCTTTTTCCAAAATTGTCGTATTAATGTGGAACTAAATGTGCACTTTTTTTTACTTGCAGGTACATAAAGAAAAAGATGCGGAGGGATTCCAGACTACTAGGGCTTTAGCCCCACAGTTCAAGAGTTAAGTATACCTTTATGTTAATGGACCCTTTTTCCAAAATTGTCGTATTAATGTGGAACTAATGTGCACTTTTTTTTACTTGCAGGTACATAAAGAAAAAGATGCGGAGGGATTCCAGACTACTAGGGCTTTAGCCCCACAGTTCAAGAGTTAAGTATACCTTTATGTTAATGGACCCTTTTTCCAAAATTGTCGTATTAATGTGGAACTAAATGTGCACTTTTTTTTACTTGCAGGTACATAAAGAAAAAGATGCAGAGGGATTCCAGACTACTAGGGCTTTAGCCCCACAGTTCAAAAGTTAAGTATACCTTTATGTTAATGGACCCTTTTTCCAAAATTGTCGTATTAATGTGGAACTAAATGTGCACTTTTTTTTACTTGCAGGTACATAAAGAAAAAGATGCGGAGGGATTCCAGACTACTAGGGCTTTAGCCCCACAGTTCAAGAGTTAAGTATACCTTTATGTTAATGGACCCTTTTTCCAAAATTGTCGTATTAATGTGGAACTAAATGTGCACTTTTTTTTACTTGCAGGTACATAAAGAAAAAGATGCGGAGGGATTCCAGACTACTAGGGCTTTAGCCCCACAGTTCAAGAGTTAAGTATACCTTTATGTTAATGGACCCTTTTTCCAAAATTGTCGTATTAATGTGGAACTAATGTGCACTATTTTTTACTTGCAGGTACATAAAGAAAAAGATGCGGAGGGATTCCAGACTACTAGGGCTTTAGCCCCACAGTTCAAGAGTTAAGTATACCTTTATGTTAATGGACCCTTTTTCCAAAATTGTCGTATTAATGTGGAACTAAATGTGCACTTTTTTTTACTTGCAGGTACATAAAGAAAAAGATGCAGAGGGATTCCAGACTACTAGGGCTATAGCCCCACAGTTCAAAAGTTAAGTATACCTTTATGTTAATGGACCCTTTTTCCAAAATTGTCGTATTAATGTGGAACTAAATGTGCACTTTTTTTTACTTGCAGGTACATAAAGAAAAAGATGCGGAGGGATTCCAGACTACTAGGGCTTTAGCCCCACAGTTCAAGAGTTAAGTATACCTTTATGTTAATGGACCCTTTTTCCAAAATTGTCGTATTAATGTGGAACTAAATGTGCACTTTTTTTTACTTGCAGGTACATAAAGAAAAAGATGCGGAGGGATTCCAGACTACTAGGGCTTTAGCCCCACAGTTCAAGAGTTAAGTATACCTTTATGTTAATGGACCCTTTTTCCAAAATTGTCGTATTAATGTGGAACTAAATGTGCACTTTTTTTTACTTGCAGGTACATAAAGAAAAAGATGCCGAGGGATTCCAGACTACTAGGGATTTAGCCCCACAGTTCAAGAGTTAAGTATACCTTTATGTTAATGGACCCTTTTTCCAAAATTGTCGTATTAATGTGGAACTAAATGTGCACTTTTTTTTACTTGCAGGTACATAAAGAAAAAGATGCGGAGGGATTCCAGACTACTAGGGCTTTAGCCCCACAGTTCAAGAGTTAAGTATACCTTTATGTTAATGGACCCTTTTTCCAAAATTGTCGTATTAATGTGGAACTAATGTGCACTTTTTTTTACTTGCAGGTACATAAAGAAAAAGATGCGGAGGGATTCCAGACTACTAGGGCTTTAGCCCCACAGTTCAAGAGTTAAGTATACCTTTATGTTAATGGACCCTTTTTCCAAAATTGTCGTATTAATGTGGAACTAAATGTGCACTTTTTTTTACTTGCAGGTACATAAAGAAAAAGATGCGGAGGGATTCCAGACTACTAGGGCTTTAGCCCCACAGTTCAAAAGTTAAGTATACCTTTATGTTAATGGACCCTTTTTCCAAAATTGTCGTATTAATGTGGAACTAATGTGCACTATTTTTTACTTGCAGGTACATAAAGAAAAAGATGCGGAGGGATTCCAGACTACTAGGGCTTTAGCCCCACAGTTCAAGAGTTAAGTATACCTTTATGTTAATGGACCCTTTTTCCAAAATTGTCGTATTAATGTGGAACTAAATGTGCACTTTTTTTACTTGCAGGTACATAAAGAAAAAGATGCGGAGGGATACCAGACTACTAGGGCTTTAGCCCCACAGTTCAAGAGTTAAGTATACCTTTATGTTAATGGACCCTTTTTCCAAAATTGTCGTATTAAGGAGGCTCGCGGGTATTAGATTTTCAGAAAAAAAAATAAACATTAATTTTTCAATACAAATTTTATTTATAACCTTTAATAGTTGTAACTTTATCATATGGTATAAAAATCGTTCCAAAAAATCAATTTGTGTTGACCCCAGGTGACTTTTAAAATGTAGATATCATGTAAAAAGCTCCAAATTATCTCCCTTTGGTGCAAAAATGCCATTTTTTGGCATTAAAATTGAAATATCTTTTTAAACTTATCGGTGACCTATATTTTTTATTATTGTTTTCAAATAAGTTGTACATAAACTAAATAATTGTAAAATTTGAGCGATTTCTGTAATTTAGTTCTTTTTTTATTTCGATATTACTGTTTTTCTCCTATTAGTTCAACAGAAAAAAAGGACATCATCAAAAATGTATGCTTCTTTCGAAGGCAGATTGTGAGCGTAAATGAACGGTGACCCCATTTTTTTATTTCATTTTTCTATTAAGTATAAGATAAAGTTCATTCATAGAAAAATAAAGAGAAATCCTATATTAAATAAAAAAAAGCATTTAGACCCGCTAGCCCCCTTAATGTGGAACTAATGTGCACTTTTTTTTTACTTGCAGGTACATAAAGAAAAAGATGCGGAGGGATTCCAGACTACTAGGGCTTTAGCCCCACAGTTCAAGAGTTAAGTATACCTTTATGTTAATGGACCCTTTTTCCAAAATTGTCGTATTAATGTGGAACTAATGTGCACTATTTTTTACTTGCAGGTACATAAAGAAAAAGATGCGGAGGGATTCCAGACTACTAGGGCTTTAGCCCCACAGTTCAAGAGTTAAGTATACCTTTATGTTAATGGACCCTTTTTCCAAAATTGTCGTATTAATGTGGAACTAAATGTGCACTTTTTTTTACTTGCAGGTACATAAAGAAAAAGATGCGGAGGGATTCCAGACTACTAGGGCTTTAGCCCCACAGTTCAAAAGTTAAGTATACCTTTATGTTAATGGACCCTTTTTCCAAAATTGTCGTATTAATGTGGAACTAATGTGCACTATTTTTTACTTGCAGGTACATAAAGAAAAAGATGCGGAGGGATTCCAGACTACTAGGGCTTTAGCCCCACAGTTCAAGAGTTAAGTATACCTTTATCATAATGGACCCTTTTTCCAAAATTGTCGTATTAATGTGGAACTAAATGTGCACTTTTTTTTACTTGCAGGTACATAAAGAAAAAGATGCGGCGGGATACCAGACTACTAGGGCTTTAGGCCCACAGTTCAAGAGTTAAGTATACCTTTATGTTAATGGACCCTTTTTCCAAAATTGTCGTGTTAAGGAGGCTCGCGGGTATTAGATTTTCAGAAAAAAAAATAAACATTAATTTTTCAATACAAATTTTATTTATAACCTTTAATAGTTGTAACTTTATCATATGGTATAAAAATCGTTCCAAAAAATCAATTTGTGTTGACCCCAGGTGACTTTTAAAATGTAGATATCATGTAAAAAGCTCCAAATTATCTCCCTTTGGTGCAAAAATGCCATTTTTTGGCATTAAAATTGAAATATCTTTTTAAACTTATCGGTGACCTATATTTTTTATTATTGTTTTCAAATAAGTTGTACATAAACTAAATAATTGTAAAATTTGAGCGATTTCTGTAATTTAGTTCTTTTTTTATTTCGATATTACTGTTTTTTCTCCTATTAGTTCAACAGAAAAAAAGGACATCATCAAAAATGTATGCTTCTTTCGAAGGCAGATTGTGAGCGTAAATGAACGGTGACCCCATTTTTTTATTTCATTTTTCTATTAAGTATAAGATAAAGTTCATTTATAGAAAAATAAAGAGAAATCCTATATTAAGTAAAAAAAAGCATTTAGACCCGCTAGCCCCCTTAATGTGGAACTAATGTGCACTTTTTTTTACTTGCAGGTACATAAAGAAAAAGATGCGGAGGGATTCCAGACTACTAGGGCTTTAGCCCCACAGTTCAAGAGTTAAGTATACCTTTATGTTAATGGACCCTTTTTCCAAAATTGTCGTATTAATGTGGAACTAATGTGCACTATTTTTTACTTGCAGGTACATAAAGAAAAAGATGCGGAGGGATTCCAGACTACTAGGGCTTTAGCCCCACAGTTCAAGAGTTAAGTATACCTTTATGTTAATGGACCCTTTTTCCAAAATTGTCGTATTAATGTGGAACTAATGTGCACTTTTTTTACTTGCAGGTACATAAAGAAAAAGATGCGGAGGGATTCCAGACTACTAGGGCTTTAGCCCCACAGTTCAAGAGTTAAGTATACCTTTATGTTAATGGACCCTTTTTCCAAAATTGTCGTATTAATGTGGAACTAATGTGCACTTTTTTTACTTGCAGGTACATAAAGAAAAAGATGCCGAGGGATTCCAGACTACTAGGGCTTTAGCCCCACAGTTCAAGAGTTAAGTATACCTTTATGTTAATGGACCCTTTTTCCAAAATTGTCGTATTAATGTGGAACTAATGTGCACTATTTTTTACTTGCAGGTACATAAAGAAAAAGATGCAGAGGGATTCCAGACTACTAGGGCTTTAGCCCCACAGTTCAAAAGTTAAGTATACCTTTATGTTAATGGACCCTTTTTCCAAAATTGTCGTATTAATGTGGAACTAAATGTGCACTTTTTTTTACTTGCAGGTACATAAAGAAAAAGATGCAAAGGGATTCCAGACTACTAGGGCTTTAGCCCCACAGTTCAAAAGTTAAGTATACCTTTATGTTAATGGACCCTTTTTCCAAAATTGTCGTATTAATGTGGAACTAAATGTGCACTTTTTTTTACTTGCAGGTACATAAAGAAAAAGATGCAGAGGGATTCCAGACTACTAGGGCTTTAGCCCCACAGTTCAAGAGTTAAGTATACCTTTATGTTAATGGACCCTTTTTCCAAAATTGTCGTATTAATGTGGAACTAAATGTGCACTTTTTTTTACTTGCAGGTACATAAAGAAAAAGATGCGGAGGGATTCCAGACTACTAGGGCTTTAGCCCCACAGTTCAAAAGTTAAGTATACCTTTATGTTAATGGACCCTTTTTCCAAAATTGTCGTATTAATGTGGAACTAATGTGCACTATTTTTTACTTGCAGGTACATAAAGAAAAAGATGCGGAGGGATTCCAGACTACTAGGGCTTTAGCCCCACAGTTCAAGAGTTAAGTATACCTTTATCATAATGGACCCTTTTTCCAAAATTGTCGTATTAATGTGGAACTAAATGTGCACTTTTTTTTACTTGCAGGTACATAAAGAAAAAGATGCGGCGGGATACCAGACTACTAGGGCTTTAGGCCCACAGTTCAAGAGTTAAGTATACCTTTATGTTAATGGACCCTTTTTCCAAAATTGTCGTGTTAAGGAGGCTCGCGGGTATTAGATTTTCAGAAAAAAAAATAAACATTAATTTTTCAATACAAATTTTATTTATAACCTTTAATAGTTGTAACTTTATCATATGGTATAAAAATCGTTCCAAAAAATCAATTTGTGTTGACCCCAGGTGACTTTTAAAATGTAGATATCATGTAAAAAGCTCCAAATTATCTCCCTTTGGTGCAAAAATGCCATTTTTTGGCATTAAAATTGAAATATCTTTTTAAACTTATCGGTGACCTATATTTTTTATTATTGTTTTCAAATAAGTTGTACATAAACTAAATAATTGTAAAATTTGAGCGATTTCTGTAATTTAGTTCTTTTTTTATTTCGATATTACTGTTTTTTCTCCTATTAGTTCAACAGAAAAAAAGGACATCATCAAAAATGTATGCTTCTTTCGAAGGCAGATTGTGAGCGTAAATGAACGGTGACCCCATTTTTTTATTTCATTTTTCTATTAAGTATAAGATAAAGTTCATTTATAGAAAAATAAAGAGAAATCCTATATTAAGTAAAAAAAAGCATTTAGACCCGCTAGCCCCCTTAATGTGGAACTAATGTGCACTTTTTTTTACTTGCAGGTACATAAAGAAAAAGATGCGGAGGGATTCCAGACTACTAGGGCTTTAGCCCCACAGTTCAAGAGTTAAGTATACCTTTATGTTAATGGACCCTTTTTCCAAAATTGTCGTATTAATGTGGAACTAATGTGCACTATTTTTTACTTGCAGGTACATAAAGAAAAAGATGCGGAGGGATTCCAGACTACTAGGGCTTTAGCCCCACAGTTCAAGAGTTAAGTATACCTTTATGTTAATGGACCCTTTTTCCAAAATTGTCGTATTAATGTGGAACTAATGTGCACTTTTTTTACTTGCAGGTACATAAAGAAAAAGATGCGGAGGGATTCCAGACTACTAGGGCTTTAGCCCCACAGTTCAAGAGTTAAGTATACCTTTATGTTAATGGACCCTTTTTCCAAAATTGTCGTATTAATGTGGAACTAATGTGCACTTTTTTTACTTGCAGGTACATAAAGAAAAAGATGCGGAGGGATTCCAGACTACTAGGGCTTTAGCCCCACAGTTCAAGAGTTAAGTATACCTTTATGTTAATGGACCCTTTTTCCAAAATTGTCGTATTAATGTGGAACTAATGTGCACTATTTTTTACTTGCAGGTACATAAAGAAAAAGATGCAGAGGGATTCCAGACTACTAGGGCTTTAGCCCCACAGTTCAAAAGTTAAGTATACCTTTATGTTAATGGACCCTTTTTCCAAAATTGTCGTATTAATGTGGAACTAAATGTGCACTTTTTTTTACTTGCAGGTACACTAGTAATTTTGGGCCCTTTATAGCTTGTTGTTCGGTGTGAGCCAAGGCTCTGTGTTGAAGGCCCTACTTTAACCTATAATGGTTTACTTATTAAATTGTTACTTGGATGGAGAGTTGTCTCATTGGCACTCACACCACATCTTCCTATATCTATCTACAGACCGAAGAAATGGGAGGGATCCTGTTTTTAATGGAGTTTGTGTTTATTCTTATTTATTATTTATAACTGTTGATGTAAATGTCCTTTGGTTTTATGAGTCTTTGTTTACTCAGTTTTTGATCTGTTATTGCCTTTTATTTCCGTTGCATCTTCTTAGGCTTTCACTTTTTAAGTCATATTCTAGTAATTGGTATATATCTATATACAATATACCAATTAAGTTCTTCAAGACAATTTTGAATGTTTAAACATTACATTTTTTAGAATCCAAAAGGATTGAGACATGAAATGGCAATTGGATCAGGAGTCGATTTCACAAAAAAACTTAAGACGAAAATTGATCGTAATTAGTCACAAACAATTCATTATACTTACCCCCAATCTAAGTCGTAGGTTTTTTTTGTGAAATCGACTCCAGACTTTGAAGTTGAGATTTAATCACTACTTATATTTAGGAGTTTATGATCTGATGTATCATATCCAGATGCAGACTGTGTTGTGTGGGGTATGATATTATTAACCAATTAGTCCATCAATCCTGTTCTTGTCAATTTACAACTCCTCTAAAACCCGCACAATCAGAATTTTATTTGTTGATTATAAAGTAGATGTAGATGTGCATATTGACAGTAAATTAATGATTCAATTTTTTCTACAAGTAATTTCCTCTGTGAACTTAGAATTGTGGACTATACTGTTGTTATATACTGACTTAAGAAACGCAACACTAGATTTATTTTTGAACGAGACGGTCACCATCAACAGTAATGATCGAATGTCTGTAAGACAAGCCAAAATGATTATCAGGGAGGTCAACAAATTCCGTCTCAAAGACATGTTTTGGGTTCTGTTTGTCACCTTCTGATTTTGCATTTGTTCAACCCAATTAAGTTATTATACGATTGCGGTATATAAACAGCTTTAGAGGTTTTCCATTTGCGTTCATTAATTTGATTAGCAGTAGCATTGCGACCTTAAACATGTCTGGCAAATGACATTACGTTATCAAATTACATTGACGTTGCATTGTCACTTATACACTTGGATCTGTTTGTTGATGGCCAGCAAGAATTTCTGTCTACTTGTGTCGTTGTCGGAAGGACAGTTAGACGAGTTTTTGAAGTCATACAGTTATAATGGTTGCAGCAACTTGATGTTTTCCTGTTTGCAGTATTCCTATGGGCTGATTAGTTTTTTTTATTCCTGAGTCTTGGCAATACAGATTTGCATCATTTTGAAACTGTTCAACAACCACAAATAAGTCAGGTGTTGATTTTTAGCTCACCTGGCCCAAAGCATTTAGAGCAAATTTGACTTTGGTTTGATTGTTAATTAGGTCAAGATCTATCTGCCCAGACAAATCAGGCAACCTGCTGTTGGGTTGCTTCCCCTGAATAAGTAATTTTAAGGAAATTTTGCAGTTCTTGGTTATTATTTTGAATAATATTATAGATAGATAAACTGTAAACAGCAATAATGTTCAGAAAAGTAAGATTTACAAATAAGTCAACATGACCGATATTGCCAGTTGACCCCTTAAGGAGTTATTGCCCTTTATAGTCAATATTTAACCATTTTTCAAAAATTTTAGTATTTTACAAAAATCTTCTACTCTAAAACTTTTCAACTTCCGAGCCCATGTGCTGAAGTGTGCATACAGATGATTTTCTTGATTATTTTTTTTATAAAAATGTCCTTGTATGCATCTTTCAAAGTCTTTCTCGTCTGTGGGAGGGAGATGGACTGCGTAATTATTTATGGACACTTAAGTGATACACTACAACAGAGACATATAACACATAATAATGTATTATATGTCATTGTTTCTGATAAATGTATATGCTTGAAGATATTGATCAGATAATTATGATTATTCTATAGTTTTACCATAACCAGTTGCATATATATCAAGCTTAAAATTTGTTTCAATTCAGATGATTTTATTTTAGCAGAAACTGGTCAAAAATTATGGTCCAAAACAATCATTTATCATGTTTCAAGGTAATAAATTGTGTAAGTGTAGGATCTCTATAAAATTGTACCACTTTGTACATGTAGGTTCTATGCCTCAAAAGGAAGGTTTGGTTTAATTTTTGGGGAAATGAACTAAACCTTTTGATAATTATGGGCCGAAAAAAAGGGTTTTCTTTTTTCCAAACATTAAACTCTTGAAAAATATACATGCACATTCATTGCATTTTGTGCATCATTTGTGTATGTTCTTACACCTGAAAATATTTGTAAACTCCCTATAAACATACCTCTGCTTCCAATGTATAATTTTCCTTCACCTAAGATTAAATTACATACCATGATAGAAGTTAACATTTTATAAAACTACCAGGTCACATACATCCTCCCAACAATGAGCAAATCCCATACAGTGTACCTTTCTATGGATCTGTATAAAATTGAGCCCCACTTAGGTTTGATACAAATTTTTAGATCAAAAGGGTTTATTATAGAAGTGTAAGGGGGAATTGTATAAAAAATCAATTTCAAATGGTCACAACTTGAAAACATTTAATAATGACAAATGGGGGGGGGGGGGGGGGTGTCTTCAGTTACTAAATTAAAGACTACAATGGACCTGCTATTAGTTTAAACTACTGGGCCAAATTTAATCAAACTTTGCTTTTATCATTAAAAGGGTATGCAATACTATTAACTGATTTTCAAACAACAGTGAAGACATTAAATATAAACCACAAAGAAATGTTCTTATATCAAAATTGGCCCATTTAAAAAAATATGACAAAGAATCCAAAAACTGAGGATGAATATATCAAACTACTACTTATTAGAAAGTGTAGAAAAACACTTAGATTAATATCATCTTTTATTAATCATTTGAATTAAGGAAAAATGTCTTTATAAATGCATGAGTAATATGAACAATTTAAAGCTATAACATAAAATGTACTTTTGTCAGTAGCCTAAAAGGCTAATCTAAATGAACCTATATATATTGATATGTTTATAACTGCATATTTCATTTTTTGAAATATATGTCTATTGATATTCTATGTAGACTATTGTTTAATTGCTGCATCCATTACTATTTGTATACTTATTGTGATTGGGCTGTTGCCAATTATTGTAATTGAGTTTGTGCCAATAAAATATTTGTATTTGTATTGAATATTACAAGACCGTAACTACCCTTGACGCAAGTGAGGCAATTGCCTCAATAAAATTTCGAAACTGATTATTTTTTTATACATAATTATAATCAGCTAATTGTTTGCAAAACTCTTTGAATACATGTATATAGTATTGTGTCCACATGCTAAATACTGTTTCTCCCTTTCAGCAATTATGATTACAAGGATGATGGAGTCAGAGGAGTTACATTTTAACTATTGATAAAGACTGATACTTGAATGAAGTAACCGACATGCAGTGTCCCCGACTCCATGCCTGACAGTCCATTTTTACATGTACAAAAAAAGTATGTTGACAGCCAATGCTAAGTATTAATCTTAATCATATATTGATTTGTAATTACATTAGATATATGTTTCACTAAAATACGTTATTCTGATTGGCTAACTGAACATCTTGTTATTCCTTTAGCTATTACATTACTCAATAAAACTGTTCATTCATGATAACATGAGGTTCTACAATGAAGTGCACAGGTGAATTAAATAAAAAGTTGATTAAATTGGTGTTTCCATGGACCTAGCTAAAAAAAATGTAATTATAAGCCAGCAACCAATTGATTTTCAGGGGGGGGGGGGGAGGGGGCTATGGTTTTTTTTTTCTGAACAAACTATTGTTTTCGCCTCTGGCCAAAAAAAATTTGTTCGTGACAAGTCAAAAATATTTTTTTCTTTCAATTATATCATTACATAAGGGACGACATCAAAATATCATTGAAGGATAAAAAAACTTAATTCAAATAATTTGGGGTGAGGGGTTGAACTGCTGCAAGATTTGGTTATCTGACATTGATTTTTTACATGTATCCATATGGGTCAATCAATTTTTCCCAAAAAGAGGGGTAAGCTGGTCAGTGAAAAAACTATGTGAATTAAGTTTTGTATCCTTCATTAAACTTTTGATGTCGTCCCTAAGGGGCAGCTGAGGTTTTTTTTTTTTTTCTCAGGATCAAAAAACAATTTTTTTGGAACTGGAATCAAAACTTTTTTTCCAAAAATATCCATTGTCTTTGACCCCCCCCCCCCCCCCCCCCCCCCCCCCCCCCGAAAATCAAATGGTTGTGGCCAAAGTACTGAATGCTTCTTGTAACTTCATAGGGTTGTAGAAGCATTGACCGTGCACACATTTTTGGAATGAAGCAGATCTACAAAATTTACTTCGGTCAACGCTTTTACCCCCAATGAAGTTACAAAAAACAGCATTCAATTCTTAAATACAATGATTGTATGTGCATCTCTGAGACTTATACTTCGCTATTGTGTGCCTTCATTTCTGACCAGACACTAATATTAATTAGATTATCCTTTATTTTAGGTTCAAACATTATGTAGTATTTGTACAAACTACATGTACTCAATGACTTGCATTGATTTAACTTGTAATAATTATGATGCAGTATATCTTTTTTACCTTAAGGTGGTACCCAACACTTTAACTAAAATTAATTTGGCTCGTTTAATTTTCATAAAATTTTGACAAAGTATTTACTTTGACCCTTTGACAAAAATATAAAAATTTCAAAAAATTTGAACCAACCGTTTTATCAGAAAAAATACACTGGTTATATAGCAGTTTGACAAACACCAATTTTGATCATTGAGAAGCTTAATATTCCCTTTACAACACGACGTAATTAAAATGTTTAGCTGATTTTACAGAGTTATCTCCCTGTAGTGTTAGGTACCACCTAAATTCTATGCCTCACTGAGTGTGTACATCTATGAATTCTGTCAGATTGTGGTATTAGAAAAAAATTGGTATTGAAGATATACCCACAGTGATCACAACATTCCATGTTTGAAGATCAGAACTTCAAGAGATTTAAAATAGACAAACTTTCAAAAAGCTGAAAAATGGTAACGTTGTACTATTAGTCCAGTCAATCTAGCATAAATTTGACCCTAACTTAAAAGTAATTGCAACAGAAGATTTTAAAGTTTTAATATTTAGCATTATACCCCAAATATACACATAAAAAAGTCCCATAAAATCTTACTTGAGGAAGACTAAAAAAAATCACCATTTAAAATTCCTATGGAGATTTGCATTGAAAAGGGAGATAACTCTTGCAAAAATGGAAAAAATATCAATAAAAATTGATAAAAAATATAAACTTTACTGCCTCTATCAGAATGTATAGATTCTTGGATTTTTAGCGGTCTTTAGAGTATAACAAACAACTTTAAAGGTGTTTCCACATCTGTTATCAAGCTATAATCTAGATTTCGTAATTCATTAGTTGACCATTTATTAAATTTTTCAACATGTCAAGGTAAAGAAACTCAAATTTAATAAAAATTTAGACAAGTAAGATGCTGAAAAAGTACAATACACAGATATAAATCTTCACATTATTTTTTTCAAAATGGTCACACAGCTTTAAATTTGCAATTTTTTCAATGAAAACTGCACAAAAAAAATAAAACTACCCATAATACTTCAGTTTTGTACATTTCATGAGCAGAAGATTATATAACTTAGTCAAGTACCAACTTATAACCCTACCAAAGTATCAAACTTTACATAAATTTCAAGGAAATCATCCAAAAACTGACCAAAATAGACCCATTTTTGTGGAGTTATATCTCCCCTTCCAATGTTAATTTCCATAGAAAATTAAAAATGCTGATTTTGAGTTTTCCTCAAGTTAGATTTTATGGGACTTTTTTCTGTGTATATTAAGGGCATGATACTAAAGATTTGAACTAAAACATTTTCTGTTGCAATTAGTTTGAGGTTAAATCTTAGTTTGACTTGACTATATATGAGGGCCGGGGGGATAGAACCTTTATCTGGACTCCGAAAACGGTTGTTTTTTAGCTTGGGATTTCAGGATTGACGCTTTCGGGATCCGGGAATTCTTTATTCGAATTTTGGGACCTCGGGATCATGTTGTTTTTAAGCCAGATATTTTGGGATTTCGTATTTTCAAGCTCGGGTATTAATCCTGTAATTTTGGATTTCAGACCAATAAAAATTACTTACTTACTTACATAGACCAAGGTGAGCAACACAGGCTCTTAAGACAACTATTTGATTTTCAGGGGGTATGAATTTTTTTGGGAAAACATTTTTTTCTTTCAATTTTAGCAATCCATAAAGTTGCAGCTAAAGCTGAAACAAACAATTACTTTTTCTCAGAGTCAAAAACAATTTATTTTTTTCCTCAAAAACTGGATTTTTTTTATATATTTTCCAAAAAATCAATAGCCCCAATCTCCCTCCCTCCGAAAAGCAAAATGGTAACTACCTTAGAGCTTAGTGCCTCAACTTTTATTTCGCAAAAAATAATCAGGTTCAGGGCTTATATCTATAATAATTAATTAATTTAAATTTTCAGAATTACACACTTGTAGTTCCCGAGATGTAAGTGGAAGTGAAGTTATACAATGAAATGAATGAATTGATTGGATATACATGTAGATGAGACCCTATACCTACAGTAAATGTAATTGGTATGCATTTGTTACAGTATTTGTAGTGGTATGACAAAAATTCTGAATAATGTGCAAATTTAAATAGTTCACGCAAACTGACAAAATAAAAAAAAACTTTCAATCAACAGATCAAGGGAAAAGTGAATCTGCTATATACATGTATGGAATAGGCATGTAGTTACATTTATTTACCTCTGTAATTTTCAGTCCATGTAAATTTATGAGATTAAAATTTTATATTCTGGATATCCTAAGATTTCAATTCTTATTTCATATTAATATTATTCCAATGTGCTAATTTATGATTCTAGTTTGAGGAGAATTATCAAAATAGCTGGAATAAAATTAAACAATTACTGATATCATGAATTAGGTAATTTTTGCCTTGTCTGAAACTGATTCTATGGTATACAATACTGTCTGGGCAGGTTTCATTGGTCAATATAAAGTGTCATATTTTGATCTGTTTATTGTATACTACACAAGCTTTTTAAAAACAATTAAGAAATCAGCTGATTTTGGTGTAAGCTAAGATTGTAAGGACTAAGACATGTAAGAAGGGGGCTTGAAAATGATGAGTTGTGTTTTTATAGGCACTAAGTAAGTATACTTATATATACAGGTTACAATGTACATAAAGATAGTTTGTTTTCGTAAGTTATTTATTATAAATTATATGAATACACAGTAAGATTCAGCATATTGAAGAACCCCATATATATATTCAATTTTTGTCGAAATGAAACAAAAAGTTTAATTTTTGACCCTTTGGAACTTAATGTAGACCAATTTGAAAACGGGACAATACTGTGCAATTGAATATTTCTGGCTATTGGCAATACTATGCAATTGAAAATTTCTTGCTATTGCACAATATTGTGCAATTAGATATTTCTTGCTATTGTGCAATACTGTGCAATTAAAAATTTCTTGCTATTGCACAATACTGTGCAGTTGGAGATTTCTTGCTATTGTGTAATACTGCGCAATTGAACATTTCTTTCTATTGACCAATACTGTGCAATTGAAGATTTCTTGCTATTGCAGAATACTGTGCAATTGAAAATTTCTTGCTATTGCACAATACTTAGTATAATAATTTTTGACCCCGATTTGGACCAACTTGAAAACTGGTTATAAATTATAAAACATGTAACGTGGTACAATTTCTAATGAGACAACTATCCACAAGAGTCCAAATGACTGAATACTGCCAACTATAAATGATCACATGTACAGCTTTCAACAATGAGCAAAACTGATACAGCATAGTGAGCTATAAAATGTCCTGAAACAGGGTTAGCAATTCAAAAACCTGGATTTTATGAGTATTGCAATGCCCAGCCCAGAGAGAAATACTAGTAAAAACTCCAGGTCTGGGTTTTACTAAAAAATCACCATAAAGTTACCAATTGATCATGTCAGAGCTCAAGCTTAAAATACAATACAGATTTCTCCAAATTATAAGTTTGGCGTCTGGCGTATATATAAAATTTAGTCCTGGTATCTATGATGAGCTTATTTGGTAAATCATTGGAGATTAAATTGATGTAATCTTTTTTGCTTGAACCTTGACTACAGAAACAAACATTACATGTGGATTTTATTATATTACAGGAACTGTAGGAAGTTTTCCAAGAGTCTGATTGCTAAGTATGCATTACAGGATTTTATCATTGGAGCAACATCTTAGGAGGATAAACTTGTGCAAATGTATGAAGGAATCCTTGAGTACAAACAGCAATTATATGCAGAAGACTCTACCATTATAAGCAGACATGAAGTCATAGAAGTGGTGTATTCATGCAAGCAATGTAAACCACCTGGAATAAACTATTGTGTATATTTTTTCAACCACAAGTACTTTCAGAATATAATACAATTCGAATTTAATTGATAAGAGACTATAAACAATTACAATATGAATCAAGAATAGCCATCAACTGAACACTAAATTCTTTGAATATTTTTTTTAATCAAGATGAAATTTTGGACAATCACTGAAAAGGTTTCTGGCTTTAAATTGGTACATGAATATGTGGAGAGGTTAACTACTGTAGTTCTTTTCTCCAAAACCTTCTTAAAAAAGAATTGGCATCTTTTGCAAGTAGGTATTTTTCATAATGTGATTGGTTTGTGTTAATATTGATGATCACACAATATGACTTGTACAAACATAGTAAAAATCAATTCAAATGAAATATACATCATTGCAAACATCTTCTATAGTCAGTCCATAAACATGTAAACATTTACAATTAAGGATTGAGACTTGAACTCAATCCAAAAAGTTCTAGTGAACAGAGGTGCCCTGGATATTATTCATAACCTGTGATGCATTTTCTTGCCTTCTTTATTTTAGGACCAAAAAAATTTAGATAGTAAGAAAGAGAAATAGAATGGAATTATGAACACATTTTCATAGAATATTTTTCATGCTTGTACATATCAGAATTTGTACTAGATTATGAGTAAGCTCAAATCCTGTGAAATTTGTGTGATTGAGGGGAAATTTACTATTATTTCAATTTTTTTTTAAAAGAAGCTTGATTCATGTTAATTACGTGAAATTCACGTGAATTTTCTCGTGAGTTTCATGTATGAAGCTTGTTTGAGGTGAAATTTAAGTGAACAAAATTTGCCCATATAACTCTGTAAAACTAGCCAACGTTTAAAACACAATCTACTCATAATTATTAAGGAAATATTAAGCTTCTCAGTGATCCAAATTTGTGTTTTCCAAATTGCTATGTATCCAATGAAATTTTTCAGACAAAGTGTGTGGTTCAAGTTTTTTGAAATTTTTATATTTTTGTCAAATGGTCAAAGTAAATATTTTGTCAATATTTTATGAAATTTTAAAAAGCCAAATTAGTTTTATAAAAAAAAAGATGTGATATGATTGGCTGCAATGAGACAACTACCCACAAAAAGACCAAAATGACACAAACATTAAAAACTACAGGTCACGGTACAGCCTTCAACAATGAGCAAAGCCTCTACCCTATAGTCAGCTATAAAAAGCCCTGATAAGACAATTTAAAACAATTTAGTCAAGGTGTTAGGTACCACCTTAGATTTAAATGTTTAATGTTTGCTACTAAAGTTCATCTTTATATTTTCTTCTGTGACCTTAGAAGTAAATCAGATATTTATATAGACAGTTCAGAATATTTTTAGTCCTTTTCCACTCCTTTCTCTTTATTCAATCTTTGAATTTATTCCTAATGACCATGTACTGAATCATAAAGTGAAGTATTGTTTTTATGATGATAAGAGTGGTGTTTACTTGAATAAGGGAGATAATCTCACATTCATTTGAAATGTCAATTTTATCATGTATGAAAATTTTTCAAATTTTTAGCTTTATAAATTCTACGCTTGTCTGACACTCAATGAATGATAAATGTGATGTCGTTAACACCTTGAAAATCAAAATTAATATATATCAAGGTGGCTTTCTATTTCATTCAAAAAATTTGAATTAAAACAAGATTTTTCTGCATACACCAATATCTGTCTTTTTTTTTAAAAGAAAAAGTGCAACTCAAATGTTTAATATAATCTTATTAATATATTTTTTTTACATTACTGAATAACTATGAATAGTTAACAAATAAGGTATATTATTATTTTATTTCTGTTACATGCAAACCACATATAATTGCTTTTTTGTTCAATAAAATCATTCAAAGATAATTCTGAAAGACAAATAATCATATTTAAATCCTGCTATTTTATTACAGTTTGCTGTAATTTCACAATTGTTTTAAATGCTGTTTTTAATTTTCCATTTACTGCAAATTAACCAAAAAAATTAATTTGTAAGCCCAAACTAGGGGCATTATGTTTTTCTGTATGTCTGTTCATTCGTCCATTCATTCATTTATATGTCCATCCGTCTGTCCCTTTTCAGATTAAGGTTTTTAAATTAAAAATTTTGGACAGTAGTTTTTGATGACGAAGTCAAATCATTTATTTTGATGTCAAATAAGCGTTTTGACCCCAATATTATGGTCCACTGAACAAAGAAAATGATAGGGCAAGTTATCTATGGAAAATTCCCCCCTCCCTTTATAAGCTAAAAAGGTTGTATTTTCTTTTATGGTAAGGGCTGTATAGCCAGCCAAGGTCGTTAAAAACTTCCATTTGTTGTTTCTTTTTTCCATTTTTACAAAAGCAAATTAAGGGATATTCCTCATTTAGGGGGTGGGTCACAAGCTATTGTTTAGTTTAAAATTAGGCCATTACCTTTCTCAATTGAATTGTTACATACTTTTCATGTGAGGGGGCTGTTGACAGCCAAGAAGGCTTGTCCTCAATTTTGAAGGCTATATGGTCACTGGGGTAAAGCTGATGACCGTAACTGCATTCACAGTCATTCCAAGATGTTGGATGAAAATTTAGGTCAGTTTTTTTATGATCTGTTAAGGTGTTTCTACATCATTTTCTTTACAAAGCATACTTTGATACAATGTAAATTTATAAAAGATTCACACGGAAGTCACAAATCTCTACCGAGGAACGTGTATAAAACAGGAATTTGGATTTGAAAAATTCGCTAGGATGCCATGACCATAAATCGTAATCGAGATGACTGTAACAGGATTAGCGATTCATAACAAGACTGACGGTAATTGGTTAAAAGATGACCGTAAATTGATAAGGATGACCGTAACTTTAAAGGATGACCGTAACTTTTAAAGAATGACCGTCAATTCTAAGAAATATTCATATTTGTATTCATAACTGTTTGTCGAGTTTGTCTCAATAGGGGTTCGTTAAGCGGTTATACATATGTTTTATCAATTTCTTTTCAACTATTTGCCGTATTTAGAGTTTATGACAATGATAGTAAATTGCATATTTCTCGTAAATAATTAAATATTTATGGAAATTCAAATACTCATATTTTTTTCTGTCTATGAAGAAATAACATAAAAAATTTGGTGCATACTGAATAACGCGCGTAGCGGGTTATTTAACAGTGTGCATCATATTTTCTATGTTGTTTCGAATAGACAGAAAAAATATTACAGTAATTTCTTATAATTGAATTCTAAATTCCATTTTAAAACCATAGAAAACCATGAAAAAACGTTTATGACGTCACGGTCACATGACTAAATTATGTCTATGTGCTCATAACAAAAACATGTCAGCCAATCAGAAGACACGTTACATCTAAAATTAAATTATTTATTGATAACAACGTTAAAATTTGAATACAAATCAAATATTTTATTTTTCCAATCAGGGTCCCAAGGCGGGCATTTATACAATTACCAATAATGAAAGTATATGCAACAAACATTGAAAATTATATAACGTGACAGATATTATAATAGACAAATGACAATAAATTTGTTCATCTGTATAGGAGACACCAATTCAAGGGACGGTGCTGTAGGATATACTGTTGATTGCGATAGGCAATAACAGCAATCCTCCTCGTGTCAGAAGCAGATGAACAAAAATAAATAGAGAAACTAAATCCTGTGACTTAAAAAAATATTTTTTTTAAATAACAACCATAACTAATTTTGCGAAACATAGAATATAAATCTGCTATGTGCAGTGTTTAACCAAGAATATACACAACTATTTTCATACAGTTGAGTTCCACAAGACAGCAGTCGTACCAATTTCTCTTGGCAATTTAAGTTAATGAAATTGGAACATGATTCAGATGTGGTATAAATAGTGTCTGTCTTCGTTATATTTTGTGCAATAAAAGAGAAAATGAACTTCATTTTCAATATTACCAGAATTACATTGCTTACATACGGTCTAAGGTTTGGAGGAGTACCCTGGTATCGTTCTATTTTGATCTGCAAATGGTGAGATGACACCCTCAATTTTCCTTAATACGCTAAAATTTTGTTATGATATTTATATAGATACTTTTCGAAACCATAATTATCTTTAACTGTCACATAAGTGCAGAGCTCTCCTTCTGATTTCTTGGTCAGTTGATCCTTCCAAAATTTGTATGCACGTCTCTTAATATTTTCCTGATGGTATTATTTGAAATATTTTTCCCATCATTTAGATTTGCAAAACCAGGAAGAGTTTTTAAAATGTGTTGGAGAAAGCTATACCATGACGATTTATACTGAAAATATAGTGATTTAAATGTTGGTATGCATCTTGTAATAAAGGAAATTATTCTTATTTTTTAGTCTAAGCCAATAATTCAAAACAGACCTCACTAATCAAAAGTACAGTGGAAACAGACCTAGTTAAAATAAGGCTGCACAATTTGTGCTTTTATTTGTGCCGGCCAGAATGAATTTACACAATTTACTGTGTAGCTTTTCACAAGTTAAATTTGAACACATTTTACCCATGCAACTTAGTTGGTTTCCATGTCTAAATTTTGCTATCAGGGATTGAATGAGCTCCAAATTTCACTTCCATATAGAGGAATAATCTTAATAGCATGCTCAAAAACATGCATGCAGTACTAGTTTTAAGGATTTAGAGATAATATGTCTATTAATATTTACATGGTTTGGAGATTTTTCCAAATAGTTGGGAAGGTCATTGATGAAAATCTTAAACAGGTTAGGACTTATATGTTATCTCCTTGTATAACTCCAAACTGTGTAGGGAAGAATATAATACAAATTGACAGCGATGCGACGAAAAGTTGAAGAAAAAAAAACATTGATTAAGCATAAGATTATCCAGCGGAATCAGATTAAAATCTTAACATCTGCTTAAAACAGTCCATTGACAACACCGGATCCGATGGAACTGCAAAATTTTTTCGGCATTCAGTTGGTTTGACTGAGATTAAACCTTCCGTAACAAATGAAAAGCAATATGTTCAGTAAATATTCCATTAGATAAGGATTTCAATACGGAAATGAAGTTTTCGTATCGCCCTTTCTCTTTTAGTTTTGCTTCAATATTTGGCAATAGTTCATAAATATAAAAAAAATGTGGTTTAATTGCTAATTAGACAACTCTCCAAAAGACAATTCTCCACTGGAGACCAAAATGACACAAAAATCAACAACTATAGGTCACCGGACGGTCTTCATCAATGAGCAAAGTACATACCGCATAGTCAGTATAAAAGACCCCCTAAATAACAATGTAAAAGAAATTCAAACGAGAAAACTAACGACCTAATAAAGTTCATTTTTAATTCCGTTGGACACCCTTCTTGGACATAATCGCCACTGATAAAATTGGAGGAACATCTTTTGAATGCTATAGTTAGTTCTTCTAAATTAATAATTTGGTTTTCACTTGTATAATTTAGATTTTTTACAGGTGCCCTCCAATATTATATATGCAACACTATCGTGCAAAGCAGGTGCAACATATATACACCTGTTTCCTTGGGTTATAAGTTACAGGCAGTTTAAAATGTTTACATAGTAGGCACATTGTCTACAAGACAGCTCATGTTCATTCGGATACGATTTAATACAGTTGGTGAACTATGTATTTGAAGCAAGTCTTATTTTCTTCTACCTATAGGATAATGCAGTCTTATAAATACGTTTTATACCAACAAAATTAATTGTTTGATACAAAAAAGGTAATACAAATATGGATATCTGTTAGAATCGATGGTCATCCTTTATAAATTACGGTCATCCTTTACAAATTACGGTCATCTTTTTACCAATCACGGTCATCCTTGTTTTATGTTACGGTCATCTTGAAAATATTTTACTTACGATTTACGGTCATCTTAGCGATTTTTTCAAATCCAATTTCCTGTTTCATACACATTTCTCGGTAGTAATATGTGATTTCCGTGTAATTTTTTTTATACATTTACATCGTACCAATGTATGCTTCGTAAAGAAAATGCTTTAGAAACACTTAAACAGACAATACAAATACTGACCTAATTTTTTATCCGACATCTTGGGATGACCGTGAATGCAGTTACGGTCATCAGCTTTACCCCAGTGATGGTTTCCTAAAATTGCTTACATCCATGTACTTAATTTGATCTTCATTGAATATTTATATATAAATAAATCCCATGTCAATGTTACATGTACAACATTGAATAAACAATACTGCTATTGCTCAATGTTTGGCTACG
This sequence comes from Mytilus trossulus, assembly GCF_036588685.1. Lineage (NCBI taxonomy): Eukaryota > Metazoa > Mollusca > Bivalvia > Mytilida > Mytilidae > Mytilus > Mytilus trossulus. The sequence goes on along the minus strand of NC_086376.1, from coordinate 63,013,829 downwards.
GTTGGCTGTTTAAAAATAAAATTTACTATAGAAGAAAAACAGAACTCCTTTTGCCAGAAAACACTGTCGTCCACACTTGTATTGAAAAAACAAAACTCATACAGAAATGAACATTATGTTTTCCTCCCCCATGCTATTAAGAATCAAATATGTGGAACATAATTCATCATAATCAAATAAAAGAAATTAATGTCACCTCCATGACAGTCTTGAAATAAACTAAACATTGTATAAACAATACTGCTGTTGCTTATTGTTTGGCTCAGGTTAGCTGTCAAGCAACAGAGTTTACTATGGAGAAAAACAGAACTCCTTTTGTCAGAAAACACCGTCAAACATCTAAACAAACCTACTTTTCACACTGATCTGTGTCCACATAGGTATTGAAAAATAAATAACATGCAGAAATCAACCTTATTTTTCCTCTGCATGCTTTTCAAAATCAAAGATTTGGAAAATAATTTATCATAATCAAATAAATGCAATTAATGTCTCCTCCATGACAGTCTTTAAATGAACTAAATATTGAATATACAGTACTGCTTATGGTTAATGTTTGGCTTAGCTGTAAAGAAACAGTTAAATAGTACTCTTTGGCGAAAACAGAACTCCTTTTGTCAGAAAACGGGGTCAAACATACTTTCCACATTGATCTGTGTCCACACTTGTATTGAAAAAACAAAAATCATGCAGAAATGAACTTTTTTATATAGATTAGTATCTGGTCTAGGCTCCTAGCTTGAAATTCCCAAGTTTAGTCCCTGAATGTATCAACTAGCTAATGAGTATCAGTTAATAATCTTGTCTGCATTGAATCAGCTTAAAACTTTTGTCTGATCGGTTGTCAGGTGGAATTTTTGAAAATTCATAAACATTTAAAAAAAATCTAATTAAATATTTCATGGAAGGCAGGCTAGATTTTTTTAGTGTATAAAGACTATAAACTCTAGTTATCACACACAAAAAATTTGAATTTTTCGAAGATATGCATTTTCATCATCCAACTTGAAAGACTGTCGTCAAGTACTTTCAGTAAAAAAAAATAGCTATACGAACACACCTTCTCTGTTTTTGTGACTCATTAGATAGGTATTTCACTTGACCCATATATTCCATCTTTTAGTACTGTGATTTGTTTTTGTGTTATAACGTCAACCTGTAGCTTTAATATATAAAAATGATAGAATCTGAAGCGAGACAATGTATGAAATATTCTTAGTTTGTACGATATCAAGACAAAATACTCAACTCAAACACGCCCTAACATAAAAAGGTGCACTCGATTTTCCCTTTTCGATACAATTGTTACCCATTTTTTGGATTTGTTTCTTCAGTCACATAATGGAAGGGCAGACAAGAAAATTACTGAACTAATAGATTGATATGTTTACCGTCCGTGGTAACTTTTTCAAAAAAGTCGGAGGTTATGCATTTTTGTCATCCAACTTGAAAGATACCCATGTCGTCGACTTGATATTGTTCTGCTTAAGGAGGCTCGCGGGTATAAGATTTTCAGAAAAAAATTAAACATTTATTTTTCATTACAAATTTTATCTATAACCTTTAGTAGTTGTTACTTAATCATATGGTACAAAAATCATTCCAAAAAATCAATGTGTGTTGGCTCCATGTGACTTTTAAAATGTAGATTTTATTGAAAAAGCTGTGACCTATATTTTTTTATTATTGTTTTCGAATAAACTGTACATAAACTAAATAATTGTAAAATTTTAGCGATTTCTGTAATTTAGTTCTTTTTTATTTCGATATTACCGCTATTTCTCCTATTAGTTCAACAGAAAAAAGGACATTAACGAAAATGTATGTTTCTTTCAAAGGCAGATTGTGAGCGTAAATGAACGGTGACCCCATCTTTTTATTTCAGTTTTCTTTTAAGTATAAGATAAAGTTCATTTATAGAAAAATATAGCGAAATCCTATATTAAATTAAAAAAAAATGATTTAGACCCGCGAGCCTCCTTAACTATGAACTAGATAAATTGAAAACTTATGCAAATGGTGTTTTTAAAATAAAATGCCTCGTAAATGAGAAGAAAATTGCAATTTTGTTTGTTTCTATCAACTTTTAAAAAATTTGTCACTATAGTAAACAATACAGTAAACATTTATCGCCTTCTCTAATAAAGAGCTTCGATTCTTTTGTTCTATTTCAACCTGGTTTCTGACTGTCTATTCATATCTTTATTCATCGCTTATATGATAATCTGAGGTCAAATCGATAGATAATTAGATGTCGTCTGGACTAAAATACACACGAAACGAACCTACATATTATCTAACCCATGCTCTGTAAACTGTTTATTTTAGACTTTTGGTAGTTTGGAAAAATGTTTTACATTATTATAAATCAAATATGAGAATTTGAGTCAAATAGGTGATCACGAATTTGACAGCTGGTGCTGCTTTAAGTTTTATCTTACTTTATCGTTCGTCTTACCAAATGTGTCGAGTTCGTTGTGCGTTTTTTTAGTAATCACTGGACAGTTCGTTGACAAAACCCGTCATAAATCACTTTCTTATTAAGTTATTCGAGATGGCATCGACGACCCTTTTTCTGTATGTTATTGTAAATTCATATCTGTTAGTTGAACATAACATATCAGTCATCCAATGCCAAAACAAGTTGCTTTCTTTAAAAAAAAGAAATGCAATCGTAAACCTAAAATGCTTGTTTGACATTAAATATCCGATAACTGATTAATAAAGATGTCAAGTATTGTTTTAGTATATAATTTCATTTGCCTCTCCCGAAATACAACATGTTAAGTCACCAGGATGTTCCATTTCAAGCCCCAAGAGTTAGTTTTGATAAAGGAGTAGTCCTGTAAGGACCGATTTGGCCTCAAATTAATTAAAAACGATCCGATTCAAGCTCAAATATGAAAAATCTACCAAAGATGCCAAAAAATGTCACTTTTCAGATGTTTTTGTTGTCAATAATGAAAGTAGCCACATCCGTGTTCATCCTCAACCTTTATATATGTCATGTATCATCATCAAATACAACTAACATTTCAATATTAAGGTTGAACACGAATGCGGCCACTTTCGTTTTACACGAAAACCGTCTAAAATGCTAGAATTGTGAAGATTTCAGTAATTTAGCATGCCTTTATGGTGCTAGTATCCGATATATGTGCATTGTTTTGTCAAATACAGCCCATATTATGTAGCAGAAGCATTCTACTGTCCAATAAATAACTAAAAGTTAACATTTTAACAGTTTTGTAAAACTGCAATATGTTGAGGCCAAAAGGGGTCTTACTGGACCTACTCATTTATAAATACCTGCCACGGGCAACAAACTCAAGCCAAGCTTTTGGAGTGAAACAGTGTGAACCCGGAACTTTTTACTTTTCAAACAAATCTCACTTTTTTATTTCTTACTTGTCCTTAGCTAACTATGCAGTATGGGCGTTGCTCATTGTTGCAGGCCGTACAGTGATCTATTTCTGTGTCATGTTGGCTTCTTGTGGAGAGTTGTCTCATTGGCAATCATACCACGTCTCTATTTTTATTTTATATATAACGACATATGAATTATTTATCAACGAAAAAAATATGACAGATCTATATAACCAATGTATTAGAGGCTCCAGACGATGGACAGACACAAAAAGAATGCGGCGGGATTAAACATGTGAGCCCCCAACCCTATCCAAAACCTTGTACACTGGTGTAACAGCACATGCTAAAAACAACTGCATAATTGCAATTGGCTTAACTCAAAATGTCGGTCCAGGCACAAAAAACATATACATAAAATATTGTGTTATTGTAGTAACTGAAAGTTATTTCAACGCAAATTACAACTAAGAGGTAAATCATGTTACTAAAGTATCAGTCAGTATAGTTATATTGCAATAATGTTAAGTGATGTTTTGATTTAACAGGGACAGCAAAACTTTCTACATTGTAGCCAAATTGTTTTGTTCATCTTTGAAAGAATTTGGTAAAGGGTGACTGAGAGATCTACTAGTAGATATGGTCACTTTACTTTGGTCTTTCCCGACCGGAACTAAAACCTGCACGAAGTGGTCACCCGTTTAGATGTGTAGGATGTAAAAGTACGCAGTAACATCCAGTCCGAATGGGAATACAAGATCCAATGTATCGTATAAAGAGAGCACTACGCTCATTACACTGTAATAACCTTGCGAAAACTTTATGAGGTGTCCATAAATGGCCTGTTGCAAGGCAAAATTTGTGTCCTTATTCAATATACCTCATTTTATCCAGTGGCAGTCCTAACTTCCCTGATGTAATACCAGAGAGCCTCCTTCCTGGGCCTTCATGGAGTATGTGTTGCTGCTTTGTGCTTATCCTGAACATGCATGGAATATTTGCAAGTGAACGTTAAGCAACCAAAAATCAGCCATTACGTGTACGCGTGTCATTAACAAATAAAGGGGTCTAGAAATTGTTCAGTACCAACTTTAAAACGTTTCATTTTTTTATTGATAACTATAAAGACATGCAAGATGCTGCAGCAACAAAGCAAATGTCTAAGGTAAGGTAGTCTTGATGATTGATGCTTTGCTCAACCGCATATTTTACAGATAACGCCAAGGGTAACAGTGGAATATAAATATGGTCCCTTTTAAACCGTTTGGTCTTCTCCAAATTAAGTCAAAGTTTCAATGAAATGCATATGGATGGGTATAGACTTTAAGATGCTTAAAAATAACAAAACTGACCAATACGTTAGATTTTGGCACCACAGTAGAAAGACTGAAGTGTTCCGAGGAAATAAAGCATAATCTTTATACCTTAAACAAAATTTAATCGAAGAAAGCACACCAGGTAATATTAAAATATATGTAAAATTTGTTTTGGTATAATATGTTTGTCATTAAATACATTTTCTTTTCTCGGAATATGGAATAAAACAATTACTGTCTTTTGTTTCGGTAAATATCCGGGGATTGAATTGACTTTTGAAAAAATGATATTCACTTCTGCCGTCGGAGTGAAGTCTGGGGTTTTGGTAATAATTCTGTTATAGAAAGGGTTCATATGAAATTCTGCAATCTTTTGCTTAAGGTTAAAAATTCTACACCTAATTTCATGATATACGGAGAATTGGGCAGATATCCTTTGGAGATTGATATAAAACTCCGTATAATTAACTACTGGACTAAATTGTTGTCTGGAAAACAAGAAAAACTTCCTGCAATACTATACAAGTACTCATTGTATAAATATAAAAATGATATTACATGGTTGAAACATGTTAAATCCATTCTTGATGAATCTGGTTTATCATTTGTGTGGGATACCCAATATTTTGTAAACGATACATGGCTTTATACTATTGTTAAACAAAATCTTGTTGATCAATTTAAACAGAAATGGCACACTGACGTGTAAGAATCGCCAAAAGCTATAAACTACCGTATGTATAAAGAAAACTGTCAATTTGAATATTATTTTAAACATTTAGATGATAGAAATATTATTACATTATGTAGATTGAGAACAGGAAGTCATAGATTTCCTATTGAGACTGGTAGATGGCAAAACGTTGCAAGAGAAAATAGAAAATGCTTACTTTGTAATTCTGGTGACATCGGAGATGAATTTCATTATATTTTTATGTGTTCTGTATTCAATGATGATCGTAAACAGTTTTTGAGAAAAAATATAGAAATCAACCAAATGCATTGAAATTTAATGAACTGATGAATAGTAAAAATCTTTCTGATCTTAATAACTTGTGCAAATATATAAGAATTGTAAATATTCATTTAGGCTCTCCTGGGTAATTCATGTACTTGATATCATTTAGTTTAATATGTATATCGTAATATATGATATGTACCTCCTCTTGCTTTCGTATAATTTTTGTATGTCTGTACATATACACTATGTAATTATTGTGTGTACCTCTATACCATTGTAATTTGGTTTGTTGAGAAATAAAGATATATATATATAAAGTGAATATCAGTTTTCCAACAGTCAATAAACCCGCATATTTACCTCACCAAAAGACAGTAATTGTATATTATCTTTTTTCTAATTCTATGTAAATTTGTCCCTTTCCGAACCCATTGCATTAATCAACGTGTGGTTGCCAGTGATCTCAGAAGATCATTAGATGATTTTAAGGGTCATGACCTTTTTAGCTAACAGGAATGAATCAATTTATGCTATTACAGACCTACCTGTGTTAATGAAATTGACAACTTCGTGCAATGTGAAAGGTACTCGAAGGGGATTTTCGGTTAACAAAAAAAGAAAATGTATGTTTTAATCATTAGAGAAACAAATTCTTACATAGTTACTCGTGAATTATCGGATTTGTCCAATCTCGATAGTTAAATTATAAATTTTAAAGTTTAATATTGATAATTTAACTTATCTCGATTGGATAAATCCGATAATCCACTGGTACGAAAGAAAGAATCTATATTTCTTCTGTATATCTCCACGTTAAAGAAGCTTTATTACTTATCAACGGTGGCTATAAATTACATGTTCATACTCTTTAGCCTTAATGTAATTCTATATTAATTCATGACACCTTGGACTCGCCTCTGCTATTCAGGCCAAAAACCTATAATCCATTAATTATTTTTGATTGCTGTCTATATCAAAAAGGTTTGTTTTTGAGACAACTCTTCACAAGATACTAAAAGACACAAAAATAACAACTATAGGTCAACGTACGGCCTTCAATAATGAGTCCATACCGTATAGTCAGTTATAAAACACACTGAAATGACAAATGTAAAACACTTCAAACGAGAAAACTAACGGTCTAATTTATGCATATAAAAGAGTGAACAAATATATATATATATATTAACCACTGAATTACACGCTTCTGGCTTCGGACAGGCACATACAGAATATGGCGAGATTAACATGTTAGCGGGCACCCAACCCTCCCCTTACCTGGGACAGTGGTGTATTCGTACATTGATTGTCGTATGGTAAACACTTTTAAAAAATGATATCAAATTAGAAATCGGACCTGTGTATCTGTATGCTCAATCAGTGATATTTACATCTGGAGTAATTGTGTTTTCCTACCAATTTACACTTTCGTATACATAAGGATTTTTTTTTTGCATGTACAATTACGTACAAAATACCTCCAAGAGTGTTTCGACAATACAATGGATATTATGGGTAGCTGTCTGCATGTTATGGTGGTAACTTATTTTCTTAAAGCATGACTATTGGTTAAAATCATATTAAAGTATAATTTAATGTATGCAAAATTCATTGACAAACGCAATTATTGTCGCAACGAAGCGTACAGTATAAAAAGGTGTTATGACAACGAAGCGTACACAACATGAAAATGACACTTTTATACTTGTATTTTTTTGTTTTTTGTTCCTAGATACAACATAAACCAACGATCTTTATAAATTTGTTAATTTTAAATTATAAAATTTTCAAAAATGTATGTTTTAAAACTATGAGGCACGAGAAACATTAAGTTTTAAATATTTAAAAATACCAAGCACGTTTTATCATTGATATTGTCGTGCGTTTTGCGATGTTTGTGTACAAAAATGTCACAAATTTCAAAAACCTTGGAGTAAGTAATGAGTATTATGGCAAAAAATATATTGAAGCAGAATATGCAAAGAATAGATATTGGATTTTCTTTTAAAAATATTAATTCCTTACTGTCTGAACTCTGACAGTGTTACACGGTGTGTTCGATTCGAACGCGTCAACGTCCGGTTTCATCTGTATCGGGGTTATACAGGGTGATTATACATAATTGAATAGACTTGCTACAATTCCCTTTCTATTATTTCTCTCTACCTAATTTATATGTTTACTGATTACCCTTGGAGAAAGGCCTTCCTCCTGCAGATTTCAGTATAATTGTAATCTCCTAATTAAAGCAGTAAAATCATAAAAGGGGCAAAATTGAAAAAAAAGAAGAAAAAACATAATTAGGAAGGGACATGTAGCAAGTCTAATAATTGAAAAGAACTAACAATAAAATCACCAGTTTTCCTATAATAGAAAAGTTTTCTTGTATTGACATCGAAGATTTATCATGTTTATCCAACTTTTTAAAGTTCTGACAAATGCTTGAAATATGATATTTTCAATTCCTAATGTAATGGGTGAGCACCGATTCTTATTCAAAATATGAACTACTTTTCATAAAATCAATGATAACTTATAATTTTCTTCTTGAAAACAATCTTTTAATTAAAAGTGAGTGTCAAGTTTGCCTCAAAACACAATCCTAAGTTTTTACAATAAGATAATTTCACTAAGACACAAGCGGGACAAGAATGTCACACATTTTCTTAGAGTGCGTTGACTGTGTATTTCTATGCCATATACACTCACTGGCCGATATCACTTTTCCTCATGAATATTTAAATAGAAGTTGTCGAAATGTTCATGTCCGTCGTAATTTTTTTTTGTAAGAGCACATATTTCGTCCTATTTGTCCCCTTATTTTTTTAGGATCTGGGTATATTTGTCTCTTTGTTTTTCTCATTTTGACGCTACATTAGTCCTTTATTTCTGCGACAAAATATATTTAAATAAAACTCTGATGAGTGACGCAAGGAGTAGAAAGTGTTCCGACCAAAGAGGGCGGGTAGTGTTACTCAACTCCGATATATTCATTTATGTAGTTTATAGTGGTGAAACCTCACTCCCCTGATACGCGAAAGAGGGGGGGGGACCAAAAAATCAAAGTGAAAGGAGGTAGATCAAGACACCAACAAATAACGAACTAGAACAGCAAAGACTAACAGTGGACACATAAACGATGAAATATAAAGACAAATAAAATACCCAGACACATAAACATAATACAGATGCTTTGTCGGAATAATGGGCTGTCGGAGTATGGGTTGTCGGAATAGTGGTTGTCGGAGTAATTGGCTGTCGGAATAGTGGGCTGTCGGAGTAATGGGGTATCGGAGTAATGGGCTGTCGGAATAGTGGGCTGTCGGAGTACTAGTAATTGGCTGTCGGAATAATGGTTGTCGGACTAATTGGAATTCAGCAATAAAAGAAAACCATTGCCTGAACCACATTCGCGTTACGCTATCGGAAGTTAGCTTAATATCATATCATCGGACTTAAAAAGCAAACACCCATCGAACTTTCAGGGGCGGATCCAGTCGTTTTGAAAAGGGGGATCCTAACCCATAAAAAAGGGGGAGAGGTGTTCCAACCACATGTCCTCATTCAAATGCATTGATCGTCCACAAAAAGGGGGTCCCAACCTCCGGACCCCTCCTGGTTCCGCCAATGACTTTAGTGTCCGACACCATAGCCGTAGACCATCTTTCTAAGCGAAACCATCGCACTTTAGAGTACTTTCGCACTTTAGAGTCGATGATATTGTTGAATCAGTGGAGAATAAACAGGTTAAGGCTTTTCCCTGGAGGAGAATCCAAATTTGAAAAAAAAATGGCTTAGATTTATTCCCAAAAAGACAACTTTTTTCCCCAAACAGTGCAATCTCAGTAGTAATTGTGCATGTATACAAACTAAAAAACACTCATTTAAAAAAAAATCATACCTCAAATGACTATATGTACAGACTTGAGGGTCTATTTATGTATCATCACTGACAAAATGGGGTCTTATTTTAAAGCAGGTTTTGACTGTTGAAAATGGGTCTGTAAATTGAAGTTTCAGTGAAATAAATGGTTTATTTTAAATTTCCCAATTTGATGAAAATGACGCATATTTTCCCAATAAAAAGGGTAGAGGTAGTTTTGAAAAAGGCCAACAATATAACTGAGTCCTACATATATTTTTTTTAAGGATGAAAATGTCTCATCTGTCCTAAATACCTCCGTATCTAATATGGTTCTAAAGATTTTTATATTGTATATATGATGATTATATTAGATTATGACACTATAATAAATTATCGATTTACTAACTTACCTTTCTGTAAATATATATAATATGGCGCAACACATCCAACGACTAAATACAAATATACAGGTATGAAAATATATTACAGGTACGCAGGGATTTTTGGCGGTAACTAGAAAGCATGCAGGTAAAATGGTGTGCTCGATTTTGAAGGAGTCATGCGTCTAGCATCAGTCACTGTGATATGATGATGAATAATAATATAACATATGAAATATACGTTTAAAGCATAGAAAGACATATATTGCATATGACCAATTTACTATTTTCTTTAGAGGCGTTGTTCTTTAGAAGTGATTTTTTTTTTGCACGGCGGGCTTTGAGCAGAATTTGCTTCCTTTTTTTTCAAGTCAGTCTGTTATTTTAAAAGCTCTTCAAATCATAAACTGGTTATCAGAGGTTTTTTTAATAAATTTTAGGTTTCGAGCTCCACTTTAATAAGACACACATACAGGAGAATAACGTCCAGTGATAAATATTTCACGCATTATTTAAATTAAGAATGAATACTGTAGATAGGTTACGTGTATCGTACCGGGAATGATGGATTGGACCTAATACACGGCCGACACTCGGCTAACCGAGAGATAGGTCGGTTAATCTATATTGAGTATGCGGCTATATCGGCAGTGGGTCTGTTAATCGGGTTGGTTACATGTCTGTTAAGAGTAAAACTCACATTTTAATGTTAAACTCTGTTAAATATGCAGATTTTTTGGCACATTATGAGAATCACATCAAAAAAAGAAAAGTGTCTGACAAAATGATATCTATCATAGAACATTTTCCAACATTAAAACAAATGCATAGCCTGCGCAATTTTAAGTAAAACGAAAAGGCGTCGCGCAAGTATGTGGTTTTTATGCTTGTACGCATAGCAATATTTTAGATAAAAGGCCAAAAAACATTTTTAGATATGATTTAAAGGACACAAAGTAGTACTTTGGTTCTAAAAAATCAATTGTCATTGATAAATATTTCATACTTGTTACATAAGTTGAGTTATACCACATTTTAATGAATATTAGGGGAATACAGTATGTTAATGCATGGGTTGGACAATTTAAATAATGTCAGTTAAGAGTTACTTAGCCACGACAGTAGTCCTACTACCTTGAGTTTATATTTTCACATTGGAAAAAATGAGATGTACTAATGACGAAAAAATTACAATACGATGCAAGAGTATCTTTAAAGAAAGAGCACTTTTATTTAAAAAAAAATTCTCTGCATTTCATTCAAAGGTTGTGTCACTTCAAATTAGCGGTATATGGACTGATTGGCCGCTCGAATTCGCATGCATTTATTATTTACGCCAAGTTATCAATCAGCCTTATTTTTTTGTCTGTTCAAAGTCTGTAAAATCTATGAATCTGTCATGTGTTGCAATTCAGCTGGTTAAATTCCATGCGTTTTCTTTGGAATACTGAGGCTTTTCTATCTCAGGAATAGATTACCTTATGCCGGCGTCACACATTGGCGGATAGACTAGCGTGCACCAAAAGTACAGAGAAAACTGACAAAGTCGGTATACGTTTATAGTTACACGCCATAAAGCGCGTTGCATTTATAAGTTTGAAGTACGTCGAAATACACAGGTATAAAAATTGAGAAAGGAAATAGGGAATGTGTCAAAGCGACAACAACCCGACCATAGAACAGGCAACAGACAAAGGCCACCAATAGGTCTTCAATGTAGAGAGAAACTCCCGCACCCATAGGCGTCCTTCACTTGGCCCTTAAAAAAATATGCATACTATTACAGTGATAATGGACGTCATAATAAACTCCGAGTTATACACAAGAAACTAAAATTAAAAATCAAACAAGACTATCAAAGGCCAGAGGCTTCTGACTTGGGACAGGCACAAAATTGCGGAGGGGATAAACATGTTTATGAGATATCAAACCTCCCCCTATACCTCTAGCCACTGAAGGAAAGTAAATACGCTTGATGAACGCTACAACCCGAGGAAATTTTTATGCAGCATAAAAAACATACACCATACGTTTCTTGAACGCCGGATAAACGATTAGCCATAGGTACGCTTCTAGTACGCCCAATATACGCAGCGTAAATGATTTTTAACACGCCGGAGCTATACGCTGATGTGAAACGCCGCTATAAGTTGTATTTCCTCAATGCTTTTCAACTTTGTTTTTGGCCTTTTAAACATTTTTTCGAGCGTCACTGATGATTTTTTCGTAGACGAAACGCGTGTCTGGCGTAAGTATAAGGCGCAAATATCAAATTTCAATCCTAGTATCTATGAGAAGTTTATTACCGGTATTTATTTTCCTTTGTACCGACGAGTCATCATTCTAAGTTCTAAACCGTGGTTCTAAACAAGAAATAGACATTAGTAAGTTTTTTTTTTATATATATAAGTGTTGGGTGCTGATTTAATGTGTAATTATTGCATGCAAGTAAACTCAACCAACTTGTCCTTTTTGTTTACATTTTGTGTGTGTAAAATGTGTATAAATTTACTGATGAGTAACTCGCCTTTTCATTTTATAGATCGTTTATTGAAGCTAGAACAAATATAATTACACAGCTGGTTTTTTTTTCATTTAAAAAAATAAATTAAGAGACGTAAAGACCCTATTTTTTTATATAACTTTAGTAAAAACTTTTTCAATTTCCATCATTTTTTTTAATGTAATCGGGCCGTTTTAACTAACAAAAGACGTTGAAATTTTAAAAACATGTTGCCTTTCGGAATACAATGGCACCATAAAATAGTGAAATGCTACAAAGGTTTTAATGTGCAGAGAATGGGACATTCTCCATACACGAGGTATCTAGTTTAACATCTACAATTTAATAGCTGAGCTTTGGCTGCTTACATTAACATCCAGCATAGCCGGACGGACGCCCAACTTTTAATAGGCTCCTGTATTATGGAAGGGATATCCGCCATAATTATTCAATTCTTGATTTGTGATATGTAAATTCGTAATGTGTAAACACAATATTTCTTAATTTGTTCACGTATATTCTTTATTCCTTACATTATTGGGTTTTTTTTTAATTTGTGAAATGTAGTTGATTTGTTTGAGTCAAGTATGGTGAGATCACGTCGGTATATATAATTGTTATCGCTGTCAGTCAATGAGAAGTTCCGTTTGACTTTCTAAAGAAAAACTACAAGATCCTTCAAGTTAGAAGAGGGGGGATAGGACCTTTATCGGGACTCCGGGATCGGCTGTTTATAAGCTCGGGATTTCGGGATTGATCCTTTCAGGATTGACCCTTTCGGGATTGACCCTTTCGGGATCCGGGAATTCTTTATTTCGGATTTCGGGATGCCGGGATTAACTTTATTTAATTTCGGGACCTCGGGATTTAGTGTTTTTAAGCCCGGGATTTCGGGATCAGGACCCCTCCTATCCCCCTCTTAGAACCCCTCTTAAAAAGAGTCTTTTTAGAAGTGACTGACTGACTCAATCCGGCTTGAAAACTTTAATATAAGATTGTTGATTACACTTTTCTTTTTTTTAGAGGATTGTTTACTCCAATCAATTTCATGCTAGACATCATGTAGCAAAATTTAAAGCAGTTCTACTATCAAGCTGCCCCCTTTCCAAGATAAAAAAAAAAGAAGAGTAAAGTTGAGCACTCGTATGTTAAAACCGTCCACACTAGTCTTGATGTGCCTGTCACAAGTCAAGAGCCTATCTTAATCTTTGATATTAACCTGTTCTTGTCCTGATGGGGGGATACCTTTTTATGTTAACCTGTTTCAACCCTTTTCAATCAAGGTAGTAAACTGTTATCTGAGATGAATTAAAGCTGTTAAATGTTTCAACCCACTTTGTTAACTGTTATCAGCATTTTAACATTTTTGTCAACAGTTTTTGACAAAATCGAGGTGTCTTTAACATGTTAACGCCAATAACGGACCCCATTTTAACACCCCGGCCCCCCTTTTTCCGATATTAAAATTTGTCGCTGGACGTAATAAATTAAAGTAACCATCAACCATCATCATCATCATCCCTTGTAAAAAAAAAGTAACGACACAGTCTCAACTTATTACAATAGGCTATTACTTAACAACAAGTCAGACTCACTCAAGGTCATAATCCTGACAGAAAAACATACCCTTTTCAGCTTTCGGCATGCAATTATCCACTCGACATCATATGTTTTAGGAAATACTTCTCTCCTTTCGACTATCTCTGTCTCTGTACGGTCAGTGCCACTAACGTTTCCGTCGGCAAGTCGCTTGAAATTAATTTTCCTTTTTCGTGTGTTTGACATGCGAGTTTTTTTAGTAAATAAAAGGGAGATAACCCGCACAAAGGGTGGATTTAGTATAGGTCACGTGATTTAGCTAATGAATAAAGTACCCGTAATTTTGCCGTATGTGAAGTCATTGCCGGTTCATATATTACTCGTATTCTTTTTCGTATAATAATAGTTTCTTATTTTTCATGTTGGGTCCTATAGGCGGATCCAGGGGGTGCCTGGGGACCCGGGTCACCCCTTTTGTGGGAAAAGATTGTTTGATTATATAGAGAATCACTGAATCGAATCATGACCAAACCCATCAACACCAAAGGATGTAAAAGCAGTTGTTTCTTTTATTAAAGAGTCATAAGAACTGAAGAAAGGAGAACAATAACTGTTTATATCATATTTCTTATAATATTGTCGAGTTTTCATTACTGATGTTTGATCATGTTTGTTTTTTCAATGTATTTGCCATAACCAAAATTGGTTTATGTCTGTTTTTGCAAATAAACTATAAACTTTAATATTTTTAAACTACTTTTTTTATGATCACGACAAAAATTCCCACTTTGTCTTAATTTTGTAACCGTATCCTTCTTTATTACATGGGTACACCCATTTGATTTTCAATCTATATGGAATCATAGAAAAAATGGTCTGAACTAGCTGACATCTAAACCATCCGTAATGAATCTGTAATGAGGAGTTCCAAAATTGCATCTATGCTTATATTCGCATCGTCAAAAGTCGAATAACAGAGCTTTTGTAATTTCTTCAAATATTTCAAGTTGAACAATTGGATATTTGTCCATGCTTACTCATATTTTTTAAGAAATTGATACTTGTAACACATTGTATTTGCTAATTTTGAAAAGATGACGTTTTGATGAAGTCACAAGTCGACATTTCCGTTCATTTTGCTTTTTTCAGTAAACTCTTCATCTGTTGATACATACCGAGAACGTTTTGTAAATATATAAATATTTCATACCTTTGTTGAAAGACGTACATATAGTATCAAACAGGCATACCTGCCAACTTTTGCAAATGCCCATGGGGGTTTTAGCGCGCGACAAAAATTTCAAAGTTTAAAATTCTTTGCGACAACTATTTTGCGCGCGTGTTTTGTAGTCTAGAAAAAGTGTCATATTTGCATGATTTGTAAGATGAGCTTACATCTCTTTTTTTTTAAGTTTATTTGCATGATTCTAGTTATTATAGCAGCAGAAAATATGAACATGTAGCTGTAAGACCAGGAATTATTTTCATGTGTAAGGATACTAAAATTAAATAGTTGTTGACTTTTCCAATTTAAAATTATACAAAAAGAAGGACCTTTATCAGGTTTGGAACAACACATAGGGATCCCCTCTCAATGTTAGGACATTAAACACTACTTTTTAAGTACAAATATGCATATTTTTTTAAGAAACTTTTCCCAAAGAACTATACATCTTATGATTTATCTGGTATTATATGGTCAACACATGTCCAAGAATTTTGATATGTTCTTGGCCTTATATCTTCTTTATTATTCAAAATAATAGGACTCTTCATTTAGAAAAGCTGTTCCAAATATAATGTCAGAATTTCCCATTTTAAAGTTAATAAATCTTTATTTTTCTATTTTAATTTTTACAAGAGTGACCCCTTGACAAAGGGTAGTCCCTCATGTTGATGTGGGTGTGGGAGGGGGGGTCCATGTGAAAAATAATGAATAGTACATTATACTTTAAATGATTGAATACATAAATGAAATTATGTTACAGCAAGTGTATAATGTAATGTCAATAAATTTGTGAATAAACTACTATTTATTATATTCATGATAGTACTCCATAATTGAAGTTTGTCAATCAGCCATGCTTTTATTCTTATTCTGTGTAAGAACCTCCTTGCAGTTGAAAAATCATTTGCCATGTTCACGTTTTTACATCAACAAACAGTGGAATACAACACGAGTTCAATATCTAGCATGTTAAAACAATCTTGAGAGAAAACGTTTTTGATTGGCTGATTAATTTGATCATGAGAAACACACAATTTGATTGGCTGAACACGATTTTCCTCCATTGGACACAGTTCAAAATCGGGAACAACAATATTTTTCGTGTAGATTTTCACCAAATCGTGTTTTAGAGGGTTTTTCAGAAACACGATCGTGCAATCGTGACAAAGGGTCAAAATCGTGTAGTACACGCCTAAATCGTGAAAGTTACAGGTGCGGATACAGAGGGGGTTTTCGGGGGTTGGAACTCCCCCTTTTTTGACGATCAATGCATTTGAATGGGGACCCCCGTTTTGTCCTGGGTTAGTAACCCCCTTTTTAAAATGGCTGGAATGCGCCCCTGATCAAATTATAAAAATTGTTTAGCCTCTTATCTTTGAAATCTTGTAAGATTTCCGCTGCTATTTTTGCTAAATTGGCAATTTTGGTACCGCAGTGGCGTATATCCTGGGGAGGCGGTTCCGGGGTTTGGAACCCCTCCCCCCTTTTTTCTTGACAATCAAAGCATTTGAATGGGACATATAGTTGTATCCTGGTTATGGGTTTTTAAAATGGCTGGATCCGCCTCTGTGTCGTTACGTTATTTTAAACTGGTTTTAAAAATATTAAAATTAGTGTTGCGACATAACGATAGAAATCTACACTTTACACTTGTTTAAATACGAAACTAAATATTCACAGCTTCGCATCTCAAAAATGGTAGGTCTGCTTTATCATCCCAAAAAGAAGTAAAATACACTTTCCAAGCTGAAACTTAATGATTTTTTTTCAAAATTTCTAATGGTAATGATGATGATATTTAACAAAATCCGATTTTTACACGAGTTCCGAAAATAAGGTCTTTATTAACACAGAAAATGAAAAAAGGGGGGTCGCCGGTTGGGCAAAACTTTGACTATATACAGTGCAAACACAATAAAAGGTAGGACAGTAGTATATATTTGGATTGGATTTTTATTCCGCTAATTGAAAAACATGATCTCGAGTACACGCGATCGATATTTAAGAAAATTTTGACAAAAATCATGGTGCCAATTTTACGTGACGGCGACTATATGTCATGTTGTAGTTTGTCATTTATAACTCCTCCATTTACTCATTTGTTCTGATGAAACTTAATGTTAACAGACTATGACACTTTTGTAATAATTTGTTGATTAGCTACATTGTAAGCTTGGGGTCATAATTAGCAAAGTGATAACATGTAGGCTAGCCGGTCAAAATTTCGTACAATTTATTTTTCAACTTTTTTAATGAAGATCAATATTGTCAAGAAATTAAAATTTTGACAAAGGAAATTATTGGCACCAGAAACATTGCCAGCATCCATAGTGTCGCCAGATGAAATAAAAATCACAAACAAATTGCGACACAGAACGGTCTCTGGATAATATTCTTTTATTTATTAATCAATGTTAAAAAATGTGCTAATATTTAAATTCAAGAAGCTTAAACCCTGGGTACAGGCGTTATTTTCTTTTATAGAAAATGTTGGATTTAACCTGGTTTTATAGCTGACAAAACCTCTTGCTTGTTCGACAGTCACATCAATTTCCATTATATGGACTACAATATGTGAACAAAACAAACACAATAATAAAAAAGATGTCAAAATAGGGGTACAGCAGTCAACATTGTGTCCTGAGTGTTATTATCTTAATCACTATAAAAAGAAACAAAGGAGTAGGTCCGGTAAGGACCTATTTTGGCCTCGAATTTCAGGTTCATATGACGAAATATTTTGACCACTTTTTAAACGCATAAGTGTCTATTTCTTTTGAATCAATTAGTTTATGTAAAAGATTTTAACTGCTATAGTAATTAAAAACAATCCGATTCAAGCTCAAATTTGAAAAATTTACCAAATATGAAAAAAAATGTCAATTTTCAGATGTTTTTTTGTGTGCTAGTACCCGCTATATGTGCATTGTATTGTCAAAAAGAGCCCATTTTTATGTAGCAGAAGCATTCTACTGTCCAATAAATCACTAAAAGTTTACATTTAACAATTTTGTAAAACTGCTATATTTTGGGGACGAAAATGGGTCTTGACCTACTCCTTTGTCATCAAAGAAAAACAAAAAGGCATATAGACAAAGCACATAAGCAAAAAAGAAAGACGAAAACCAAACTATTCATAGCACATATCACAATAATGGGATGTATAAATACTGATGAGTCATGACAATAAGACAACAACATTTTGTTAAAAAAAAAAGATATTACAAATACATGTAAAACAATAATATTGAGGCAATATACAAAACGAAAGAATGCTAACATTTATTAAGAGCATACAGTATAGGACAAGAAGATACGATTATGTGCAATACAAAAAAAAAAAAACTGTGCCAAACTTCAATTGATGAAAATAGAATTCAAAGCAAAAAATTAGTCTAGTTTTAATTATGAATGTTTTTTTCTTCTTTTTTCAGTCTAGGAGATATGATTCCAGAACAACTATTTTTTCCCCAGAAGGTAAGAATAGAAAGTAAAACATACCACATGTACTACATATACAGTTAATCAAACACATTTTAAATCGTTTTAACTTTCATGATAACCAGGGATGGGGTAATCGTAATCTGTAATCGTAATCGATTGTAATTGATTACATTTTTTCAAGTAATCGACAGTAATCTGTAATCGAAGACATTTTCGATTACATGTAATCGTAATTTAATCGATTACAGCAAAAATTTGGATGTAATCATCGATTACTTTTCGATTACATTTCGATTACTTTAGTAAAATACTTTGATGAAAAATCACCTATTTCAGAGAAAAATATGTATGTTATCACTTTGTAGTATAGATAAAAAAATATTTCTATCTATTGTCTCAAGCTGCATTATGAGTAACCAGATCCCCTACCTAAATTTACTTTATATCTAGATTTTGAAACAAATGGATGTATGTGCTTGTCAATAATTCAAAAGCTTTAATATTTAAGATAAGAAAATAGATTTGAAATAATAAAATAGATCTTAAATAAGAAATGTGTCTGTCTTTTGTTAAGTTCTGTACTACATTTATTCAATTAGTAAGCTTATTTGTATTAACTTTCCTGAAAACATCATTTTCAATCAGAGTTGAAATTAAAGCTTAGAATAGATAAACAGTTAATTTCTTAAATGTTATGATATACATGTATATAAATTAAATTTTAAAAAAAACCACAAAATCCTTTTAACAATGAACCCATGGCAATGCATAGCAATTCTTTTTAGAAATAGATATATGTATCCCTTTGACACTATAAATATATTTTGTATATAATTTGATTGTAGAAGTTACCAAATCTTAACAACATTCTTGCCTTTACTACTAATGAGATGATCAAAGTCTTCTAATCAATAACAAACATACTTTGTTTTTATTTCAATTATCTTTTGTCTAATTAAGAAGGAAATTTACAATATTTAGCCCCAGGTTATAAATTGTACTTAAGTTGCAGTTAAATAATTTGTAATTAGGGTGGTTATCCAAACAAAAGGTTTAAAATCATGCATGTCATTATAAAAGTAAAATTTTGATCTTAAAAATTAGCTGAACTAATTAATTATTCTACTTTTTATACGACCGCAAATTTTGAAAAAATTTTCGTCGTATATTGCTATCACGTTGGCGTCGTCGTCGTCGATGTCGTCGTCCGAATACTTTTAGTTTTCGCACTCTAACTTTAGTAAAAGTGAATAGAAATCTATGAAATTTTAACACAAGGTTTATGACCACAAAAGGAAGGTTGGTATTGATTTTGGGAGTTTTGGTCCCAACATTTTAGGAATTAGGGGCCAAAAAGGGCCCAAATAAGCATTTTCTTGGTTTTCGCGCTATAACTTTAGTTTAAGTTAATAGAAATCTATGAAATTTTGACACAAGGTTTATGACCACAAAAGAAAGGTTGGGATTGATTTTGGGAGTTTTGGTTTCAACAGTTTAGGAATTAGGGGCCAAAAAAGGGCCCAAATAAGCATTATTCTTGGTTTTCGCGCTATAACTTTAGTTTAAGTTAATAGAAATCAATGAAATTCAAACACAATGTTTATGACCACAAAAGAAAGGTTGGTATTGATTTTGGGAGTTTAGGTCCCAACAGTTTAGGAATAAGGGGCCAAAAAGGTACCCAAATAAGCATTTTTCTTGGTTTTCGCACCATAACTTTAGTATAAGTGAATAGAAATCTATGAAATGTAAACATAAGGTTTATGACCATAAAAGGAAGGTTGGTATTGATTTTGGGAGTTTTGGTCCTAACAGTTTAGGAAAAAGGGGCCCAAAGGGTCCAAAATTAAACTTTGTTTGATTTCATCAAGAATTGAATAATTGGGGTTCTTTGATATGCGGAATCTAACTGTGTATGTAGATTCTTAATTTTTGGTCCATTTTCAAATTGGTCTACATTAAGGTCCAAAGGGTCCAAAATTAAACTTAGTTTGATTTTGACAAAAAATTAATCGGTTGGGTTCTTTGATATGCTGAATCTAAAAATGTATTTAGATTCTTGATTATTGGCCCAGTTTTCAAGTTGGTCCAAATCGGGGTCCAAAATTAAACTTTGTTTGATTTCATTAAAAATTGAATAAATGGGGTTCTTTGATATGCCAAATCTAACTGTGTATGTAGATTCTTCATTTTTGGTCCTGTTTTCAAATTGGTCTACATTAAAGTCCAAAGGGTCCAAAATTAAACTTAGTTTGATTTTAACAAAAATTGAAATCTTGGGGTTCTTTGATATGCTAAATCCAAACATGTACTTAGATGTTTCATTATGGGCCCAGTTTTCAAGTTGGTCCAAATCAGGATCTAAAATATTATATTAAGTATTGTGCAATAGCAAGTCTTTTCAATTGCACAGTATTACACAATGGCAAGAAATATCTAATTGCACAATATTGTGAAATAGCAATATTTTTTTTAATTAGAGTTTTCTTTCTTTGTCCAGAATAGTAAGCAAGAAATATCTAATTGCACAATATTGTGAAATAGCAATATATTTTTTTAATTGGAGTTATCTTTCTTTGTCCAGAATCAACTCAAATCTTTGTTATGTACAATGTATATTCACTTTTTACTACCAACTGATAAATTAAAATAATCTTTACCATTCAGTGATAACAAGCAGTTTTTTTACATCTTAATATTTTATGATGTATTTAAATGATTAGTTATTGTTGCAAACTCCATTAGAAATTTAATTGAGATTAATTTGGAATAAGGGAAAGGGGGATGTGTTAAAAAAAATTGGGTTCAATTTTCTCATTTGAAATGAAATTTCATAAATAAATGAAGATTTCTTCAAACATTTGTTTGAGAGGATTAATATTCAACAGCATAGTGAATTGCTCTAAGAGAAAACAAAAAATTTAAGTTCATTAGAACACATTCATTCTGTGTCAGAAACCTATGCTGTGTCAACTATTAAATCACAATCCAAATTTAGAGCTGAATCCAGCTTGAATGTTGTGTCCATACTTGCCCCAACCTTTCAGGGTTCAACCTCTGCGGTCGTATAAAGCTACGCCCTGCGGAGCATCTGTTTTTTTTATATTTCCATAAACATTATACATGTAATTAACTATATGCTAAAATATTTTTTTTCATAGAAAGTAAAAACAAAAAAGCTAACATAAGTCAGTAAGAAAGCTAAATTTTTGAAAAACAATTAGTTATGATTAAGTGATTATTGCAATGTGATGACATTTTTTCTATGGTCGGGTTGTTGTCTCTTTGATTCACACAAATGACATTCCCCATTTCCATTCTCAATTGTATTCTTTTATGTTGAAAGTAAAAATTTCAAGATTTTTTAATTATTTCTAATCTTCATCAAGAGATTTGATCTAAAAACAGCTATTTACTTATAAATTAGAAACAATGCTTTGAATGATGCATTTTGTAAAGATCTTAATTTCCACTATACAAACGTTGATCAATATAATTGTGTTTTACTTATAAATGTTATTTTTTGTTGAAATGTTGAAGTATGTAATTGACAGTAATCGAAAAGTAATGTAATTACTTTTGATAAAGTAATCGATAACTATGAACATGTATTTAAATTGTTTGAATTTTCATAATTATGTACATGTACATGTGTACGTATGCAAGAAACATGTACAAATCTTGCTTTATAACAACTAAGCAAGTTTCTGTGATTTTTTACTTGAGCTGTTTTTCCCTTATAAAAATGTTTTCATATCATTAAGTAATACTTTATATTTTATTTGTTTAATGAAAGAATGGATTTGATATGAGTATTTTTGTATTACAGGGAGGTTGTACCAAGTGGAGTATGCCATGGAAGCAATAGGACATGCAGGTACTTGTTTAGGAATACTAGCCAGTGATGGAGTGGTTTTAGCTGCAGAGAGAAGGAACACAAACAAATTGTTGGATGAAGTCTCATATTCAGAAAAAATCTATAATCTCAATGAGTAAGTTTTAATTTAACCTGCATATCAATAATTAAAAAAACTAGCATATCTCAAAAAAAGTAATTTTGAACTCAATTATATTGCAACTTAAAACTAAAATACCAGATTATAGAATATAGAAACAATGAAGAGATGAAAATAAAGTTAATGAGATCAAAAGCACCTTTATTTTGTGATAAAAGGAGAGATGAAAGAAAAAAAAGTAAGTAAAGTTGTATATGGCAGATTTTACAGTATTGTGTTCTGTCTCCTACTTTCATGTTGCTAACGTGACGGAGACATAAATTAGTAATGTTAGCGACATTGGGACATGTCACATGAGCAACAACATCTTTAAAAGTTAAAATGTATGCACACAGTGATGTTTAATATATGCCTGGAGTAATAAAATTGTACAGTCTGGTTTAGAATTTCTAAATATACAGAATGTCATTTGCAGGTGTACTTTATATCAAATGAATCCACAAGAAACCAATTCGTAATAGTAACATTAGCAACATCTACTATCATGACATTACGTTTTGTTGCGAACGTCTTTTTGATGGACGGAATATATTTAAGGTCCTCTTGTAACGATATTACATACAACTTACCTTCTTTGCTTCCCCATCATGTGAAGGAACTGACTCTGAATCTATTTCTGCAAAGGGCGATATTGTAACTCCTACACAGGAGAGTTACAGATCTAAATATATGTTGCTCACGTGACACTGATTTGGACGGAAACCTCGAGCAGTAACGTTCGCAAAAAATAAAACAGCCAATGATATTGATTCCTCAAGTCCTTTGACCCCCTTACGTCATCCAAATTTAATATGATTGCTATTTTCAATTATTTATAAAACCAGGGATAAAAATAACTTCAATGGGCTGTCTGAGAACCAACAAGAAAATTGCGATCGTGACATACCACAATGGACGGAAAAGACGTGACGTTAGCAACAATATTATTTAATAACCTTTTTTAGCCTTTACCAATAAAAATCTGCCTTAAAGTTATGATTGAAACACAAAAGACTTTTTATTAAAATATAAGTCCATGTTATTAGGCTCCACTTATAAATAATACTTCAAAATTCCACTCCAAATAAGCTGGATGTCAGTAAAGTAGGTCATGATGTCTATTCCATGTCCAATATTTTGAAATTAAAAACCCTCTAATTCTAACAAAAAACACAAACACAGAGTAATTTTTATTTTTATTTACTCAGAAAGACACATTTTATTCAATAACATAATGCATTACTCCATTACACAGTCTGTTTCACAGTTTCAGCAATTGCTTTTTTGATGGATACAAAAAAACAACAATTCCTTCTTATTGTAAAATCTGCCTTATGGTCTCTCCTCAGTGTGTATTCTTTTATAGAAAGATAAAAGAATCAAAGATAGGTGCATCTAAGAAATAACTGCATGTTTTTTGCCTAGTATTTATGGTTGAAATCATTTTGACATAATTATTATCAATTTAGTTGTGAATGAACTTAAAATCTTTCAGTGTTTTGTAAATAGATTTAACATGAAATTGAGAATAAGAACAGATAGCATTAAGCAAACATATTTTTATTATATTTTGACAGTGATATGGCCTGTAGCGTAGCAGGAATAACATCAGATGCCAATGTATTGACCAATGAACTACGACTTATAGCACAGAGGTAAGACTATATAACTGGAAACTATTTTAGTGTAGTGCTTTGCTTTTGCACCAATTGGCATTTCATTTGTGTCAAAAAATTCTTTTGTTTGCGTTACAAACCATAATTTATTTGCATTTAAAATGAAACCTTTCAATTGCGCCAATATTACGGGGAAATACAGGTAAGTACAGGTAAAATATTGTATAAAACATAGGAAGTTATCAAAAAAGATTCTAATAATAAAGACAGTTTTAGACATATTCCTCAGAAATCAGTTATCAAAAAAAATCATATACAAGTTCTGTTAAAACCTTGATAAAATCATACAAGTAATTCCAATATTTTGAAAAAATCATACGAGTATAAATGTTAAAACCTTGATAAAATCATACAATTAATTCTAAAACCTTGAAAAAATCATACAAGTAATGGTCCGAGACCACAATTAATTTGTAGTGCATTTCTTTTAGAACATAAATGAAAATTAAAAAAATCCCACCTGAGCTTTCTCAATGAAATTTTTACAGTGTGTTGTACTACTTTTGGGACAAATTCTATTAAAATTTTAGAAAACTTCAGCGCCTCTAACTCAAAATATGGACGATTTTGTGTTTAGGGTGTCTTGAAATCTTTTGACAGCTTCCGAAGTGCTAATTTTAAAACTTTTTCAGCTGGACCAAATCACTACTTTCCTGTAAAATTCTGGACCCAAATTTTTTTACAGTGTAATTTCACCCCCCTACTTACAATTTGAGGCATTAAACATGGAGAGATGAATTTGGAAGGGGTATAAAAATTTATGGCAAGTAACCCACTGTTAACACTAGGGACTATATTCCTGAACAACGAAAATCAAGGGACGACAATTGTGGTCTCGGACCTAATGTTAAAACCTTGATAAAATCATACAAGTAATTCTAAAACCTTGAAAAAATCATACAAGCAATGTTAAAACCTTGATAAAATTATACAAGTAATATTAATACCTTGACAAAAAAAGTTCTACTATAGATCAGCATTATAAACCTAATAATAAATCATTAAGAAAGCACTATACACTGGAGTAAAACATTGAGACGTTGATTAGACTGTGGTTTAATTAAGTACAAGATTTCAATGTTCACAAAGTTGAAATATAAAGTTTCACATGTTTGTGTAGCATTCTGCACTTTTTTCCAGGAAACAATGCATATACTAGCCATGCTAGCGGGACATAGTTTCAATTTTAACCAGATTTTTGTGACCAAAATGTCGGTTATTGATTTGGGGATGTACGACGGGCGGGTGGCAATCAAATGTTGTCCGTGCATTAACTCATGAACCGTTCAACCAAAGCTTTTAAAATTTTTATATGTTGTGACTGACAACTAAATGAAGGTCAAGTTCAATAATGGCGATTTTGACTTTTACTGTTCAGGAGTTACAAAATGTATGGTTCTAGAAAGATTGAAAAATGGAGTTTCCAGTCATGTCCCTGCATTTACGCATGCACTGTTCTACCAAAGCTTCCCAAATTTTAATATGTTGTTACCAATGACAAAATGGAGGTCAAGTTTAATAATGACGATTTTTACTTTTACCGTTCAGGAGTTATGGTTCTTGAAAGATTGAAAATTGAGTTTCCTGTCGTGTCCATGCATTTACGCATGAACTGTTCTACCAAAGCTTCACAAATTTTAATATATAGTTACCAATGACAAAATGGAGGTCAAGTTCAATAATGACGATTTTTACTTTCACCATTCAGGAGTTATGGTTCTTGAAAGATTGAAAAATGGAGTTTCCAGTCGTGTCCGTGCATTTTCTCATGAACTATTCAACCAAAGCTTTTGAAATTTTTACATGTTACTGATGACAAAATAGAGGTCAAGTTTAATAATGACGGTTTTGACTTTTACCGTTCAGGAATTATGGTTCATGAAAGATCGTAAAAGGGTGTTTCCATTCACGTTGTTGCATTTACTCATGAACCATTCAATCTTAGCTTTTCAAATTTTAATATGTTGATACTGACTACAAATGGAGGTCAAATTTGATATTGACAATTTTCACTTTCACCATTCATCAGTAATGGTTCTTGTGATATTGCCAGGGCACAAATAAATGTAAATAAATCCGGTTTGCTGTCGTTGTGACAGCCTCTTGTTACATCCATGCATTGTGTACATTTGAAAAAAATACCTAGGGACAACATTTAAAAGTACCATCCATCGTGAACAATATTAGAAAGACACTCAAGATTAGCTGTACAGGACAAAATGATAATAAGTGACTCTCAGTTTTGTATTAGAAATGAATATGAACTCACACAAATATTTAGGGGGAATTATGCACATGTATTAACAACAACAAAATCGTAAAGAGCAAAGAATATATAACATTTCCGTTATATTACCTGTCTTACCTGTAAATATGGCGCAAATGAAGGTGTTTTATTTTGTGGCACAAATGAAATACAACCTTGTGGCGCAAATGAAAGGTTTGATTTCTTATCAATTGGCGTAATTGCAATGTGCCTGTTTAGTGAATGTATCTCGTAAATTTGGTAAACATGGTAAAGATTAGATGGTCATGACAGATTTTTTATTTTCTGTTTAAATAAATTCATAAGTAATTTTAAAATCCACAAGATTCAGGAATATTTTTAAAGACTTGACATGAAAATATTTGATCTATATATAATATAGATGCCTCAGTTCTTCTTTCTTTTTGAAGACTATTTTGTCCTCTGAATGTCTTTTGGTATATTTTTTTCTTTACTTTGGTTGTTGTCTCTTTAACATACCCTTTCATCTCTTCTTATTTAAGTTAAGACTTGAAATATCTATAATTTCAGTATACAAACTAGTGAAATGACCATAAAATCCATTGATCTGTTATTGGAAGAATACAATATAATTATATGTACTTTGACTACAGTATTTACAATCAAGATGATGAACCAAAGGAAAAACAGGCACTTTTTACATAAATATGTTGTTTTTGTCATTACAGATATTTATTACAGTACCAAGAACCTATACCATGTGAACAGCTTGTTAGTACATTGTGTGATATCAAACAGGCTTATACACAGTTTGGAGGTAAATTACTTGTTTGTATTACACAGTATAAAGCACATGAGGTGTGTTTTACAAAATCATATAGCACTAAACACAAAGATCCTTACAATTACATTGATGAGTCTTTAAGTTGAGTAAGGACATATGCAAGTTTTTAAACGACCACAAAAAAAATTTGGGACGGTATAATGGTATGTCGTCTGCGGTGTCGTCCGAAGACACATTTGGTTTCCAGACCATAACTTTACTTTAGGTAAATGGATCTCTATGAAATTTAATAAAAAGCTTCTATACAACAAAAGGAAGGTTGGGATTGATTCTGGTGATGATGGTCCCAGCTGTTTTGGAATAAGAGGCCCAAAAAAAGCATTTTTCTACTTTCTGAATAATAACAAGTGTATAAGTATTTCTATTGCTCTGAAATTATCTACAATGTTAAATATCACAAGAAAACGGTTTGGATTCATTTTTGGGGTTATGGTGCCAACAGTTTAGGAATTAAGGGCCAAAAAGTGGCAAAAAACAAGCTTTTTTGTAGTTTCTGGACAATAACATGTGTGTATTAAAGTGAATTGATCTCTCTGAAATTGTACTTCAAGGTTCCATAATACAAAGGATAGGCTGGGAGTGAGTGTGGGGGTAATTGCTCTAGAGGCATTTTTTTAAGGGGTTCAATTTTTTTTCTTCAAAATTTGTCAAATTTCAAATTTTTGAACAGTTTCAAGAAGATATCTTTTAATTGCACATTATTTCACGATAAATTTGTAAGAACTGGAGATATTTTTTGTGTCAGAAACCTATATAATGTAAAAAAAATGATCACAATCCAAATTCAGAGCTGTTTCAAGCTTGAATGTTGTTTCCATACTTGCCTCAACTGTTCAAAGTTCAATCTCTGCGGTTGTATAAAGCTGTGCCCTGTGGAGCATCTGGTTAAGTATTTGGTGTATAAGTATGAGTGAACACAATTTCGAGATATGTTTTCTGGAATTTACATTGAACTGCTACAAGTATCCCTGATTTCAGATATTTTGATTCATAAATAAATGATAATAATTTTGAAATGCACTATGAATCTGTTTTGAACTTTATACATGTAAATGAGTGCTTGGTGTATCGTTGCTGTAAATGCATGGTTTTATTACAGGTAAACGTCCCTTTGGTGTATCGTTACTGTATGTAGGATGGGACAAACATTATGGATTCCAGTTATACCAGAGTGATCCCAGTGGTAACTATGGTGGATGGAAAGCTACATGTATAGGAAATAACAGTGCTGTAAGTCATTAGAGGGGGTCTCATTGGGGGGTTTTGATCCTGGATCCTGCTTGCTGTATTGTGAGATTCCCTTATCCTGCTTACACTATGTACGTAATCAATTCTCATTTGTTTGTTATTTCTGATGTCCTGCTAGACTTTGTTTCCCATTTTCACTGCACAATAATTTGACTTTTACATGTCATGCTTACAAAAAATCAGCAATCCTGTGTCAAACTTAGACCCCAATGAAACCCACATCAAAAGTCATGTTGTAATTTTTAAAAAGTAATGCATTTATTCAGGCAAGTTTATTGGGGATTTGTTAATCTAAAATACACAAACCTACACACACTAATTTACAAGCTAGGAACAATTAGTGTTTATCAGTAATATATCTGTTTTTCAATGCAGTAAAAGATGTTTTTAGCTGAGTTACAAAATAACAACAATTTCAGAAATGATGTCACACTCAAAGTATATGATTTTGTTTTAAATATCAGTAATAATAATGAATATAAGGTGTTGATGAGCAAAAGTTGTAAATGCATTTCTTAGGTGATAGCAAAACGGTTTAGAAAGTACGAAGGAAACGTTGAAAGGCTGAAGCAATTTTGATCTATATGATGCTTCTTTTTTGGTAATCATGGATGGATAGATTAAGAACTAGGAAAGTAAATTTTGTTTTGTATTTGTTTTATTTCAGAATGCTGTATCAATGTTGAAACAAGAATACAAAGAAGGAGAAGTTAAACTAAAAGATGCACTCAATTTAGCTATAAAAATTCTGAGTAAAACTTTGGATATGACTAAATTGACAGCTGAGAAAGGTAACATACATTCATCAACCTAAATATTCCATGTATAAACTACTGCCAATTTATTTGTTTTCATCGGTACCATTTTTTGTATTTCAGAAAATTTGTTTTTTGTTTGTATTTAATTTTTTTTGTTGTAACATATCGACTGTTTATGTCCCTATGAAAAAAATGTAATTCATTGAACACTTATACATGTCCCACCTTACCCATGAAGTTTTCTTGGAAATTAGTTTGGAATCTATTAAAAAAATAATGAATCCACAGTATTTAAAGGAGGTTGAATATGAGTGCAGGTTTTTAGCTCACCTGGCCTGAAGGGCCAAGTGAGCTTTTCCCATCACTTGGCGTCCTTCGTCTGTTGTCGTCCATCGTCGTCCTGCGTTAACTTTTATAAAAATTTTCTCCTCTGAAACTACTGGGCCAAATTAATCCAAACTTGGCCATAATCATCATTAGGGTATCTAGTTTAAAAAATGTGTCCGGTAACTTGGCCAACAAATAAGATGGCCGCCACGGCTAAAAATAGAACATAGGGGTAAAATGCAGTTTTTGGCTTATAACTCAAAAACCAAAGCATTAAGAGGAAATCTAATTCGAGGTAAAATTGTTGATCAGGTCAAGATCTATCTGCCCTGGAATTTTCAGATGAATCGGATAACCAGTTGTTAGGTTGCTGCCCCTGAATTGGTAATTTTAAGGAAATTTTGCTGTTTTTGGTTATTATCTTGAATATTATTATAGATAGAGATAAACTGTACACAGCAATAATGTACAGCAAAGTAAGACCTAAAATAAGTCAACATGACCAAAATGGTTAATTGACCCCTAAGGAGTTATTGCCCTTCATAGTCAATTTTTAACAATTTTCATAAAATTTGTAGATTTTCACTAATATTTTCCACAGAAACTACTGTTAAAGATAGAGATAATTGTTAGCAGCAAGAATAAAGTAAGATCTACAAACACATCACCATCACCAAAACACAATTTTGTCATGAATCTATCTGTGTCCATTGTTTTATATTCACGTAGACCAAGGTGAGCGACACAGGCTCTTTAGAGCCTCTAGTTTTTTAATGTGTACATTTATAAATATCCTATTACATGCAGAAAAGAAAAATAACAAACACAAGCAAAATATTGCCTTGAATAAACCATGCCTACTCAACTATTTATATAGCATCCCATTATACCATCGTTGACTTATTAATTTGGTATACCATATTATCATTCTGTAACCAAGATGTTATCTTTTCTCATAACAGTTGAAATTGCCACATTGACCAGAGTGAACAACAAAACACAGATAACAATCTTACCTGCTGCACAGGTAGAAGATTTGATTAAAATCCATGAAGCTGAGGAAGCAAAGGTTGAGGCAGAGAAAAAGAAAGAGAAGTCATAGTCACATTGTAAGATTTTGTTTATAACATATTATTTCTAGGCTATTCCAGGGATAACAAAACAGTATTTATTATATATTGTGATAAAATATTTTTTGATTGACTTGGAACAAATGCTGCATAATCAGACAGCAGTATAAACTATTTGTTTAAAGTTTCATATTGCGGAAGATAAAAAAGCTGGATTATTCATAACTTTTATATCACATTATCCTATCAGTGACTGTGAACTGACAATTTGAAAAAAAAGAAATCATTTGAACAGTATACATGTTAAGCCAGCAAGACAGTTTACTCTTGTTTGATATCTCAACCCCTCTGTCTTTTAACCTTGATATGTGAACTGAAATAAAGAACATACAATAAAGATCAGGACTGAAAAAAAAACTCATTTTCTTGGTTCATTAATCAATGTATAAAATTAATACCAGTGCAAGCCCTTCATCTCAAAAAATTTCAACATATAATTTATCTAACTTTTTGGGGATGGCAGGTAAGACATTTCAGTGTGTTCACTTTCTTATTAAATAATATGATTAAAACAGCCCTAATACTACCAAAACGGCATGTGCCATACTGGTGACATCTTCCTAGTCATATAAATCTTGTGATCTATATTGCTTTTCAGCCTGGTCCAATATTTTAAATACAGACTGGCAATGAATCCTGAATTACATGTATACATATATTGTGAATGTAATTCAGGATTCCTTGCCAGTTTGTATTGAAAATATTGGCCCTTTATTCACATCATTGCTAGTACATATTGGAAATATTGACCCTATATTCACATTTGATGTATGTAATACAGCATTAGGAACAAGCATGACAAGTCTGTATTGAAAAAAGTTGGATTATTTAATAAAAGTGTTATGAACTGGCTGTTTCTGTATTGGCACTGGTATAGATTCTTGGGTCTCGAGGCCAATACAGCAAACCTTGGATCTTTACCAGTGCCAATACAGAAACAGACAGTTAATAACACTTTAATATAAACTTGTATATATTAAAATGCAAAAGCTTAAATTTGCTTTTTTTATATAGAACTTTTGACATTAGAAATTAATATCAGGAATTCCGGATACGTCTTACAATAGTGAAAATTTCATGGAAAGCTGTACAAAATGACTTCATTCTTTAATTAACAATTTAGTTGAGCATTAGTGATTGTGTTCTTATAACAAGATTGCTGTATGGGGTATCAATTTTGTTTAAGAAACGTTTTAACAAATATTTTTTTTGTTTTTCAGAATCATCAGTAACAGAAAATGAACATGAAGAAGATGTCATAGTGACCTTATAAGTGCTATTAGACTTTAACATTTGTTTATTTACAACATGAATGTTCATAAATACTACATTAAATTTTGTTTTGTAAATCTTTGATTATGTTGATGATTTTACTTTTATGCCCTCAGTTCAATATTGGACTATAGAAAAATTGAAACAAGCTATTTGCTTCTCATGTACTGTAAATTCAGAAATCATTGCGTGCATTTATTATTGTGATTTTGTGTTTTTAGACTAAAATGCAATTTTATTTTTTGCGATATTGAGAAAAATCCTCTCAAGTTCATATGAAAAATTTCAAAATGAGAGTTTAAATTATTGCGATTATAACCCTGTTGCATTTTTCCCAATAATAAAAATCTCGCTATAATTTCTGAATTTACAGTATCATATTTCTGGGGGGTAGAAAACCTAGATGCTGCATACCTTGTATAATGTTTCAAAGTTTCTGTCTGTCTTGTTGTCCATTGTTCTTGGTTTCATTTTAAGGCTGCAGTGACAGCTCTGTTTGTCATGTTGTCCATTGTTCTTGGTTTCATTTTAAGGCTGCAGTGACAGCTGTGTCTGTCTTGTTGTCCATTGTTCTTGGTTTCATTTGAAGGCTGCAGTGACAGCTGTAGCTGTCATGTCCATTATTCTTGGTTTCATTTTAAGGCTGAAGTGACAGCTGTGTCTGTCATGTTGTCCATTGTTCTTGGTTTCATTTTAAGGCTACAGTGACAGCTGTGTCTGTCATGTTGTCCATTGTTCTTGGTTTCATTTTGAGGCTGCAGTGACAGCTCTGTTTGTCATGTTGTCCATTGTTCTTGGTTTCATTTTAAGGCTGAAGTGACAGCTGTGTCTGTCATGTTGTCTATTGTTCTTGGTTTCATTTTAAGGCTGAAGTGACAGCTGTGTCTGTCATGTTGTCTATTGTTCTTGGTTTCATTTTAAGGCTGCAGTGACAGCTGTGTCTGTCTGTCATGTTGTCCATTGTTCTTGGTTTCATTTTAAGGCTGCAGTGACAGCTGTGTCTGTCATGTTGTCCATTGTTCTTGGTTTCATTTTAAGGCTGCAGTGACAGCTCTGTTTGGCATGTTGTCCATTGTTCTTGTTTTCATTTTAAGGCTGCAGTGACAGCTCTGTTTGTCATGTTGTCCATTGTTCTTGGTTTCATTTTAAGGCTGAAGTGACAGCTGTGTCTGTCTTGTTCATTGTTCTTGGTTTCATTTGAAGGCTGCAGTGACAGCTGTGTCTGTCATGTTGTCCATTATTCTTGGTTTCATTTAAAGGCTGCAGTGATAGCTCTGTCTGTCTGTCATGTTGTCCATTGTTCTTGGTTTCATTTGAAGGCTGTAGTGATAGCTGTGTCTGTCATGTTGTCCATTGTTCTTGGTTTCATTTTAAAACTGCAGTGACAGCTCTTTCTGTCATGTTGTCCATTGTTCTTGGATTCATTTTAAGGCTGCAGTGACAGCTGTGTCTGTCATGTTGTCCATTGTTCTTGGTTTTATTTTAAGGCTGCAGTGACAGCTTTAAAACTGTTTTTTTTTGTCATGTCAATTTCTCTCAGAGTAACAAGATGATCACTGACTGGGAGTAAAGTTTGTATGGTATTCACACAAGATAACAAACAAACAAACCAAATCAACAGACATAAGAAACTATTATTAATATTATAAATATGTTCATATTGAAATTGATACAGCAAAAGAACATATATCTATATGAGTGCAAACATTAGAAAAAATGCTAGTATTATATTTAAGTTTGCACAAGACAGTTGTTTTAAATATTAATTTTCTTCAAACTTGTTTAAAAAAGGGTCGCTACTTAACATTAATTGCTTACCTTAATATTCAAAACTATTAGTGGACTAAACATTGCTTGATAGTGATGTAAACTGATGTTCCATTATAAGGTGTACATTTTCTTTTAGTAAATATGGGAGTGTTTCTAGTAACATCTAACACTCTAACTTAAGTTTTCTTTCATCTAAATTTTATGAAACCCCTTCACAATGCTATGAACCAAGACAGAATTCGAATTTGGGCAGTGAACCAAAACAGTAAATTTACAGAAATAACACAGCACAAAAATACCTCATACCATAACAATAGCTCTTAAAAAACTAGCAGTGACATTAAATGCTTTAAAAAAGTATTTTCACATACTATTATAAAGCTAGATTGAGTAGAGGCTTTTGTCTTCTTCAGATATAAAGTTTCAGCTTCATATGATTGCATGCATGGAGTATGTAATTAAAAAATATTTTTACACGATAGTTGCACAACAACAAATTATTGTAGATTGATATAGGAAGATATAGTGTGAGTGCCAATAAGACAACTCTCCATCCAAATAACAATTTATAAATGTAAACCATTATAGCCAATGCGAAAACTCTTTCGTAAATTACGAAAGTGACAAGCGCTAGCAAAATCACTGTTATAGGTCAATGTACGGCCTTCAACACGGAGCCTTGGCTCAAACCGAACAACAAGCTATAGCCTATAAATTGCTTATTTGTTATGGTGATATTTACATTAAAAAGACCAGTGAATTTACTTTGTACATCAATGTTTATTCAGTTAATTTATGTTATGGAGGAAAATTAATGTCAGTTGTTGACATGCTACTTCAACTTTTGGTAACATTTTCCATTGTTTTTGTCGCTATTTAGATGTATCAGTCGAACTTCTTTGTTATATGGTTTCTTGTTCTGGTATCTGTAGGTATGAGACAAGCGATGGAATTGCAATGAGTCCATGGATGAATTAATACTAAGTAGATAAAAATCGTCCTGGTTTTGAGTTAAGGCTCAGTCAGAGAGGGTAATTGAAGATTGTTAATCAAGGATGTAACACTTCTGGTGTTGTGGTAGTTACATGCTTGACAGGCAACACACAACTAAACCTATTCTAGTATGTTTTTGTTGTAGGTTTATCCTATAAGTTAAAGGTGTATTCAAATCTTTGGTCAATATGGATTGGTATGCACGGAATTTGATATATGTGCTAGGTATTTTAGGTTTCTCTTTGATATGAAATTGTCGAAGTGATTGTTCCATTTTAAATTTGACCAACTTTACACTCAGATATTTTGTGAATGCAACTGGTTTTAAAGTAAGTTATGCAAATTTGGTTGAATGATTTCTTTTTCTTTGTGATTGTAAGAAGAGTGCATTTTGTAGAATGGAAGGTCATGAGCCAATTGGCCTCCTATTTAGCAGCAGCATTGAGATCTGCTTGTGGTTTTGTGCAATCTTATGGACATGTAATTTTACGGTATATAATGCTTCATCATCAAAGAGTCGCTGTGATTGAGGTATTCGGGATTATCATTTAGTATATGTAATTGAAAAGAGTATAGTGATGCATGGGATTGGTTGATATGTATTTTTGGTTCTATGAATAAATATCCATTGATGTTTTCTGGACCACTGGCTTTAGGGTAAGGGTTGTGCAATATTTTTCAACACCTGGCAATGACTTTTATTTCTGACATTATTTGTTTGGCTTTAGAACTATTTTGATATTTGATTTTTAATCCATTTTTTTTTCCAGCAATTCATCATTTTTGATTACATTGTTAGCTTCCTTTTGAAAAGTTTCTCAAATAAAACAAAATATCTATCGATACTGGTCTTGATTCTTGCATCAGTCAAGGTCTTGTACAACGGTCCTTTTAAATAAGCACATCAATTTACACCACTGGGTCGATGCCACTGCTGGTAGACGTTTCGTCCACGAGGGCATCACCAGCACTACGGTGTTGACATGCCTATCAAGTATATGGTCAATTTTATAAGTTTCCTATTACAAAATTTTGAATTTTCAAAATACTAAGCATTTTCTTGAATGAATGAATTAATTCTTTATTTGCAAAGCAGTAGTTATATGCTATAGCAACACATACGTATTTACATTGTGACACACAATAAACAACAGGGAACAATATTATAAGATATTACAATAGACAATTTATCTACTTATTTGATAGGCAGATTTCAAATACATTTAATGACATAATTTTTGTTTGATACAAATACATAAGTTTTCACCGGTCACATTTGGCCAAGAACAGTTATAGGTTGGTAAAAAATGAATTTCTTATCCCAGGAGTAGATTACATAAGCCGTATTTGGCACTACCTATTGAAATTTTGGGTTCTCGATGCCCTTTAACTTGTACATGTTTGGCTTTACAACTATTCAATTCATCCTTTTTTATAGAAGACTTGTTAACGAAAAGGAAATGATATCATCGAAATAAAGCAGACTTCTTTTAACAGACATGCAGAATACTTTATTCAGCTGATACATACAGCTTCTAATCTTTGGTTTTCAAAAAACTCTTCAAATGCAATAAAACTTTTAAGATGTGAGGTTCATAACATTTCAAGTTTAATTTATTTGAGATGACCATACATAGTAATGCACATAGAATCAATTGGTTCCTGAATCAGATATTTCATTCAGGACTATGCATTCCTATGCATTCAGAATTGGGTTGTAAAAGTACTAAGTTATGCCAAGTAATGATAAATAAACTCATCATAGATACCAGACTCAGGCACTCGTCTCAGAAAAAAAACCATTCCTATATACTGAGACGAGCTAGTGCCTGTGATACCAGAATAACAATTTTGAATTTGCGCCAGACGTTTGGTCTACAAAAGACTCACCATTGACACTCGAATATAAAAAATTCTAACTTCAAGAACATAATGTATTAATTTTGATACGGAAAATCCCCGAATACTTATCAACAAGGTCTTGCCGTTTCTTCAATTTCTAGTTCTGGTGGCTATGTCAATTGAAACCAATCAGAAGAGATTAAATTGTAAATGGAAAGAACATCAGTAAACATTTTGACCATTCAAATAGTTGGCCTCGTGCATCATTGAAATTACATTTGTGGTCTAAATGTGCATATTGGGCGGTAAAATTTGTACCGTTAATGTTATTGCTTGCACTGTGCTGATTTCTCTACTGCTGGACTGTAAGACTCCGATAAATTAGCCAGAACTTCAGTATTGGTATGAAATTACAGATTTTTGTTCCGCGGGATTGAAATTTGCTGTTATATTTTAAGATAATGTTCAATAAAGGAATCACGGTAACTCCTTCATGGAAAGCTCTGATTTCCGTTCCAGATTTGGCAACACCTTTGTCCCTTTTTTGGTTAACTATGAGTTATTATCAGCTCTTCCATTTTTTTCTTTTTTCTTCTTCTTTTTTTTTAAGATTTTGCTTATTTTAAAATATTATGATATCAATATCTATAAAGAAAGCAAAAGGAAATCTTCGAGATTACTGCAATGACAGATATATCTTTTCAATGATTATATATAGTCATAGGCACTTATTTGTTGATATGTAAATATCCTTTTTTCAACTTATTTATACTATACAAGTTAACCAGCAATGAG
Organism: Mytilus trossulus; assembly: GCF_036588685.1. Lineage (NCBI taxonomy): Eukaryota > Metazoa > Mollusca > Bivalvia > Mytilida > Mytilidae > Mytilus > Mytilus trossulus. The sequence continues at coordinate 62,976,350 of NC_086376.1, read as the reverse complement.
GGACATGCACACCACTTTTGATAATATCTTTTGGATAAAGAAAGGATATAACGGATGCTTGTTAGAAAAACTTGTGAATTTCACCGAAAAAGCGCTTATGCCAAATGTTCTTTTTCATTTGTGTATGAATGTAGTCATGATTTCAGTCTAAATAAAGATAATTTTGATTTTTGCACTCTTTTATTAATAAACAATTTAGGTAAAGCTATTCTTCTGTATCCTGCTTTTATTATCTGAAAAAGAGAAATAACTGCAATGAAATATTTTCCCGCCGAATAATTATACCACTGAGAAGTATCGTATATTGGACCATTACGTATTATCCATTTCATTTTTTGCTAAATATATATATAGAAGTATAAAAAAGTTACTTGATTTAAATATAATTTAAAATAAGATTCATTAGTTTATTTGTTGGTTTTGTATGGTTAATGTCCAGTGGCAAGTAGTATGCATAATTGAAAACATACCGTAGTATTTCTCTGTTTCCTAATCCTTACCTTTTTGTTTTTTTCTGAAGTTTCTTGTCCTTTTTCTTGTCAAACAATCGGTACCGTATTCTGTAAATCTAAAAATACACAAGACTTCAATCTAAAGTCGCAATAAAAAAAAACATTATTAGCTCTGAAGATATGCATTCTCTTTAGAGATGTAAACTTCTATATTGCTGTGTCATGTTGGCCTCTTGTGGACAGTTGTCTCATTGGCAATCATACCAGCCAGAAATGGTATCTTCAAAGTATACATAGTAACTGTATACCACATCTTCTTTTTTTATATTAATAGCTCATGTGATTTCTATTTTACGATATTTACAATATTAATTAGCGAGAATAAACAATTGAACCAAGAATAGGGTCGAAATACTGTACAACTAAAACTAACTTCTGAGTGAACGATATGAGTGTACATTGCATGTAGTATACATTGCAGTATTAATAATTACAAACAAATGCGGGATTCGTTGCTCTCAAAGCATTGTACTTCATATGCTATCCTTCACAATGAAATGTACGGAAAGATGACACAACAGCTATGTATCCCAATCAAATAACAGGCTTGAAAAGTTAAATCTGATGTACTAAATATCCTTTAATGATTTAATTTGTGTAGTCCGCTTTTCCCCCTTCTGGTAGGTCTATAGTGTTACGCATATTCAGTTAATTTTTTCTTTTGAAACTGTGCGCAATAGTCAACATTCTTCTGTTTTACCTTGCTAAATTATCATTTACATTTTTCATACAGACTTACCAAATGAACAAGAGGCCAACAAAAGCACCCTTCTGGTTGAACCTGCTCTACTGGAGTTACATTTTCGTCATTGGCAATATTGTCGTCTGATGTCCACGGGTTTGCTGAAGACGACAGAAATCCAGACATTTTCACAGGAGCATGAACTTTAGCATCCTCGGTTTCTGTCAGTCTTTCATCCAAGGCGATAGTGCCTATTTCTGTTGTCTTGGGGTCCGTTATATTAAGTCCAGAAACAATCGGTAATAAGCAAGATTTATTTTCATTATCAACTTGTTTTAAAACAAACTGAGCGCAATTCCTTCTACGCTTAATTTTGTTTTCAACTTCATCATTAGTAAAATCTTCTATATAACGATTATAGTTAGAATTCACGAAATCATGAAGCTTTAAAGAAAAGTTCAGCCATTTTGATGTTACCTCGGTGGCAAAGCTTTTGGCGCCTTCACCTACTTTTTCGTCCTTTGTATTGTTTGGTAAACTAATCTGAATATTGTTGTCCTTATTTTCACCGTGTTCTTTCTGTTCGATTTCGAAACATTCACTTCCACAATATGCGATTTGAAAACTCATGACTGCTGCAAAATGAACAACGTACAACAAATGTTTGCAGACTATTCATAAAGCCTAGGCAACAACAATCGACGTCGACGACCATTACTTTTATGACGTTCGGTCATTATAACTCTTAAAAGCACAACACTCTGCATCTATTAATAAAAATAATACTATACAAATCTTTGGTTATATTATTTTATATTCTATTGTAAGTTCATATTAACTAATGAATTATTTAAAATTATATGGAATTAAATAAATCTCTTATCGTCGCTGGGCTTTCAAAATATCTCACAAACAGGCTTTGAAAATTTTGACAAAATGCATGTTTCAAAAATGTCGGATATGAACTTGAACATTTTTGTAAATAACAGTGAAATAAAAACTTTGACATTTCTGATTTATCCGAGAACATTTTCATAGAAATAAAGAAATGTATAATTATTTTATTCCCAAAGCCAGTATACAATTTTCAAGTTTTCATACAACATTTTGGAAGCAAATTTTAGAAACAACTGACATGATCTGACATTGGCAATTTTGAAATGGGTCTTATTTCAAACATTTTGATTGATCTAACTGAATGCTATTTTGTAATACAACAATTTCTTCCCGCCTGGACCATTGGTGTCAAAAAGTATGTTTAGCCAAAAAAGTCATATACATGTACAACATTTTGGAAGCCCAGTGACGTTATATTCCCTTTAATTTTAGTTTGAAATATTAAACTATTTTTTTTTTAAATATTTCTTATATGTCTTTGTTAATAGACATTCCCAAATAGAAATATCTTTTTTTGAGAGTTATAATTTTTTTTTTAATTTTCTTTATTTCTTTAAAATTCATGATATTATTAAAATTCTAACCCCAAAATCTAATGTTTTTTCTTATCAAAAAGGGATCAAATGTTACAAATTTATCAAGTTCACTTTTATTTTTAACAGTATAATACTCATAAAAACACTTATAAAAACTTTTATTAACACATGTAAAAAAAGAAGTTATAAAAAAACCTATTTCTTTTATCAAACATCTATTGAAATATTTTTGTTGGAGTTCAATGAATAGGTAACATCTATCAAAATGTTAGCATTCAAGGAAGACACCGAAAAAAGGTTGCTTGAATCTGGTGTAATTCCGCTAGTCAAACCTCTCAGTTACATGGCAATCACGTTTAAAAATACCGCAAAAATGACAACATTATTGGCTGGACTATTATACTTATATTAGTATAATAGTCCATTTATGAACCTTAGATGACACGAGGATGACATATGAATACAGTATAAACAAATGCACTTTTAACACTCAGGACAAGGAAATATATAATAGTGCATTTTAACATGTAAATTTAATATGAAATTATTAAATATCAGTGGCGTATCCAAAATTTTCATAAAGGAGGAGGGACACTGACTGCCTTTGCAATGCTTATATAAATAGTAATCATCTAACTTAATTACTTGGATATAAGTAACATCATCTTTCCACAAAAGTTGAACCCGGGCACCATGTGCCCCTTCTAAATCCGCCTTTGAATGTTACTTCTTTTTAAAGGCGAACCGATTTAATTTGTAAGAAATTGTAACATTTCGGTGTTGATTTACAGACTTTCAAATATTTAATTTCCCGCATTTTTACTACTGGTCATGTGACTGTTCAAAATGGTGGACTGAGGGAAAACGAAACTGAAAGTGTTGAAAATGTGAAGGAACAGATAAGAATGAGTGTTGCAACAAATATCAGTCAATTAAAGTGGCAGTGTGTTTCATCTGAGTCATCAAAGACTTGCACAAATGAAACAAAAGTGCAAAGACTACGTAAGTCTCATTTAGATAGTTTTATTTACATAATTAAATTCATTAATAATTACATGATAATTTGGTTCGTCATAGCAAATGAACAGAAATAGATGTTTTCACCTCAAAAACTACTCTGAATAGAGACTAATCTGTGCAGTAAGTGTGAAATAAGTACACGTTATCACTAAATATATTGCAGACTAAGACTGTCAAGACTAATATAAATTTAGCTTGGTGTATTCTAGGACTTCTATATATAAAACAGAGATTGTTCATACCCATAGCCAGGGGGGGTTCGGGGGGTTCGTCCGAACCCCCCCTTGAAAACAAATTAGCACTGTTAAAGTCAATGTTCTGTTCGAATTGTGACTGTTAAAGTCGAGTTTGTGAGTCAAACGAACCCGCCCCCTATGGAAATTCCTGGCTACGGGCCTGTTGTTCACTTGCGTTTTGCAATAAAACAAATTAATAATGTCTACTGGCAAAGTTAACTACATCATTTTAACATACTGTGAAGATGGGTATAATTTAAAAAAGACTGGGAGATGAATTTGGATTTCACAGCTGTGGACAGTTGTCTCATTGGCAATCATACCACATCATCTTTTTTATATTAAGTCTGATTTTTTTTCCCCATTAATAATGCAAATGAACCTGTAATAAATAAGACCTCATATTCTATAATATGCACCTTGAATGGTGTACACCTTCTTCAGGCAATTCTAACGTATACAAAATGGTGTTTCATATAATAACAAATGTCACTTTCCTGCATTGTGATTGTAGTAATATTATTAGGAAAACAAAACTAAATTTAACCTATTAGCAATTCAAATGGACCAAGTCTAACAGACTACTAGTATAAACTCACTTGTTTTAATCATTTCATGTCATGTGCAGAGTCACATAATCCTAGATGCCATTTTAATTACAATTTGACTGGTCAGTACGGGAAGTGTTAAAAGTAGTCTCAAGTGTTATAGTCCAAGCTTCTAATGAAGATGTTGATGATTGTAAAATAAACAACTACTTGCATTACACTTGAGACTATCATCAGCTTCACCCTTTAAATCAGTTTTTGGTGTTATAATCTATCTATTATCCGTCAATTGTCTATAGCAATTAATACAATACAATACAATAATATTGTAACTTGAGAGAATCTGTAAATTTAGATTATTTTTACATCTCTGCAGGAAAAAACTAAAACAATTGCTTATCAAAATCCAATTTATTTGTTCTGAGTATAAAGTAATTACTGAGACTACGGTAGTCTCTCATACCTGGTTGGTGACAAAACACCATATCAGTCCTTTTCAAAATGTATTGATATATATTTTTCTGGTCACATACAGTACTTAGTAGTATTAAACTTATATGCAAATGTGTCCAACTGACATTACTGAAGTCAAAATCAGTTTCTATATACATTTTGTATTTTGAAATTAAGATTTTTTAACCTTTACTGACGCAAATGACCAAATGCATTTTGGTGATGTTCTTTTCAGACTTTGTATTATTAATCTTATGTGCATGTTTCATTGTGTTATACAGGGCACTTCCTTTTAGGAAATGGTTACCGAAAACTATCACAATCAGGTATGCCTACATCATATTATGTACATGTAAATGAGCACTAATAAACACATCTTTTGTGTATAACTCTCTTTGTGTATCTCTAAAGTGAATAACTGGAATATATGTGTATCTATATAAACTTTTTCTATGAAGTTTAAGATTGGAATTCACTAACATGATAAGCAGTGTTCAGAAATTTTGAAACTTCCAGTGAAAATTCATATATAGATCTAATTGTTTTGAATACTTTGGTAGTGGGAGGAAAATGATACAGGAATGATATGGTTTCTTTTGGTTGATAATTTTCATGTGAAGGAGGTTTCAAGATGTTTGAGGGCTGTTCAGGTTCATCCGCATCAATAACATTAATATCATTACATCTGTATATATACCTGGTATGTGTATAATGTGTACAATGTATGTGTTGCCTAATATTTGGATTAACACCAATGATGATTTTAGGGTTTATATTTAATACATGTACATTGTGAATTGTAGGTTTTATAGATGTAAGCAAGGTTCATCTTTGTGTACTCATTCATTAAAATTAATTTTGTGTAATCTGAGCACCTACTACAGAAAAAGTAATTAAAATAGTAAAAATACCTTAAACAATTCAAACAACAGTCATATTTCTAACTTGCTACAGGCATTTCCTGAAGTAAAAAAATGGTTTTATAGCTAGCTAAACTTCTGACTTATATGACATTCCCACAGAATTCCTTTATATATTGACAACACTGTCATGACTGTTAGTAAAACAGATAATAGGTCAAAATGTCAAAAAGTAAGGAACAGCATTCAGCATTGTATTATAGTCAATTTAAAATAAAACCAAGACTTTCCAAGCAATAGAAGGGACACAAGAGGGTATGGTTTCCATTTTTAAATTCCAAAAGTTTTTTAAGCTGTTTCAAGAATAAGAACAAAATATGAATGTTACAGTTATAAATATTTTGATTTCTCTATTGGGTACCTGTGTATATTTTCTACTTTTGTGGTTTGTATGGGAGAACTTTCAAAGAATGTGTGGACATCTTGATAAATATGGTTAAGATTAAAGGTATACGATTTTGATAAATATGGTTAAGAGTAAAAGGTATACAATTATAGGCTAAAGCCAGGGGGGGTCTGGGGTTTGGAACCCCCTTTTTTGACAATCAATGCATTTGAATGGGAGCATATAGTTGGAACCCCAAAAAGTCCTTTCTTGTTATTGGAGAAAAAGTCCAAACATTTTTTCCCCAAACAATAATTCAATGAATATATATATAGTTCTTGTTTAAATATACTGTTGTAATACTTTTTAAGTTTTATTGAAAATAATCTGATACTTTATATCATTTCATTTTTAATTAAAACTCTGACTGAATGATTGATTGTTTTTTTGGTAAATCATCTAGTGGAAAAATATCTCAATGCATAATCAAAAGTAAACTAATTGGAACAGAAATCCAATGAGGAGGTCAGCTAAACTGGGTCATTCTGGAATGAGTAGGTCAGGAAAACTGGGTCACCTGAGTTGAAAGGCCTATATGTACTCACAGTAGAATTAAAAAGATTTTTATTGCATACTCATGTAAATTAAGAAATTTTAACATACTTATAGTGTAGAAAATGTTGACCAAGAGTCTAAATAAACAAGATTGAATATTGCAATTTCATGCTAGGCTGCATACAAGTAAAAATTATGCTGTCAAAATTTTGAATGCAAGTTTTTCTTCTCTTGAAACCGATCCCTTCACAATTTAAAGATTAACAAAAAACATGATAAATATTTTTAAATTTACAATATTGTTCCAAAAAACAAAGTGCATACAAAACCTTTATAAAAGTAGTTTACTCTAGATTGAAAAATCTCATTTTGAACAGTTTTCTGGTTCTAATTGTTTCACATTTTTCATATTTGGACCTTTTATAGCTGACTCAATTACATGATATTTGTTTTCTCTTATATGCCATTGTTGAAGGCTGCACAGTGGCCTGCTATGATTGATAATGGCTAAGTAAACATGCACTTCATTAATGAACTCAGGTATGGATTCATTTATAGTTTTTTGTTTCATAAGAAAACATACCACCTTCCCTTTTTTTGTTTGTTCTACATACATGTATAAATTTTATGATCTCAATTCTATTATAAGTCCTCCAAAACAAGTTATGCATACAAGTAAAAGAGCATGACTTTCTCTGTCTAGTCCAAAATTATATCAATAAAATGCTTGGTGTAATATTATATAATTTGTGTAATATTAAAAAACAAAATAATACAAAGGAAATGACCAGGGGATATCTTTATTTTCTTGATGATCTATAAAATAAAGAGAATGATATGAAAAAAATAAGTTTTTTCTTAAAACTTGTTACTGTGGATTCCTTTATTTCATAACCTTCCTATAAATTTGTAATTCGTTGAAAATATCAATTGGTGGTTCTCCTGTACCCATGAAATCAACAAAATATGTTATCCAACGAACATTTATGAATCCACAGTAATTTCTTAAAATCATTCAAGTTGAAGATTGTTGAAGGGTTGTTATTCCTTCAGAAATATGTCTACCAACTGAAACAAAATATCACCAAGATCAAATTCCTTTTTGTTGCTTTGTTGCAATAGGTGCAAAAAATATTCTCATTGTTCATGATGGCTTGGTTGGCAATCTTGGGCCAGGAAAGTGTACACCTTTTTTTGTGGAAACATTACTGCAGCTTTATATGCAGTATACACTTAAAAATTATATATTTAAGAGATAAAAGTTGGCATGCATAAGGCACAAAAAGAGGAGAAAAGTTTATATAAGGGATCACAAAGAAATCTTTGAAACTAATGGGAAAAGCTAATACCAGTCATAGGCAGATCCAGGGGGGGCCATTTTGTGGGGGAAAAATTTTGTTGCTTATATAGGAAATCACTGAAGCATGACTGGAGTAGGCCCCCCTTAGGTCAGTCAGCAGGCCCCCCTTATAAAAAGTTCTGGATCCGCCACTGCCAGTTATATTTCTAAAAAATTGCCTCAGTACTAAAAAAGAATGTCATGGATGTTGACATTATTATGAAACTATAAAAATGAAATTGTTATGGTAAATTATGAAATGCCATTAAAATGTTTGCTATCATTTAATTTAATTTAGTGCTTTATTTATTTAAAATAGCATTTAAAATAGCATTGTAAACAGCCCTAGGGCTATTAGTGGTTTTCATAATATAGTCTAATTGTATTCTGTGTCAATGTTTTCTAAGGACCTTGTGTCTTTGGACTACAGTATTAAAAGTGCATCAGTTTTGCTGCAATTGCATGTAATAGGAAATTATGAAGACAAAAAATAAGAAAAAATAAGTGACAAAATTAAACTGTTTTGTATGTTGAGTAATTTGATACATTAATGATTTGCATAAAGAATTCATTTCAGTGTTCAATATTCCCGTATTTATTATCTGTACCTGAATCAATTGATCAACATGTACTGTGTTATTGAACAGCTGTGTCAAGGAAGAATATATGATTCATATTTCAATTTATTATTGAATAAAAACTTACTGTGTACATGTGTAGCTGTAAAGGATATTTTCTTTCGTGTGAAATTTTTTAATTTTACAAAACATTTCGTTGATGACCATGACTAACAAAAGTGAAAGTAAGATTCTTTGCTAACATTTTATTTCATCAGTGTATCTTGTGATTATATTATTGATGTTTGCTTCTGTAATTCCTATGTTAATCTCCAATCTATAAGATCTATAAATGTCCGTGATAGAAGGTTGCATCTAAATTACTTGTTGAGAATGGGAAATAATTCTTGCTAAATAATGGATTTGATTTGATTTTTGGTGTTTTAACGCCACATTTAAACACCACTTCTATGCTATTTTGTGGCGGCCAGTTTTATTTGTGGAGGAAGCCGGAAAACCACTGTCCTATGATGGGAAAACTGACAATCATAGTCAATTAAGATTGGAGTCAAGTGCATCCCCACGAGTGGGCTATGAACTCACAACTTCAGTGTTGATTGGCTAGTGATTATAGTACACTTTAGGACCCCTTCTAAACAATGGAAGATGGACTATATTAGTAAAAGAAAAAACAAAATATTCTATAGATGTAAATTTTATTGTCTATATAGATAATATTAAACTTGTGAGGTGTTTGATCTTAATTTAAATTTATATTTTATTTGCAATGTGTAAAAAGATTATTTGAAATTTACTAAGATATCTGCTAAAAAAGGTTTAGATTTCAAATGTGATTATCAACACTATCAAATATTGAATTTGAGATATTCTGTTTTTGGTCAATTTATATAATAGTAATTATTATTATTTCAGCAGTCCTTCAATCTTCTGACTTTTGCCTCATATGATTTACAGTATTTCTCAGATATTTTAATCTTATGCATCAATGACTTTCTCTTATGTTAGGCCTGCATGTCTTCTTTTGATTGAGCCTGGTCTGCACACTAGATTATAAGTTTGAACTATATATATTCTGTCAAATATAAGTTAACATGTAACACCATTTTTATATTTCAAACTGTTTTATGTTTGTTACTAATTTCAGGAATTGAACCTGGGTTTTCTTCATTGTTGAAGGCTGTAAGGTGACCTTTAGTTATTTACATGCACATCACTTGCACAGCATTTATACTTTAATGAGAAGTTGTCTCTGGCAAGAATACAACATCTACTTATTTTTATACTGTTTTATTTTAAAATGCACTGCCTGATACATTATAATGCACAGGCTATTTATTGATATATCATTTTCAGTATTACCGCTAGCTCACAGCAATGTCACAGACAACAGTCCAAATGTACACTGTAATGGTATTGGTATATATCTGGTCATTACAGCTGATTTCCTAATGCTTGCAAAGTAAAAGTTCGGTTGGCTTGCTTGTTTTGTTTGTATAATTTTTTATACAAGCTTTGTAAATAAGATTGACATCTTTAAACAATTTATATAGGCATAGTTTAACCTGAATATATTATATTCGAATTTAATTGGGTGTTATCCTAATGATTTTACAATATACAAACAAAGCAAGCAAGCTAACCAAAGTTTTGTTCTACATACATTAGGAAATTAGCTGTAAAATCTAGGGAACAGTATAAACTGACAATTTATATATGGTGTATGCTGTCAGCTAATGACTTATATACTGTAGATTCATTAATTTTTCGTGGGTACCAGTTTTTCTGAATTGAGAAAAACTTACATTTTCATGTATGTTAGATTTCATGAATTTGCTTAAGTCTGTATACAAGCTAATCGAAAATATGCAATCCATTGAACATTTAAATGGTTAACCTTTTTCCCACAAAAGCTACGAAAAATTATTTCCCAGCGAAAATGAATAAATCCACAGTATCTAGTCTTCTACCAACTGTTATACTGTCAATGAAAATAGAAACTGTCCCAAAAAATCTGAATTTCCTGTATAAAAGGGTCAATTGTCATCAAACCTTGGATAAGGGAAATGTTTGCAACTTTTTCCTACTGAATTTTTGTCAGTTTTTTTTTTTATGTTTGTAATAGAATATATAGTAATTCATTTTTGAATCCTTTTCATACAAGACAATATTTTGTATAAAGGCATTATCAAGATAAACCAATACCCAAGGACTAATAGCAATAGTAGAGTTTGTTAATGAATAGATACAACTATCCATTAGAGTTCAACATTGCTTTACTTGAGAAGTGATGGCACTATATATATTCATATATATTATACACTGCCCATTAGTATTAAGATGATGGAAAATTTGTCTTGTAATTATTGATTTTTTGTGTTCTCTAAATTTGATAAATGAATAAAATGTTCCAAAAGTTTTTCATACTGCTAAAGGATACTTCAATTTTTCTTGTTTTCCAATACTAATTAACATTTAAACACTGAATATGCTACAAGTACTAAACAGAAAGCCTATTAGAAGGAGGATTACTGACAACAGAAAATGTCATTAATTTTACATTAATTGCATAGTAGCTAAAGACTGCCATGACATTTCAGCTCAGAACCAATACACAGTTCTGCTTAGAATAGGTTAAAATAATTCATAATCAGTATTAATGCTTTCTGTCTAGCTAGCACTTGTTGAAAATTTTACCGTGGAACTTGATTATTCTTGTAGGTACTCGTTCAAATAAGGATATATTTTTAAAACCACTGGATGATTGATGGGATTTCAAAATATATTCTTTGTATATCGTTGCTAGAATTATGGAAATATTTCAAAACTGTCGGAATTTTTATTGTCATTTCAAAGATAGAACTATGTACCAATGATTTCACTTCTAAAGCACGATGTAATTATGTGGTTAAGATTATAATTGAAGAAATCTAAAAAAACTAAAAAAATAAATTGAAGAGAGCTGAAAATGAAAACAAGTGGTAATGAATATTTCTTTTTCGATATATTTAATTCATGGAAACTTGACACTTTGGTAATAAAACTATCAATTATTATTAGTGAAGTTTTGCTTTTAAACTTATGACATTTGGAAAAAGCAATTTAAGACGAGACGAATATAGAAGCCATTGAACCTCAAATGACAAGAGAATTGAATAGTCGTCCGATCACTTTCAGACTCGTAGAAATATCATACCAATATAATAAATTGTGTAATTTGTTTAAATTTGTCGGGAAAATTGTATTGCTTGAAAGATGGACATTTCTGAATTCCATAATATGACTGCCAAATATGGAGAAAGGATTATTGATATGGTTGGAACAATATTTACAAGTAAACGTTATTTATTTTTAGAATTTTAGATATGTTTGAGTCAATTTATCTTTCATTTTTAATTGTAATTATATTCTTTTCTGAAGAATAGTATTTCAATGTGCCCTTTTAACAACAAACATAATGTATGTTTTTCTATTTTGTTGTATGCCTAACCATGTTTTTTTAATTGTCTGCAAATCCATACAACTTTATACATTGTTTTGCTTACCCAGTTTGTTAGACAATTTTTCAGATTTTTTTGCATAGATTTAATTGTAGTCTGAGGGGGAATAGGAGGGGTCCTGATCCCGAAATCCTGGGCTTAAAAACACCAGATCTAGAAATTCCGTGGTTAAAAACACCAGATCTAGAAATTCCGTGGTTAAAAATGCAAAATCCTGAAGTCCCAAAATTCGAATAAAGAATTCCTGGATCCCGGAGTCCTGATAAAGGTCCTATCCCCACTCTAGTCTGACAGTCTTTTCTTTTGTACTTGCTGTGGCTTAGGACTTTGAAATGAAGTCCATATTTAAACTTTTGACTTCAAGTTTTAGTGTTGAAATTGTATTATATTCATTGTCAAGCCTATAAATTATACAGCAAGTCCAAAGAGTCTGTTGAATGTCAGAGAAATCTTGGTCTACAATGAACTTATTTAGAATTCATCAAATATCCTTTTGTTAAAGTTCTAAATTTACAGGAATTGAATGGTTAAAGGTTGAAATGAGTGATATATAATTTGATGGTACCCAAACTGCACCTATTTTAAAGGTTTTTTTTCACCTAGATGTTTATTTATGATCTAGACAAAAGTGTCCATTCTGTGTTTATTTTGTATCATTATTTACTGTATAGTTCATCAATTTTATTTTGAATCCATATTGAACCAAAGAAACAAGGGTTTAATGAATCAAACCTCCAAAAACGATCCATGATTCTGTAATGAGAAGTACCCAAATTGCATCTCATCCTTTCCGCCATTGAAATTTATTGTGGGCTTATTTGATTCGCATATGATTTTTCAATAAAATGCTGAAAATATGCTTTAAAGTATTAGTGCATTGCGAAAAACAAACATTTAATAAAATAGATTTAAGTTAGATATTCCTATGAATATCCTTTTCATATTGGATACAAATTTTATTAAGTCTAATGCAGACACTAGTCAAATTGTTTCAACTGAGGTACTACACAGGCGTCAAAAGGCGTCATTATGGAGTTAAGGGGGTGGCGTCAAAAGGCGTCATTATAAAGGAAAGTTTTATAAATTTGGACAAGAAAATGTTTTCTGGTTTCCCTTACAAATAGAGAAGACAAATAGTAGGTGCAATGGATTGAAATAATTTCATTTTGTATGTACAATGTCTGATGGCCTTTATTTCTGAATAAAAGACAAAAATGAATAATTTGAAACAAGTTTATCACATGTAGATAAAGGAAGATGTGGTATGAGTGCCAAAGGGACAACTCTCAAACCAAGTCACAATTTTTACAGTAAACCATTATCCTGCACATATATAATACACTTGTCATATGTGTAATTTTATGTAAAAGTTTTTTAAATTAAATTTATTGAGAAAATATATTAATTTAGAAAATATGAAATAGTATTTTATGACAAATTTGAATTTAATTACTCAGGTAAATTTTATAAAACATATCACTTGCTCTGAGTAAAGTTTTTTGTATTTTGCCCATTGTCATTCATTAATCTGAGCAACATTTTGTTTTAATTAGTATCATTAATGTAATTAAGTTGTATTTCTGTAATTGACATTATTCATATTTCACCTTTGGGCATTTTTGAACAATAGTATTGATACTCAAATCATCTTAATTATCAAAATTATCAATGTCTGTCATTTTATGAGTAGTTTATAGCATTTGCCTTAAATATTGGGGTTTAACAGTTATTTGTCAGTGTAGTATTGTTGGTGTTATTCAGCCAACTAGGCTCAACAACTTCAGGAGAAAATTGACAAGAGAATTGAATAGTCGTCCGATCACTTTCAGACTCGTAGAAATATCATACGAATATAATAAATTGTGTAATTTGTTTAAATTTGTCGGGAAAATTGTATTGCTTGAAAGATGGACATTTCTCAATTCCATAATATGACTGCTAAATATGGAGAAAGGATTATTGATATGGTTGGAACAATATTTACAAGTAAACGTTATTTATTTTTAGAATTTTAGATATGTTTGAGTCAATTTATTATCTTTCATATATATAATTGTAATATATATTCTTTACTAAAGAATAATCTATTAATGTGCCCTTTTAACAACAAACATAATGTATGTTTTTCTATTTTGTTGTATGCCTAACCATGTTTTTTGAATTGTCTGCAAATCCATACAACTTTATACATTGTTTTCCTTACCCAGTTTGTTAGACAATTTTTCAGATTTTTTTGTATAGATTTAATTTTAGTCTGAGGGGGAATAGGAGGGGTCCTGATCCCGAAATCCTGGGCTTAAAAACACCAGATCTAGAAATTCCGTGGTTAAAAACATAAAATCCTGAAGTCCCAATCTTTGAATAAAAAATTCCTGGATCCCGGAGTCCTGATAAAGGTCCTATCCCCCCTCTATAGTATAGTCTGACAGTCTTTTCTTTTGTACTTGCTGTGGCTTAGGACTTTGAAATGAAGTCCATATTTAAACTTTTGACTTCAAGTTTTAGTGTTGAAATTGTATTATATTCATTGTCAAGCCTATAAATTATACAGCAAGTCCAAAGAGTCTGTTGAATGTCAGAGAAATCTTGGACTACAATGAACTTATTTAGAATTCATCAAATATCCTTTTGTTAAAATTCTAAAATTACAGGAATTGAATGGTTAAGGTTGAAATAAGTGTGATATAATGTGATTGTACCCAAACTGCACCTATTTTAAAGGTTTTTTCCCCCCTATGTTTATTTATGATCTAGACAAAAGTTTCCATTATGTGTTTATTTTGTATCATTATTTACTATTTTATTTTGAATCCAAATTGAATCAAAGAAACATAAGGTATTAATGAATCAAACCTCCAAAAACGATCCACGATTCTGTAATGAGAAGTACCCAAACTGCATCCATGGAACTTAAATTTGGACAAGAAAATGTTTCTGGTTTCCCTAAAAAATAGAAAAGACAAATAATAGGTACAGGGATTGAAATAATTTCATTTTGCATTTACAATGTCTGATGGTCTTTATTTCTGAATAATAGGCAAAATTAATAATTTGAGACAAGTTTATCACATTGTAGATAAAGAAAGATGTGGTATGTGTGCCAAAGGGACAACTCTCAAACCAAGTCACAATTTTTAAAGTAAACCATTATCCTGCACATATATAATACAGTTGTCATAGGTGTAACTTTTAATGTAAAAGTTTTTAAAATGAATTTTATTGAAAAATATATTAATTTAGAAAATATGAAATAATATTTTATGACAAATTTGAATTTAATTACTCAGGTAAATTTTATAAAACATATCACTTGCTCTGAGTAAAGTTTTTTGTATTTTGCCCATTGTCATTCATTAATCTGAGCAACATTTTGTTTTAATTAGTATCATTAATGTAATTAAGTTGTATTTCTGTAATTGACATTATTCATATTTCACCTTTGGGCATTATTGAACAATAGTATTGATACTCAAATCATCTTAATTATCAAAATTATCAATGTCTGTCATTTTATGAGTAGTTTATAGCATTTGCCTTAAATATTGGGGTTAAACAGTTATTTGTCAGTGTAGTATTGTTGGTGTTATTCAGCCAACTAGGCTCAACAACTTCAGGAGAAAATTGACAAGAGAATTGAATAGTCGTCCGATCACTTTCAGACTCGTAGAAATATCATACGAATATAAAAATTTGTGTAATTTGTTTAAATTTGTCGGGAAAATTGTATTGCTTGAAAGATGGACATTTTTCAATTCCATAATATGACTGCTAAATATGGAGAAAGGATTATTGATATGGTTGGAACAATATTTACAAGTAAACGTTATTTATTTTTAGAATTTTAGATATGTTTGAGTCAATTTATTATCTTTCATATATATAATTGTAATATATATTCTTTACTAAAGAATAATCTATTAATGTGCCCTTTTAACAACAAACATAATGTATGTTTTTCTATTTTGTTGTATGCCTAACCATGTTTTTTGAATTGTCTGCAAATCCATACAACTTTATACATTGTTTTCCTTACCCAGTTTGTTAGACAATTTTTCAGATTTTTTTGCATAGATTTAATTGTAGTCTGAGGGGGAATAGGAGGGGTCCTGATCCCGAAATCCTGGGCTTAAAAACACCAGATCTAGAAATTCCGTGGTTAAAAACACCAGATCTAGAAATTCCGTGGTTAAAAACATAAAATCCTGAAGTCCCAATCTTTGAATAAAAAATTCCTGGATCCCGGAGTCCTGATAAAGGTCCTATCCCCCCTCTATAGTATAGTCTGACAGTCTTTTCTTTTGTACTTGCTGTGGCTTAGGACTTTGAAATGAAGTCCATATTTAAACTTTTGACTTCAAGTTTTAGTGTTGAAATTGTATTATATTCATTGTCAAGCCTATAAATTATACAGCAAGTCCAAAGAGTCTGTTGAATGTCAGAGAAATCTTGGACTACAATGAACTTATTTAGAATTCATCAAATATCCTTTTGTTAAAATTCTAAAATTACAGGAATTGAATGGTTAAGGTTGAAATAAGTGTGATATAATGTGATTGTACCCAAACTGCACCTATTTTAAAGGTTTTTTCCCCCCTATGTTTATTTATGATCTAGACAAAAGTTTCCATTATGTGTTTATTTTGTATCATTATTTACTATTTTATTTTGAATCCAAATTGAATCAAAGAAACATAAGGGATTAATGAATCAAACCTCCAAAAACGATCCACGATTCTGTAATGAGAAGTACCCAAACTGCATCCATGGAACTTAAATTTGGACAAGAAAATGTTTCTGGTTTCCCTAAAAAATAGAAAAGACAAATAATAGGTACAGGGATTGAAATAATTTCATTTTGCATTTACAATGTCTGATGGTCTTTATTTCTGAATAATAGGCAAAATTAATAATTTGAGACAAGTTTATCACATTGTAGATAAAGAAAGATGTGGTATGTGTGCCAAAGGGACAACTCTCAAACCAAGTCACAATTTTTAAAGTAAACCATTATCCTGCACATATATAATACAGTTGTCATAGGTGTAACTTTTAATGTAAAAGTTTTTAAAATGAATTTTATTGAAAAATATATTAATTTAGAAAATATGAAATAATATTTTATGACAAATTTGAATTTAATTACTCAGGTAAATTTTATAAAACATATCACTTGCTCTGAGTAAAGTTTTTTGTATTTTGCCCATTGTCATTCATTAATCTGAGCAACATTTTGTTTTAATTAGTATCATTAATGTAATTAAGTTGTATTTCTGTAATTGACATTATTCATATTTCACCTTTGGGCATTTTTGAACAATAGTATTGATACTCAAATCATCTTAATTATCAAAATTATCAATGTCTGTCATTTTATGAGTAGTTTATAGCATTTGCCTTAAATATTGGGGTTTAACAGTTATTTGTCAGTGTAGTATTGTTGGTGTTATTCAGCCAACTAGGCTCAACAACTTCAGGAGAAAATTGACAAGAGAATTGAATAGTCGTCCGATCACTTTCAGACTCGTAGAAATATCATACGAATATAATAAATTGTGTAATTTGTTTAAATTTGTCGGGAAAATTGTATTGCTTGAAAGATGGACATTTCTCAATTCCATAATATGACTGCTAAATATGGAGAAAGGATTATTGATATGGTTGGAACAATATTTACAAGTAAACGTTATTTATTTTTAGAATTTTAGATATGTTTGAGTCAATTTATTATCTTTCATATATATAATTGTAATATATATTCTTTACTAAAGAATAATCTATTAATGTGCCCTTTTAACAACAAACATAATGTATGTTTTTCTATTTTGTTGTATGCCTAACCATGTTTTTTGAATTGTCTGCAAATCCATACAACTTTATACATTGTTTTCCTTACCCAGTTTGTTAGACAATTTTTCAGATTTTTTTGTATAGATTTAATTTTAGTCTGAGGGGGAATAGGAGGGGTCCTGATCCCAAAATCCCGGGCTTAAAAACACCAGATCTAGAAATTCCGTGGTTAAAAACATAAAATCCTGAAGTCCCAATCTTTGAATAAAAAATTCCTGGATCCCGGAGTCCTGATAAAGGTCCTATCCCCCCTCTATAGTCTGACAGTCTTTTCTTTTGTACTTGCTGTGGCTTAGGACTTTGAAATGAAGTCCATATTTAAACTTTTGACTTCAAGTTTTAGTGTTGAAATTGTATTATATTCATTGTCAAGCCTATAAATTATACAGCAAGTCCAAAGAGTCTGTTGAATGTCAGAGAAATCTTGGACTACAATGAACTTATTTAGAATTCATCAAATATCCTTTTGTTAAAATTCTAAAATTACAGGAATTGAATGGTTAAGGTTGAAATAAGTGTGATATAATGTGATTGTACCCAAACTGCACCTATTTTAAAGGTTTTTCCCCCCCTATGTTTATTTATGATCTAGACAAAAGTTTCCATTCTGTGTTTATTTTGTATCATTATTTACTATTTTATTTTGAATCCAAATTGAATCAAAGAAACATAAGGGTTTAATGAATCAAACCTCCAAAAACGATCCATGATTCTGTAATGAGAAGTACCCAAACTGCATCCATGGAACTTAAATTTGGACAAGAAAATGTTTCTGGTTTCCCTAAAAAATAGAAAAGACAAATAATAGGTACAGGGATTGAAATAATTTCATTTTGTATGTACAATGTCTGATGGTCTTTATTTCTGAATAATAGGCAAAATTAATAATTTGAGACAAGTTTATCACATTGTAGATAAAGAAAGATGTGGTATGTGTGCCAAAGGGACAACTCTCAAACCAAGTCACAATTTTTAAAGTAAACCATTATCCTGCACATATATAATACAGTTGTCATAGGTGTAACTTTTAATGTAAAAGTTTTTAAAATGAATTTTATTGAAAAATATATTAATTTAGAAAATATGAAATAATATTTTATGACAAATTTGAATTTAATTACTCAGGTAAATTTTATAAAACATATCACTTGCTCTGAGTAAAGTTTTTGTATTTTGCCCATTGTCATTCATTAATCTGAGCAACATTTTGTTTTAATTAGTATCATAAATGTAATTAAGTTGTATTTCTGTAATTGACATTATTCATATTTTACCTTTGGGCATTTTTGAACAATAGTATTGATACTCAAATCATCTTAATTATCAAAATTATCAATGTCTGTCATTTTATGAGTAGTTTATAGCATTTGCCTGAAATATTGGGGTTTAACAGTTATTTGTCAGTGTAATATTATTGGCGTTATTCAGCCAACTAGGCTCAACAACTTCAGGAGAAACTTTGTTTTGGATTATTGACTTTATAATTCAGAACATTTGGATTTTAATTATTTGTTAATTGTTATGACATTATCATCATTTAGTTCTATTATTAAATCAAACGGTTACAACTTGCTGCTTTTAAATTCTCCCTGGTAAATTTAGTTTACAGCCACTCTTAGTATCCTCATAAAAGTGAACATTAGAGATCTGAGATTAGCCAAAAGGATAATCTTTCCTTTATGCAGCATTGTTCGTGAGAGTTTATCTGTTAAAAGATAGATCACAATATGCAATAATTGTCCTGATGTGAGATCTCTAACAAAATGATGAATTTTGATACAATGTATCTTTCAGCATACAAACTTTTCGGAAAAAAATTGCTGAAAACAAGTCGTCTTGTTGCTTCCACACAAGTTTTGACCAATAGTGCCATTCCAACCGATGATTGTGATGTTGTTGTGGCATTTCCCTCAGAACCAGACACTAATGTCCTCATGTGGTTACTGGACAAACTAAGGGAGAGAACTCCAGATATCATTGTACATGTAAGACATCACAGCAACACAAAGGGACCAGTTCTTCATTTGACAGCTACACATCAGAGGTAAATACTACATACTTATATCCTAAGCTCTTTGCTTTACAAAATACTCTTCATATAATTATCTAGCAAATAAACCTTCAAATTGACAGGAATGGACATTAAATGTCTTGTTCCATGAAACATGTCTGTATTTCTTTCCAACTATACCTTCTGGACCTCCACTTTGTTGCAGAAAGCTCGACATAGGGATAGTGATCAGGCAGCGGCGTTAGCTCACTTCTTAAAAGCTTTATATTTAGTTTAAACATATTTATTTATAGTGGATTGGGAAACAAGTTTTGCAACTTATATTAATCCCTTTCCACTTTGTGGGTGCGAATGCTGCCTTGTAGCGGCATTAGCCTACTCTTTTTCGAAATCTACAAGCTTTATATTTTAGAAGGTGGAAGACCTGGATGCTTCATTCTTTGTATATAGATGCCTCATGTTACGAAGTTTCCATCAGTCACATGTCAAATGTCCTTGACCTCATTTTCATGGTTCAGTGACCACTTGAAAAAAAAGTTCAGATTTTTTGTAATGTTGAATTCTCTCTTATTATAAGTAATAGGATAATTATATTTGGTATGTGCGTTCCTTGCAAGGTCCTCATGCCCGTCAGACAGTTTTTAATTGACCTCGACCTCATTTCATGGCTCAGTGAACAAAGTTAAGTTTTGGTGGTCAAGTCCATATCTCAGATACTATAAGCAATAGGGCTGGTGTATTTGGTGTATGGAAGGACTGAAATGTGTACATGTCCAACTGGCAGGTGTCATCTGACCTTGACCTCATTTTTATAGTTCAGTGGTTATAGTTAAGTTTTTGTGTTTTTGTCTGTTTTTCTCATACTTTAAGCAATAGGTCTACTATATTTGTTGTATGGAATGATTGTAAAGTGAACATGTTTAGCGGACAGATGTCATCTGACCTTGACCTCATTTTCATAGTTCATTGGTCAAAGTTAATTTTTTTTCAGTTTTGGTCTTTCTTTCAAATAATATACGCCATAGGTCAATTATATTAAGTGTATGAAAATATTTTATGATCTATATATTAGTTGCGCAGGTTTTATTTTACCTTGACCTCATTTTCACAGTTCATTGCTCAGTGTTAAGTTTTTGTGTTTTGATCTATTTTTATTAAAATGTAAGTATTAGGTCAACTATATTTGTTTTATGGAATCATTGTTAGCTGTACATGTCAGCCTGGCATGGTTCATCTGACCTTGACCCTATTTTCATGATTCATTGGTCTTTGTTTAGTTATTTTGGTTAATGTAATGCTTATGTGACAGTTGTAATAAAGCTTTATACTTAGTACTATCAACATAATATCAATGATAAGTAAAGAAGGCGAGACATTTCAGTGTGTGCACTCTTGTTTTTTTTGCAGCTGATGGTTGTATAATAATAATCATCAGTGAGCAGTAGCTCAAAATGTTACTTGTTTATTAAGCACAGAATTTCCTCCGATTCACTTTCATATGTTTGTCAATTTTAAATGCTAGTCAAACTTGGGTGCTTATATTGGCAGATTAATATCAACAAACATTTTAATTTCAATGATATGTACACATTTCATTCAACTTTCTTGTGCAAGTTTACTTCCATAAATACTTTCTATTTATTCTCACCATGGTAACAATGTGACTCAAAGACTTAATTTCCCAATTTTGTACTTCAGTGCAATTTTCTGTATTGTTTTTTTTATCCTTATAATGGTGCCCTAGGCAGTGAAATATGCCAATCTCATTACATTTATAACTGCAGCAATCCCTAAAGTGTTGTTGTTTTCATTGATTTCACATAGCTTAAATTTATAATTAGTTTAGAATGAAAGATTTTATTTAGGAAACAATAAACAGTTTGAATGTTTTTGACTTGTGGTTTCACACTGTGAATAAAAAAGAAAAATATTGTGCAATAGAATCACCTCAATAGATTGATGCAAAGCAGTAAAACATCTAAACAAAAACACAGACCAGAAGTGACTGGGCAGCAACCCAACAATGTGTTGTTATATTCATCTGAAAATTTCAGAAGGCTGATAGAACTTAACTAAACAACAAAAAAAGAAAAAAGTATTCCTTTTTTTTACGTTTTTTTTTTATGTCCCTTATGCCCCAACTAGGATAGTAGAGTGGCATTTTGTTTTCTGATCTGTACTTCCATTCTTTTGTTCGTCCGTCCATTTGTTTGTTCGTCCATCTGTCCCCCTTCAGGTTTAAGTTTTGGTCAAGATAGTTTTTGATGAAGTTGAAGTCTAACAACTTGAAACTTAGTACAAATGTTCCCTATGATATGATCTTTCAAATTTTAATGCCAAATTAGAGTTTTTTTTATTCCAATTTCACAGTCCACTGAACATAGAAAATGAAAGTGCAAGTTCGGCACCCATGTACTTTGAACACATTCTTGTTTTGTATTAAAGCATTTTGCCTTCATTTGATAAAGCCTATAATTATGCATAGAATGTAAATTTGTGCACTTAACGAGAAGTTGATGAAATCCATCATATTGGCTGCTCTTTCCCTTGCCAATAGATACTTATTAAATCAGTCTATCAAGCATAGAAATCTATGACCATGTTTGTTCTTCCAGGACATTGTGAAAGCTGTTTTCATCAAACACAAAACACAAAAATTGTTGACTTTGAGTTGATCACACATAAACCAGACACTACATATAATGATGTAATCGGGACAGTTTAAAAGCTCGGAACAGATATTGACGAGCTGACTTTTAGATATGCCTATCAGTATAATTGAAATTGACGAGCTGACTTTTAGATATGCCTATAATTGAAATTGACAAGCTGACTTTTAGATATGCCTATAATTGAAATTGACAAGCTGACTTTTAGATATGCCTATAATTGAAATTGACAAGCTGACTTTAAGATATGCCTATATACATAGTACATATTTTTTACATCAGATACTGTTCATTGACCAATCAACACCAATATTCATACATCTTTTGGCTATTTATCTGACATGAATGTACACCACAGGTCCCATGATAGTTTATACATCAAATTAGATGGCATTGTTCAAAAGTGAGTGTTGTATTGCCAAGGTCAAGAGTTGTAAATTTATGGTCAAGTTTCTAAGATTTCCTGGGATAAGGTAGATTAATATGGGTCTTAAAAAGAAGAGCTAAAACCAGGATTATGAAAAGGGAGGGAGCAAACTAGGCAAAGTATATAAAGAGTGGACTAACACTATAAAAACCTATGAATGAACCAAATATGTAGGCTGTAGCTCAATAAGTGGGGACTAAGCCCACCTTGTTCCCATTAATCTTCCTCTGAAAATCTAATTCAATTTCTTTCTAAATAAAAAAGGTACTTAAAGCAGCACAATATCTTCAATGTTCAATAGCAGATAAAACTTAATGTTCGTGTTCTACAATAATATATTGATTAAATCAAGCAACAAACATGAAATCGACTTTTTTGTTGACAAATCATTTTGATGGCCTTTTCATAAGGAATTGAAATAACAAATTCCACTCCAGGCTAATAATAATTGTGTTTTGTAAGGTTCTTTAACCATTTATCAGCTATAAAACAGTATGCTTGTAGTGTCTCCCATAATTGATCATCATTAAATCTGTACTGTAATATGTTCATCCTGAAGTTAATCAATAAGCAGTCTAATGTCAGCTTCAGTTAACTTTGTATGGGAGTTAAACTGGGTTTATGTATTGTTGATGTAACACAATGTATATCAGGGGAATAAAAAGATTACATGTAATCACATGGGGGTAATGAAATATATGGCATTTTATACTAAGGGAGGCATTATATGTAATCGTTTGGTGTTAATAGATATATTGGCATTCAATTGTAAAAGACGCAGACTGTTTTATTGTTTTGTTTAGAGTAAACATATATTGAATGAAAAACTGGCCATACTCCACAGCAGCTAGTCCTCATTTTTTGTCCATGACACATTGGATCAACTTGTATTCTATGACTGTGTTGTAGATTGAATTGATATCTTATATTAAATGAATCTAAGTGACTACAAATATATTTGTAAAAGAAAATAATTTAAAAAGATTGCTTGCTTTTGAGAAGAAAAATATTTTTCTTAATTCAACAGGCCCGTAGCCAGGAATTTCCAAGGGGATGGGGTTCGTTTGACTCACAAACTTGACTTTAACAGTCACAATTCGAACAGAACATTGAGTTTAACAGTGCTTATTTGTTTTCAAGGGGGGTTCGTCCAACCCCCCCCTGGCTATAGGTATGTTCAATTCAACTTGTTTTTGTCATTACAAAATAACATCAAATTAGAACTATTCAAAATGTATATGACTGTATGTCTCTTCTAACACTCATCATACTAGTGAGGTATAATGTCTCATGAAAAGACTTAGATTATCCTTGGGCATTTTGTCTAGTCATTTCTAGTCTGCTATTTGGTCGGGTCGTTGTACCTTTGACAAATTCCCAATTTCATTCTCAATTTTATTTTTATGTGTCTATTCCAATTTAAAAATAAATAGGAAAATAGTGTGAGCAAAAAATCATATCTTAATTTTGTCTTCTTTTAGACTGTTTTGTATTGAAGTTGTTGGTGGATTTACAATGGAATACATTGTTTGGAATAAGCTGAGATTAAAAATATAAACAATATTGATTAAACAGATCAGAATCATTAACTCAAAACACAAAATGGTATACATGTAAATACAAGTTAACAATGTGTATTTTACTTAATGTATAGTGATGTTACACTATTGTTTCAGATAAGGGTGAGGGTTGGTACCAAAAAACCAATTAAACCTACTGCAT
Source organism: Mytilus trossulus (assembly GCF_036588685.1). Lineage (NCBI taxonomy): Eukaryota > Metazoa > Mollusca > Bivalvia > Mytilida > Mytilidae > Mytilus > Mytilus trossulus. The sequence goes on along the minus strand of NC_086376.1, from coordinate 62,951,576 downwards.
TAATGTATGCACCTGTCCTAACTCAGGAATCTGATGTTCAGTAGTTGTCCTTTGTTGATGTGGTTCATTAGTGTTTCTAGTTTCTTTTTATTATTATAGATTAGACTGTTGTTTTTTTCCGTTTGAATGGTTTAACACTAGTAATTTTTGGTGCCTTTCAAAACTTGATGTTCAGTGTGAGCCAGGGTTCCATGTTGAAGACCATACATTGACCTATATTGATTTACTTTTACAAATTGTGACATAGATAGAGAGTTGTCTCATTGGCACTCATAGTCATACCACATCTTCATATATATAGAATATTAGGTAGTTTCGTTTTTGATACTGACTATATCATGTGGAGTATCTAGACGAGCTGTTAGGGCGAGTAAAGATATTCCACATGATATAGTCAGTATCAAAAACGAAACTACCTGTTATTCTGTTTATCGGTAATTATGACGTCACACAATGTATTGCCTAATATTTTCAGTGATACAGCCAGTACGTTGATACTCGAAAATTAGGCAGTAAGATCAAAGGGAAAATATACGAATCACCGATAAATCTAGATATTCACAATCAAGTTTGTTTTTATTTGTAGTCTTTTGAAAGTTGCTGAGGAACTAGGGATCAGGAAGCCACTGAAAGAAGAATATGGAGGTGGAATGAAGGAATTTAACTATGAGGACCATGAATGTTTTTCTGGAGTCAGTGATTCTGAGTTCTTTAGTAGTCAGGAAAGGCAGAGCATCATACATTACATGTTAAATAATTTGAGAGCCAATGAAGGAGAAAAACTGGGAAACATAACATTTCTAGAAGGGCAGTCTATCAGTAAGTCAAAGACAAGAAAACATATTGAGAAAGTCCAAGGGAAAAAGATTTTCTTGAAAGAATTTGGACATCAATAAAGGAATTATAGTCCAATGTTTCCAGATTTAGAAATGTTTTGATTTCAGGATTAGATATTGTAAGAAAGTGAACTTAAATATTTTATTTATTTTCTTTTGTTACATCTTTTGACATCAGACTCTGACTTCTCTTGAACTGAATTTAAATGTGTGTATTGTTATGCGTTTACTTTTCTACATTGGCCAGAGGTATAGGGGGAGGATTGAGATCTCATAAACATATTTAACCCCGCCACAATTTTGCACCTGTCCCAAGTCAGGAGCCTCTGGCCTTTGTTAGTCTTGTTTGAATTTTAATTTTAGTTTCCTGTGTATAAGTCGAAGTTTAGTATGACGTTGATTATCACTGTACTAGTATACATATTTTTTAGAGGCCAGCTGAAGGACTCCTACGGGTGTGGGAATTCTCGCTACATTGAAGACCCATTGGTGGCCTCAGCTATTGTCTGCTCTATAGTCAGGTTGTTGTTGCTTTGACACATTCCCCATTTCCTTTCTTAATTTTATTAAACAAATATTTTTGTCTCAAGAAAAATCAATATGTCAGAAAATATAAAGTTATACCCTTACAACATGTACAGTATGTTAAAAAAATCAAGATACAGAGATTAGTAAATACTTTTTTTTTTCAGTTCCACTTTTAGAAACAGAGCTAATCATATCACAAGTCTTCCCACTTCATAGTACAGATGATTTGATGGAATTAAGAGAAACATGGATGCAGAAATTCTTCAGCAAGCAACCTCTTGGTAAAATAAATTATCCTATAATACAGGATTACACATGTTTGTAGAAATTAAGTCAAACTGAAAAAAAACACATCTTCCTATATCTATTGTAACTTAAACTATATACCGGTATTCAGATATATGCTCTTTTAAACTGTTATTGTCTTTGAAATGCATTTTTTTAACATTTTTATCCTTCATTTCTTTACTCTGTAATTTATGCCCATTTTTTCTATTCTGTATACTTTTTATCTGTTATTCTCTATTTTGTATACTCCCATCCACACTCTCATAAGAGACAGTAAGTATATCATCTTTTTTTGTATACTCCCATCCACACTCTCATAAGAGACTGTAAGTATATCATCTTTAACATAAATACATTGCAACAGGTTAGGAAAATACAAGAATTAACGGGTGAAATTCATTAAAAAAGGAATATGGATTCCAAAAAAATTAATGCAAAGAAGTTTAATATAACACTTCATGTAATTAATATGCATCAGGCTGATTTTGCAATGATTTTTCACTCCTATTATCGATATAGAATTCTAAATTAATTTGTTTTCTTGTTTGAACTATTTCCTATATCGTTTATTGATGTTTAAAAGATGGTTATTGCAAACCTAGATACTAATGTGATGTTTTGTTAATTTAAAACTAGATTCAGTTCACATTTAAAACTATTTCAATTGTGCATGTTTCTATAGAAAATCAGTCAGAGTCCTATTTCAGTTATCTTTTGACATCAACCTTTTATCAATACACACAAATAAAAGGAAATGTTTGATACTTCTATCAGACAATTAATATGAGAACGAAACAAACCAAAAACCAGGAAAGAATATTTATATTACAATAAGCCTATAGATATTCAAATATTCCTCATTTTACAAAAAAAAAAAGCCAAATTAAAAATAGAATTTAAAATATTTTTGCATTGACAATCTTGTAATTAAAATTGTAAATGCAATCTATTTAATGGTGATGAACTCAAAGGGACCAATCAGATTATCCTTATCCAGAAAAGTAAAATAAAACTACACATGTATAATAAAGATTTTACTTATATCTATTGAAAGACAATTGTGAATACCTTTCAGTATCCACTCACTATTACCCAACGGTACAAATAAACTACTTCAGATGTTGGTTCACATAGTTCAAATTCTAGAAAAAAGGTAAGGTTGGGAATAACTATAACTTTTAGATTTCTTACTAAGAGTTCAGGACAATAAATATATATATATATCCATCCCCCCCTGAGTTTATTTTTGGGAGTCAATGGTTCATCTTATATGATAGTTTTTATAACTTTGCAAGTTGAAAGTGTTATGTATATATATGTATATTTATTTTATTTTTCCTACAGATAAGATATGTAATTATTTTGGAGTAAAGATAGCGATGTACTTTGCCTACCTTGGACATTACACTGTAGCATTGTGTCTACCAGCACTTATTGGATTTCTAATCTGGTTCATTCAAGGGGAAGATGAGGTTTGTATCTAGCGGAAAGTAAATGTAAACTACAAATTTTGAAGTTATTCCCACCCTCAATTTTTGTGGTATTTTGGAAACATAAATATCAGTCAAATGGAAAGACTGTGTTGATATAATTGTAAAACATTGATACCTGCAGATTTGTTACAACTTACAAGTTTTTGAAAAATAAGTGATGCATAGTTATTACATTACAGCATTAAACTTTAAAAATGTATCTATCACTTAGTTTTGTGACAGTTTTGTGGAAGCTTGCTTTTAGGACATATCTTTATCTGACTTAGTAGAGGTAATTATAGTTAATGTTTGAAATTTTTGAAAATAGGGAGATGTGGGATGAATACCAAATTGGACAAATACTCATCATACACCCAAGTACAGGGATTTGAATGACCATGGGTTGCAACTTGTTTAATATGTGCAAGTGCTTCTCTTGTGCTTTTTACAAATTTCACATTTCCTTCACTTGGTAAAAAAGATAACATATGATTACCAAGGAAAAAACTATTCACCAAAAACAAAAAAAGAAAACAATGTTGTACAACTGTTTAACCTACAGGTCACGACACAGCCCTCAACAAGAGCAAGAGCAAAACTCATACCATATATGTATTAGTTATAATAGGGCACACAATAGCAAATCTACTATAGAACCATTTATTTGGCTTGATTCAACAGATAATGGTGTACCCTATTTTACACTCCACAGTGAATTTAAGATCTACACTGACCAAAGACATATCTGTCCTTTGATAGATTACTATTTCATCTTATTGGTAATTTGTATATTTTCCCTTTGATCTTACTGCCTGATATTTTTGAGTATCAACATACTGGCTGTATCTACCTATTATTCTATATTTACTTGTATATATCATATATTCATGTTGTTGTAAAATCTTTGGACTTATTTAGAAGCTACAACTGATTAGTTATTTCCTAAATTTACATTATTTCTGTGCCTCTTTTATCTTCCTTTTGGTTTATTAGAAGCATGTAATTATAATTTAAATATATTTTTAGGGAGCAGATGACTTGGATTTATTGATATTTGCCTTATTTAATGCTATATGGGCTACATTGTACTTAGAACACTGGAAAAGGAGAAGTTCTAAGCTGGCTTATGAGTGGGGAACATTAGATAAAAAGGATGAGTTGTTAGAAGATCCAAGACCATTGTTCACAGTAAGTATAGAATGCACATTCAAACTGTATAAAAGTTTTCTTGTTTTACTCCATGTATGACAAAAAAAGTGAAATTGAAAAGGACATAATTTTCTTGTTTAGATAAAACAAAAAACAACACTATTAGTCCACATTCAGGCATGTTTATTTAAAACAAAAAAGAGTGAAACAGCTGATACTTGAAAGCTTAAAAGAAATAATTTATCTATATTGCATTGTAGGATAAAATCAATGTATACATTTATTTGTACTCTGACAGGAAAAAATTAAGAGAGACAATAACTTGACAAGCTTAACTTACCATCTCTGATAATACTGTAACAAAACACATATTGATATAATCTTTTTATTCATACTATGTATTAACATTATCCAATTTATATGTTTTTAAAGGGAGACCTCAGAGAAAGTCCAGTAACGGGCAGACTAGAACCATATTACCCTCAGTGGAAGAGGAATTTATTTCGCTATTTTGTATCTCTGCCTGTGGTCCTTCTCTGTTTATTGGTTGTCTTTGTGGTCATGTTGCTGATCTTCCAGTTCCAGGAATGGATCAACAGAAAAGTAGCAGTAGACAGTTACCCAGGATTCCTCACTTTTGTTCCTAAGATTCTATTGGCTATATGTATAGGAATATCTGATGAGATCTACAAGAAGATTGCCTTCTTGTTAAATGATATGGGTACGACAGATATTTATTGGTTTTACATCATATTTTTCTTGATTTCTTGCCATCCCCACTCCACAACACTAAAACAGTTGACCTAGAAATGCCCAGTGTGCTTTTGTCTGACCTTGTCAGCACTCTTATTTTTTTATTGATTTTGGTGAAATTTATGCAATAAGCTTTATCTCCATCAAGTTAAAAAAAAGAAGTTATGGAGCAATGCTTCTTTCAAATATAAATTTGGAAATGGGAAACTTAGATTATTTAAATAATGATAAACTATGATTATCTAACTAATGGTTAACTAAAATTATCTAAATAGTGGTTAACTAAAATGATCTAACTAATGGTTAACTAATATTATCTAACTAATGGTTAACTGATATTATCAAATAAAGTTTATTTTTGTATTTCAGAAAACTACAGAATGGATGAAGCATATGAAAATCATCTCATCACAAAATTAGCAACAGTAAGTAAAATATAAATAAAACCACACAAAAATGACCTAAACAACAAACTTGAACAGTAAAGTCAATATTTATTTCTCTATATGGTCAGAAAAAAAGATTGAAGCAAGTTTTACAAGTTATAAATGATCTCAATAGAGTAATCCTTGAATGCAATTCACAAAAAAAAAATAGTGTTTAGATGAAGGGCAAACCTAATTATTAATTTCTAAATCGATGTGACTCTTATTATTTTAAACTTTAGGGACAAACCTTATTAATGAGTGAGTTATTCTCGTTGTCAATCTGGCAACCTACTGTTCTCATTGATTAGGTCAAAATACTTATATATCCGCTTTAAAAAAAGGAGGGTATTCTGTTTTATCTCTGTCTGTCCTTCATCCGTCAGTCAGTCCATCCCATGAATATTTTTCGTCGTATTTTTCTCAGGAACTATAATGCAAGGATTTGGTTTATATAAGTCAGCTGTATGGTGTGATCATCACTCGACAACTTCATGTTTACAGAACACATGTATCATTTTACACATGATAGCCAAATAGAAATTTTTGTCAAATTTTTCTCAGGAACTACATTTCTGAAATTCGGTTTCAGAGTTTATATATGTCACCTATACTGTGTGATGTGTTTTCAGATTCATCAATCCACATCTTCCTGTTTATCGAACATTTACATAATTTTACACTATTAACATTATTCACTTGCGGCGGGGGTATCATAAGTGTGCAGAAGCTCGCAGTTACACTTGTTAAAATCTGTATGCTTACCAAGATATCGCTAATAGTTTGGTTCCACTTAATAATAATATTTTGTTATAGTTTCAGTTTGTGAATTCTTTTCTGTCACTGTTTTACATTGCCTTTTACTTACAAGACATGGACAGACTCAGAGATGTAAGTATTTTCTGCTGTATTTGATTAGATTCTCTCCTTAAGGTGGTACCTAACACTACAGGGAGATAACTCTGTAAAGTCAGCTAAACATATTAATTACCTTGTGTTGTAAAAGGAATATAAAGCTTCTCAATGATCAAAATTGGTGTTTTTTAAACTGCTATATAACCAGTGTAATTTTAATGACAAAACTGTTTGTTCAAAATTTTTGCAATTTTTATATTTTTGTTAAAGGATATAAGTTAGTACTTTGACAAAATTTTATGAAAATTAAACAAGCCAAATTAATTTTAGCGCAAGTGTTGGGTACTACCTTAAAGGTCTTGCATAAATACATCATAGTTTTAACAAGTATTATTTCAAAGGACATTTTATATGATTTTGACAACATTTCTTCAATGATTGTTATTATAAAAGAAGTATTAACATATAGCAATAATATACCAGTATATGTTACGCGAAAGGTCATCTATGCCGCTGACTCATTAAGAGAATTAATTTTAGGTTTTATATTATGTATAATAAATGATATTTTATATGTCATTAATACTAAGAGAATGAATATTGAACACTGGGGAAGTGTTCTGAATTGATAGATAAAACTAGTTTGCTGATGAACAAATTAAATGCTGTAGATTTGGGAATACTTTTGATATAATTTGCAATTTGGCATTTTGAACTGTTTTCCATTATTTCATTAGTAATAATGTCAGTTTTTTCATCAGAAACATGAAAGTTTTTATTGTGTGAATAGCAGAGGACACTCATAAAATGACAGTTTTGAATTCGGTTTTAAAACTTTTGAATTTAAGTGCATAATTTTTTTTATAGCTTTTAGAGGAAATATTTATTTTTCAGACCATCCCATTGGATCTATATTTAAAACATTTAAATTTTTCCATTAATGTTTATTTCAATATTTCCCAAAATTTTATATGTATTATAGCTTTAACTTAAATGAATTTTAATAACTGTATATATGGCAGAGAAAAGATAACATTTTAAAGTGATATTTTATGTTTAACATACTTAATATTCTGACATAAAAAAAACATGTCTGTATTTTATACATGTGGTGGAAATCTAATATCCAATGACTTACTTCTTGTAGCAATTAGCAGCTATTTTGATAACAAGACAGATATTGGGTAACATCAAAGAAGCTCTGTTACCATATCTACAATGGCAAGCCAGACTTTGTAAAGTTGGTTATGAAATGGTCAGTAAACTGTCTCCTAGTGATTCTTCCAAGGGAGACAATTGTCAAGATGAGCCCTCAGAAGGATCAGAAATAAGGAAAAGGACTGTCATCTTTCAGGATAGTTCAAAGGAAGAAAATACAGAGATCCCAAAACGAAAACCAGGAGATAGAAGACATAGTATCTATGTTAAAAGAAGTTTAAAATTAACTCAGGCTGAAGTTGAAAGTGAAATGAAAAAGGTGAAGAAAAAAAATGTTATTTTTCTTATCTCTGTTATAAATTAAATACTAAAAACTCTTTTAAAGTTAATTGAAATTTAACCCTTTTAACATGAAAGTGAGGCTTTAAAATTACTTAGCTGTCCAGGACAATAACAAAATACCAAGTATCTTCTTTGATCCAGGTAACTTAGAAAATAAATCCAGATATCAGCAGACTACACTCATACCTGCCAACTTTAGTCCTATAAAATCTTCAAGGGGGACTTCAAATGTATTTCAATGTTGTTTTTTGGCTTCTCCACATATTCAGAAGTCTATAGCAATAGTAAAACTACTGTTTTGTTTAAAATTGTTGATAAAAATGCTTTTACAAAATTTCCATTTGAGAGCTTCCATGGGGGAAATTCCCCGTAAATAGTGACAGTTGGCAGGTATGTACACTATGTAGGGGAATTATTTGCAAAAGATAGAGGTTGTCATCTTACCACAAAACTTATCCTTGACAATCATTTCATTGTCCATTTGATAGCAATGAACAAGGCATTAAATTTTTATTTTTACCCACTATTTTCTCCAATTTGTATATTATTCTACAGTAATAATAAAGGTTTCTTGTGAGTTAGAATTTTTAATATTTTTTGACAGTATGAAGACACATTAGAAGACCATTTAGAGATGTTGATACAGTTTGGATATGTGACATTATTTTCCTCAGCGTTTCCATTGGCAGCATTGTGTGCTTTGTTAAACAATATCATAGAAATCCGTAGTGATGCATTTAAACTTTGTATGCATCATCAGAGACCATTTGGCAAGAGTGTAGAGAGTATTGGTACTTGGCAGGTAATTATTTTTAGTGTCAAAAAGACAAAACTGAAGCTCTATACTGTAAATTCAGAAATGTTTGTGATGTTTTGGGATCTGTAAACAAAGTAATCATTGTAAAAAAAAAAAATTTTAAAAGAAAATAATCTAAAAAATAGTTTCATCACTGTCGTGGAGTGAAACTCTTTACTAACAAAATCTGGTTGAACTTATTTTAGGGTTCTAACACTACCTATAACTTAGAAGTAGCCTGCAAATGCTCATAAAGTTAACAAGAACCAAAAAATCCTGGAAAAAAACTATTGGAATATCATTCAGACACATGTTTTATATGTGAAGTTATTTCCCTTTTTGAATCTAATGTTGGATCCACAATTACTTGTTTAATCAAAAACCTTTCTGTTTTTTATTCTTATGATTATAGCTTTAAGTTTTTGACCACAAGTTATGAATTTGGAGTGTTTGTAAAAAAGTTGTCATCGTTTGTAACAGTTCGCAACTTTAATGTCTAACAGTCAAAATTGCTTATGGTTTCTTCATCTATATCTTTTGATACCATCCATCAAAATAGTTAAATGTTGTTGAGAAACCTTGAAAAGTTGTGTACGTATAAGACGAGAAACCCTTTTATTTACATATTTAATCATACATTGTATATGTATAGATTATAACATGCCCTTTTCCATATTGGCCCTGGTATCATCCCGAGACTTCCATATCGTCCTCGAGGCTTTAGCCGAGGGCGGATATGGGTCGAGGGATGATACCAGGGACAATATTGAAAGACATGTTATAATCTATTTATCACATATTTAAGATCATTTAAGTTCTGCCAAAAAGAGAAAAATATAACATAACAGGTAAAATCTTAAACATTTCATTACAAAAGTGTTATCAATTGTCGTTAAGGATGCAATGACGTGATGTCATTTGAAATCAGGGCACAATATCAATATACTCTTTTTTGCCCTAGGCAATTTTGAGGTTATTGCATATGCAAAACCTAAGGTATTCATGACAAATATGTGATAAGACTTAATATTGATTAAACTGTATACTATATTAAAGGATGCTTTGGAACTAATGGGAATACTAGCTGTTGGTGTAAACTGTGCTCTGATTGGTGTAAGTGGACAAATCAGCCGTCTGCTTCCTGTGACAGAACTGTCAACAACTATAATTATCATTGTTGTTTTAGAGGTATGTAGTAACTGTTAATGTTTAGAGATTGTCAACCAGATCATTTGTTCAAAGATCTTTCAAAACAAATAACCTTAAAAGACATTGATCTTGCTTAAAATTCATAGGTTCAAACTTCCTTATCTATATTTGGAAATACACAGTTACATGTAGTATTTAATTATAAATTAACTATTAACACAACACTTTTTAGGAATTTTTGGTCCTCAATGCTCTTCAACTTCGTACATTATTTAGCCTTTTATAACATTTTGGATTCGAGCGTCAGTGATGAGTCTTTTGTAGACGAAACATGCGTCTAGTGTAAATATTATTTTTTTCCCCTGGTATCTATGATGAGTTTATTTTCATCTTCATCCCTGATAATAAAAGTCTGCTGTGTCCATTCCTTAATAGTCTTTCTGGTCAACATCAAGATCTTATCAATCATACATTCCGAAGGAATCATTGAGAGAATTGTAGGTTAATACTTAATTTGGTAACATTGACCTACACTAAACACACGATTTGAAATCTTTTTTATGTTAAGATCCCTATCTTAACAACTACATGCCATGAAAGACCATTTTATGCCTAAGTTACAAACTGAAACAGGTGCTCTTTAATTAAGTAAAATATTTTAGGACTGATTAAGTGATATCAGATGTTGTGTGACATGATTAAATAAAATGAATATTTCTTTTTTTCAGCATGTCATATTAGCTTTAAAATTATTAATAGCCTATGCCATTCCGGATGTACCAGAAGCCATTGCTACCAAAAAAGCTAAATTAGAATTTCTCCGAAGAGAAGCACTAAAGGTTGGTGAAATATTATTTCTATCATTTTTGCAAAATTTCATTACAAAATGCTATATTGCATTCAGTTTTCTTTTCCTGGATGTATTTGTTGATCTTTTATTTATTTAAAAAAACAGAACTAACAATGCTCCCTTCTATTTCCTGTTTTTAAACAATACAAAAAATCTTTTCTGTTCATATTGATGAGTTACGTTAACTTTAAACATGATTGATGCATCTCATAATAGACTATGCAAATGAAGAAGTTAGCATCAAGATTTCATGTTGTAATTGCATAGACCAATCATTTATTGCCTGCTTACATTTATTTAAATGTTTCAGTATATTTTTAAATTATATTATGAATATTAATCATAAAATTGAATTTTATTTCAGAAATTAGAATCTCAAACTTCCAACAGTGGTTCTGGAATAGTGCACAGTTTACCAAGACAAATATCCAAAAATAATATTACTCCGCTTGGAAGTATTGATTCTAAAAGTCAAGCCTCATCTACACCTACTACATATACAAGTTTGAAAATTAATTTGTCTAATAATCCATCTCAGAGAAATAGAACAGATAATAGTAAATCTAATACCTCTGTAGAAGACACAATGGAGAAAACAGATTTGACAGCAAATAAAATCTTTGCAAAAGTGAGCCCAGTTCAGACTATGCCCAAAAAAGATCCGATACGATTTATCACTAATCCATATGCAGCTACTGAAGGGAAAAAGAATCATATAAATGATTCAATGTCTAGGAGTAGTGTTTCAGGTCTAAGAACTGGACATAAAGTTATTCCATCAGCAGACGGGCACCAAGCTGCAAACCAAAATACAAACCCTCGATATTTATCAAGGTCTTATTCCGTTGACAGTGACCACATTGAAAAGTACATCGATCGTAGTACAGGTACTATAAATAGACAACAATACATGCCTGATGAACAAATACAAAAACTGATAGCCAATGCCGAAAGGAGGCGTTCAGGGACATATGTGTCATCTATGACAATACCATTAAATTCCACAACACAGAGAAAAACTATTTTTTCTGTTGTAAAAACTGGTCAATCATCTCATGTAATACCATCAGACAGACATTTACATCATGATAGAGAGGAACATAATAAAACAACTGATACAAAAGGTTATCATTCAGTTAGAAAAATGGACAATGTAAACAAGGAATCCAGCTTGTGAGCAGTGGTATTAAAAGTCAAATCATATCTTTGTAAATTACTGAATACGTGTATGTTCATTTAAAATACATATTTTTTTAATCCATATTTTGTTTTATTTATACATTCGATATATCCATTTTACATTTGAAAAAATATACATTTATGTTTTGTGTTTATGTTTTATGATATTGAGACTAACGATTTTTCCATATATTTGTTTTTGATTGGGAATTTGGGTGTATGATTGTTGGAGCTCTTATTATTTTTGTTTATGTGGTCAACAATATTTAAAGTAATCTCAAACCTTCCAGTCCCAAAGAAAAAAAATAACTCTCAGGTATAAGCAAGGTTGACATATTTTACAATCGCTATCCATTTGTTATTGTTTATAGATTTATATTAATAGTACAACGTATACCCTTAATTTGATAAGCTTGGAATTTTTTTCTACATATTTCACAATAAAGATATATACTTTTTTGATAGTCAATCCCATTCATCTTTTGTGGGTATCTTAGTACTACAACAATCATGCTGAGGGACACCCTTGTAGTGTTAATTACAAATTACAATAGAATAGTATAATAAGCAAAGGTTTTATAAATTTATAATGTGTTCGTTGCATTTTACAAAGATTCTGATTAAAACACAGTTTTCCAGTAATTTTTGTATATATGTTTGATGTGCAATACAAGAATCTCTGGTTTTTATTTTTTTTTTGTAGTGTTTTGTTTCTTACTTAAAATTTTTGACTGAAATTTATTGAGTGTTCTAACTTTTGAAATCTGCTTGATAATATGTTATTGTTATATTATTGAGATATTTTATGTTCAGCCATTACAGGTACATTTTTTTTTTATATTTGAAGTTTTTTCATTAATCTCTGTAATGTTAATTTCACAATTCTTGTAAATCCAAGTCTTCCTAAACTCACTTAATCTAAAGTTTGTCATGTAGTAAAAACTTTACCTATTTTGAATAACCATACATAATTTGTAAATAGACAGTGTTTGTTTTTTAATTGTTATAGTTAGAAGTCTATGATGATAGTTTATGAGCTGTATCAAGAAAACAAAGAAAACAGATTTCATCCTATTTATTTCGTATGAAAATAAATACATGTACAAGCAAATTTAAATTATAAAAAGAGTTAACCCTAACATATAGTTCTGACTGCTAACCATTATAGCTAAGCTACACTGCTAACCCTAACAGCTAAGCCTGACCACTAACTATACAGCCTTTCTCTAACATCAACACTAAAGTATATTGTCAGTACAGGAATTGTAGAGTTCAATAACATTATCTAATTCAGGGGCTGATCCAGCCATTTGAAAAAGGAGGGTTCCCAACCCAGAGTAAAGGGGCGGAGGTTCCAACTTTATGCTCCCATTCAAATGCATTGATCGGCCAAAAAAAGGAGGGTCCAACCCCCGAAACCCACCCTCTGGATCCACCAATGTAATTCACCAACATACTGGTTAACATGGTTAACATCAGTTCAAGTGTCTGTCAATGTCCATTCATATCTATCAAACGTTTTCTCTAGGATTTTCTAGCTTTTTAATATTTGGCATGGCTATAAAGTCATGCAATGTGTTTTGTTTCATTTTGGTCAGATACATGTACAACAAATTTTAACTTGATACTAAGATAGTGTGCTACTGTCAACTGATTTTCATTGATATACAGGGGCGGATCCAGCCATTTTAAAAAGGGGGCCCAACCCAGGACAAAAGGGGGGTTCCATCAATATGTCCCCATTCAAATGCATTGATTAGCCAAAAAAGGGGTTTCAACCTGGAACCCCCCTGGATCTGCCAATAATATTTTCTTTTTTTTCCGGCTACTTTCACAGAGACACCATTTTGCAATTTTCTTATTTTGTTGGTTTGTGTTGATTTTTTTGCTTCATTTTAAACATCAAAAAGATGAAAAAAATGAGTTGTCACGAAAAGTTAGGTGGTTTAAAATATCCTCTGATGCTCATTCAGACCAGTCCATAATTTTTGATCAGGGTATTTTTTTACTTGCTACAAGTTATGATTTTTTAACTTTAAAATCCTGAATGATATTTAATGTTTTTAAAGATGTAACAGCATTCTAGATCATTTTATAAACCTACATGACTTTTACTTTGTTTTATGCTTTTTTTTATTACTTTTGTTTTGAAGTTTTATAATGTTGATCTTTTGTTTTATCTGTTTGTTATATTGGCTTTTATTGTTATCCATGTTGATTTGTTAAATAATGACGTATAAATATATATTAATAAATTTAATAATATACATATCTCAATTTTCATTTAGTTACTGATATGTTTTTGTCAAATGCTGTCTGTGGTCATCTTAATTAAGTAGCCTTTGAATTCTTCTTCTTTTTATATATAAAATTTAATGAAAACCTTGATATTATAAGGCTTTAGTTATACCCTATACATTTTATTATGGTTAAATTATGTTTTTGCAACATTTGAATAATTATATAATTTTAATGGCTCACATCCGTTTTAAGAAAATATCTAGGATACACTCGTGTGAAAGTCCATAGTTTTTATAATAGACCACTTTCGAGTTTGTCCATCACTGGAAAAAAACTCGTCAATTATGTGCACCTTTATGATGTCATTTACCAGATAGAGGGGATTGCCTGTATCCCTGCACTTCAATTGTTCATCAAGCTAAGACAGTGAATGTCATTATGCAGGATAAACTAGAAATAATATTCATTCTGTAAATTCTGAACCACAATTCCTTATTGACAGCAGTGCTTAAAGACATTTTTGAACTCCAAAGTTGTCTATTGTGTGAGGACTGCTACCCTTGAAAGTAAACACACTTTCTTCATCTGAAGCTTGTATAATTGTTATTGTTTTGCCTGTGAAGAAATTGGCAGAAAGCAAAACATAGGAAATTACAATTAGGAGATAGCCTAATCAATTTGTGGAAGCACACCACTAATTCATGGCCCTATTGCTTTCTATGTAAATTAGTTTCAAGCTGGCAAAGCTCTTTTGTTAGAAATAAAGTGACAATCATTGCATGTCAACGCAACACTTAATGGTGTCTTGTTCTGAATAAAATCAACACATAAAAGAGAACTAGTTCCTGGAACTTAGGATGTACCAAAACAGGTACTTTATAACTTGCTGAAAAACGTTCTTTGACCTATAATGGTTTCCTTTTGCAAATTGTGACTTGGATGAAGAGTTGTTTCATTTGCACTCATACCACATCTTATATCTATTTCAGACCTGACAAACAGGCAAAATGTATCCTTCCTTAAAAATTTCATGCAATTTTTTTCTTATCCAAAGCTGAGACTACTATAACACATGTGTTATAGTAGTCTCAGTCCAAAGGTAAGTCAAAAGGGGTTCTACAATGAAAACCAATCCTTCAGCTTTCATTTGATACCAAATTTACCTAAATATTCTACATATTTTGAGAGTTACGCTCATGTACAGGAACTATTTTGTGCTAAATATGTACTACTTTCTGGTATGTGCTTTTTGGCTGGCCCCAAATGAGTGGTGTTATGCCATGTATTTCATAGGGTAAAAGACTTTGATGCTTCATACTTTTTATACAGATGCTTTTATTTAAGAAGTTTTCATCTTCCTAATATCTCTTGTCCATGACTACATACATTTTCATATTTAATGACTTCTATGTAAATGTTCTATGTCATATTCAGTATATTTGGTCCTTGGACAGTCTATATTTTGGTTCACCTGAGCTTTATCTCATTTCAAAGATCACTTAAAAGTTACATGATCAGGTCCACTTCTTAGATACTATATGCAGTTGTAAATGTACATTTCTATCTGGCAGATAACATCTGTCCATGACCTAGTTTCCATGGTTCATTGGTCAATGTTGGGTTATTCTGGTTTAGTGTGTTCCAACAGATTTCCACTAAAATATAAACCTCACTTTTCCATATTAACCCATTCACCCTTGTGAAAAACTTTGTTACGGTGACATTAACCATTAAACAAGGAATTATTTAAATCATGAATAATGATGAGTTCTGGGAAGTTAATAAGAAATGTATGCTGAAAACTAAACAAACTATGGTTCAGGTTACTATCTCTGATATTAGTCTTATTACAGTACGTACTAACTTTACTTCCCTTAATGCTCGAGGATGGCTAACCATGCTAAATTTGGGTAGTTTTCATCATCCATTCTTTATCAATTTCCAGTCATCTCATAGTTTGAAATATCAAAATTATGGAGACTTGAATGATGCCTGCACTTCAAGTTATAACTGAAGACCAGTAAAAGTAATGCTATCTAAATTTGTACTTGATCTGAGTTTTGTAGTATGTATTGTGTAAGATTCATAATATTTGGTTGAGAAAAACCCAAGTTAGAGAAGGGAAACTAAAAGTTTAGCCATTTTCCATTTGTAATGTGAGATAACTCTTGAATAGCTAAATTTGAACTTGATATCATCTGTATTTTGTGGTAATAAGCATTGTGCATAATTTTCCTATTTGGTAGAGTCAAACTTAAGTTAAACATCACTGACATTTTTAAGTGGAGCTGGTATGTCAGTAACCGCTACTTATACTTTGTTAGTTTATATTTATCATCGTCATTTTGTTAGTTTCTCTTGTTACAAATTCTAACATCAGAATCAGACTTCTTGTAAACTTAGTTTCGCTGTACGTTTTCTTTGTGTTTGTTTATTCCACATTGCCTAGAGGTAAGATTGGGAGGGTTGAGATCTCACAAATCATGTTTAACCAAACCACATTTTTGCGCCTGTCCAAGGTCAGTCTTGTGTTTTTCATTTTTTTTAAATCGTTATTTTTTTTTAGTCAGTTTCTCTGAACAATTATACAATATTGTTTAGGGGGCCAGCTGAAGCCCAATTCTTGGTGCAGCCTTTTCTCTCTGAGTTGAAGAGCTATTGGTGGTCTTGAACTGTTTTCTGCTCTTTGGTCTGGTTGTTGTCTTTTTGACACATTCCCTGTTTCTATTCTCTATTCTACTGATAAAACCATAATAAAACAAGGTAATAATATTTCACACTTTTAATTGCTAATCCACTTTGTTCGTAAGATGATAAATCTGATCAAAAATACTTGCATAAAAATTTGCTCCATTCTAAATAATCACAGGTATTTTTAATAAATAAAATCAGGGTAGCACTTTCATGAATATTTACATCATAGTAATATACACAATTACCGGTATGCATAATCAGTATTTTAAACAATGCTGATTGGTCATTACAAGTTCAATCAGTATTTTAAACAATGCTGATTGGTCATTACAATGTCAATCAGAGTTTTAAACAATTCTGATTGGTCATTACAATGTCAATCAAAATTAACAACAATGCTATAATGGTTAAGTACGAAGGTAATCTTCTGTTCATTCTTGATTAACAAACATACTCCTGAGGTATTCTTTTCCTTTTTTTCTTGATTCTTAATCTTATTTCTTATATTTGTTAGAGATCAAATTCATGCAAGAGAATACTTTAACTTTTCTTATTACTTTACAGTAGTTCATAATTTTAAAATAAAATCAATGCAGTTATTAAAGAAGAAATAGGTATTGTATAAATATCAAGACATAACTGGGTTAAAGAAAATAGATTTATATGTAAATGTGAAGCAATTATAAATACAATTTAGATGTCACAATTAAATTAATTTACTTAAAAATCAATTAACTCATTTATTCCCCAAAACTGGAATTAATGGATGAAGACATTTATAATTAAATGATGTAAAGAGCTTTCATTGGAGTTAAAAATTTGAAGAAAAAAAAAACTTTCTTATAGATTCAAAGACAAAAAATACAAGTATAAATATAATTTATAATATGTATAGGTAAAAATCTATGAATACAAGAAATGCATTTTTAAAGACCTTTAGTTCAAAAGACAGCAGCAAAAATTATTATGCACAGGGTAAAAATTATTGACCAATTACATATAGCTTTTTTAAAATCTGGAAAAATATATATATGAAGATATAAATAGTGTAACAAAATAAAATCTTGGTGTGTTTTGTTTTTTTGTACAGAATTTTATACAATTTCACAACAAATTGATCAGTATACATGCACACATTAAACATAAATAAAATACAATTAGGGTAACAAAATCTATTACCTATTGCATCACAAAATGTAACAAACCCATTGTCTATTTTATGTATCACAGTTTATTGTCATGTGATTTATAAATCATAATTATGTACTACAATGTATATGATACATTTGAATATTCCAACATTAAATTCATTGTTTTTGAGAATATTCCTATATAATTGTCTTCATATAACTGTACCATGTCACAATGAATGCGCATTATATATGATCTTTTACGGTATAAAATGACTTCAAAATTTGCTTTGATCATCCTTGTTCATAGGCACTTGTTTCTGTCAATATGGGGTTTACTATCCATACCTGTTTGAAAAATGGTACAGGTATGGATAGTAAACCCCATTATGACAGAAACAAATGCATGTGTCCTTGTTTCTTTTCTTTTACAGTAAAACAGGAACAGAGATTTGAAATTTGAACCTTGATATTATAAGGCTTTAGTTATACCCTATAGATTTTATTATGGTTAAATTATGTTTTTGCAACATTTGAATAATTATATAATTTTAATGGCTCACATCCGTTTTAAGAAAATATCTAGGATACACTCGTGTGAAAGTCCATAGTTTTTATAACAGACCACTTTCGAGTTTGTCCATCACTGGAAAAAAACTCGTCAATTATGTGCACCTTTATGACGTCATTTACCAGATAGAGGGGATTGCCTGTATCCCTGCACTTTAATTGTTCATCAAGCTAAGACAGTGAATGTCATTATGCAGGATAAACTAGAAATAATATTCATTCTGTAAATTCTGAACCACAATTCCCTATTGACAGCAGTGCTTAAAGACATTTTTGACAATTCAATTTGCTGAATAATAAGTGCAATATAGCATTATAGTTTTCAAACCACACGCTCAAAATTGTAAAGGAAGTGACGAGGCCCCTAAACGCATGAATTATGTTCACTAAACCAAAGTTTTTTTATGGAAATGCATTGAACTCCAAAGTTGTCTATTGTGTGAGGACTGCTACCATTGAAAGTAAACACACTTTCTTCATCTGAAGCTTGTATAATTGTTATTGTTTTGCCTGTGAAGAAATTGGCAGAAAGCAAAACATAGGAAATTACAATTAGGAGATAGCCTAATCAATTTGTGGAAGCACACCACTAATTCATGGCCCTATTGCTTTCTATGTAAATTAGTTTCAAGCTGGCAAAGCTCTTTTGTTAGAAATAAAGTGACAATCATTGCATGTCAAAGCAACACTTAATGGTGTCTTGTTCTGAATAAAATCAACACATAAAAGAGAACTAGTTCCTGGAACTTAGGATGTACCAAAACAGGTACTTTATAACTTGCTGAAAAACGTTCTTTGACCTATAATGGTTTCCTTTTGCAAATTGTGACTTGGATGAAGAGTTGTTTCATTTGCACTCATACCACATCTTATATCTACTTCAGACCTGACAAACAGGCAAAATGTATCCTCCCTTAAAAATTTCATGCAATTTTTTTCTTATCCAAAGCTGAGACTACTATAACACATGTGTTATAGTAGTCTCAGTCCAAAGGTAAGTCAAAAGGGGTTCTACAATGAAAACCAATCCTTCAGCTTTCATTTGATACCAAAACCTAAATATTCTACATATTTTGAGAGTTACGCTCATGTACAGAAACTATTTTGTGCTAAATATGTACTACTTTCTGGTATGTGCTTTTTGGCTGGCCCCAAATGAGTGGTGTTATGCCATGTATTTCATAGGGTAAAAGACTTTGATGCTTCATACTTTTTATACAGATGCTTTTATTTAAGAAGTTTTCATCTTCCTAATATCTCTTGTCCATGACTACATACATTTTCATATTTAATGACTTCTATGTAAATGTTCTATGTCATATTCAGTATATTTGGTCCTTGGACAGTCTATATTTTGGTTCACCTGAGCTTTATCTCATTTCAAAGATCACTGTTAAAAGTTGCATTATCAGGTCCACTTCTTAGATACTATATGCAGTTGTAAATGTACATTTCTATCTGGCAGATAACATCTGTCCATGACCTAGTTTCCATGGTTCATTGGTCAATGTTGGGTTATTCTGGTTTAGTGTGTTTCAACAGATTTCCACTAAAATATAAACCTCACTTTTCCATATTAACCCATTCACCCTTGTGAAAAACTTTGTTACGGTGACATTAACCATTAAACAAGGAATTATTTAAATCATGAATAATGATGAGTTCTGGGAAGTTAATAAGAAATGTATGCTGAAAACTAAACAAACTATGGTTCAGGTTACTATCTCTGATATTAGTCTTATTACAGTACGTACTAACTTTACTTCCCTTAATGCTCGAGGATGGCTAACCATGCTAAATTTGGGTAGTTTTCATCATCCATTCTTTATCAATTTCCAGTCATCTCATAGTTTGAAATATCAAAATTATGGAGACTTGAATGATGCCTGCGCTTCAAGTTATAACTGAAGACCAGTAAAAGTGATGCTATCTAAATTTGTACTTGATCTGAGTTTTGTAGTATGTATTGTGTAAGATTCATAATATTTGGTTGAGAAAAACCCAAGTTAGAGAAGGGAAACTAAAAGTTTAGCCATTTTCCATTTGTAATGTGAGATAACTCTTGAATAGCTAAATTTGAACTTGATATCATCTGTGTTTTGTGGTAATAAGCATTGTGCATAATTTTCCTATTTGGTAGAGTCAAACTTAAGTTAAACATCACTGACATTCTTAAGTGGAGCTGGTATGTCAGTAACCGCTAATTATACTTTGTTAGTTTATATTTATCATCGTCATTTCGTTAGTTTCTCTTGTTACAAATTCTAACATCAGAATCAGACTTCTTGTAAACTGAGTTTCGCTGTACGTTTTCTTTGTGTTTGTTTATTCCACATTGCCTAGAGGTAAGATTGGGAGGGTTGAGATCTCACAAATCATGTTTAACCAAACCACATTTTTGCGCCTGTCCAAGGTCAGTCTTGTGTTTTTCATTTTTTTTAAATCATTATTTTTTTTTAGTCAGTTTCCAGTAGCATCCATTTTTCTGAACAATTATACAATATTGTTTAGGGGGCCAGCTGAAGCCCAATTCTTGGTGCAGCCTTTTCTCTCTGAGTTGAAGAGCTATTGGTGGTCTTGAACTGTTTTCTGCTCTTTGGTCTGGTTGTTGTCTTTTTGACACATTCCCTGTTTCTATTCTCTATTCTACTGATAAAACAATAATAAAACAAGGTAATAATATTTCACACTTTTAATTGCTAATCCACTTTGTTCGTAAGATGATAAATCTGATCAAAAATACTTGCATAAAAATTTGCTCCATTCTAAATAATCACAGGTATTTTTAATAAATAAAATCAGGGTAGCACTTTCATGAATATTTACATCATAGTAATATACACAATTACCGGTATGCATAATCAGTATTTTAAACAATGCTGATTGGTCATTACAAGTTCAATCAGTATTTTAAACAATGCTGATTGGTCATTACAATGTCAATCAGAGTTTTAAACAATTCTGATTGGTCATTACAATGTCAATCAAAATTAACAACAATGCTATAATGGTTAAGTACGAAGGTAATCTTCTGTTCATTCTTGATTAACAAACATACTCCTGAGGTATTCTTTTCCTTTTTTTCTTGATTCTTAATCTTATTTCTTATATTTGTTAGAGATCAAATTCATGCAAGAGAATACTTTAACTTTTCTTATTACTTTACAGTAGTTCATAATTTTAAAATAAAATCAATGCAGTTATTAAAGAAGAAATAGGTATTGTATAAATATCAAGACATAACTGGGTTAAAGAAAATAGATTTATATGTAAATGTGAAGCAATTATAAATACAATTTAGATGTCACAATTAAATTAATTTACTTAAGAATCAATTAACTCATTTATTCCCCAAAACTGGAATTAATGGATGAAGACATTTATAATTAAATGATGTAAAGAGCTTTCATTGGAGTTAAAAATTTGAAGAAAAAAAAACTTTCTTATAGATTCAAAGACAAAAAATACAAGTATAAATATAATTTATAATATGTATAGGTAAAAATCTATGAATACAAGAAATGCATTTTTAAAGACCTTTAGTTCAAAAGACAGCAGCAAAAAATATTATGCACAGGGTAAAAATTATTGACCAATTACATATAGCTTTTTTCAAATCTGCAAAAATATATATATGAAGATATAAATAGTGTAACAAAATAAAATCTTGGTGTGTTTTGTTTTTTTGTACAGAATTTTATACAATTTCACAACAAATTGATCAGTTTACATGCACACATTAAATATAAATAAAATACAATTAGGGTAACAAAATCTATTACCTATTGCATCACAAAGTGTAACAAACCCATTGTCTATTTTATGTATCACAGTTTATTGTCATGTGATTTATAAAACATAATTATGTACTACAATGTATATGATACATTTGAATATTCCAACATTAAATTCATTGTTTTTGAGAATATTCCTATATAATTGTCTTCCAATAACTGTACCATGTCACAATGAATGCGCATTATACATGACCTTTTACGGTATAAAATGACTTCAAAATTTGCTTTGATCGTCCTTGTTCATAGGCACTTGTTTCTGTCAATATGGGGTTTACTATCCATACCTGTTTGAAAAATGGTACAGGTATGGATAGTAAACCCCATTATGACAGAAACAAATGCCTGTGTCCTTGTTTCTTTTCTTTTACAGTAAAACAGGAACAGAGATTTGAAATTTTTGTTCCATGCTTGTTGAGGTCATATTTTAACTTTTCACTTTGTTCATCAAGCATTGTTCCATGCTTGTCTGGGGCATATAACTTTTCACTTTGTTCATAAAGAAATATGTATCATATCTACGAACCACATCTACTTCTAAACTTTTAGAAATACCCCTTAGCCAAGTATTTTTTTTCTTTTCATTTCATTTAAGTGAACAGAATTACACAACAAACAAAACTACTGGCCAGCATCAAAATGAAATGAAAATTATGCTATTTTTTTTTAAGATATGTATTTGACTTTAACCTGTCTCAATTAAATATACAGATCACAAAATGCTAAATGAACCACCTGCAGTGGAAGCATTGTAAAACAAGCTAGGTAAAAAAAAATACAGGAATTAACAAAAATGACTAAATTAAATATAACAAATTGCAATGATTTACCAAGAAAAAAATTATAACAAAATTATAGACAGCACATTATCAGAAAAATTGATCTCTGTGTGTGCTATCTGCAATACAGTTGAAATTAGCAATCCTGTGTAAAGAAAATCTTGCTATTTTCCATTTTAATAATTGATCAAGAATTAAAAATAAAAACTAGAAGGGAATGACTGAATCTTCTTTTTTTCTTGTAAAATGGTATTAGATCTGTATGTGAAGCACTACATGATAGCCCTATGTTAAAGTATGATCTATTACCAAAGGAAATGGTGCAAAGGGGGATAAATCATTATATAATGGCTACAGAAAACCAAATGAAATATGCCTTTTACAAACATGCATAATGCATTGAGATTCTCTATTTTTGGCACAAAATAAAACAAATAAATATTTAACTTCTTGGGCAATGAGATTCAGAAAAAAAACACCATCAGTAAAACCAATGTAAAGAAAATTGAACACAACAGGCTAAATAACTACTAAAACGAGGCAAGACTTTCTAGAGGGGTGGTTAACAAACTTATAAAAAGAATGACCAGAAAAAGTATATGCACTGCAATGAATTATTGTCAGATGTATCAAAATCTCATAAAAAAATATCCTACCCTTATGGAATTAGTTGATATCGAAAACATGACTTTTTATGTAAAAGGAAAAATAAACAGCAAAACATAGGTAATATTTCCTATCGTGACATGACAACAAAGTTAGGGCTTAATGCATGGCTGGAATGTGCATTTGTTTATTGTTAATTTCAATGATAAAAAAATATTTCTTACAATATTTTGGAATAAAATACAATAGATTTTTATGATAACTGCCCCATAATTTTCGAATTCAAAATAAATATAAGTAGCTCTGATACCAAACAATCTGACCTATACTTTATCATACCTTTCTATCCTCTTTACTGAAAGTTTAAACCAAACCGAAGCAATGGAGATTGGTAAAAAAATTATTATTGCATTATAACAAATCAAAGATTTCTTATGCAGTAATACATCAAACATTGTAATACTGATACATGTAGTTTCAACAAAATAACTAAACATAACCAAAATATCCCTTGAATATTAAACATATTCATTTTACATTTTATACAAAACAAACAATTATTATATTACCATATAACTTGTCTAATACAACATTAATTTATTAACAAATCTGTCACAAATAAGCACCCTATAATTTCTCAGATTCTATATCTGAGGAGGAATCACCG
Organism: Mytilus trossulus; assembly: GCF_036588685.1. Classification (NCBI taxonomy): domain Eukaryota; kingdom Metazoa; phylum Mollusca; class Bivalvia; order Mytilida; family Mytilidae; genus Mytilus; species Mytilus trossulus. The sequence goes on along the minus strand of NC_086376.1, from coordinate 62,927,315 downwards.
ATTGTTATATCTACAGGTTTTTGTAGTTTATCAACAACACTTTCTGCAACACTCTCGGTAGAGCTATGTAACTCTTCATTATCATCTTCGTAATGTCCGTTATGTTCTTCTTCAGTCATGTTTAGTTCTGTCACTACTAACTTGGCAATGTCACTAATGCTATCTGTCTCATCTAAAGAGATTTGACGGAGACGATTTCTAATGACTTTCTCCATCTTACGGTGTTCAGTTTCTTCAGCATTTTTCAGTTTCTTGAATTCTTTTTCTCTTGCTTCTTTGTTGTACTTCTGATGATGCTGTTTATCTGGATCGAAAAATCCATCTGGAAAGAATGCCCCACCAGAGGTAGGGCTACCAGGCGGGCTACGGTCAATCATACAAGACGTGTCTATTTCATCAGTAATCGTTGTATATTCGGCTGTATGAAATGAGGTAAGAATAGGTACTACCGATGTTGAAGTGGTATAAGAACCTGATGTTGGATATGTAAATATTGAATTTGAATGTACAAATAATTTTTCGGGAGAAGTTGGTGGATGAATCTGCTCCTGTTCTTCGTAATGTGGAATCTGCGCTACCGGAACTTCTGTGTGTTCCACTTCCACACGTGGAACATCTGAATGGTTGGATGTAGTCATTACCATACTAGAACTGAGATGTGCCGTAGAGTACAATGATGCATTGCCATTTGTGTCCTTCTCAGAGTCTTGGCTGACTGCAACTTCAGCTGTCGGAGGTGTCACCTTCTGTTGCATCAGTAAATCAGGAGTTTGTGACGGTGATGCTTTAGGACTATACACATTAGCCTTCTCTACGTTGACAGTGAGAGTGTCAGGTACATGTCTACGTAGATGAAGTGGTGAATGTGTTTCTGATGTAAGACTGATTATTGGAATGGAACTTCTCCTCACTTTCTGACTCCACTGTCTTTCCGTAGAATGTCTTGGTGAGACTTGAGAAGATTGTACTGTATAGTCTGTATATTTACGAAGGAAGTCATCTTTGACTGGTCTCCTGGAGTGTACTAGTAGAGGTGAAGGTAAACTACGAACTGCTTCCGTCACACTTAAAGATCTGTCACTACCCTGTCCAGTATCGGCTTTTACAGTTAAATCTTGATAAAATGTGAAATCACCAGGTGCAAGTGGCGTATCATCTTCACTTTCTAAACGACAATGACTTCCTGAACTTGACATACTAACATTTCTTGAGCTCCTTGCCATATAGTTCCTAATTTGTTGTGTCATCTCTGAAGTGTGGATACATAGATCTTCTAGTTTACTCAATCTATAATCGACAGTCTGTAGGGATAACTTGATGGTATTCTCCTTCTGTGTAAAATCATCCATTCTCATTGCCATACCTTCAACCCTGTAATGCATAGAAATTTGATCATGAATATAAATAACAGTTTGTATTTTTATAGGATATATTGAATGATATTATAGGCTTATTTTTGCATGAATATCCGGGAATATTGTCCCGAGTAGAATTTTATATTGCACGAGCTTGCGAGTGCAATGTATGTTCTACGAGGGACAATATTCCCCAATATTGATGCAATAACCCTTTTATTGTATAGCAATATAATATTTGAAAGTAAAATTTGGTTTAAACTAAAGATTTTGTCGTTTAGACGTCATGAATTTTGAAGACTTATTGCACTAGTGCAATATTAGAATTTATTGCACGCTAACTTTTGGTTACTTTCTATGGGATATAAATGTGTCAAGTATTCTGATAGGATAACTTCACAGATTTGTCAGTCAGAATATATTTGGAAAACAGCAGTGGAATATTTGACATTTTTACCCCCAATTTGAACCTAAATTAAGTCTGACATCATGACTATATGATGAAGTTTTAGTCTACAGCAAGTCTCCCAAAGGGTTTTAGAATGATAATTCTCTTATGATTGTGGCCTGCTATCTATTTTTTGCATGAAAGATTTCTTTTTTATGTTCCTGTCCCAAGTCAGGAGCCAGAAGTTCAACTGTTGTCATTGGTTTAAGTCCGTCCTATTTGTTTTTCATAAATTATTTTGTCATTAATTAGGTTGTTGGTTTTTTCAATTGAATTGTTCATCAATGTGGGGCCTTTCATAACCGTAAACCGTATGGGTTTTCTCATTGTTAAAGGCAAAACAGTCGACTATAATTGCTTACATTCACTGCTATTGAACTTTGATGTATAGTTGTCTCATCAGTAATCATACCCCACCCATGTCCTTATTTTCATATTCTGTTCAAATTTTCAAAAATTCCATGAAGGTTTGACATAGTCATTGCTGTCTAAAAAAACTTTAAACACAAATTGAATCTAAATGCTGATGCTGCCAATTGAAACTAGGATAACTAAACAGTTGATACAATAACTGCTGCCAAATTATTGTAGTCTTTTTGTTTTGTACTCTTAAGACTTCCCTCCCAGGTGAGATGAAAAGTACATACAAATATAAGAAAGTTATCATAAATGTAATGACATGAATTGTCTATTATTTCATTTCCTAAAATCAGAAATAAAAAAAAAACGTTTTTCAAATAAAAACATAGCTTACCTTTCATTGATAACTCTAATTCTTTCATCAGAAGAAGATTGAAACTTTTGTTCTTTATCTCTAAAGAAGTCCTCCATGCTTTCTTCTTCAAAATCATGTAACTTCTCTGTATCTTCGGGAGACAAGAACAACTCTGAAAATAAATTCATCACTTTACTTTCCATGACATACATGTGATTCTTCTGGCAGGAGTGAAAAATCACCTGCTTTTCAGACCCTATTCCGTCCCTCCCATTAAAATGGCATGACAATTTTGGAGGAAGCTGTTTAAAGTATTTTGAAATTGTCAAAGAGTATTGGAGTATTCTGTGATAAACTGGAACTCATGTTGTTAAATACAAAGCAGAACAACACTATCCACGTTCAAATTTGTGTATTAAAATCTCAAAATTTAATGCAAGTCCAATAAACTATTCATTGTAGTTATAATAACAAGAAAAGGCCTGATATCGCCAACATTTATAAGCAGACCTGCCAACTATCCCGATTTTCGCGGTATCATCCCGATTTTTACCCCTCAACCCGAATCCCGATATCGGGATCGTAAAATTAGTAAAAATCCCGATTTTCAACAAATAAACCCGAAAAAATTATTGTTTACCGATTTTGAAGTTTTTCTGATCAATTTTAAAAAAATCAATCATTTTACCTGGGGACATATTATGACAAGTTAATGACCCTACGCTAATCAACAGTCACAACAGGTGTCATAATTACAGATTAGTGGTTGTAGGTAATCAGATTACCTAATGGGTCATCACAGATCTCAAAATTAATTTGTATACACAAATTTGGTCGAACAGCCTTTTAATTTTAATCAATTCATCATACAAGCACAATTTGCAACATTTGCCGTAGTTCCACAGCAAGATCATAATTAATTGAAAGATGAGAACTGTAATGAACTCTCAAGAAAACATCGTTTATCTTGAAATCTGTTTAATTTTTGAAACTAGGCATCGTGTATCTGTGATTTAAAATCGACGCCATTTTGTATACACTTCTACTGTGTTACTGTATAAGCCTCCACCAGTAAGAGCACCTCTGAATACAAAGAAAGATAACTCAAATGTTATCCATTTTCTCATTTTAAGACCATAGGTAAGACTACATCAAACTCTGTCTTCATCCTTCTTACTTTAGGACATGTAGTTTTAGGTGTTTTGAGTCAAGGTTCATAGATGAGAAGGTCTTTGGAGGGGGGAAAAGGGGGGGGGGTCTCTACTTTGAATCCTTTATTTTTAATGCCATTTTCTCTAGTCTTCAGGTATTTTATAATTTAATAGTACAAGAATCATGCAAATAAAAGAAATCAAGGCCTATAAGCTCATCATTAGTATACCAAAAAAAAGAAGAAGAGAACTTAGACTATTTTAGGAGTAAAAAACAATGCTCACAGAAAAGTCGCTTTAATTACTAACCCTTAAAAATCTTGTCGCGCGCTAAATCCCCCATGGAGATTTTCAAAAGTTGGCAGGTCTGTTATAAGTTTGCAGTGTATGACTCTGAAAAAGCTCAATTAATAATATTCTATTTTTTAAGATACAAATTTGCCCTCAGGAAACTTAACACTTCAATAACTCCACATGAATTAAAATATCAAAAAGGTATATCCAGTTGGTTTTCATAAAGGCATGTTTACAAATATATCAATTTTTGTGTATAAAAGACATGAGGAAAGATTGCATATTTATACAAGCATCAAAATGATTTTTTTTTAAAGATTTTGAAGAGTGGACAACTTTACCTGCGGCATGTTCTAATGCCTTAATTTGGAATGTATTAACCACAATCATTTCACTTACTCAGTCCATTGTCAAATAAATCTCTCTTTCCTTTGCATCGTCTGACTATAAACTTCAAAGACAGGAAAATGTGACTGAACATAATCAATGGCGGAGGTAGTATGGGTCGAAGTTCATAGTTTAAGATCAGCTGATATCTTTGGAATTTCCATATAGCCTCTGAATGAGCATTGTTCCGGATAAAAGTTGCACTGTAAAAAAAGAAAGAATCAATACAAGTTGTACTGTAAAAAAGAAATTTAAGAAGCATTAAAAATCACGATTAGTGATATAATAACAAATAATACATAAAATATAAAGCATAAAATGCCAGTATTGTTAACCATACTGGTTCCAGGAATTATCAGCTAAACAGAACTGTAATTTATGTTTTGTAACAGTTTGCAATTCATTAAAATTTTCAATACACAAATATATTTTAAAACTGAAGAGTTTACACTATCACTATAATCCAACAATACTCACTTAAACCTGGCAATGAGAAGATTAACCAACAATATGTTGGCTACCAGCAGATAAGGTGTCATCAATAATGGAGAAACCCAAGAGGCATAGGAACACCCATCAGGATGCCGATCAGGATCGTAACAGGCTGAAAGAGACAAAGTTAAATATAGAATACAATCATTATTATAGTTCTCATTAATACGATATGCTCAGACAAATTTTTTTTTCAGAAAAGTGTTTGCCTGTTCAAATCTGAGCCTAATTTTAGTAGTGATAGCCTTGACCAATTAATGTAAAAACTTCAAAATCAACACTAACATAGATGCCAACCCCTTTTGAAAAAATCAGTAACAAACTATTAAATTTTCCGTATTTTTGGAAAGTTTTCAGTAATCATTTATAAACTTGCATTTACCAATAAAAATTACTGACGAGTGGTTGCAAAATGATGTGCACTTAAATTTTTCATTCAACATGTTGTCTGTAGTATGTATTCCATTCATTAATTGTTCAGATGTTCTAGACTCGTACATTTTCGTTTTGTCAAGGAGAAGTAGAGAAAGGGGGAAAGCTACTTCATAAAATGCAAGTTTGCCTCTTTGGAAGTCAGATAGTTCCCAACAATAGGTTGATAACTCCTGAGAAACTGGAAGCATTACATTGGCGTTTTCTAAATACCGGACCAGGACGGAAAAGTAATGATAAAAATCCGTGTTTTACAAAATTGAACGGTGATGATTTGGGAATCCGTAACTATTGGACTTTGACTGTAATAGCGTAGTTTTTATCGCAAAATCGCAAAATCGGAAAAACTACGGAAAAATCGTATGCACTAACCTTGCTTTAATTTTTATTTTATTTTTGTGATCATACTGTATAGCAGGTTGTTATGGTGGGGTGTAAATTTTCTCTTATTTTTGCAGATAGATTGAAATCGTAAAATTAAATTCCACAAATTTAAAAGTGCACATGCACAGTTATTGATAAATGTTTTTTTTTTTGTGCCTGTCCCAAGTCAGGAGCCTCTGGTCTTTGTTAGTCTTGTGTTATTTTAATTTTAGTTTCTTGTGTACAATTTGGAAATTAGTATGGCGTTCATTATCACTGAACTAGTATATATTTGTTTAGGGACCAGCTGAAGGACACCTCCAGGTGCAGGAATTTCTCGTTACATTGAAGACCTGTTGGTGACCTTCAGCTATTGTTTTTTCTATGGTTGGGTTGTTTTCTCTTTGATACATTCCCCATTTCCATTCTTAATTTTATTTGAATCGGTCAAAATAATTTGTATACCTTATTCAATGTAAATCGCGAAATTTTACACATGCAAAAATAACCCGCTATACTGTATCACCTAGCATATTAGCTATGGTATAAAGTGTCTGATTGAGTATCTAGAAACCAAGATGACTGAGAGAACTGACAGGTTTAAAATGATAGGATGTAATCATGATAATCAGAGAACTGACAAGTTTAAAATCATAGGATGTAATCATGATAATCAGAGAACTGACAGGTTTAAAATGATAGGATGTAATCATGATAATCAGAGAACTGACAGGTTTAAAATGATAGGTTGTAATCATGATAATCAGAGAACTGACAGGTTTAAAATTATATGTCCTAAGGCTGTAATCATGATAATCATATAGAATGTTTTTAGTTCAATCATCACCAAGGGGAGTTCATATAAAGGATAAACTCATCTGAATATTTCAGCAGTTAACAAAGTGTGTGAAGTTGCAAAATATGTATGAATTTCATTAGAGTTGAGGTGCTTTTGACTTTCTTTTAGAAACAAGCTTCAAACATAAACAAAATCATGCAAATGACAGTTTTCTCCGATGCTTTCAGCCAACGTTACTTTACTGAGCTGTTATTGGGTATATATAATTTAACATGAAGAAGTTCAAGTAGCTATTTAGGGATGGAAGATAAATTATATTCATAGCTGTTTGATAATTCATAAACTTATATACTCTAAAAACATCCTACCCTATTTTTATTGATGAACCAAGACACTATGAATTTCATGACAAACTTCATTGATTATACAAATCTGTCATGATTTTTTTTACTTTGACAATTCCTTTAGGAATTATTTAAAGCACGGTAATGATATATATGCCCTTTCAGGAACAACATGATCATAAGTATTGCACTTAAAACTACATTTATCATGTTAATACCTGTCAACCTCTGAAAATGAAAATGCAGCATTCAGGAAGTAAAATGTCAGGTCATAACATTAACCAACAGATATTTGTATTTTAGTATTTATTGGATTTTTTTTATATTCTTTTACATATACCAGTTTCTTGCAAATATTCACAATTGTGAAATTTTTCCTGAAAATTAATTAAAATTCAAGCTGATTGTTTATTTGGTAAATGTCCAACCATAAGTGCTTACATTGCAGGATTTAAAGTAGCATTTGATGAAATCACTGTTTTTTTATGACTGGGTAGGTATTGAAAAATCTCCATTGGGCCCTTAAATTGTAAGGCAGTAACCCGCAAAAATCATGTGACTTAACAGGTATGGGATTGGGTAGTTGTAGATTAATCACTAATTCAATTGTTCAACATGGTACACATATAGGCTTGTATCCAGACTTAAACAAAACCATGAAATCAAATGTCCATGAAAAAATGAAATCCAAGAACATGAAAGTTATTAATGCAGTTGTTTTGAAATGTGAATACTAAGCAGTTTTTTCTTATTACAATACTTACTGTCAATTTCATCAGCAAACAATTCTCCATATATCATCCAATAAGGATAGAAGAATACATTTCTAACAAGATGCCAGCGCCATTCCTCGTTCTGGAAATGTATGGCTTGTCGTACTATACCAAAACTCATCAGAACTAGTGTCACAATGATGATGAAATATGACATGTCTCTCAGCTGAAAAGTAAATGAACTGTTTATAAAACTTCTCACGTTATTATTAAAATGAAATGTTAAAAGAAATATACAGTTGATAATGCAGATAAAACAACATGAGTACATGGTGGTTGTTTACATGTAACATGAGGGTACCCAAATTGCACATATTTTGACATTTTTTTCACCTACGTTCATTAATGCTTCAGACAAAAGTTTTCATTATGTGTTTATTTTGTAGATGCATCATTATTTACAATATGGTTTCACCAATTTAATTTTGAATCCATATGGAATCATAGAAAAATTGAACTGACCCCCAAACCATCAATGATTCTGTAATGAGGAGTACCCAAATTGCATTCATGCTTAAATTCGCATTGTCAAAAGTCGAATAACAGAGCAAATATTTTGAACAATTGGATATTAGTCCATGCTTACTCATCATTTTTTAAGAAATGGATACTTGTAACATATTGTATTAGGTCATTTTAAAAAGATGATGTTTTGATGACGTTGCATGGCAACGTTTCCATACATTTTGCTTTTTCAGTAAACACTTCATCTGTTGATAAATACTGTGAACGTTTTGTGTATATCTAAAAATGTTTACCTATGTTGAAAGATGTGCGTAGTATCAAATCATAAAAATACAATTTTTTTAGTCTCTAGGAAATCTTGTAAGATTTCCACTGATGTTTTTGCTAAATAGGTGCAATTTGGGTACTCGGTGCAATTTGTGTACCGTGACGTTACAGTAGATTTGTGATGTTTTTACCTGTAAACCAACTAACTGACATTATTTTTTTTATGAATAAGAGGGTATCAGATTTTGAAGACAGCTATATATCAAAAATTAGTCTCTCAAGTTTCCTGAATAATTTGATTAAAACAATAAATAGTAAAAGCAAATAGTTTCAATGACTAAAATAGGTTATTACAAATATAGATGTAATATATGAGCTGCCTGGGATAGAAATGGACTTATAAAAGCAAATGAATTCCTATACATCTGTTAACCTATTTCAGGTTGAACAAATCTGTATGGAGGGTCTGTAAATGTTTAAACACTGAGTTGTTATAAGAATCGTAAAATAGAACAGTTGAAAATTCATCTTTTATTTTGTATTTGAATGTTTCAAAAACAATCAGTCTTATACATTTACTTGCATAAGGTTGATTGATCTCTTCCAGACACAGCTTATATATAATTCATCCTTTCAATGTATAAAGTCATTATCCATTACATTACATAACATTATATGAATGCTAACTTTTTAAATTTTTCTTCTTGCTATTGTTATCTATATCATTCAGAGGCTGGAGAAATCATTTTTCTAATTGTCTTGTTATAGCTAATCAGGAAAATGTGTCCAGATGAGAAATATCAAGAAATTGGTATAACTGGTATTTAACGAGTTTGCTAATAATTCTTAAAGGTATTTCAGAACTTCTTGACCGAGTTTACTAGTGTGGTGCTAATTTGACTCTATACTCTGATAATGATAAAATCCAATGATATAACTTGTAGACAGGCAATATGTTATTAAGGTACTAATTTTACTCACAAGTTTGCTTATAATTTTAAGATAAGGTCCTAAGTACTTGTTGACTGACAGAATTTCTAATATCCTCATGATCCATAATACAATATTAACTGTATAGACCACCCTGGATGATTGAAGAGTGTAAGGATGGAATCGTAGCCCTACGCCAATCATAAAGAACCAGATGGCTATACTATCCCACACATTCCATAACTGGCTATAGTGCACTTTAAGTTTCATCCAAAACCTTGCTGGTTCAGCCGCTATAACCTGGAAAATAAAATTATAAGTTTGAATTTTTATTCAATCAATGATTTACATGTTAACTAAAATTTTCTTTTGTGTTACTTTGTTTTAAAATATCTTCTGCTACAGTCTATACAGGGTTATACACGGTGATAATACATTGATGAACTTTTAATGGTTGCATGAACCTGGAAATATTTAGATTATTTTAACACTTAATTACCATGCTGAATTGTTTTCAGAAATTGTCTAGATTTTGAGTATTTGCAAAAATATGCAAATGAGCAGTACCCTGCTGCTAATGCATACTGATTGCAATAAATCTAAGATAGAGGATCACGGGTTGGGATGGTCAGGTTGAGGAGGCGGGGAAGGTTTGGCGGAAATTTGCCCCAAAGTTGGTCCTCAGTTGTAAAATGCATCAATTTTGATGTGTTTTTGTTATTTATTTCATCCTGTAAGTCCCCGAGCTGCTAAAAGATACATCCATCTGTAGTTTCCATGCAGAGTGGACCCCAGCTTTTATCACAACAGTTGTTAGGTCGGAGTGAAACTGATCTAGGATCATCAGTGTAAAGAAGGTCATTTGCACCAAAATTCACCAAAATTCTTTTTTTTTCTTTCAGATTTTGAACTTTAACTGGACTTGCAACCAGAAGTAATCATTTCCTTGGCTTATTTTGATAATCAACACAATCAGTCATTATGTGCCTTTAGGTTAACAGTATTTGTCAAGGTTTCAGTCCTCTTAACTCTGTGTTTCAAACCTTGAAGGTAAGCCCACCCCTCCAAAATCAATATTTGAATTTCGTATTTTAGCTTAAAATGAATATTAAAAGTGAGAAACATGACAATCAATAGCGTCAGATTGAGGAAACGTGCATTCACTACGAATTAAATGGTATTAAGATGACCTCCAAATGTATGGAGCGCCAAAGATGCCAAAGTAACGGTGGTCTGGGTACGGCTGTAATATAACGGCCCCTGCATGACAAGGGTTAAGTATGCAAATATGAAATCAGAAGTTGCAATTAACTTAAAATACCTGACTCAATTATGGTAGTCTATGTATTTTTGTGAAGAGTCAGGTGGGTTTATCTATGTTTAGGGACATCTTTTTGACTGAGTCAGGTGTATAAACAGAAATCCACATCTTGTAATTGGAGATGTATATATTACAAGACTACCAGAAACAACACAGAGTGGCCTGTAGATTGGCCTGCTATTATACCAAATGTCTAACACAATCATCTATACATTTACTGTTACATGATCCTGTATATTAAATTTAACAGGGCTGAGTTCAATAATCTATATCTATGTAACAACTAGTATATAGCTATACGTTCAATAGTCAAAATCTACGATATTGAATGCAGCCCCAATATTGAACGCAGCCCTGTTATTTCCTTCATTAGGTCTATGTTGGATAGATATTTGTCTCACCAACAATCCTTCAACATCTTTTTATTTCTATATATATTATTCCACCTAGTCTAATTTAAACAAGTACACCTTTATTACATTCTCACTGTAGGGTCCATAAAAGGTAACTAATTAATTGAGAATTCATATAAGATATATAGGAAAGAAAGGTATTTGGTTTCAATATCCTCTGTTTATTATTACCCATATGTATTCATTTTACACACTGATCACACTAAAGCTATAAGCAATTGTTAGAGTACTTTCATATACATATTATAGCTCATTACCATAGAAAAAAATGCTTAAAGAATTTTCCCTGGCAAAAACAAACCATGGAGGTGTTAACTACAAATATTGAGATATTCTACATGTTCTATGGGGAGATATTCATTCAAAAGAATTGTCCCTCTAAAGATTAATAATTATTCAATAAATAAAAACATTTAAAACAAAGCCAATCCCAAACTCGCTATAGAAATGGACACAGCTAATTTCTCCATTAATAAAACAAACAAATGTCATCAAACCATTTCACAGCAATTGATTATAAAATCCATGTGGCTCTTTCTATAACAGATTTATATATATGGAACCAATAGCTTAAATTATCATTCTGCATAGTTATCTTTGGTTAATCAACTCGAAAACAATCTGTTCTGTAAAAATAAATGAAACATCTTCCGATTTTTCCAGTTGGCTTGTGAAAAACAACAACTTTTATTGGAAATTATAGTAAGCAACTAGACAGTTTAATTGCTAATTGCTAAATGTGAAATCAATGTTATTTTTTAGATGCACTTCAAATGAACTGATTCTTGCAATATGAAAAGGGGAACAACTTGTATAGTATAAAACAGGTAAGGAGTTATTTAATAATAAGGAAAACAATAGTCTATCTTACTTTATTTTAATATTTTAAATGACCAGTCAATTATTTACTAAAATATTTTCAATACAAGACAATAAAACAAAAATATTCATTGAAACTTTTTATTTTTATTTAAAAAAAAATAATTATAAATTTTTTATTTCATTTTTTTATTTTTTTTAGGTGGGATAAGGTGTTGTAATAGGTTAATACAAAGGGCTTAAATTTTGAATGAAAAACAGATTACTAAGTCATACATCAATCATTCAGTCCAAAACTGCCAAATTGCTAATTTTTACCACTCAATTTAAAAAGGAACAAACCTACACATCCTAAAAGACAACGTTAAGGGAACAATGCAATTTATTGTTTACAAACATCTAACTGCTTTTCTTACAATTCAAACAAAGATTGGATCAAAACATGCGGGAATTTCTCGCTACATTGAAGACCTGTTCATGACCTTCTGCTGTTGTTTTTTCTATGGTCGGGTTGTTGTCTCTTTGACACATTCCCCATTTCAATTTTCAATTTTATGAACAAACTTTCTAACCTAAAATCAAAGAAAAGTTTGCCTTATCTTATAATTCAAATGCAAGGCATTTGTCAATTTTCAAAAAAAGGTCTGCTTGAGATATCCAATCCTATACGAGTTGTGGCTCTATTATGAGAGATCTCAATGATGAACAAGATGTATAGAGGGTCATACATGTGCTGGTTCTAAGCTAGGAACCTTGTCAATAATTGTCTATTGTCATATCTTTATTTTTTTTTGTCATCCTGGGAAGTTAAAAAAAAGTCTTACATTAAGATCAAACCAATGAATTGCATGTTCTCTAAAAAGTCTTACATACGCCAGTTGACAGTTTACCTCCTGGAAGACAACTATTTGTTATACAAAGTAATTTGTTGACAGTTTACCTCCAGGAAGACAACTGTTTGTTATACAAAGTAATTTTTTAACGGTGGAGAAATTCTATAATTAATTTAGATTTTACGTGGACATCCACAGGAATCAAACTTTTATTGCTGAATTCTTAATTAACAATTGCTGTAACAAAATAATGGCCAAACAGTTATAAATTTCTAAAATAATCCATCTCTGACAGATAGAGTTATGTGATATTCTATATGATGCAGCAGACATTTTTCATTTTTAGACCGGAAGTGCAAAATCAATACCAGCTTTTGTTTTGTTTCAATAGACATGTTGTTCTTTTCAAAAAGACTGATTGATTACAATAAAAATCATAATAAAAACACAGCTGACAAAAATAACTACAGCATTTCACCATTTCATGATGGAATGATATTGTAAATGTACCCCAGCACTCCTCCCAATAAGAATCTATACTGAACAACATCCGTTATATAAATAGTTCTATTTCAGAAATGGAGGACACAATCAACATTGAATATATACAAGAATTTCAACAAGAAACCAGGAAATAAAGACACAAAAGATCAAGATGACAACAGTGTATCCATCACCCAATAGTTCACACTTAATCATAGCTGAAAACATCAAGCTGCTTAGAGACCCTGGCATCACAATGTCATCTAGAAATATAACAAAGGGACCAAGTCTGGCTGAGATACTGGAAACATTTGATAGTTATAATACAGCAATGTATCTGATTAAATGGGTGATGCCTTTGATTATTTTCACGGGAACTGTCGGAAATATATTCAGTTTTATCGTAATGTTACGTAGGGAGATGAGACAGACTCCAACGTTTTTTTACTTAGCAATGCTGGCCATTGCCGATACTTTAGTACTGTTTGTCAGTGCCTTTAAGACGTGGCTTAGGACAGTATCTGGTTTTGAGCTTAGCCACATTAATGCATTCAGCTGTAAGCTCACTATGTTCCTGGTACATTTCAGTATCCAGTTTTCAGCCTGGTTGATAGTGGCAGTAACAATTGAAAGGTTTTTAGCCGTCTGGTTTCCTCTGAAGGCCAACTCCATGTGTAACTTGTCCAGAGCTAGATTCATCACATTTATGACAGCTATGATTTTCATACTTGTAAATATTCATATATTTTGGACAGCTCAGTTATTTCCAACAAAACAATCACTAGACGGTTCTAATTTCATGTGTGCTGCTTATGCATATGAAAACTTTGTGTGCCGAATATTCCCGTGGATAAATCTAATTCTCTACTCTTTTCTACCATGTTTGACACTTCTTATATTTAATATTCTGATAATAATTTGCTTGATGAAGACAAAACATATACCAAATACCATGACTAAAGATGACTGTCAGATCCGAAACACGCACAGGAAGTTAGCTATTACTTTAATTTTCATATCGTTTGCATGGATTATTACTACTACACCACGGCCGTTATATGGGCTGTTTGCTACAAAACCAAAAACATACGAGGACATGGCCAACACACTTATGTGGAGAGTTATATGTTATCAACTTATGTATATTAATCATGCAGTAAACTTTTTTTTGTACTGCCTCTCTGGAGAAAAATTTCGCATCCAGTTCAAGAAGTTTTTATGCCAACTGTGTCGCAGGAGAAAACCCCCAAAGGCCAGACTAACATTTAAATCTAGTGGCAGTAACTCAACTGGACAAGATGGTTACAGTTCAATTCCATTAGTGTCTGTTCCTGTTATAGAAATCTCAATGTTTGATTTAGAAAACTAGGACTTTATTTTGTTTCATATTTTAAAAGAATAAAATGCTTATATTCTTATTAATAGACTGCTTGCCATTTTACTTTTATGATTTCATACATTTAATAGGTAACTCTAATTATCAATACATTGTATATATACAAATTTATTAGAACTGCTGTTTCATCAGAAGAGACAAAACATGTTATTAGCAAAAAACATAGAAGACATCAGTTGCTTCAACCAATTGTTGTTTTTATGAATAACAGGGTAAAAATAGATATTGGGCATACCACTATATATCAATGAGACAGCAACCTGACAACAAAAAAATAGTCAGCTATATAATGCCAAGACAATTCAAACAGGTTTACTGAAGACCTATAAATTTATTCAGTTTTCAACATTTGACAAAAGCTCCCAATTAATATAAGTTAAGTGAAACTGTAAATAAATTAAACAGACTTTTATAGAGTTACAATCTATACAAAATTCCCTTAATGACAAAATGAATTTGTTATAACATATTTCTGTTCCTTTATATGATGGGAGTATTATGCAGAAAAAAATCTGTAAAATTCACAGAATATTTTTTTTCACAACATACAGTGTATAGTACCATTACAATCAAATGAAACCAAATAAAAGTGGCTCTTGAAAACAAAACTAACATATTTTCCCACTGTGTAGTAACTTGGTCAAAAATTGATAAAACTTGAACCATGGAAATGTATTTGACGGAAGTGGTGTTATTTCAGTCAATTATATCTTGATAGATTTCCTAATGCTAATTGGTTTAATATAACAATGCAGTTGTTGCACAGTGCGATACAAAAAGAAATCTGTGATGCCATAATGACGTACACATGATTCAAAGCAAACATAATTTTCCTGAAAAAAGGATTTAGAATCACGTTCCTTATCCCACTCATACTACAACAACATAAAGGACACTTTATAACAACCAAGCTGTAAAGTAGTCTATTACGCCATTATTGATTGGGTAACGACAAGAATAATAGGCACTTTTATATATTGTTTATCTACTACTTCACTGCCTCGGCTACAATAATGGTTTACTATTATGTCCTTACAGAAAAAAAACCAGAATTCATTTTACTCTTATCTGCACGCAATAAACTTTCTTTTGACATACAAAACATAAGTTCTGTTTAACGCAATGCATTGAAAAAAAGAGTGAATAGTCCAAAAATAACCTACGATTATTTTTTTTTTTTTTTTTTTTAAAGATACTGGTACATTAATGTGACAGCACCCAACAAGAGGAAAATAAAAACAATATACATGTATTAAAGCTACAAAAAAATATATTTGTTGAATGTTTGTCTTGACTTTTTAGTTTACATGAATTTCTATATGGTGAACCAACACCTGAAGTAGTAATCCTGTGGTTGGGTAATAGCCAGTGGATACAGCAAAATATTCACAATTGTTTTTCACTGGATGAGTAATATAAACAACAATAAATACAACAACACCCATCAATAGACCACTTTCGAGTTCATCCGTCAACGGAAAAAACTTGTCAATAAGGCGCGCCTTTGTGACGTCATTTACCAGATAGAGGGGATCGCCTGTATCACTGCACTATCCAAGTTTATCAAACATCTTACTGATCGTTATAATGCAGGATAAACTAGAAATGATCTTTGTTTTGTAAGTACTTAATCACATTTCTAATGATAGCAGTGCTGATCGTCAATTATGAGTTTGCCAAGTAAATCATGCAATATAAAATTATTATTGTTCAACCACTCGCTCAACATTAGAATGGAAGTGACGATGTCCCTAACTGCACGATTGATGTTCACTAATACCAGAGTTTTTGATGGAAATGCATCAAACTCGAAAGTTGTCTATTACTGCATGGTAAAAATATAATCTGGTCTGGTTTCGCCAATAAGAATGGTGTCTTCAGTACTTTAAAATGCAGTTAAGATTCTGAGCAGGTTACAATTAAATAATGTTAAGTAGAAAGGGATACACATGTGCACACAAAGTATATTATGTAGATATAGTGAAGTGCATGTCATCCAAAAGTTAACCCCAAAAATTATTCAGATGAAGAAATAAATAAGAAATGCATACATAAATCATGTGAGCAAGATTCTGTAAAAGTTTCACCGAATTCTGTCCAGTAATAAGGATGAAATGTGGAAACAAAAGTGGGACAAAGGGATAATTGAATAAGATACATTTATGCGTGTTTGAAAGGTTCCCATCAACATTAAATATATCTACATACAACAAACAACCATTTTAATGGACTTTTCTCCTGATATTTATTTATCCAAATCAAAGCATTAAATATAGAAATTCAATTTTTAAATATTTTCTATACATTTATCACTTTACAGCTTTTAAAACCATTGATTTGATGGCATTCTGATGGTACAAAAAATACTTAACATTCACATACACAATTAAATAGACAGATATTTAAATCAAATAAATAAATGGTGGCATCATCAGCTCTTTGATCAATACCAGTAAATATATAACAAGTACGAATGTTTTAATGATAATAGTTTAAAAGATTTAAAAGATTATTCTATTGAATTAGATCTTGAAATCTTAAAAGTCGCATTTAAAATTTTAATTTCACTATTGACATAAAACACAAATAAATTAATAATACAGGATATTGGGACTACAGAAATAATCTCAGATGCTAACCATGGATTTATTCAAAAGTGCAATTGTTCTCAAAGTACAAATTCTCAAAGACAGTCAAATACATAAAACATGTAATACTTGAAATTGAGAATGGAAATAGGGGGGGGGGGGGGGGGTCAAAGAGACAACGACCCAACCAAAGGGCAGAAAACAGCCAAAGGCCATCAATGAGTCTTATACACAGCAAGAAAATCTGGCATCCAGAGGAGGGCTTCATCTGACCCCTTAACAAAATGTGTACTAGTTCAATGAAAATGGATGTCACACTAAACTTTAAAACATATACATGAATTAAAATCAAAGAACATACAAGACTAACAAAGACCAGAGGCTCCTGACTTGTCTGATTTGTATGTGGGTTTTTTTTCATTATGATAAGACTAACATGCTAGGTGAGCTAAAAACAGTATGCATGTGAATGCTTCATTTTGTAGTTCAGCCAAAAAAATATACATAATCAGTCATTATCTGGTGGTAGAAAAAAAACTTTCTAAAGCTGTAACACTATTTCGAAATGAAATAAAACCTATCTTTTCTGTCCTAGTTCTAAACTATACACATAAACAACAGCTTAGGGTAATCCTTTTACTTCCTTGGATTATCAGAAAACTGACAATTAATGAAAGGTTTCTTAATCAAGCACAATTATGGGTTGGCAATGATTTCCAATAATCTCTGCTTCTTCCTGTTTGAACATCATAAACAAGCTGTTTTTATCGAGTAGGATGAGTCTGATCTGCTACCAAATACAAGTTTACTTCTAATAACTCACAGGAATATAAATAATTGACTATCCTCTAAAGATAGTACATGTATAAACATAAATATTTTTCCAGGAAGAATTATCTTTCATTGTGAAAGGGAACTATACTATAGAAAGGATTGACATAAAAGTTTAAGTAATGATTCATTATACATCTTACAGCCAACCTTTATTTTCTTTTCATGTCATAAAAAAACCCAAGAAAACGCACTGTATGTAGTCACCATTTTTGGGACACTACTTTTACGCAGAAAAATGTTGTTTTTTTCGGTTTCCGGTTATAGGACAGTTGAAAGAGGAGCTACATGTAGATAGGACTTATAAACAATATATGAATGTAAAACTATTAATAAAGCTTCTGAATAGAGTAAATCATGGTTAATTGAAAGCATAAACTACACATTTTTCTGATACAGAATTTACTCAAAATTGTCCAAAATCTGCTCTTCATGGCTAGGCAGAAACGAATTTCTCTATTAGGCCGTAGTTTTTTTATTTTTAGTTTTACGAACCCTCCTACCCTAATTTTTGCCAAATAGGAAAAAAAATAAAATTAAAAATGTTGATTTTTATTTATTTTTTCTCCTCCGACCTAGTGTTTTTCATGCCAAAATTTTTTTTTTAAGTTCATAACTGCATGAAAGAATCTAAATTTATGCTCTTGGTGATTTAGTAAGTTGTTGCACATTGATTTTCAATTCAAACCTTGTCAAGAAAAAAAAATAGTTGTTACACTAGTAGAAAATCTCCTGGTGAAATAAAATTTTTTTTTTTTTATATTGATGGTTGGTATTAAAAAAAAATCATCAGCAGCAGTTTTTTTTTTTTTTTTTTTTTTTTTTGGCCCTCCTACCCATTGGTTTTGTCAAAAAATTTCGTAAAACAAAAAATATAATAACTATGGCCTTACTTTGTCAATATTTACACTGAAACGCCGATGAATATGCAGTAATGCTAGCGATGATAACCAGTAGTTGTGCATTGTTGATCATACATTTGATTTCAACAGACGTAGTACACTGATAGATCTCCACGGTAGCACTTACAAGATGTTATAAACCATGCAACGTATGTATTCACCATCGAGCGACCTCCCAATTGAATTCGTCTAAACTACATACCTGGTCAATTTCGTATGTCTCAGAAAATGTTGAGATTTGTTAGTTTGTTATATTTCCTACAATATGAATAAGCAGATACGACACAAAGAAGCGATTTTCGGATAATATCAGACGCGACTACACTCTAGCCCCAGTTCCATTAACATATGGTCTAGAAACGCAAATTATAATGAGACTTTCCAATACTGTTTTGGCGTGTTTGCAGGGTGATTGGCTCTGGTAGTCTGTCGAACACATTGCCATGTCATATTTTCAACGATATCAAAGGGTTCTGATAAATCTAATGCCGATTCGTACATCTCATTCAAAACAGATAAACCGTACTCTGTAAAATGTGCTCCGAAATTATATATCTTAGACTGAGTACAACAAATTCAAATTTTGTAAAAGATACAAGTTACTGTCCGATTTTGTCATGATCTCCAATAGAATTTCTATTTTGAAACCAAATGCCGTTATTTAATGACATTTCATCAATTAATAAAGTGACAACATATATGTTTCCTTTAATCATTTAATTTATAAATATTTATTTGCAATTTTATTTTGCATGCGAAATTGATGTGCACGCAACTGCATGTTGGCGTTTAGGGAGCTCCGCGCCTGCCATATCACAATAAACAGCTGCGCCATAAACACATAATAAACCCAACACTTTTCAGAGAATAAAGTTCATACCTTCTCAATATCAAATCAGAAATTCATGAAAAACTAAATAAACCAGTCACCAAAGTGTCATGAAAGCTGCTCAAGGCATGGTCTGCAAACTTAAAAATTTCCCCCTTTTTTATGATTAAAATCACATAACTCTGAAACACAAAATTTTAATTTAAAAAAATCGAAAAGCTGCTAATGTCAAAAGCTATAAAAAATTCACCAAAGGTTGATAAAACTGATGAAAGCATTTTTAAGTTATTGTCTTAAAAATTTGAAAATCCCCTTTTTGTTACAAATAATATCACATAAGTCCAAAAGTTAAAACATAAATTTATAAGGAGCTTACTTCAATAGATATAAACAATTCAAACTTGAAACTTATTGAATTATGAAAAGAAGGTAATGGCTTAGTGAAATTTATCAGTCATACATGTTCTCCTTATAATCACATTATAGATCAATTACTTATTTTAAAAAGTTTTAAAAAAAAAACCAGTGCTTCTCCCTAAAACTTTGTTTTTTTTATAAATGAACAAGATAATAAGGGCAATGCAAGATTAATCCCATCAAAAAAAAAATTTCCGTTACATTCTATACACTAAATAAATGTAGCTGATATGATATGAAATAGGTGCTACCTGTGAAAGAGGACAGTCGTCAAATTCAATAAATAAAATGAGTTATGGAATTTTCCCCTTGTTTGGCTAGGCTGAAAGGTATTGAATTTATATCTAAACAAAAATTGAGAATGGAAACAGGGAATGTGTCAAAAAGACAACAACCCAACCAAAGAGCCAGGGTTCAAAATAAGCGCTATCCCGCTTGCCCGAGGCAAGTAAAATCTGCAGCGGGCAAGTGAATCCCATCACATAGTTGTCCGCCGGGCAAGTTGAAATTTTGTGTTTGTGTTTCATTCTATCATGTCAATTAATATAATAATATATGCAATAGGTCTTAACCATTTATTGTTAATGAATTTGTGCCAATAAAATATTTGTATAACTATGTCAGACGTAATTTTGTACGATGAACAACTGAGTATTATTGTATTACTATTTTTGCCGTCTTTATTTATTTCATATGCTCATGCCAGGAAAATCGTAAACATTGTAGTTTGTCCCAAATAATTCTATTGGTCAATTCCTATGCGTAAGCCAATGAGCGCCAGCGTTTTAGAATGTTCAGTCGCACCTGCTCTGGGATTTCCGCTACTAATCGTGAAAGGAAGTCCATACAATGATCCAATCAGAACGCGTTTTGCAAACGACTTTTGAGTTGATTTAAAAATGAAAGTAGAAAGAAACAAATGGAAAACTTTTTAGTAAATTATGTCCCCCCTTTAAAAAAACTTAAAGAATCCAACTTCAACAGGGTTGAGCAACAAAAAAAATATGAAGAGGGAAATAGAAAACGTAAATTTTTAACAAAATGGCTGGATGAATTCTTTACCTTTATAGCTGAGCATACTAAATGTGCTCATTTCTGCAGTGAACAATTACCTATTGTAATTTGAATTTGTCAGTTAGTTACAATAAAGAGTATTAAAGACCAGATGCACCTAATTCACTAGGAACAACAACAGCAGCAAACATTTACAGGTCACCACAAGGTCTTCAACAGGCTGACTCTCTTTACAAAATTAAAAGTTTCAAATTCATTCAATGTAGAAACAAGCTCTTATAGTATTGCTGTACAATAAATTATAATTGCATTGTTTAGAATGAAGCATATTTTTTACAGGAAATTTGACAATTGGGTCAGTTTCTACATGTACATCTGAAATTTTTTTGTCACTTTTTTTTGTAAAAGTAAGTTTTTGTTTAAAAAAGGGTGTATAGAAACTTGAAATCATCTGCCAGGAGAGGTCTAGAATGCAGGATTTGGCACCATTTACCCCAGAGCTTCTGGGGGCCTTAAGCAGCCACCAGACCCCTCGTCATAAGTGCGACAAGCTATGCTCGTCGGCGCGGACGGCTTCGCCGTTCTCATGAGTCGGGGAAGTTAACAGATACAAGGGCAAGTTAATCTAGATATTGACTTGCCCTTTGTCAAGTCAATGGTCTTTTCTTATTTCTACCCCTGAGAGCAGACAACAGCTGAAAGTCACCAATGGGTCTTCAACACAGCAAGAAAAGCCAGCTGGCCCCAAACAAAAATGTGTACTAAATCAGTGAAAATGGAAGTCACACTAAACTCCTAAACATATAAATGAACTAAAATTAAAAAAACATTCAAGATAAACAAAGGCCAGAGACTCCTGAATTTACACAAGCACTTAATGCGAAAAAACAGTTTTAAGTTGTCCAACAGAACAAAATGGATTACTTATTCAGGTTTTTATATTATAGCATATTCATATATTATGGCTTCAACTATTTGCATTTGTAGACATATGATATCCATACATTGCTGCTATTGTCCTTGATAGATTGAAACAATTATCTTCAAATTTAGAAAGTTTTAGACCCAGAACTATGAAACAAGGACAATGACAATGGACATTTGATAGAAAGAAACTTAAGACCATGAGCAGTCTAAATATATAATAAGCATTGAGGACCGTTGTTTGTCTTTTTGCTATGGTAATGAATTTATCTGTATAGACCCAGAACTATATCAATGATTTCCAGACATTTTATTTTACTCAGACAACATGCTAAGTTATCTCCCCCTTATCACTGGAATGGTAACGTATTAAAATTTAATATTTACAATTACAACATTGAAAACACATGGGATAAAATAAAATATTTCTCTTCAGAAAGGTGTAGCAAGTACCTGTACACCTGTATTCCACCTCCCTGTCATAAACATTTTTCAGGGATATACTGTGACCATATCTTTCCTATCATGAAACTACTAACAATAAGTTTTCTTTATAAATAATCACAAACCCACATGAGTTATGCACCATCCAATATTCATATATTCTTCTTTAAAAATTTAACACAAGAGGATTCTACAAACAAACTTTGATATTCAGTAGAAAAAGAAAGATAACTCTATAGTATTTACAAACCTGTCTAAATTTCTCAAATGCTAGGGTCAAAACATAACACATCATGAAATATTCCTGCCAATTTGGATGTGGATAAGTTTTCACTAATACTGTGTACATAAAGCAAAGAAGGAAAAACACATACAGTATCTGAAATAGAACAGAAATGTTTGTTTAAAATCTCATGTCAATTTTATCTTCACTAAATATGGTAGTGGTTTTGTTCCAGAGACCACATTGAAGCAAGTGCATTTGTGCTTTTCTATAGAATTTTGTTTTTCTTCACTTGGAAAAATACTTAAATAAAAGGACTACTCCAATCCTATATTTCAATGTATGTAGTTTTTCTTAGTCAATTAGATGTAAAAAAAAAATACAAGATTACTCATACAGAAAATCTGGAGTTGAATACCCTAAAAGAAAAATTGGCTTTTAAAGATCTTACATGTAGTACTTCTAATTAATGTAATATCATTATCAAAATAAATATGTGTCTTGAAAACAAGCTTCAGACCTGCCAACTTTTGAAAATCTCCATGGGGGATTTAGTGCGCGACAAGATTTTTAAGGGTTACAATTTTAGCGACTTTTCTGTGAGCATTGTTTTTTACTCCTTAAATAGTCTAAGTTCTCTTCTTTTTTCTTTTAGTATACTAATAATGAGCTTGTAGGCCTTGAATTCTTTTATTTGCATGATTCTTGTACTATTAAATTATAAAATTGACAAAATAACTGAGAAAATGGCATTAAAAATAAAGGATTCAAAGTAGAGACCCCCCTTTTTTCCCCTCCAAAGACCTTCTCATCTATGAACCTTGACTCAAAACACCTAAAACTACATGTCCTAAAATAAGAAGGATGTCAGAAGGCAGATTTTGATTTAGTCAGGATTACTCGTGGTCTTTATCAGTATCAATGTGAAAATGGATAAAATTTGAGTTATCTTTCTTTGTATTCAGAGGTGCTCTTACCGGCGGAGGCTTATACAGTAACACAGTAGAAGTGTATACAAAATGGCGTCGATTTTAAATCAACAGATACACGATGTCTGATTTCAAAAATAAAACAGATTTCAAGATAAACGATGTTTTCTTGAGAGTTCATTACAGTTCTCATCTTTCAATTAATTATGATTTTGCTGTGGAACTACGGCAAATGTTGCAAATTGTGCTTGTATGATAAATTGATTAAAATTGAAAGGCTGTTTGATCATATTGATAATTTTGATGCTGTTACGACCAATTAGGTAATCTGATTACATACAACCACTAATTATGACACCTGTTGTGACTGTTGATTAGCGTAGGGTCATTAACTTGTCATAATATATCCCCGGGTAAAAAGATTGATTTTTTTTAAATTGATCAAAAAAACTTCAAAATCGGTAAACAATAATTATTTCGGGTATATTTGTTGAAAATCGGGATTTTGACTAATTTTACGATCCCAATATCAGGATTCGGGTTGAGGGGTAAAAATCGGGATGATACCGCTAAAATCGGGATAGTTGGCAGGTCTGAAGCTTATAGGATATTTCAGATGACTAAATCTATTATAAATTCTCACACTTACAGTATAAAACCAGAATTTGGTTATAGGTGCATTGTAAAATTCATATATTTTCTTCCCAAGTCGAAGGGAACTTTTCTTTTTCCTGAGAACAAAGTGAGAGTATTCTTGATTATTGCTATTATCCGTCATCAGAGAGTTTTGTCTAGACAGATTCCCATTGGCTGGTTTGTCTTGTAAGGTCTTTGCAATGGACTCTTTACTGGACCCAACATTCATATCGTCTGAAAACATCTAAAAATAGAAATAAATCAAAATAATTTAAAAAGCAATCATACCACATCTCCTTTACACTTGTATATATCAAATAAACCACCAATTTGAATAAAGGAATAAACAAGCTGTCTGTCAAGGAGACAGCAACCCAACAACACAAATATTCAAAAGACATTGCTAGGACAACATACAGATTTTAACATTAGACAGATGTCTAAACAAAATATTAAGCTTCAGATCAGCCAGTCTATAAAACACAATCTTCTCTAAATAAAATAAATACATGTATGTCATTATAACAAAAGTATAATTAATACACAAAAAATTGATTACTTTGCTTAAATTCTAAAATACAACCAAAAACGAGGTTAAAATTTATAATGAACCTTTAATACAGGTTTTAAACATTATAATTCTATTGTGACTTAAAGTCTAAGTCAGTACTGGTGAATATTCTTGCAGACACTTTTACAATATTAAATTTTATGTTTAAAAAATCTTTATCTTTTGACGGTAAAAGGGAAACAACTGGCTCTAGCATAATGGGACAGTATAACTAAACAAGCCAACTGCAAAATCATACAAATTGTTATCATTCTTATTTCATTTTCCACACAAAACTAATTAAAGGTCAGAATTTCTGCATAAAAATATTGTGAATATAAAAGGGATAAGGCATAGTATAATCACACTTTGTAAACATCTAGAGACAATAGGTATAATAAAAAGTTTAAATAGTGTATGGATTTGAAACATATAATTTTACAAAAGATGATATTTATATCTCTTAACTATGCCACTTCAATTCAAATGTCCAAAAATTCCTATTGGAGAAGTTGATTTTAATTAACTCAGTCAGTAACTGATATTTGCAGTACTATTCTTTTTATTTTTCATCAGAAACACATAATAGGATTTTTCTTTGTCAACAGTATTTAAATAAGATGAATATCCCTCTTGAGGCACATTGATAAATTTGTGACATATTCCATGAGAAATGTGTAAAAGGTCCATGCACAGCATATTTAATAC
This sequence comes from Mytilus trossulus, assembly GCF_036588685.1. Classification (NCBI taxonomy): domain Eukaryota; kingdom Metazoa; phylum Mollusca; class Bivalvia; order Mytilida; family Mytilidae; genus Mytilus; species Mytilus trossulus. The sequence goes on along the minus strand of NC_086376.1, from coordinate 62,901,840 downwards.
ATGTACATGCTGAATTACTTACATCCCAACTCTAAAAAGTAAAGGCTTATAGTGTAAGAACCTAATGTGCCAAAAAACACACACGCAAGTAAAATAATAAATACACCCCAACTCTACAAAGTAAAGGCTTACATTTTTAGAATCTAATGTGCAAAAGCACACACTTAAGCAACATAATAAACTCATCTTTATAGTTGTAATAATAGATATAAGAAGATGTGGTTTGAGTGAAAATGAGACCAACTCTCCAATTAAGTCACAATGATCAAATTATTTTTAAATCATTTCAGGAATTCTGAATTATGTAATCATTTGACCTTGCCTTAAAATATTCAAAGTGAATTTCAAAAACATTTTCTTCCTTTTTTTTCATTCTTTAAAATTCCTGTTTTCAGTATTTATTGAAATGATACAGAGCATTACAATCTATTCCTTACTAATTATTGTCCTTCAACTCAATTGTGAAAGCAAGTTCTTAACAAGAGAAGGAAAATGAGAACTCTTCTAGGTCAGACAGAGATGAACAAAGTACTGTAAATTCATAAATCATTTCGAGGTTTTTATTATTGCTAAAATGTGTACAATCGCAATAATTGCAGTTCGCATTTAGAAATTTTTAATATGAATAAAACATGATTTTTGTCAATAATACAAAAATTAAAATCGCATTTTAGTAAGAAATGGCAAGGTCACAATAACAAATCGTCGCTGTTATGCAAAAACCTCGTATCTCAATTTTTTGCGGAAATCTTTTTATCGATTATTAAGAATTAAATATGTATGTTCCACTGAATGCGAAAATATCTGATCTTCTAACCAATCATTAACCCCAATTCTGACAAGTGACGAAAAAGTGTAGTCGGATTGGTGAGACATTTTGTTGTGCGAAAATATCATATCTCAAAAGAAAAAAAAGATGGCACTAGCAGCTGAGATTATAACAGGTACAGTTTTGTCAATTTTTTGTCTAATATATTATGTATAGCTTAGAAATAATGAAAAGCTTTGAAAATACAATATAGGTGCAGAAATTTTTGCTCGCCTTGGTAATTGATTGGTTAGAAGATACGATATTTTTGCATACATTGGAACATAAATATTTAATTCTAAATAATCGATAAAAAAAAATCAGTTTTTATTGCCTGGTGTAAAATTATGAAAACCTTAGATACGAGGTTTTTGCATAACAGCGACGAAATGCACTCAATAATTTCTGAATTTCCAGTATATTATACTCATGTCTCCAATTGGTCGATTCAGAATCTAAAGCATCATGGGTAATTTCATTGTTCGTACCCCAAAGTGAAAATAACGTTAGGTCATTGGTTTAATTTCCATTGTTTATAACATTTTAAACCAATCAAAAACGCTTTGGTGTACGCTTTTGATAATATTACCCAGGATGCATTAGATTCTAAAACGGCGAATCCTTTATATATACAAGTAAGAGTTGACTTACATCCTGCTCATCGTTGATAGAGAATGACATCTCAGCATCGCTAGCTTCTGACTCAAGTTCATCTAAATGTTCTTCCATTGTCTGAGGCATGAGTTGTAATTCTTCTCTACTCTTGAAATCCAACCATAAAATGGCGGGCGGAAACAGGACACCCATGATCACCTTAAAATATACAATCATTGTAAATAAAGGCAACAGTAGTATACCGCTTTCAAAACTCATAAATCCATGGACAAAAAACAAAATCGGGGTAACCAACTAAAATTGTAAACATTTTATTCAGATACAAAAAGAGTGTGTCAATTAATACCCTATGATGCTAAAAATTTAAAATTACCAAGTGAGAATCGTTAAAATATTTATTGGAATATTGAATTACTATTCTGAAGAAACTAAAGTAAGGTATATAAATGCTATATTGATACATTATAAGCTTATCAGGAAAACATAATAATAATTGTGTAGTTGCCTATGGAGAAAAGAAATGCAGAAATAAGTTGCCACATAATCATTACTTATATTTTAAAATATACTGAATATAACTAATTCCCTAAGCCTTATTGTGGCATACCTATAAGCATATAGCTCTGTCCCTAATTGTAGCCTTCCTTGAAGCATATAGTCTTTTTAATTGTGGCCTACATTTAGAAGTATAGCTCCCTTATAGTTCCTGCCCTTATCTGCATATATTTCAGCATATAAACCCTGCTCTTATCTTTGCCTACCTTTAAACTTACAATCATTGTCCTAATCTTGGCCTATTGTTAGCTCCAACCCTTATCTTAATCTACCTTTAAGCTTATAAACCTTGACCTTATCCTGGCCTTCCCTAATGCTTAACCCTTATTTGGCCCTCCTTTAAGCTTATAGCTCCCACCCTTATCTTGACCTACCTTTAAGCTACTATTCTTCCTCATCTGTAATCCACCCATCCACATTTCATTAAGAAGCTGTTGACAACATGTATGAGCAATAAAAGCTCTATGGTTGGCGGCCACAGCTAGACTCAGACATGTCTGATCACTGAAGTTCTTCAGTTCATAGGTTAATAATTGCTGAGTATAGTCATCATCAATTTTGTAGCAATGTTCTAACAGTTCTAGTGATAACTTTCGAAATTCTCTGCAAAATATTAATTAACTATATGATATAACATTCTTGACTACATTGGGTGTGAGAAAAAAATTATCACTTATCATCTTCACTGCAATAAAATCAGAATAAAAAGAAAGTTAGAAATTATATCAGAATTTTGAGATATCAGTGATGTTAAATTTTTTGCCATTTTTCATCTGACTGTCAAAATTATGAATTTCATTTAAACATTGTCTTAAATGAATTAAAAAGATCATTTAATTTAATATTTTATATTATATATCTAAATATGTGTTACTTGTTTTACTTACTCAGCATATGATCCCAGTTCAGTAGAAATATCGACTTCTAAATCGTCCTGGTCAGCTTCAATTGCCATGGCTTTGTAAAGCTTAGCTGCCATCAGAGACTAAAATTAAATATATATAAATGCTATCACTTACATTGAGTCATTAAAAAGATAAATTCATGATTTTTGAAACATATATAGTGCTGTTTTACATAAAGTAAAACTCATTTCATTTTCTACAGTTATAAAAGGGTCTGATATGAAAAAATGTAGAACATTAAGACAAGAACTATATATTATTGTTGATCATCTTAACAAGATTGTTTTTTTAGCTTGTGTTGGTACAGCAAAAATGAGAAAAGCAATCGAGTTGAGATGACCAATGATAATCTGTTTATGGCTATTTTATCTATGATGGCGTTGTTATTGTCATAGACAACAGACAAATGGGACCTTAGCTTCTAGCGATAATTTATCATATTCTACTGTGCTAAGAAAGGAAATTATCAGTCAGTAAGACCAAAGGAAAATTTCGTAAAATATCAATACCAATTATCTAATTTATTCTAAAACAACAGGCATAACAAATAATATGACTGACATGTCAGTTTAAGTTGCCAAGTTGATATAGCATAACAAATAATATGACTGACATGTCAGTTTAAGTTGCCAAGTTGAGATATTCCCAGTACTATTTAAATGTTGTATTACATACTTTAGCCATAGCCTCTTCACCATGCTGCCACATAGACAGCGCCATCTGCTGTCTCTTCATGAGGACGGCCCAGATCATCAGATCATGGAATGGGTATGGGAACAATTCCTGAGCTTCCTTAGTATTGATGATGACAGGTAACATTGTTACAAGGTTTCCCATGTTACCCACGGTACCCTGAAATAGAATGATCTGGAATGTCAATATATCTGGAGAGTAATCACCCTTGATTTATCTGTTATCATAGCATAACCTTGTCAAAGGTTAGCAGACAGTTTACAGTTGTTATAGAGAGGTTTACTTAAACCACTTCACATTTTACTGCTAAATTACAAATGTTATTGGTTATAAACTAATAATCATTCAATACTATTGCAATTTGTTTCATATTTAACTAAATGTATAATTAATAAACAAGCACTTTTTTGACCTTGGTAAGTATTCTACAAATAATTAAAAAGAATACTTTTTTTGTGTGAAGTTTTCTGTTTTAATGTTAATAAAAACTTTCACATTCCAGGACAATCTATGATCATTCCATATTTTGAACTCAGATAAAGTTAAATGAAAAGAGTTAGAAAATGTCATTATAAAAGCAGTATATAAATTAATGCAAAATATGTAAATCACATTTTGTTTTTTTGATATATCTTATATTTTTCCATCTGTTATTTTTTTTATCTGAAAATTGTAGTGAGCAAATACAGAAATAATTTCAAGAATGAAACAAGGAACCATTATCAAACAAAACGAGTGCAATTAATGAAAACTGTATTTAAGAATTATTAGTTGAAATGCACTTTTTCGTGTTGAAACAATTCATGATATGGCAATAATTGAAAGTTACATGCAACAAGTCCACTCTAGAACAGGATAATATGCATGATAAAAGTGTATGTAAAGTATGCATAAAAACCTTTAATTGGTTTGCACAAACTGTCAGCTATGCAAACTTATTTCTAAAATTAGCATATTTTCTCAACATCTTATTCAACGTAAAAAATGAAATTTCTTATGAGTAAATATTTCTGAAAGCTATTTAAAAAGAGTTAGCTGAAAACATGCCTTCTTTTTTCAGTTATGCATAGTGTTATGAAGGCCGAATCAAGCATGTTTGGTCATCTTTATATGCAAGCAATTTGCTCAAGTTTGAGCTACTTTGAAAGTTATACAGATTTTTTTTTCCACAGAATAAAATTGTTTTAGCAACTATTAAAGAATTAGTTTAAAGTCTACATAGCTCTCTCAGCTATGCACTTGACATACTACTTACAGCTATTGAATGGAGCTGAAATATTTACTTAACATTCATTAAATATTCTACATATATCATCTTAAAGGTATGGTCTCTTACACTTGAGTAATTACCATACAATTAATATTTGCTTCTGAACTGTAGAAATCATCACCTATGCACAGACTTATTCTTATAAATGTTCATCCAGCAAAAAAGTGTTTGACCATATCTATAGATTAATAGTTTGAAAGTTAATTTGGAATACTTAAACATAACATGGATTTACCCAACATTATCAAGAGGGGCGGCAGAAGTTGGTGTCATCCCTCTTAGAAAAAAAGTCCCCTATTCTCTCAAAAAAACTAAAGCATCCTTTATAGCTTGATATAAAAAAAAACAGTCCCTTTAAGTGTAGATCCTGAATTGCCACAAAAATAAATGCCCAATTCCAACAACCCCAGATAGGTCTTTCTGCTCCTCGATCAAAATAAATCATACTCTCTCTCTTTTTTTTAAGGAAACCTCTAAATATTTGTCCAATCAAATTTGAATATTTGACTAGTCTACTAAAAATCTGGCCACTGTGAGAATTAATAATCAACCATTGATTTAAATAATATACGGTTTGACTATTCTGTCTGTAACCTTACATTTCTTTTAATCGCATTATACTTCTGTCTGAATCTTTTCCTGCAATATGTGGATCTGAAGGCTCCATCCATCAAATGATTTATAACTAAACCAATGTCTAACAGTGTGTAATGATAATTGGAGGGAACATGCTACAAAATAAAACAACACAAGTGTCATAATAATCATATGTCTTTTTTCACCATTAGGATAGAATTCATTAAAATTTTCAGATAATTTGTTAAAGAAGTAACCTCTTGAAATCAGAAATAAATTTTCTGTGGTTTAAATTTTCAAGTTATAGGATTGCATCTATTTGCAACACACATTTTTCATTTTTTTTAATGCACAACAACTGAAGAAATTCATTTAATGATATACTGATTTAAATATAGAATATAATTTTGGTCAAATCTACTGCTGAAATATTTAGTTTTTAAAGGTTATCATAGTGAATATGTAACATTTAAAATACTTGAATTGTGAATGAACTAACCTTTTTTATATCTCTGACTAGATATCGTAGGGTGTTCGATGGACCTTGTCTCTGTAAAATATAATATAGTCAAAAATTATTTATATTATATACAGAATAAACAGAATTCATAAATAGAAAATAGAAAATAAAGGTTAGCATACAGCTTTCATATTGTGATTCTGCTAACATGTTTAACTCCGCCACATTCTGTATGTATGTGCCTGTCCCAAGTCAGGAGCCTGTAATTCAGTGTTTGTCTTTTGTTTATGTGTTACATATTTGTTTTTCGTTCAACTTTTGTACATAAATTAGGATATAGTTTTCTCGTTTAAATTGTTTTACATTGTCATTTCGGGGCCTTTTATAGCTGATTATGCGGTATGGGCTTTGCTCATTGTTGAAGGCCATACAGTGACCTATAGTTGTTAATTTCTTTGTTATTTTGGTCTCTTGTGGAGAGTTGTCTTCTTTTTTTTAACATCCAACCAAACCCATACTGCCTTAGTAAATCATAACAGGCCATCATATGACAGATTTAAATAATGCAAAAGAGAAAACTAATAGTACAAAATGAATAAGAAATAAGATAAACAGCAACAACCACAAAATTAAAGGCTCCAGACTTGGGACAGGTCGTTACAGAATGTGGCAGGGTTAAACACAAAGGTCTTATCAATATTCACATCTGTAATTTAAGCATGTTTTATACATGTTACATTGTTTGTATACAAATTCATTAGTGTAATTAACAATAACAATAACAATACAAGATGACTTTCTACAAAATATATTAAGGAGAACTAAATTTATTGTCTTCTTAATACTACTTTAAATGACAGACCTAAAAATATCATAACATTCCTGAATACAGTGCTGAGAAATATATGAAGACTATCATCATTCTAGAAATTTGAAGTATCATCAAATAAGAAGAAAAAGTAACTGGCCCACAGATCTAAAAGTAGCTTACACAATACATCTTAAACATAAAGATCTACACCAAATGTTAAATTTTTTCTGAGTATAAAAGCCGAGTATTATGTGGCTAAAGTAATAGATAGAAGATTTCTCTAATTTTTGTGCTATTTTCATATTTCCTGACTGGTGTGAGAAAAATATTTCTCCTCACTAGTGAAAAATCTGTTCTTGGCAAACGATTAGTTGAAATTTGATAATGACGTCAAAATGTTTGTTTTTCTTCTCAATATTCCTATTGTGAGGACCTTGCCTGATGACGTCACATATAAAGAACACAAGTTTCTGAAAATCTTTGAAAAAGAATGATTAAAGTCATCAGAGAAACAGATTCCGACAGTATTTCTCGTGTATTACAATATTTCTCCATTGTCAACAGTTAAATTTAATTATTTAAAATGCGTAGCAAGCCACACTTTAAATAATAAAATTTAACTGTCTCGAGTGGAGAAATATCGTAATACACTTATTGCAGTGTAGGAATCTATATATCCAGCATTTGAATTGGAGTCAAAGCAGGATGACACAGTCTCGTCAGAAGCTTAATAAATAATTTATTGAGACTTGGAATATATATTGAATTTAGGAAAGATTGGCTATTTATTGATAATATTTCAAAATGAGTGATGTCATGTCTTCCAGAAATATTTGCTGCAGATCAGACAAAAAAATTAACTATTACATAAAACGTCAGAAATATTTCTAATATGCATTTTGAAAAATGACACTTACAGTGTTGTACAATTCTTCTAATCTGGCTATTGTTAGGAAAGTGTTCATGCTAACTCCGTTCTCTAATAACAGCTTCACAAAGTCCACTCTGTCATTAATCAGAGCATCCATCATAGCTTGTTCTAGAGAACCTTCCTACAAAAACAAATATAAGGTCATTAATTACAGCATCCATCATATCTTTTACCAAGGAACATTTCTACAAATATAAGGTCATTTATTAAAACATTCATAACTGACTTGTTATAAATAATTTGTTAATTGTTGATTTTTTTAATGTCTAGTGATAAAAACAGGAGGAGAACAAAATAACAATTAATTCAACAGCTAGGTTTAGGGCGACTAGAATTCAGGCAAGTAGGCGCGGATCAGAGAGGTGGGTCCGGGGGTTGGAACAGGGCTTCCAAAAAATATTTGAGCCAGCCGGACATTTAAAATCTGATCCCGATTTTAATCCCTTAAATGACTTAGTCACAAAAGGCAATTATGGTAATCAGATGGCCATTCCAATGATTGACATTACATTAAAAAAAAACGTTTTTAACTTTACTTTGACATGAATTTGATGTTCGTATGTAAACTGTTAAAATGGCAATGCATCATTCAAAGTGTGCACATCAGTGTGCTCATATCTGCCTTAGACTCTTTATTTGTGCAAAATGACATTGTCAAAAACTTTACTTTCATTTTAAACCGGATGTTGACTCGATAATGTTAAAACATGGACCATAAACGGATACGTAAAATCCGTGAAAGTTTACAAAGCACGATTGAGTGAAAAAAACTCTTTCCACGTTATTTTCTTCAACAAAATACTTGAAATGAACGTTAGCTACAGGTATCAATAATAATTTTAGCATTTTTGAAGAAATGTAGGATGCATAATTGAATTTCCAACCTGTGCACATGCGCACATGTGTTCTGGTTCATACGTAGTTCTGACGATTTTTTCATTTGAAACCTTTTAAATTTTTCATCAAATAATGTTGGTAAACTAATTTCTTATAATTTTAATCTTTTGGACTAAATCAATTAGATACAAACCGTTGAAATGTAAGAAAATAATTGTGAATAGACCGATCAATTTCTACGATGTCCGGTACTGAAAGTAGTTCACCTGTCACCTGAACAGGTAGATTTCTGCTGTCCAACTACTTATTAGCCTTGATTAAAATTAGAAAGTACTGAAATAGGGGTTGTTTTGATAGTACTTAATCATCATGTCACTTAAATGACCGGAAATGTGTTGATGTTAAAGGCAAAAGGTTGGGTCAAAAAGATCGTGAATTATGTTAAAATGACCGAAAAAGCCTTGATAACTAAAACGTATATGACCGTTTCATGCTTTGCTCAGCCGGACTTTTATCGGACATTATACAAATGTCCGGAATATATGACCGTTTTGGAAGCCTTGGGTTGGAACCCCCTTTCTTTTTTTTTTTACCATCAATGCATTTGAATGGGGACATGTAATTGGAAACCCCCCTTTTTAAAATGGCTGGATCCACCCCTGGCAAGACATTTGGATTGGCACTCAAAAGTAAGGGCATGTTTGAATTGGCCACCTACAGACACATACAAAGAGTACTTCAAAGTGAAGAGAAAGTGGCATGTGTCCTACATGAAAAATCAGATTCAACATCCCCATTCTAGCCTGACCTTGCTGGTTATTCTGCAAAGTCAAACATATGCCACAATATAGGACCATTTTATAGTCTTGACCTTGATCATCATGACAACTTGATGCTAATCCTGCAATATCAAACATATATAATAATACAGCAAGGATTAAAATACCTGACCAGAGTAGTCCAAAGATATTCATATTCTTATAAAATTGAGAATGGAAATGGGGAATGTATCAAAGAGACAACAACCCGACCATAGAAAAAACAACAACAGAAGGTCACCAACAGGTCTTCAATGTAACGAGAAATTCCCACACCCGGAGGCATCCTTCAGCTTTTACCCTATAGAATTCATTGAATTGGTTCCCACCCAGGTTAGTCCAAAGAACTTTCCAATAATCAAAGTGCTGGTAAGCACCAAATTCATTTAGCAGTGCAAACTAAAGATTAAACATTGCATCCTATTGAGCCTTACTTTTATCTTAATAAACAAGTATGACATTGAGATGACCTTATAAAATATGTCAGTATTATTGAGGGAGTGTGATGATAAATGTTGCAGTGCATAAATCTACAAGTTAACAACCACATAATATGTTTTTTTTCTAAAGATACAGATTTAATTCAAATAGATCTTTTGGTTAGGTGGCAGCTAATATTTAATTGTAAACATAAAAATATGAATAAAACGACCATTTGTAGTCAATTAAGCCAACTTTGACATGTTTAAGACCTTTAAGTGACATAATAATAAATATCATTGCACTGAAATGGCCAAGATATATGTTCATGCTTATCAAATAATTTTTTTAAAAATTAATTTGAGATAGCTTAAAAGAATTTCTTACTAATTGTAACTATACAAGGGTGATGAATGTATTAACTCTCCTACTTATTATGACTTTAATAGTTGGACATTCACACTATTTTTGACACATGATTGCTTAATAAGACACTGACATTCTATCTAAAACAAATGCCATATAAGAATTGATGAGTTAAGACAGGGTTTCATTAACTTCAACTTGTGGACACTTAAAAAACTGCTCAACTCACCGGCCATTCTTGTCCATATACAAAGATATGGCTACGTGCAATGTCTACCCGGTCCCAAGTTAATGCCAGACTTAACTGGTCTGGAGCACTGGCATTGGTTCCTGAAAAAGTAACAGTAAAAATTTGAAGTTTAATATGAAGAACATTCATATCTCTTAATCACCTAGATACAGGTCTATCTTTACAAAAAGTTTTAATTCTGAATTCAAACATCCATTTTGAGAACATTACAGAATTTCCATTTAATGACAAACAACAATAGGAAACAATAATGTGTCCATAGTACAGGGATGCCCCTCACAAGCACTTTTATTTCCTATGTTCGGTGGACCATGAAATTGGGGTCAAAACTGTAATTTGGCATAAAAATTAGAAAGATCATATCATAGAGAACATGTGTACTATGTTTGAAGTAAATTTGATATCAACTTCATTAAAAACAACCGTGAACAAATTATATGACATAATTTCTCTACATCACTTTAACTATTTGCATTGGTGCAATAAAGAACAAACAAGAAACCAGCAGAACTGTTGGCAACATGTATTTAACTTGATAATTAAATTTGAAACGAAACTTTGATTATAACAAATCTACAACTTTAAGTTTGTGTAATTGAATGATGCAATAAGGATTAGAATTCAATATGTCCTCTCTGCAGTTGGCATTTAGACAGCTCTAAAAATATCAATTCATTGATTTATAATTCATCACATTAAATCTATCCCATCAATTCACAGTTCTCGAAAACCATACGTCCATTTATTCACACTCTAGTAGACAATGGCATTGCATTTTAATCACAATCCAACAAAAATACTCATATGAATTGAATCTGTCAACTAAATTTGTGCATTTTTGGCATGCACCAATAAATCATCACATATCAAAGTATAGTATAACAGATAAGTGTAGAATACAACACCATTGTAAACAGTAACGCCACATCCAATTGTTATAATGCTGAATGACATAGGCTTTAATTGTAACAATTTATTTCTATAGTGAGAAATAATAAATCTAATAATAGCCTTGGTTCTAAGTATTGATATCAGGCAAATAAAAATATTGTAAAAGATTTTGTATTATGCAATAGTTCAGAAATAGTGGCAATGCATTGTTTTACAGTCTTATCGGGGCCTTTTATAGCTGACTATGCGGTATGGGCTTTGCTCATTGTTGAAGGCCGTATGGTGACCTATAGTTGTTAATGTCTGTGTCATTTTGGTCTTTTGTGGATAGTTGTCTCATTGGCAATCATACCACATCTTCTTTTTTTATATTTATTGGTGAGAAAAAAGAAACAGATTGAAAGTTGTATATCTAAAGATTGCCAACTTTACTTTTGGTACTACTACAAATACATCATATCTCACTTATCGAACTAATATAAAATCACAACAGTTAGTTATAAACTACAAATTCCTAGAAAATTATAAAACTGGTCTATTTCATCCTTACAAACCTTCCACTGTATCCTATACAGGATAAGATAGCATCATTTTTATAATGTAGTCCTTTCCTTTCAAATCTTCGTATTTTTTTCTACCTTTAAGGCCTGGTGGGGTTTTTAAAGACCTGACCAAAATATTGAGAAATAACTTCTTCTTTATATAAATCATTTTTTGTGTTCGTTAAATCAGGTGCGTTTTCTGTGGCAATTGATAGTAAAGGAGAGGTTAGCTGGGATTTTTTATCGACTGCTGTATTTTTGTAAGTCCTATCAAATAATAAATAATTATATAAAATATACAAACCTTTAAGTAAAGCTGTTAGAATGGCTAAATCGATGTCCTGAGCACCCTCTCCCATTCTAAATATTGTTATCTAAAAAATTAATTATTATATTTATGCAACAAATAAATACAGTAATGTATACAATACACAATGATATAAATACTAACTTAATTTTTGATCAAGATTTCCCTTTTCATTTTCAATGTTTTTGTTCTATATAATCACACCCTTGCTGAGGGGGAGGGAGTTGTATCAATTGTACTATACATATATATTTATCTGCATCTGATTTCTTGTTCCAACTTCGTGATCATAAATTCTTTTAAGAAAAAATTTAAATTGATGGGTTTAAATTAGAAATCTTGCTTTGAGGATTTTTTTTAAATCATTACATTTTAGACCATTGCCACAGATGTAGAAATCTTCAATGATAATATTGGATTCTCATTTATTTTTTGCTCCTTCATAATAGGAAGTAATAAATCAACTGCATAATGTTAAGCACATAGACTGAGAGAAAGTGTAAAGTTTTGATCCAGTATGTCATAACACAATGAGTATTCTTTAGATTAAAAGCTTACAAACGACAGGAACATAACAAATTGAATGCCTGGTGATATCTTGAAGACTTCCTATTGGTACTTATTAGTTTTAAAATACAGATTACATCAATGAATAAGTTTTAGTATTGATTTTTGCCCTAGACAAGTATAATGAAATTCTTCTTTGATGTTCTCATTCTCATCATGGTATAGCAGATAATTAACTATCTCATATCTATTTATAACCTATGTTCCAAATTAATGGTTTCATTCAATATTGAGACTGACAAGCATTTTAGTTGTTCAATTAAAATCTGAAATTTTTACAATTAAAACTTTTTTTTCAATTTTTATTGTTCATGATTCTTTGGATTTTCAAGTGTTCACTTAAACTTAACTTTTTTCATTCATTTTTTTACATAAATGAGGCTGTTTGATTTCTCATTTGAATTGTTTTACTTTGTCTTATATGGCCTTTTATGGCTGACTGTGTGGTGTGGGCTTTGCTCATTGTTGAAGGCCGTACGGTGACCTATACTTGTTAATGTCTGTGTCATTTTGGTCTTTTGTAGATAGTTGTCTCATTGGCAATCATACCACATCTTCTTTTTTATATTAACCTGAGTTAAGTGCAAGGTTTCTTTAACAAATATCACCATCAGTTTTTAACATTTAAATGAAAACTGACTTTATAATTCCTATCAAACCACCCTCCACTTACTAGTTCTTTCTTTTTAACACATAACATCAGCTCTATAAATAACTTCTCAGCTTGTTCCTGGTTGTATAGGAATGTTTTCTGTATTGTCAGTATCAGCTGGTCACGTAAACTTTCTGGCATAGTTCTGTAATAAAAAAATACAGTTCATGTAATAAGATCGGATAATTGCTTTGTTTATTTTGTATAAATCCATAACAGCAGCAATATTATACAAAGATATAAATTTCTAAAGCTGACATTGGTTTTAAGTGAATGCCATTTGTCTCACTTAGGCACCGCTTATGTGTGTCACTAATAACATACATTAAGATGTATACTTTCTATTGTGTTTGAGTGCTTCTGTTTTCTATCAACTTTGACACAGAAGTAGCTAATTGTGGTCCCTTTTAATAGAAGAGATAACTAAAGAGTCGAAAGATACATGTAAGAAAGTTTGTTTTGAGGGGCATTGCTCAAGTCTAATCACAGTGATCCCTACTCTGTCAATACCAATGTCATGATATAGAACCATGCTTGCAACTTGATTAATTTTGAATACTTGAAATACAAAAGAAGTTTTGTGAGGTATATAATTTAGTAAAATGACTTACTGCAAGCAACCTACTGAGGATATTATAACACAGATGTTAATAATCAATACATCAGAAAATCATTCATAGAAAATAGCGGAAAAAATCACATCATTCAAACATCTTGTCTGACACTAACACCTTAGATCATTCATATTTCATGTTCTTTATTGAAAAACAATTGTATTTGTGCAAATTCATGTTTTGGAAAAATGAGGAATCTTTAAAGAGGGGGGCAATGTGAGTCAGTCTACACATGTGACATAGATGTACTTAGTGGCATTGTTGCAAAAAAGTTATGCTAATTGTCAAACTATGTGATGATTATTTGTAGGGGGTCAAATAAAGTACAATACTGGGAGCGTTTTAAATGTTCTACACAGGTCACCAACTTAGTTATATAAGTCCAATAGACTGATTGATTTTTGCTTGCTTAACATTCAGCAAAAATATTTCTTGCATGTTCAGGATGATAAAGTCAGACTGAAAGAGGGTCTACAAATTATCATTTCTTATAGTTTAGATGGTTAGATGATGGAGATGACCAATCAGAATGAAGACATGGCTCTGATGAAATTTCTCTCAATATGCATGAAAGACATGAAACAAGACACAGGGATGCATCCTGTAAAACTTGTCAAATTAGCATCCTAATTCTAGAGTAGATGATGAAAACAAGAAAAGGTAATGGACAAACAACAAACACAAAGTGATGACAGGAACTCACACTTGTACTTGGGGCTATTGATGAAATTGTACAGCACTAAATACAGTGCATCCGCATCTTCAAAAATGCAAATTACTTAACAATACACAAATGGAGTTCAAAAATAATGTCATTAGCAATAGATTCTTATTGTGACATAATGACATGATCAGAAAATGCATGAATGTCATCTATTAAAAAACTTGAATATGCTAGGAAAATGCATATGCTTAATGTTACATGCACACAAGTCATGATCATACTTTGGGAAACTGAGTTCAGGGTTCAGAGTTCAGGGTTGCATAGAAATAATGAATATGCAAACAGCCGCCACCATGAATGACATACAAGTGCTTTATAAATTTCTTAATTTTTCCATTACTCATATTTTGAAGACAGGTCTATTTCAAGTACATGTATATTTAATGAACATTTCCTGTAATTTAAGTACTGTTATTCAAATGAACACATTATAAAAAGCCTGGGGAAGGATTACCATGGAAGCTTAGTCAACAATAACCTTTCATGTTTACATCTAACAGGGACAGCTGACTGATAGCTTAACACTATTTGTTATGTACCTTACAGAGGTATAACTTGTCAATCATCGTTAGTTACTAGACTGTGACATCTATGACAACAGTAGAATTAATAATGAGCTTTTTATGATGTTATAAACTGTCACTTAGGCTTATGTTTATGCATGTCCTACACTTATTGCTATTAAGATGAAAGACTTCTGTATCTAGAGAAATTAAATTTGTATTCAAATAGTACTATGCTATTGTCATTAAGTACTGGTAGGGAAATTCCCTTAAAGCACCAACTATTGGTATGGGCTACTCTCTGCAGATGAGTCACAATATCAATTAAATAATTTAATTGTTGTTTACTGTTAATTAAGAAATTGTTGTGTGCAATTAATATTGCGAAATTGTCATTATTCATAATAAAATGCGATTTTAGTTTTTGAGATATTGAAAAATCCTGTTTACTTCATATAAAGAATTCAAAATGCAAGTTTAAATTATTGCGATTATAACCCTGTCGCATTATTTGCAATAATAAAAACATCGCAATAGGTACTGAAATTACTTTATCAAGTTTGTGCTTGACTTGTCTACTTGAGTAGGAATTATTTCAGAGAAGATTTTTCATCTTCATTTATCTATGCACATTTTTCATGGGACATAAATGATGCCACTGCTTGCATATACGTTTTTAAGGGGCATAACTCTGGTACATCACTAGCTATGATAAGAGAACATAATGTTGTTTTAATTCTAATGTCTTACCCATCCTCCAGAGTATACTTGTGTGTAAATGCCAACAGATCAGCTGCTCTGCCACTCCCATCACACACCACCACAGGTACGGGGGGTGAGTCTGTAACATACTCCAACACAGAACGTATTGTGTTGGCACCTCCCTCTAATACTACACATATCACTGGCACACCTCGACCTTTAACACCACTAGCTGAAAGAGAAAGAAAAACAATGTTAAGAAACAGAAAAACATTTATTGAGCAACATGACTTTTAACTAGTGTTGTCAAATCGTACACTTTTGCCTAACCGGTTACTCGGATAATCGTTCGACCGATTAACCGGTTAACCGGTAATTTAAGTTGGTGTTTGAAAGCTTTATCAATAGAACCCTACACATAGATATAAGATGTGGTATGAGTGTCAATTTGACAACCTTTCATCCAAGTCATAAATACGCTTTTAGAATTGAAGTTTTTCCTTTAGCATTAAAAAGGCTTGTCTGTGAGGATTCCTGGCGAAGTTTGACTTTTAATAATCAAATACTCCGTATCAACTATAGCGTTTGTACCAACTGCAGATTAAAAAATTTAAAAAAATCTGAATCTCGTAGAATTGAATATGTCATATGTCTGAAACCTATTATTCTTTCTTTTTCTCTTGTTTCGCCGAAAATAATGAGGTGTGTTTCAATTTGAAATGATTAATTATAAAAAAAAAAGAAGATGTGGTATGATTGCCAATGAGACAATTCTTCACAAGAGACCAAAATGACATAGAAATTAACAACTATAGGTCATTGTACATGCTGTACAACCTGTTTCTTCACTGTATTTGCATTTTCTTTAAGTATGTTACTCGTACTTTCACGTATACATTGGGCACATTCACATTGGTTTGCATTTCACAATTTTTTAATTCAAAGTAAGACTAACCCTTGCACCACGGAGGTTGCAAATTGAAATGCAGGTTTACACAATATTAGATCGAAAACGAAATAATGAAGTAATTAGTAAAATTAAATCTCATTACTGATTTAAAATTACTGTTAAAAAAACATGTTAACTAATTATGTTTCTTAAAGATCCTGCCCCGAACTCTAATTAATTTTATGTTTTTAGGATTAACAATAGCAATCAATATACTGGACAATTGATCTGTCAAACTAATTACCACGATGACAATTCTAAAATAAAACATAACTATTTAATTATTTGATTTTCAACACAAATTTTTATCAAATCTATCGAAATTGAAAAAAGTCCGGTTAACCGGTTAGCGTTTTTGGTATTCGGTATTCGGTCGTTCGACCGATTAACCGGTTAACCGTTGACAACACTACTTTTAACATACTTGGAATGTGCCAACATTTCCGTTGTTCAAGTTAGTGGTTATCCCTTTGGTAGTTGGACTATGTATGTTTTTATTGTGTCAGTGTGTCTTATTACCTTTAAAAGACATGGTCTAGTAAGCAAAGGAGAGATGTTTGTGAGCGCTTCACTGACATTGGGATGATAGGCTGTATTAATCTGCTCATACTCCCTAAACCACTCCAAACTTATTGTCCTATTTAAATTTATGTCTAAAGACAACTTAAGGAACTTTGTTTAGTATCAAGATTGAAATGAGGCCCTTTCGAAACTATTTTAGTTTCAAAATAAATTCATCAGACTTTAAATTTCCGGTTGTTATTTTTTAGCATCAATAATTCAAGTTGATCTTTGAAGATCCAAAACAACATTGATACAATTTGTCCACGGTATTGATGAATGAATTATATTACAATAAGATATAGTATGATGTACCGTAATAGATTCTAATGAACTACAAAGCAATAACATCATTTTTATTGCATAATTTTCCCATATCTATAAAATACAAACACGAAACATGCAACATTAATTCTGCAAAACACGTTTGAATTCCTATAATTGGGTTATTTTCCCACATACAACATCAGGAAAGAAAATATCAATCATTATCTCTCCCATTAAAGGATAAATACACACGTTTGACAGTGTAAATGACAAAAATCAATGTAAAGTTTTCCAAAAACATTTGTTTTACATAAATGAAGTGACGAATCAATGGTCCATTTGAAATTTCATTATTGTTTTGTTACTATTATTTATGTTCGTAAATTACAACTTGATGATGACCTGTCAATAAACCTGAATAATTGTTCAAATAACATCTAATTAATTGGAAGTTTGCCTTTGAGGCAACACTTAACATGTTAAGAAGTCAATAAATATATTTATTGGCCTTGCAAATTAATTTGTTTTATAGGTGTCATGGCACTTAATAAAACAATAAGTAGGTGCCTTTTTCATATAAACAAAACAAATTACAGAAACTTTAATAGGAATACATATTTGGTCAAATATTCATAATTTAATATTTTTAACAATAGTAGATATACTGGAATGTAATTGTCTGTAAATTGCGTTGTAACTTCATACACCAAGATGTCATTAAATGCAATTAACATGTCCTACATTTATCATGCTTTTTCATAAACATGTATCGCGAGAGTTATGACGTCAGTTTTTACCTATTGTATTGTAGGGTTGACGTCAGTGAGGGACATAGCCTTAACACTCAGAAATATCTTTGAAGTAAAAGTTAAATAGCATGATTGTGGTCTGCTTTCTATATTACAATAGTTGAATTATACTATACACTTATGGTGCCATGACCAGGATCATAATTGTCTGGGCAAAATCTCTCATCAATGATTATTTTGGCTTTTCAATTTATTTAAAAAAACAGATAAAATGTTCTTTGAATCGTCCTATTTTCTTTAAAAGCAAAAAAAAAATTATTTTCTCCTATGTTCTATTTTAGCCATAGGAGCTATGTTTCTGAAAAAACAGTTACCAATTCGCCTGAAAATTTCAGGACAGGTAGACCTTGACCTAATAAATACTTTAACTTCTTGTCTTATTTGCTCTAAATGCTAGAGTTTTTGAGATATAAGCCAAAAACTGCATTTTACCCTGTGTTTTATTTTTAGCCATGTCAGCCACGTTTTTTGACAAAATAGAAAATAAAACACAAACTTTATTTTATACACCCTACTGATCATTCAGTTGAAGTTTGGTTGAATTTGGTTGAGTAGTTTTAGAGGAGAAGATTTTTTAAAGTTAGCAAATATGATGAACAAATTGTGAAAAATTGTCATTAAAGGACAATAACCCCTTAAGGGGTCAATTGACAATTTTGGTCAAATTAACTTATTTGTAGATCTTACTTTGCTGATCATTTTTGCTGTTTACAGTTTATCTTTATCTATAATAATATTCAAGATAATGACCAAAAACTGCAAAATTTCTTTAAAATTACAAATTAAGTGGCAACAACCCAACAATGAACATTTTTACCCCATGTCAGATTTGCTCTAAATGCTTTCGTTTTTGAGATATAAGCCAAAAACTGCATTTGACCACTATTTTCTATTTTTAGCAATGGCGACCATGTTTGTTGATAGATCAAAACTTCGGATACAATTTATAAACTAGATACCCTAAGGAACATTCAGTTAAAGTTTGGAAGTATTTAGCCTAGTAGTTTCAGAGGAGAAGATTCTTGAAATAGTTTACGACGACAGACGACGATGGACGACGGACGCCAAGTGATGGCATAAGCTCACTTGGCCCTTCAGGCCAGGTGAGCTAAAAATATAGCTATCTAAAAATTGTGGAAAATGTAATAATTTGAGATCTGACTTATAAAAAAAAATTTAATAAATTGATATTTATCACTAAATATCAATAATTCATCTTACGATTTTTAAGTGACCTTAACAGAAGGATACATACAGCTTATTTTTAAAGATGAGACACAGATAACAAAAATAATGTGGGAAAGCAACTAATTATGTGATGATATCTAAAGAAAATGTATTGACCTTTCTTTTATGTAAAATTTATATTTTTGATGGCAAAGGAGGTTAGAACCTGTAGTTTAGAGGTTGCTGTTCATGTCTGTGATATTTGTTTTTCATACAATGTTTTGTTATAAATCAGGCAGTAAGTTTAAACTTGTTTATACTTATTATATATAGGCCTTTTATAGCAGACTTTACATTTCGTTTTTTCTTTTTTTTAATGTTGGTTGCCAAAAACTGCTTACAT
Organism: Mytilus trossulus; assembly: GCF_036588685.1. NCBI lineage: Eukaryota > Metazoa > Mollusca > Bivalvia > Mytilida > Mytilidae > Mytilus > Mytilus trossulus. The sequence continues at coordinate 62,881,867 of NC_086376.1, read as the reverse complement.
CCACACCATTTGAACTGAAGTGGGTAATGTCCTTTGAAGAATAACAATCTTCTAGAGAGGTTTCCCCAAAAACTTCTTTTTAATGAAATATGTGTTCTGAGTGATTAAAGAGTAAATTAGGTAAAGGTAATTTGTAGTGTCTATCTACCGCCAAGACGGGCATAAATAAATAATAAATATAAATGTCACTGCATACAGATACATCAATCATATAAAGACAAATTAATAAACTTATAATAGAGCACTTTTAATATTATACATTAGTGTAGGCTTACATTTCACATTTTAAATGTAAATGAAATTGTTTTACAAGCTTTTTTTTTCTGTCTTGAGCAAAAACTACTACAAAATCTTGTGACATAGATATGCATATGTTTTTCTATTTGGTGTATACTTAATTATTATATAAAGTACTAATAGAATTCCAATCTAAAACCTGTCAATTGATTCACACAGCTGGCAGATCAGACAGGATCAAAATAATGAAATATAAATACAGTCCTGAACCTCACAAAATCAATACAGTAAATTCAGAAATTATTGTCTACCTTCATTATTTGTCATTTAAAACTAAAATGCAATTTAAATTTTGCAAAATATTCAGAAAAATACTGTTTGATTCATATCAAAAATATAAAAAGTGAGTTTTATTATTATGAGGATAACCCTGTCACATTCTTAAGAATAATAATAATTTCGCAAGAATTTCTAAATTTACAGTTACCAATTTTATGGGTTTTTTTTGCGAAAATCAAGTTAAAATATAAGTTCTACTAAAACATTAGACAATAACAGTCAAATGAAGAGGATTAAATGCAAAACTTGAGCATTGATATGCCTACAATTGTTTAGTTCCTAAATCATGTTGTGACCTTAAACTTTTGACTCTGACCTTCAATAGCTTTTTATGGTGAAGTATTTGACACATAATTACTTGTCAATTTCTGACCTTGACCTGATCCTTCCAATGATAAGGCATCAATTTTTTATCTACCGTAGTGAGTATTTGGCACAAGAGTTGAATTACAAATAGCCTAAAAATTTTAATTTTGTCCTCTTTGTCATTTTGTGACCTTGACTTCATCCTCCCAATGATAAGGCATCGATTTTACACTACTGTAGTGAGTATTAGAATAAGAGTTGAATTACAAATACCTGGTAGCCTAATCTATTTTACTTTGGTCCTATTGCAATTTTGATCTCTGAAAAATTAAGCCCCAGCTCTCCACATGGCGTAATAATTTATAACATTGGGTAAAGGGATGATTAGGTGCATTAAAACATGAACGGTTCATACTGGATAATTCTCAAACTTTAACATTTGCATTAAGATATGTAAGATAATGAAACATTTATATATATTCCCCAACAGCATTACAGATCAATTTTAATGCACTTTATATTGATAATTTCTGTGTTTATGTGATAATTACCACCATTACAATAAACATCTGATGGAACTGAATTCTAACTTGATTAATGTTGAATTTGTTCTCTGTTAAACATTTGAAATTTTAATTGAAATGCCAGTTATGGTATAAATTCCTTAACAGACTGTAATGACTTATTGAAGGTATTCCATACTGTTTCACCATGTATGGTCAATTTTTAAAGATTTTGAGATAAATTGTAGAATGAGATGAGCAATGTAAAAAAAAAATATGGCACTACACTTATTTCTTTAAATATATACAAAATTGAGGCTCCAAATTTAAACAAGATTGCTTATCATGAACATTTTCCCATATTCAGTGATCATAGATATAAGATGTGGTATGAGTGCTAATGAGGCGACTCTCCTTTCAAATTACAATTGGTAAGGTAAACTAGTATAGGTCAAAGTATGGGGTTCAGCACAGAGTCTTGGATCACACCAAACAGCAGGCTATAAAGGGCTTCAAAAAAGAGATAGTTAAGTTCAGATGAACCAAGATGATCATGTACATGCAATGCCAAAATATTAGTATTAGGACCAAAAGTGTCAATAAATGGCTAACAATGCATGTTTAATTATGTATAAGAGCGCAATTATTTGTTTACATTTTACCGGCAACTTTGTACTCAGAATAGAATCTTACACAGTATCTGATTGGATGATACTGGATTGGAATTACATTTACTCGAAAGCTTATTCAATTAGGTTTAAAAATTGCCAAAAAATCATATTCACATTTTACAAAGTAAAGAAAGTATCTTCTATTTCCACATGTCGGAGCCATTAAAATATGCCTTTTTAGTTGGGCGAAAAAAATAGACCATCTTTTTCAACTGCATTTTAAGTCAATTTGAGCAACATGACCCTATATATTTTTTTGGTTGTAATGCAACACTGGCATTTCTAGTAACAGGAACTGCTACCGGTTTTCCCCTAGTTTGTGTACCCTATGGAAAATGCATTACGAACAATTGAGCTCTTGTTACCTTCAAAAAATTTGTAAGTAAAAGTTTTTATGTAATGTCCCTTTTATTCCTGATCATAAGTTCACCTTGAGATGTATCACATCATGGTACAGCTTTTATATTCTTATTAAGTATCATAAACTTCAAGATCAAAGGCTAAGAATTGGATGAAACTAACAATTTGATTACCTTGCTTGGGTGAAGATTTCAATAAAAAACATCATATATGACAGGGTATTATGAGACGAAAATTAACATAAAATATTGTAGTGGGAGATGAAAGTTATGCTGATGTTGACATTTTCACATGATATGATTCTTTAAAATCCTTTCATGTGGGTCACATTGGGGTCTAAGCGTGATGTGGGATTGCCAATTTTTTGTAAGCGTGACACGTGAAAGTCAAATTATTGTGTCGTGAAAACAGGAAATGAGGTCTAGCGGGACCCGGGAAATGACAAAAAAATGAGAATTGCAGATGTACATAGTGTAATCGGGATACAGGAATCTGACAAAACAGTTAGTGGGATCCGGGATCAGAACCCCCCAATGAGACCCCCTTTCATGGAGAGCAAAACCATTGGACAGTCACACTGCACTTTGTGCACCTTATAAATGTCATCAGTTATGTTTTAAAAATATTACATAATAATTATTCTAATGACTTTGTCCTCAAGGAGATAATAAAGTACACCATTTTCCTGTTAATTTTATTTATATAATTTATATACCTGCATTTTAAGAAGCCATTTACATATTAATCAATTTCATGGTGGTAAAATCTATTTTCATTTAACAAGAGATTTTTTTGAATTCCAGTGCAAACACAAATGAACAGCTGATCCAAGAGTGCATGTGTTCTCCCTTGTATGACTAGTATAGAAGATCTTATATGAAAAAAATAAGCTAGCTTATCCAAAAAATTATACCTGAACTGTCCTTTTCTGGGCCTGTTTTTCTTTTTTTTTAATATATAAATTCAAAGTTCCTCATTAGTCAAATTTTAATTATGACTCTAATTTACTTGCTCTCCTATGAATTTCATATTATGGTGTCACAAGAAATGCAACCTTTTTGCAGATTTTGGAAAAGAGAATCAAGTTTGTCTATAAATGGTATAAAAATCATCAAAGAAAAGATTCAAACAACAAATCTCATGCAATATGGTATTTCTTATCTTAACTCTCAACAGTTAATTTTGTATCAAGTAGAGAAATATTGTATCACAATTGATGCAGAGGTAGAATCAAGATTTTGCTTCCATTCTATACAAGAAATCTCATCAGTGTTTTACATGCAAGATGGCTCTCATAGTCCTACAAAACATTGTAAAGGTATTCAAATTCAGTTAAATGATGTGTATATGCTTCTTCCTTCTTTTACAATCCTATACCCATGGTAAAATTGATTATTTTGTTTTAAGTTTCAGACAAAATTACTCTTTCAAAATTTCCATTTTGGAGCTTTCATGAGGGAAATCCCCTACAAACACTGTGACAGTTGGCAGGTATGTGGGTCTGTAACAAAGCCAAAAATAAGCACTACAAAAACGTAAGGTAAAATGCAACTTCAGCAATGAATATTTTTTACAACCATTAATTAAATACTTAATGTTTCTTTTCAGTATTAAGACAAAAACCATCTAATTTAAGAGACAAGTTAAAGGTTCAGAGTCAGGTTAATGCCAACATCAATCAAAAAAACATATGGACTATATATAGAACACAAGTTACCAAAAATATGTATGTCCTAGAAAACGACCAGCTGTTGACAAATACAAAACTCCTACCATTTAAACGTGTGATAAGAAAGTGACATCATATCAAAGTGTTATTTCTTAAAATAAAGTCTTAGTGATATTTCCGTGAAATGAATGTGGGAGGTAGAAAGAGAAGTTTTACTTTGGGGCATGGGTCTGGGGTCATTTATGGCGGTACATGTACCAGTATATCAATTTGATGAATGCAAAATTACTCAACAAAATTAAGTTTGTGGGAGTATTTTGGAGGTTCCTTCATACCCTCCTACACCTATTTCAATTGACGAGCCTTAAAAACTCCTGTAATCTGAACACCAGCATTAAGGAGATAACTGTGTAGTATTCCAAGCTCAGACGACATCAAATCAAAAATTGATACTGTTGGAGCTTAAAATACAATATTGTTATCTCCATTCTTATGAAACTGACAGAAAACAACGTCAAATAAAATGTTTAAAATCTGTACATTGCTTTCAAGTGGGTTTTCATATAATCAATTGGGAATTGGTGTAATGAGAATTTGTGAAGTTATCTCATCAAAATGAAAGTAACAAACAATGTTGCTTTAGAATTCAAAATTAGTGAAGTTCTTTACTGAACTATGTATCACAATAAATTTTCCTAGTACCACTACTAATTCTTGTATACAATCATGTTTTTCATTGGGCATGATAATCAGGATAATTGTGGAAACAAAAAAAGGGGCAACAGATACCACAAGGATATTCAAACTAACACGTTGAAAACAAAAGGAGAAGTTCTAGAGGATTGTATTTGAAAGACTTGATAAACATTGTAAAACAGACAGGTTTAATTTGTATTGACCTAAACATTTGAATGTACTTTCCATTTGATGTTTGTTTCAAGGTTTGTTCATGTTACTGTTAAAAACAATTTGATCTTTATGTAAAATTATTTCTAATATAAAATATTGATAGTCAGGATATAAGATCAAACATTTAGAATCATACAAACTAGTGTATATATGATACTTTGGTATATGTTTTAAGTAGTAAATTTGTAAAATTAAATTGACACCAGTGTTCTCCCCAGAAATTTTGGATAGCATCACATTTTGCGTAAAAAAAAATAACTGTATTTTTTTTAATGTCGTTTGTCGCGTCGCGTTGATACTCTAGTATCAGTAACAGTTGTTTCAGTTTATGTTTTCTTTATTCATTTATAGCTACAGAATTATTTTTTTCCTCTTGTGCCAAATAAAAATAAATATGTGGTTTCAGTTACCCAACATTAAGTCATATGAATGAATGGTTCATTATAGATCAACCTGTTTATATACAAAACTAAATATCTAGTACACAAAATTAACTATTTTTTATATAAAACAAGTAAAGATAAAGTAGCAAAAGTAGCAAAAAAAAATCAATTTAAAAACTTTTTTTTATCATGTTTATGAAATTCATTGTTTCATGCATGGCACTCAATGAATTAGTCCCAGTTGTTTCTTATCTTTATATCAAAATGATATGTATTTTTAACAAAGTTATCTAACAAATAGTCTGTTAATGCATAGTTTTCTCTCTTGGTATATTTTTTCTGTCTACTGTCCATCTGTTGTCATTATCGTGAAAATGCGGATTTTTGTCATATTTGGTCCGGTTCCGTTACGCAGTTTACACAAAAATGTGCAATGGCGGCCGTAGAAAAATTTACGAAAATGAGTCCAAGAATAAACATTGTTTGACAAAAGATTGAGCATGAATAAGACGCTTTTAATGCATTAAATGGATTAAACATAAACTTAAGCCAATTATGATAACTTTTTAAAGAAGTATTAAACTTAGTTTAGCTCTAAACCAAAATTCTCGCTCTCGTATTACCGGAAGAGAAAGAAAGTAATTTTTGGAGAGATGCACAAATAAACGACCTTTTAAAAAAAAAAAAAAAAATCGTTTCGATCTTTGAAATTTCGTAATACAAAACGTAGATTTCGAATTGTTTTGTGATTGCATTTTTCCATGTTGAAATTGGTGATTGCAGACACGTGGTATTAGTCATGTCACAAGTGTCAGCTTGGGATATTCGCATCCAAACAGTTATCACCCTGAGGGCAATTAACACCTAGCTATTTAATCTCTTAATTGCCTTTAATGTCCGACTTAAAGGGATTACAATTAAAGGTGATGTAATTTTTATGGTCATAATCGATAATAGATGAAAGTTCAAAATTGAGGACAAGTAAAATAGCATCTTCAAAATAATTATAGCATCGCGGGAATAATTATAGCGTCGCGGGAATTATTATAGCATCACGGTGAAAAATATAGCGTCGCGGTACCGCGACGCTAAAACGGCCTGGGGAGAACACTGGACACCATCTAACTCCCATGAAACATATTAAGTTTATGTTACTTGTTTTAAAATGTGTTCAATTGCATATCCTATGATCATAAAATGTATATGGTAAAGGAAATTGTCAAGGAGGTTTTACTATTTTCAATTTAATTACCAATGACTCAAGATAAACTAGCCATTTCTTATATTATTGTTTTAACTTCAATTTATTGGAATATTCCAATGTACTTTAACATCCATGTCATAGTCATTTTCAAACTATGTGATAAAAGATCTGATTTTAGTAGAAATTAAATTCAAAGAAGCCTATGAAAAACACACTTGAAAAATCCTTAAAAATTTCAAATTCATTTGCATGGTGCGAATCTATCATTTCATTTACCAATTGAAATTTTCTGTTGTGCAATATATTTCTCCAGCCTCTTTCTAAAGATGACTTCTCCACCATATTTTCCCGTAGTTCCATTGTCCACCAACAGGAAGTAAGAATGAGATCTGTTAAGAACTGCATAATTGGACTTATTGGCAGAAACACAATGATAAGGAACAGTCAGCTGAAAATAGAATTCAAATGAATCTAGAAAACATAATATTCATTAACCAATCAAATTGTATGAAGCATTATCACTATTTTGTGTATTTTTCTTTCATCTTTTTTTTGCGATAATTTTGTTTATCATATACTTGTATAAAATATTACTAAAATTTTACAGTTCAATAACATTTAAAAATATCAAAAGGCTATGAAAGGATTACTAGGTTTATTGACCAGATTCTTAAGAATTTCCATAGCGGGCTGATAAAGGTACCTTTATTGACTGCTTCCGGAATGTTATCACATGCCTTTCCGTTAATTTCCGTGACGTTTATCACATGCAACTTCGTGCATTTCTGGAAATTTGATTGAAAACGACAACAGAACGCGGAAAACGGCAAGTGTAAGACTTTTCCCAAAATAGTTGAGGAGCAAAAAAGAATTAAGTTAAACTTGTTTTGAAAGACATAAATGAGGTGACAATATTATTGAAGAACATGAAAAAACAAATAAAATGCTTGTTATCAATAAAACAATTAAAGTAAAGAATTTGTTTTGGTTGTCTGTAAATATTTTCTGAAAGTGCAAAGACAAACAAAAATTAAATTTTGATATTTCTTGTCTGTATATCTTCTGCTGAAGTATATGATAAAAAGATAATTACATGTCATTTTTCATATCAGACCCTTTATCGGCCCTCATTCATGATATCAGCCCTCGAGCCTCCTACTCTTGGGCTGATATCACAACCATGGGCGGATAAAGGGTTTGATATAAAAAATGCCATGTAAGAATCTATACATATCATGCTCCTTGCTTCAGATAGCAAATTATATGCAAGAAAGTCAGAGCACACATTAGCAAAAAGTGACGAATAGTAGTCTCTAAAACTATAGTGTGTTTTTCTACCAGTCTCTTTCAGGTCTATAGCCCTTTAATCAGACTGTAGCTGAAAAACATTCTATAATCTACATCTATCCTTTTTTTAAGATATTAATAAGTGAAATTTGGTTTGAAATAATATAATAAGGTGGTTGGACAGGTTAAAAAACTGATGTAGTATTCATATTTTCATAACATGACTGAATATTCTAATATGCTAGATTGTTTATATTTTAATATGATTGTTTTTATTGGCATTTGAAAATGATGTGAAATAAAAGTGTTCATCGTACAAGAGGTAGTGAATACTTTTTATTGAAAATTAATGAAGGAAAAGTGTCAGTACAAAATAGAAATTCAGTGTGACCTAAATTATATTTACAATATTGAAATAAATAGGACAGATTAAACTCAAATCATAATAATTATAATTTCTAAGAGCACGTCTTATTCACGAAGACTTGAAGGATCCTATTATTGGTATTGGTTTTTATAAATAGAAATTTCTTATAGTTTGTAAAAATGTAGATTTCCCGAAGCTTTTATAAAAATATAACAAAAATTAGGGGACACCATGCTACTTTCCAAGCTACAAGTTGTGCAAAATTGCTTAAATTGTTAAAGATTATTCATTAAAAGCACTTTTCTGCAAATAAAAAGAAATCTTAGAGATAGAATTTTGAAATAAAATACAAGTAGATAGGTTTTAAAATATGCATTAAGAATATAAAAGGGGTAAAAATGGTGTCACCGACCTTTTTTTCTTGCTACAAGTAAAAATTTTTTCTATTTATGTTATCTCCCCTTAAATGGCTTAGTTAACAATTTGATTCGATCCAACACCAATGTTTGGTATAAGATTAATCATTCTAACTAATGAAATTAATCAATTATATTTCTATATTCCAATAAACAGTCTAACTCATTAATTGTCGGTTTGTCGCAAATTGTTAAGCAAATTTGAGCAAAAAACTACATATAGTGTGAACTGCTATGTTACGATACATGACAGCGGTATATAGTTTATACCTTAATAATCAGAAAAGGAATCATTCAATGTTATTAGGCAGCAAACAATCTGCTGATCTGTTTTGGTAATATGTTGTGGTCTGGTACAATCATTATATGATTCAAACTAAATAATCAATTTCAAATTTCTTCATGTAGGCCTCTTTTTTTTAATTTCTATTTAAATGCCATATACTGACTGATTATAATTTTATCTTTCTTTCACAGACAGTACATTTCTACTTTCTCTCCTCCCATAATAGTATCTTATGATTTAAAGATTCATAACAGTTCATACTTAAGACAATGCATATTGATTTTTTTATTTAGTTATTTTATGTTACTTATACTTATGTGTCAAACAGAATGATAAAATAGTCCATAAATAAAGCATGAGACTGTCCGTATAAGAATAGCGCTTAAAACTATCTGACATACGAATTGTTTAATATATGATATTCTGTTAGCGTGTCTTCAGTATACAAAAGTGCATCTATTTGTCTACATATGATAATTGACAATAAAACGTACATCTTTGCCGACTAAATCTTCTTTATTCTCTACAATTCCCCACGGTGCTAGCCCAATAGCTACAACTTTGTTCTTGGTTTTGGTTGTTCTATCACTAATAGCTTCTCCAACATGTCTGGTAACACCTAAAATAAAATCAAACAATTCTCAGTATTTTATGCATAAATGTTCATCTCAAATATGTTAACAATATTAGCATCTAATATTCCTTTGGAACCTTTGATAACTATTTACACCACTGGGTCAATGCCACTGCTGGTGGACGTTTTGTCCCCGAGGGTATCACCAGCCCAGTAGTCAACATTTCCGTGTTGACATGAATATCAATAATGTGGTCATTTTTATAAATTTCCTGTTTACAAAACTTTGAATTTTACAAAAAAAACTAAGGATTTTCTTATCCCAGGCATAAATGACCTAAGCCGTATTTGGTACAATTTTTTTGAATTTTGGATCCTCAATGCTCTTCAACTTTGTACTTGTTTGGCTTTTTAATATTTTGATATGAGTGTCACTGATGAGTCTTATGTAGACTAAACGTGTGTCTGGCATACTAAATTAGAATCCTGGTACCTTTGATAACTATATAACTTTCAAATCATATTGGATTTGAGAACTTTACAGGTTATTTCTAAGTATTTCATTTGTAGGGAAAATACTTTTGTTATCCTAGTTAAATTCACAGGTTCAAGAGATTTACCTAATTTTACTGGGAAAATACTTTCGTTATCCTAGTTAAAATGCATAGGTTCAAAAGATTTAGTTCCAAATTCACATGCTTGATGGATATTATTTATCAAATCAGACATGAAACTTTCAAATCTGACAAAGAAAATTCTCTATTTCCTAACTTTGAATATCTTCACATAAATATTAATTATTTCTGACAGCCAGCACAATCAATCACATTTTTCTAATGAAGTACTTTTATAAAACAAGAACAAAAATTCAAGAAAATTAATAGAACGTCAAAACTTATTGATTGGGATGATGCAATAAGCAGACAGATATTTGTATAACTGACAGTAAAAAATTCTCAATTCTATTTAAAATAGATTTATCTTGGCTATAATTAGACTCTGAAGTGATCTTATCGGGGAGATTAATTTTCCTTATATAATTGATTAACATCCTTGTTGGTGTGGTATTTAATTATCTGTCTAAATATGACTCTTTTAGAGAAATGCTCTACATGAACCTAATTTCACTTTACTGAGGAAAAAAATACTGGAGTAAATTTCAAGAAAAATATTTCCCCTATGATTGTGATCATAGATTTTCCCTATATTTGTGATAATAGATTTTCCCTATGTTTGTGATCAAAGATTTCCCCTATGATTGTGATCATAGATTTTACCCTATGTTTGTAATCATAGATTTCCCCTATGATTGTGATCATAGATTTTCCCTATATTTGTGATAATAGATTTTCCCTATGTTATGTTTCATGCTTTAAAATATGAATGTTTTCCTTGGTCACATTGTTGTTTTGGTGTCTGTTTTTCCTCAATTCAGATAATTCAAGCCAAATAAGAACATATCTGAGAGGTTGATGACTGCATCCCTACCTGTATTTGTGCCTCCTGTAATGATCCAAGCACCTGTAGTCCTGGCAGCTTTCAACAACCCTTTACGGAATACACGCTTTAACTTAGGTTGGAGGTCAAAGTTCAATATTCCTCCATGAACTGTTATCAGTAACTTTGGTAATGCCAGTCCCCAGTGTTTCTGTAACAACTGTAAAACTTGATCTGGTTTACTGTCAAAGCTACTCATTCTAACATACTGAAATGATAAACAAATATAGTACACATCATATTAGTACATGACAGATAAATACCCCATATCCTTTGTTTTTTATGTGCTTATTTTGTGTCATGGTCGTATACCCCATAATAGCCCATATCCTTTGTTTTTTATGTGCTTATTTTGTGTCATGGTCGTATACCCCATAATAGCCCATATCCTTTGTTTTTTATGTGCTTATTTTGTGTCATGGTCGTATACCCCATAATAGCCCATATCCTTTGTTTTTTTATGTGCTGATTTTGTGTCATGGTCGTATACCCCATAATAGCCCATGTCCTTTGTTTTTTTATGTGCTGATTTTGTGTCATGGTCGTATACCCCATAATAGCCCATATCCTTTGTTTTTTATGTGCTTATTTTGTGTCATGGTCGTATACCCCATAATAGCCCATATCCTTTGTTTTTTTATGTGCTGATTTTGTGTCATGGTCGTATACCCCATAATAGCCCATGTCCTTTGTTTTTTTATGTGCTGATTTTGTGTCATGGTCGTATACCCCATAATAGCCCATATCCTTTGTTTTTTTATGTGCTGATTTTGTGTCATGGTCGTATACCCTATAATAGCCCATATCCTTTGTTTTTTTTATGTGCTGATTTTGTGTCATGGTTGTATACCCCATAATAACCCATATCCTTTGTTTTTTTATGTGCTGATTTTGTGTCATGGTCGTATACCCCATAATAGCCCATATCCTTTGTTTTTTATGTGCTGATTTTGTGTCATGGTCGTATACCCCATAATAGCCCATATCCTTTGTTTTTTTTATGTCCTGATTTTGTGTCATGGTCGTATACCCCATAATAGCCCATATCCTTTGTTTTTTTTATGTGTTGATTTTGTGTCATGGCCGTATACCCCATAATAGCCCATATCCTCTGTTTTTTTATGTGCTGATTTTGTGTCATGGTCGTATACCCCATAATAGCCCATGTCCTTTGTTTTTTTTATGTGCTGATTTTGTGTCATGGTTGTATACCCCATAATAGCCCATATCCTTTGGTTTTTTATGTGCTGATTTTGTGTCATGGTCGTATACCCCATTATAGCCCATATCCTTTGTTTTTTTTATGTGCTGATTTTGTGTCATGGTTGTATACCCCATAATAGCCCATATGCTTTGTTTTTTTATGTGCTGATTTTGTGTCATGGTCGTATACCCCATAATAGCCCATATCCTTTGTTTTTTATGTGCTGATTTTGTGTCATGGTCGTATACCCCATAATAGCCCATGTCCTTTGTTTTTTATGTGCTGATTTTGTGTCATGGCCGTATACCCAATAATAACCCATATCCTTTGTTTTTTATGTGCTGATTTTGTGTCATGGTCGTATTCCCCATAATAGCCCATATCCTTTGTTTTTCTATTATGATGTAGTTCACTGGATAATTATTCTTTTCTTTTGTCTTTCACTGCACATATTGCTACTTTTTATACTCTTTTTTTTAAGTTACCTGTGCCTTGCTTGGATGAGGTGCTCCCTGAAATTCTATTGTACCATAGGCATCTGTTGGTTTGGATTCCGTATGTGCGTATGGATGCCATCTTTCTGGCCCAGGAGGTACCTCTAACTGTTTAGGGACTGTGTCATGCCAATTCTCTAGTCTTCCACAACAACACCTAGCAAAGAAAAAAGCATTTTTAATTTAGAACAAGTTTTATTTTCAATTATATTTTTTCTATTTTATAGTACATGAATGGTATGATAGTTTGTACCAGAGATATATTTACAAGGTTCACAGTTCTTACGATTTGCAGTATAAACCAAAAGATTGTTATTTTCATATATGGTCATTAAATGGCTTAAATAATTTTTCTGTCTTTCATTTCTGAAGTTAGTTTTCTGAATACGACTGCTATACTTGGATGATGAGGAGTTTTCAGTCAAAGCACCAAAGCTACTGTTCAAAGATTTTTGTTCATCTATTTAATTGCTGAAGATGCAAACAATATTTGTTTTAATGGACATTTTACAATACAAATAAAACTGTCAAAAGGCCTACTCCATAAATGGAAAAGACATAACATTAACAGATTCATAAAGAACCAAACTCTCACAAGTTACTGAAATTTTCCAATTTGTAATACCAAGTTTATGTTTATTATATCATAAACTTTTTTTGGTTGATCTTCATTCTCTTATATAATTAATTCTCTTTTAAAAAAAAAATCCAATTATCCGAGATATAAAAAAACATTTTAACAGCAACTATCATCAGATTGTCTTTTCCTCAATCAAGCAAGTTAATAACAAGGCACATCAACAAGACTTTCACACAAACTTGATTGTATTTTTCTGGATTTTTTTTCAAGAAAACTCAATGAGAATAAACCTGTTTTTTGGTTATGAATCTTATGATATAACTTTAATTCTTGTACATTTAGCTGAATTGCATAAATTAAGTCAATATTAAATTGATTTTGCATAATTTGAATTATCAAGCTATAAATCCTAGTTTGGGAAATTGGGACAGACAGAAGGACAGTCAAGGGTAACACTTAAAATGCACCCTTCACCGTGCAATGAGGGTATGATGCAAATATCCTTGAAGGCAGAAAAATATCGTAAAGGGCATACAAATATCCTTGAAGGCAGAAAAATATCATAGAGGGCATACAAATATCATTGAAGGCAGAAAAATATCATAGAGGGCAATTACCTATCTCAAAGGACAGTGTTCTGCCAAAAAGATATATATATATCTAGTGCGGAAAACATCACCGTTTTCAGCATTCAATAGTTCAGTCAGTGAGAAACAAATATTGGCCACTTATAGGTGTGAGTGTCATCTGCATATAATGGGTAAAACTTGAAGAAGGAATTTCCATTATATATTCTTTTAGCTTAGTAATTAACTATTATCAGGATGGGTAAAACTGAACAATAACCTTTCATTACCTATTATTAGGAGATAAGTGAATTCATCAGATAAATACAGATCTTAAGAGATAGTCAAGGCTGCAGTGTTTTTTACTGAGCAGAATTATATTGGTATAGAGACCTATAGTTTTTAATTTCTGCGTCATTTGGTCACTTGTGGAGATTTGTCTCATTTTCAATCATACCATATTTTCTTATTTTAATATTATAATAAGAAGTTCCAATAAATATGATGAAATCAAATTTAAAACCAATTGACACAATAGGTTTGTCCTTTCAAATTTCCAACCAAACACATGTACTTTTTCTATTCTTTTGTCAAAGCATCATTATACAGTCAACTCTTGATTTCTAGGAAATAACCCTAAAATGTTCTGTTACGGCTCAATCAATAGTATGATACATAAGTTAAGCTAAGTTATTGTTCTAGATATCATGTTATATTTGGTTATTTGTAAATATCAGGTTGTATTATGTACACTAAGGGGATGGAGACATTTATTGAAAGAAAATTCATTGCAAATATTTAGAATGCTTTGCCTTGAAAATAAAAAAATATCAAACATTATTGATTAATAAAGTAAAAACTTGGAAAAATCATAGCATCATTTCAGATTTAAACTTAGATTTTTATTCGAATGATTTTAAAAAGTATTGTTTATTACTTCTTTTATCTTTGAACAAGATGAATAGCATTAAAATGTCAGAATTATGAATCAACTGAAGTCTATAGAAAATAATTTGTCAGCAGAGCTTTCAAAAGTGTATTCTTAACACTTAGCTCAATTCTAGCTGGAGACAGAATATGTAATAAATCTTGATTCTCAACACTTACATCTTATCTGACAATGTGCATTTGTAAGAAAAAAACATTTTCTAAAGTATCAAATATCTGCAGGACTTAATGCACCAACACCATTCAAGATAATGTTTATTTTCTGTTGATTTTAAAGCATTACCATATGTAGTTTATTGATTGCTATTTTTGCTTTCCAATATTCAACATACAACAATGAGGTTTTTTTCAACACTGAGAAGAATGGATTTGCACATGAACTAACATTTAAAATACAAGTAATATCAAAGAAATGCGGTAATTTATTTCTACAAAAGAAATTATTTTTCCTGCAACAGTGAAAATAATTACAGGAACTCTGTTAAGCCTTTGCTAAGCAATATAATCATCACAGCGAGAGTCATCATCCTGGCGTCAGGACCTAGGTATGATTAAGTTACTAAGTTACAAATGGCCAGCTGATTGCACTGAACAAAAAAGTTGTAATTGGCTTTTAACTAAGCTTTCAGTAACTGAAGGTACTCTAATTTCAGGGCTTGATGTCTTTTGTTTTTTATGTTTAGTTGCCTGGTATCAACCTTTGAAGTAAAGCCAGTTGCTTCTGATTTTCATATTTTGTTCTTATGTTTATTACTCTCCCAATTTTGAATCTAACAAACATGTCTAGTTTTGCCACATTATTTCTGTGAGGCCAATGTCAGGGGCCTGTACTTTAGTAGTAGTCATTGGTTTATGTCTTTTATTTTATATTTGTCTGTTGTAAATTGTTTTGTTATAAATTAAGTTATTTTTCTTGATTGAAATGGTTCATTGTCACATTTTTCATGTCATGGTCTTTTATATCTGACTATATGGTATGGGGTTTTCCCTCATTGCTGAAGGCTGTAGGTTGCCTTAATAATTGCTAACATCAACTTTATTTCAACTTACAGGATGATTGTCTCATTGATGGTGATAAAATTTTACATATTTTTTTTATATTATTCAAATCATTTATAGTGGTCAAGTTCATCTAAATTATCTGGGTCCTTTTTCATTAATTATGATGAATCAAATGAGAACATGAATGATATCTTTTTTGTTTACAATTGCTTAGATCTAGAACTTTACTCAAGTTTTAACTAGTGCTATTCATGAGTTAAATAAAGGTCAAAGTGACCTAATCTAAGAGTTCATCTTTATCATTGAATATGATGCATTAATAGTCATAAAGATCATTCCCACATGATTTACAGATGCTTAGATCTCAGAACCTCAATGCAAATTACCAAAGTCATTCTAGCGTAAAATAAAGGTCAATGTCACATATTTATAGTGTTGACCTTTATCAAAGTACAAGATTTAAAAAATGGCAAAAACATAATTCTTCTATGAAGTTTAGTTGCTGAGATCCTGATTTTTAATATTAAGAACCCAAAATAGAGAAGGAATGAACTTATAAATTGACAAAAGGGGAGGGGATTCTGGGGGTAATGAATTATTGTTATGATTTACGATTTACTGCCCCACAAATTTTATATTCTCTAACAAACCATGCATTTTTATATTATGTCATCTCCACTCATGTGAAATTAATATATAAAATATTTTAATTAACTGCAGAAATGATGTACAAATTCATGCTGAAGAAAAAAGATATATTACCAACTTAGAATTAACAACCATCAATATCACTAAATTCAGAGATGAAAAGAATCAAGAAACAATAAAAGTAGGAGATCAAAGTCTAAAAAACATCCTTGATTTTGTAAAATCCTTTTAATTGAAAAATCAAAAAGCTAATATCACAATGGTTATAAGAAATTTATTCTGCTTTTGATTATTTCATTTACACAAGCTGAGGTTTATTTTCAATGAAATTATCTTTCAATTCTATATATAAATCAATTGAATTGAGGGAATTTTTTAAAACAAATGGAAATTTACTTTTATAGACTAGTTAATAAATAACCTTATCATATATACCAGGACTAAATTTAGTATATACGCCAGATGCGTGTTTTGTCTACAAAAGACTCATCAGTGATGCTCGAATCCAAAAAATTAAAAAGGCCAAATAAAGTACAAAGTTGAAGAGCATTGAGGACCAAAATTCCTAAAAGTTTTGCCAAATACAGCTATTAAAGGTAATCTATGCCTGAGGTAGAAAAGCCTTAGAAGACATATAACGTTCAGAGTTAGAATGAACAGATTAAAAGATCAAGTAAAACTGAACATCTGAAAATCTTTTCTTCTTCCACAACTCTAACATAGAGCAGCCACAAAAATATAGAATGTTTTTAGGTTTTTGTTTCTGTCCTTTCCCTAAAATGTTATACTATTTCTATAGCAAAAATAACAAATTGTATTTGAAGGAAGAAGAGGATAATATATTGAAACACAGGTAAATATTTATAATCAATAATGTCAACAATATAAATACAGGAAAAAACATGATGGTCCTATTAACCTTATATGTGAACTATAAATGGAAATCAATTTCTGAAATGATTGGGCCTTCCACAGGATTTTACTCCTACGAGAACCTGTAAAAAGTCTCTGTTTTACCTAATTTTTAAGTAATTAGTAAATTCCTTCCCATATTTGTTCGGGTCAGACAGGAAATTTCCTGTGAAAACTGTTTTTAGAGTAAATTACTATCTCTCCTGATTAACAGCTGTATTTACAATGTAGTCTTTCTAGACAATTGATTTCTCTCCGTTTTCTTTTTCAATTAACAAAATTTCTCTGCTTATTGATAGATTTTTTTATTTACTTATTTACTTAACCAATTTTTTTTTATAATACAAATATAAATAAAAGAATTACTTAAAGACTTTTTTTTTTAATTCTTAAAATTGAAACTAATTTTGCTTCAACTTTTCATAATAAAGTTGCTTTGAACAAAGCTGCATTTTTTCTGAATCAGTGCCAAGACGTAATTTCTTCTTTATGACCTCATAAATAAGAGGGATAACTTGCTAATTTAAAAAAAAAATCTTTAATGGAACAGTCTCTTTGTGTTCATGGAAATATGAGTGTCATTAATTTATCTTATTAGATGGCATTTGTCCATTTCACATTTTAAATGAGTTTTGTTAAATATACTTACCATGAAATCTTGCGATGAGAACATGTTGTGAAAGCAAACATATTCTATATAATATAAATGTAATTTCATGGTAAGTATATTTAACCTTATAAATTCATATAAAATCTCTTCTTGAGATTTCAAAAATTAACATTTGTTCAATGTTAATAAATGTAATTAGACCTTCACCTCTGTTTTATGGACTTATCATTTTTATGATGAGCTTTTTTTTTTTGGGGGGGGGGGGGGGGGGGGGGGCTAGAGGGGTCTTATTTATTAATCACATTGATATGTTACCAGAGAACAGATGTACAAAATACTAAAATACAAAAAAAAACATGAACTGACCTTGAAATTGAAAACCATGTTTTTACTTGTCTTCTTCCCAAACTGGTAGAATAATACAAACAGTACTTTTTTAAGGGCATACGATACAGTTTTGATCCTGTATTTACAAGTTGATGAAAATTTGCATAGACTATTATTTACCTGATTAAATCAAATATGTAATAAAAATTATACCTTCATGTGCCACTTTTTGAGTTAAATGAGGTCGAAAATTTTGTATATTTGCTCAAAATTTGGATTTGTGGCCATATTTTCCCTTTCGAAAGAAAATCATAACTTTTTTTGTTTTTTGAAGATAAATAATTTGTAATTTCTGTGTTTTATAAGTATCTTAAAAATTTATGCATATTCAGAAATGATACATATTTATCAAATGGTCATGAATTAAGAAAAAAACATCATCTTTTGCTGTATATTATATGCACTTTTTGCAGTTTTTAAAAATTTGATCCACATTATCTTCCTGCAAAATGAAACAAAATGTCAGTTTAAAAATAGGTGTTCATATACTCTTTTTCAAATTAAATCAGTTTGAATGATAGAAATCAGTCGAAAAATGCATCTTTTCCCAATATGTCACAGATTGATGTCGCGAAAATAACATTTTAAGTTAGCAACTGCATTACCTCTCCTGTAACTGTATCATATGCCAGTAATATTCCCATATGACCATTTTTCTCCTTAAGTTTTTTTGTACAGCTCATTATCCATATATTTCTTACTAAGTTTATCATTGAGAACTATTTTATCAATAGAAATCATCCCAAGAGTGTTGTAAGAAAAGGTTTTATAATCTAAAGTTTCAGTGTAACTAAAATCTTCTAACTTTATCAGTACATTCCTTCTTATGTGTATTTTGTTGCCTATTTTTAAACCCAGACTGTTTTTAACCTTCTATTGAGAAAAATCATTTTGATGAACTAATTCATAGTTTTAGAGCAATGCACTTTTTGTTGGTATAACATTCTTTGAACAAATTTTTTCACTGTTTCAATGCATTCATTATACAGTTATCTTTTCTTGTGGGGATAAATTGGCAAAATGAAGCCCTGGCGCACCAAACCACCTTTGATGCCAGTGATGGTTTTGTGCATTATATGAGATTGCCAAATAAACAAATATAACCCAATGGCGAAAATTTTCACGTTTACTGAGTAGGGTACGTCAGACATTGTGTCATTAACAGCACCTCTTGTGATGTCATATATAGTGGCACTCTGTACTTTCCAGGCAGGTTTAATGTCGTCAAAAATTACACCATCACTGATCAGAATAAGTCTGTACTAACTAAAGAATGTGTTTAAGTTGCTGATTGAGTCAGATATATTGGCTCATAATCAGACCGAGCTAATGTTTGACTCCTTCATACGTTCCTATAAGGCAAACAGCGTGAAAACCATATCTCAAGACTTACTTTGCTGAATCTTTGGGACTAGGTATAAACTTGGTGCATTCACGCTTTAAAAATGTCCTTTCAACCCATGATTTCTGGCCCTGAAAATAGAAAGGTTTAAAACTCATTTAGTTATTATTACAAATGTGATATCTGCTTTTTGCGTACTCATATACAGCTCCCTTTGAGTAACGACAAACTTTTGAGATTCTAGTGGATACAAAAGTACAAGAACATGTAATGATTTCTGTGCTAAGTCATTTTTAAATCTAATATGTACACTGTTTATTTCCTTGAGATAAAACCAATATAGACAATTTGATATAGCAATCCCCTAATGATAGAAAAACATAACAGATACATTTGCAGAACTAATTTCAATCCATATCAAGTTAATTTCTAATGTTTCCTTGTTGTAATCTGTTTGTTTTTCAGATGATTTTTGATAAACTTCACTGAGATAATCCAAGTATCAGCTTTCTATAAAACTTTGATTATTGGCTTGTCGATAGCTAGTAAATTTAATGGCAATATATCCAAATATGTAATAACACTATACAGGGAACATTTATCAACAATTCCCATATGTATCAATTTGAACGAAAAATCAGCAAATTTAAGGAAAGTTTTTAAAATAACTATTTGTAGCAGATTTACCAAATTGAATTAAAATAATTTAAAATAGATCAAAATCTGGACTAACATCTTACTTAATTTTTGCTTTTGGATTGCTGAATCATTGAAACTATTGCCTTATACATAAATACTTTTCTTCATACTGCAATCTAAAAGTTCATATGGGCTCCTCAATTTTGGGGGGATCACAGAAAGATACCCTTTAAGTGAATTTTAAAACATTATTTGTTGCCTCTTTTATGGCAGGTTTTAAGCTTAAATAAAGTAAATTATCTGTGATCAAATGAATGTCTCTCCTCCCTTACCACACACAAACTGAATGTAAATTATTACGGTAGTTATGAGTTTCAATTTTCTGTCTGATAATAAACTCATCATAGATACCAGGACTAAATTTTGTATATACGCCAGATGTGCGTTTCGTCTACAAAAGACTCATCAGTGACGCTCGAATCCAAAAAGTTAAAAAGGCCAAATAAAGTACGAAGTTAAAGAGCATTGAGGACAAAAATTCCTAAAAGTTTTGCCAAATACAGCTAAGGTAATCTATGTCTGAAAGATACAAAAGCAACCTTGATCATAAGAACTGAATTACAAACCAGACAATTTGTGAGTAGAACTAAATGACTATAAGAATAGTTAATGTAACTTTATATATAGCTGTAGGTAATTATCTAAGGAAACAATGACATTTTGACCACAATTATTTGTGCTATAAACCACTGACCACATAGTTTAACCTTATCACAGTAGAACTGAAACCTTATAATTTAGAAATGTCTTATCTCTAAAATACCAATATACCAAAATACTATATTAGGCACTGCTTTGCTTGGTCAACTGAAGTAACGTCAGACGCTTTTTACGCTTTGTCTGACAGGTGATTAAATACAGACATTTTTTTTGTGGTTTTTAGTAATATCTGACCAATCCTTTAGACAAACTTGGACAAAAATGGACTTTTTTCATATATGGTTATATTTCAGCCAAATATTTATTTTACATTTACTTTTCATTTCCCCTTCATTCATAAGCCAGTTATGTATTATATGTCATAAAACAGATTAGAAACTTCTATAAGCCAGTGTCAGTTATAAATTGTATGTGTCATAAAACATAAGAAAAAAACTCTATAATCCAGTAATTATATTGCTTGTGTCATTACAACAGAAAAGACACATGCTTTCATAAAAAAAATCATTTAAGAGCCAATAACCTCTCAGATGTATTTCCTGAATGAAATTTTCATATTTGGTTTAATAAATATCTCTTAGTTAGTATCTGCAACAAGCAAAATTAAATTTATATAATATTACTTCAAATAAATATCTAACCAATCAACTTTTAAAATAACTTTCAACATTATTTTTTTTATTTCATTGCTTCAAATACAGCCTGAGTTTCCTCAAAAGTTTTGGATGATCTTCACCAACGAAGTGTAATAAAAGTTTTTGCATGAACCCCCTAAGGGGTTCATGCTTATATATTGGCGAGTTTTGGATGTGTCTATGGGCCACTCGATGTCCCTCGGCCGGAAGTCAGAATAAATTTCTCGGAACGTCTCAAAAGTTTTCGGTTATTTATACAGGTCTCAACAGGTCGTTATCAAGTCTTTATTGATGGCCCTTGACGACGCAATTATATGTTTTAAAACGACCAACTGTACACTGCGTGTATCTAGGTCAATTATAACGTGTTAGTGTCTGTTGTCTTGATAACATGTAAACTAATTATGTTTGAAGATTGAACCACGGGACACTGTGTATTTCATCATAGACTTACGAGAGAAAACATTCTGGTTAAAATATTAATATTAGATCGGAAAACCGAAAGATGATATTCTTATCAAATTCATTTTATTCAATCCGAATCAAAGAAATATATACTGTATTTATATTTCTGAAGAAACTAACAATGATTGAAACCAGAATGTGTTGCAATTAAGAAAAAAACAGTTTATATGACAAGATACTCTGCTTTGGTATTTCTAAATATTCATTTGTACTGGAAACATAAATTTTAAATCTTAATAAATTCTTGCATCATTAAAAAAAATGTATATAAACAATAATCCTTATATTTCTACGTTATTTATTTCATAAGGGGCATTTTGTTATTTGGGTTTTATGAGTAGTTATTATTTATTTGTTTTGTATTATTATAAATCCATAAAAATGGAAAGTAAGATAAATTTATTGAATATTCAAATTGGAAAATCTCCCCACACCTAATCGCCCCACTTTTTCACAAACTCGCCCCACTTTCTAAAAAATCGCCCACTTTTGTTTACCAACTCGCCCCACTTATGAAAAATGGTAAACTCCCATTGCAAAAAGGTATTATAACATATGAAAAGGGATTAAATCCCGCTGAAATACAGTCTGTCAACTCGCCCCACTCATGTCACTCATGACAAATAGATAATCCACGAGGAATTTATTAGTGCCAATCCTGTTGTATATCTATGTTCCTGCACCACGTCAATACCCACGAAAACCTTAGTGAAGTGTAAATCAAATTGCTATTAAAACTCTGTTTTTGCAATAAAGTTATGCATAAATGTTAATTGAAGTCCTTAAATTGTATGATTATGATACAAGTAACTGGTTTCTTTTTAATTGTTATGAATACAAATAACTAAGCTTACAAGTATAAAGTTATTCTCCAATAATGATACGAAATGGTATTTGCGAGTTGGCAGGGGAAAACCCACTGGATTTAACCCTTTTCACTAGTGAGGCGATTTTTTAAAAAGTGGGGCGAGTTGGTTAACCAGTTTGGGGCGATTTTTTATAGTGGGGCAAGAAGGTGAAAAAGTGGGGCGATTTGGTGTAGGGGTTTTACCAGTGGGGCGATTTGTCCAGCTTCCGTAATATTATATTCACATAGTGGAATGCGTTTAAATTTGAAAATAGATGCATTCGATAAATTAAATGTCCATCCCTAAATACTTGACGTGCGTGTTTATTGATATTATATATATTCAAAGGAATTGAAAAAAAATACTAACAGGAACGTTAGTTTATTATGAAATTTCAATTCAAATTGTGTTTGTTTGTTTTAATAGTTTAACCTTATAGCATCTACATACTTGTACTATGGTACGGTTTTGAAAATTGTATGCATTGTGTTGACCAACTATCCGACCCGTCTTGCTTCATTCATTATAGATCACATCAAAAGCACAGTATCGGTTTGTGTTCTCAAACATTCTGGATAAAATGTCAATGAATCCGAAGTCAAAACGTTTTGACCAGTTCGAAAAGCTAAGGGTTGTCTAATTAAAGAAAAGATTCCTTAACTTTGTAATGTACATGTATTTAGCCTTTTAACTTTTTTCATTCGAGCGTCACTGATGCTTTTTTTGTAGACTTAACTCGTGTCTGGCGCACATCATTTTAGTTCTGGTATCTTTTTATATCTACAAACCTTTTTATATAAATTGGTTATTTCGAAAATGAGTAAAGGTATTCATAAACTTCTGAATTAAGAAATTCTTCGGCAAAACTAAGTTTCCCTGTAGAATGTTTGAATTGATTTAAGTAAAATCAGAAAATCCTTGAAATTTGAGATGTTTTATGAGACCAAGATAAGTCTCTTCATAAGAGGTCCCAATCAATTGCATGTCACAGGTTTCACCGCATACAACATCTATTATGAGAACAAAATATAAAGATATGATAGATAAAATAAACGCATCCGGAATTTTAGATTATAAAGCAAACTGAGTGCATACATTTATATTGCGATAAGTTTGTGCAATTTGCATAAATCTTCCGGTTAGTAGAAATTAGGATTTGCCAAAGAATTTTTATCGGAAACATTATGTACATTCCCAAGTATTAAATTCAATAGTCGAGCTTTAACATAACTATTCAAATAGAAGCTGTAAATATATACTTTCAACTGGATTCTTCTATTCACAGCCAATTATTTCAATTCAAAAGCAAAAACAAATTCAGCAACAATATTTTGGTGACCCGGCAGTCAGCGGTCTTAGGTTCATGTATTGCTTTTCTTTTTTTAAAGAAAGAAACTTGTTTTACTATTCTAAAATGAGTTCAAACATGAAACTTACCATCAATTAGGAACTGGGAGTAAATGATGACAGGGTGACTTACTTTTAATAGGTGGCTGTTAGTAACTTGCTAAGAAGTTATATAATTGAAGGTAATGCATAATGTATCTTTATAAATAAACTTATTCATAACAGTTACAGAAGTCAATGAGGCCCAATATATAGGTCAGAGTGACCTACTTATTTTTGTTGGAAATATTTTAATTCAATGGATTAAAGCTTAAATATAAGTCAGAATTTCTACCTATTTGGTAGGCTGAAATAATGCGTGTTGACACAACCTTAAAACAAACAATAATAATCCTACATCATTATACATGTACTACTTTTTTTTTTAACTGTGAAGTTAATAGAACATAATCATTTATTTTGTACATATATTAAGCTGTTAGTTTTTAACTTTGAATTGTTACAATTGACATTTCAGGGACTCCTTGTTTTCAAAATTCCAATAGGGAGCATACTTTATACAATTGTATCAATAAACATTGAGATGTTTCAGCCATTGGCCTAATCTTCATTTCTTTATTTTTCCTCTCAACTACATGGCTGACATTACAGGGACACTTTAAGCTGACTATGCAATATGGGTTTTGCTCATTGTTGAAGGCTGTACAGTGACCTATCGTCATTTGGTTTCTTGTGGAGAATTGTCAAATTGATAATGATACCACATCTTCTTATTTTTATAGTCATAATTACCTACTTTGGATTGATCAACTTTATTCTCCTCTATATGCATTTTTACATCAAGTTATATCATTTGTAGGTCCCTTAATATGTAAACTTTATTTTAATCAACACTATTTCTTTGCATTTTAATATTGTTTTGAATATTTAAGTTACCCATGTGCATCTAATTACCAGGAAATACTATTTAAGGGAGTATCTAAAAAGATTAATACTGTATTTTGTCAGTGGCCTGACAACTGTTACAGAAAATCACAAGAGAAACTGTCAGAAAACTTGTAATAAAATTATATAAGATAGGACGTGATCATAATATCTCATAAGATATGATTGTTCCCGTAGAGTACTAAAACTCTTAAAACATAAAATATCACTTCTTGCACTAGATAAAATTATAGCGCCTAAAGGCAACTTATGCATTTTCATATTCATGATTTTGTCAAATTTCACACACTATAATATGAGGCAGGTGTTACCTGTAAAAGAGGACCAAAGTCTGTATAAGTAGCATTCTAAAATTCAAAAAAAAAGTTCCTTAAAAATTTAATTAAAAACAAAGGCTTGAATCTAAATACTTAACACATCAATTATTTATACCTTATGAAATGACACCAAAAATTTAGGTGAACTCAAAACAAAAAAGTAATGTTCATATTGTATTCAAGCTTTTGGTTAAATTCAGTCAAAAATGCATCTTTGTGATATGTTATGGTGTCACTTCCTGAAAGTAACACTAATGTTAGCAAGGCTATTACTACTACCTCCACTGCATATTGTATACCCTTCATGACATCATATTTTTGGGTAAATGTACAAAAAATTGCAAAGATGTATGCGACTATAGGCTAAGTCAAGACAAAATGAAAACTGGGACTGAGACTAATGTGCATATAAGATAGCTGAAAATAGTATGCAGAAAGTTTAAGATTTTGAATTCACTAGTAAATATATTGATTTTTCTACTGTATTTTACAGGACATAGAGAGTGTCCTTTTAATACTTTCTCAAACTATAAAGGAGTGGACGTTATTGAAAAAGATAGTTAATTAAGATTTGCAATCAGAAACAGAACTCCCAATTCAATGGCACATATGGTCAGATAATGGTCAAATATCATATATTTATCACTCTGAATATATTGATTATACAGTGAAACCTGTATAATCTAACACACTTGGGGGCCGGAAAAATGTCGGCTTAAGCAGGGTGTTGGAATATTCAGGTTTTTTTTTGCAAGGATAGTATGAAAAAGAAGATGTGGTATGATTGCCAATAAGACAACTGTCCACAAGAGACCAAAATGACACAGACATTAACAACTATAGGTCACCGTACAGCCTTCAACAATGAGCAAGCCCATTCCTCATAGTCAGCTATAAAAGGCCCCGATAAGACAATGTAAAACAATTCAAACGAGAAAACAGCATATTTTTGGACCAAAATAAGGTGTTCGTTAAATGATGCTGGAATACTCAGTTGTCTGATTTAAGGCAGGTAACACTGTAACTATGAACATCCAGACTGTAATCTCTCCTCTTCAACTGTTTCAGGCAACATCAAATTATATTTCGCATCCCCATAACTTAAACTCTTAGAAACGACAGAAAAGTTCTTTTTATTTGAAGTTTGTTGTAGGATGTAGTCATTGGTTATAAACATTTGTCAGCTATGTATTTGAGGGGGAGTGTGATAAAATACAGGGACTTATGACATCGACTAGACAATGAACATGAAACAAGAACATGTAAAATCTTTTCTAAAGTGCACAGCAAAGTCATATCTGGTAGGCTTTGGAGACTGACTGTCTCAATTAAAAATTATATAATGTCATCATACAGAAAGATGCTTTTATGGCAAATGTATGGTGCAATCTATTTCAAATCAACCAAAAAATAAATAGAAACACCACCAGCAAAACATATTTAATAAGATTCTCATCCAAATATACAATAACGATAATATTCCATTATGTAAAACTAATTATAACAAGCTTTGGAGTATTCCAAATTCAATTTGTAGAAAGATGGTATAAATTGAATATTCTGAAAGAAACAATATGTATTACATCATATAGTGTTGTTACAGAGATTGGAACCATCAAACTATAACTTGGAACTATTGATACTGTCAAGATTGTGACACATCCTAAAACCAAAGAAATCACCTTGTTAAATCATACAATTTGACAACTAAATCAGTTAACAGTTGATTTAGAAATGTTCTTGCCGTTGTTATATAATTTGATTACTGGTCTTATATAATTATATAATTTCAACAATTTTTAGTGCTAAATTACTAAATTAATTCAATACTTAATCCTGTAAAGTTATTGGTAACTGTTTTGTTGATACAAAATTACTGTACAAAAAAATACCTAACTCTAATAACTTTTAAAAAAGACATAAAGCAAAACACATGATGGCCCCTCTATTCTATTTTTTAGCAACAGTTAAGCCATATTTGTAGATGGATCAAAATCCTGGATACAATTTACAAATGTCCTTAAAGCAAGAGTCTGAAAATATTTTTTGAGGACTTGAAAATATTCCCACCATATTTAGCAAAAATAATTTACAGAGTGGTTTGTGGAATGAATCTGAGCAATGATAAAAGACTTGAAATTGAAAATTCCCCAAGAATCAATAAAATAACTTTGGATTTTGAAAAAAGAAATATAAATCATAAGTTCTTAGATAATAAAAGTACAGAAGACCCATTATTTAGAAAAGGGATTTCCTCTGACTGTCCAAAGAGGGCACTATTAACACATACATATTGCAAAGTAAATAAGATAACGTTTGACTTGTGAAAAATATTTTTTCTATTTTCTAGAAAATTAAATAAAAGGTTTCAGTTTTAATTTTATGGTTTTAAGTCTTTGCTGAAAGTTTGATAGTCTGAACATGATTAATAAATTCTCTTGTCAGTTGTCAACTCGGGTTAAAGTAATAAGCTGTTATATCAATCTGATATCTCCCGAGGCTTTATAATAGTAACGGAGGGCCCTGTAAATTACCATCCAATACAGAGTGGCAGTTTTATTACTGAAAAAAAAAATTAACTTCAAGAGTGACAACTCTCTTAAAATGGGCTTTTGGGTTAAAAAAAAAAATCTTCTTTTCTTGGTATATTTTCAAAATTGAGCTTTTAATGGACTTTCAAAACATCTCGATCATCTTGGTAAATTTTCAAAATTAAATTTTATAGAAATTAGGAATTTCATTTTGAAATTTGTAATTTCAATTGATCGACTGGCAAATATGATTTTTCTGGACCCTAGGACCTAGAGTATATTCAGCTCAAGTTACCCAATAGTTTGAAAGGAATTATCTATTAAAAAATGAAAGGCCCAAGATGTTGACACAGAATGATGGACAAGAGGTGATGGTGAAAGCTCACATAAACCTTTTGATCCTGCTTAGCTGAAATTACAGGGTTTTAGAAAAATATATATTAGGAAAACACCTTCATCTTTAATATGATCTCCTGAGACACTACATCATAGAACAAATTTCTTGAATGATTTTTTGTATGTATATATTTCAATGCACCCCATGGGAATTCCTGCCAACTCTGATAAATTTATTGTTTCTACTACTATTGATATCTTTCTGTTTTCTTTTTCATTCAGTTAACAAAAAGAATAAAATCATTCCCTCAAGTTCAAAAACAAAGGATTAAAAAATTTCTTTCAACAAGTTTTTAAATTCAGCAGAAACCAGGTATTAATCTATTCTCTACAAGGAATTTATAATGTTTTTTGAAAGAGAAATACTTCTGCATATTTAGACCAAACCATTGAAGTAAAAAAAATAGACAGCAAGTCAGACTAAGCCTTTCAAGAATCAAGACTCCTTTTTTTCTTTTAATATCAAAATAAGTTTCAAAACATCAAAATCAATTTATAACACATCATTTTTTTTCAATTTTAGCATAAACCATTATTATTTGTTAGTACTACAAATCAATTAAAACAAGTAAATTGTTAAGATATGTATAATAAAATATTTACCACTGCATCTGACTCTTTTTTCCGTCGTAAATTGACAAAATCCTCTAAAATAGATGTTATACTTGTCCGTGACCGGTTGGCCAATTTACTTTCTACTTTGAGCATCATTTAATAACAATTGTCTTTTTTCATCAAACAAAACTCTGGCCCAGATAAATTTAAATAAAATGTGTTAAATAATAACACCACGTTAATTAGATTCCTCAATCCATTAGGTCTCTAAGTAAGAATATAACTATTGAGAGACACTGGACGGCCTAATTGCCTTGTCAATAAATAAATTTATCAAGAAACGAACAGATCTACCACACGGCTGTACTTCACACTGTGACAGTCGAATCCCATATAAACCATTTTTCTTGAAAAGATTTCATGAGCTGTCACTCATTCGTAACAGTGACAATCAAACAACACCAAATGTCATACATGGAAATTTACTAATCATTATGCATGTTATAATACAATGTCCTTTGTATATATCGTCAGATGTTCTGCTTGAAGCCTGCAAGCTATCGTTAGGGATATAAGTCTTTAAAATGCCAATAGATGAATCCTATAACAAATGTAGCTTTTTTTTCAATTTAACAGGTAAATAATATACTGGGTTCATTTTTTTTTAATTAATCAATTTTTCTATTAACCCATCTTTATTCTACGTAAATCTTCTAGATAAAACTTTATCTGCACACACAATGATAATGAGTTTGATTCTTTACATTTTTTTTTAATGAAAAAAATTTAAAATGTTACAAGTTTTGAACTACATATGTAATATAGGTTTGAATGTGTTAATTAATGCAAGTTTATCAAGGACTTTAAAAAGCACCTAATTATATTTTAAAAAACAAAATTGACTTTATTGTGTGACAGGTTGACATTGTTATGATAGAACAAGGTTCTCTATGATACTGTTGATGTGCATTCAAAGTACTGCACCGGATAAACCTCTGTCCAGCCTCGACTTCAAATAACAATTTAAAACTTTAAAGATGTATAATTCAAAAACCAAAAAAAAAAATCAATTAAAAAAAAATTCAAACTGAACTAAGAAGTTTATTAAGGTTCTTTTGTATCTGACCATTAGTATCTCAACACATGAGAAACTGGTAGTATTAGTCACTAACATAGGCGGATCCAGGCAGGGCCCTGGGGGGCCGGGCCCCCCTTTCTTTGTAACGATTTGGTTGATTATATAGGGAATCATTGAAGCATGACTGGAGCAGCCCCCCCTTAGGAAAAGTTCTGGATCCGCCACTGACTAAAATCAAAGGTTTAATACAGGTATTAAACATATCAGAAGGGCCTATACTTTATTCGGTGTTCACACACCTAAGACATGAAAAATCCAAAAAGCCGTAATCATAGAACTTATGATAATGTATTATACCTTATGGTTTATTTGATTAAAAAAGGCCTTGACTATCAGACTAATATCATGATGTTCCAATATATGGATGACCAGATCAAGGCCAGCTGTTATCAGATACGAATGGTTCTGTCATGTATATATAAATGATATTCATATAGATGTATAGAATAAAACCATTTCACATCCAAATATTCCTCAAGTTGGTACTTTCTAATCAACTTGAAAGTATTAGCTATTTTATCGGTAATATTCCATTCAAACCGTGGGAATAAACGAAAGTTATCATGATATATTATATGGGCAGTTTATTGATATACATGTAAATGACATTTACTTCATATAAACAGAGTTCTTGTAAAGTGTCAGTCAGAATCATCTAAATGATAAAAGTTAAAAATATGCGTCACGTTTTTTACATGGATTCCAAAGTGGACCCCTTGAGTAAATTTTTAATTATGATAAGAATAACAATCATTCTGGAATCAAATCCACATTACCAGTTTTTACATTTGAACCTTTAAGTTTAAACCCCTGAAGTAACATTCCAAATCAAACTTGTTCCACATCTATACATGGTACCAATGGATTACAATGAAAATGGGTAGAAGTGTAGACTACATATTACAATTTAAATACCTGCCAACTGTCACTATTTGCGGGGGATTTCCCCCATGGAGGCTTCCAAATTAAAATTTTGAAAGAGCAATTTTGTCCATAATTTTAAACAAAACATTAATTTTACAATTGTTATGGGCTTGTAAAATTATAAAGAAGCAATAAAACAACATTGAAATGTATTTGAAGGCCCCTTTGAGGGTTTGTGGGACTACAAGAGCAATCTTGCACGTAAAACCCCCATGAATCCTAAAGTCAGGGCCCGAAATAGAACTGTAAAATTGAGAAAGGAAATGGGGAATGTGTCAAAAGCAACAACAACCAGACCATAGAGCAGACAACAGCCGAAGGCCACCATTATGGGTCTTCAATGTAACGAGAAACTCCCACACCCCTGTGTTTGGATGTAACCATTTTGGTCATGATAAAAGCAGATCTCCTAGAATATAAACAAGAGATTGATTATACAGATACTGTACATCTATCACTTACGATTATCTGTAAACCTTATTACTATAGTAAAATGATTACAGGATAAATGGCTATGTTTGCTGTAAAACACAAAGACCTCATGTGTTATTTAGTCTAGAAATCAAGTATTGATAAAAAAAGTTCAATAATAACATATGATGGCATTACTTTATAATAAACCTATAACAAACATCTTTCTTAGACTGTATCCAATTCTTATAAACCAATCCAGTACACCACGTCTCTATAAAAGGTAACCTTTACTGTTGTATTGAGAAAGAGAAATGTATCTTTGTGTAAATACGTTTAAGGTGTAAGTCACTATAATTTCAAGCTTTTGCAAATGAAATATAGTTCCATACAATGAAATCATCAACACTTCAATACAACAGAGTTGAACAATGGCAATGAAAGGAAAAGTGTGAAACGTAATAAACATGTAATTCATAGTTATCTGGTGGCTGTCACAATTTATTTCAGCGCTAAATCAGTGATCTGGAAACTTTGATAGGAAACATGCATGGAAGACATTTAAGGTTCCAATAAAGTTTTCCATAAAAAGCAATGATTTAAAATAATGTGGTAAATATCCTGACTGATAGGCTTTAGAATTAATCCAACATATTAGTAATCATGGAAACTATTAATTAAATCCTTTATTTAACAATAAAATGGTGGTTAATAGATATATCAATATTAACAAAAGGTCAGAGAATTACACATGTATGGAAGCTGATAGCAGTAGGATATGGTTGGTTAGAATTACACATATACAGAATATGTAAGCAGTAGGAAAGGTCAGGTAATTACACATGTACAAAAGATGCAAGTAGAGCCCAAAGGTCATAAAATTACACATGTATGGAAGCTGTTAGCAGCAAGAAAAGGTTAGCCTAATACATGTATACATATACAGATGTTAAGCAGTAGGAAAAGTTCATTAAAGTTACACATGTCTAAAGATGTAAGCAGTTGAAAAAGGTCAGCATGGACTACACATGTATAGAAGAATAAAGAAGAAAAAGGTTATAAGCCTTCCAATTTACATCCTTAAGGATTCTGTCTAAATAGGAAGATGTACTTTATTCTTACTATATAATACAGGTTCAATTTGTTCAATAGAAAAGGCTCATATGATAAAATTGAAATGAAGTTATAAGATGAAAGATATTACAATCATATAACAGTATGATCATAGGTTTTCTCAGTTTAAATAGAGATGTAATTTGTGTTCTGACCAGAAGTGCCCATAGAAATTAAAGCTGATGTTTGCAGCCCTTTTTAAGAGGATATTTTGCATAGATCTCTTATTTAGGAAGCTCACTAAAACTAATATTCTGAAAAACTTCCTTTGATCGTAGTATGATTATTTTTTGTCTTACACTACTCAAGGGAGATGAGTTTTTCTCAGACAAGAATAAGAGAAAGTGATGACATCGTAAGTTATATGTCACTGATGTAGCCCAGGAAAAAAAATTAAAAAATTGTTGCCTTTGAGGATGAGAAAATGTATCTAAGTCTAAAAAAAAAACTAAGTAAAATTACCAGCTTCCATGAGACATAATTTATATTTCTAACTCATTGGAAAAAGCAAAAGGGTTTAAATCAATTTGATGCCAAAACATTTAATGTAAGATATAGTCTACTATAAGAATCTCTTCAAAAAATAAACCTGATCATACATTTTTACTCAGCAATTATGAACATTGTAATAACATCCAGCCACTGGGACCTTCCAATAGGAAGCTTGACAAACTTTCAAAATACATGTATAATGCATTCTGGAATCTTCATAAATATGTATGTAGCAGCTTTCAGTGATGTAACACCCATAAAGCCAAAGATTCACTGTTTTTTCACATGGAAAACATTTTACCTGAAATAGTTTTGAAACAGTATAAATTGAGGCTTTGAATTTACGTATGCATTTCAGTTTCAAGATATTTAAAATGTGATTCCTCTTTAGAGTAATTAAGGATTGTCTTGGTAATGAATTGGATCTGTTCCATTAAATTGCATTAGTAGTTTTTAGTCAGATAAATCTCCAACAATTCTAAAGAGATTAAATTTCCGTCCCTAAAGATCGTCACTTAAATTGCTCATGAATCATTGTATAATAAAGTTCTCATCAGACAACATCTGAATGCAAAGTTTGACATATATATGCAAGACCTGATGCTGATGAATAACCAATAGGACAAATAAAGTCAAAGGAAAATCAAACAAACCTTGGATAAAAACTCAATTTAACTGTAGACAATTTTTTGAACTGATTGTTTTTACTTGCAACTCAAGGCTTTCAGGGTACTATGGCGAGCCATTACAATGAATATGTTGATCAGAGTGTTATCTTTCTTTACTGGTTCGAACCTCTGGACAAAAATTATACATATAATGGGAAATAGCATAAGAGAGCTAAACAATTGTCCTAAGGAAGAAATAGTTCTACTACACTGGGAATATACCTATTCATTTTCTCAAATTCTGCAGACCGCAAAGAATCCTATAGAAAACGTGTACTTTGTTGAACATTTAAATTTGTGCTTTACCTACATACCCATTAAATCCTCAAAATTGGTATCCATCTTATAATGAATCAACAGATTATCTACTGATTTTTATCAGCACTCTGCAACCACATGTTGTTTAGAGATTATCAGTGTTCTATTAAGTTTGTGTTGTATAGTTGTAAGTGTTGTAGTGTTGTTACGAGATCATCACTGATTTTTATCTGTTATTTTCAGGACTTTAAGTTTGTGTAAATGTTGTAGTGTTGTTAAGAGATTGTCAGTGATTTTTCTGTTGTCTAGTTGTTAGTGCTGTAGTGTTGTTTGGAGATTATGTCAGTACTATAGTGTTGTTTAGATATAATCACTGTTTTTATCTGTTATTTAACGGAGTTTAAGTTTGTGTTGTATGGTTGTAAGTGTTGTAGTGTTGTTGAGAGATTGTCAGTGATTTTTCTGTTGTCTAGTTGTTAGTGCTGTAGTGTTGTTTGGAGATTATCTGTTTTTTTCTGTTGTAAGTGTTGTTGTGTTGTTCAGGGATTATGTCAGTACAATAGTGTTGTTTAGAGAGTATCAATGTCAGATGTTTTTCCTGTTATTTTGAAGTCAGTGTTGTACAGTTGTTTTCCTGTTATTTTGAAGTCAGTGTTGTATAGTTGTTTTCCTATTATTTTGAAGTCAGTGTTGTAATGATAGTTGTAAGTCCATAGTGTAGTTTCTGATAACTGTTCAAAATGGTATTTTACCAACTACATGTATGTAATAATCTGACCCACATTACTTCAACATGTTTAAGACATGTTTTAATATTTGCATAAAAAAAAGAAACACGACCAGACAATCAGACAAAATAAATGACATTGATTTCATATATAAAACATTTCTAATATATTGACTGACAACAATGATTATCCTTATTATTCTAATTAATTACAAGTGTCTACAGCTGCCAAATAAATTCTTCAATTCCAGTTTATAAACTGTTGGATACTGAATAAGTAGTCAGGATTATCCCTTTTTAAGAATAATTCCTCACTAATGTTTGGCTATTTCTGAATCAGGTTACAATTATATGAACTTTTGACTTGATATCTGAGCTTTAATTGTCCTGTTGTGATAATACGTTTTATACTGTACCTTTAAGAGTATATATTTAAGATGGTAAAAGTATGAGCATATAAAATATTATTTTATTTTAGGAATAATACACAGCTATAAGAAAAGCTTCTTTGAAATCATTTTTCGTTGAGTTGCTGTGCCCAATGTTTTCTCACAAGAAATATAGACATAAAAATGCATAAAATTAGTGTTTTCTTCATTAAGGTGAAATATGCATATATCATGAAGTAATTGCTAATCTTGTACAAATGTTCTATTTATTGATTTTATCAATATACACTTATCCTATCTTTAAAGAAATTTGAAGTACCAGTTCTTTTCTATTTTCTAAAAATAATATCAATTATAGGGCAAAAAATTGGACTAAATATTTAGGAATTTTCACCTCCTGTGTATGTACTTATCTTTATGATTTATAATCTATTGCCTAATTTGTTCTTGTCCTGATCATGCATGTAATACTTGCCACAGGACATTAAGTGACTAACAATGAACAGTTGTTTCACTTGATATGACTATAGTTGTTAGTAACATGATTGAATGGGTAGATTTGTCTCTATAAATCAATAACCAATATAATAAAATACACAGAACTTGTAATGTTTCAAGGTTAGGCTGCCTTTTTACAGCCAATGTTCCCCGATGGCGCTGCTAAATCAAATTAGATACATGTTTGACAGATATATTTAGTGGTACATGACCTTGTCCTGCTTGAAGGTTACAGGAGAATGGATAAGTATGTCAGTGTATAAAATAGAGAATGGATACAGCTAACATGTCAAAGAGAAAACAACCTGACAAAATAGCAAAAAACAGCCCAAGGCTACCAATGGGTCTTCAATACTGCAAGAAAATCCTGCACCGGGAGGAACTATTAGGTAGTTTTACACACTGTTTTACCAATTATAGAAACAGCAACAAGAAATGGCAGTTTCTACAGATTTAATCAAAGTACTGAAGTAGTGAACATTGTATTACCACAATGGAAATCTCTCAACAATACACTGGGATGCCCTCATGGTCATTCGCTGTAAAAATCAGTTCATGGTGGCGAAATATTTGGGAGAGCAAACATTGCAGAGAACCAGAGAATATGTCAATGGCCAGATCATTGCCAGTAAAGTGATTTCTTCAGATATAGTATACAAGTGGTTACAGATTGTACCTTACTTAACTTTCTAGTTGATACTTCTCTCAATAAAAACCAACAAGGTTAAAGACAAAATGAGTCTAGTCATTGCTATTTCATTGCTAAGAGCAATTCTCCCCACAATGGTGAAGGAAATCATGCGAGGTGGGATTTTAGCCAAGGTCAACCCAAAAACATTTCATTGCCTTTTGAGTAATTGAAATTTTATCAACAGATAAGGAAGTAATACCAAAATATATCAAATACACTACATGTGTATTGCCAAATCTTTTTAAATGTTGCATATATTAAAACGGGCCATCTCATTTAGTAAAAGAAGTTTATATGATGATCTAAATATCAACATTTGAATCACTCACAAGGTGACAATTTTATCTTTATTTTAGACATTTAAAGACACTTTTTTATTGTAAATATACCTTAGGCTATCTCAAATCATCTTATTGTCATATATATAATATTACATTTACAGCCAATTAATTCAAACACCAATAACTTGTCATTTCAGCCAAAAAAAGACATCTTAATGAATATAAATGAGTGATAAATTTCCACTATATATCATCTAGGTTTGATTGACAGCTGTCCAGTGTTGTCCCCTAACAAGGTCTAAAATAATCAGAATCATAGAATGAAGACTACAGAATCATAGAATGAAGACTACAGAATCATAGAATGAAGACTACAGAATCATGACTGCTGAGTTCAGATTTTTCCAACATATAGCTCAGTATTTCCAGTATAATACTCCCTGAATACTTTTTATATTAGTGGTTTCTTTACATTTATTTTGGGGTAGATTTGATATGGTGCTATTAATGCATTTTTATGACTAAATTCACATCATTTTGAATAAAAATTGTCTTGCTTTAATCAATCAAGAGTTATTCAAGAATATTTTATAATTAAATCACTGGGAATACAGCAGCTATCTGTGCACATGGATATATTTTTAAAAACTTATTTGTTTTGATCAATTTATACACCCGTCTCAATGTGTGTTTTGATTGGTCATCTAGAAAAAATTCAGCCCCCAAGGTTCTTAAAGACTGGAAAATCCTACAACATTTTCTTAACTCTAAAAACAAATTTATAACTTATAATTTACAAAAATAATGATATTCTATTCAATCTTAAACATTGGATTTCAGTTTTCATGAAATATCCCAAGTTGATCTTTTTCATATCAAATTCTAAGACTCAAGGTGACATCAAGAAAACAATATAATTCATCAGTTAAAAACTAACAGGAAATGAAACTAAGCCTTCTTTATAATCCTAACATAAAGATATTTTTCTCCTGTTGTTGTCATAATAATCTACTTTCACATATAAAATAGCCAGATAAATCGCAGGAAAAGAAACGTCTGACACAAACGAGACAAATTTATAAGACAATTTTTTTTAACATAAATTAGGACATTAGTTTTCTCATTTGAATTGTTTTACATTTGTCATTTCTTAGCCTTTTATAGCTGACTATGCGGTATTGGATTTTCCTATTGTTGAAGGCTGTACAGTGATATATAGTTGTAAATTTCTGTGTTATTTGATCTCTTGTGAAGAGTTGTCTCCTTGGCAATCATACCATATCTTGCTTTTTATAAGACGAATGCTGGCCATCAGACATTCCTGTAAAATTTTGACATTATAAGAGAAAATGTTCAATGTTACAATACAAAAGTGACTATTGTATGACTCCAAAAGTTCAATATTCATAGATTGAGATATTAACCATTGAGTATATTGCATTAGCATATAATAAATGAGAAAGTATTCAGTTACCATTAGGCCTTGACTTCAGAACCATAAGCTTGACTTCTTATTTAATCAACTTTCGTTACAAGTCTACCGTATTATTACTGGATTTCTTTATGCAATTTAACAAACGAAAAGAAACAAGGACTTCATATGTGTAAATTTGATCAAAATTCTTCGAAGCAACAGTCTGCCAATCCCTGATATGTCATTAAGACACTAAATCAATTGGTAATACTTTGTAATGAGCTTTCTTTAACCACAGCTAGTCTTTAGAATGAAAAGCTTGGACAATCTGATTGTATATGCCATGCCTAATTAAGAACTTCCATAAGTCAAATATATTTAATTCCAAGTTGGATTGTAATTTCCTAAATAAATTTTCCTATCAATAATTCCAAAAAGTTCTTAAAATAAGGCAGTATTTGGACTTAATTTGACATTTTTTTCTGGATGGATATAGGCATAATATAGACTTATATGGACTATGGTGTATATTGACAACCTATTTTTAAACTATAACGTGCCTTCAGAACATGTGTAATTGTTGATATTCAATAATTTGCAATAGAAGAATGCAGCCATTTTTAGACATGGAAATTTGTGAATTACGGTTATTTTCGCTAAATTTTCCAAGTTCAAAGCCCATAATACAGCACAGTGGAGTGAAACCAAGCGTAAACTAAATCTGTAACACATCACAGTAGACTAGTTTCGTATCGCGATCATTATCACTGAACTAGTTCATATATTTGATTAGGGGCCAGCTGAAGAACACCTCCAGGTGCAGGAATTTCTGTCTGCATTGAAGACCTGTTGGTGAACTTCTGCTGTTGTCTGTTCTACGGTCGGGTTGTTGTCTCTTTGACACATTCCCCATTTCCATTCTCAATTTTATCATATACTGACACCAAAAGTTGTGAATAAAAGATAAATGTTCACATCTAAATTCTACCAAAACAAAAATTTGAAATATAATATAAAGCATGCCGTTGGGGTTGCAGTAGCTTTACATGCCGTTTCATCTTTCATTGATAAATACTGAGTAGTTTCATTTGTCATCAGGTTCCAACTTCCACTAGACTGAACAAACAATATTGTCTATATTCAGGCCATTTTTTGTCATGTTTCAAGCTATTCATGTATACATCTTTGATCACTGACTTTCAAAAATGTCAAGTCTAAGTGAATACAACAGATTCAGGTTAATCCAAAAGTGAACTCATCATGGATGAATTCATTTCATTAAGACCAAACTGTACTATCAACCACTGCTCACTAATTAAACCCCTGAATATTGTTCATTCAGAAATTATTTTAATGTTTTTATTAATGCGAAAAAAAAACAGTATCAGGTTCACAAAAAGAAAAACTTCAATACTGATTTTCCATTCAAAATTTTTGCAAATGCATTAATTAAATCTCCCTTATTAACCAGTAATCAGTGATTTACAATAACAATCAAATGCATGCATAAATTTCTGTTATAATTAGTTATTTGGTTGCTGTTTAATTGATGCTGTCTGAAAGATTGTAATTTTATAACTTCCGGGTCCACTTCCTGTCAGAAAAACATTGAAAATATCTATTTGTGCATGGTTTGAACTAAATTACCCGAATATTCTTATCTGATTTGACAATATAATTTGATTGCACGATAAGATTAACATTAAGCATATAGGGAAGAGTTTGATGTTTTGAAATAATAGTAAAATAGCCGATATTTTCGTTTAGCCGATATCCGATTAGATAGAGACTACTGTATACATATTTCTCAACTGTGGTCAATATTAATTATACAATAAAGTATTCTTTATTCTTTTTTTTTATCCAAATATTGAATTTCTTTCAAATATATATAACAGTTAAAATATTCCTACAAAATTTAGATAAAATAGATGTGTTATATGATTGCTTACGATACAACTGTCCACCACAAGTACAAAAAACACTATTTGTCACTGTACACCCTCTGATAAACCATATAATAAGCTATAAAAGGCCCCAGGAAAACAAATGTGAAACAATTTCAAAGAACAAACCATCAGCCTAATCATCAGCTTTCTATTTATTACAAATAACATCTAAGCAGACAAAGGGAGACAACTCTATCTCGTCTCTAATTATCAAAATCTACTTTTGGTCTTTAAAGTAAATTTTTGACTTTTGAATGGTCTAATTCTACCCTTTATTTATGTTATCTGATAAACAATCATATCCAAAGGCTATAAAATTTTCACAAATGCACAAGTGTTGTATTCTGTTATTCCTCAATCATCATTATTATTGGGGTTTGTTGATTTCTTTTCACAAAACGTAAGTACCCAATAAAATACACAAAATATAAAATTTCAATGACTTGTCTGCAGGAGATGATATTAAAGAAAAAAGTGATCCATTCTGATACAGTAATTGATTTCCCTTTTAGTTCAGATACTTTTCTAAAGTTTCATATTCAACCTATCTCAAAACTACATTTGGTGTTTCAATTTTCAGATCTTTGACACACAATTTGACAATGACAGCCATCATTCAATCTACAGATCTAACTACCCTACACTTGGATTGTTAATTTGTTAGGCTGCTTAAGTGGTCCTAATGAGCCATTATTGGTACAATATGACAGTGAGTCACATGACAACTACACACCTGGTACCTACCTGATATACACTTGATTGACGTACAAGGGATACCTGTTCAGGAGCGTCTTTATGGGTTGATGTTCGGAATAACGCCATGCCAGGCTAACATATCTGAAATTATAAATAACTTGATTAAAAAAAAAACTAAACAAACATCATAAAACATTGCACTATTCATACCACTAGTCACAATTGTCTACTCTCTGAACTATGATGTCAGATAGTTCTACCATGTTTTTATACAAACAGTTTTGACTTTGTAGACATTAAAATACAAACTATGTGCTTATACATGTATATATAACAAATAGATACATTCAGTTATATAGGTGCAGAATATTTTCATTAGACTAGGATTTGTCATCAGATGACATAGTCTATATACAGACACAATGGTTGTTAATTCCCTCTTAGAACATCAGATATTTTAAATACATCCAATGGTTCCAAATGAAATATAATGTTCTATTCCAAATGAAGTGCCACCATTTGGGATCATTCTGGTTACATTTTTGGTTGTCTAACCGTTATCATCAGCTGAAGATAATTCAGTAGCAATTTGTTTATCCATATATTATAACAAAATGAGTCAATGATGATACACTTTTTTTTTAAAGTGTTAATAAAGTGTTAATTCTTTTATTTGTTGTGTTGATACCCAGTAGAATAACCTGTGAGTCAATACCATTAGAAAGTCATTACGGTGGAAAATCAATAGCTTGATTACTTCAGTAAGCACATGTACAGTGATTATCAAGTTATTCCGAAATCACAATCTTAACCTTTTGAATAAAAGTCAAAAGAAGTATTCCTCTGACGCTTGTAATTTATCTCTATATTTTCACTATACCGGTAGTAAATATATGTAAATCCAACAATAAATGTCTTCAAAATAAAAAAATTTTAAAGTTTTTTTATATGAAATATATATATATAGCAAAGAGAAGAATGTGTCCATAGTACACAGATGCCACACCTGCACTATCATTTTCTATGTTCAGTGGACAGTGAAAATGGGATAAAATCTCTTATTTGGCATTAAAATTAGAAAGATCATATCACAGGCACATGTGTACTAAGTTTCAATTTGTTTGGACTTCAACTTCATCAAAAACTACCTTGACCAAAAACTTTAAGGATGTTTGCTCCTCTATTTTTTTTTTATTTTTTGCCAGATTTTCAAAATC
Organism: Mytilus trossulus; assembly: GCF_036588685.1. NCBI lineage: Eukaryota > Metazoa > Mollusca > Bivalvia > Mytilida > Mytilidae > Mytilus > Mytilus trossulus. The sequence goes on along the minus strand of NC_086376.1, from coordinate 62,839,902 downwards.
CACTGGTTTTATTCATACATTGTCATTAAAATATTTTGCCCACTAACCCCTACTTTTCTTTTCATAATACTATCAATTCATAACATTCTTTAAAAAAGCTTGTTATATTTTAACAGAGTAGCACACATCCTTAACCTGAAACAGGACAGACGGACAAACAAATGAACAGACAAGAAAGGAACTAACAGACCGAGAAAGGTTTAGAAGTAGCCACATCTTTTCACCAACTTTGGGATGTATAGAACGTGCATATGCACAAATGTACACACAAATAGACAGAAAACGATAAAACTTATTACCCCCTCTGCTATGGCCCCACGTACAGAACATACATATGCATATACGTACACATGTATAGGCAGACAATGAAAAACGTATTGCTCCCTCCCATATGGCGGCCATAGCAGAGGGGGCATTATGTTTTACCCTTGTTGGTCTATACATGTCTATTACCTAAGGACAGGGACATAATAATTAGCCTTTAATTCTTTTCTATTATTTTATAATAATTCTCGGATTATGTGTTCTTCAATTTTGCACCTATATGTAAGAACTTCTCAATTTACTATATAATTGCATTGATGATTAGTCATGTTTATATAAGAATAAGAAGATGTGGTATGATTGCAATTAGACCACTCTCCACAAGAGACAGAATGACACAGAAATTAACAACTATGTATCACAGTACAGCCTTCAACAATAAGCAAAATCTGTACAACAAGAAGTCTGACTGCTTTGATATATATGTTACAGTAAATAGGTGAAATTAGGAATTACATGTAATCACTAAAATTTAGGGATTACATGTAATTCCTGATGCACCTAGTAAATACATGTAATTCCTGAAACTGCCTAGTATTTACCAGTAATTACTGACTTTAAAACGAAATTTTACAGCTATTTACTAACCATTGAAACTGACATTTATTCTTCTATTCTTGTACTTCTGTAAGCAAATTGTGCTCATCTGCACAATATAATTTGATTCAATAATATCAGTTTGAAAAATAAAATACAAACAAAATGTACTCTTACTAAATTTATCAAAATATTGAAATGTTATACCACTGTCCCAGGTTAGGGGGATGGTTGGGATCCCGCTAACATGTTTAACCCTGCCACATTATTAATATTAATGTATGTGCCTGTCCAAAGTCAGGAGCCTGTATTTCAGTGGTTGTCGTTTGTTTATGTGTTACATATTTGTTTTTCGTTAATTTTTTTACATAAATAAGACTGTTAGTTTTCTCGTTTGAATTGTTTTACATTGTCTACTCGGGGCCTTTTATAGCTGACTATATGCGGTATGGGCTTTGCTCATTGTTGAAGGCAGTACGGTGACCTATGATTGTTAATGTTTGTGTCATTTCGGTCTTTTGTGAATAGTTGTCTCATTGGCAATCATACCACATCTTCATTTTTATATTAAAAATATTTATTTGATTTTTTGGGAAATGAATTATTTCTGTGTTAATACGTAATTAAACATAAACATGCACTGTACATTTTCTATTCAAAGGTCTTTTTTAAAAACACATTTGAAACTGTGTCAATTATCTGCACTATCCCAGCAGCCTTTAGTTGTTTTGCGACCAAATTTCATTTTAACCTCACAACCTTTTCATTCCAATTGATATTTTATAGCGTGTCTTTCTATGTTGTGATGTTACACTATTGTTTCAGATAAGGGAGAAGGTTTGGTACCATTCAAACGTTTAATACCGCTGCAATTTGTTGCACCTGTCCTAATAGTTATCAAAGGTACCTAAGTCAGGAATCTGATCATGCTGATGTTCAGTAGTTGTCGTTTGTTGATATGGTTCATAAGTGCTTCTCATTTTCTACATAAATTAGACCGTTAGTTTTCCTGTTTGAATGGTTTTACACAATTAATTTTTGGGGGCCCTTTATAGCTTGATGCTCCTTGTGAGCCAAGGCTGCATGTTGAAGGCTGTACATTGACCAATAACGGGTTAATTATAAAATGTAACTTGAATTGATAGTTGTCTCATTGGCACTTATCTTCTTATATCTATTTTCCTGTACGTGGTTTCAAGACAATTACCGCTTTTCTACCTTGCTTAACTCAGTGTTTCTGTGTTTCAAAAAAGTACCTTTATAAATGATAATCAACAGTACTCTTACATGTCCTGCGTAACAAAACCCATCAACAATGTCAATTACATTACCATCAAAATACCATTCTTCCTCTACCCTAACATAACCACCTAGATTCTAAATAACATCATTTGTGCGATGGAATTGTTAAACTCCAATTACGAGTGAACAACAAAATTGTGTCGAATAAAATTGAAAATGAAAATGTGACAAAGAGACAACAACCCTACCAAAGATTTAAAATTGGCCACCAATGGTTTGATGTTTTAAATTTTATAATAGTACCTTTTACAGAATCAGAAAAACAATTATACCATCTGCATACTTAAATAATTACAATTCCTGTACATCATAAGGGCGATTTACCATTGCTTTAAAATTACCTTTCAAAATCATTCACATACAATGCAAATCCTATTTTGTATTTTGTCTCTCTTGAAGAAATATTTGAAGTGATCAAGAATTCTTAATGAATGTTAACCCAGAAAAGCGCTTTGGACGTCAGAAATTTATAAAGTGAAAAAAAATGGGTTTTTTTCATATCTTTTTATTAGGGTTTTTGAATTATGTCAAGATATTAACAAAAATATCAAGTTAGTAAATAGCTGCAAAAATGACAAAATAAATCAGTGATTACCTGTAATCACTGAACCAATCAGTAAATACATGTAATTACTAAATTGACTAGTAATTACATGTAATTACTAAATTGACTAGTAATTACAGGTATTTACTGAACTGTTTAGTAATTACATGTAATTCCTAATTTCATCTATTTACTGTAACATATATAAATAAAGGCCCTGAAATGAAAAATGTAAAACAATGTTGTATGAATAATGTCTGTTCCAATTTACTTAGTGACTTTAATTAAAGTTTTAAGTTTTAATTGACCTTACACTTTTATTTATTTTTTATCCAGCTTCCTACATGTACAGAGAATTGGCTTATTCCTGTTTCATATATGCAGTTATATGAAAAACAAAGTAAGATTAGTTCACAAAGCAACAAGTTATACAGAAACTCCTATGGCCTTCTGTTTTCATTATTTGCTGTTTTTGAAGAAAAACAATACAACATAATTATATCACTTTCTTTATTGTAAATTTGTTTTCATTATTTTTATTTCCCTGAACGTTTTCTTACCAACATATAATCAATATAGTGTCCTTGTGGAATGAGTGTAAACCATAGAATAGTTTCATTTCCAAGAGTGACAATTATTTGGCTTTGGTTTTCCCATTGTATCAATGTACCAAAACCTTAAGCAAACGTATTGTAATGCCTAAAATGTGATCAATAAAATAAATCTCAAATTCTCCAGAGAGCATTCCTACAGATGTAAATAGGAAAAACATAAAACTACTCTCTTTGCTCACATAATATTTCAGAACGCAAATGGAAAACAAAATTGCTTGTGCTACAAATGTATAATGCTATGAAATAAGCATATATATTATATAGCATTATTAATCTTATTATTATTTAACAGCATGAACACAGATATTGCTCACTGGAGGCTCTAACAAGAACCAGTGTTGTTCATCTGGATCAATTTGATTCTTCGCAATGGCCACTCTACAACAATAATACATTTTTTGTACTGGTACACTAGAATATAAATCAATGCTAGAAACTTATTTTGGTCAAGCTTAATTCCATTTAGCCTTGTCTAGTTTCAGAGGAAAAGATTTATATAAATAGTAAAAATAACAAACATAACAAACTCCAAGGAAAGTTCAAAACCGTTAACAGACAACCAATGACTGCAGACACCAAGTGGACAGAGCTTTATAATATTTATGAGGCACAGAGATGATGAAATCTATTCGGAGTTTGTCATCAGTTCTTGTGGCTTATGAATATTTTCTGTAGTAATGTACATGTATTTCATAAAATACTCCATAATTTTCTCCAGTCAGGCCTCACAAGACTGAAAGGGACTGATAAATTTCAACAGCTTTAAACTAAAGAGTCAAAAAGCATATGAAGGTCAAGGCTGCACGAAAGGCAAAAATAGCTTTTCATCCTGTTAAGGTTTATGTACCCTTCTGTAGCCATTTTTGTACAAACTTTTCAAACTTCAATTGTATCAAAACTACAGATATAATGAATAATAGAGATATACCATTTTGTACATATTCCAAGAGGAAACTTGACGCAAAGCATTATTTTTCACTGTTCCATTGCATTTAATAGAAAAAGAGGACTTTGTGGCAAATAAATCAAGATTTTTATAGAAAATCCACAGCTTTTATCCTTGTACTCTCATATTTGGCAATTTGATGACTGATAGATATAGGATTATTGCTTGCAGTGCTAGCATTGATTTCCTTAAAACAAGTTTATAAATGTAGTTATTGGTTAAAACAAATATAAATATGGCCAAAATCAAGTACACCTTTTAGGGTGCGCTCGACTTTAGTGACTCAGCACGAGGTGTTTCGGAATTTACAGGTTGCTTAGAACTTTTTGTAAAAAATAAACACTAGCACATCATAGAAAATCAAGTGAGTAATTTATGTTTCAAATTTTAAAACAAAAATCTCTGTATTAAAGGCTGTGGATTTTCTACAAAAATCTTGATTTATTTGGCACAAAGTCCTCTTTTTCTGTCAAATGCAATGAAACAGTAAAAAATAAGGCATTGCATCAAGTTTCCCCTTGAAATATGTACTAAATGGCCTAACTCTATTATTCATTGTATCTGTAGTTTTGATACAATTGAGGTTTGAAAAATTTGTACAAAAATGGCTACAGAAGGGTACATAAACCTTAATTGAATAAATACTAGCCAGGTAAATGAACAATACCTTCGCATAAGAAAGATACCATTTCCTATTATTTTTCACTTCAATAATATTTCCAAAAGAATATATATATGATACACTTTATAGTAGAAATGACTTTCTCAAACAAAGTTTTAACTGACAAAGATGATCTATTTTTGCCGCTTGCATGTGCACTAAGCCAATCAAGTCAAAACTGGTTCAGAGTAGTGAAAATACTATAAATAAGAGCAGATATGACTTCATCACCTGTACATCTTACATCATTGTTTGTATCTAAAAAAAAAATATCCTAATAAATGTAACTGAAAAATATTTCTGTTCAAATAAAAACAGTACTGTCAAAATAAATGTGTAGTATAATCCACAAGTACAAAAGTACTTACAGTTTTGGTTTTTTATTCCTGTAATGATAAAAACACAATACACCTTCTTAAATTCACGTTTTGTATTGCAGTATATATGTGTGTAAATGAAATAGTTTATGTCCTTCAACACGTGTTCTATGTTGTTTTCATCATCAACAAAACAATTATACACTTTTGCATAAACAAAAGACAAATTATGAAAAGATAAATTCCATAAATGGCAACATTGTCATTGATATGACCATTTATAATAGAAAGAATAAAAATCAAATTATCCAGTAATTTACTCAACTATTCACAAGGTATATAAAATAGTGGGTGGAAGAAATAACTCTTGGGACTAATCTAGAAGAACCAATATATCTCACATTCTCAGAATGAATATCCTTTTATGACACCTCACAGACAATAAAACAAATTCAATGGTGTAAATATCAAGTAATACATCTATTATTTACAGTAACATCATTACTAAACTGAGATTCCAGTATTCTTTTTGTAAACAATAAAGCTTCAAAGTTCCAACATTCATCTACGTCATCTCAAGGAGAGATTCAAAATACAACGTAGAATAAAAACTCAATACCCCCATTCTGAACCAGGTCAATGAAGATATAAAAGTACCCAGGTCTATAAATACAATAATGTTGACATAATTAACCTGCTAATGCCAGATATTATGATCTATAATTAAATAACTATATTTTCCTACTAAACAGACAAACAATATTGCTAAGTGTTGCCCTCCATACTCAATTAACCCTTTAAATGATTGTCTAAATAAAATATCTTGTTTCATGAATTATCTTTGTATTCTTATATCTTCAGTGTAAGGTGTAATTGGAGTATCAAGCAATTTGTAAATCCAATCCTATGTCCCTTTTCAAAAGCTTTGATTGTCAAAGAGGGGGGGCATCCCCCTTGGATCAGTCTCTGGAAATGTACATAATTCTAAATATCTAAAGAAGTGTAGACTTTAACATGATGTACAGTGCATGTTGAAATTTTCAAATCCGAAATTAAATAAAACATAGTTTCCATTTAAACAATGAAAATCCTACCATTTTTCTAAAATACACAATTAATAAATCTAATGATAAATATATGGTATACCATGGTGAGGAACAGTGTTCAAATAAACCACACTAATCTATATCAATCAATATCAAAGTAAAAGAAAGCTAATTATAATCACACTAATGATATTCAGGTAAAGTGTCCTGCTAGGCTTATGTCTTTTTGAGTGGTTTGATCAGGTTTTTTCAAGTGTGACCAGATTTCATTTCTATAATAAGAAATGTAAACAAACAAAATCTTAATCTTTATTTGGTTAAACTAGAGGCTCTCAAGAGCCTGTATCGCTCACCTGATTCTACTTGGGTTTTTGAAATCATATAAAAAAATATAAAATTTGGCTAAAAGTGACAACACAACCTCATTTATAAGAAAAGGAACATGTTTAATTTCATTCAAAAGTCCCCCACTGGCGGCCATCTTGGATGACGGATCGGCTACAAAGTAACAACACTTGGTCAGCACCTCATAAGGAACATTCATGCCATGTTTGGTTTTATTCCATTCAGTGGTTCTCTAAAAGAAGTCATTTGTATGCATTTCCCATAGGGTCCTATGTTAAACTAAGTTCCCTGCTGGCGGCCATCTTGGATGATGGATCAGCTACAAAGTAACAACACTTGGTCAGCACCTCATAAGGAACATTCATGCAATGTTTGGTTTTATTCCATTCAGTGGTTCTCTAAAAGAAGTCATTTGTATGCATTTCCTTATAGGGCCCTATGTTAAACTAAGTCCCCCGCTGGCGGCAATCTTGGATAATGGATCGGCTACAAAGTAACAACACTTGGTCAGCACCACATTAGGAACATTCATGCCATGTTTGATTTCATTCCATTCAGTGGTTCTCTAAAAGAAGTCATTTGTATGCATTTCCCATAGGGTCCTATGTTAAACTAAGTCCCACGCTGGCGGCCATCTTGGATGATGGATCAGCTACAAAGTAACAACACTTGGTCAGCACCACATAAGGAACATTCATGCCATGTTTGGTTTCATTCCATTCAGTGGTTCACTAGAAGAAGTGATTTGTATGCATTTCCAATAGGGTCCTATGTTAAACTAAGTCCCCCGCTGGCTGCCTTCTTGGATAATGGATCAGCTACAAAGTAACAACACTTGGTCAGCACTCCATAAGGAACATTCATGCTATGTTTGGTTTCATTCCATTTAGTGGTTCTCTAGAAGAAGTCATTTGTATGCATTTCCCATAGGGTCCTATGTTAAACTAAGTCCCCCGCTGGCGGCCATCTTGGATGATGGATCGGCTAAAAAGTAACAACACTTGGTCAGCATCCCATAAGGAACATTCATGCTATGTTTGGTTTTATTCCATTCAGTGGTTCTCTAAAAGAAGTCATTTGTATGCATTTCCCATAGGGTCCTATGTTAAACTAAGTCCCCGGCTGGCGGCTATCTTGGATGATGGATCAGCAACAAAGTAACAACACTTGGTCAGCACCTCATAAGGAACATTCATGCCATGTTTGGTTTCATTCCATTCAGTGGTTCTCTAAAAGAAGTCATTTGTATGCATTTCCCATAGGGTCCTATGTTAAACTAAGTCCCCCGCTGGCGGCCATCTTGGATGATGGATCGGCTACAAAGTAACAACACTTGGTCAGCACCCCATAAGGAACATTCATGCTATGTTTGGTTTTATTCCATTCAGTGGTTCTCTAAAAGAAGTCATTTGTATGCATTTCCCATAGGGTCCTGTGTTAAACTAAGTCCCCTGCTGGCGGCCATCTTTGATGATGGATCGGCTACAAAGTAACAACACTTGGTCAGCACCACATAAGGAACATTCATGCCATGTTTGGTTTCATTCCATTCAGTGGTTCACTAAAAGAAGTCATTTGTATGCATTTCCAATAGGGTGCTATGTTAAACTAAGTCCCCGCTGGTGGCCATCTTGGATAATGGATCGGCTACAAAGTAACAACACTTGGTCAGCACTCCATAAGGAATGAATATTCATGCTATGTTTGGTTTCATTCCATTTAGTGGTTCTCTAGAAGAAGTCATTTGTATGCATTTCCCATAGGGTCCTATGTTAAACTAAGTCCCCCGCTGGCGGCCATCTTGGATGATGGATCGGCTACAAAGTAACAACACTTGGTCAGCACCCCATTAGGATAATTCATGCTATGTTTGGTTTTATTCCATTCAGTGGTTCTCTAAAAGAAGTCATTTGTATGCATTTCCCATAGGGTCCTATGTTAAACTAAGTCCCCGGCTGGCGGCCATCTTGGATGATGGATCGGCAACAAAGTAACAACACTTGGTCAGCACCTCATAAGGAACATTCATGCCATGTTTGGTTTCATTCCATTCAATGGTTCTCTAAAAGAAGTCATTTGTATGCATTTCCCATAGTGTCCTATGTTAAACTAAGTCCCCCGCTGGCGGCCATCTTGGATGATGGATCGGCTACAAAGTAACAACACTTGGTCAGCACCTCATAAGGAACATTCATGCCATGTTTGGTTCCATTCCATTCAGTGGTTCTCTAGAAGAAGTTCAAAATGTAAATTGTTAACGACAACGACGACGGACGACGACGGACGACGACGACGACGGACGACGGACGCCAAGTGGTGAGAAAAGCTCACTTGGCCCTTCGGGCCAGGTGAGCTAAAAAGAAACAAAGCTTGAAATAAATACACATGTCAACAATGCGTTATTTTGAGTAAATAAGAAAAGTTACACTGGACAGTGCTACCTTCATTAAAATGCTTTTCATTTTTTTTCATTTCCAAAATATCAAATTCAGCGCAATTTAAGACACAAGCAAATGTAAAATTATCAAAGAGTTTTAGGTGGGGTAATATTTTGATATTCTTATTTTATGGGATTTTCTTTTTTCAGCACAGTAGAGAGATATGAAAAATTATCACTAGAAACTAAGGGAGCATGTGCCGTTGTCAATGTTAATTTCGATGTTGTCATATGCAAAATAGTGATATACAGATTGTCATTGGTCATCTCAACTCTCTTGTTTTTCTTACTTTCACCGTAGCTGCTCAAGCGAAAAAATCAAAATTATTGAAATGACCAACGATTATCCATATTTTAAAAGTGTACCATACTTAGAATCAGACTCTAAATAAAGCTCATTTATAGAAATGTATTTTTAGAATTTGTATTTTTTCATCTTTTCAGGAATTGAAAAGAAGTACATTCTAAGACAAGTATTACTATTGTTAATTGTTAAAATGAATTTGATCTAGCTTATGTATTACACATGCAACAAGAAGTCAAACAGTGACAATATTAATACTCATATTAGCTTCATAAATATATCTATTGATTTAACAAAGTCAAACACACCAATATGTCAGATCAAAGCTGTGGTCTCATGTTTTAATATGCTTTCAATAATTTCTTAAGATTAAAGGGAGAAGCATCATACTTACTAAGCATTGGATATCACTGATGTTTTCTACCTGATACAAGGATATAAGGTTTCTAGTTTTGATATTCTATAATACCCACCTGAACCTTCCTCCTTAGAATCAATAGGAACAGGGACTGAATTATTTTCCACACTACTTCATCATAGTTTAATCATAATTTAAGGAAGATTTTTTAATCCCTATATATTTATGACACCCACATTTTTAATTGCTTTCTCGTTATACATAGTAGCCTCCTCTTTTAAAGTTATTTAAAGAATAATTGAGGGTTCATGACGAGCATTAAGGAATGCAATACTAATTACTTTTAGAAAAAAAATCAGTTCCTGGATAAAGCGAAAATCAAATTTGCAAGCAATTTTTATATTTGTGCATCCTGTCCTTTGCAAAAATTATCACACTCGAAGAAAATATTTCTAAATTAGACAATTTAATGACCAACGTTAAAAATAGACATTCTGTTATTATTAGTATAACTATTATATTCAATTTATATTGTAAGACTACCTTGATGTTACATCCTAGTCTTTTTACTTTTGTAGCATCAGTTGTGACTACCATACAATTTACAGATATTTGTGAGTTTGGTTTATGTATCCAATCTTTGTTTACTCAACATTTGACACCAGATACATGTATCTATATACATCACTCAAATATGCAGCAGGAAGTAACTTATTATGTACTTACATGTACTACCTGTTAATAAGTCCTTCCTCTTATATATAAGTCAGTCTCTACTTACATGTACTAGATATAAGATGTGGTACGAGTGCTAATGAGACAAATCTCCATCCAAGTCACAATTTGTAAAAGAAAACCATTATAAGGTAAAGTATGGTCTTCAACATGGAACCTTGGCTCACAACGAACAGCAAGCTAAAGGGGCCTAAAAATGCACTACTATGTACTTACAAGAACTACTTGTTAATAAGTCCTTCCTCTTATATATAAGCCAGTCTCATGTAGGTATGTCACTAAAGAGGTGTTAACTTTACTGAACACCACTTTCAAAACAACATTTTGTCATGACATTTGGAGTATTCAAAACACTGTTACCAATATGATATTAGATTAACAACAGTAACAAACTTATTAAAACAATGACATCCATCAACTACAGCAGAATATCAATCAATAAAATCCACGGAATTCAATTAGGAAACATTTCTGAATTATTAAAAGACACTAATACAGAAATAGGTTGCTAACCAAACTTTACCAAACAATTGATTCTGCTTAATGTCCAGCAGCAAATATTTCATATAAAAAAGAAGATGTGGTATGATTGCCAATGAGACAACTATCCACAAAAGACCAAAATGACACAAACATTAACATCTATAGGTCACCATACAGCCTTTAACAATGAGCAAAGCCCATACCGCATAGTCAGCTATAAAAGGCCATGATAAGACAATGTAAAACAATTCAAACGAGAAAACTATGCATGTTTAGAATAAACAATGCAACCAAAAGACAAATACAAAAGTAAAATGAAAGGTGATATGTGTGGATAAAGATAGTTGACAAGATGCAAATTTTAACACCACATAGGTAACTAGATGGTCTTCAAAAAAGTGCAGCACACTTTTCACCCAATGCAATGATTGACCTTCCATACTTTACCCATGGTTAGTAAGGCTCAGATTGCCTATCATATGTTTCTCAAAGTAAAAGATGAAAATGTGATTTCCTAAAGACTTGAATGGAGATTATGTGTGACCATACTGCTACCATTAAAACCATCAAATCTGTAAACAATGAAAATTCTTCCTGGAGGTCTCCAAATTACCATATATGAGTAAAGCTTGATAAAAGTTTAGCTTTCTGTGGCAGATTCAGAAATTTTCATAAGTTGGGGTCCACTGACTGACCTAAGAGGAGGCCCCCTCCAGTCACGCTTCAGTGATTCCCTATATAAGCAACCAATTTTTTTCCCCAAAAGGGGCGCCTGTGCCCTCTGCCCTCCCCCCCCCCCCCCCTAAGTTCGCCTCTGGCTTTGTAATGACTAGATCAATCAGAATTGTGAGCATTTGCTGAACTGAATTTGGGATTTATTTTTGGGAATTCGGAATGATAATATTCAATGCTTAGATTGCACATACATTCAATTTTAGTTATGAAAGTATCATCAACATTCAACCATGTGTATACATGTAAATGTACAGCTCCAACCTACCTTTGAGCCACCTGATCTCAACTGTTTCCTCATTGCTCATATGTTTCCATCCCTACATTACATGTATACAACAATTGTAAAAAGTTTACATGTACATCATAACCTTACTTGCTATTTTAGTAGAATCAAAGTGAATTGCAACAATACACCACAATCAATGTAAAAATCAAATCCACTTTTAGTACATGAACTTAAAATTCAAACACAAACAAATTATTGTGTTGACAATAAAAACTATAATCTTGTGATTAAACACAACAGGACATCGATTAACACATGTATGAATGAAATCTACTGCAATCAGTATTGATCAGTGTATTGATAAATTCATTTCCTGTTTATTGTTTATTTACTTTATCCCTGCAATGTAATAAGTACTTCACAATGGGTTACATCTATAAACAATTCTGCAATTAAAAGTTTGAAAGCAACTATAGTTTTCTCTTTAGAGCTGGTCCTGAATTAGACTGAGATTGCTCTGACGTCATACAGCATTTTTGGGAACTTATTGATGTGAAATCAGGAAAGCCTTTATTTTTCCAAAAATGTTATGCCCCTTCCCCGCTGGCAGATGTTGTGTGCTTGAATAAACACCAGGTCCTTTTTTCTTTGCAACAAATTTCAAATTCATGCTACGGATCTTGTGAAATTTGTGACTATTTTGCAAATTTCAGATGCTTATAATAATCAGTATTGCCGGGTGAAATTCATAAGGTTTAAAATCTGACCCTACTATTACAAACAAAATAAATGGAGAATGCGTTCCCATGGACACAGATGATGCCCCCTCTTACATACAACATTATAAAGGGACATAAATCAAGAATGTTTGGTTGAGGCAACTCAAGTTAGAAAAGCTAAGGGAAACTAACAATTTTGCATTTTTTTCCATTTATAAACGGGTATAACTCGAGAATGGTGATATTAACGCCACTTTCTTGAAATAACCAATTGTATATATGTTTGATAACATTTGTTTGAGGCAAACTTAAGTTAGAGGAAAGAAACTAAACATTAGGCATTTTTCCATTTATAAAGGGGACTCAGAACGGTTCCAGTGACGCCACCAAAATTGAAGCTGGATCTGTGTTTTGTGGTAATTAGCACTGTGTACAAGTTTTCTAAAATAAAGTTAGAGAACGGAAACAAATTTTGGTACGAACATACAGACGAACAAAGGTAACACTTAATGCCTCCTCTGCTATGGCCAAGGATACAGTTGCAGATCAAGGATTTAAAAAGGGGGAGGGGCCCGTTTGCAAGCTAATGTTTAAATTTTTGGAATGATACTTGTAAAATGTATATGCATTTATCATAAAATTGAGAATGGAAATGGGGAATGTGTCAAAGAGACAACAACCCGACCAAATAAAAAAACACAACAGCAGAAGGTCACCAACAGGTCTTCAATGTAGCGAGAAATTCCCGCACCCGGAGGCGTCCTTCAGCTGGCCCCTAAACAAATATATACTAGTTCAGTGATAATGAACGCCATACAAATTTCCAAATTGTACACAAGAAACTAAAATCTAAATAATACAAGACTAACAAAGGCCAGAGGCTCCTGACTTGGGACAGGCACAAAAATGCGGCGGGGTTAAACATGTTTGTGAGATCTCAACCCTCCCCCTATACCTCTAAACAATGTAGAAAAGTAAAAGCATAACAATACGCACATTAAAATTCAGTTCAAGAGAAGTTCGAGTCTGATGTCAGAAGATGTAACCAAAGAAAATAAACAAAATGACAATAATACATAAATAACAACAGACTACTAGCAGTTAACTGACATGCCAGCTCCAGACTTCAATTAAACTGACTGAAAGATTATGATTTCATCATATGAACATCAGGCACAATCCTTCACGTAAGGGGTTTAGTATCACACCATCATAACATATATGAGAAAAACATAACCCGTGTCATGCCAACAACTGTTTTTAGAATAAATGTGTTTAGTTCCGACGCAAAGACCTTATCAGTGACTCAATATTAACGCCAAAATATGCAATCTTTAATGACTTGACAACAGTATCGTAATTATATCCCTTCTTAATAAGTCTATTCAAAGGTTTTGTAAGTTTATGAGGTGAATACTGACACCTTTGTGCTTTATAAAGAATATTTCCATAAAAAATTGGATGTGAAATACCTGAACGTATAAGAAGTCTGCATGTTGAGCTATATTTACGAATGATGTCTTCATACCGATGATAAAATTAAGTAAATGTTTTGACTAGTTTGTGATATCGAAAACCCTGGTGTAATAATTTTTCAGTAATACATAAATTTCTCTCGTTAAAATCTAAAACATTGTTACATACACAAGCGAATCGTACAAGTTGAGATATATAAACACTGTAAGATGGTGACAAGGGAACGTCACCATCTAAAAACGGATAATTAAAGATAGGAAATGAAAAATCATCCCTTTTATCATAAATTTTGGTATTCAGCTTTCCGTTAGTGATATAGATATCAAGATCGAGGAAAGGGCAGTGGTCATTGTTAGTATTAGCTTTATTTAAAGTAAGTTCACCAGGATAAATTTCATTAATATACATACTGAAGTTGTCATTATTGAGAGCCAAAATATCATCCAAATATCTAAAAGTATTATTAAATTTGTTTATCAGATGTTGTTTTGATGGGTCTTTGCTTATTTTTGTCATAAATTGTAACTCATAACAATACAAAAAGAGGTCCGCAATAAGTGGTGCACAGTTCGTCCCCATTGGAATTCCGATAATCTGACGATATACGGAATCACCAAAGCGAACAAAAATGTTATCTAGTAAAAATTCAAGGGCATATATAGTATCAAAACATGTCCAATTAACATAGTTTTTTTGTTTATTGCTACTAAAAAATGACCTAAAAGAGTTTGAACATATATATTCACATTCTGATTTTTTGAATGCCCATTTAATAAGGTGTGTGAATTTTTTCTTAATGAGAATGTGAGGCAATGTGGTATACAGGGTAGAAAAATCAAAACTTTGAACAGATTCAAAATCAGCAATATAAGCATGCAATTTATCAAGTACTTCAACGAGTTCTTGACACTCCAAAAGTAATTTATTCCACTATTTTCGAAGGCCTTATTTGAACAATTTATTATAAGGTTTTTAATTGTACCAAGTGTGCTGGTAAGAATGATAGACAATTTAGTAGAACAATGGCTTGAAGATGAAATAAATCTATATTTGTAAGGGGTTTTGTGTAGCTTCGGAAGCCAATTCATAGTTGGGACTTTCATTGTATTTGGCTCTGCTTGTAAAGCGGTTGCTAAAAGTTTATGTTTGTTACAGATTTCGTTTTCTGAAAATGGAGTCAGTTGGAATGTTGGTGAATTGGTGATTTCCTTTTTCAGAACCTCAATGTAAAATTTACGTCAAACAATAATAATATTATTAGCAGCTTTATCATAAATGTATATGATGCTACATAAGGGAGGCGGGTCATTTGATCTACCCCAACCATTAAATCCACCTCTAAAAAGAAAATACTATGTAAAAATACATGTACATAATTTAAAACAGAACTAGCGCTCTTACCATTACAAATGACAATGTATGTAATTGTATCTACAATCCAATCTTAAATCCTAATTCTTCATCCCACTACCAATGTTTGATGGCAAAAACAACACTAAATCACTATTTATTCATTTTCAATTGAACTTGTTGCAGATCAAATGACTTTTACTACCTACTTGCCCATAGGATGTCACAACCATAGGCTGAGTAAATGATTTGATCTGTAACTGAAAATGGTTTATTGTAATCATAGGATCTCATTGATATATCATCAAATGAAGACTTGTGAAGACAATTATCCCATCAGCAAATTACTTTCTAAAATCACAGGTAGAATTACATGGGTCAGGCAAATGTCTAGTTTATCATTATTCCCAGACTACAAACTATCAGGAAAGTAATCATACTACCATTATATTCTACTCAACATCAAAACATGATAAATACATCCATCAGTTAAAGAGGAATAAATGCATGTTAGGTAAAAATCATAAAGACAGCAATGTAACAACAAGAAGTACATAAACTAACATTTCTCTGAGCTCTGTTCAGGTACATGTGTATACAAAAAGATCATTCATCCAAATGCCAACAAGATGCTCAGGTATTTTTTTGCAAAACATGACCTTAAAAGTACAGGGATGTGGCATGGAACATGAGAAATATCAGAAAATGTTCCAACCTTTTTCATGTAAACAAAAAAACAGTTAGGACAAGTTGAATAAATAGAAAATAAAAGTGACATCACCAAAATTCAAACTAATGATCTGTTTTTTGTGGTAATAAGAATTGTTTATACCATAAGTTTAATAACATTTGATTGAGGCAAACTAAAGTTAGACAACAGTAACAACAGTAACTAACTTTGGGACGTATTTATGTAGGGTTAAACATAAATATGTAGACTGACAGTGGTAAATCTGAATGCCCCTTCCACCAACTAAGACAGAGGCATAAGCTACAGTTGGGGCATAAAAAAGGATGCATAAGACCCTTAATTTCTTCACATATGATATAGAAACATTAAATTGATTTGATACTTTTCCAAATCACACTTTTCAATGGATTAAAAATCTGTTGATGGAGCAGAAAGAGAGGACAGCTGTGTGTTATTTATGTTTTAACAGGAGTTACAAAAGTTTAAAAAATATGTCAACAATGATAGAACAAATTAAATGAGGGATTTTCCTAGAAAAACTATAATATATATATCAAAGTACAAATGTAAGTAATGTGTGCTTACCAGGATGTTAACTACATCTGGGTCAAAATGTTTTACAGTACTTACTTATTCAAAGTATTATTTCCTTTTTTTCTAATCCTAACCAGTACTGGAATGAAATATTTGCCACCGGACCAGGAAGTATTATGTGAAAATGTAGGCCATGCTTACAAACAATTACATAACCAAACTGTTCAAGTAGGGAATACACAATTATAATTATGAATGAGACAGGTAAAGCAGGAAATATAACTCTTTATGAGGTTAACAATTGTAAATTTTTGTTAGATTCAAAAGCAAAATAATATTTCGCAAAAACCTTTTGAAATAAGAAAATGAATAATGCACATCTTAAGACATTGCTATATGTATATACAATTTACATCAAAACAAATGTTATTATGTAAAAATACTCTGATTTAAATCTTTATATTGAAATAAGCAGTTCATTTATTTATCAATTTTCAGATAATCATAATTAGAATTTTAAAAGAAGTCGGTATTATATAAAACTCAGTCAAGGTTTTTAGGTCCTGAGTATCTCTCAAAGCTAAATATCCACTGAAATGCTAATAACCCTAGCTATCGGACAGTTTACAACCATATGCATATGAAACCCTCATGCTGGTAATATCTTTTTTTTCCATTTTCCTCGAATGTCATGATCAAGAGATTTAAACCTTCTAAATATAAATATTTAAACCTCTTGGGATTTCACAAAATGTCAATATAATCATGCTGTCTGCAATAACATCATTAATTCAATGATCAGCATTTCATGTAGGACTTCTAGAAACTCACATCTATAACAGATTTTTTTAAATTACATTGGAGAATGAATTATTTCCCTTGTTGGGAAGAATACTGGTAAAATACTGGTTCATTGCAGTGGAGAGCAATGCTGAGAAGCAAAAAGAACACAATGTGTTACTTTATTGACAAACATTTCTAGATAATGTTGCAAGGAAAAACCATTAATAATTATGATAATTGTTATATCTATACATGTATAAATCAAATATCATCATTGGCTATTTTGGGTTTTAATGCTCTCAAATAGTGATTTGACTTTCCACCTATTATTGATCTCAAGTGGTAAGGGTTTTGTTCAGGGAAACCGGAAAAATACTTGTTTTTTTACAAATGCATTGAAAATGGTTGTCTAAAGAAAACTGATCAGGCCAAACCAAAAAGTAAGTGCAGAAATTATTACCTATTTTACCATGAAAATAAAAGAATCAGGATATTTGATTATTTTGATGTCAGACAATACACTTTAAAAGTATCAATACTAACTTTAGAAAAGTGCATGTTAAGGCATAAAAAATAGGTTACATGTAGGCAGAGAAACAGTGTACAGTTAACCCCTTATTACAACTACATGTATTAAAGTCTCATCGCCTTTTGCAACTTTTGATGCAGTGAGTCAAAGCTAATAATTAGTTTTAACAGTTCATCTGAGGATAATACACCTACTATCAACATTATCTTTAATCTATCAAATTTCTCAAATACAAATGAAAAACACAGAATTTGTTAACTCAAAAAATAAGAAAATACAATTCTCCTGGTATAAACCACCCATCAATGTAGACATAAAACCAATACTTGCACCAAATAACCAAGTATAATCAATACTTGTACAAAATATCCAAGTATAATCAATACTTGTACCAAATATCCAAGTATATATATGTACACACTCTGCATACAAACGACATAAAAATCTATAATAAATACCAAAGACTTTGTAAAGTGGATAGTCGCACGACAACGCCGATGCTCTATATTTAATGATAAATAATCTCAATACATACATATATATCTACACATATAATATATAACTCAAACATCAGTATCGACACAAAAAACTCTCCAAATAAAAAGCTTAATAAACTTTAACCAGAATTAAAATTTACCAAGAAAATTCGACTGCTCAGATTGACGATGTCGTGCTGAATGATAACATAGGCAATAAAATACCGCGAAAATAATTTTGAAGCGGGAAAACATTACGCCCTCTATGCTACATATGATGAAACACCCAGGAGAAATTAATTTCACTCTAATGCACTGCCCGTTTAAACGAATGAAATTATAAATATACATACATGTACATTTTATTTATATTATATATTACCATGTACTAATATAACCTTAAAAGACTTACCCTTTGTTAAATCAAGTAACTGCTAACAACTTTTTAAGCCTTTTAAAAGATAAAAGCTGACTGAAACAACTATGAAGGTGGTTTATCTGAGGTTTTTCTTTTTTAGAGGACAAACAATACTGAAAAGTCACGATTAACTGTATGAGGAAAAGAGATATTAATTGTATCATTTTAAGTTCTGATGGTCGTAGGAGCATGTGTGATTCTAAATCATCATTCCTTTGTTGTTCTGTACTGTTCTGTACTGTAACACACCTTTATAAAATATCATTCATATATTCTTCAATGAATTTTTCAATGAATTTAAATGGTGGGAAAATTTCTTTACAATTTGTAATACCTGACTACTATTGTAGTAGTACAGTACCTCAATACAGATAGTGACTATTTAAACTTAGTGGAAAGTTTTGTTACAATTTCATGCATACATATTTGTCATTCATTATGACTTGTGGAATTTTTAATCTAAGCAAGACAAAATAAAACATTAACAACACAAAAAACGTCACATGGGATCTTCCATTTTGAAGCAGTGATGTCAGACTTTAATTCAAATTAATAAGGTGAAGAAAAAAATATAACAAATGAATTATGCCCCAACCCCTGATGGATCTACATATATGATAAATAAAATTGAAAGGAAATGGGGAAATGCATATATATATTTGTTACAAGCATCAGAGCAAATATTGGCTAACTAGGAGGCTGCCTTATACAAAATCCTAAATCAAAAACTGGGTCTTTGAGTGGCTCAGTCATCATGAGTAACTTTAGTAAGCATTTTGAGATGCATATACCAGTAATCAAAACTCAGGCATTTTTTCAACAGGGAACCTTTCAACACTCTATTTTTATAAAGGACATTTCCAATTTTAAATATTTTCAAGACAACTATGTGATAGATGAGGGTAAACAATGCATACGATAGAGAATAAAAGCGTTAAGTATATGGTTTGAATAATAAAATACAATAAAACCAAATGTATAGGTATGCAGTCTAATCAATTTTCATTTCAAAACCAGTTATCTAGTAACTTTGTGGTTTCTTACTATAAGGGACGAACAATGGTATACTGTAAATTCAGAAATTATTGCATGACTTTTCTCAAAATCGTAAAAATTAAAATCGCATTCAAGTGTAAAATGACAAAATCGCAATAATAAATGCACGCGATAATTTCTGAATTTACAGTAATTAATATGGTTTGAGTAACCTTAGGCCAACTTGACTGTATATAGCAACTGGTTTATGGTCGAAATTTTACCCTCCAATGCCAAATAAACAGATTGTGGAACCAGTGCAGACATTTTCGACAAAGTTGTCAGAATATGACTGGCGTTTGGACTGTACTCTGCTGAAAGTACAACAGACTATTCATTGATGTTCAATGACAAATAAATTTACTAGCCCCTCAGGCTACTGTGACACGGACAATAACTAGCCTGACACAAAAGTTACTAGTCTCAGGCTAGTGGGCTAGCGTTAGTGTCGAACCCTGAATTCCCATTGTCAAACAGCATAAATTTCACTAGTAAAGTGACTTACTTATAAATCTTACAGGTAACATCAAAATATGTTTATTGGTATTTCGAAAAATTAAGTAGGCAAAATAATAACCTAAAATTAACTTTTTAGCATTTTGATACAACTGCAGTAGCAAGATAGGAAAAATAAAAAGGGAAAGTGTCAATTAGACACAGATGAGGCCCCTGCTTGTTTATAACATTATCAATAAAGTGACATGTACTGTAACTATAACACTACCCAAATTCATACTTAATCTAGTGTTTTTTTGGTTGTAAGCATTGTGCATAAGAGTTATAACAATTGGTTGATGCAAACTGGAGTTTGAGAATGAAAAAAAGAAATCAGCTAATTTTCCATATCTAAAGGAAGAGATCCCAATTACGGATGGACATACAAACTGACAAGGGTAAAACTTGATGCCCCCTCTGCTGTAGCGGTGGCATAAAAATTCACACAAAGGACCAGCTTATTTCAGTATTTGAAGAAAATAAATTTATAAACATATATGTGAAACAGTTTATGTATGTAATCTAAATTAATATTTCATTTCTAATCCAAAAATCATCCCAGTCAAAAATTCATTTACCTCCCAATTAATATATATAGTATAGAGACATGTAACTTAAATATGAATGTACATGTAATAAAGATGAAGATAAACCATTCTGCAATTTTTCAGTCTAAAATCACTTTTAACCATGTGTGTACACAGTAAACCAATACGTAATCTTATAAAAAATAAAAACTGCAGCACATGAATAATGTATACATTGTTCATGGAGAAATTGATTTGTTCATAAGTCATAATGTTAACATACTACAATGTATTAATCTTATTCCAAATCAAACCCAAATCTGACATGTTTTGTTTAATATTGAATAATCAATATTGTACTGTATTGTACTGAAAAAAAAATCATGTGATAAAAAAATGTCTTATTAGGCAATCCCTAAACCTTTAAAATAAGGTCAAGGACGATGGATATATGGCAGATTGAAACCTCATAGAACTTGCCATCAGGGATGGGGTAATCGTAGTATGTAATCGTAATCGATTGTAATTGATTACATTTTTTCAAGTAATCGACAGTAATCTGTAATCGACCATATTTTTGATTACATGTAATCGTAATTTAATCGATTACAGCAAAAATTATGATGTAATCATCGATTACTTTCGATTACATTTCGATTACTTTAGTAAAATAGTTTGATAAAATGAAACCTATATTTGAAATGAAAAGAGACAAACTGCATGTATTCATCAGTTTATAGTACTGATAAAATAAAGTGCATTAATATTGCTTGAGAGTTTATAAGATTAACCAGATCTTCTTACAAAATTTAGTATATTTCCAGCATCTGAAATAAAAGACTTTTAATGTTTGTCAATAATTCTAGACCTTCTATATCATAACAAAAAAGTTAAAAATAAGTAAAATAAATTCAATATAGATTGTAATCGATTACATACAAAAATAAGTGTAATCGATTATTAATCGATTGCACAAAAATCCTTCATGTAATCGATTATTAATCGATTACATTTGTCAGTAATCGTGCCCATCCCTGCTTGCCATGCTTACAGAAAGCACTTGTTTACAAGATTATAAGTAGCCAGGAGATCTGTGGTGTAGTGGTTAGTGCATCGGACTACTAACACAAAGGCTCATGGTTTGATTCCCGTTCCGGGATGAA
This sequence comes from Mytilus trossulus, assembly GCF_036588685.1. NCBI lineage: Eukaryota > Metazoa > Mollusca > Bivalvia > Mytilida > Mytilidae > Mytilus > Mytilus trossulus. The sequence continues at coordinate 62,817,792 of NC_086376.1, read as the reverse complement.
AATTTCAGGGACTGAATTTTCGGCTCTCCCTTGACACCATTTGCAAGCACATGTATGGTCTTGAGGAAACGATGATAGTCTGTCCGAAGGGGGCGATAAATGGCTGACCTGTGTTCAGAGAGAGCAATATCAATTGCACGTAAAAGACACCCTTATAGATTTCGAAAAAGGAGCAGGCTAATGCCGCAAAGTGGAAAAGGATTAATATAATTTGTAAAACTTGTTTCCCAATCCAATATTACTAAATATGTTTAAACTATAAAGTAGCCAGATATTGTACCTTCAGAAACATAAAACTTTATACAAGTAGTTGACACTATGGTTGCTGGATTAAGATCATTGTCTCTCATTCTGAAAAGAGGCATAAATCAGTACAGCTCCATATGTTTATTTTCCTTTTTATCCGTTAATTGTACATTAGTATGTACATGATTGAGTAATTTATACTTTCACATCTTAATCAATTACAACAAGGATCAGCTGTCACAATATAACATGTCATTTGTAACTTCTCATAATTGTCAAACAAGACAACTGTCTATCTAGTATCATGTAATTAAAAAGTCAACTGGTATATAAATTAAAGTTAAGTGTGTCACTCTGATAAAAATTAAAGCAAGTTCAAATGATACACATGGTACAATGGAACAAATATAAACATAAATGAAAATAAAGTAAATCAACTCAGTGATTCAGCAAAATTATAATGAAGCTACATGTATGCATCTTGAGATTTTAAACAATTGCTTGGATCCCCTTATATATAGATCTTAATGTATTTAATTGCAATTTTTTTGTATATATATTTCATTCACATAGGTATTTCTCTCAAATAAATGAATCACAGTGTCAGTCCATGGCTTTTTGGCAAATCTTATTTAGTTTTTCAAATGATTCTTCAAATTAAAATAAAGTTGAACCTGTTTTACATGTACAAATGTACATACTTGAATGACTATCTAAGTTTTATTATAACTGTTTAAACAAGTGTACATGTACTTAAACATGTTTTATATTCTTTTTCTAAAAGGAACATCCTTTTTTTCTATCAAAATCTTCATACATTTTTTTGTAATTGTGCTGCTACTGAATCTGACTTCCTGTACACTACACGTAGTTCACCCTTATTTTCCAGTATACATGTACAGTGACCTTATACATGTATTATCAACTATGAGACCTCACGTTACAATTTCTGCCTCTTACAAAACAAACATTAGAAACAATTTATCCATAACATCATTTAACAACTGATTAGGAATAGTTTAATCAACACATTTGGCCAGTAGTTTCAACGTACAAGATTTTTGTAAAAATTAACAGAGGACCACAGATGACAAGTCGATGGACAGGAAGTGATGAGAAAAGCTCACATTGTAGCCAAGTGTAAAATTTGGCTCTTTGGTTTTTAATGTACAGGAAAGGACATTTCACAAGATGAACATGAAAAATTTAATGTACAAATGTAGTTCTAAAATTTTGATTGATATTAAAGAAGGGATCAATTCTGGTCTATACTACTGTTTTAAACTAGCCAGAACCGGTTGAATTATTAAAAATAAAATGTTGTTTCTTTTGTTTGTCCCCCTACTTTTTAAAAATATTTTAATTTCTTAAATAAAAGAATTACAGGAAATTTTGATCAAACATCCTTCATGAATTTAAAAATGGAGACAAGATTAGTATTCAATTTCAGACGCTAAAATGTCCTATGTAATTGTAAACGCACAAATGATGATATGTGCATTTCTTATTTCTGCCCAAAAGTCCTATGCCCAATGCAACATGTTTGTAAAAAACAACTCATAATGATATTCTCTGCAGTACTTCAACAGGAAACTTTTTTTCTAGGCCTCTAGACTATCTAGACTGGAAAAGACTAGTAGTAGTAGTACTAATGACTACAATATTGTTCAAGTAATATAATGAAGTTGCTGGGATATGCTTCTCATTTTTGGATCTTGTATCACCGTCAAAGGGAGTTGAAAATTGATTGTTGATGAAATTATATGTCATATCGTAAAATGGCTTTTGTTCAGTCTCTGAATCCCAAAGGAAGAAAAAAACAAAGAGTTGGAAATCAAATTCTTACCAGTTACAACTGTTCTGAGTGTGAATTTCGCAGTGCTGAATTCCACTTTATAACCACTTGAACAAAATACCATAGGTTTCTCCATGGAATACAGAGTATCGATAAAGTATCTGTTTCTTTCAACCAATTTTTTGTGAATCCACGTTTTAAAAAGGTGAAGGTCGATATTGAAATATTGTAAATCGCAAAACGTATTCGGAAACTGATCCGATTCTTCTTCATCATCTTTCAGTTTCGGGCGATATAAATATAAGGATCATCAGAGACATATATACACATATATATGTCTCTGGGATCATATACCTGTACAAAAAATATAATAAATTATTTGCAAAATAATCTCAGAAAAAAAGACGAAATAAAAATCAAACTTATGTACATGTATATCTGAAAATTAACATTTAGATAAAGATACATTAAAAATATATAGTTTAATAGCCTAGCTACGTAGGGATAGAAAGTAGGGATGCAACTGCAGATTCTGAGATCATACTCTTAAACCATGTACTAGTCTAAAGTATTTTAACTGCATAAAACTATATTTGTTGTGGCTGATGATTCCAATACATTATTGTACGTGGATAAAAATGAATTTTTATAACTGTCTTTAGATGCCTAAGCTGATGAGTCCGATGGATTTCTATGTCTGATTCTATTGGGCCTGGCGGTCTATCATGACCGGAACAAAAGGTTACATGTAGGGACTGCAACAATTTCGTGTATAATTTTGTAGGAGAAAACAAGTATGTATCTTAAACTCTAAGATTTCTAGTTGGTTACAATAAGTCTGTCATCATTTCAGTAACTGTGCTAGTGTTATCATATGGAAGCACTGAGTAGCATATAGAACGGGCTGCTATAGTGATTTTTTTTTTCAATTTGTGAAAGTGTGAAATTATACATGCTGTTTTTGACGTGGATCCCTTGAACAGTACTCTAATTTAGGTTGGACATGAGCTTTAAATGCATGAGCTTTAACTATAGGCGAGACTTTTCTAAGGTTTCTACAAATAAATCCAAGAGACGGAGATTTAATTGAAGAGTAAGTCCTAAATATTTTGTAGTTTCAACTTTTTCAAGCAAGTCGGAATGTATAATTTTGCAGATGTTACTTGCATTTCATTTGATGTTTCCGCTTCAAGAACTACTGTTAATTTGTGTTCTGTTTGTTAAAAAGTCTTGAATCCAATGTATTGCATTTCAATTTGAATACAACAAGATAAAATGAGTAATGTAACAGAATAATCTTTATAGCCGATGCAAAAAGTCTGAAGATTGGTTTGAAGGTTGGTACCTATTTAAAAAAAACACGTTTAAACCCGCTGCATTTATTGGCACCTATACTAAGTCAGGAACATGATGTTCAGTGGTTGTCATTTGTTGATGTGGTTCATAAGTGTTTCTCATTTCGTTCAAGTTTTATGTAGATTAGATCGTTGTTTTTTCGTTTGAATTGTTATACACTGGTCAATTTAAGGTCCCTTAGGCTATATAGCTGTTCTGAAAAAAATTAGGTTACACAAAGACAGACATATACACAGTTAAAATCAGTCCATGCAACAAAATTTCACCTTATAAAGTTGACGTGTTTGTTATAGCAGAGAAATATAATTCAATTTTATTATTATATGTCTCTGGTTATAAAGTATCTGACAAAAAACATTAAAACGTTTTATTGGCCAATGAACCATGAAAATGAGTTCAAGGCCAAGTTACATTCACTCTTCTAGACAGACATGCATGCTCACCTTACAATCATCCCATGAACCTAGGATCATATAGTTGCCCTATTCAAATTGCTTTAAGTATCTTAGAAATAGACAAAACCAAGAATAATAAAAGTTGTTCATCAAACCCTTAAAATGAGGTCGAGGTAAGATGAAACCTGTCAAACAGATATGTACACATTATAATCATTCCATACACCAAATACATTGCCCTATTGCTTATTGTATCTGAGAAATAGATAAAAACCACTTTGATTCACCAGATCGACACGAAACAGATACAAAAATTAACAAAAACACAAAAGATAAAAGTACTGATTTAAGACTAAGGTAACTATCGTTAAATTATCATGGCGGAATTCCAATGGGGACTTACTGTGCATCCTTTATTGCAAACCTGTGTCTGTATTGTCATGAGTTACAATGTATGATTAAAATCAGCAAAGACTCATCGAAACAAACTCTGATGCATAAGTCTAATAACACTTCTCAATAATGACGACTTCAGAATAAACAATAAAGAGATGTACCCCGTTGAACTGACTTTAAATAAATTTTATATAATAACAATGAACTGCCCTTTCCTGGATCTTGATATCTATATCTTTACGCCTCATGGCGCGGGAATTTTCTCGTTGTGTAGAAGGCCTTTTACTTAATTTCAACCAAATCTCTTAAATGAAAAAGACATTTGAATAGTTGATTGAATTATCTCCCTTTGGGTACTGGTTTTATTTGGTATGTGGAGACATGCAACAACTTCGTTTTTTAAATTGTTTATGAATGGGTTCATCCTATTCTTTATGTATCTATTCTGATTTATTTTCAACTAAACTTACCTGTAAAACACGCAAAATATTCAAAGTCAATACTAGTCCGTTTGACTTCTATAAATCTTCAGAAATTAATTCTTAAAAATTCATTTTTACTGAATAATATTTTTTTTCTTCATGTGTGTTAATCACAGGCACTTGTTTTCTATCCATGGGAAGATCTACTATCCCTATATATTACGAGTAGAAATAGAGTTTTGAAGTGGGAGTAGCTATTACAATGTTAGCCACCTTCTCGTAATATATAGGGATAGTAGATCTTCCCATGGATAGAAAACAAGTGCTCGTAATATGTAGGACCCCCTCATATATAGGGATAGTAGATCTTCCCATATAGAAATTTGGATAGAAAACAAGTGCCTGTGGTGTTAATGTATGATATATACGAACTCTGACTATTATTATCATAATTTTTAACAAATAATCAAAAAATTACTCATTGGCTCTCTATGTTACTAATAATTTTTTTAATATAAAATACTCAATGGAGTAAGTATGAGTAGTATAACAGCCTTCCAATCAAAACAAAAACATTTGACATGTGCTTTCAACCTGTTTTATTTTACCATGTGACTTTACTCATTTAAATAACTCTCGTCATGTGATTACTGATCTTTCTGTATCAGGTCAGGACCACTACCTTATATGGAAATGCATAAATTAGCATACTTATGTTCTCGCACATGTAATTGTTTATTTACATGTGACGCAATTTATTTTTACCTAGGTTTTTGACCAATCCACTAAATGAGTCACAATGCATGATGGACTACTACGTGTTTACAATCAACCAAGAACACGTGTTATTTACTGAAATACAACACATTTTTTCGTGCAATGCGGGATTCACAATTTCGCTTAGTTTTTCATTTTGTGTATCCTTTTTTATAGTTCATGATATAAAGTATTACTTCCATGCTCAGATTAACGAAGAGTTGTTTCTATGCGAAGAAAAAAGGGTTTGAATTACCCGATATATAGCTATTAACATGTTTGATGATGGCACAGATATTTCATGTATTTGTCCACCAGACAACAACGAAACAACAGCGAGAAAACACAATTACCCATATGACAACTTACTAGTGTAAATAAAGTAAGCCGTCGATAACAGCCGGTGCTGATATTCATGGGTACAGCAATTTTTGTATAGATAATTAAAGGCTAATGTGTGATCCTTGAATTTTGTGTTCGTAAAAAAGGCGAAGAGGTATTTACATACATCGCAGTGTTAACAAAATCTATAAGTATTTATTTTTTTCACATTTCAGTATATGGGACTTCCAAACTGTTCCCTTTGTTTTGAAGGTAGTAAAGGTCAGCAACTGTAGTTTCAGTTTGTTCGTTTTTTAACGGGCTCGGACATTTGCCAAACAGAATAAAATCATTACAGCTGATTTCTTATACCTGCAAAGTAAAACTTTGGTTGGCTTGCTTGCTTTGATTGTATAGTTGTTTATACAAGCTTTGAAAATAAGATCGACATCTTTAAACAATATACATGTATAGACATAGTTTAACTTGTATATTTTATATTTTGTACAATATACAAACAAAGCAAGCAAGCTAACCAAAGTTTTGTCCTACATGCATTAGGAAATAAGCTGTAATGATGTTATCCATGTGTATGTGCGACAAGGTGGAAAATTTGATATGTTTTGTGAAAATTGCAGCGTTGGCTCAATAATAAAATAAAAGAAGATGTGGTATGATTGCCAATGAAACAGCTTTCCACAGGAGACCAACATGACACAGAAACTAACATTTATAGATCACCATACGGCCTTCAACAATGAGCAAAGCCCATACCGCATAGTCAGCTATAAAAGGCCCCGATATAACAATGTAAATCAATTCAAACGAGAAAACTAACGGCCTTAATTATATATAAAAAATTAACAAAAAACAAATATGTAACACATAAACAAACGACAACCACTGAAATACAGGCTCATATACAATTTATTTTTTTATGGGATAGTTTTTTTCTCCTTTTATATATTTAATTGGGCCGTTTTGGTTTGTTTTTTTTGTAAATTGTTTTACACAAGTAATTTTTGGGTCATTTATGGCTTACTTTTCAGCATTGAACCTATGACTGCTTACTTTACTAGATTATTTTTTTGTTGGAAAGATGTCTCATTTGGCACTCATACCTCATCTTCTTATTTCTATATACAAAGCACGTTTTAGAAGGAAAAAAAATAGGTAATATGGCACCCACTATGATCCAGAGACTTTTAATATTGGAGATATTTTGTGATAAAACTAGCAACAAACGGATGTTATCGATTGTTGAAACTATAAAAAAAAAAATGTATTGAGCTATATACCGTACCCGCTCAGTGGCGTATCCAGGGGGCGGGGGTTCCGGGTTATGGACCCCACTTTTTTTGAAGGATCAGTGCATTTGAATGGGGACATGTAGTTGGAACCCCCTCCCCTTTTGTCAAGGGTTAGGACCCGCTTTTTTGAAACGGCTGGATCCGCCCCTGCCGATTTCATAACACCTATTTTTAGCATAATGAATATTATGATGTTCTTATTTTTAGTTCAGGTCTTGATAAAAAAAAATATACATTCAGTACAAAAAGAAGTGTTTCAATAAAAGTTTTCGTGTTTTTCTAGGCAGAAATGATTTTGGAATGACATAATATCGGTTTTAAAGATCTCAAATGATTTTCTTACTGGACAGTGGTCACTTCACTGGATATTTCACTGTTTCATGTCTTGAAATTAATGTAGGTTCAATTCATAACAATGCACAAAACCGGTTCCACTACTTTTGCAAGGCGAAAAAGAAAGTCGAATCGTGAAGCCAGTAAGCAATATTTTTTTAATCTGAGCATGCAAATTGAGGATTACGTTATATATTTTACATTAAATATATTTGCAGAATAAACACATTGGTAATGAGAGTCCCAGACAATATATTAGTTGACTGTTTTCCCACTAATTCCACGTGTTTTAAGTAGTAGTTTACTCGTAGAAGCCCACAATGCATTGTAGTTCATTGAGTCGATTGGTCAGTTTTTCAAGGCCATATTGGCCTTGTGTTTTGGAAATTACTATGCAAATATATTCTGACGTCAGAAAATCTAGAGTTCTCGACCTGTGTATGCAATGAGAAATACAAAAGCATGCAAACAGAAAACTCAGTAATCACATGACCAGAGTTATTCAAATGAGTAAAGTCACATGGTACAATGAAACAGGTTTAAAGCACATGTCTAATATTTTTGTTTTGAATGGAAGGCTGTTGCAATATTCATACATACTCCATTGAGTATTTTATATTTTTAAAAAAATACAAATAACAGAGACCTAATGAGTAACTTTTTTTTATTATTGGTTCAAAATTGTGATATTCATAGTCAGAGTTCGTATATATCTTATATTAAAACACATGAAGAAAAAAAATATTTATCTTTAAAAATGAATTTTCAAGAATTATTTTCTGAAGATTTATAGAAGTCAAACGGACTATATAAATAAAATGAAAACCATACAAATAATTACAAGAGTGCACACGCTGAAATGTCTCGCCTTCTTTACTAATTATTGATATTATGTATAGATAGTCCTAAATGTAAAGCTTTATTTTCTGTCACATAAACTAAACATTAACCAAGAAAACTAAACATTGACCAATGAACCATATGAAAATGAGGTCAAGGTCAGATCGACAATGCCAGGCAGACATGTACAGCTGACAATTCTTCCATACAACAGATTTAGTTGACATATTGTTTTTAGGTTAAGAAAAAACAGACCAAAACACAAAAACTTAACACTGAGCAATGAACCGTAAAAAGGAGCAATAAAATTTGCGCAACTGACAATTAGATCATTAAATATTTCCATACACCAAGTATAGTTGACCTATTGCATATAGAAAAAGACCAAAACTCAAAAAATTAACTTTGACCACTGAACCATTAAAATGAGGTCAAGGTCAGATGACACCTGGCAGCTAAACATGTACACCTAACAATCACTCCATACACCAAATATAGTAGACCTATTGCATACAGTATAAGAAAAACAGACCAAAACACAAAAACTTAACTATAACCACGAACCATGAAAATGAGGCAAAGGTCAGATGACACCTGCCAGTTTGACATGAACACCTTACAGTCCTTCCATACACCAAATATACAAGACCTATTGCTTATAGTATCTGAGTTATGGACCTGACCACCAAAACGTAACATTGTTCACTGATCCATGAAAAGAGGTCAAGGTCAAGTGAAAACTGTCTGATGGACATGAGGACCTTGCAAGGTATGCACATACCGAATATAGTTCTTAATTTTAATGTTTAATAAGGGAGAATTTTACATTACAAAAAATCTTAACCTTTTTAAGTAGTCACTGAACCATGAAAATGATGCCAATGACATTGGACATGTGACTGGCGGAAACTTCGTAACATGAGGCATCTATATACAAAGTATGAAGCATCCAGGTCTTCCACCTTCTAAAATATAAAGCTTTTAAGAGTTGAGCTAACGGATTACTATTCCTATGTCGAGTTTTCTACAACTTAAGTCGCAGGCTCGACAAAAATCAAACGGACACACACAAAAAGAAAAGAAGACAATTAATACCTTCTATGTTCCTTATACTGGTATACTATATCTGCCATCAATTGGATACAAATAAATATTACTTTGGTCCTATTTGACACCTAGGGTTTGAAAGTCAAGCTAATTACAAATCTATTCTTACAAAAGACCAACTTGATACAGACTTAAGCTTACTGTATCTAGAAATGGTGTTAAATTTCTGTAATTAATCATAGGCTGATCTCCTCACAAGGAGTGTTTGTAAGTTTTACGAGAGTGTTCTAGCGCACAGTGACCTATAGTTGCCATTTTCTACGTCATTATGTTGTCTTGATGGCTATTATACCATATCTTCATCTTAATAAGACCGACGAGTCATATGTTGTATCGGAAAGAAACAAAATTATTACATTTCATAATTTGTACAATGCTATAATACAAGTTATAACATTACAAAAGTATCTCGTACACGTTATAACATGTACACATTATTGCTTAAAAATGGTTTTAACCTGTACAAAATATGAAAATAATAATAAAGAAGACTATGCATGCATGATTCAAGTTTATTGAATAATAAAGAACGATAATCAAAAGCAAAATAGTGTGCTTTATTTATTAATTTTTTATGCATAAAATACTACATTTTAGAAACATTTGTTTTTGCTTTTGCTTCAAGACAAAGACATGCGACATCACAAGTAGCATAAAACTGAAACCACACACACACACAATAATAAATACTACTTGTCTGCTAACCCGAATAATCCAGTCGTTATATTCCGACTCACTATCGATCGCTACTACGAGAGGACACTGACCGATAGAGGGCGCTGAATTATTCGAGTTACTTGTCTGCATGCACCGACTCTGACTCTGTTAGTTACTCTCGCAAACTAAAGACGACCGTCTCTGGTTAGCTCGATGTATACTTTAATCAGTTCAGCATGAAGTGGGAACTGCTCAATGTATAATACTAAATCCAATCTGTAATATGGAAATAAGAAAACAAACCAAAAATTACTTGAATAGATATGACTAATATTTCTCAAAATGAGTGACAAATTCAATAAACGAATTACAGAAAAAAATTTAGCACATAGATACTAATTAACAATAGAACTGTATAATCTGAATAATGCAATTAAACATGCTTATACGAATAATAGATGAATTGAAGCAGAGACATATAATACAATTTGTATTATATGTCTCTGATTGAAGTAAAATGTCGCTAATTGAAAAACTAATTGAAACATGGAATTAGATAAGCTTTAATCTTCTAAACTTGACATAAAACCTTTCACAATAAAACAATAACAAAATATGTAAGTGAAATATTGCAAATATAAGAAAAACACAAATTTTACGAAATTATAATATAAATGTCAAAAAATTATCGAAATCAAATATCGTCTATTTATCCACTGTGGCACCTGTGTCAATCATATGAATAATATCAAAATTGATTCTCATTCTTCTTTTTCTTTTGCTCGAATAGTTACTTTTATAATTTTGTCATATCAATCCATATTATGTGAAACGACTTGTTTGTATATAATTGATCATAAGGAATTCCCTTTTTATATATATATTTGGAGTAAAGTATCTAAACATAGAAATCTCAAAAGTTACGTGGTCTTGTATAAAGCCATTTTGAATATGTGGAGTATATATTTATGTTTGGGAACATCTTTTAGTCGAACACTATGCATGGTAACCTGCATATTACAACAATATATCCGATGATGTATAAAACCTGAGTTGCAAACCATCGGGAGTGCATGGTATTAAATGGCAGAACGCGTTATCCGCAAGTAATCCTTTGTTGTAACCACTGGTTTAACATTTTCTTTAAATATGGAAATAAACTTGACATGTGACAGTTTGCACATATGCCTTTCGCTTGATATTTTCTGAGATTACTGATTCATTTATTCAGCATATTCAATATATTTGGATCATGATTTCCAATTAAACACATTACGAGTCCAACATAGAAAATTAGCCAGACTCTTCGTGTAATACTATCGACCAAACACGTTAAGAAAAACATAATTAATATAGTTCGCAGGGGTACCATATTGGCGCATATAGGTCCTCAATTCAAAAATTCAACATATACACAACCTGATTGTGATTAGGCCATTACATAAAAAAAACCACCAAAAAACAAACCTTTATTTTTGGAAGAAATAGCAACTATTCAAAAATTGGCAAATTATGACGGTGCATATGTAACACAATGATTATGACTAAAATGTGTCGAAACATATCAAATCAATTAAAGATCCAGCCATTTTCACAAGGGGGGTCCGAACCCATGATAAAGGGGTGGGGGTTGCAACTACAATTAAATGCATTGATTGTCCTGAAAAAAGGGGGGTTTCAAACCCTCTGAACCCTCTCCCTGGATCAGCCACTGCAAATATTTTACCAAGAAAGACATAAAAATTGTGAATTATCATTGCAAATCGATTGTAATTTACAGATTTCAGCGATATTGTTATTAATACACATTAATTTTCTTCCATTGATAAGTTTGCGATCGATATTCACGATGGTGTCAGTTTGCGTTAATTTGCTCTCATTCATAGGATATTTTAAGCTCGAATCAATACAGTTCTATCCAATATTAACTGGCTGTTGATTTATATATAACACGGGACGATATAACTGTCTTGTAAATTAATAAGTTTTCTCTTACATGTAAATGTCATTTTACATAGCCTGTAGTGCTTTATATTGGTCAGATGTCATCAAAAACACATCAATTGTCATGTATAAAATACAAGTACAATAACGTGCACATGCAAATGTGCAAGTGTTAACTGTGTACGAATTGATGCGCATAGTTAAAAAATACAGCGATCATTTCACACCCGAAAAAAAACTGGATTAGGGTTACCGCCCCTGATTTGTGGATTACCCGTGTGTTATGTAGGAGAGATAAAGTAAACTAAGCGGCCGGTCGATATCAAATATAAACAGAGTGAGGAAGAACAGTTTGACGTCACTAAGTAAATGTAGCTTTCTTATCACTCAATAATACGAAGATGTTTTACCAATATCATGTTTTTGTAACATTTGGAATCTTGGCTTTATCTCTGGTTTCAGGTAAGCTATATTTATACATCAAATGGCTATATAGATTTATGAATTACAGGTAGATAATACTTCTTTTTATATATTAAAGGGTCAAAGCTTTCAATATCTGATAAATGACCTTGAATAATAAGTTAAATATATACATTCAATAATCATTATAAAATTATAAAATGGTAGCACTGATTTGAATATTAAACATATGCAAGGCGAATGATTGATTTGTATGTACTACGTTATGAAGAACAGTTTAAAATACTTAAGAAATTCCATATTTGGGTTTCCCCTTTAGAAAACTTATCAACCGATACATGTATTGTATACAGCCCATAACAAGATCATATTTCGTCATTTAAATTTTTCTCTTTAGGCAACCTGTTGTACGGATATATAATATTTTATAGAGAAAATCTTCTCGTTAAATCTATATAAATTCATGTTTGTACGTATACAATAGACCCTCATAACAAGTCAAATAAGAAAATTTCAAAAGGATTTAGCGTTCATTTTACCGTTGTAAAAATGTAAATTCACAAAACATCGACAATCGACTGATTATTTTTTTCGGATTATGTTTTTACCGATTCAGATTCAATAGCTTATTAAAGTCTCACCACATACAACATGATACCGTTGATGAAAAATGCGGCTTGTATTTTCACCGGCACATAGTATACATAATACATTTATTTGTATTGATCAATTTACATTCCACACACGTACATACGTAGTCATTAATTAATCTCTTAATTACACATCATATAATATTCTGTCTGACATCACTCGTCAGGTTTGTTAGAAAAAGTAGTATCAATCCACACGCTACAATAAGCCAATGACGAGACAGGGGAAAATATTCAGATCAGAATCAAACGTTAAATAACGTGATTAACGGCATCAGTCAGCCTAAAACTTGTCTTTAACTTTCTATTTTTGGAAATCTGAAAAAAAGATCAGCTATCGAAACATCTGGTGAAGCAATGACTGTTGCCTCCTTCTAATTTTACCAATTGGTAACCTTAGGCGAAAATACTGAGGTTCAGTATTTACATGATAAAAATAAGTTGGGAGCTCGAGTTTATGTCATGTCGCTTGAGAAAATTAGACGGATCCACTTTGAATTAGTGCTGAGACTACTATTAGTATTAGAAACTCTAGACGCTATTGCACATAAGCAAATAAATAATACGAAAACTATATCAGATGGACCACAACGTTACATGAATGACAAAAGAATACACCCAACATAGCTAAACGGCAGCCTGGCGGAAGATATCACAGGGAGATTCAAACTCTAGAAAAGAAAAGAAAACTGACAACGCCATGTCAAAAACTAAAACGATAAGATAAAAACTTAATTTACAGTCTACAAAAGCAACATAGGAAATTAAAGATCGAACAACACAAACCCGACCTACAAGAGATAATGATGACATGCATACACAAGTTATCATCTCAAAATATGATAAAGCAAAAATGTCGTACACCTTATACAGTCATCCGTCTACAATATTTATAGCTGATAAACCAACATATATTTTAAATTTATAGTTAATTACCTTGTTTTAGCTGTATTTTACACAAACCAACTGATAATAAACGACTTTGCTTTATCACCAGACATTTGTATCTTTATTTAAGTTTACCTTTTTGTTGACATATGTTCATGCCCTTATTAGAACCAGTACCATGTCAATTTGAAAAAAAAATCTTCTTTTTCGTCTTTGGCTCGTTTGCGTCTTCCCTATTGCTAGACAACAGACAATTCGCGGCACCATAAAACCTGTCGAATTTTTACACGACAATCCTGAATGCAATAAGATAATCTAACAAAATGACTAAAACATCCCTGACTATGAATTTGTTATCCTCATAAGGGAGAACGAGTGACGATAGATCTGAATTAACCAGACTGATGATATAAAGACATGATTTTGAGAAACGGGCAATTCTGACAACGATTTAAGATGGACAGCTGATCACCAACCACGTAAAATCCAATTTCATTCTTTATATACCCGTCCAAATAAAAACAATAGTAGTATACCGCTGTTCAATAGTCATAAATCGATTAAACGAAAATAACTCCGGGTCGTCCCAAACTAAAACCGAGGGAAAGACATCAACTATAAGGAAATAACTGGACAACAGAAATACTGAACTGCTAAAAAAAACCCACAACACATATAACAACGGACTATTTGATAACAACTGCCACCGTGATTCCTGACTTGACCATGGCTATATTGTTAATGTTAATTGATATCTGGTCATTTAATGGATTGTTCCTTTGGTATCATGTTCATTGATATCTTATTCATTGATGTATTGTTCGTTGATATCTTGTGTTCATTGATGCCTTGTACATTGATTTCTTGTTCATTGGTGCATTGTTCATTGGTATTCTTTTCATTGATATCTTTTTCATTGATTTATTGCATGACTTTTTTCATTTATATCTTTTTAACTAATATCTTGCTGATTAATATCTTGTGCATTTGATATTTTGTTCATTGATATCTTGTTCGTGGATATCAAGTTCATTGATATCTTGTGTATTTGTAACTTGTGTATTGCTACCTCGTATCTTGCGTATTGGTATTTTTTTCATGAATATCTTGTTCTTTGATATCTTTTCATTGACATATTGTTCATTTGATTTATAAATTGTTCGTATATTTTTCATTGATATATCATTTATTGGTATCTTGTTCATAGCTACAAAATTGTTTATTGTTGTCTTTTCAGGAGTTGAAATTGAAGGTATAAAGGGAAAGCGGACGTTTTTAGAAGGTGCAGGCATCAATTTAACATGTAGTCATTCCACGAGCACAGATATGAGTAACAAGCTGATGTTCTCTATTCCAAGTGTAACTGGCACAAATTATACCAAAACCAGAAGTTTTGATAGCAATACTAAATTAAGTACACTAGTTATAAGTAAAGATAAAGTTATGGAAGGGGACACCGGAACATACACCTGTAAATTTGATGGGTCATCTGATGAACGATCCGTATCCATAGAAGTGTTCAAAGGTAAGCTTATAAGCTGTAAAGAGTTATTTTCTCCTTTAAAGAAGTATCGAAAATGAATTATGTATTATTGTTGTTGTTGTATTTATCTCTATTAAGATCAAATTGAAATCTAAACCTTTGTGTATTTTAAATGTTATGTCACCATTATTGTTGAAATGTTGAGGGGTAAACATATGAACCAGAAGAACATATTTATATGCATGATCAGGTATAGTTACCTGCCAATTGTTTGTTACAGATTACATATTTGATATGCCTTGATGTTTATTAATAGCGACAATTGCATTCATCTCACATATGATAATACGCTTGTAGAATTGAGACGAACGCATAACACACCACTTGTGTTTTTATGTATAATACTAGCTATTTCTCATTTAGAATATTTAAAAGTGTTTTTATGTATAATAATACCAGCTATTTCTTATTTAGAATATTTAAAAATCTCGAAATGGACATAAACCACTTAGGGGTCTAGTATATAGAAAACAATACATAGGAGAATCCGTATCACATGCCGTATCATCCGAGATACGAATTTCAGCCCGAGGGATGATATTGGTCGATGTTCAGTAACTGCGAGTACTCTCAATTCGTACGACAGGGTCAATTTCCATCTCTATTTAGCAACATTTCGTTGCATCGTCTGTTTATTGAGAATATATCTCACAGTTGAAACAACATTAAAAAGTTCACTTTTACAATTACTATTTCCTTGATAGAGGATAGTATTGCTACTTTCTAGAAAGCTATTGAAACAATAATTCATAAGATATAATGTTGTAAAGTTATCCGATCGTAAGATTACGGACGCCATTATGTACACGTAGGTTAGCCGTTGTGAAGTATCTGTGTCACAGCTGACCACGTCCAAGAATATGTTCTACTAGAACACACCCGTGATATTGTGGGTCTGTGATTGAATGAAAGAATATAAATATGCATAAGCCTTATTTTAGTATTGGTATTGTCATCTGATAAAGTCATGCCGATTATAAGATGCACAGTTTTCTATGCTTTCAACATCTTTCTGTTTGAACCCGTCAAATGGAACTTATCAATTATTGGTATTATTAATTTTATTTGGAAAACAAAAGTCCCTGGAAAGGAGTATTTTTTAATCAACAGCATTGTCCTTTATGAGTTATGAATAAAGTTGAATTCTTTGATTCGCTGTTTAACGTCATACCAGCTGACAAATTGAAAACTGTACCTATACGCCTTATTTTTAGTCCAGTTTTTTAGTATTCGTATTGTTAACCTCTTAGAAAGTCTTACTGATTAAAATAGTACAATAGGTAACAATTTGACAATTTAGTAGTGTCAACCCTGTGATTATGACCCGTGTATATAGCATATTAATCCTGAATACACCGTTTGGTGGTGCGCCTGTCAGATGCGGAACGTACAGATAAGGTAATAGGTAACAGGTGAATATACTATTGGTATCGGTATCGGACTCGACCCGGAACTTCTTAATTATTGGCAATATTAATTACGTGAAAAACAAAAGGACCTGGAGTGATGTAATTTTTAATCTACACCTTTGTACTATATTAGTTGAATTCTTTGAATCGTCGATTTGACGTGATGACGGCTGACAAATTGGACCTCGTCTTTTAAGTATTAAGATACAACAAATGGAAGTTTTTAACGACCTTGACTGGCTATGCAGCCTTTGTACGGTCGTTATGTTCTATAATTGTCCTCGTTATCCATTTATAAGGTATCACCTGATGAGAATCAACTCCGATTTGTATACGCACAATGGATTATGGATAACGCGACGGTTGCCATGCACTTGTGGAGCAGGATATGTAGCCCTTCTAAATAAAATCATCCATAATTAAGTTTTGGGGGTTCGTGCTGGCGACTGAGTCGTCGCGTTTGAACTTGTTAATGTATAAAATAAACCTACACCGTTTAACAACAATGTTTCGTTTTAATATCATTCCAGATACGAAAGAAAAAGATCAAAAGAATTTCAAGACGACTTCTAGTGTTTACACAGAAGGTGAAAAACTTGAACTGTTATGTCCAATATTAAGTGCATTGATGGCTAACGTCACGTGGTCAAGAGACGTAACTCCTGAATTGGAAAAGCTTGAACGAGCAAGTTATTCTGTGGATGGTACAACAACAACAAATGGAAAATTGACAATAACAGATCTTACACCAGAAGATAGAGGACATTATATGTGTACAGCTAAATGGTACTCAGGAGAAGCTACATTCAAACACTTAGTTCGTGTAAAAAGTAAGTCAATAGATACATGAAGATGTGGTATGAATGCCAATTATGACAACTCCGGCTCCATCCAAGTCACAATTTGTAAAAGTAAACCATTATAGGTCAAAGTGTGGTCTTTAAAACGCAGCTTTGGATCACAATGAACAGCCAGCTATTTAAAGCGCCCCAAAAATGACATGTAAAACCATTCAAACTAGAAACCCAACTGTATAGGAAAATATAAGAAACCAGAAACACATAGCTGTGAACCAAATGAAAAAACGCTAACCACTGAACATCAGGTTCCGGACAAATGATAAACAAATGCAGCGGGTTTAAACAAGTTTGTTTTATTGTATTCTTTTTTGTTAATTTTTATACAACCATAAAAAAATTTGCGGTTGTAAATAAAAAACTATATTGGTATCACGTCGTCGTCGTCCGAAGACGGGTGGTTTCCGGATAATAACTTTAGTATAAGTAAACAGAAATCAATAAAGTTAATACTTAGTGAATTTAAATAAGTATTTATAGGTGCCAACTTAATTAGACATTGGAATTGAGATTATTTTTGGATTAAGGAATTGGGGGAGGTGAAAAAAATGGGGAGGGGTGGGAGTAAAATATTTCTCATTTCAGATTTGGAAATTAAAAAAGAATTTTTCTTCAAATATTTTTTTTTATGGATTTATATTTAACAGCATAGTGTATTCTCAAATGCAAGATTTTTTTTTTAAATTCATTAGATCTTGTGTCCATACTTGCCCCAACTATTCAGGGTTCGACCTCTGCGGTCGTATAAAACTGCGCCCTGCAGAGCATCTGGTTATCATAAGCTATGGAATTTTTTTCGAGTAAACGGCACACATGTGAAGTTCCGATCGTTTTCTGGAAATTGGATTTATTTTTCCCTTTTAGTTGTAGATAATTTTCGAGTATTTGAAACCAGGATTTTAAATTTACAGCAACGTTGTTTGATTGGATGATACGAGGAAAAAAATCTCAATAAAAGTAAAAAAAAATTAAAAAAAATATAAAACAATATTAACCCAAATTTTTGACCTGTTTTACAAAATTTAAACTTGGGCATTACCATGTGAAGAGACTATCATGTTGTGAAGCATATGATTTCCTTCAATTTGTATATATATACGTTTTATGCCTTTCAAATAAAACAAAGTCAGTAAATAATCATAACAGTGTGGTACTGATAAACGACTATGTCATTGCGAAGTCCACGTGTATGAATTGAAAGATAATTGGGACGGTAAAACTTATTGATTGATGGATTGTTGGTGGCTTAACGTCCAGTGACAAATATTTCATTCATGTTCAGGACGATAAAGTTAACGTTAATAAAAATAAATAAATTAAAAGATGATTGTTTACAATATTTCATGTTATTTGTTTTATTTCCAGGTAAACTTGCACCTTTATGGCCAGCCATCGGTATAATAGTGGAAGTTTTAGCTTTATTTTTGATTATCATTCTTTGTGGCAGGAAGAAAAAGGACTCAACACCATTGTAAGTTATTCATAAGTAGCCTTCCACATGTAAATCATGCTATTTATGGTTAAGGCTTTGGTTCAATTTTATTTTTATTTACTCTTCGTCGTCTGTTATAGTTTCACTGAAGAGACATTAATTGCCGAAGTACGCATCGGGTGTAGAAAAAATGGTACCGATTACGTAATTATAAAAACGCGATTCTCTCGTACAAGTTTGATTGCTGACTGTCTGCATCAAACGTGTTTCTTGAAAACTATCCTTGGCTGACATCCGTCGGCCTATTGTGTGGACTACTATAATAGTGTGACTTTGGTTGTCAGAGTAAAGTCCGTATACAAAACATGGAATTATCCGACTCGGACTTGAATGGGGTAACAAGTTTCTGTCTTAAAATTTCAAAAGATTTATTGTTAAGAAGATAAACACCTTTTTGAGATAAGATGCATAAACCGTCATGTGCTCCATATGATTCGTTTTCCTTATAGTTCGAAATCAGACAAAATTGAAATAATGTTTCATAAAATATATGAGAACTAACCTGCATCTTGCCTTTTGAAATCGTTTACCAGTGCTCTTCAACTTTGTACTTATTTGTCCTTTTGAACATTTTTTATTCGAGCGTCACTGATGAGTCTTTTGTAGACGAACGCGCGTCTGGCGTAAAAATAAAATTTCAGTCAATCCTATTATCTATGATGAGTTTATTTATTCTCTCTCTTTTTTTCAGAGCTCCACCCCCATCTACCTCTGAGAGTAACGAGAAAGGAGGAAATCGAAGAAAATACGTCACAACATCAACGTGAATTAATTTATGTTTTAAATGACAAAATATTGGGAGGGTTTTTAAAGAACAAGGGGGATACAGCTTTTTACTTTTATAATTTGGTTACAAAGCTATCATTAAAGAAACTGTACTATCATTATATACTTCAATACTGTTATTTATTACAAAGCAATAATTATAGAGCCACTGAGATTTTCTTTAACGTTTGAGTTTAATATGCATATAATGTGAACGAGATTTTCTTAAAATGGTATGAGTTTATTATGCATGTAATGTGAACGAGATTTTCTCTAAATAGTATGAATTTAACATATATATCTTATCTTATTTTATATACTTGTAATATGGACGGAATCATTTGAACTGTGTACATATGAGAAACAAGCTTTGGGTAAGCGAGATTACACTGTTGATAAATACACCCACGAGAATGGTGTCTGGTGTATACCGTTTATCCACTCATATTCCCCCTTTTGTTCCTTTAAAGACATAATTGAGATACTAAAACGGATATGAATGTTACAAAATAAATTTCTCCAGATAATTAAGAGCAGTACACTTTCATGCAGCATGTAAATATTTCCACAGAACGAAACAGTAAACACTTCATATTGTGAAATAAGTAACTCGTAACACTAAATGTAGCTCTGATAATATCTCAGGGTTTCTATTGGATGTGTTTTTCATTTGAACAGCTATGTTGTTACAAAGGAAATTCTAGCAGAAAGATCAACATTATTGGATTTTTTATTGAATTACATTCTTTTACTTTACAATTTGCCCGTGTGAATATTGCTTCTATTCCAATACACATAATGCATATTGATTGGGAAAAGAGTTAACTATCAGTGGACTGGAAAACAGTTATTTTACATTTGCCTGTACAAATTGATTTACACTCTGTTGTTTATATATAATTATGTGTGTTTGTAGTGGAAAAAAATGCAGATCACATAGTTTGTGATTCGGCTAATTGAGAGTGAAATGATTATTTTATTTCTTGTACCATGCTTGCTGTTGTAACTGCTAATTTTCATCTTTGGTAGAAGTTTCTGTGTTTGTAATTCAAGAAAATTAATGCGTACACTGCATCTCAAAGAACTCTTTTATATCAAGAGAACATTTTCATCGTTGTAAAAATTGAATAAAATATTGGATTTTCTAACTGAATATTCAAAAAATATACGAAATAGTATCCAAATTTGTAGAAAATAATTGGTTTCTACCACAGAATTCTAAGTTGTACTACATTCTACTGTACTATAACAGCATGTGATGTATATAAGTTATTAGAAATGGCATTTCTTATTTAAATTATTGAATATCCTCTTGATATTTAGAATTACTTTTTTGAAGGAAAATTATGCCACTGCTACTGTTGTATTAACTTAAACATCGATTGTTGACATTTAGTGACATTTTCACCGTTGTGTTTACTTGTTTTATATTCCATAAAGAGAACAAACGTATAGTGTATGTAAACACGAATGCTTGATATAAACAAACATATAGATGTAGACGTAAGCTAAAAAATCAACATAACACACATGTTTACAATGTAAGATTTGTTTTCATAATGGGGATCGAGTCGGATATGTTCAACATAATTTAGACCTAAATGTGAAAACGTTATATGTAATGTGAATTTTATACTAGAGTTATCGTTCCTATTGTGGAATTTCTACCTGTTACTAAAGTATTTTGTTTATGTCTCTATTGTACATGCTCTGACTGTGAATGAAAGAACCTTGTAATGTTAACTGATGCAGTTGGAATATTTATTAATTCTATTTATTCATTTGCACTTCATTTTTATTTTTTAAGTATGAATTATTATGACTGAAATCCCCGGACAAGAGACTCAAATTTCTACTTGCCATGATATCAGACTTTAATAGCTTAACTGACTTACTAGTAATTAATGCATTTTTATTTGTGGCGGGAAATCTTTTTTTATATATTAGAGTTATCTCTCTTTTATCAGATAAAAATATGTTAAAACAACCTCTCGGTTTTCTAAGCGACATAAAGGGTACGGGTTGTGTTTATTTAACCTAACAATAGACAGCAAATAATAGTTAAAATATAAGATATAACAAGAAATCTATTTTATAGGAAAGTGATCTTGTAAATAAAAAAGACGGTAACATACTTGAAAACATGAATTTTGCAATCGCCCACAAGTACAGAGATGCTTCTGACACAAATGTTGACGTCCCAATTCAATTTGTGAAAACGTTAAAGGTGATGTCCTTTTATTATTAAAGGTATAAAAAAGGGAAATATTGAGGTAAATTATATAACAACTTGTTTCAAGTTTTATATGTAGAGTTTGTTGAAACATTTTACAATTGTCATTTTATTTTGTATTTCAATATCGAAGAAATGATGCAACATGTTTAAGCTTTATTGTTAGAAATTTTATTATGAATAGTTTTTTTTATCGTAAGAAATGTTTGTATATGCATTTTACCCGTTTTGATTGCAAAATAGACTAATATTGTTTTTATTTCTGAAAATAAAAAGAAATTTTATTTATTTGTGTTTTGCAATTTTTAGATGAAATATGTATAATCAAAGATATATATTTATATACTATTAAAATTAAGCATATGCCATAGAAGTAATAACAACCATACTTCGAAAGATAGACGGTCCATCGCTTCAGGAATATAAGTCACAAATACAACAAATAATATACAAATTACTATATATACATTTAACTGAGGATTGTAAACATGTTACCACTCCTTCAATATCAGGAGCTCCAGAGGTCTCCCATTACAGGATTCAGAAAGGCTAAGTTATGCAGTAGTTCATATAACTGTTTGTCTCTTTTTGGTGATCAAGCGGAAAAAACGGAGATGAAAGAGAGAAAAAACGCCATTTAAAAAATATGTAATAGAAAGTTAAGAAGATGATGAGAAGTTAAGGGCATACAATACAGTTTTGATCTCGTATTGACATTTTGCTGACAATTTGCATATAGGCTATTTTTTGCCTAATTAAATCAAGTATGCAATATATTTTGTATGAAGAATATCTTTATCTGTGCTATTCTGCTCTATTGATAACTTCCTCCTTGTGGTATTTAATTCACCGGAAAGACAACCGAAACAGTCTGAAGGAAAACAATATGTGTTTTCAAACATCCCAATGACATTTAGGAATATCACCAAAATCTAGTAACGCTAATATTTGAGACTCCTAAATTTCAATTACGCGCAATTAATCATATTTTTTTTTATCTAAATTGCGCTGTTCTGCACTATTGAAGTTAATTTTATAAAAAGAAAAAAAAAATCAGTTGGACAGCAGATGGAATAGTTCTATTCTTTTTCTTAATATTATTCTATACATAATTTTAAAGAGTACATTACCAGAAAATGGATGTATTAATGGTAATATTCTTATTTTTTTGGGGCCAACTTGGTGGATTGTAATTATTCACATTTTCAATGCTTTGTTAAAATCAGATGTGCAGTGAATCGTCTGACGGTTTGTTTTACAACGGTAAAAGCATATCATTGGATCGTGTGACGTTTCGTCTTACAAAGGTTAAAAGCGTATCTCTGAATTGTTATTTATTATCAAAAGTCATTACGTGATATTCCAGCCGATTTTTTAAATGTTATAACCCAGTGAACCTATATATTTGGAACGGCAACATTGGAATTGGTTACGATTTGGAAAACTTTAAACATTGAGGCCTTAATACGAGATTTCTCTTTCGTTAACACACACATTAGTCATGGGATGCTGTAGCCGTGCTTCCGGTTGGTCCAAGATTGGACTTCTCTGTGCCGTATGTGCATTTGGGCTCCAGGCAGCTGGCTATGTAACAAATAATTGGATGGTATACAATACAGTACTAGATCTTAACGATCTTCGTGTTGGGTTATGGTGGTTTAGCAACTGTTCGGCTGAAATAAGTTGTTTTTCAGTGCTTACACCGTCTTCCTATAAATCTTGTAAGTATGAAATTTCACCTTTTTTTTAATGATTCAAAATTAAAAGAGTATAACAAACATACTGTACTCCATGGCAAATTCAAAAAGAGCAAGTTCATAAAAACCTGACACAACCAAACGCTTTCATAAACAGTACAAGTGAAAAACAACTGCCATATTCCTGGCTTGATACAGACATTTTTTGAAGAAAATAGTCTCTTAAACCTGTAATACCTGATTTTGTAGCTAGCAGAACCTCCCAACTGTATAACAGTTGTGTATAGTTTCGTTATATTGACAATATTGAATAAGCTACCCAAATTTTGTTTAGAATTTTTAAAATTGTCTGTCAATACCTTTCACAACTTTTGTTCTTGTATATATGTAAATATATTTGAATTGTTCGTATCCAATGAAACCTTATCCATAAAAAAAATTAGCAGGTTTTTTTTTATGAATATAGTGTTTTATCTTTTGTTAAAATTGTCTCTCTTGCAACCACATCCTATCTATATATTTCTTTAAACCAATGAATACACATGAAATTGAACGAAAAAAAGTTGTAATCAATATCATAATTTTTCAGTGACTTTCACATTGACTCTGGGATTTGAAGGTGGTTGTGCTGGATTGCTTCTGGTAGCGATGATCATGTATTGGTGTTATGTCGCGGCAGATTGTAGCAGAAGGCGTGGAATGGCAGCTGCCATTATTATATTTCTTGTTTTAGCAGGTAAATCTTTCTGTTCTCCACACACCTTTATGTAATATGTATGTATTTATTGGTGAGTAAGTAGGTTAAGGCTTACGTTTGCCTGAATATTGTAAAGTTACTAGTCTGTCTATAAACATTGTTTACCTCTAGATATATATTGGTAGATTAATGTCTTTGTGTTGTTACCTCAATCCTCATTGACATATAAACCAACCGTTCCATTTTTTTCAAAAACAACAATCCTTAAAACACAACTCATACAACTAGATATGAAACAACGAACCTAAAAAAAATGAGATGGATGTGTAAGTGCGTTAGGTGATGTATTATAAACATAAACATCACAAAACGTGAGATCCTTAAATTTCATAGAAACAGTTCTACTTTAAAATAATTAAATTTTTGATATAACGCTCCTTCTGATTGGCTGACGTTATTTTGTTATCAGCCCGTAGACATAATATAGTCATGTGACCGTGACGTCATCAAAGTTTTTTTCATGGTTTTCTACGGGTTCGAATGGAATTATCTTAGAATTAAAATATAAGAAATGACTAATATTTTTTCTGTGTATTCGAGATAACACAAAAAATGTGGTGCACACTGTTAAATAACCCGCTACGCGCGTTATGTAGTGTGCACCACGTTTTCTTATGTTATTTCTTCAAAGACAGAAAAACTATTACAGTCATTCCTTAAAAAAAATTATATTAATGCATTCACTGGATAGTATTCAAACACAACTGCCCTGTAAATCAAATCAAATGTAAACAGTCAATTTTTGGTAAAGAACAAACTAACAAATGAAATCCAAGTAACAAACAATAAAATCGCCCATATTTAGAGCTATTTTCCTAATGCTAGTTTAAGGTTTGGTTTGGTTTGCTTGCTTGCTTTATTTGCATCAATGTTTGCTCATGCTTTGTAATTAAGATTGACAATAGCTCTACAGCCATGTAGAAATTGTATCTCTTACGTAAATAATTTAATCTGTTTCAGTGTGTAGTTCAGCAGCTGGATTGGTACTGTGGATCTTACAAATAGATTTTCCTTATTACGTTGCATGGTCAGCCGGACTTTCGGTTGTAGCTACTGCATTTGCACTCATAGCAATGCTTTGCTTAGTTCCAGATCTTAAGGAATATCCATACGAAAAGTTACGCAAGAGGCCGTCAAACAATAAACGTCCTCTGCCTCTTGAAAGACAGACGGTGTACACGAAACATGGTACGGACAAAAAGAAGGGGAGCTCACTTGGCACTGATTATACACAACGTAATTCATATGCAGATGTCAAAAGCAATCGGGACTTCGGATACGATTATGGTGCACGTGACTTTTATGTTTAAAATTGACGTTTTCTAGATTGACTGTATGAACATCTAAATGAAATAAAGACGTCAAGTAAACTTTCGTTACAAATATCTCAGCCATAATCCATTAGTTTCGCCTGTCACTGATTTTTTTATATTCTGTAGCGATTAATGTTAAGTTTGACACTGGTATCATTGAAGGTCACACGATGCCCCCTAGTAGATGTCAGGCTGTTTTATTTACTGTCTAAACATAGATTGTTTAAATAAAGTATACATCGACATTTTATGTGTTTATTATTATATTCTATTCCTGTAAATTTAGATTGGAAAATCAAGAGACTTTTTGAATAATTGGCCAAAATTTAGATACGTTATTTGGCTTTCTCAAATATAATAAAAAGGGGATTTTATTTTAGCTATACATGTGCAAAATTGTCAGATTGTATACGTGTTATTCATGGAAAACACAATTTTGTGTGATAAAAAGAAAACCAAACCGTAGAATGTTTAGATAAAAACTGAGAAGAGAACTCTCACAATAGGCTTTCAAAATACAATCAAACAAACAAACGGTAACCATAGTTGTTAATTTCTGTACCATTTGGTCTATTGGGGAGAGTTGTCTCTTAAATTCGGCTATCATACCACATCTTTTTTTTTTTATATAAAAACAAAAATTGGGCACGCCACTTCAAAGTCTTTAATTGCTTTCTTGCTACAAAACGAAATATGTAAATTCACAACGCAAAAATATAAAAAACATCATTTTCTTCATATAATGAAAAGTGTTAACAAATGAATGACATACATATAATAAATCTTTATTGCAAAATTACACCCATAAGCATAAGGGTCAAGCAATAAAATCAAGCAATAATTTTATAAAATACAATACAATACAATACAATACAATACAATACAATACAATACAATACAATACAATACAATACAATACAATACAATACAATACAATACAATACAATACAATACAATACAATACAATACAATACAATACAATACAATACAATACAAATGCAATACAATACAATACAATGCAATACAATACAATACAAATACATTACAATACAATGCAATACAATGAAATACAATGTGATACAATACAATATATAGAATAAAAGAACATTAGAGTTCAATTATAAATGTGTGTAAAAAAACACCATCATAACCATGCCTTATTTCTTTTAAAACATGCACTTTTCATTGGACTAGATTTGCTATTTTACAATCCAAGATGACAAAATCTGTACTTCATGGTCATTCTTGTCAGTTTGAACTTTGTTGTTAGTCCTACGAGTTTCTTCTTTTATTTCTAATCTTATTGATTTGACTCTTTCAGTTTTTTAAAAGCATTTAAGATGTTGATCCATGTTAAACAGCAATCGATCCATCCATTTATTCTTGCGAGTTTGACACGTCACATTTAGCTTTTTTTTCATTTATAAAGGAACATGAATCAAAAACCGTGAAAGTGACGCCATCCAAATTTAAACTTGGTCTATGTTTAGTGGTAATAAGCTTCATAACATTTGAGTGACGTATTAAAAAGTTAAAATCACGATGGGAAATTAAAATTTCAACAATTTGAATTTATAAAAGAGCATAACTCATGTACATTAAAAGTGATGCCACCCAATTTTGAACTTGGTCTATATTTTGTGTTGGTAATCATTGTGTAGATCTAAAGTTAAAGAAAAGCACCAATTTTAACATGCAAAATTATCTTAAATGGCTTTATCCGGCAGACTAAACAAAAAATCCAACGATGGTGCAGGCAGTGTGGTCTGGTCATCTAGCTATTTCATATAATGCTGGGATGATTAATTGGTCTTAAAGTTTTAGTTTCAACATGACTCTTCAATAGTAAATTTACCTTAACAACACTTGTGTATATAAAAATGCACTTAAAACTATTTATTAAAAAATCAATAATGTAGCCAAATAAGTAAGACATACTTATATCATTGATTGTTATTGAATAGTTAATTGTTTTACTTTCTTTTAAAATTGTCAGTCATAATTCATTCGTATTATATCTTATTTCACCTTTATGATTAATTTCAATAGATATCTAGGTCAAATTCACCCTAGACTCCTTAAATGAAAATTCCCTTTGTTTTAATTAAGCTATGACAAAACACATTTCACAAGTCTTTATCTTACTGGGCTGTCATGACTATATGATAAGAATCGAAGAATCATAAACAAAGTGATGGCATGTTGTGGCGATGCTTCTGGTTGGGCTAAAATTGGTTTCATCTGCATCTTTCTTGCGTTTGGATTGCAGTCAGCTGCTTTTCTGACGAACTACTGGATGGTGTATAACACAGCTAAGGATCTGTTCGATATAAGAGTTGGGTTACTCTGGTTCACAAATTGTACGTCTGCTTGTGCTACTTCTACAACCCCGAGCAGTTACCATTCGTGTAAGTAGAATGTGTAATGTTTTATCTTCTTGTGAAATTTGGTGACGACGTTCAATACATAGATATAAGGTGAACGAAAGAATAGAAATCTTACATTTTAAAACAGATTGATAGTCTTATTGATGCTGTATTTGTTTCTTAATGTTAAAAAATACTGTTCTTTCATAAAATATTTTATTGTGATTTTTTAAACATTATAATAATAACGATGCTAGGTAACTTATCGTTTTTTCATGCTACAGCTTTTGACAAATTGTTTTTTCATGCTACAGCTTTTGACAAATTATTTTTTCATGCTACAGCTTTTGAAAAAATGAAACATCGTGTATTTTGAAAATTGAGGGTAACCTAAATGATTGAATTGTAAAATAAAATACGAGAAGACATTTCATCGGAAAATGCTTTCAAAATATAAAAAAAAAAAAGATCAGAGTCACCGTAATTTTTCTTTTTCACTGCATAACATAAAATAGAAGAAAATAAAATGTCTATTTCTTAAGAAATTGTACTATTTCAGTTTGACCTCCTGTTATTACGATCATTTAAAAAAACGAAAATCAAGGAATATATGACACATATTCTGTTTGTACAAATATAAGTTCGTTCCTTTTACTTATTTTCAGTATTCTTCACCCTGACCAAAATATTTGAAGGTGTAACTATCGGCCTATTTTTCATCATTGTTGTGATTTATGCCTTCTACGTACTAGCAGACAGAAGCAGGACAAGGGCAACAGCCATATCTTTGATAATTATACTAGTCACATCAGGTAAATACATGATCATGTTATAGTTATTGACCAAGCAAGTCGGTATATATGATTTAATCTGCACGGCTCGTGTGACCCTGTTGATATAAAGAACATAATATTCTGATTATTATAGTAAACAAGCCGGGTTTCGAAATCTGGCTTGATCTTGTGGTCACGAAGATCACAAAGACAACATCATATAGCGGTCTCATTGAAAATTTAGTGGTTCCGGGTTATTTTTTTTCATTTGGAATCGCCACATATGTAATATGGCGTATACAAATAATAGATTAATTATTTTTGTGTTGTCAAAAACTGTTTTGATGTTTTGGATAAATTTTCAAACAGAAGTATATTTACTTATTTAATGAAATGGTCCTTTGAAAATCTGATTGCAGATCAGTGAAATAAGACACGATCCATATCCACTCTTTGGTAATTTGAACAAACTTATTATAAGGATAGGATTCTGACATCGTAGTCAAATCTTTCAATAATGTTTTAATCGGTACTATATCTCTAAGAAATTATCGTCTTTATAAAGATTAATAATTGTTTGTTGTATTACAGTTCTATTTCCGATTGCTGGAATTGTATTATGGATCCTGCAGATAGATTTTCCATATTTCCTAGCTTGGTCGGCTGGAATGTCCATGATAGCAACGGGATTAGCATTTTTTTCAATGCTATGCTTGATTCCAGATTTAAAAGAATATCCATATTATAACAAAATGGCGATCGTTCCAACAGACACTTTCTTTGATGATATGCAGTATAGGAAATACGATACTAAAAATAACTCGTATGTCGACAAAGACAAGATTGACAGAGAACCGAAACGAAAACCTCACTTAAAAGATCCATATTCGGTGAAAGATACTTACATGGATGATGAAATAGACAGAAAAGCCCTAATGTTTACTCATTCTAAACCACCGAGATATGATTTTTTTAAGCAAAATCCACTGCCAACAAAATACTAATATCAGTTACTTGATATATTATGTTCAAGTGCAACTTACGATTATTACAGACTTTTTGTACAAGTTATCAGTATTCTGATATCCCGGTTCCGCCTTCTTTCATCGCCATTCTATTTCCTAATATACCTTTAAAACGCACTGTCCCATTTGAAGAATAAAGCTGCAAATGACGACTAACTGGGGAAATTCAATATACGAAATGTATTGTACCAGTAGGCACCCAAATCATCGTATAGTGTCATTATAAAAACTTTGTACAAGGACAAGACTGTAGAATGTAGTCTTTTTAGAATGGTAATGATAAGACGTCAAACTAATGCAAATTGGCTTGTTTCTTCTAGTATGCCAAGAGTTTATGAAAACTCTGATATTGTACAAAAAAATGTAAACATTACAAAATGTACATGCATGATTATGATTTGTACACAACATATGAATATACTATTTAATCATTTTAATCTCAGAACATTGATGAAGTTTACTTTTGTTTTATCATTACATATTTGTTTGTCGTTTATATTTTGTACATAAATCATGCCGTTATTTTTTTTTACCGTTTTACATTTGCCATTTCGGGACTATCAGCTGTGTGGGCTTTGCTTATTGTTGAAGGCCGCGTGGTGACCTATAGTTGTTGGTTTCTGTGTGACGTAGTATCTTTTGAAGAAATATCTTATTGGCAATCGAACCACATCTTTTTTATATAGTAGTTGTTTAATTTATTAAAAAATTATCGATGACCACCTGCTCATATCAGATACTCACCCCTAACATTACATTTGACGCCCTTTTACCAGTAATCATTCCCGACATTTTGTAAAAACAGTACCTTGATCACCGGAGTTCTTACGGATAATGTATTACCAATGTTATTTTAACTGAT
This sequence comes from Mytilus trossulus, assembly GCF_036588685.1. Taxonomy (NCBI): domain Eukaryota; kingdom Metazoa; phylum Mollusca; class Bivalvia; order Mytilida; family Mytilidae; genus Mytilus; species Mytilus trossulus. The sequence goes on along the minus strand of NC_086376.1, from coordinate 62,786,861 downwards.
CGGGCTATATATCTTTATTCTCATAAACCAAAATCCATGGTACAGAGATATTATAAACATTTATAATATAACATAAAGTCAGAATTAATACAAATGTATGATCTACAACTGGAAAAATATTTCCAGCTACATGTAATATAAAAAAAACCACATTATGCATGTATACAATATTATATAAAAAAAATACATTTAACAATGTTTCCCCTAAGAGTCCAGCTGTTTATTAATCAGTTTGATAAATTTGCACAAATGATTCAACATACTGATGTTTCTAGTATTCATCAAATCATGAAATTTCAATACGTTTGGTCTATTTAGATAATATGGTTTCAAATTTTTTTCTCTATCATGATTAAATTTCGAACAATTAAAAATATAGTGGAATTCATCCCCAATATCTCCTGAATTACAAAGTTTACAATTTCGATTTTCTCTAGGTATATTTTTCCACCTTCCAGTTTCAATAGGAAGTTTATGACTGAGTATCCTGAATCTACAAAAAGTAATAATATTTTTATCATCTAGTATCTTAAAATAGTTTTCTCTTTCAGCATTATCTTTGAATAGACGATAATTAATAGCTTTTGGCGATTCTAATAAGATAGAGTGCCAATTTTGTTTGAATTGGTCTACAACACAAACTTTAACCTTATTATATAACCATGTATTACTAACAAAGTACTGTGAATTCCAAACATATGACAGTCCACAACTATCTAGAATAGATTTTATATTATTAAGCCATGGAATACTCATCCCATACTTTTTATATGCATATTTATACAAAATAACAGGAAGTTTTTCTTGCTTTCCACACATAAGTTTCGACCAGTAATTTAAAATCCGCAACTTGATATCAATTTCCAAAGGATATCTTCCCAGTTCTCCATAAATCATGAAATCTGGCGTTGACTTCTTTACATTTAACAAAATTTTACAGAATTTAAGGTGGACCCTTTCAATAACAGAAATGTTGCCGACTCCCCAAACTTCACTTCCATACAATAAAATAGGCTTAACAATTTTATCGAAAAGATCGAGTTGGCATTCTATAGATAAATTATGTTTTCGACCTTTGCGGATAACATCGTACATAGCGTGTGTGGCTTTTTCTGCTTGTGCCTTTTTTGCCTTAGAAAAACTTCCTGTTCTAGAAAAAATAACACCAAGGTACGTAAACTCATTTACAATTTCTAAAACAGTATTATTATATTTAAATTCTATATTTGATAATGGTCTACCTTTTGAAAAAACTACAATTTTACTTTTATTTACATTAACCTTCAATTTCCAAAGTTCACAATAGTTATACAAAGAGTCAAGCTGCTTTTGTAAGTCATTTTTTGACTCTGCCAAAAGAGCAGTGTCATCTGCATACAGAATCAGAAACAATTTTAAATAGTAGTCTAGCTCATTTTCAATATCATCGGATACTGTTTTTAACCCTTCTACATCTTGTTCTTTTAAAAAATGTTCAAGATCATTAATATACAGTGAAAATAATAAAGGTGAGAGGCTTTCGCCTTGACGTACACCGACATTACACGGAAAATACTCTGAAAATACACTACCATCAAAAATTCTTGATTTAATGTTACTATACATATTTACAATGGTATCATACATTTTTCCACTGATAAAATTCTCCAGAAGTTTTTGCCATAAACCAGATCGCCAAACTGTGTCAAAGGCTTTAGCAAAGTCTATAAAAGCACAAAAAAGTTTTTTCTTTCGCATCTTCAATAGTTCAAAAAGAATATGTAGGACAAAAATACTATCTATGGTTGAATAGCCTTTTCTAAATCCTGATTGATTTTCATTTAACAATAAGTAATTTTCCAAAAAAGTGGATAGTCTTGAATTCAAAACTGAAGTAAATAGCTTTCCCATGCAGCTTAGAATTGTGATAGGTCTATAATTTTCTGGTTTTTTTGTATCACCTTTATTTTTATAAAAAGGAATAATGTTACCAACTAACCATGCTTCTGGAATTTTACCAGAATCGAAAACAATATTAAAAAATTGAACATATATAGGCATAAAAATATGACATGTGCTTTTAATATATTCGTTAATAATTTTGTCATCTCCACAAGCCTTTCCGTTTTTTAAATCTTTAATACAATTAAATATTTCTTTTTCTGTTATGATACTATTAAGAGTTTCATTGAACTGGTTTGGTACCTGCGAAACAGGGACATCGTCGACTGAATCTGACGAATTCAAGTCTTTAAAGAAATCAAAGAGAACATCGATGGAAATATTTGGACTACGTTTTTCTCTTTTTTCATTTAAAATTTTCCAGAACTCCTTAGAGTTACTGTTTTTTAGATTTTGCATCTTTTTTCTAAAAATCTTTCTATACTCTTGTATAGAACAATCCATCTGCTTTTTATACTTTCTCTCTGCATCTTTCATTTGAACATGATTATCTGATGTTTTGTTGTTTTTATATCGTCGTTTTGCAATTCGTGAGCACTTTCTTTGCTCCCAGCATTTTTTGTCAAACCATGGTTTGCTTTCCTTTGTGCTCTTTTTAACCTTCGTGTTATAAGTAATGGTACCTAGTACCTTTTCTGCTGATTCCAAAAGTATATCATTTATATGTTCGGACAATTTATTTACAGAATTTTGCGACATAACACTTGAATGCAAAAACATTAATTCATTTTCTAATTCTGTAATCTTATTTCCATCAATGTTCTCAATGAAATCTTGTTTTTTTTTTTCATTATCCCACTTTTTTAACTTTATATTTTCACTACCACTTGTTACATCATTGTTTTCAGCTTCAGTTACAGCATTTTGCTCAATTTTAAATTTTAACAAAAGTGTCAATGGACAATGTACATCTGAGTAAAGAGACGAAAACGTATCTACATGCATATTTACAACATGATTTAATAATTCAAATGAGCAAATAAAATAGTCAACAACACTAGAACTTCTACATGTAAATATTCCCTCTTTATCACCATTCACTCTACCATTCAAAATGAACAAATTGTTATTTTTACAAATATCAAGTAAAGCGTTCCCATAAGTGTTTTTCGATATATCTTTACTTTTTCTAAAACTTAACATATTTAACTCTTGTAAAGCATTTGAGTAATCATAGCATAAATCTGAATCACTAACTATATCATGTTTGCTATTTACAATATTTGAAAAATCAATATCAGAAGCAGTTCTGCTATTAAAATCTCCGACAAGCATAATGTATTTATAGTTAACAGAAAGTTTCAACAACTCTTGCTCTAGTTCGTTTAATGAATCGGTTATTTTGTACAGCGAATTTTCAGGAGGGATGTACACGTTCCCAATCACCAAGTCTTCATCAGTCTGTAGGAAATTTGCAGATATCTTAGCCCATAGCACTAGGCTACTCTTAGTCTCAATGATATGAATATATTTAGACATTTCATTTTTATACCCAAAAGCTATGCCACCTGATTTTACTCTGGAGTGTGACTTTCGATTTTTAAATTTAAAAGTATATTCTGGTATGTTAATATTATCAAAATTATCAGTTTTTGTTTCAGTCAAACATATAATATCATGGTCACTTATCAATTTGATAAATTCAGGATACTGCGATTTTCTCACTACACCGCAACAGTTTAGGTTTAACATTTTAATGTCTTTCAGTAAAGCATCGGTAACGACTGACTCTCTATGGGGTTGCTAATAGTGTTTTGGCGTCGTTGTACGTTTGCGTTTTTGTACAGGGTTTTTATCTGGAGTATGCGACATTTTTGTGTGAGTCTGTGTGTTCGTAGCTATATCGTCTTCAACATTGCGTTCTTCATTATATATTACCCCATCGACATACAAGATGTCCCACACTAACTTGACCTGGCAACCTTCAGCTCGTTTTTTCTTCATGATCGGGTAAAGACTCTTTCTAGCCTGCTCAATTTCGTCCGGGAATTGTTGGTTGACTCCGAACGATTTACCTTTCAGGCGGTAGGTGTTAGATAGTACCCTTGCAAGATCTTTATAGAAGATAAATCTGGCTACGATTGGTCGCGGGCGGCCTCTTTTTCCTGCGCGAGCTCCACTGCCGAAGCGGTGAACATTTCCCAGTTCTATCCAATCTGAAATATGCAATTCTTTGCGTATAAAGTCTTTCACTACCTGTTCTGTATTTTCGTGCTCCGTCTCTTGTATTCCTGTGAATACCAAGTTATTTTTCATCGATCTGCATTGCAAATCGATTACTTTGTTGCGAAATTCTTCATGTTCCTCTTGCGCATCACTTAAAGCTGATTTAATTTCTGATCTCAATTCGGTTGTTCGGTCGTCTAAGTCGTTAGCTACTCTACTAACAGAAGATCTTATTTGTTTTACATCTTTTACATTGTTGTCATGTTTTACTTTAAAGTCGTCCATAAAATCACTTATACTCTGTAAATTAGTATTCACTTCTTTATTGTTAACATGTAAATTCTTTAATTGTTTATCTAGATTTCCATGTTGTGTTCTAATTTGTGATATTTCGGACTCACTTTTTTCGCATCTTACATTTATTTTTTGAACTTTTGATTCAACTTCGTTAACTTTTGTTTTTAACTCGCTAAAGTTTTTAGCTAAAGTATTTAATGTTCTGTTCATTTGGGTGACTTGTGTCATTCCCGTTTCAATAGAAGTAAGTCTGCCATTCATGTTTATTAGCAGTTGATAGACGTTTTGTAATGTAATGTCCTGGCTAGGATCTCCGTAAAGAACATCCCTACTTTCGGTTAATACTGTAGATGTCTCCGTTTGGCTTGACTCCATATTTTAACCCACTCGTATAGAGCCTCAATATATAAATCGTAGTTTCAATTACTGTTCACTTGGAATACAATACACCCCAGGGTACAGGTGATAAACAAATAAATAAATATGTCTCTCGGGATTCTACTTATTGTTGATACTGGATTTCAAAAATAAATAAATCAGCAAAAGAACCAGCGGAGCTAACGTTTTAATTTGCATGTGGACAGTCTATTTGAAGATGTGTGTGATAAGGATGATTGCCGTTATAATTAATATTGATTTCTAATCACCAATCAGTGTCATCAAAGGAATTTACAAAAGAATGACTAGAAACTTCATTGATGAGTTTATCCTAAAACACCTATCTATAGATGGACTAGTTTATTATGAGCGAACCGGTTAAACTCCGCCCAGTCAAGTGAAATAAATAGAGTAATACCCTTGTGTTAATTCAATGCTAAACATATGGAAATTTTATAGAAAATCTACAGCATTTATCCTTGTACCCTCATATTTGGTTATTTCATGACTGATAGATATAAGATTATTAAAACAAGTTTATTAAGGTTTATGACCCTTTCTGTAGCCATTTTTTTGTACGAATTTTACAAACTTCAATTGTATCAAAACAACAGATATAAGGAATAATAGAGAAAAGCCATTTTGTACATATACCAAGGGGAAACTTGATGGAAAGCATAATAATTTACTGTTTCGTTTCATTTACTAGAAAGAGAGTACTTTGTGGTACATAAACAAAGATTTTTATAGAAAATGAACAGCCTTTAATAGTTGTAGAGATTTTAGTTATAGAATTTAAAACATTGATTACTCACTTGCTTTTCTATGATGTGCTACAAAATGTTCTAACCAACCTGTAAATTTCAAAATGCCTTGTACTGAGTCACTTAAGTCGAGCGCACCCTAAAAGGTCACTTGATTTTGTCCATTTTTTTTTTAAACAATGAATAATAATGTTTTGCTTCAAATTTTCCCTTGGTATATGTACAAAATAGCCTATCTCTAGTATTCATTACATTTGTAGTTGTGATACAATTGAAGTTTGAAAAATTCGTACAAAAATGGCTACAGAAGGGGTCATAAATTTCAAGAGAAGATGTCAATCTGCATGGTTCGTAAAATGGCTAAGACTATGAGAAATCCCATCTTCCGGTGTCAGCCTAAGTATTTTTAGTGTTGCTGTTATTGTCTTGTGATAAGTTAGTCATCATTTGTGTCGCTTGTATATTGTCCCAAGAATATAAAAATATTTTGATTTTATTGTATTCCTTTTTCATTACTTTAGACCATTAACTGCTACGAGAATCCTTATTGATATCAACTATACGTCCCTTTACTTTTACAAAAATCTTCTCTCAAACATCTTGCACACATTTTACAAAACATGGACACAATCATCATCGGGTATCTTGTTTTAAAAATGCCTGGTGACCCTGCCTGCAATGCAAACTTGGCAAAATGGTCGAAAGTGCTAAATACTAATATAGAACATATTGGTTACTATTATTTTGAAAACCGCTATAAGTAGAGATAAATTCTACCTATTGTCTATCTACGTCAAAACTGTTAGACGACTTCTCATATGAGTACCCTTCAATGACAAATTTTACAATTTTGTTTACCTATCATCTTGTAATTCTTAATCCAAGCTTTTTTTCAGTTTTTCTTCGGCATTTTATTCTTGAACGATCTTTTTGTATCTTTTGACTTTTTTTCTGTAGAACTGTTGTACCTCGAGTGGCGTATGTTCGCCATATTGTAGTCGTGTAACTGTTATTAGAATGGCGTGCAAGAATCAACTCTGTATGTTATTAGTTACATGGTGTGTGAGGGACCTAATACGATGTTTATGGGGTCAGTAAATTCCATATGAGGTGAGAGCGAACATAAAATGGGCCGGCGAGCACCATCCAACTTCTATTTACTGTTTTTTGTTTCTTCACATTAATAAGTTGTAGTTAATGCATATCTGTCATATTTGTTTTTGGTAACTTGTATGATAATAAATTCAACTATTAAATTTCTCATGTCAGTGCCTTTTATATCAGACTGTTATTTACTCAGTATTCAAATTATATGAAAAGAGAACAATAGAAAAAGTTGAAATAGGGAGCAAAAGTGCTGGAAAGCGTCAGTGGTTTCTACGGGTTCCGACCCGTTATTTCTCAAATCTCTTCAAAATTTGTACTGTTAAATAGTTACGAAGTAACCACTCGACTACGCCAACACATTAAAAATGTGTTCAATATATAATACTTATATCAAACTACCTGTGTCAGAGCACGTGACGCAGGTGATAACGCATTGAATGAAAAATGTTTTTCGTAATGAATTAAACATGTTGCTGTATGATAAATAATGTCTAAAATGACCCTCAATGTTTTATGTTTTACATGAATTAATAATAGTACATGTAAAAAAAGAAATTAACAACTTGAGTAATTGAATTTTAGATTTTAATGAAACGTCTAATTGGAGTAACCTCGTTTGATTGTTAACTTTTTATCATCAATTATGACATAAATAAATTTTATCACATTTTTTTTATCTTTTAACAAGTGGACATTTTATAAACTTATTAATTTTTTTTTTTATTCATTTTTAACTCACCTGGCCCAAAGAGCCATGTGAGCTTTCCCATCACTTGGCGTCCGTCGTCCGTCGTCGTCGTCGTCGTCCCGGTCGTCGTGAACTTTTACAAAAATCTTCTCCTCTGAAACTACTGGGCCAAATTAAACCAAACTTGGCCACAATCATGATTGGGGTATCTAGTTTAAAAAATGTGTGGCGTGACCCGCCCAACCAACCAAGATGGCCGCCATGGCTAGAAATAGAACATAGGAGTAAAATGCAGTTTTTGGCTTATAACTCATTAACCAAAGCATTAAGAGCAAATATGACATGGGGAAAATTGTTTATCAGGTAAGGATCTATATGCCCTGAAATTTTCAGATGAATCTGACAACCCGTTGTTGTGTTGCTGCCCCTGAATTGGTAATTTTAGGGAATTTTTGCTGTTTTTGGTTATTATCTTGAATATTATTATTAGATAGAGATAAACTATAAACAGCAATAATGTTCAGCAACGTAAGATTCACAAATAAGTCAACATGGCCAAAATGACGGTCAGTTGACCTCTTTAGGAGTCATTGCCCTTTATAATCAATATTAAACCATTTTTCGTAAATCTTAGTAATCTTTTACAAAAATCTTCTCCTCTAAAACTACTGGGCCAAATTAATCCAAACTTGACCACAATCATCTTTGGGGTATCTAGTTTAAAAAATGTGTAGGTGACCCGGCCAACCAACCAAGATGGCTGCCACGGCTTAAAATAGAACATAGGGGTAAAATGTAGTTTTTTGCTTATAACTCAAAAACCAAAACATTTAGACCACTTTCAAATTGTTCATCAGGTGAAAATCTATCTGCCCTGAAATTTTCAGATGGATCGGACAACCTGTTGTTAGGTTGCTGCCCCTGAATTGGTTATTTTAAGGAAATTTTTCCGTTTTTGTCGAGCCTTCGACTTTAGTCGAAAAAGCGAGACTAAGCGATCCTACATTCCGTCGTCGGCGTCGGCGGCGGCGGCGGCGTCCACAAATATTCACTCTGTGGTTCAAAGTTTTTGATAATTTAATAACTTTCTTAAACTATACTGGGTTTCTACCAAACTTGGACAGAAGCTTGTTTATGATCATAAGATAGTATCCAGAAGTAAATTTTGCTAAAATAATTTTTTTTCTCTGTTTTGTACTTATAAATGAACTTAGTTTTTTCTGCAGGGAAACATAACATTCACTCTGTGGTTAAAGTTTTTTAAATTTTAATAACTTTATTTAACTATCCTGGGTTTGTACCAAACTTGGACAGAAGCTTGTTTATGATCATAAGATAGTATCTAGAAGTAAATTTTGTAAAAAAATATATCCATTTTTTCCGTATTTTTCTTTTAAATAGACTTAGGTTTTCTGCTAGGAAACAACACATTCACTAGATGTGGTTAAATTTTTTAAAAATTTAATAACTTTTTTATACTATTTTAAATTTGTACCAAACTTTGACAGAAGCTTGTTTATGATCAAAAGCTAGTATCTAGAAAAGAAGTTTTGTTAATATTTTGTACCTGTGTATCTGTATTTTACTTATTATAAATGGACTTAATTTTTCTTCCAGTTAAGATTACATACAATCTGCAGTTAAAGTTTTTAAAACATTTATTCGATTCATCAACTATACTGAATTTTTTACCAAACTTGGACAGACGCTTCTTACAATCAAAAGATAGTATCAAGAGGAATATTTTTATTGATTGTTTTCCTCAGTTTTGTTGAGCCTGGGAGTTACAGCAAAAGTAGGCGAGACACTGGGTTCCGCGGAACCCTTATGAATTTTTGTTATTATCTTCAATATTATTATAGATAGAGATAAACTGTAAACAGCAATAATGTACAGCAAAGTAAGACCTAAAAATAAGTCAACATGACTGAAATGGTCAATTGACCCCCTAAGGAGTTATTGTCCTTTATGGTCAATTTATAACAAATTCATAAAATTTGTAATATAAACTAACATTTTCCACTGAAACTACTGGGACAAGTTTATTATAGATAGAAATAATTGTAAGCAGCAAAAATGTTCAGTAAAGTAAGATGTACAGATACATCACCATCACCAAAACAAAACAAAAATTGTCATGAATCCATCTGCGTCCTTTGTTTAATACAATGAATTCACATAGACCAAGGTGAGCGCCTCTAGTTGGAATTTTAAAATCTAATGTTTTATGCTCATGTCAGTATGAACTGTACAGTGTACATTCAAATTTGACCTTTTAACCTTATTAGTCAGTAGTTTGTTTTAATGCAGAGGATATAAATGTGAAAAGTTAAAAATAAAGTGATGACAATACATAAATGCATATTTTCTTTTTGGAATTTATTCTGTCTGAGCATGTTCTATGTTTTTTATTCTTTAGTTTTCTATGTTACATGTCATGTGTACTTTTGTTTTTCTGTTTGTCTTTTTTCATTTTTTGCCATGCCGTTATCCATTAATTTCTATTTATGAGTTTGGCTATCCCTTTGGAATCTTTCGTCCCTCTTTTCTATAAACTCCCATTGCTTTGTTTACGTCACAGACATGAGTGTAGCTCTATAATTTATACAAATAAAGTGGAAAAACCGATGATGCGAGCAAAATAAAAGAGTGATTCTTCCTCTAAAAAGTCGACAAAACGTACTGTGGTATAATTGCTAACTCCGGCCACCAGATACCAACTGACGCTGAATTTAACATCTGTAGATCAACATAAGGCGTCCAATAATGAGAAAATTCCATAACTATAGTGAGGAATGAAATACAACTAATGATCATTACCAATCTAATTAAAAACTGATCTCTCATGCTCCCGTTTTCTGATATGTCGCGTTGCATATCAGAAAACGGGAGCATGAGAGATCGGTTTTTAATTAGATTGGACCATGACTAATGTAAAATAGTTCAAACGAGACAATTAACGACCTAATTTATGGCCAAAACGGTAAATGAAAAATAACCAAACGACAAAAAAATGAAAACGGCACGTTATAAATTAAATGTGTTTGAAGCGTTTTTATAGGTTGACCTTCACCATGCCCGATCAAAGCCGAATATTTGAAAGCCAAGGATATATGAGAACCGAAACAAATAAAGCGCTAAATTACCTAAAACGACATGAAAAATAACCAAAAGCACTTAGTCCAGAATTTAATGTTCCTTACGTGATGCGAAATTGTCACAGTAAACCATGACAGACAGGGTCCCTCGAAATCACTAACTTGAATATAACTATTGTGCTACATTACCTATTACTAGTTGGCTAGTTGTTTATTTACAGTTTTGTTGTGGGAACAAGGTCCTATTTATCCAAAGTACATAAAGTACTGATATTTTTAAACTATTAAATTGTTGAAAGCTCAGACAACATTTTTGGTTATCGGTTATTTACCGTCATTTTTGGTAAAAGATAAACATATGTTAAAATCATACAATAATTATTTATTTTTTTGTATATGGACAATAGTTTATATTTGTGTATGTTTTATGTGGTTTCCGGTTACTTTCATGGCTGTTCTAAAATCTTCTAGTCATACAAAGGTTATGGGACATTTTCAAAATACTCTTAATTTAACTTTTGTCACTAGATATATATAGGAAGATATGTGCCAATGCCAACTCTCCATCCAAGTCACAATTTATAAAAATATACCATTAAAGGTCAAGGTACAGTCTTCAATACGTAGACTTGGTTCACACCGAACAGCAAGCTATAAAAGGGCCCCAAAAGCAATATATTTTAATAAATAACGTACAAAAATATAGCTGTAGTTAGGTCTGTTTTATCAAAGGAATATGGTAGGGCCATAAAAAAAATCTAGAACGGATTTGAAAATGCTGAATGTCTCACTGAGGTGGTCATCCCTTACATTAAATGAGCCGAAGAGCACAATCCCACTACTGCATGGGTTAATCTATAACATGTAATTTACTATTCTATGAAAAGAGGCATCAATACAAAAAGAAGAAAAAACACAAAGAAGGGAGCAAAAGTGCTGGAAAGCGTCAGTGGTTTCTACGGGATTCGACCCGTTAAATCTCAATCCATTTGAAAATTTGTACTGTTAAATAGTTACGAAGTAACCACTCGACTGCGCCGACACAGTATTTATGTGGTCAATATATAATACTTATATCAACCTACCCGTGTAAAATCACGTGACGCAGGCAATTAACCCGTTAAATGCTTTAAAAAAAAAAAGGAAAAGCAATACGTGAACTAAAAATCGGTGAATGGCTGACTGGTCACAAAAACAACTATTGCTGAATTTTTGTTTACTTTTGAATTGAAGTTATTTTCTGTGAATAGAATAAGATGCTGGTAATGTTATGACACTTTTATTAAAAATATGAAATTGTGTGTAGATTCTTGCACAAGTCAATTGAAAGCAATATTATGCTCGATGTTGAAGAAAAGTGTTTATATACAGCTACTATTTGACGCAAGCTAGGAAACAATTGTAGCGAACAATAAGCCAGCGAACAATTAAGATGTATTACTAAAAAACACAATTTCAAATAAAACAATCCAGTTGTTTTTCGATCAGGGAACTGCTAGGGAACAGTTACCGAAACCTAACGAACAATAGACCTTTTTCATATTGCCAAATTTTGACCCGGGTTCTTTAATTAAATCAAAGAGCGTAATGCTCATAGATGTATAAAAGGTAAATTGAATTACCATACATGCAACCCCCTTCAACCTAGCATGATTGCTATCAACGTATTTTAAAAAAAAAATAAAAAAATCTTTAATAATACCTATAACTCAACCAAAACTCACTTTAATAAGCATAAAAATCTGTTGATTCAAATAAAATTTTCTATAACTAAATGCCATACATTCGTCTCAGAATGGTCAACTTGATGCATGGCAAGCAACGGACTCTATGTGCGAACTAACCCAATACCAAATTCACGCATATGTACTTCCAAACATCCAGTTACAAGTAAAGAAATAACGTTCGTGTAAGGTGAAATCTAATAAATTACGTGACTTAAATAAAAGAGTAGATATTATTACATCAAATAAGAGAATTTATACTGACACTAACGATACTGATTGGTTTATTTTCTAGCCTAACTTGTAACAGATAAACAAAGATACAAGAGGTACAGTCAATTTAATAATAAAATGATGCAGATCGGTGTCAAGATATGCACGGAAGTTGTTATAAAATAGCAAAGCACAAAAGGGATACGGCAAAACTCCTGGTAACTGTTCAGTGATTTTACAGCCGGCATTATGGAAATTTATATCACGAAAAAGTTATACCGGAATAATATACATTTTAAAATTTGTTCCCAAAATAATTTTTTGACCAAATGTATATAAGTTTTGTTTTGGAACAAAAATCACAGCTCCATGGATTTTGTTCCAATACGTGTAATAAGTTACTGTGATATAAATTGTGAAGGAACATATTTTACAGAAACTATGAATAAGTTCTACTCGAACCTTTTTTTTTTTTTTACAGAAAATAAGGAATTTTGCAACCACGTTACGCGCGATGTTCGTACATGTTGAGTTGAGTTCGTTTTTTACGTCGAAAAATGGCGGTGCTCGTCTACAACCTTGTAAGCCTTTGAAAAATCGCTCATATACTGAGTGCCTATGAAAACGCAACACTTGAGTTTTCAAAAATAAAATTTATATTAGAAATGATAATCTTTCAAAATAAATTGTTCTTGAAAATTAACAATTCCAACAATAGATCGATATCAAACAAAAATGCCACGGTTTCGTTGTCATCTTTCAGACGCTATGGGTAAACGAAACATCCAATGTCGAATCATCAACTCACAGTCCTAACAAAACATGTTACAACCCGTGGTGCAGCGCAATCTCGACAGCGCCGTGGAATTGCTCATTCCCGGGACGTTTAATTTGATCTCGAGGAATGATATTCAACTTGTCCCGCAAAGCAAACTCAAGCTGACTTTATGATATTGTTGGTGGTTTTCATCGTCTAAACCATGTGTAATCTAATGCAAAATTTGCTCGATCGGACCAAAATCGGGCGAAACACATGACTTTTGGCCAAGATGGGTGTCAAATGTCTATGTAACCACCACTGACGGTTTTTGGTACATAATAAATGATTTTTTGTCTACAGAATACGATGTTTACGCCTGACGGCCGTTTAGATGTCACTAAGGAAAGACTTTGGTGCTCTTTAACAATCTATGCGCTTTACTGAAATTGCTCCAAAGGATCTACCGTGACCACCATTGAACTCTCGTGACCTTTGTACAGCCATCAGAGTCAATATCGGATATGTTTAAGACCAAATGTATCGGTCTGGCTGAGCGTTTTTTTCCTTTTGGACCCCGGGATTTGGCTTCTCATGAAATGATCCATTTTTGTTGAATTTGTGGAAGATTTATGTTATTGTACAGGCTACAACTTCAGTCTTATCGTAATTAGATGCTGTGAAAGGCTTCATTGGATCATGCCCAAAACAGCATTGTCAGAAAGTCCTGGCATTTACTCAGATGTTTATTGCAGTTTCTTAACAATAAGGGCGGGAAAATTCATGACATTAGCCAATCTTTGAATGACAAAATCGTGAAAATGGTGCGTATGTTGAAAAGCAGTGAATTCGGTTTATGTCCGTTCAAAATAACCTTTACTTCGCATTTGTTCCAAAAATCACTCTACCGTAAAGGTGTCGGCATAAAAGTAATTTTTAACCAACTATACAAAGTTCTGATATAAATAAAATAAAAATTATAATATTTTTTTGAAAAACAAAAGTGTTGCGTTTTCATTGGCACTCAGTATATATTACTATATATCTTTTTTCAGGATATTTGTCTTTAAATTCATAAAATTAAGCAAATTAATATTGATGTAGTAAATACAAAGATTAACCTTTTTCCATTTTAGATAAATGTTTTTTTTTTATTCTCAAATTTGAAATCCCAATTTTTTCCCCCGTGGGACATATTTGCCCTTGTAGTATGGAACGGGTTTTTTTCTCAGACTTCGTCATAATGTCATAAAAATGTATAAAAGACTGAAGGAACCTTTCTGTTAAATAATGGGGAAAAAAAGTTTAAAAAAAAATTAGTTTAGACGAAAATCATAGTTTAGTGGTTACAATAAATGAATATGTTACGCGGACCAGCATAAAAATGGCCGTATTAAGAAATGAAGCTTGTCGCACGCATGCAGCATAAAACATAATTTCAACAATTATTTTTTTTCGTTTTTATTTTAAAAACATTATTTTTGAAAATACGTACAATAGTAACGAATATGATATCTCAAAATTATATATTTTGGACTTGCATCTTGCCAATTACACCGATTTTCCAATGAGGTACGAACATCACGCGTAACGTCTATAAATATTTCACAGTGGAACAATTTCTTATTACAATTTAAATGATAATGCCGGCTGCATGGATGCTGTTCTGTGCTTGCATTGGGTACAGTTGCAATTGAAGTCCAAGACATGACTTTTACTCTAAGATGAAGAACCAAAATAAAAGCGATTGCTTTGTATGATAGTTTGTATTTGTTTATGTTTTATGTGATACTCGTCCTTGTTTTCTGTTACTGTCAGGGTGTTCTAAGCACATTTTCAAAATACTCTTGAGTTTGTATTTAATTTATATGTGTCTTTTAGTTTTAATGTAATTGATAAGTCACTTTGTCCTTTTCAAAAGAGGGACGAAAGATACCAAAGGGACAGTCAAACTCATAAATCTATAACAAACTGACAACGCCAAGGCTAAAAATGAAAAAGACAAACAGACAAACAGTAGTACACATGACACAACATAGAAAACTAAAAAATAAACAACACGAACTTAGTACAGATGTTTATCTTCAACTATATTTTCTTTCTGGGTATTTTCCTTATTATTCTCTTTTTCCGACGTAGTCGGTATAGTTTCGGTTTGTGCACTTTGAACTTAAGGACGCTTCACTATGGCAACAGACTACGCATGGTCGAAAATCCTTTCTGTGATTGGACAAAATGCTGTCATGATGGGTGATTTGGTTGTGTTTGAAAAAACGTCTCGAAAATTATATCGTGATTGAAAACAGGTGAAAAACTATAAATATTTGAACTATATCTTACAAAGATTTCTATTTTTATTATTTTGTTTCTCCAATAGCTCTTTGCATCCATGACAGCTGTTTATTCGGGACAATTATATAATTGTTAATGTAAACTTTGTTGTACGAACGTACATAACTTTTAGAACGCACAGGTCTACGCATCACGGTGAGATTTCCGCGGGGTTTTGGTTAATGTAAACAGAAAGATACTGCTGATGGTACTACCAATAGTTTCTAGCTTTGTTAACGGTTAAACCATGAACTAAGTTTAATGTAAACAGTAGTAAATTTATATTTGTTTCTTTTTATTTGCACTAGATTTTTTAACAAATAAAATGTGTAGGTGTCATCACAATATTCTTATATATTATTGCCTTAATATAACCAGACTTAGTCTTAATTTTTTGTAGTTACATTCAGATGGAGATTTTGTTAAAGAGGTCCTGCATCATTAAGTCATTGTGCTTCTAATGGTTATCGAAATGATAGTTTTAAACATAATACTCAAATTTAACTACGTCGGATATCTGTTTTAAAGATAGTTCTTGTTAAATATCTAAGCCATGATGAAATTCCAATCTGAATATCTCAGGTAATCACCTGTAACAAAACATCATGGGTCGACTAGCACTACCCCCTTCGGAGTCCGTCTACCCACACAAAACATGGGTCGTCTAGCACTACCCCCTCCGGAGTCCGTCTACCCACGGAAGCTGTATGAACTCCTTTAACCTATCTAATTTATGATCCCATGCTAAACGACAACAAAATACAAGAAAAAACACACCGAAAAGAGGCCGGTGCAAAAATGCTAGATAGCGTCAGTGGTTTCTACGGGATGCGATCCCGCGTGTTAAATTTCATTTCGCTAGAAAGATTTAAACATTAAGTTTCGAAGTAACCACTCGACTACGCCTGCACATTCTAATAGAAATCAATATAAATATATATACATGTACATTTAAAAACTACCTGTATAAGATTTTGTGACGTAGGTAATTAGGTAAAATGAAAAATAAATAAGTTACGGACAGTTGAGTGTTCAGTCTTTGTGGACTCAGATCATTGTGATAATTGATTTTTTTTTGTATTCTTAAAGATTCTGACAACTGAAGGTTGTTGCACCTATATATAAATCCTTGGTTGTACCGACTTCACTGAACACCTGTGCCAGTCATGTGACTTTCATTTCAAATAGTGCTCTCTTTTAATTTGCAAGGTGTCTTGGCTTTTTGTCTTGAAGATGACAGATTTGTAGTCAGTTGTTTTACTGCACAATGGTAGAATTTTCCTAAATACATACGAGATCTGGTAGCTTATTCGTTCATAGTGTATTAATTTACGTTTTAGAGTTAGGCCTGCCAATTGACATTTTATCGTGTGTTAGGCCTGTCAATTGATATTTTATCGTGTGTTTTTCCAAGTTGTTATGTTATGCTATTGTTTCAGAAAAAAGGGAGAAGGTTTGGTATCATTAAAACGTTTAATCCCGCTGCAAATGGTTACACCTGTCCTAAGTCAGGAATCTGATGTACAGTAATTGTCGTTTGTTTATGTAATTTATATGTGTTTCTCGTTTCTCGTTTTTTTATATAGATTAGACCGTTGTTTTTTCCGTTTGAATGGTTTTACGCTAGTAATTTGGGGCCCCTTTATAGCTTGTTGTTCGGTGTGAGCCAAGGCTCTGTGTTGAAGGCCGTACATTGACCTATTGTACTTCATTCTTTATCATGATGAGGTTTTTCTTTATTATGATGAGCATTTTCTCTATCATGATGAGCATTTTCTCTATTATGATGAGGTTTTTCTCTATTATGATGAGGTTTTTCTCTATTATGATGAGGTTTTTCTCTATTATGATGAGGTTTTTCTTTATTATGGTGAGCTTTTTCTTTATTATAATGAGCTTTTTCTTTATTATGATGAGCTTTTTCTTTATTATGATGAGCTTTTTCTTTATTATGATGAGCTTTTTCTTTATCGTGATGAGCTTTTTCTCTATTATGATGAGGTTTTTCTTAATGATGAGTTTTTTTCTCTATTATGATGAGCTGTTAGAAGGGAATCATGGGAAATTAAGAGAATCATTGGAAATTAAGAAAATTAAGATCAAACAAAAAGGAAAATGGCAGAATCAGAAATGTTAACAGTTCTTCGGAATGTTGGAATGCTCCATGTGCGAGAAATGTTTAATGAAGAAAAAATAACACCAAATTTCGTCAGCATGCATTCAAAACATGAACCGGAATATTTAGGAGTTACCATTCTAGCGCATATGATGCCACTGCGAATGGAATGCATCAAGTATGGAAACGTGAAATCTGTGAACACTGATTGTTTGGATGGCCAACCAAAATACCATGTCGACAAAAATGTACTAGAATCGTTGTTGGATTGTGACTTCAAGATATCGGAAATTGGAAATATGTTACAACTCTCAGACAGAACAATATATTGACGAATTGCTCACTTTGGACTACAGAACTGACAATGAAGATGACAACCTTGTTTTAGATTTTAACGAGAGAAATTTATGTATTACTGAAAAAATATTACACCGGGGTTTTCGATATCACAAACTAGTCAAAACATTTACTTAATTTTATCATCTGTATAAGGACATCATTCGTAAATATAGCTCAACATGCAGACTTCTTATACGTTCAGGTATTTCACATCCATTTTTTTATGGAAATATTCTTTAAAAAGCACAAAAATGTCAGTATTCACATAAGAAACTAACAAAACCTTTAAATAGACTTATCAAGAAGGGATATAGTTACGATACTGTTGTCAGGTCATTAAAGATTGCTGATTTTGGCGTTAATATTGATTCACTTATAGGGTCTTTACATCGGAACTAAACACATTTATTAAAAAAAACAGTTGTTGGCATGACACGGGTTATGTTCTTCTCATATATGTTATGATGATATGCTACTAAACCCCTAACAGGAAGTATTGTGCCTGATATTCATATGATGAAATCATAATCTTTCAATAAGTTTAATTGAAGTCTGGAGCTGGCATGTCAATTAACTGCTAGTAGTCTGCTGTTATTTATGTATTATTGTCATTTTGTTTATTTTCTTTGGTTACATCTTCTGACATCAGACTCGGACTTCTCTTGGATTGAATTTTAAATGTGCGTATTGTTATGCATTTACTTTTCTACATGGGCTAGAGATATAGGGGGAGGTTTGAGATCTCATAAACATGTTTAACCCCGCCGCATTTTTGCGCCTGTTCAAAGCCAGGAGCCTCTGGACTTTGTTAGCATGTATTTTTTAGCTCACCTGGCCCAAAGGGCCAAGTGAGCTTTTCTCATCACTTTGCGTCCGGCGTCCGGCGTTAACTTTTATAAAAATCTTTTCCTCTGAAACTACTGGGCCAAATTAAACCAAAATTGGCCAGAATCATCATTGATGTATCTAGTTTAAAATTTGTGTTTTTTTACCCGGCCAACCAACCAAGATGGCCGCCATGGCTAAAAATAGAACATAGGGGTAAAATGCAGTTTTTGGCTTATAACTCAAAAACCAAAGCATTTAGAGCAAATCTGACATGGGGTAAAATTGTTTATCAGGTCAAGATCTATCTGCCCTGAGATTTTCAGATGAATCAGACAACCCGTTGTTGGGTTGCTGCCCCTGAATTGGTAATTTTAAGGAAATTTTACTGTTTTTGGTCATTTACTTGAAAATTATTATAGATGGAGATAAACTGTAAACAGCAATAATGTTCAGCAAAGTAAGATTCACAAATAAGTCACATGACCAAATTGGTCAGTTGACCCCTTTAGGAGTTATTGCCCTTTATAGTCAATTTTTAACCTTTTTTCGTAAATTTCCATGATCTTTTACAAAAATCTTCTCCTCTGAAACTACTGGGCCAAATTAAACCAAAATTGGCCAGAATCATCATTGATGTATCTAGTTTAAAATTTGTGTTTTTGACCCGGCCGGCCAACCAACCAAGATGGCCACCACGGCTAAAAATATAACAAAGGGGTAAAATGCAGTTTTTGGCTTATAACTCAAAAACCAAAGCATTTAGAGCAAATCTGACATGGGGTAAATCTGTTCACCAGGTCAAATCTATCTGCCCTGAAATATTTAGATGAATGGGACAACTGGTTGTAAGGTTGCTGCCCCTAAATTGGTAAAAATGTTTTGGGTTATCTTGAATATTATTATAGATAGAGATAAACTGTAAACAGCAATAATATATAGAAACGTCGCACGATACTGGTGTCACCTAACGTTACACACTCAAAGACGTAAGACAAAATAAAAACGTTGGAATGCATGTTGTTCAGATGGTTTTTAACAATAAATTTTTAAGGATTGATTTTTTTCCCTAAGAAAGGATTTTTTTTCTTAGATAAAAGATGTTAAGCTTTTCTTAAATTAGTTTTATTAACAAATTAAAGATAAAAAAGTAACTTGAATTGAAACCATTTAATTATATACATTTTAAGTATAAGGGCAATCGATTTCTTTTTTTATTATTGATAAACTATGCACTGCAAAATAATGCATTCATTTTTGCACTCCAGAAAGTCAAGGCAAAAGGACTACGGCATATCTAGAATGGCAGTTCTGTACAAATATATGCAAGGGAATTAGGGGGAACAATTATTATAGCTGTTTTTTTCTATTAATTTGTATTATAGCGGATCCGACTATTATAGTCCGGAAAACACTTCAGTTCCGCGAGAAAATCTCTCTCCCCACCCTTTCTTTGTTAATAGGTAGAGTTTCAAAATAAAAAAATAATTTCAAAGTTTTGTGGCAATACTCGTAGTTGCTTGTTGAAAGGTAAATTGTTATTTGCACTTCGGTATTTAACCACGCCTCTCGGGCACACCTTGCCAGGTGTGACTGTCTATTCGGATCAGTGAATTATAAGACAAGGGAGCATTCAATACACATATTTAAAATATATATTCAAGTTGGTGACAAATAAAAATTGATCGCCGTGGAATTATTTAATTATGTTTGGTGCTTTAATTTATTTGAATTCAAATAAGTTAATTTACTAAGAAATACACAATTTTCGGTTAAAGACGGGAAACTTAATTCATATGTCCGATTGAAATGATTTACACCTTTTGTCCTTGATTGATGTCTAATAAAAAGGAGAACTTAGAAATTAAAAAAAGCTTTACCAAAGGATTTTTATTTGTCTTTATTAGGCAAATAAATGAATGAGAACACTTAGATTTAGACTTTTTAAAAGCCACGTACAAAGTAATAACTGGAACTCACTGAAGATAACTCTACCGAAGCGGAATATAATATGAACGAATAAAGAAAAAATACTTTTTTACTTGAGAAGTTTAAAAAAAAATGACAGCAAATTTACGGTCTTCTTGGTATGGAATCGAAAAATTACGAATAGATATTCTTTATCAAGTGTGAAAAACGTAAACCAAATTTAATCATAATCGGGGACGTCCTTATTAAAATAGTCTGCGTCTCACAACGTATAATACATTTAAATAACTATTTGACCAAAGATGTTTAAAAACAAAACACAAAGAAATTAATGTCATCTTTCCCTATTTTTGAATGTAATTATAAGTCTGTTCAACTGGCAAGAATATCCCTAAAGCGGACAAATATCTGACAAGCAGTTTATTCTTTAAATTTGCTGTCATTGAATATCAAGAAAGAAATAAATCCCGAAACTTTAATACTCAATAGCTTTCCTAGAAAATATTCACATCCCTCGGGGATTATTAGTGTACGTCCAGTTGCATATGTCGGAATAATTGTGGTGATGACGAATTTCTTTCTTTATTCGAGAACAATCTAATTGATATATAAATCTGTGATTTTACTATGTTTATAACGATGAACCAAAGCAAGTTATAGATCGACCTGTATTTACATCAAATTGGTTCTCTTCTTCTTCTTTTGGTATATAATAGTCTATCGAATGGCCGCTATCGAATTGGATGATTACATACTGTTGGTATACGTGGACTAGTCTATTTACAAAACTTTTACCCCAATTTGCACAAAATGTATGTTTCTTTCTTATGTTCAATGTATACATGTATATATTTTAAATTGCGCTGTAGTTCCGTAACTTTCTATCCGGGCGTATAAACGAATCGTCGACAAGTGCGCACATTTTTTTAATCAACATTTCTGGAATGATCCAACTATGTCCTTTACTATTGACAACGAGTAAATATTACATTTTCCCAGAGACATATAATAGTCTCTGATTTTTTTGATTTTTTTTTGTATCATTTTGTTTTTTTTATAAATAATATTCTTTACACAAGAAATTTTATTTATAAACAAGCGTATGAGTTAAGTAATGACAAGTATATTATATCACTTTCGGACACGCAAGACAGAGATGTATATTATACATGCACCTGATAGTTCAAAATGGAAAGTTATAAGTTATCGGCCGTGTACACTGATCAATACCTACAGAAGTGAAACGATGCATGAACTTGCAAGCCCGACAGGAAATCGCTTGAATACCTGGACGTGTCATCTTACACCCCTCACAATACCTTTGGGAGTAATACCTTAAGCCATGCGGGTGATCAGTGGAGCGAAGATCCTAATTTATTTGAATAAAGTATATTACTTTAAAGAATTATGAACGAATTAGATTTTCGAAAACAATTTTCACGGAACACTTATTTATGATTTGAACTTTGACTTTTTAATTAATTCCAATATTAACAGTTTAAAAATAACAGACTATATGGTTATTAAAAAAATAAGAACATTTTCCGAATCAAGTTAGTTAGTCAGATAAAACAACCGTACGATTGACAAGATATCGACACGTAATTACGACTACATTGGTTACTGTAGTTTTGTTTCTTTGTGGTTTATAGACATATCGTGATTTTTATTTGGACAAGATAACAAAATGGCGGACCGCAAAGAACTGATACACAAAATTTAAAATCGATGGTGATCTCTTATCTGGCGGAATAAAACTTTAATATTTATAAATTTGAGCATTTTTATACAAAATGGACATAATATCAATTTTTGATTTTTTTGCGAAGTTTCCCTTTAAGCAACAAAATAAAATAGCCGTATTCCAAATCGTCTGTGAAAACCGCAATTATGACAATGAATGAGACGGAACGTTAGAAGCATATTTTATTAAATAACGTCAAAATCGTATGTGGGGACATTGTATCGGACATTTTAGTTTTATCTGATATCTTGTATATTAGATTTGATTTATGGGAATTTAATATCAAAATAGAGATAAATTTTTGTACTTTTATCCGTTATAAAAAAAATTATGTAGCGAATGGCACTGTATTAAATAAACATTATGAAAACACAGAAAACTAGTCATGATATATTTGTTTAAGGGCCAGCTGAAGGACGCCTTCGGGTGCGTGAATTTCTCGCTACATTGAACACCTTTCGGTGACCTTCTACTGTTGTTTTTTCTATGGTCGGGTTGTTGTCTCTTTGGCACATTCCCAATTTGCATTCTCAATTTTATTGACAGTATATTTTCCGTCATTGTCGTGGACTTTCGCCGTTGTGGAGAAAGCATGTTGCGTGAAATATCGAAAGGAAAAAGAATAAAAGTTCAAATATTGAGGTTAAGAGATACCAGGTACCCAAGGGAGACAGACCGTTCGACTGCACAGACGTGTATGCAACGTTACGACACCGAATCACTTATGGTACATAGACACTAATCATAAAGTAATAAGATGGAGATTCATTATACTGGTTTGGAGTTGATGGGTTCAGTAGGCTTATTATGTTTCTACATTGTCGTGACAAAAACACTTCCGCCACAGTATTGAGAAGCTTCCTCTCTGAAGTAGTTTTTTGTTCTGTCATCAGTGGCGGATTCAGAAATTTTTGGTGGCATGATGATTACAGGCCCAAGCACGCACATTCGGGGAATAGATAGATTGTGGAGGAACGTAAACGAGGGTGTTTTGTGCTACTTTTACAACTTATTCTATCATTTGGAAGACCAGGGAAATACCGATCCACTAAATCAACTACATCTAATAGCAATGCACTACATTTACATGGATGACATTAACAGAAGACTTGATATTTGAACTGACGCCTGGGCAGGCCATAAAATGAGAACAACAAAATCATCTCCAGTCAATATTTGGATCGCCGGTCAAACACAAAATCAAGCTGGTACACAACTCAGTGAACGAGATTTAGTTGATTATGGATAAGAGGGAAACATTGATGATCTTATGGACGATGGAAGTCAAATTTTTGAGCCAACCAACATTGCAATTAATGACCAACGAATAATCAATCTAATTAAAATATTGATCTCTGATTACGTTAATATACTACATACATGTATGAGCTCATATGTAGTATAATGTAATCAGAGATCAATTTTTAATTAGATTGAACGAATAATGAGAGCAGATTTCAATATAGGACAGTAACCAACTTTGGCGTTGATGACTTTGTGAATTGTGTCGAAATCCTTTCTGCACAAGCCTGATTGAACTAAATTCTTTCATTATTTATTTGGCGTACAATAACAATGTTTTTAATGATCATTGTCTATTTCTTGACAAATCCGCATAGTCCGCTATAAAAGGCCCTGAAATGACAATGTAAAACAGTTTAGACGACAAAACTAACGGCCTTATTTATGCACAAAAAATGAAAAGAAAAACACCGTGACATAAAAAAAACGACAACAACTGAATTACTGTCTCCTGATTTGGGACAGGCCCATACATACAGAATGTGGCGCTGTTTAACATGTTAGCGGGATCCCAACCCCTCCCCCTTACATGGGACAGTGGTACAACATAAGAACGAACTATACAAATCAGTTGAAATGGCTTAACCCATCAAATGGATAAACATGCAAATACTACAAGCGGGCATGGCCGGATATTTGTACATCCTTACAACAAAAAGACAAAAAAACTAATAAATAAAATCATGCATCTAAGACTAAATTATCAATCAGTACACATCAAACTTCCAATGGATCTAGTGCAAATATGTCAATAAAAAGCCGGAGAAAAACCTGACCTTGTGATGGGCGTATGACATAAATTTTGCGCCGATTTTGAAAATTTTCATTCTTTCATTTGCGCCGATTTTATATTTGCTCCTAATTAAATTTACAGGTAAGTTAAAACTTGTACATGTACTGTGCTATACCATTGGTAAAATCTGGTTATAATTGTTTTTCATCCATGTTTAAGTTAATTTTGATTCATATCGTTTTGGAACTTCGTTGTAACTTGATGGACATATTGCACACTGAAACGGACCGAGGATTCAATTCTTTAATCATCGAGGGCCATACATATCGGAAGGTCAGTGTTCTTAAACATAACTACATATCAGAACTTTCTAATGTACCATAAAATCGTGTAAAGCCAGAGTTACCACGGATTCTATTGTCAAAACACAGATCGAGCATAACCATGTGGCAGATGCCAGAAAGACAGATGCTAAAGAACTACGGATACGGTCAACAAGGAAAAAGGTCTGGAGATGTATCTTGTAGGCCTTTTTCCACCTCCCAGTGGTGAGCAGGGGACAACAGTTATATACATGTTGTGATTGACAGTTCATTACATTTGTACAAGTGGCAAATGGAAGAGGTCTATAATGATAAATGAAAAATATTTATTTGACTTGGATGGAGAGTTTTCTCATTGACACTCATATCACATCTTCTTATATCTATTCACCTGTAATTTACCTGTAATAAAATCGGCGCAAATGAAAACAAAAATCGGCGCAAATGAAAGAAAAAATCGGCGCAAATGAAATGCAGATCGGCGCAAATGCAAAACGCCGCTTGTGGTAGCACTCACATCACATCTTCCTATAACATCTATTATCTTGGGAGACATAACTATATAACTTTGTAAAACAAATATGACCTGATCTCATATAACTTGATGAACGCTTTTGATTTTATGAAACGTAGAACATATACTAAGCATTTGATTTAGATATAATTCCTCGGATTAAACTATTAGAAAACTTTACTAACCATTGCGTGCACATACGAAATGCGAAAAACTTGAAGCAAATAACTCTAAATAGTGCATGTTGAACAATTTATTCTGTTTACAATATAACGAACTGATTTAATGTATGTATTTATTTTTAAAACTTGCAAATCAGAAATAGTTAATAGCTTATTAAACGAGCATATTTATATCATTTTACTCTAATACATCAGTATAAATATCGTCAAAACTGACGATAAGAATATATATGTATAGCCCAATTACTTGGCAATACATTTATGATATATATTTTCATAATAGTTTTGACCTAATATCAATCTTCCTTTATTTTGAGATAGAAATGTATATTTTAGCAGTGTTAATGTCTACAAACAAAGACAGGTACATGCGAATGGTGTAATATATAGTCGCTGACACTGCCGACCATTGTTCTTCTGATCTGTCCTAAACCCCGACAGCCTGTGATAATCATGTCCGCTTTCTTTTCTTCAGCAGCCTTTATGATCCCATCTCCTGGTTCACCGATTACTTTCACTAAATCTACATCATGTAGCTGTCAAATAGATATCTTAATGAGTTATTTAATTAATATAAAAATACTTATTAAAATATACCAAGGAGACAGAAACTAAACTTGAAAGTTTAATAAAGAGAGATTAACGCCACCGCCAAATAGAAAAGCAGGTGCTCGCTTAAAAAGAGGGAAACTTTGATAAAATAACCCACTCTGAAATATTTCTTGCCCCGAAAAGGTCTGCATATTGTTGAGTACTACTGTGGATTCTTTTATTTTCGTTGGTACCAATTTTCGTGGATTACGGAAACATTTCATTTTCGTGGATATTTGATTTCGTGGTTCTTCCAAAGTCTGGCTACAACCTTATAGAAATTTGTATTTCGTTGAATATTTTAATTCCCGGTTCACCTGTATCCACAAAACCCACGAATATTGGTATCCAACGAAAAATAACGAATCAACAGTCTATAGTTTGTGCACAAATATACTTACTCCAAGCTTTTTACAATCCGCTACATACTTCTCCATCAGTTCTTTGGCTTTCTTTTCTTCAGCTGCGAAAGCATGAGTAATAGAATCTGGATTACCTGGTACCATGGAAACAGCTGCAATGGTAGATAATATGTTCTGTAAAATTTGACAATACATACTCAAAATTGTGTATTCTCATTTAATGAATTGTTTAACTTATGACCCCTCTTTACTCAAAGCACATCCTTACATTTTGAAAACAAAATATTGCTTTCATTCCTGAATTTTCTTCTTCAATATACCAGAGACATATAGGTCTATGGATATTCTTAAAAGAAGTATTCTTTTTCGTGCACATTAATTAATGACGTTTCCTCTAACATGCGTGATGTTATTTTTACTGTTGATCTCATAATCATTAAAATAAAATCGAGAGAATGTAAACGGGGAATGTTACAAAAAGACAACAACCCGACCAAACTGCAGAAACAGTTTTAATAACCCTTTCAACCACAACTGTAAAATATTCAACAACTGCGAGATCATCAAATTGTCTGCTTTATTATCTAAATCTAGTTTTCGTATGGTTCCATCTGATTTTCCTTAATCTAACGTGTAACGGTACTTGGTAATACTGACAAAAAACATTACAGTGTCTTTCCTCTCAACACATTAACTGCTGTTTTGTATAAGATGTTCACTTCTCAACTTCTGAGGGCAAAACTGATTTACATATAAGTAATAAAATTGAGAATGGAAATGGGGAATGTGTCAAAGAGACAACAACCCGACCAAAGAAAAAAAACAACAACAGAAGGTCACCAACAGGTCTTCAATGTAGCGAAATATTTCATCTTTTCTCATGTTTTTCCAGATGCAGTTAAATTTTACTCGACGCTGATCCGAGCAGTCTGCTTTAGTGTGAAAAGTTCCATATGCTGAGTAAAATCCCACACATTTTAAGTCTATAATTAGAGCCAACTTGGAATAGAACTCGCAACCTCCTACACCTGCGGCGACCACACTATAGCTACACCACCATTTATTCAAATTATCTGCCTCCAAAAGAAATTGCTTCAGTGCAAGAAATTGAAAGAACAAGGCGCGGAAGATCAGGGCAATTATGATGTTGGGAAAAGTGCACATGTTTTTTTCTCTTCTTTTAAATCATATTAAAGGATTTCTTCCACATACATGTATAAAACGTTTATGGGTTTGAAAAGTTATGTTTTTTTTTCAGTTGGGTCGTGTATATATAAATATATCTATACTATTAAACGAGAAGATCTCATTTTGGGTGTCGCTTCTCTTCTTTCTTCAATAAATTAATCATCATGCCTCTGTGTCCTATGGGTACAGTGCATAATCGCATTTGTCATCCATTCATATAATTATTCGGATTGAGTTATTTTGGGTGAAAAACGAGAAAAAAGACGTCCGGATATGTTTCCGTCATTGGGCGAAATTTTAAGTCAGATTAGATTTCCGGTTTGCGTTTTTCTGCCATACTTTGAAAATACATTAATACTACGAATAGAGTGTATTTTCTGTCTTATATCCGTCATTGGACGAAATTTAAGTCAAATTAGAACCCGGTTTGCATTTTTCTTTTTACTTTGAAACAAATACATATACTACGAATAAAGTGTATTTTTTTGTCTGATATAATTTTCAAGTTTACTAT
Organism: Mytilus trossulus; assembly: GCF_036588685.1. Classification (NCBI taxonomy): domain Eukaryota; kingdom Metazoa; phylum Mollusca; class Bivalvia; order Mytilida; family Mytilidae; genus Mytilus; species Mytilus trossulus. The sequence continues at coordinate 62,758,735 of NC_086376.1, read as the reverse complement.
CCACGGCAGTCACAGGGTTTATTTAATAGAGAGGGTCTGAATAATCAATCAATCTCCACTGTGGATCAATTATTAAACTGAGATATGACTGTAAAAAGAAAATACACGTTCGGGACGTCTGGAGCGGGTGTTTTTAAGATCGAAATTTCAGGATTGACCATTTCGGGATCCGGGATTTCTTTTTTCGAATTTCGGGATGTCGAGATATTTAATTTGTATAATAAATTCAGAACCTCAGGATTTCATGTTTTTAAACCCGGGATATTGGGCAGTGGCGATTCCAGAAATTTTCTGTATGATCTCCTTTCAGTTAGGATTCTACTGCGTCAAAATTATCTCCCCATTACGCCAGTTCATTTTCACAATCGTACAAATGGAAGCCATTGTAGGGATGACGCGCTACCAATTTTGCTCTTGGAAACCGATAAATTTATCCGCATTGCACCATTACGATCCTTATATTTCAGTTGTATTTTAAAAGACAAATGTATCATCTAGCTAATGAGCATCAGTTAATGTTTTTTTTCTGCATTGATTCAACTTAAAACTATTGTCTAATCGGTTGTCAGGTGGAATTTCCGAAAATTCATAAACATTTAAAAAAAATTCTAATTAAATATTTTGTGGAAGGGCAGACTAAATTTCTTCAGTGTATGAAGACTATAAACCCTAGATATCAAATACAAAAAAATATAATTTTTCGAAGATATGCATTTTCATCATCCAACTTGAAAGACTGTCGTCAAGTACTTTCAGTAAAAAAATAACTATTCGAACACACCTTCTCTGTTTTTGTGACTCATTAGACTAGGTATTTCACTTGACCCATATATTTCATCTTTTAGTACTGTGATTTGTTTGTGTTATAAAGTCAACCTGTAGCTTTGATATATAAAAATGAGAGAATCTGAAGCGAGACGATGTATCAAATATTCTTACTTTGTACCATATCAAGACAAAATATTGAACTCAAACACGCACTAACATAGAAAGGTGTACTCTATTTTCTCTTTTCGATGCAATTGTTACTCATTGTTTTGATATTTTTTCTTGAGTCATATAATGGAAGTGCAGACACGAAAACTACTGAACTAATAGATTGATATGTTTTCCGTCCGTGGTAAAAAAAAATTAAATCGGAGGTTATGCATTTTCTTCATCCAACTTGAAAGATACCCATATATCGTCGACTTGATATCTAATTGTTCTGCTTAACTATGTACTAGATAAATTGAAAACTTATGCAAATGGTGTTTTTAAAATAAAACACCTCGTAATTGAGAAGAAAATTGTTTTTTTTGTTTGATTCTATTAACGTTTTAATTTTTTGTCACTATAGTAAATAATACAGTAAACATTTATCGCCTTCTCTAACAAAGAGCTTCGATTCTTTTGTTCTATTTCAACCGGGTTTCCGACTGCTTTAACCTATTTGATTTATGATCCCATGCAAAACGACAACAAAATACAAGAAAAAAAACACCGAAAAGAGGCCGGTGCAAAAATGCTAGATAGCGTCAGTGGTTTCTACGGGATGCGATCCCGCGTGTTAAATTTCATTTCTTAGGAAAGATTTAAACATTTGAGTTTCGAAGTAACCACTCGACTACGCCAGCACATTCTATTCGAGATCAATATAAATATATATACATGTACATTTAAAAACTACCTGTATCAGATTTTGTGACGTAGGTAATTACCCGGTAAAATGAAAAATAATTAAGTTACGGAAAGTTGAGTGTTCAGTGTTTGTGGACTCAGATCATTGTGATAATTGATTTTATTTTTGTATTTTTAAAGGTTCTGGCTGGCAACTGAAGGTTGTTGCACCTATATAAATCCTTGGTTGTACCGAGCCGTAGATCAGGACTTCACTGACCAACTGTGCCAGTCATGTGACTTTCATTTCAAATATTGCCCTCTTTTAATTTGCAATGTGTCTTGGCTTTTTGTCTTGAAGATGACAGATTGGTAGTCAGTTGTCAGCTGCACAATGGTAGATTTTTTCTAAATACATAAGAGATATGGTAGCTTTATCTTGGGAGAAATAACTATGTAACTTTGTAAATCAAATATGACTTGATCTCATATAACTTGATGAACGCTTTTGATTTTGTGAAACGTAGAACATATACTTTAAATTTGATTTGGATATAATTCCTCGGATTAAACTATTAGAAAACTTTACTAACCATTGCATGAACATACGAAATACGAAAAAGGAGAAATAGATAACTCCAAATAGTGCATGTTCAACAATTTATTCTGTTAACAATATAACGAACTGATTTGAATGTATGTATTTATTTTTAAAAACTCGCAAATCAGAAATAGTTAATATCTTATTACACGAGCATATTTATGGCATCTTACTCTAATACATTAGTATAAATATCGTCAACACTGACGATAAGAATATATATGTATAGCCCAATTACTTGGCAATACATTTATGACATATTTTCATAATAGTATTGACCTAATATCAATCTTCCTGTATTTTGAGAAAAGAAATGTATTTCAGTTTAGCAGTGTTAATGTCTACAAACAAAGACAGGTACATGCGAATGGTGTAATATATAGTCGCTGACACTGCCGACCATTGTTCTTCTGATTTGTCCTAAACCCCGACAGCCTGTGATAATCATGTCCGCTTTCTTTTCTTCAGCAGCCTTTATGATCCCATCTCCTGGTTCACCGATTAATTTCACTAAATCTTCATCATGTAGCTGTCAAATAGATATTTCAATGAATTATTTGATTAATATAAAAATACTTATTAAAATATACCAAGGGGACGGAAACTTGTAAGTTTTAATAAAGAGAGATTAACGCCACCGCCAAATAGAAAAGCAGGATGATAAAGCCGGTGCTCGCTTAAAAAAGAGGGAAACTTTGATAAAATAACCCACTATGAAATATTTCTTGCCCCAAGAAAAGGTCTGCATATTGTTGAGTACTACTGGGGATTCTTTTATTTTCGTTGGTACCAATTTTCGTGGATTACGGAAACATTTCATTTTCGTGGATATTTGATTTCGTGGTTCTTCCAAAGTCTGGCTACAACTTTATAGAAATTTGTATTTCGTTGAATATTTTAATTCGTGGTTCACCTGTGTCCACAAAACCCACGAATATTGGTATCCAACGAAAACTAACGAATCAACAGTCTATAGTTTGTGCACAAATATACTTACTCCAAGCTTTTTACAATCTGCTACACACTTCTCCATCAGTTCTTTGGCTTTCTTTTCTTCTGCTGCGAAAGCATGAGTAATATAATCTGGATTACCTGGAACCATGGAAACAGCTGCAATGGTAGATAATATGTTCTGTAAAATTTGACAATACATACTCAAAATTGTGTATTGTCATTTAATGAATTGTTAAACTTATGACCATTTTAACTCAAAGCACATCCTTACATTTTGAAAACAATATTGCTTTCATTCCTGAATTTTCTTCTTCAATACACCAGTGACATATATGTCTATGAATATTCTTAAATGAAGTATTCTTTTTCGTGAACCTTAATTAATTACGTTTCTTCTAACATGCGTGGTGTTATTTTTACTGTTGATATCATAATCATTAAAATAAAATCGAGAATGTAAAAGGGGAATGGGCCAAAGAGATAATAACCCGACCAAACAGCAGAAATAGTTCTAATAACCATTTCAACCACAACCGTAAAATATCCAACAACTGCGAGATTATCAAATTGTCTGCCTTATTATCTAGTTTTCGTATGGTTCCATCTGATTTTCCTTAATCTAACGTGTAACGGTACTTGGTCATAATGAACAATAAACAACATATTGTCATCCCTCTAAATACATAAACTGCTGTTTTGTATAAGATGTACACTTCTAAACTTCTGAGGGCAAAACTAATTTACATATAAGTATAGACAGAATATTTAATCTTTTCTCATGTTTTTCCAGATGCAGTTAAATTATACTCGACTCTAATCCGAGCAGTCTGCTTTAGTGTGAAAAGTTCCATATGCTGAGTAAAATCCAACACATTTTAAGTCTATTATAATTAGAGCCGACTTGAAATAGAACTCACAACCTCCTACACCTGTGGCGACCACACAATAGCTACACCACCATTTGTTCAAATTATCTGCCTCCAAAATAAATTGTAAATTGCTTCAGTGCAAGAAATTGATAGAACAAGGCGCCAGTCACAGAAGATCAGGGCAATAATGGTGTTGGGAAAAGGGCACATGATTTTTTTTGGTCTTTTGAATCATATCAGAGAATTTCTTCCACAAGTATAATACGTTAATGTTTTGAAAAGTTATGTTTTTTTCAGTTGGGTCGTGTATATATAAATATCTGATATTTATAAGACACAATTGTCCTCACATTATGCATGATCCTATATGTGTAGTTGATACATATACATAAAACACTTTATAGTCCCAAAATATTACTGACAATAATATGTAACATGTTTTGTCCTATGAGAGTCCAAGGTGTGCGCATGAACACTTACCACATCTTGTAAGCTATCTTCTTTGTCATTATATACACATATCGCCCTTATACTTGTGAAAAGTGTTGATACTTACATCCATACGTAAGATGTTTTCTGTGGTCAACACAATGTGTTAGCAAAACTTTGTCCCCAGATTTGTGAACATTTTCAGTATACCCTGTAAAACACATAAATGAATATTGCAAGCTACAGCTAATTGCCTACAGCATGTAATGCAAGATTTTATTAAGCTTGCTTGTTTTATGTGATATTCGTCCTTGTTTTATGTTACTGTCATGGGTGTTCTATGCACATTTTCAAAATACTCTTGAGTTTGTGTTTGGTTTATATGTGTCTTTTAGTTTTAATGTAATTTATTAATCACTTTGTCCTTTTCAACTAAGTTCAAATGTTTATCTTCAACTATACAATGTATTTTCTTTCTGGGTAATTTCCTTATTCTTCTCTTTTTAAATATCTAAGCCATGATGGAATTCCAATCTGAATATCTCAGCTAATCACCTGTAACAAAACATGGGTCGAATAGCACTACTACCCTTCCGGAGTCCGTCTACCCACACACAACATGGGTCGAATAGCACTACCCCCCCTTCCGGAGTCCGTCTACCCACACAAAACATGGGTCGAATAGCACTACCCCCTCCGGAGTCCGTCTACCCACACAAAACATGGGTCGAATAGCACTACCCCCTTCCGGAGTCCGTCTACCCACACAAAACATGGGTCGAATAACACTACCCCCTCCAGAGTCCGTCTACCCACACAAAACATGGGTCGAATAACACTATCCCCCTCCAGAGTCCGTCTACCCACACAAAACATGGGTCGACTAGCACTACCCCCTCCGGAGTCCGTCTACCCACAAAAAACATGGGTCGACTAGCACTACCCTCCCTCCGGAGTCCGTCTTCCCATGGAAGCTGTATGATCTCCTTTAACCTGTCTGATTTATGATCCCATGCTAAACGACAACAAAATACAAGAAAAAAAACTCGAAAATATGCTAGATAGCGTCAGTGGTTTCTACGGGATGCGATCCCGCGTGTTAAATTTCATTTCTTTGGAAAGATTTAAACATTTGAGTTTCGAAGTAACCACTCGACTACGCCAGCACATTCTAATAGAAATCAATATAAATATATATACATGTTCATTTAAAATCTACCTGTATCAGATTTTGTGACGTAGGTAATTACCCGGTAAAATGAAAAATAATTAAGTTACGGAAAGTTGAGTGTTCAGTGTTTGTGGACTCAGATCATTGTGATAATTGTTTTTTTTTGTATTCTTAAAGGTTTTGGCAACTGAAGGTTGTACCGAGCCGTAGATCAGGACTTCTGACTGACCAACTGTGCCAGTCATGTGACTTTCATTTCAAATATTGCCCTCTTTTAATTTGCAATGTGTCTTGGCTTTTTGTCTTGAAGATGACAGATTGGTAGTCAGTTATCAGCTGCACAATGGTAGAATTTTCCTAAATACATTTATAAGAGATCTGGTAGCTTTATCTTGGGAGAAATAACTATGTAACTTTGTAAATCAAATATGACTTGACCTCATATAACTTGATGAACGCTTTTGATTTTATGAAACGTAGAACATATACTTAGAATTTGATTTGGATATAATTCCTCGGATTAATTTAAACTATTAGAAAACTTTTAACCATTGCATGAACATATACGAAATACGAAAAAGGAGAAACAAATAACTCCAAATAGTGCATGTTGAACAATTTATTCTGTTAACAATATAACGAACTGATTTGAATGTATGTATTTATTTTTAAAAACTTGCAAATCAGAAATAGTTAATATCTTATTAAACGAGCATATTTATGGCATCTTACTCTAATACATCAGTATAAATATCGTCAAAACTGACGATAAGAATATATATGTTTGGTCCAATTACTTGGCAACACATTTATGACATATTTTCATAATAGTATTGACCTAATATCAATCTTCCTGTATTTTGAGATAAGAAATGTATGTTTTAGCAGTGTTAATGTCTACAAACAAAGACAGGTACATGCGAATGGTGTAATATATAGTCGCTGACACTGCCGACCATTGTTCTTCTGATCTGTCCTAAACCCCGACAGCCTGTGATAATCATGTCCGCTTTCTTTTCTTCAGCAGCCTTTATGATCCCATCTCCTGGTTCACCGATTACTTTCACTAAATCTACATCATGTAGCTGTCAAATAGATATCTTAATGAGTTATTTAATTAATATAAAAATACTTATTAACATATACCAAGGAGACAGAAACTAAACTTGAAAGTTTAATAAAGAGAGATTAACGCCACCGCCAAATAGAAAAGCAGGTGCTCGCTTAAAAAAAGAGGGAAAATTTGATAAAATAACCCACTCTGAAATATTTCTTGCCCCGAAAATGTCTGCATATTGTTGAGTACTACTGTGGATTCTTTTATTTTCGTTGGTATCAATTTTCGTGGATTACGGAAACATTTCATTTTCGTGGATATTTGATTTCGTGGTTCTTCCAAAGTCTGGCTACAACCTTATAGAAATTTGTATTTGAATATTTTAATTCCCGGTTCACCTGTATCCACAAAACCCACGAATATTGGTATCCAACGAAAAATAACGAATCAACAGTCTATAGTTTGTGCACAAATATACTTACTCCAAGCTTTTTACAATCCGCTACATACTTCTTCATCAGTTCTTTGGCTTTCTTTTCTTCAGCTGCGAAAGCATGAGTAATAGAATCTGGATTACCTGGTACCATGGAAACAGCTGCAATGGTAGATAATATGTTCTGTAAAATTTGACAATACATACTCAAAATTGTGTATTCTCATTTAATGAATTGTTTAACTTATGACCCCTCTTTACTCAAAGCACATCCTTACATTTTGAAAACAATATTGCTTTCATTCCTGAATTTTCTTCTTCAATATACCAGAGACATATAGGTCTATGGATATTCTTAAAAGAAGTATTCTTTTTCGTGCACATTAATTAATGACGTTTCCTCTATAAACATGCGTGATGTTATTTTTACTGTTGATCTCATAATCATTAAAATAAAATCGATAGAATGTAAACGGGGAATGTTACAAAAAGACAACAACCCGACCAAACAGCAGAAACAGTTTATAACCCTTTCAACCACAACTGTAAAATATTCAACAACTGCGAGATCATCAAATTGTCTGCTTTATTATCTAAATCTAGTTTTCGTATGGTTCCATCTGATTTTCCTTAATCTAACGTGTAACGGTACTTGGTAATACTGACAAAAACATTACAGTGTCATTCCTCTCAACACATTAACTGCTGTTTTGTATAAGATGTTCACTTTTCAACTTCTGAGGGCAAAACTGATTTACATATAAGTAATGAAATTGAGAATGGAAATGGGGAATGTGTCAAAGAGACAACAACCCGACCAAATAAAAAAACAACAACAGAAGGTCACCAACAGGTCTTCAATGTAGCGAAATATTTCATCTTTTCTCATGTTTTTCCAGATGCAGTTAAATTTTACTCGACGCTGATCCGAGCAGTCTGCTTTAGTGTGAAAAGTTCCATATGCTGAGTAAAATCCCACACATTTTAAGTCTATAATTAGAGCCAACTTGGAATAGAACTCGCAACCTCCTACACCTGCGGCGACCACACTATAGCTACACCACCATTTATTCAAATTATCTGCCTCCAAAAGAAATTGCTTCAGTGCAAGAAATTGAAAGAACAAGGCGCGGAAGATCAGGGCAATTATGATGTTGGGAAAAGTGCACATGTTTTTTTCTCTTCTTTTGAATCATATTAAAGGGTTTCTTCCACATACATGTATAAAACGTTTATGGGTTTGAAAAGTTATGGTTTTTTTTTTCAGTTGGGTCGTGTATATATAAATATATCTATACTATTAAACGAGAAGACCTCATTTTGGGTGTCGCTTCTCTTCTTTCTACAATAAATAAATCATCATGCCTCTGTGTCCTATGGGTACAGTGCATAATCGCATTTGTCATCCATTCATATGATTATTCGGATTGAATTATTTTGGGTGAAAAACGAGAAAAAAGACGTCCGGATATGTGTCCGTCATTGGGCGAAATTTTAAGTCAGATTAGATTTCCGGTTTGCGTTTTTCTGCCATACTTTGAACATACATTAATACTACGAATAGAGTGTATTTTCTGTCTTTTATCCGTCATTGGACGAAATTTAAGTCAAATTAGAACCCCGGTTTGTATTTTTCTTTTTACTTTGAAACAAATACATATACTACGAATAAAGTGTAATTTTTGTCTGATATAATTTTCAAGTTTACTATCCACGGCAGTCACAGGGTTTATTTAATAGAGAGGGTCTGAATAATCAATCAATCGCCACTGTGGATCAATTATTAAACTGAGATATGACTGTAAAAAGAAAATACACTTTCGGGACGTCTGGAGCGGGTGTTTTTAAGATCGAAATTTCAGGATTGACCATTTCGGGATCCGGGATTTCTTTTTTCGAATTTCGGGATGTCGAGATATTTAATTTGTATAATAAATTCAGAACCTCAGGATTTCATGTTTTTAAACCCGGGATATTGGGCAGTTGCGGTTCCAGAAATTTTCTGTATGATCTCCTTTCAGTCAGGATTCTACTGCGTCAAAATTATCTCCCCATTACGCCAGTTCATTTTCACAATCGTACAAATGGAAGCCATTGTAGGGATGACGCGCTACCAATTTTGCTCTTGGAAACCGATAAATTTATCCACATTGCACCATTACGATCCTTATATTTCAGATGTATTTTAAAAGACAAATGTATCATCTAGCTAATGAGCATCAGTTAATGTTTTTTTCAGCATTGATTCAACTTAAAACTATTGTCTAATCGGTTGTCAGGTGGAATTTCCGAAAATTCATAAACATTTAAAAAAAAATCTAATTAAATATTTTGTGGAAGGGCAGACTAAATTTCTTCAGTGTATGAAGACTATAAACCCTAGATATCACATACAAAAAAATATAATTTTTCGAAGATATGCATTTTCATCATCCAACTTGAAAGACTGTCGTCAAGTACTTTCAGTAAAAAAATAACTATTCGAACACACCTTCTCTGTTTTTGTGACTCATTAGACTAGGTATTTCACTTGACCCATATATTTCATCTTTTAGTACTGTGATTTGTTTGTGTTATAAAGTCAACCTGTAGCTTTGATATATAAAAATGAGAGAATCTGAAGCGAGACGATGTATCAAATATTCTAACTTTGTACGATATCAAGACAAAATATTCAACTCAAACACGCACTAACATAGAAAGGTGTACTCTATTTTCTCTTTTCGATGCAATTGTTACTCATTTTTTTGATATTTTTTCTTGAGTCATATAATGGAAGTGCAGACACGAAAACTACTGAACTAATAGATTGATATGTTTTCCGTCCGTGGTAAAAAAAAATTAAATCGGAGGTTATGCATTTTCTTCATCCAACTTGAAAGATACCCATATATCGTCGACTTGATATCTAATTGTTCTGCTTAACTATGTACTAGATAAATTGAAAACTTATGCAAATGGTATTTTTAAAATAAAACACCTCGTAATTGAGAAGAAAATTGTTTTTTTTGTTTGATTCTATTAACGTTTTAATTTTTTGTCACTATAGTAAATAATACAGTAAACATTTATCGCCTTCTCTAACAAAGAGCTTCGATTCTTTTGTTCTATTTCAACCGGGTTTCCGACTGCTTTAACCTATTTGATTTATGATCCCATGCTAAACGACAACAAAATACAAGAAAAAAAACACGAAAAAATGCTAGATAGCGTCAGTGGTTTCTACGGGATGCGATCCCGCGTGTTAAATTTCATTTCTTAGGAAAGATTTAAACATTTGAGTTTCGAAGTAACCACTCGACTACGCCAGCACATTCTATTCGAGATCAATATAAATATATATTCATGTACATTTAAAAACTACCTGTATCAGATTTTGTGACGTAGGTAATTACCCGGTAAAATGAAAAAAACAACTCACCAAAATTAAGTTACGGAAAGTTGAGTGTTCAGTGTTTGTGGACTCAGATCATTGTGATAATTGATTTTATTTTTGTATTTTTAAAGGTTCTGGCTGGCAACTGAAGGTTGTTGCACCTATATAAATCCTTGGTTGTACCGAGCCGTAGATCAGGACTTCACTGACCAACTGTGCCAGTCATGTGACTTTCATTTCAAATATTGCCCTCTTTTAATAATTTGCAATGTGTCTTGGTTTTTTGTCTTGAAGATGACAGATTGGTAGTCAGTTGCCAGCTGCACAATGGTAGAATTTTTCTAAATACATAAGAGATATGGTAGCTTTATCTTGGGAGAAATAACTATGTAACTTTGTTAATCAAATATGCCGGACTTGATCTCATATAACTTGATGAACCCTTTTGATTTTATGAAACGTAGAACATATACTTTGAATTTGATTTGGATATAATTCCTCGGATTAAACTATTAGAAAACTTTACTAACCATTGCATGAACATACGAAATACGAAAAAGGAGAAATAGATAACTCCAAATAGTGCATGATCAACAATTTATTCTGTTAACAATATAACGAACTGATTTGAATGTATGTATTTATTTTTAAAAACTCGCAAATCAGAAATAGTTAATATCTTATTACACGAGCATATTTATGGCATCTTACTCTAATACATTAGTATAAATATCGTCAACACTGACGATAAGAATATATATGTATAGCCCAGTTTATACTTGGCAATACATTTATGATATATATTTTCATAATGGTTTTGACCTAATATCAATCTTCCTTTATTTTGAGATAAGAAATGTATATTTTAGCAGTGTTAATGTCTACAAACAAAGACGGGTACATGCGAATGGTGTAATATATAGTCGCTGACACTGCCGACCATTGTTCTTCTGATCTGTCCTAAACCCCGACAGCCTGTGATAATCATGTCCGCTTTCTTTTCTTCCGCAGCCTTTATGATCCCATCTCCTGGTTCACCGATTACTTTCACTAAATCTACATCATGTAGCTGTCAAATAGATATTTCAATGAATTATTTGATTAATATAAAAATACTTATTAAAATATACCAAGGGGACGGAAACTTGTAAGTTTAATAAAGAGAGATTAACGCCACCGCCAAATAGAAAAGCAGGATGATAAAGCCGGTGCTCGCTTAAAAAAGACGGAAACTTTGATAAAATAACCCACTATGAAATATTTCTTGCCCCAAGAAAAGGTCTGCATATTGTTGAGTACTACTGGGGATTCTTTTATTTTCGTTGGTACCAATTTTCGTGGATTACGGAAACATTTCATTTTCGTGGATATGTGATTTCGTGGTTCTTCCAAAGTCTGGCTACAACTTTATAGAAATTTGTATTTCGTTGAATATTTTAATTCGTGGTTCACCTGTATCCACAAAACCCACGAATATTGGTATCCAACGAAAAATAACGAATCAACAGTCTATAGTTTGTGCACAAATATACTTACTCCAAGCTTTTTACAATCCGCTACATACTTCTCCATCAGTTCTTTGGCTTTCTTTTCTTCTGCTGCGAAAGCATGAGTTATAGAATCTGGATTACCTGGTACCATGGAAACAGCTGCAATGGTAGATGATATGTTCTGTAAAACTTGACAATACATCCTCAAAATTGTGTATCGTCATTTAATGAATTGTAATACTTATAACCCCTCTTTACTCAAAGCACATCCTTACATTTTAAAAACAATATTGCTTTCATTCCTGAATTTTCTTCTTCAATATACCACCAGTGACATATATGTCTATGAATATTCTTAAATGAAGTATTCTTTTTCGAGCACATTAATTTCCTCTAACATGCGTGGTGTTATTTTTACTGTTGATCTCATAATCATTAAAATAAAATCGAGAGAATGTAAACGTGGAATGTTACAAAGAGACAACAACCCGACCAAACAGCAGAAACAGTTTTAATAACCATTTCAACCACAACCGTAAAATATTCAACAACTGCGAGATCATCAAATTGTCTGCTTTATTATCTAAATCTAGTTTTCGTATGGTTCCATCTAGTTTTCCCTAATCTAACGTGTAACGGTACTTGGTCATACTGAACAATAAACAATACAGTGTCATCCCTCTAAACACATAAACTGCTGTTTTGTTTATTAAAGATGTACACTTTTCAACTTTTGAGGGCAAAACTGATTTACATTGATATTTTATAGCTGACAATATGCGGTATGGGCTTTGCTTATTGTTGAAGGCCGTACGGTGACCTATAATTGTTAATGTTTGTGTCATTTTGGTCTTTTGTGGATAGCTGTCTCATTGGCAATCATACCACATCTTCTTTTTTACATTAGTAAAGAATTTCTTGTAGTTACATTCAGATTGAGATTTTATTGAAGAGGTCCTGCATCATTAAGTCATTGTGCTTCTGAAGGTTATCGAAATGACAGTTTTAAACATATACTAAAAAAATACGTCGGATATCTTTTTTTATAGATAGTTCTTGTTTCTCTTTTGAATCATATTAGAGGGTTTCTTCCACATGTATAATACTTTAATGGTTTTGAAAAGTTATGGGTTTTTTTCGTGTGGGTCGTGTATATATAAATATATGATATTTATAAAAAGATACAACTGTCCTCACATTATGCATGATCCTATATGTGTTGTTGATATATATACATAAAACACTTTATAGTCCCAAAATATTACTGACAATAATATGTAACATGTTTTGTGTTATGAGAGTTCAACATGAACACTTACCACATCTTGTAAGCTATCTTCCTTGTCATTATATACACATTTCGCCCTTATACTTGTAAAAGGGGTGATACTTACATCCATACGTAAGATGTTTTCTGTGGTCAACACAATGTGTTAGCAAAACTTTGTCCCCAGATTTGTGAACATTTTCAGTATACCCTGTAAAACACATACATAAATATTGCAAGTTAATGTTTTCAAAGTTTTGATACTGATTAAATACAATGTATGAAAACATCAATGGGGTGTCGTTTTGAATGTGGACATTTGCAATTAGAGCTAATACTCCAATACTCTTCTTCTGTGGTCTGTGCTTTGATTTTTATTGTTTATTCCGCAGCAAAGAGTTTCAAATTCAACTAGAGTTCGGTCGAATGTGTGATTAAAATCATTAAAATCAAAGGCATTAAGTTACAGAGAGATACAAAGTTGATCAAAGTATTATTTTACTTCGAATCCATGATCAAAGCAGTGAAGTATTATTTTACTTACATGGTCAAAGTTCGGACTAAAGAACAAATAGATGAGCGAAGTAACACCATCTTCTTCAACATACCATTTGTTTTTTTAAATAAGTACCTTAACGATGTCATTTTTCAAAAGAAATCTATGAAGTATGTTTGAAAGTTGCCTAAAACACCAAATTTCGGTACCTTCGTTGGTGAATTTTTGTTTTTGAAATACAATTTATTTTCAAATAGCAGTATTTTAGATGTATTTCAATTTGTTGTGACTGTTTGTTTTATTGGAGATTTGGATATGATATAGGTAAAGAGTAACCCAGTTTTCGATCATAGGATCAAGGTTGCCATGAAGTCAACGAATGACCACCACATTAATATAGAAACACAAGAAGCACATATAGAGCAATCCGATAACATTATATAACTTACATTTCAAAGCTAGATCTGAATGTTTGCTTCCATCGACAGCCAGGACACATATCCTTTGCTTCTTCTCCACAGTATCCATCTTCTACGACTATAAAATAAACAATCAAACATTACCTTGAACGTTGATAAAAATATGTTATCAGATAAAAAAATTATATAATTGTTTGTAAATATAAAGGTGTATTCTTCAGTGATATTTATTGTGCACTATTTCAATTTTGAACTTCACATTGAAGTTATGAAGGTTGATTGGTGTCCTATCTTTTTGAGTAAGTAAAGTTAATACGCATATTCGTTTCCCTTGTACAGTATTATACTGTATCCTTGTACAGTATTATACTGTATAAGGGAAACGATTATACACTGATGAGGCTATAAACCCGTATGTGGTCTCTGATTATACACCAAGATGTTACAGTTAATATGCAAAAAGGTTGATTTTAATCATTTAGGTGTCTTTCAGCAATTTAGGTGTCTTTCGGCAATTTATGAACCTTTCAGCAATATAGCCTCATGTTTAGAAAACATGAATAAGTCAGAATATGCAATACCATTTAATGATATTTTAGCGTAAATACATTTACAAAGAAGATAGCACGAATTGAACATAATTAATACTGCTTTCAAGGACGCTACTGAAAATTTTACAGACATCACCAGACTTTGGTTGATCGTTTTAGAATTTATGTGTTACCGGAAACCACGAGAGACGAATGAATTCAACTTTACTGATAATGAAATCAATATTAATACCAATAAAAACAATATTCAAAGATTTAATTACAGTGATGATTTGGTAGTTTAAGCATATGTATTTATAGTGGATTGGGAAACAAGTTTTTGCAACTTATATTAATAATCCTCGTCGTGGCATTAGTCTGCTCTTTTTTGAAATCTGCAAGGGTTTGTTTTACGTACAAGATATATGTTTATCTCTTAACACGGGTCAGCTATTCATCGTTGCCTCAAGACCATACTCGCAAATGGTGTCAAGGGAGAGTCGAGGATTTAGTATCCTTTTGGAATGTTTTTTTTCTCTAAATGATCGATAAGATTATCAGGATCGTTTCTAAATTTCCGACTCCGCCTCGGTAAACAACTTCTAAAAAAAACGTGGATGTGATATGAATGTCTTGACATTGAATGAGGTCATGTTTTCTCTTCCAGTTTATGTCGTCTTTAAACTAAATCCATTGGATTTTGGTTGTGTTCTAATTGATAATTGAGCCTTAGAAGAATGAGTTCTTTTAGTTCTTATTGGCTTTGAACTATAGCTGTCAGTAACTGTAAGTACTATCAGATCTGTACTTAGTGTCTTTTTGTTGTTGGGATGTACAGGTGCCCGGCCACGTCAACTCTGTGCTATTGTCGTATATATTTTCGTTATATGAGTAAAGCCTTTTTAACTTGCTCTTATATTACATGTACTGTTACACCACTGTCACAAGTTAGGGGATGGTTGGGCTCCCACAAATATGTTAAAACCCGCCACGTTCTACATGTGCCTGTCCCAAGTCAGTAGCATGTAACTGAGTGGCTGTTGTGTGTTGCTGTTGATCATATGCGTTTGATCATTTATTGTTTACAGTTACTGTAATTTTCTGTTGCCCAGGATTAGGGTATAGTTTGGTACTCATTAATTTCTTTAACCCCTACACTTTATGTAGGTGTCTGTCCTAAATGAGGAGCCTGTAGTCATAGTCAATTGGTGTTTGTTGCTGCGTTGCATTTTGTTTTTCGTTCATTCTTTTTTTACATAAATTATGCCGTTATATATATAGTTTTGTCGTTTGAATTGTTTTAAATTTGTCATTTCAGGGTATTTTATAGCTGACTTTGTGGTAATGGCTTTGCTCATTGTTGAAGGCCGTACAACGTCCTTTAGTTGTTAATTTCTGTGTCGTTTTGTCTAATGTAAAGAGTTGCTGTATTTGAAATCATACCACATAGCTTTAAACTTAAAATTCTATTCTGAATTCCCTTATATCTGACGTTAACGGCTTAACATTTGAAGTCCTTTCTTTAAAGCACACAGCTCTAGTTTTTATTATATAAATCCTCATATAGGAAGCACCCGAAATTGATTTCTTAATTTTCAAAGCACTAAGTGGCGTTGTCCTGAAAAGACCAAAATAAACGAAATTGGACCAAGACCGGTTGTAATCTACAAATGCTTTTTGGGATATATAAACGGTTGTTTGAATGGACAATGATAAGACTTAATGCAATGACATTCTTAGGATATACAGATAGTCTACGCTGAAACCACTGTAGTATCATGTAGCTTACTTTGTCGAACGAAAAAAAATTTGTCAAACAAGCCAAAACGAATGTTTGATCGGATAAATAGAACAGTAGGCGTAGAGGTAAGATCCAGCGACAAGTATTCGAGCAACTATAGTGTTAGAAACATTATAATATGTCAACGATACCAAAGTACAATAACAAACATGTAACAGGTACTTCTATCAAACAAAACATTCGATTTACCACAGAGAGACTGGTATCTAATGTTGGTAAATCTTGTCACAGCTGGAATCATGTAGCAGATCCATTAGAAACCTGATGCTTCATATGATAACTTTTTATTAAAATATCAATATTGAGAGCAATTGCATATTTTGTTACAGGTGATTATATAGCTGAGATATTCAGATTGATTGGAATTCTATATGGCTTAGATATTTAAAAAAAGAATAATGAAATTATCCAGAAAGAAAATAAAGTTGCAGATTAACATTTGTACAAAGATGAAAAGTACAAGGTGACTAAGCAATTGCATAAAAAGGCCTTGACATAGAAACAAAACACAACCTCAACAGGAAAAATGGAGGAATATCACATAAAACATAACAAATACAAACTATTATACATAACAATCACTTTTATTTTGGTCTTTTCATCTTAGAGTTACAGTCGTGTCTTCAATTGCAAATATACCCCATGCAAGCACAGTAAAGAATCCTTGCAGCTTGCATTGCCATCTAAATGTAACAAGAAAATGATCCACTGTGAAACATGTTGCAAAATTCCTTATTTTTTGTTAAAAAAGGTTCGAGTAAAACTTATTCATTGTTTCCATGAAATATGTTCTTACCTACCAACTTTTCAAAATGCCCATGGGGATTTTACCTGCAAAATGGCTCTTGCCGTCCTAAAAAAATCATAGGGCCTGCAAATGCATCTTAATGTTGTTTGTTTTGGCTTTATTATTCTTTTTAAAGCATGAAGCCATTTAAATTAACTGTTGTTTCAAATTGTGGTCAATTTAATTGCTCTTTCAAAATTTCTATTTGAGAGCTTTCATGGGGAGATCCCTCGTAAATATTGACAGTTGTTAGGTAGGTATATTCCTTCGCAACCTATATCACGGGAAATTATGATTGGCTTTAAAATCTAATATTGGAACAAAATTCATGGAGCTGTGATATTAGTTCCGGAATTTATTTTACATTTGGTAAAACAATTGTCTCTGGAACAATTTTAGTGCTGGAACATATTTCCTTAAAAAATATATTCCGGGTGTACATTTTCCGTGATATAAATTCCGGTGAAACATATTTCCGACGAAATGAACTCCGGCGGAACAAATGTCGCGCTGGAATGATTATTTTGTGTTACAAAATCTTAGCAATCTATTTGCAGAGGACAACAGTCATTAACATTGTAAATACACAACTAATATAACAAACCTGACAGGTATAGTGGCACAATAGTTATATTCGAGTTGGTGATATCGAGAAACCTTGTCTGTCATATGGTTTACTGTGACAAATTCATTTCACATAAAGAAACTTAAAATTCTGTTCCAAGTGTTTTAATTATTTTTCATGCCGCTTTAGGTAGCAGTTAGAAAATAAAATTAACTTTATGTGTCAAAGCGACATGAATGGCCCCGTCTCAAAAAGTTGAAAAAAAATGCAATTTCAATAACAGATGTGGACACCAATCTGATGGTAGTCTCACAGTCTCAAAAATCAGTCCAAAATCTGTAGGCGTATAGAAAAAAGTCTGTATAACTGTGATTTTCAACAATATTCAAGTTGTAAACCCTTAATTTTGGCAAAAATTAGCGGAGCAGAATGAAACTTAAACTTGATATGTAACTCATCATGAGTAACTCACATACCAAAAATCAGCCCAATATCTGAAAGCGTTTGGAAAAATTGTCTGTATAACTGTAGTTTCCAACACTGATTTATCAAAGTCCGTAGCCCATAATTTCAGCAAAAATTAGCGGTGCGGAACCTGAAGGCGTATAGCAAAAAAAGTCTGTCACATGATGAATGAAACTTAAACTTGATATGTAACCCATCATGAGTAACTCACAAACCAAAATTCAGCCTAACACCCGAAAGCATTTTATCAAAGTCCTTAGTCCGTAATTTCGGCAAAAATTAGTGGAGCGGAACAAAACTTAAACTTGACCCGTAACTCATCATGGTTAACTCACATACTAAAAAACAGCCCAACATATGAAGCCGTTTAGAAAAAAACTCCGTCTAATGGTTTGTTGCGGAATGACGGAACTTCGGACTTATAAAATCACCAAAGCCCGTAAATTCATCAAAAATTTTCAGAGCAAAACAAACCTAAAAATTGATCTGAAACTCATCATGTTTAACTCACATACCAAAAGTCAGCCCAATATCTGAAGCCGTTTAGAAAAAAAGATGTATAATAGTTTGTTGCGGAATTTCGGAATTACGGCATTTCTGAATTACGGACAAGGATAAAACTATATGGCACCGATAATTTCGTTGCGGGGCCATACAAATGAGCCACAAAATGTTTTATCATCTCCTATTCCTGGAATTCTAATACATTAACCTAACTGTTTGTGTCGTACATGTGCAAATGTATGTCCTCCATAGATTTGATTTTCAAAAGATAAAAGGGTGAAAAATAATTCCTTTTATGTGTATCCATGGCAACATTCTGCATTTATTTGCCATAAAATAATACAAAAAGGGGGGTAAACATGTCACATTTCCCCCAAAAATTTGGATAAAACTAGAATTTCAATGCCTTTGAGTGATACCTTTTCAGAAACTTTTTCGTAAATCTTCCTAATAATCTAATAAAAAATGGGTGCCTTTCGTTTCATTTTTTTCGTAAAATCTGATCACATAGTTTGTGCGACAAACTGTTGGAACAAACATTACAATAATTGCCGGACCAATGTATGGAATGGACATACAAATACGGACTGTCATACAGAAAACAGCCTAAATTACATAGTACATTATATGATCTTGATGTTCATATTAACCCAATACGAAGGCTATTTTTATACTCAGCTATTCAAAAAATGAAATTTTCTTGTTCACTGGCTCTTATATTTGAAAAATCCACAGGAGCCAAAATGCACACCTAACTGTGGAGTGCTATCTTAGATAATTTAGCTCTTTATTTGTTTCGGTTATCATATATCCTTGGCTTTCAGATATTCGGTTTTGACCGTTCCGGGTGAAGGTCAAACCATAAAAAAGCGTCGAACACGTGCAAGTCATAACGTGTCGTCTTCATCTTTTTGTCGTTTGGTTGTTTTCCATTTTCTGTTTTGGTCATAAATTAGGCCGTTAGTTGTTTCGTTTAAACGATTTTACATTAGTCAAATTGGTGTATTTGATACATTACTATGCGGTATGGGATTTGCTCATTGTTGGAGGCCTTAAGTCGGCCTGTCGTTGTTAGCTCTACTTCAGTTGCATTGTCTCTGGTGGTCGGATTTAGCAATCATACCACACTTTTTTCATATGTATACACATTTTGTCGACTTTTTAGAGGAAGAAAACTCTTATTTTTCTCGCATCATCGGTTTTTCTACTGAATTTGTAAATACCTTAAGAGCAATACTCACGATGTCTGTGATGTAAACGAAGCATTGGGAGTTAACGGTTACATGTATGATATAGGTAAAAAATGATACAGGTAAATGCGGTGCAGTTAGATTCTATTTATTGGCGAATGTAATACCGTCAGAAAAATAGAGAGTGGCGCAGTATGTGGAAAATGACGACAAATCGGCACTTAAATTTCGAAGTTGAGATTTTAACACACAATTTCATATTTCTAATTAAGATTTTAACATCATCATAATCTTATTCTATTCACACACGATTATTTCAATTCAAAAGCAAACAAAAATTAAGCAACTTTGTTTTGTGATCATTCGTCACCGATCACGTATTGCTTTTCTTTTTTTAAACATTAACCGGGTTAATCATCTGCGGCGTTTGATCTTACACAGGTAGGTCGATATAAGTAATATATATTGATCTAAATAGCACTGTGTTGGCGTAGTCGAGTGGTTACTTCGTACATATTTTCAAATTGATTGAGATTTAACAGGTCGAATCCCGTAGAAACCACTGACGCTTTCCAGCACTTTTGCTCCAAACATTCGTGTTGTTTCCCTTCTTTTTATATTGTTGTCTCTTTATATAGAACAATAAATTACATGTTATAGATTAACCCAGAGATTAACCCAGGAGTGGGAAGGTGCTTTACCCGGTCCATTTAATGTAAGGGATGACCACCTCAGTGAGACATTCAGGTTCTCATATCCGTTCTCATCTTCGCTAGCCAAGGGTTATGCTGGATCCACTCCCGCTCTTTTCGGGAGTGGATCGTAACCCTTGGCTAACGAAGATGATCCGTTCTAATTTTTTGAAGGCCCGTCCATATTCTTTTAACAAAACAAACCGAACAAGAGCTATATTTCCGTTATATATTAAAAAATATTGTTGTTGGTGATTTCCGAAAGAAATAATAATCAAATAAAATTATGTAAATGTTATTCCCAAAATACCATGAATGCAACAATTGGCAATACTGTTTCAAATTCGAACTATATTTCCTTCGGACGTCATCCAATTCACTACACTCAGGGGGCTAGCGGGTCTATATCATTTTTTTTAATTTAATATAGGATAAATAGAAAAATGAAATAAAAAAAATGACGTCACCGTTCATATACGCTCACAATCTGCCTTCGAAAGAAGCATACATTTTTGTTAATGTCCTTTTTTTCTGTTGAACTATTAGGAGAAATAACGGTAATATCGAAATAATAAAAGAACTTAATTACAGAAATCGCTTAAACTTTACAACATTTAGTTTATGTACAGCTTATTCGAAAACAATAATAGAAAAAATAGGTCACCGATGAGTTAAAAAAGATATTTCAATTTTACATCAAAGGGAGATAATTTGAAGCTTTTTAGAAAGCAATATGGGGCAAACACGAATTGATTTTTTTGATGATTTTTGTACCATATTATGATTAAGTAACAACTTCTAAAGGTAGTAAATAAAACAACTTTCTTGTGAACCTAAGGTATCATCCTTTTCATTGCTTTTTGACAGAATAGATCGTACAATTTTGTCGTTTATTTTTCTGTTCTGAATCAGATTTCTTGTTACTAAATCTTGGTGGGAAACCATCTGCTTTTGTTTCTATACTCCCTTCCTTTAGAAAATGCATTTCTCTGACAAATTCAAAATGTGTGCGTTGGATGTAATTTGAAAGCAAAGTCGATATGTGATGAATTATAAGAAAGGTCCACATTTGCAGAAAGCTTATCAAATGAATCACAGCTTTATGAGAGCAATACTTGCTACAACCAATGCATAAAACATTTTTAATCAACTCAATACCGAAAGAAGTCTTGACAACATTTCCTACTTCGATTTCTAATAACTCAGGTCTGTGCTTTGAATTTGCAGTTACTAATATTCCATTTGAAGTTACATCAGAGACTGCCTTTCACACACAGGTTGTAAAGCAACAACGGTTGCTACAGTTGCCGTACACAATTCATAAAACCTGAACTTCTTTTCTAATAAAGTTTCATATCTTGTTCCATCCCTTACTGAAGTATAGTTCTGAAAATTCCATTCAAACAATTTAATTCGATTCCACTCACTGTCTGTGAATAAATCTTAATGTTTAAGTTGGCTATATTCTAGCTCGGAATCTTGTATTTCAGCACTTTGCTCATTGTAATATATGATAAAACTGGAAATGAGGTCTTGTCCTAAGTCAGGAATCTGATGTACAGTAGTTGTCGTTTGTTTATGTAATATATACGTGCTTCTCGTTTCTCGTTTTGTTTATATCGATTAGACCGTTGGTTTTCCCGTTTGAATGGTTTTACACTAGTAATTTTGGGGCCCTTTATAGCTTGTTGTTCGGTGTGAGCCAAGGCTCCGTGTTGAAGGCCATACTTTAACCTATAATGGTTTACTTTTTAAATTGTTACTTGGATGGAGAGTTGTCTCATTGGCACTCACACCACATCTTCCTATATCTATTGATAGAGGCTTCAGTTGGTTTTAGAGTCATATGTAGAGAATAACACAGTTGTATTCCCATGAATACCGATTGTTTGCTGAAAAAGAAGTCCTCCAACCAGATGTCACTTATACTATGATAATCAAGAATTGTTGGATTAATTTGTTGTTTCTAATTTACGAAGTTTGATTTATCATTCCTCTAAACAAGATATCTTTATCTAAGTTTGTTATTCTCACGAAAATTGATATCCAATGACTAATAATGAATAAAGTATGTAATAAATAATTAAAGTATCCAAACATATGAAGTGAGTTCCAGTTATTCCTCTTTGAGGGAGGGTAGAAGGGGTCCTGATCCCGAATTCCCGGGCTTAAAAACACGAAATCCCGAAATCCCGGACTTAAAAAGACAAAATCCCGAGGTCCCAAAATTATAAAAAAGAATTCCCGGATCCCGAAACGGTCTATCCCGAGCTTAAAAACACCCGATCCCGGAGTCCCGATAAAGGTCCTATCCCCCTCCTCTTTGGTCGAAATTCCAAAGAAAATAGAACTGACCTAGGAATATCAGGATTTCTTATTTGGAATTAAGCAGATTGTATGATCAGTAATGCATGTGATTTACACACAAAAGTGGTGTTGTTTGTGGTTTTATCTGCTGATACAACAACTTATTTGTCATGGATGAAGTACACGTGCTCAGTATAGGTACATTTGGGTTTTTAAAGATCTTTATAAGTCAATTATCTGACATTGACAAATTCGACTTATCATCTGTATTTTATTTGTCATGAGAAACATGATAGGTACCACTTATTGAAGCAGAACTGCTCAGTATCCTTCCAGGGACATGGAATTTTCTCAGGGATTATTGTGGCATATTGATCATTATGTTTTGGTATATTTTTTTGTTGTTGTGTCCTTTAAAATCTTTTATGCTCTGAGTATTCTAGTATGTATTGTTGGTGCCAAATTATAGCAGGCGTGTGCCTATATCATTATAAATAACAAAAAATTCTTTGTTTAATGCTCAACTTTAACCATTTTGGATTAAAACTATAGTTACTCTGATCATGGAAGTATGTCAATATAATACTTCCATGCTCTGATTTAACCCAATATTTGACAATTCATATTCATTATTTAGTTTTCGAAATGTATCAATTGCGCCGATATTCGGAACTCATTTGCGCCAATTTTCCTGTTCACATATCTATCATAAATATTAATGATTAATATCTATTTATTCTTATTTTTGGCTTTAAAAGTATCATTTGTTTGAAGATATTTAACCATTAAGATGAGCATCTGGAGAGATGTGACTTAAAATGCATTACACAGTCAATGTACAGAGAGAGAATAAAACTTATTGTTAAAGCTGAATATTTATACAAGATATGACAAAAGAGAAAAAAATAGAAGCTTTTTGTGATTATGTTTTAGCCACATATGTTATTGATACAGGGCTTTATTCCCACCATACGTATGGTTGAAACTGTCTACCACAAGACGTACCAGTATTCATTTTTTGACCATTAAGAAAAGATACAAGCTGCTACATACATTAAATTGTGAAGTACCCATGCAGCATCAGTAAGAAGAAGATATGTTTCTGAAAAGGAAACATTTGCCGTGTATTTAAAGGGAAAATTGGAGGTTTCTTATTTGTTGTTGAAAATGTGAGTGTATATTTTAAAAACGGTGAAACTATTTTGCAGCATGATGCCGCCAAGACTACTCCTATTCTGGTCATTTCAGTGTTTTTTGGTTTTTTTTAAATTTTTTTATCTCTGTGTAAATGTGTCTAATGGAAAATTAAGCGGCAAAAATATACCATTTCTGAAAGAATTCGTTGTACATGGTTTCGACATTGTGTTTTAAAAGGCACTTTTAAAAAAAACCTTGTTGATTTGGCCGTTGTGTTGTTGTAAGACAGTACAACTTTTCTGTTTAGTCCCTTATTCTGTTACCTTCTAAACGTAAACCCAAAATATGTTTAATTGGTAAATGGTATGTGGAGTTGATTTAAAGTAATGCGAAATCCTTTATATAGACTCTAAAAATTAAATTAAGCTAGAAATTGAAGAACTAAAGGTATTTATCATTCGAAAACACAATAATATATGTAAATATTATCAAGGGCAATTGAAATACTTTAACTAAATAAACTCCTAACTGCACAAATAAATGAAATATTTGAATAAAATTAAGTCAATATGTTTCTATCTGGAATATATTACAACGAAAACTTTGAAAATATTGTATTTATTCAAGAAAATATCCGGGTGACTTTGAAAGGAATACACATTCTTTAAAATTTCTGATTTTCTTTTGATAAAACCCTAGACTACTACATTGGATATACATAGTAGTCTCAGATAAAACCAATGTATGATTCGTAAAAATATAATATATCTTTTTTTCTGTTTTTAAATATAAAAAAAATGGTTTGAAAAACGAAGTTGATAAAATAAAATGGTGAGATATGTTCCAAAACGTGCCAGCCTAAATTTTGTCATTTGGCGCCTCACATATTCATGTATTTGTACATCCTCGACTTCCTATATTTAGGAGTTTTGCTTTCCTGTTGAAGGCTAATCTATAGAAAAGCGCTTTAGACGAACCAAATTTTAAAAATATATTTTTGGCTAAATTCAACAAAGCTTTTGCATAAACAAAGGAAAACGTGCTATATAAAATAAATTCAGTGATGCGTCGGACGGCAATCTCGCATTGTATATAACATCATTAGGTTGGATACATGCAAGCAATTTCGAAAATAATACACAGCTGAAACAATTCTAATCGTTTCCTTTTTATACAGAACTGTGTCGCTCCAAACAATCAATGTAACTTATGTGCAGAGTTGTGCATGCATTGACCTATCTCGTAAGAAGTTTTCGGGACAATATATGTAAAGAGTTGTATATGCAATGACCTATCTCATAAGACGCTATGAACAATTAATACATGCAGAGTTGCGCATGCATTGATCTACTAGTATCTCATCAGAATTTACTGTAAACAACATATATGTACAGAGTTGTATATGCATTGATCTATCTCATCAGACGTTTCCGTGAACAACATATGTGCAGAGTTGTACATACATTGGCATATTTCATCAGCAATTTCTAGGAGCAACATATGTGCAGAGTTGTGCTTGCCTCGACCTATCTCATTAGAAACTTCCGTGACAACACATGTGAAGAATTGCGCATGCATTGACCTATCTCATCAGACGTTTCCGTGTGAACAACATATGTGCAGAGTTGTGCGTGCATCGACCTATCTCGTAATACTGTTTACTCCTCAATACAAAAAGGACATTTTAACAAATTTATTACGGTTATTGTTTACATTAAAACCCATTAGTAGACCAAATTTAAATAAAAGGACCGCCTAAATGCGAAACAAAAATATTATCACAAGTGTCGTTGCGTATTATCGAAGCATGTAATGCTGTGATAATCAGTTTTAAGAGAACAAAAGCTACCATTTCGCCCTCAATGCATTGGTCAATTGAAGAGTTTAATTACAATAACTGACAATATGTTTGACTAATACCACCATACTTAGGCGCTATTCCATTACTCCCGACAAAGCCTGTAAATACCCTTGGAATGTTCTTCTATACAAATTTTATTGGATTCGATTAATACTTTAATTAATACACTTTGAATTTGATAGATACAACTTCGATAAGACGAAAGTTTAATGAAGTAGTGAAAATGTACATTTTAATAATTCATTAACAAGAATAATATTTTATCAAACATTATATATGATTCGATTTTCCCCTTGTAAATAACTATTTAATTTAAGTTTTAAAAATCTGATTGAAGAGTCAACAATTTATTTTGTTTTCGTCGTGATTAATGTAGGAAAAAGCTTTGTATAAGAAACGTCTTTGGCATTGTCTCGAAATCGTACACATTTTGTCACCCAAAATAAAAAATATGTAAATGAAGCAAAATATAATTAGTTTCATCATTTTGAAAAACATTAATAATTGTTTGAGGCATTGACCGTCAGAGATCTTTATACTGGTTCTCTTTTGTATAAAGATATTCGTATTGCCTCCTTAGTACCGTCTTCCTAATTTCCTTAAGAGTATACTTGTGTATTGAGAAACAAAATTAAGTTACACTTCGGAGTTCAAATAAATCGGTGCAGTGAGCAGGTTATAGAGGTAGCACGTACAAAAATCTATACTTAACTATTCTTTAAAATCAGAGGTATTTTTAGCAAGCACTTAAAAACCCTTTCCATTTCAATTTGTCTTATAGTGATTTTTAAAAAAAAACACTTTTGATGTTCTTCCTTTAATATATATCAGTCAGTCTTTCCTTCTTCTTTTATGTTTTTTTTTATGGGAAGGGTTAACAGAATAATTATCACTGATTACAGAGACATATAATACAATTGTATTATATGTCTCTGCTGATAATATATATTTTCTTAAATTATGATGTTTTTAAAAATAAAATACAAATAAACAAATTGAAAAGGGCACGAGTAACAGTGACAGAACTATAGCTAACGGGATAAAATCGTCATCACTGGCTCGTGCTGTCAATTAGGTTGTGACAGGACAGAATTTAAAGGATTAAATCATATCTTATGTAAATTTAATTATGTCATCAAGATTTCATTTCCAGATTGAAAAGAGTCAATTTCAACGAAGAATCTGCCTATACAAGACTGGTCGTATCGTTGAATGTTTTTTGCTGGAGGGATACATCACAAAATAGTGTCACTTTTATCTAATTATGGTGATCTCTTAATCCTATGTCAATGTTTACATGATGAGATAAGATTTAACTTAAGGGTTTTAGCTACTCCTAACACAAATGCACATGTACACCTCAGTAATTAATATCATAAATATGTTTTTATTGTGTATTGAATGAATTTGAAGTAATAAATCGAACTGACAATATTTTTACTAAAAGTTAAATCATGATTGCATAGATCGGAAATATTGTTTAAACTACAAAAATATTTAATTGAAACATTTGATAATATCTTTTTAGCAAAAACATATTTATTACTTAATTCATGCAGGTGAAAATTATAACTTAAAATATGTTGTCTAACCAACACGCAAGTCATTATGATTTTTTGACACTCTAAATGATATTTTTTAGATTTCAGAAGAGCCTTGGAGAGACACCTTGGGTACTATTGAAACTGCAATTATAAAAGGAAAGAGAAGGAATTATTAACATCAACAATAAATAATTTAAACAATTTGAAATCAACATCCAGGCTCTGATTTAGGGCATATTTCAAATATATAGATGAATTAGATATTAAAGTTTTTGTAATTGAATATTTTTATCATTATGTTTTTCTTTATAAATATTAGAATGTACGTTTCGCAATACAAACGTTCTAAATTAAATTTATAAAATGTTCACGTAAACAAGAAGTATATAATAGTATTATACATTAGTATATTTGAAGATGTTATACAATTTTCTCACATCGAAAAGACTGGAGTAGTATTCCGTACATTTGTGTTACATTTGTCAGTTTCAAGCTGTATAAACAACACGTCGACACCAAACTAAAACCAATCAAGTATATATAGTGCTATTCTTAATGTTTTTCATTGTTTCGTAATTTTTCGTTAAAAATTGCGTCAAATATTTCACTTGACCTAAGTGAAAACTTTTGACACTTTTATTGGTCAATGATCATATTTTTATAGCAATATAACTGTTAATGGAAATTAATGGTCGTTTGAAAGAAAGAAAAGTGCTCCGGATTTATGATCTTATTTACACAAATTAATATTTCACAAAAAGTCTTCGAGAGGAATTTGTTGCAAATTTTTCAGCGATGACAAATTTTAAGAAACACTTTCATTTATTCTCACATCGATATTCCCTTGTTGATAAAATGAATTCCACAGACTTTTGTAATTATAATTAGATTTTAATTTCTTTGAAATTTGGACGAGAAATAAGAAATCACAAACTACTTTATTTGGCATATTTTTAAAAATTCAAGCAAAGACATGAAGAGCTTGTAGAATAAGGAGATCTAAGCAGAATGTTGTGTGCAATTATTAACATTTTAGAAAAACTGTAAAAATTATCTAATTTGAACTATATAGCGTGTATACATGTATAAGATAATGTTTGGTGTCATTTCAGAGCTGCTTATTTTTCTGAACTTTTTTGTTGATAATTACTTGTAATATATTTTTCTGTCCTTAATTTTGATTTGAAAAATGAACTTTATGTCTAAAATACTTTATTAACATTGTCGGTCGTATTGAAATTTATTCTAAACCGGCAAATAAGGATGCATTCCATTTAAATGCGTTTAGGGTTTGAAAACTGCACCCTTTCAATGTACCTATGCACTTCCTCATTTAGGTTAAACAGAAGAGATAAGTAACTGCGGTAGCGTTAATAAAAATCTTTCAGCATACAGCTGAATACATGATGAAAAGGTGAAAACGGGAGATTATCCTAAAAGAATTTTCTTGTTTGCAGTGATCGAATAAATAGCTGCAAATACGATTTTTGCGCCAATTACTGTTTTTCATGGGTATCATTTGCGCCAAATTTTGTTTTCCAAATGTATCGTTTGCGCCAAATTTTGTTTTCCATATGTATCGTACGCGCCAATAATCGGAACGCATTTGCGCCAATTTACGTGTACACATATCTATCATAAATATTAATAATTAATATTTATTCTTATTTTTGGCTTAAAAAGTATCATATGATCGGAGGGATTTTTTACGCCAATTACTGTTTTTCAGGGGTATCATTTTCGCCAAATTTTGTTTTCCAAATGTATCGTTTGCGCCAATAATAGGAACTCATTTGCGCCAATTTACGTGTACACATATCTATCATAAATATTAATAATTAATATCTATTCTTATTTTTGGCTAATCAAAAAAGTATCATATGATCGGGGATATTTCACCATAAAGATGAGCATCTGGAGAGAAATTACTTGAAATGCAGTAGACAGTTCATGTACAGAGAGTGAGACGAAAAGTTATGGCTTTGCTGAATATTTAATACAAGATATGCCAAAAAAGAAGAAAATATAAGCGTTTGGTGATTATGTTTTAGCAACATACGTTGATGACACAGTGTTTTGCTCCCACCACCCGTATGGGCTGAAACTCTATCTTTATCGCAAGACGTACTAGTAATGGATCAGAGGCATTCCACGGGGAATTAGTATGAACTTTCTGAAACATACTTTCTTCTCATTACCGCTGCATGGGTATTTCCTAATTTTTTTTAAAGTGAAGTTTCAAGCTACTACATACATTCAATTAGGAAATACCCATGCAGCAGTAATGAGAAGAAAGTTTGTCAAGTTCAGAAAAGGAAACATTTGCCGTTTCCGAAAAAAGGTTAAATGAAGTCAATTTTCTTCTAATTGGCGCAATCATATGTTTTATTTTTGGCGCAAATGATACCATGTAATTTTAAAACAGGTGGCACAAACGTAACATTGGAGAGAAAAGTTTTGGCGCAAAAGGACGCATTTTTAGCGCAAACGGTTATCTCCCGTTCAAACCGGGGATGTGATATATATGTATCGCTGAATACAATCCAGGCTTTACTGTCTTGATAAATGACCCTGCGGTTCGAGAACAGTTATTTCGTAGTAATTTCTTATAGACAAACAACGCAAATTAAAAAGAATACACCCATGCTCTTTCCAAAAATGATTGTTAAAGTGTAGTGTACTTCTATTGGGACAAATGATTTTTTTTGATATGTAATTTCATCCCTTACTTACCTTTTTATGCATAAAATATAAAGAAAAAATTCTGGAAGGTGTATTAAAATATTTTGCAAGTGTATAAAATGTCCTATAATTGTTAATTTCCACACTGGTGTTATTTTATTGTGACAATGTAATATATTTTGATATTGGTTACTTGTTTCGCTTATTACTAAAAAAATATTCATTATGTATACACAAATATTTTTTTGTAGTTGCACATTTAAAGCCTCTCTAATATTAGATCTATTTCGTATCAGCCTCCATCTTCGCTAGCCCAGAGGTACGATCCATTGGATCCATTTGATCGTAACTCTTGGCTATGGCGAAGATGTTCAGCTTCCGACAATGCACCTATATATTGTATATCTTTATGTAGCGGCATCATTATGAATGTTAAAAGTTGTCCTTATATTAATTGTATGAAAAGTATATGTTCTGCCAAGCAGTTGATAAAACATGTGCATTTGACGTAAGTAAAATAACTCCAAGGTTCTGTTATGACTAATACGATCCCTTGAGCAATAGAATCATATAGTTCACCAATAGAAACAATTAATAAATGAAGCTTAAGTCCAGTAGTCCGAAGACAATAATTAAATTTGAGACACCTGTTTAAAAGGAAATGACCGTTTATAATTTAAAACTGAAAATGAAATGGATAAAATGAAGTTACAAGAATATATTGACACAGGGAATTAAACCCTAAGATTTCTTAATTGACAAAAATCAACAAATAAGAGATTAATAAATTCAAACTATTCTGCTTGATCGGATGTCAAAGAATTCCCACGAAATTTTCTCCCCTGTAGCGAATTCTAGGCCTTCATGTAGTAATTTGTTTGGCCCTCAAAATATTTTTGCTCCTATAGTTGGAATCGATTTAAGTCTGTAGGTATATCAGGTGTAAACATGCTAAAATATTTATACTTTCTCCAATAATATTTTCCCCAATTCCGAGTATAACATTTAGGTAGCTCTTTTTAATTCATTCATTTGCTCTAAATATTTACGTTTCTACGAAAAACAATTTTTACAAATAATTGACAATATTGATATTTTAATATAAAGTTATCATATAAAGCATCAGGTTTCTAATGGATCTGCTACACGATTCCAGCTGTGACAAGATTTACCAACATTAGATACTCTCTCTGTGGTCAATCGAATGTTTTGTTTGATAGAAGTACCTGTTACATGTTTGTTATTGTACTTTGGTATCGTTGACATATTATAATGTTTCTAACTTTATAGTTGCTCGAATACTTGTCACTGGATCTTACCTCTACGCCTACTGTTCTATTTGTCCGATCAAATATTCGTTTTGGCAAGTTTGACATTGTTTTTTAAAGCTACATGATACTACAGCGGTTTCAGCGTAGCATATTTATATATCATAAGAATGCCAAGACATTAAGTATTATCATTGTCCATCCACAAAACTGTTCATATATCACAAAATTGGTTTTGGTCGATTAACTTAGTTTAATTTTACCAAAAAGCATTTGTGGATTACAACCAGTCTTGGTACAATTTAACACTTGTTTTTTTCTTTCCAGAACGACGCCACTTGGTGCTTTGAAAGTTAAGAAATCAATTTGGGTGCTTCATATATGAGGATTTATAAAAAAAAATTAGAGCTAGGACTTCAAATAAAATGTAAAGCCGTTAACGTCAGATATATGGGAATCAGTCAGAATATAATTGTAAGTTTAAAGCTGTGTGGTATGATTTCAAATACAGCAACTCTTTACAAGAGACAAAATGACACAGAAATTAAGAATTATAGGTCGCTGTACGGCCTTCAACAATGAGCAAAGCCAATATTACAAAGTCAGCAATAAAATACCATGAAATGACAAATTAAAAACAATTCAAACGGCAAAACTAAATATATAACGGCCTAATTTATGTAAAAAAAGAATGAACGAAAAACAAAATGCAACACAACAACAAACACCACTTACTATGTCTACAGGCTCCTCATTTAGGACAGGCACCTACATAATTTGGTGGGGGTTGAAAAAGTAAGTGGGTACCAAACTCTACCCTAATCCTGGGCACCAAAAAATTACAGGAACCGCAAATCATAAACAAACAAACGCATATGATCAACAGCAACCAACAACACCCACTCATATAGGCTGCTGACTTGGGACAGGCACATGTAGAATGTGGCGGGTTTTAACATATTAGTGGGAGACCAAACATTCCATAACTTGTGACAGTGGTGTAACAGTACAATATAAGAGCAAACTACAAAAATTAGTTGAAAAGGCTTTACTCATATGACGAAAATACATATGACAATAACACAGAATGGACGCGGCCGGGCACTTGTACATCCCAACAACCAAAAGACATTAAGTACAGATCTGATAGTACTCACAGTTACTGACAGCTAGTTCAAAGCCACTGAATAAGAACTAAAAGAAATCATTCATCTAAGACTAAATTATCAATCATAACATCCAAAATCCAATGCATTAATTTTAAAGACGACATAAACTGTCAGAGAAAATATGACCTCATTCAATGTCAAGATACAGGTAGACATTCATGGCACATCCACGTTTTTTTGGAGATGTTATTAACCGAGGCGGAGTCCGGAAATTTAGAAACGATCCTGATAATCTTATCGATCATTTAGAAAAAAACATTCCAAAAGGATACTAAATCCTCGGCTAGTTTAAACTAGTCTACCAAATCATCACTGTAATTAGATTTTTAAATATTGTTTTTATTGGTATTAATATTGATTTCATTATCAGTATATAAAAAGAAAACTATAAAATATTAATGTTATATACATACTAGTATACACATTCATGGCTCTACAATCAGTTGACACTTGTATATTTTTTTTTGGCGAATCAATTTTAATCCTTAAAATTATTAGACCCAAGGATGAAGGGAGAGGTGAAAGATATCAAACACGTTATTCGAAAATAAACTGACAACATTATTGCTAAATTTGAAAAGAGCAAAAGACAAACAACTGTATGCAAAACACAACATAGAAAACTTTAGACCGAACAACACGGGGATGATATCAGGTGCTGCGGAAGGGTAACCAGCTCCTGCTCAACTTGTTTAAGATTAAGTTATCTTTGCTTGTCAGGAAAAATGTGTGAAGGGTGTGTCTAAAACTAATCATTGCATATAAGGGTATATTTCTTTAAAAAGCTGGCCATCAGTTCCATTTTTCATGGATTTTGTTCTTCTTACACAAATATAATAAAACAACATATTTTTATATAAACCAAAATACATTAAGGCGGAAGTATTTGATATTCATGAAAACAGGCATTTCCTCCAAATAGAAAAACAGCATTACAATCAATAAAGCCACAGATGTTTTAAATTATGTCAATGTTTACTGAACAAACATACTTTAAAATTTTAAGACCATTTTTTAAAACTTCGTCATTTTAAATACACATTTGGAACTCGCACCTGGGCATGGGAACGATCAGAAACCGAAGAGATGAAATTATTAACAAGCACTCCCGCCTCCTTAACGAGCAGTTACAACAATATATATTCAAATTGATACATAGATTTAACTAATTGAAATTTTTCTATTTAGTTAGTTCAAAAGTTGAACAAATATTTGTACTCAATCTGTGATTTAGCGATTCTACTCTGATTAATAATGTAAATATTTTCAGCATTGATAGTGTAACAAGTATGGTCTCTTTATTTGTCCAGAGACTCGGACAATGGTCAGATTCCTTTAGCAAATATCAAAAATATGTCACCCAACTTCTGACTTTTGTTAAAATCTCAAAGAACTAAAAATAAATGTGACAAATTCCGACCGCACAAACATTGTGTTGTTCAGTTTTAACACTTACTCTTAAATCCAAAAAGAACAGATTCGCAGACTTCATTCAAATGCCAGAGACAACCTTTATTCGTTGAAAACAATTTTATATTTTCAAAATCTCATCAAAGCAAAAGAGGAATGCTTCTTGATATAAATTTAGAGTCAAAATAAAACATTACCAAAGACATGTCATTACAGTAACTTGTATCTAAATCAAGAAAGCATTTCACATACTTCACACATTCATTAATAATATCTTTTAACTGTGTTGTTGGGTGCCATCGGATTTCAGAGGTGGATTTAGGGGGTAGGGGCCCCGGGCCCCCTTTTTGGGGAAAAATTGGGACACTATGTCATCATGGCTAACACATAGGCTTTATATGAAGTAAAGTATGTTTCTGGGCTCAGATCTTGTTTATAATGTATTTAAATGAGTAGTTATTGTTGCAAAATCCATTAGAAACTTTAACTGAGATTAGTTTTGGAATAAGGGAAAGGGGGATGTGATTAAAAAAATTGGGTTCAATTTTTCTCATTTGAAATTTCATAAATAAAAAGAAAAATAGAAGTACACCCTTTCAAGTTATCTTTAACAACAATCCAGTGGCGGATCCAGACATTTTCATAAGTGTGTGGGGGGGGGGGGGGGGGGGGGGCACACTGATTGCCTAAGAGGGGGCCGCTCCAGTCACGCTTTAGTGATTTCCTATATAAGGAACCAAATGTTTCAATCAGAAAAGAATTAGAAATATAGAATGAAACGCAACAAAATAAAACATTTCATACTTTTCTATTGTAATTTTCTTTTTCCTGCACGTTTTTATTTTTTCCCCTTTTTTTTGGGGGTCAGTTCTTTTTGTTGTTGTTGTAATTGCTTTCTTTTGTATGGGGTATTTATTAAGTTTTGTTTGATTCTGATTTCTCTCTTCTATTGGGCCATTTCTAATTCTTTTCTGATTGAAACATTTGGTTGCTTATGTAGGAAATCACTGAAGCGTGACTGGAGCGGCCCCCTCTTAGGCAGTCAGTGTCTCCCCCCCCCCCCCCACTTATGAAAATGTCTGGATCCGCCACTGGATTGTTGTTAAAGATAACTTGAAAGGGTGTACTTCTATTTTAAAATACTGGTACCTTATCAAAACACCTGCGATTTGCAAAAACAAAAAACAAAATTTAATATAGTATGAAACGCAACAAAATAAAACATTTCATACTTTTCTATTGTTATTTTCTTTTTCCTGCACGTTTTTATTTTCCCCCCTTTTTTTTGTTGTTGTAATTGCTTTCTTTTGTATGGGGTATTTATTAAGTTTTGTTTTGATTCTGATTTCTCTCTTCTATTGTTATTATCGTTACCAGTATTTCTACAATTGTCATTTTACTGTCTTGATTTTTTGACATTTCTGTGGTATAAAATAAACATCAAATTGTTGTGAAAATACGGTGAAGAATACTTATGTCATAATTCCAGTTTAAGCTTGTAATTTGTAAACTCATCACTAAATAAACATCAAAATAATATGACTTAATATTGAATTAAGAATTACAATTAAAGTAATTTCACGGTCAATGACATTTTCAGGTAGCCCCTCAAGGCTCTCTTGTTTTCTGTAATTGCTTTATCAACTTTTACCACGTGTCTTCCAAAACACAAAGGTGCAATGTAAGACAGGCTAATAGGTAATAATTACAGGTGTGATATGTCAGCTGATCGCTGATGACATTTCTTTTTCTATGTATTCTGACATGACATTCTGGAAATTCTTCTGTGTCAATACACGAGTTACTTCCCTGTTATTGGAAAACTCGAAAATACGCAAAAATTCGGAGATTCGAAATCTCCTTGGATCTGCAAATCTTTTTTATTACATTTTTTTTCTCAACAATATAAGATTAATTTGAAAACAAAAGACAAAAAAATAAATTAAAGCGGCATGGGAAAATCAGGAGATCACATTTTTCTAGATATGTCTGCAATGATTAAAACGATTAATCCAATTAAAATTAACTATTTCTTTGTCGGTAAACATATCAAAATAATATTTATATCTTTTTTCCGTAACACAGTGTTCTTACAACACATAAGGTGTCTGCAATCAATTTTTTATTCTTATAATTTTCATTTACATTTTATTTTTCAGACGCAGAAATGCGATTATAAAAAAACAACGATTATAATAATCCTTCTTTGTATTTATATTTGATATTTACATACATTTACATATATTTACATTAAAGCATATTTATTTGAATAACTGTATTAATACGTACTTACCGTAATTGTTATTGTTTATTAGCTTTATATAACATAATTCAGTTTGTTTAATCAATTGTCGAAAAAAAACAATAATTAAAAGTAGTACATTTTTTACTTTTTAAATAATGAAATATTTGTTGATGAAGTTGAATTGAGTCAAAAAGAAATTAATGTTATGTGTATGTTCCAAGATACTATGACTAAAGATAAACATGAAATTACATAACAATTTTTGTTTGGTTTAACTTTCATTTTCAAAGTGTGCATATTTTGTAATACACACTTAATAATATTTATATTTGAGGCCAAATATTGTCAATAGATATCGTCTTCCGTTTTTTTTTTTTTTTTTAAAGACTCTTCGACAGACTAAGATTATGATAAGCGTAAGGTGTATAAATACACAGTTAAATATAAAAATGAAGATGTGGTATGATTACCAATGAGATACTCTCCACAAGAGACCAAAAAACGCAAAAATTAACAGAAGTCTTTGTTTTGTACAAACAATTGTTTTGACATGTTGGTTTCACAAAATAGTTTTGGACATTTTATAAACATAGGAGCTTCCATATATAGGCGACCACGAAATACTTTTGTTCAAGAATATGCTTGTTGAAGACCGTACTTTGACCTATAATGGTTTTTCTTGCACAACTTGTTATTTGGATGTAGAATTTCACTCATTTGCACTAATACCACACCTTCTTATATCTATTGTTAATTTACCAACAAAACAAATAACTGTTACAGTAAAAAAACATGACATGTACCTCTAATTTCATTATTTTTCGGAAGGGATGTTCACATTTCATGTTCATTTTTTCAATATTTCACTGTAGAAGAGCTCAATTTACGACTGAATACAACCGTTGAATGTCTTCGGAATCAAGGAAGAAATATACCCTTATTGCATTGCAAATAAAACTTTTAATTTTGTACAGTTCTTTAAAGGAATATAAAAAAATAATACAATTCACAAATGATATGTTTCAGTTATAACATCACAGCAATATATCTCAAACAAATTAGGGAAAAAAATTCTCAAAGCGGCGTTAAAAGTGTGTCTTAGATATTGTATAGAGACAAAAATCTCTTAAATCCGTGGCTTTAATTTTTTTTCTCTTTGAGGCATTATAGTAAGCTGTTACCCAAAAGCAACCGACTTCCATCTATGTGTAAAAAGTTGGACTTAACTCATAAGATATACATTTACTCGCAATAATCCTCTATCCAATTCGTTTGTTAGTTCATAATACAAATTAACTTTTTTTCTAATCCGACTGATCGTAATTAATCTGAAGTACCTTTTTTGTATTTGCATTATTTAGTAAATTGTTTACCATGTAAACACTATCTTTAATCTTGATCTCATAAAAAGTAATTGGATTTAGTAAATATTAAACACTTAAAAAAGATTATTGAAATATTTGATGTTTGCCGATTCGAATGAAAATGCTATGAAAAATCTAAAGAAGACTTTTGAAAAAAACATTTTCCATGATTTTTTTGGAAATTTATTTCAAAGCAGTCAGGAAAAGAGAAAAATTAACAACAGCAGTTTAGCTTCAGTAGTATCGCTGCATGAATGCAACAGCCGAAGCTTCGAAGAAACAATTTAAGCAGTAAATTTTCCCTGAAAAATAAATGATGAAAATTGGATTGCTTTAATTTCTCTGTATTTGATTCCTTTAATTTCAAAATTCGAAAGTTGACGAAACCTTTTTGAAATGAAATAATATACAAGTGTCTGACAGTCTAAGATAGTAATTTCTAAATGTAATTCAATTTATTTATTTGAAGCATAAAAATTGAATACTTTATTTCAGTAATAGTTTTAAATCGAGTGAAATCTGGAATCAAAGGACTAATTTGGTTGTTAGACAAGATTAAATATTCTTCTATTCAAACTTTATAGTATTGGTTTGAATCGTGCTTTTTTTGTTATTTTTACAAAATCATGGGACCTTTTTTAAGCTAAAGTTATCGTAAAGAATTCAAAATTCGAATAAATATTCTGAAGTGCGGGATAATGTTTTCGAAGTAAAAGTGCATAGTCTAATTCTTGAATTGTCAAGTACAGATTCAACAACGTTTGGAAATTAGGGAAAACTAAAACATCTAAGCGTATTTCTGTGCAATTCCTTGAGGTGCACATTCGAAACATTTGATTAATTCGATATATTAGTTGGCCGAATGCTGCTGAACGTCCAGTCACACATATAAGTACATGCATATTCTCAGACGATACATATGCTTGTGTAATATAAAAATACCTATTTTGTAAAAGACCGAAAGTCGCACATTTATAACTTGTTAGTCCTTTTCATCAAGAAAACATACTACGAGATTACTCTTAACTATTGTCCTTCATTTTAACGGAGATGAAACACATTTTATTTCAGTTTAAGTTTTAAATAAAGTTCAATTTTGCACGCTATATAAGAAGCAAACACTTCAGAAACAGTTTCAAAACTTTCATCAGTCCTCTTACAGTTTGAAAGATGATAAATGTATATGGTCTTGATGTGTAACAATATAAAGAGACTGAAATATTTATTTGCTAAAGACATATGGTTAACATCAGCGCAACCATTATTTTTTTGGGGAGATATCCGTCTACGCCAAACTGCGTCCTTTTGCGCCACAACTCTTTTCTCAAATGCTACGTTCGCGCCACATGTTTTAAAATTTACATTATATCATTTGCGCCAAAAATAACATACGTTTGCGCCAATTAGAAGAAAAATGACTTCCCTACTCTTTTATTCGGACTTAGAACCGGCAGTTTACACGGCGGCAAATGTTTCCTTTCCTGAAACATATCTTCTTCTTACTACTGCTGCTGCATGGGTACTTCCCAATTTAATCTATGTATAGTAGCTTGTAACTTGTCTTCACTTTATTGTCGAAAAATACAAACTTTGAAGGTTGAAATGCATAAAACAGTTCAAAATAATTTCTAATAACAATAAAACCCATACGCATACTGGAAATAAAGCACTGTGTCATCGACATATGAGGCTAAACATTATCAGAAAAAGTTTCTATTTTCTTCTCTATAGGTATATCTTTATTTAATACTCAGCAAAGCAATAATTTTTATTCTCTCTCTGTACATTGACTGTCTAATGATTTTTAAGTCATTTCTCCCCAGATGCTCAACTTCATGGTGAAACATCTTCGGACCTATACTTTTTTAGCCAAAAATTAAAATAATATATATAACTATAAATATTTATGATAGATATGTTTACAGGTAAATTGGCGCAAATGAGTTCCGAATATTGGCGCAATTGACACATTTGGAAAACAAAGACTGGCGCAAATGATACCCCTGAAAAACGGTAATGTCGCGCAAAAAGGACTGCTGCCATTTTTTTACCGGCTACTTTTTTCCCACGATGGAACTCAAAATAAAGGATACTTCAATTGAAGTCTTATCCATCTACATTAAAAAAAACACCACACACACAAAATTTAAATTATATTGTTCAAAGTGCAGGATTCATTTTCAATTCTCATAAACAAAATTGCCTTTATCAGATAGCGAAAAAATAGACGGTCTTTTTCAACTGCTTTTTAAGTCAACTTTTCCCGCCTGACAATACATATTTTTGAATGGTTATTCATCTCTAACAGTTCTAGTAAGAGGTACTGCTTCAAATTTTCTCTTTTTTGTGTATTGTCCAAGAAATAAAATAGGAAACACCAGTGGTTCCTTATTGAAAATGTATAACGAATTATTGCGCACTTAACCTACAACATTTTTTTTACACAATGATCAATGCATTCTAAAATATTAGTTGTTGTGTTAATATTGAATTTTAAATCGTTTCTAACCGAACAAATATTTTATAAACAATCATGAAATATTTTTACTTGTAATTCAAATATTTTTCAATTTGTTTTAATGTTTACCCGTGTTTATTTCAAAATAAATAAATACAGAATATGTACAGTATGATTAATGAATGATTAATGTCAATGTTATTTGTTTCATGAAAAATAAGCAAAATAAATGTTTATAAAGAAAATAATATTAAATTAAAAAGTAAACTGGAACAATAACTCTGTGACTCAAAGTTGAAGAAAACTTGGTCCACCTACAAAATAGCCCGCGGACGGATTAAGTCCCGTTACATGTCATGACAATTGTTGTGTAGAAAGGGGCGGGATTAAATTAGTCAATCAAATGACCACTGGCTACTCTTCATGAACTCTATTATTAGGTAATTAAAAAATTCAAAAGAATATTTACAAGTCAATTGAAATTGTAAAAAGTCAGAAACGACCTTGTCGACCAATCAAAATCACACTGACCACTGTCCAACGAGCTTAAAACAACTTCTTCTAAATATTTTTTCAGTAGCGAAAGTTTTACTTATCCAAACAACATTATTGTTATAATTCAGTGATTTGAGTTGAACAAACATATTTGAACATTTGAAAAAATATTGAAGTTACGTTTTGGTAGTGCAACCAGTAAATTTCTATAGTGCAGAAATGGTTATGGAAAATCTACATAGAAAATTCGACATGAACGACGAAAACCCCGCATGCATGTTATCTGATTCCAGCTTCTTACATTCAACATCACGACCAGAAGTTCCAGAGAGAAGTTGTGATACAAGCAACGAGGATATTTATCAACAAAAGAATGACTCTTCTCCACTAAATTCTTCCGATGAAGAGGATGATGAAAGTAATGGACAGTTTTCTGGAACTTCAACCATGTCGCAACATAAGAGACGATTCGCTGATGTTAAACCACCGTATTCATACATAGCTTTGATCACCATGGCAATAGAAAGTTCAACTTCTGGAATGATGACCTTGAACGAAATCTACAGCTTCATTATGAACCGTTTTCCGTACTTTAAAGAAAACCAGCAGAGATGGCAAAACTCTATCCGTCATAATCTATCTTTGAATGATTGTTTTCTGAAAATTCCCCGTGCACCAGGGCGTCCTGGTAAAGGAAACTATTGGGCATTACATCCTGGGTGTGGAGATATGTTTGGAAATGGAAGTTTCTTGAGAAGAGCCAAACGATTTAAACTTAAAAGACAACAACAGGAAGAACAGGCTCATATTCAACACGTCAGTTCATATGGACATTTTAATCTTTATGGTGGACCACCGTCAGGATACAAACCGTACCCATTGCCAGCATTGCCATCATTTCCACAGGGCCTTCATCAAACACAGCAGTATGGACTTCCGCCCAAATCTGAAGCTTGGAATACTCCATCAACGTCTGCTTATTCATCTTACTACAATACCGGTAACATCACCAATTCTTTTGGATCGTCATTCGGTTCCTCTCTGACAGGTTCTCTAGGAGGTGGTTATTTGTCGGGTACAAACGTTCATTCCGTACCTCCGACGAACAATGCATTAACAAGTAGTTTTACCAACAATTTGCCTAACTACTCATCACTGCAGCAGAATCCTTACTGTGCACCGCAATATCCAGGACAATTAAGACTTCAAGCAACATAAAAGGACAAAGACATTATAACTTATCGTGTGTTTATCAAACTGTCTCAGAACTCAAGGTAAATCTTCGCAAGAACTTTGTTCGCATATTTATATTGTTTAATATTTATTTTTTATGTGCTAAATGTTGATTATTTTTGTTGAAAGTTTTATTTGTAAATATAATATATTGTAAAATAGCATAGATGGCGAGAAAATTCGCTGCAATGTTAATAAATGGTATTTTCACAGTATTTTCTTTTTATATATTTTAAATTATGCAGAAAATTGTCTAAAGTGCAGATACATGGAATCATTAAAAAAGATTTGAAATTTTTCAAAGATGATTTAGAATTGAAATGATTTACAAAAATTGTAATATGTTAACTTTCAAGTGAACATGTATCTATACCTAAGACAATGTTTGAAATGGTTTCTCTATTATGAAATTGCACATTTGTTGTTCGTTGGTTCTGGAAATCAATAAGATGTTCTGTGTTCACTGCAAAACTTCAAAAGGTAACCGTGGACTTTCAAACTTCAGTTGCGAGAGATTATATGGAATATAGGTATTCCAATGTACATTGGTTTTGGTATTTTTCATCATTTGGTTCAAAATGGTCTGAATTTTTGATTCTCTAATACAAAAAAAATAATATCGTATTAAACCGTTACAATAATAAATTAACAAAAACACAACACGTAGTTGCATGTAAACAAAATATAATGATATACTGAACACGATACCGTTACCGTGGCAAATAAATAACACACCGTTTCACAAGAACCTTAAAACAGCACAAAAGGAAACCAAATAATAGTGAGAAAATTCGACGATAATCAAATTACAACAAAAACTGAATAAGAATGGTGTATTTACAAAAGCTGGTCTCACAAAAACAGACATTACGAAAATTTAATACAAGGAAAACAAGCGAGGAAAGGCAATAAAAAGGGAAAGAAAATTAATTGCATCGAAACAAAGTAAAAATGGACAGACAAAAGAAAAAAACCTGAAGAAAAGCAGTAAACAAGGAAAATAAATTACAACGAAAAACAAAGTAAAAACGTGAATTTATAAAAGTTTGACCCTTAAAACAGACAAATGGAAAAGTAAATAAAATGGAAAAGAACAACAAAAAAAAAACAATACACAAGGGAAACTGATTTACAGTTCAACAAAAAAAACTCAATAAAAATGGTGTATTTACAAAAACTGGACTCTTTAAAAACAGACAACAGAAAAACTTAATATAAGGAAAACTAAGCAATAAAAAAGGAAAAGAAAATCAAACCAAAAATTAAAAAAAGTGAACTTATAAAATCTGGACGAAAAAATATAAAAACAGAAGGAAGAGTAAATCAAAACAAAAAAAAAAACAGGCAAATCTTTAAAAGCTGGACTAAAAACGGAAACGTATCACCCATTAAACCAAAACAAAATAGAAAAACACCTAAACGAAACAACTTTCCTTTTGGATTGGCGAGTTTCTACGACAATGTTTATATCCGATTAAAACGTACAAACCCGGAAAGCAATAACCGCTGGAACTACCAGACAGGAGCAGTAGCTATAAAGTGGTATAAAGCAAACGGGTTCTCGTTTGAATACTATACACTTTGTCCATTGAGCGTATTGTAAATGCGCTTCTCTTGCGGATTCCAGTATTGGAAAATTGAATAACTATATATGTACACTGTTTCAAGGTATACAGCAACACAGTGTTGTGTGCATGAAAATATAGTTCCCTTTGGTATAGCTTGATCTAACAGGAAAATTTGTTCAAGATAAAAGAAAATTTGATTGAGTTCATTGAAACCAATATGCTGACTGCTTGACTTGTACATCGCATGTTTTTAATCCTATTTTTTATATCAACCTTTTCTTGCATTTGTTAGTTCACAGAAAAAAAGTGTTAAAGAATGCGTATATGAAAAATGAGTCAAATTAGAAAAAAATTATTATGCAACTTGCTTTTAAATTTTGTAAAAATATCGTGATGACATTATTGCCAATGAAACAACACTCCATTAAAAGGCTAAATGACAAATGACTATTAAACAACTACAGTTCAGCACACGGCTGTAACAATGGTTAAATCGAAAACCTCGTATAAATTATAAAAGTCAAATGGTTGACGTTGCTTGGTTACACATATTTGTTAGCGCTCTATCCCTCCCTCCACAATTAAAAAAAAAAACAACCTGGGCGAAATGGAGGCTATGCACACAACACCTCATTAACCGTGCCCCAAAAATGAATACTTGTGAAACATAGATACAAACATCCAGAAACATGAGAAAAATAAAATTTGAAAGTTAATACTTATGTATCTATAACTATTAACGGAAAATGTTACTTATAATTGGTTAATATAAGTATAATTCGTAACGATAGTAAATGTATTTCTATTAAATATCTGGTCAGAAATGGCTATGACTGAAATAGTGTTTGTTTTTAATGTCTCTTATCCAAAGACTAGTAATACTATGTATTCATTTGTGCATGCATTTAAGCAATAAAAATGCTCCTAATGCTTTTAATCATTAACAAAAATGCGTTTAAAAGTTCAAAATATACATTTTCAATTTTTTAATTATAAACCTAATTTAGATAAATGATTTCAAATGTCTATTGAGATATAAAAAAAATTCCATATACTACAGTGTTACGTTTCTGAAGATCATAGAAACATTTGATTTGAAAAAAAAACCTCAAACAGATATCTAATGAAAAAATCACGGCTATAGATAAA
This sequence comes from Mytilus trossulus, assembly GCF_036588685.1. Classification (NCBI taxonomy): domain Eukaryota; kingdom Metazoa; phylum Mollusca; class Bivalvia; order Mytilida; family Mytilidae; genus Mytilus; species Mytilus trossulus. Next base: position 62,714,150 of record NC_086376.1, on the reverse strand, counting down.
ACATCTACTGCTTCTAAAAATACCTTAATTGTGGCAAAGCATTACAATATCCAAGGACTTCAACAATGGGAAAACTCATACCATTTGGTCGGCTAGAATGCCAGGTTACTTGCAGTGTATTGGTAGCTATTAAAACCACAGATAACTTTATTAACTCCATTTGGAGCACTGAATTGAATAAAGTATAGGCTTTTTAAAGCGAAAAAAACCCACTATTCATATTTGTATTAAAAAAAGCCGGTAAAAAGTTGCCCATAACTGCCTGTAAGCCTAATATGTCAATTATACTATTAAAAAACCTGTCCTTTTTTATTTTGATGTTTCACGTATTTTACAAGTGAAACTTTTGGTCTCTGGGTACAGGACGTTTGCTCTTTTTTACCTGTAAAACGATAGGACATTTGCGCTTCAAATACTATGGACATTTGCGCTTTAAATTTTGATTCAACTGTATCAAATTGACCGGACATTTGCACTTTTTACCTCATTAAAGTCGTCCACCGGAAGTAATAGTACGTAGATGAATAACTTAAATTTGTTATTATTAAGACAAATGGTGCAGAATCCTTCCATGCCCACATCAAAGAACAGTTCTACTCACTCATTCTGCTATCTTTTAACAACGGTCGGTGAATTACATTAACGTTTGTTATATATTTATGAACTTGCACCCCAGAATTGAGAAACATGATTATTTATTTGAAATATAGGCGAAATACCAGTAAGAACAGATAACAAGAGCTATCATTTTCAGTACTTGGGCTTCAGATATCAAGCAAAACATAATGTTTTCTTTTACTAGTGTTAGCTGAATATAAGCTTTTCAACATATTTCAATGTGCTATGAAATGTGCTATGCAAAGGTTTTCAAACTGTAAACTCTGCCAGGTCAAACCTGACAGTCCCAAGCCCAGATGAAATAGGATAGTAATAAAAACCAAATATTTCAAAAGCGCAAATGTCCTATGTAAAAAGCGCAAATGACCTTTTTTTTTAAAGCGCAAATATCCTATGATTTGAAGCGCAAGTGTCCAAAATTAAAGCGCAAATATTCTATGAAAAAGCGCAAACGTCCCGCGCCGTGGTCTCTATGGTTCACGATGAACACTATAGTTAAGAAATAAGTTGCGTGAGAATTGAAATCGGTATTATATACAATGATCAATGAACCTTTGGAATGATCAAAGACTATTCGGAGTATTCCATTGCCGGAGAAAAAAACAACCTCTCAAATCGGTTTCAGTTTCATGGATATAGATCATTAATTTTAGAGAATGTTACAAGCATAAAATGAGTCATTTATCAGTCTAAAGCTTGACAAAATGTTGTTGTATATTTAGCTGCTCTAAACTCAACTATCTCTCCGCTTCCCAACTCTGACACTCCAATGTGTTAAGTTGTTGTAAATGATCATGATCGAATAGAGTTTCTTTATCCGATCAACAAAATAAATAAAAAGAGGCTGTTTAACATAAAGCACTTGATAGGTGTTTCCTTACATTTACACGCAACATTACTTAAACGTTGTCAATTCGTCGTGTATGGAACGACATAAATACCAGTCAGGGAGCATATCTCCAATTCGAACGATATGTTTATATGGAATTTTGCCTCCTTTTGGAACCAGCAACAACACAATAAACTGAAGAGCCTTTGTTTAACGGTTCTCAAGATGTGAACAAAAACATTTTAAGATACCACTTCAATCAATCAAGAACCATAACTCAAGAAAGACATTTTGCACCATGTCCTAAGTCAGAAATCTGATGTTCAGTGGTTGTTGTCTGTTCATGTGGTTAATAAGCGTTTCTCTTTTTTTATGTAGATTAGACCATTGGTTTTCCCGTTTGAATGATTTTACATTAGTTACTTTGGGGGCCCTTTATAGCTTGCTGTTCGGTGTGAGCCAAATGGATCCGTTATGAAGGCAGTACCTTGACAATTAGTAATTTACTTTTACAAATTGTGACTTGAATGGAGAGTTGTCAAATTGGCACTCATACCACATCTTCCTATATCTATATACACGGTTATTGTCAATGTAGAACTAGACCTCAATCAAAATTTGAAAATCATCGATTGAACGGTTCTCAAGTCACTGCATATAAACAGATAAAGCCATCCATTCACAACGCCCGCCGTACTACCCCAAATAAATACCACGAAGTAAATCCAGTTGAAATACGAGTTGTTTTATACTCCCATATAGTTTTAACAATTAAAAAAATACTGCAGGAGAAATATGAAAACTAAATCATTCAATCATTATGTCAGCGGAAAATGCTGAAAATACTAATAAAACATGACAAAAGATGACGATTTTAATAAGTGAGGTTAAGAATAAATATGCTTGTTATTAAATAAACTTAGCACATGGATTTATGGTTCGCATTGGTGACCTAATCACAAACTTTGGCAGTTGTATACATGCTTATAATTTATTCAGAAGACATAGCGAGTAATTCTTTTATAAAAAGGAAAAATGGAACAAATTCAGCGACTTTTATAAAAAGGGAAAAATATTAAACCATTAAATCGAATAGTTAGAAGGTGTCTTTCTGTTATAGTTCTTCTCTGACCGTATTTTTAATTTGATCATTTGTTTCTTCTTGAATATTTTCGTCATTCAATGTTAATTCGAGTGATTTTTTAGGATTTAAAAGGAAACTGACGTCATCTTCCATCTCTATCCTCATTGGTTCTTTAGTGTAATAGTTGTTGTCAGGCTGGTCATTATTACTGGCAAGAGCATCTTGGTCATTGTTCGTAAAAAAGGATTCAAAATCTGGCATTTGTTCAAACATTTCAGCATAATCACAGGTGTGAAATTCACCCATCGTTAACATACCATTCTTATCATTGTCAATTATATCAAACATCTGAAATTTAAAAAAAGACACTATTTATCCCAAAAAGAAAAATATGAAAAAAAAATTCATGATGCAGTTTTAATATGTGCTTTACTTGTATTCTTTGTTTGGTAAAAAAACGTGACGAACGTGGCAGCTATCGGTAAAACTGTCGTATGTAAACTTGAAAAGTGTTGTATAATGGCTTCGGGAATTAAATACAATGTAATTGTACACTTATATGTCATTTCTTTATATCTGTTAAAATAAGTTAAGTTTTTAAGTAAACTGCCATTTACAAAAATATTTAGGTTTACTTACGACATTTTGGAAGCATGCATTTTAACCTCAAAGCCTGTTTGTTAGATCATGAAAATTGGAATATAGCTACGGTAATATGTGGCACAGATATTCCATAATGATCGACCAAAGAAAGGATGACTTCAGCTTTACAAATCGAATCCCTTGTTTCTATAGATTCATTTGAAGAATCATCCCTTTATCAAAGAAATGATGTTTAAACTTCATCTTAAATGTCACAATGATGAAAATTTATTTATCTAGTGCAATATATGTTAGTTTTACAAATTATTACTTTGATGGTGAGTTGTCTGATCGGCACACATACCACATCTTCTTTTATCTAGTAATTTGTTTATTCTAACCTTAGTTAGGGCATCGTCTGGTATTTCCTTTACAGTAATCTTTCTGATTCTACCTGCAAATTCTCCAAAATTGGCATTTGTAAGTTCGTCCAATGCATCCAAAAACATATCTCTGAAAAAGGCGGGAAGTTTGTTAAGTAAATGTGCATTTTCCAATGCAGTTAATGTGAACTTGTTAGTAATATTTTAGGGTTGGATGCGGTATTGTTCAACTTTGTATATATATATATCTATAGAAGTTTAAAGTAAGTATATGAAATGTAGGCCATTGAGGCTTTAGTAACGAAATCTGATAAACATTTAAATTTATATGAATTTGCGTACTCGAAATCAAAGATCTATCTTTTTGATGATTCAAACGTTATGTGAATGATGCTATTAGAATAAAATAAGCAGTATCAAATTACATTATTTTTGTAAAAAAAAACTGTTTATTTTTTTCCACTAAACAAGATTGGACTTTAAGTTCAAATTTCATACCTGTTGGACGAAAATTAAACACGCTAGTCATATTTTTTTAAAAACTTTAGAACAGAAGCTTATATACTAGTATACTAGAAGCGAGTCATTTGAAAAATCCTAGGACTGTATGTCGCAGTTTTGGTCTCTAGAAATTGTTGTAACTTCGAGTGGGCAGATAAAGTCTCTACTTTTGAAATTAAAAATAATTTTCAATGTTTATCTAATTCGTTTAGGTTTATTCTTTTTAAGGGCCTATAATATATTACCAAGGATTTGTACACCAAATAAATTCTTGACATAACTGAAACCGTTTTCTTCACATCCAAAATACGAATGCATATGTTGAACAAGAATTAAACAACATTATACCAATCAGTACACTCACCGTATTTCGTCGTTTAGAGATGATTCTTCGTCATTCTTTAACTCTAAACTGTTCAATGGTTTTGGTTTGAGTTTGTTTTCACTTTCTTTGCATGCGGTTTTGTCAAACCAACGAAGATGGTTAGACCAAATGTTAATAGCCAAATTACGCCCGGAATGAGAATACACTTGATGGTACCATCTAAAAGTAACATATCATTATTTCATTTATTTGAGATTCGGAGAAAAGTACACATTGTTTAGATTCACCAGACATTTTGAAGCAATTATTATGATTAAAATGTTCGCTAATGCTCAGGAAAATAAATTTTTGAAACCGTTACTGGAATGTGTGTTCTTTGGATCTTCATTATTCGTCGGGTATAATTTTTTAAATATTGCAGTCGCACAAATGCACGATTACCTTCTGAGGCAGAGATTCCAATTTTGGGGTTGATTTTTCCCAGTCTTTAGATTTGGTATTACTTTTCCAATAAGGCACATATATGTTTATAGCTTTGTGTAAATGAATATTCTAATAAGACGTGCTTCTTTCGCTTTGTGAACAAACCCATGCTCTAAATCCAATAAAATTTATTTCGTTTATTGACTTTTATCGAATGATCATGCACTTAATTTATTTACACTTTCAACCTCTTAAATGGTGCACATGATGTTACTAATTCATTTATTTTGACTGGAGTGTGTTGCATTCCGAAATTGACATATTTGACCTATATACGACAACCGTTCATACTGGCTTTTCAAACTCCTCGCTCTGAAAAATCACAGTGCCAGCCGTTTGCTTCTTTACAAACAAAAAATGGAGGTTCATGGAAGAGCTTACACAAAATACCTATCGGACATAGAAATTGCCTTACTTATCGTATTCAGTCCTACTCACTATCGCTCGGGCAAAAATAATCACAAATGATGTAAAAAGATGTATGTTTGTAAATAGGTATCAAAGGTACCAGGATTATAATTTAGTACGCCAGACGCGCGTTTCGTCTACATAAGACTCATCAGTGACGCTCAAATCAAAAATATGTATAAACCCAAACAAGTACAAAGTTGAAGAGCATTGAGGATCCAAAATTCCATAAAGTTGTGCCAAATACGGCTAAGGTAATCTATGTCTGGGATAAGAAAATTCTTAGTTTTTCAAAAAGTTCAAAGTTTGTAAACGTTACCTAAAATATTGCCTAAACGAAGTAGACAGTCAAAACAAACAAAAAAATGAATTTTCTTTTTAACTGAAAGGGAGGATAACATCTGCATATATTTTTTCCCAAACGTTAATAGTTCTAAAATTTTAAAATATATAAAAAGGAAATGGTTGTATGGAAAGTTTTAATGGATACGAACTGATATGGTATAAACAGACAATCTCCTTTGGTAATGTTTGCCATATACCATGGTAAGTCACGTAGCTTAGGAAATTTCTCCATGTCCACAGCCTCGACATCAACACTACTATAGGCACCATAGTGCACGAAATGATCCGCTTCAATCTCAGGTTTGTATTTCTAGAAATTCAAAATACATCTAGATGTTAACGAATCAGATAAAACAATGCTGGGAACAGTATATATCTATCTATATATGTATGTTCCAGAGCAATGTCAAAAATCAATAATAAAGAGGGACACTAAAATAACGAAAAAATGAATAAGAAATCACGGAAGACTGCAAAACAGCATGCACAAAAAAAACAAATAAACGGACCAGTTGATAGAACTATCACACCGTTATGAAATAATGATACACAATACCTTGCAATTACATGTGTATAAATGAAAACAACTATTATATTCAATGTTAAATGTCAAATCATAGACGCCAAAAAAAATTCTAGAAGAGAAAAAAGAGTAGTCAAATGAATACGATTGAAAGTCCTGTTTACGAGGGAAACATGACAGTTAAAACAATTTGAAAGATTTGTATATAAATCCTTGGTTAAAATACTAAGTTGTAAATATTGCACAAACGTAAGTTTGTAGAGACAGAAATGGTACAACACACAGAAAATCTTCAAAAACCTTGATCTTTGGTGTCTGAACTCGGTAAATTATACTTCATTTTGTTTTTTGAGAACAATGGATATTTCTATTTGTTAATACCTTATGAAACATGATCAAGTCTTTGTTTCCATCCAGTAAACAGTTGATGTTGTCGAGTCCATCATTATGGAGAACGGACCTTGTTCCGCCACTGCTGAACCACATTATAACGGATTTTATAGCCTTTTCGAAACCTCCACATTGTAGAGATACTGGTATTGTTATATCAGCTACAAGAAGGTAGACAATGTTCAAATATGATACAATGGTGTATTTCTATTTTTCGTAGAGAAACAAAATTGATATTGGAAAATTGAAAAGAATATATGTGTGAAAGTATTAGATTAATATTCATATAGCCCATATTTACGTATTGATATCAGAACCATATATGTTGTGTCCAAAGACTACTAGACAGTCCTGATGGTAACCCTATTCATGTTCAAATACTGTGAAAAGATTACATGTATCATATTAACATATCACAATATAAGTTGATTTTTAGAGAGAAAAAAAATGTTCAATATTGATACCTTTCATTTCATTAGCAACGTCATGAACCATGTATACATTTGATTGGTTGTATATCTGAAGGAACTTTGACATGGGCATTGTGTAAGCCTGTGCTTTACGGTCCTCTTTCTTGCCTCCTTCCACATCCACAAAAAGGCTTCCATATTCCTTCCTACAATACGATAGATCATGATGTACATTGAAATCGTAATTGCGTTTGTTATAACTGAAACACTCTCTACAATAGCCGGTCAATAAGTTACCACAGGCGCTTAGTACATACATGTGGAAAAATAAGTAACAGAAAAATCACTAGCCTAGTTTGATTATCATTTAGTTGTTCGTAAAATTCAATCGATTTAGGAAATTGTCGGTGTCTTGCTAATACTAAGCTTTTGGAATGCTGCTTGTTGCTGTCTTCAAAACTTCCAGTTGCAAATATTTCATGCATGTCAAAGAGTCACAAGGAATAGTGATTGTGCTAGTCATAATATTTTTATGGAAGTATGTTTGACATAATACTATCTTTGGAACTGAGATAGTAACAAAATATACACTTGGAAATGTTCCAGAAATGATAATTTCTAATGGAACAGTGTCATTCAATCATGATAACATTACTCGAACTGTTCCTATCACAATAACCTTCCTTGAACTTTGCCATTCACAGCAGGTTTCATAAAACCTAACCATGCAGTCACAATAAAATGCCTGGAATTCTGCAAGAAGTTTCCTAGAACTGTTGCAGTCACAATAGCATTCCTGGAACTTTGAAACTCACAGCGAGTTTCCTGAAACTGTCCCACTGCCAACAGTACCAAACACAACAAGATTCCTTACGTGGATCAAAAACAAAATCCGGGTTCAAACTTGTTGTGTGAGTATTCGACTCCTTCGCTATAATCTTGACGAAAATTTGATAGGGTCAAAGATGCCAAAAAAATAATAATTTTAGCTTATTTCAGATTCTTTATATTTACCCCACGTTGTCTTTTTTGTCTTTAATTTTTCCAACATTTCTCCATACTTTCTATTTGTTTATTTTATTTTCTACGTTGTTAACCCCCGTCCTTCAGGACCACAACAGTCATTATAGTTATAACGATATAATTTATTGGTGTTTTCCTTATATATATCATGGCCGCATTTTTTTTTATGTATGTTCTGTACAGATATATGCGTGGATTTCATTGGGTTTTTTTTTTTCATACCTTTTTCCATCAATATTTTTTGAAAAAAAAAACATTAATTTGTAAAGAAATGATTATCCCATCTTTGTATTTGATCTATTAAACTTCGTTTATAGAATTGCATGTTTTCTTAGCCAGTACATGTTTTATTCCAACAATTGTCTCTCAATAAACAATAGAACATACATTCAATGTATAGGGTTTATGCAGAGTTACACAAATTTGCATTTTCAATGGTAAATGATTTTTTTTTTAATTTGAATGAGACACAGATCCAACTGATATATTTTTACTTGTTATACAGTTTTCTAATTTATTATTGATCGGATAAACATATAGTACATATAAACAGTACATACTCTAAGTATTGGTCAGTCCATAACTTGTATGCTGGAAATTGTCCGTTTTCTAGAACACCTTTCACAATAAACGGTACACTTTTGGCAATGTAATTTTCATAAAAGTCTGTAGGAGATGGAAATTCCTTCAATATGGTAACCCCTCCAAGAGATTTTCTGTGATGACCAAGAGGCTTTAAATGTCCATGTACATTTTCGCACACAGTAAAAACAAAGAATGTTGAAAAACATAATAAGGAATAAATGATGTTGTATTTTCCAACTATGAATACTGCCATGTTGAAAATTTTAGAAACAACCGGTAAAATCGACTGTGTACGTATCCTGTTACAATTTAATGTACTAGTATATTACAAAAAAATCCCCTTCAACTATTTACTATTTCTGACATAGTCAATACCTAGAAATGTATCTAAAATATAACGTTGACACGTGTCTGTATACTAATATTATGTTTTACATATTTGTCAGCAAGCTTGTTAATGATTTTGTTTTGTATCATGATAGTTTTTTTCTGATTAGTGTAGACATTAGATCATATATTTGAAATAAACTATACATATGTCCTGCAGTGTATACTAACTTACGTGCATGTACGTACAGGATGTTTATATTAAAGTATATATGTTGATAAATCATACATATTAGTTACAAGGTGAAGTACGTTGCATCAAAATCATTTCCTAATGTCATTTTAAAGTAATATCAAACCTCAAATTAAAAAAAATATTGATGCATATTTATAACTTAATGGATGGTTTTCATTATAAAACTTATGTGCATATACAAAAGAAGACTTGGTATGATTGCCAATGAGACAACTGTCCACAGAAGACCAACATGACACAACAATTAACAACTATAGGTCACCGTATATACGGCCTTCAACAATGAGCAAAGCCCATACCGCATAGTCAGCTATAATAGTCCCCAATTTGACAATGTAAAACAATTCAAATAAGAATACTAACGGCCTTATTTGTATATAAAAAAAAATGAGCGAAAAACAAATACATGTAACACGACAACCACTGAATTACAGGCTCCTGACTTAGGACAGGTATATACATAAATAATGTGGCTGAATTAAACATGTTAGCGGGATCCTAACCCTCCCCCTAACCTGGGACAGTTGTATAACAGTACAACATAAGAACGAACTATAAAAATCAGCTGAAAAAGGCTTAAACTCATCAGATGGACAATATACAAAAATATATGTTTTTCTGACGAAAGTTCTCTATAATTTGTATACATTTCGAAGAAGTTTACTTTATTTTAATTGCTTGCTACCAGTAAGCAATTCACCGAAATGTTTTCTGTATAAAAAAAATAAATAAAAGAGTTTTGGGAATCAAACTGGCACATCAAAATAAAACTACGCAGTGTTAGCAATCCTGGCTACCCTTGAACCATTACTACCACATAGGTGCTTAACGAGCTTGACTACGCACAGGGTCGAACGGTAAAAAAAAAGAAATTCAACTACAGTACTGTTATTCGCTATCTTTTATTGTACAAAAAAATCGAAAACAATCGGTCTTTTAATAGATTCACTTTGTTTCTTCAAATTTAGCCTTGTAAGGAAAAAGTTAAATCACAAAAATACTGAACTTAGAGGAAAATCAATACGGAAAGTCCATAATCACATGTCAAAATCAAATAACAAAACGCATCAAAAACGAATGGACAAGAACTGTCATTAACTCACGATTGGCAGACTAACGTTTAAAAAGGGATATGTATATAAAATATTTGGTACCATTAGATAATTGTATTAGTCACAGAGTCATTAATTTGACCTGCCTTGTTTTGAAGAAGAAAAACGAATCGCGTATCTCATATTATTTTTATTTTCTTAAAGCACACACTTAGAGCTTTGTTTAGTTTTTGTTTTAATTCTTAAGTATAGTTTTTTTTTACAACAGCTGGTTCACACACAGTTTTTTCCTTTTATAACTTTTACCAGATCTGTCAATCAGTTTGAACCACCAATAATTCTGTGACTTCTTATTTTTTTGTGTTATTGGCATTTTTGAAAAAAATGTCATTTATACAAACTGAATTCAGTTGACAAACTCCTTAATTTAAAAACATGATTCAGCCTTGAACATGTTGGAATGGTTCGAAATTTTTATGTTCTGATTTTTTTATTTCTAAATCTTTGCTCTTATACTGTCAGCTCTGCAACTTTGTCTGTTCAATTTGTTAATTAGTCATGATACTACTTTCTATATCCCTCCTACTGTTTGGCTAATTATTTTTTTAGCGTATATAGATCTATATATATAATTTTATATGAATTAGTTTAAACTTTTTAATTTCAGTTACGTTGCTGAGATGCTGTCAGACTATCCAGTAGAGGTGCTTTTCACATAATCTGCTGATGTTTTTGAAAAAAAGTTCTTGGACTATTAAAATTTATATAAATCAGAGACATATATAAAAATATGTGTAGATAATATATATGTCTCTGTATAAATTTCATGATAAAATTGCCAGAACTCAGTCTGAAATTTTGCAAGTTGTCGCATGGCGTTAGATATGCACGATTTTTTAATGATCGATATATTCTTCTTCTTCTTCTTCTTCCAGGTAAGGAACCGGATTCATTGCTGAATGTTAATGGTTCCGCGCGAAAACTTTACACAGTATTATCCATATGTCTCTGGTCATGTCTTTTAGTCGTTATATTTCTCATTTTTCTGTGACCATCTGTGTTTATAGACTTTATATTCTTTTGTTATTTTCTTCAATAACCGGAAATTTGACGATTGCTAAACCGAAAAAGTTTTTTCATTATTTCCGTTTGGTAACTTCCGTGAAACCGGCGAAAATGTGAAGATTTTTTTTAGGGAAAAATGGGACAAAACTTTAAATGCCTTTTCCTTTTATGCTTTCTAATCTTACTTTACGTTTGTGGGTTGCTTATATTTGCCAAAGGATTTCTTTTGAAGAGAGTGGTTGTAGAAAGAAACAGTACCTGTAAAGTTGACTTTGCCATGCAAAGTGACATGCACGGAGAAAAGGGTTGTTGGATGCATGTCCGTTATAAGAAGGCTATTATAATCGTAATAGACGCACTAAGATATGATTTCGCTTCATTTGACCCCACAGCAAATGATTCAATTCCATATAAAAACAGATTAACTTTTATTAAAAATTCTCTGATGAAACCAAACAATGCAAAACTTTACAAATTTATTGCCGACCCACCTACGACGACACTACAGAGATTGAAAGGCCTGACTACGGGAAGTCTTCCCACATTTGTTGATGCTGGAGCTAATTTTGCTAGCTCTGAAATAACAGAGGATAATTTTATAGATCAGTTAATTGTCCACAACAAAAGAATAAAATTTCTTGGTGATGACACTTGGATTGGACTGTTCCCTAACAGATTTAATAAACAGTTTCCATTTCCATCATTTAATGTGAAAGATTTACATACAGTTGATGATGGTGTCTTGAAACACCTGTACAAAGAACAGAGCAAGAGTGACTGGGAAGTGTTGATTGCTCATTTCCTTGGTGTTGATCACTGTGGTCATCGGTATGGTCCAAACCATCCAGCTATGAGAGACAAATTGTCTCAAATGAATGATATGATTAGGTAATGAACAGTACACAGATCTGCATATTTTTATTATCCTGCTTATGCATGCAATGTATATATTGATTTTATTAAAAATATAAGACAGATGTTACCTGTGAAAGGGGACGAAGTCACTTTCCATATCAATTACATTTTTTAAAATCTAACATATATTTTAATAATCAAAACAGATGGAAATACAGTAACAATTCGGAGGTTGGTTCTGTTGTTTACAATACTCAAAGTCTCATGACAAACAAGACTAGGAGAAAGAGTTTTCTGCGCAAATGCAGGAAAATGAAAAGTTACAAAAAACAAGTTAACGATTTTAAGTTCATTAGTACATTGGAGATAAATTTTTTTTATTAACATGATTGCAATGTTTTATAATCATAAAAAAGATTGGGTTATCCAAATGTTGCAAAGCACCTGCCACCTGCCCTATCTCTATGACAAATATGTTGTTGTCCATGCACACAAATGTATAAAGTCCTAAATAATTTTATTATTGTGTGTAAATATATTGTCTTTCCAAAATTTTTACATCTAGTATGTCTAGCAAATCTGATGACCTGAGACCCATCATTACTTGTGTTTGTCTTTCTATCAATTCTTATGATAAGTTAACATTATTTGTTAAATTATAGCAACCTGTTTTGTCCTTTGCTAGCTATATATAGCATATCATTGATTTTTATACTGATGGTAATTCTAATTCTTTTAACTTTTAATATGCAATTTTTGTCATTTTATTTTCAAGGAATGTGACAAGGTTGATGAAAGATGACACAATATTATTTGTGATGGGTGATCATGGAATGACTAAAACAGGAGACCATGGAGGAGACAGTAAAGATGAATTGGAAGCAGCATTATTTGTGTACAGTCCAGCACAGATAACCAGCCAACATAATCTATGGGTAATAATTAAGTTGGAAAAGAAAAAAATCTTTTACCAACCTTTAAATTGTTCAGATTTTTATGGTTCACTCAATAGTCTAAACTATATGCTTTCATGGCTTTGAAAATAACTACGGTACTAATTCTCTAAGATTGGTACTTTGTGTCCTTTTGTTATTTGTGCTAATTACTTACATTTTGTAAGTTAAGTCCTTTCCAATTAAATTCTATTTTTTACAGTTTGTTCTTGTGTTGTTTTGTAATTCAATTGTTGTCTTTGACTGTATTTTGCCATATACTTATTTTCTTCGTAGGCTGATGTAATTTAAATCAGGGTGCTGGTTTCAATTTCATTTTTTTTCAAATTTTGAGTGGAACTCTTTAAAAGAAATTTTTATTTTAGTTTCTATAATTCTCAAGATTTTCCTTCATCTACCGAAATGTTGTTCCTACCCTTTGTGGACTAGTTCTAGGTCTTCTTTCATTGATGGAATATGAGAATTAAAAAGAAAAGCATATTAATAAACACTGCTTTGTAAATGTAGTTTAGTTTAAACATATTTATTTATAGTGGATTGGGAAACAAGTTTTGCAACTTATATTAATCCCTCTCCACTTTGCGGGTGCGAGTGCTGCCTTGTAGCGGCATATTAGCCTACTCTTTTTCGAAATCTACAAGGGTGTCTTTAACGTGGAAGAGATGTGACTCTCTCTTAACACGGGTCAGCCATTTATCGTCCCCGTCAGACGGACTATCATCGTTTCCTCAAGACCATAATCGCAAATGGTGTCAAGGGAGAGCCGAAAATTGAGTAAATGTAATAAAGAAGATGTAATATAATTGCCAATGAGGCAATTCTCCATAAGAGAAATAATGATATAGAAATTAACAGCTACATGTAATAATAGGCCACCAACAATGACCAAAGCCCATACTGCTTAGTCGGCTATAAACATGATAAAGGCCCTGAAATCACAAATATAAAACTATTCAAACAAGAAATCTAACAGCCTAATTAATGTAAAGAAAAATGAACAATTAAAACTAATATGTAACACAGCAACAAATGACAACCACTGAATAACAGGCTCCTGACTTGGGACAAGCACATACATGTACATGCAGAATGTGGCGGGTTAAACATGTTTGCAGGATCCCAACCCACCTCTAACTTGAGACAGAGGTGTAACAGTAGAACATGTGAACGAACTATAAAAAATGTAAGTTTATTTATAAAATGTAAAATATTCCTCCAAATGCTTGAAAACAATAATATGGCATCTGGTAAAGAATTGGTTGCTGCTTCTTCACAATCAAAATTAGCCAAAAAATAAATTTGAGTACAACTGTTCATCTCACTTTCCCTATGAAGATACAAAAATTATTGCTTATACTTGAACTTATATATTGTAGAAAGAAAGGGACACAATATCCCAGATAGATTTTGTACCAACCATCTCTCTGCTGTTAGGTATACCAATACCTTTCTCTAACTTAGGCCAGGTGATAGAGGAACTATTTACACATTGTCCATGGTGGCAAACTAGCAGTGATATCAAAAAGGTAATTATGAACTAAGCTAAAGTAAATGTACATATTGTACGCGGTGGGGATTCATTTTTTTGTGGTTACCAATTTTTGTGGATTAAGGGAGAGTTGCATGTTCGTGGATATCTTAATTCGTGATTTGTTAAAAAAAAACTGTGTACCAGCAAATACAAAATTTGTCATGCTTTGAACATTTAATTTTTTGGTTCACTTGTACCCACGAATTCCATTAAAATTGGTATTTAACGAATAAAAATGAATCTACAGTATATCACATGGTGAAAAATTACTAAAACCACAACAATAAAATAATAGACTGTTGCTTTAAAGATATGATGCCTGTGTACCCTTTTCACAATTTTTTACATTTTTATTATACCAACTCTGCCCAAGTAGAAAAACAGCAAGCAGGCATCTTGCTTCAGCCATGCTATTGACTTTAGTTCCAGTGGAGACAAAGACATGTAGGAGTGATCAAATGCACATTGCATAATACAAAATGTATGATTGGATACACATACTAATAACTTGAAAGTTCTTAATTGCAAAGTCTTAAACAGTGAGTCATAAATAAGTTCCTACGAAAGATAAAATGAAATGTTACATACACAAACACATACATAGTTCAATCAGTTGTGGCCATGGAGAGACAGACATTGTCATTATTCTTGTGATTTCATATGGCTTACAATTTAGCTGTAGTTAGATAATGAGTGTACATGTTTAATTAGAAAAACAAAATGTAATTTTAATTCCCGTACATGATTTGATAGTGTTAGTTGCAACAGAAGTTAATAATATTATTTTTGGAAAAAAAATCATTTTTCAACAAGGTATTGTTGGTTAATTGATGTAAAATGCAAATCTGAAAATCTATAACAATTGCAACTAAATTTTTCTTGTTAATGTTTTTATGGCACATAATTATATAAATTAACATATGCAGAGGCTTGTTAATAGTATTTTAATTGATTTTGTTGTAATGGTACAATTTTTATTTTTTTCTATAAATGATGATTATACAGTGATGTAAGCTGTCATTACTTGACAAATTTAACAACATTTTGTTGTACATGTATTTAAAATATATGCATATTATATTGTTACAGAATAAAATACTCTTGATTAGGAAAAAATCAAACATAACAGAGCCTCTTAGTAAATACATTAAAACCAAAATAATGCAGACTGTTAATTAATATACACAGAAGGTATCTTACATTTCAAGTTTTGTCAATGTTAAAAACAATTCAGTAATATAATAATTCTCACTAAGTCCTGGACTCATTAAAATCTGTCTGGACTCATCATTTCCAAAACTGGTGCGTCCACAGATGCATCAAGATTGAAATAATTTGTATAAACTGAACACAGTTAAACACAAATATCATCATTTTATAGCTTTAGTTTAAAAGAAATCTGAATTTAATCTCATTTCATTGCTGTGGTAGGCCATGGAGACTAAAATATTACATTGTATTGCAATTAATTATATTCTTCTTCTTGTTGGACTCACCATAGCCAAAAGTGACGAGTCCCTGGACTCGCCTTCAAAAATTCTTAGCGAGAACCTTACATTATATGTAGTTTTGATTGATAATTGTTGTTTGCTTAATGTCCAGTGGCAAATGTGAAAAACTTCTTTTGATGCCATTTTTAAAATAGAAATACTACTGAGCTATAAGAAGAACAAGAAGATGTCTTTAAGACATCTTCTTGTTCTTCTTATAGCTCACGTGGCCCACATTTTAGAATTTTATATTAGGATAAAATTTGTACCCACTGAAAAAAGCTAAATCTACAGGAAACAGTGTTTCTAGATATAGTGATACATAGAAGATTCAATTGCATAAAATTCATTTTAGACTGAATCTGACAATATACCAGAGATTAGATTTATGTCTGCTGTACAATGTATATGTTATGTATATGTTATGTATATGTTGCATTTATTGATTGATTTGGACAGCAATCAAATGCAGTCTCCATGTGTCAATTAAACTGATGATTACTGTACTCTCACTCTCATAATGTTCAAAAAGGATTTATTCATATTGAAAAATGATTGTATTTTCATTTTCTGTTTCTAGGTATACCACAGCACCAAAGCCTTGAGATTGAATGCCAAACAAATCAGTTACTATCTTACATCTTACTACGAATACTCATCAGACTTTCCAATACAAAAGTATTATGAACTACAAAATCTTTTAGATCATGCTGAGAAAGACTTACAAGCTTTAGTTACCGCTATGGTAAAAGATGGAGCCACAAGGGACATAACTGAAGATTTGAAAATTTTGAGAGGCCATTATATTGAATACATATCACAAGTTGGGAAAATCTGTAAAGGAATTTGGGCCAAATTTGATATGATGTCAATATCAATAGGAATATTGACACTTCTTTTGGCCATTTCAACCAATATATATTACATAAGAATATCGGATAGTAGTGAGGTGCCAAATACTGTTGTCATTTTAATTCTATATTGTGTGGTTTATTTGACTTATGCAATGTTTCAGACATTTTTTGTGGGAGAAACATTGTCAGCGTTCATGGTTTATATTCTTGCAGTAGTTGGTATAGTAATGATATGGATTTTAACCTATAACTTTTCTGCACCGGAAGCAGTACCAGAAACATGCCTTTCATTAAACATCAATAACATCTTTTCATGGATGATAATGTTATTATATTTTGTATTATTCTTTTCGAACAGTTTTGTAGTGCACGAAGACTCTGTAACATTGTTCTTTACTCAGACATTAACGTGGATATTTTGTTTTAAAAGTATTCAGTCATTTCTAGTCAAATATGATACTTCACAACTGGACCAAAAAAACAAAAGACACAAAACACAACACAAAACTTATGATATTATGAGAACTTTGACTCAGCCATCAATATTAGCAATATTTGCAACACTACTTTTAAATGTGCTAGTCAGATTTTCATCAAACTTTAGAGCATGTCGTGAAGAACAATGGACATGTTCTTTATCACTGTTTCTGTATCCATTAGCTAGTTTACCCGAGGAGTTAACAAGCTACAGAAATGTTAGATACTTTTTTAGTGTAGGTTGTGTCATTTTCTTTCTTCTTGCAATCCGTAAATATGTAAAACATTCTGGAAATTTTCAAGGAAATTCTGCAGGAATTATATGTATAAAATACATATATCCTGTATGTGGTGTTGCGATAGTTTTGCACTGGGCTTTACAAGGACTACCTCAGCCAATACTAGATGCTTTACCAGTGTGGCAGCAGATATTTTTGCCAAGACTTGTGTATATACTTCTATTCTTATCATTCATAGCTACCACCATTAAACCATTAACAATTCATTTACTACCAAAGCAGGAGAAATTTTCAGTACAGGCTGATGGTACAGTCATACCACTAGTTTACAACAAATTGAAGCAAAATTTTAAAGAGGAGAAAGAGGCTGAGCATCCACCAATTGTGTTTGGTCTCGGAACAACATTCTCGTCAGCGTTGATCAACTTTGTTGTTATCTTCTACTTATTACTTGTTCTGCTGCTGGGAGATGGCCCTTCACCTAGCTTATTATTTGCTTTCTTATCAGTTTGGTTATTTTTAGAAGTATATACAGCTTCAGGAACGTTTACAAAGATGATTTTCTCAGGAGATGAAAGTTCAGGATTTGGGCTGACTAAAGCATGTAAGTATTTTGTTTCACATATGTAAATCTACATGTATAAGTCACAGGTAAAAGAGAAGACTTCAAATTCATGTAATTTCCTTACATTTCATATATAACAATGCTTGTGTCTTATGTTATTATGTCACAGCAAGAACTAACTGGTCAATGATTGACTTAGTTTATGGGGAGTCCTCATGTCAATCAAGGTTACTCATTCTTTAAAAAAAACATTATGGGGTCAATCAGAGATCTAGATGACAATCTGATGAGTCATGGGAAATATTTTTAAAAGTAGTGTTCTACTTAAATATATATGTTATACGATATACAGTACAACTACTTTACAAATGTAAAACATAAAATTTTCGTCATAGCTTACTGTTAGGCATACACTTATATAATGTTCTTACATGTTGTTACTTGTACACAATTAAAATCAACTGTTGGAATTTATTATAATTCATTATGTTTTGGCAACTGCCATATTGTCTGATGGTACCATGATGGCATCAACTATTTGAAATTGGGTTCAATCCCCAGTCTCAATAATCAGAAGATTTGAAAGTTGGTATTCACTTCTTCTCCATCAAACACACAATAATGTAAAGAAAGAGACAATACTAGCCACCTTGGAGTCTGACCAATGTATCCCATTTGGATATCATGTCCTGGGATTTGTCTTCTACGGATGTACATGTAGCATATTAAAAACCAATTTCTTATTGTTACTGTATGTATCTTAATTAAATTGAGAAAGGAAATGGGGAATGAGTCAAAGCGACAACAACCCGACCATAGAGCAGACAACAGCCAAAGGCCACCAATGGGTTTTCAATGTAGTGAGAAACCTGTAGTCGTCCTTCAGCTGGCCCCTTAAAAAATATGTATACTAGTACAGTGATAATGGACGTTATACTAAACTGTGAATAATACACAAGAAACTAAAATTAAAAATCATACAAGACTAACAAAGTCCAGAGGCTCCTACATGTATCACATTAACATGTCAACTTTCAAAATATGATTGTACTATTTGCCACTTGATGGCAGTGAATGCCAAACAATACTCAATCAGTTATATCATTTATATCATTTTCGTATTGCAAGAAAGCTTTACATGAATAACAAAATCAAATTTATTTGTAGGTAAAGTTAATAACATCTGGCCACCAGTAGTGTTTATGTCAACATTGTTTGCCACATTATTTTATTCTACTGGACATCAAGCTACAGTGCCATCAATTAAGTGGGAATCTGCATTTACTGGTTTCCATGGTGATTTTGACAACAATATCATTCCTGCTATTCTGATCACTTTAAACACTTTTGCGGCAGAAGTATTCTACAGTGTTCTGTGTCCACTGCTTGTCATTTGGCCACTGACCGATGGATTGTTTCTTAAATCCATGGCAACAAAGAAGGAAGAACCAGGACATTGGAAGGGGGACTTCCTTTTATTGGAGGATGAAGATGTCTTTAAACAGATGCTGTTTAGACTCTTTTCTTCTATGTTTCTTTTTCAGGGAATCAAGGTAAAGTTCTAGAAATTATCTTAGGCTAGAAGAACTTTATCTAAAGAATTCTTATATAAAAATAGGAAGATGTGGTATGACTGCCAAAAAAGACAACTTTTTTTTAAAAATTTTTGCAATGAAATTAAAAGACTTTTATATAATTTTTCATCTGTTTGAAACCTTTTACAAGAGTAAAAAAAAACAGAAAACTGCTGATAAAATGAAGATATGATTTTAATAAATGAACCTTTTTAATTGCAATAAAAAATAACTAAGCATAATAAATCTATCAAATAACATCATCCAGTTATTCACAATACAAACGTCAAACAAACAACATTCATAACTTTCAATGAAACACACAATAATCTCACAGAAAATATTTTTAACAGATTGTAAACATGTTATTTTCTTTTTCATGTGACATTTTTAAAAGTAATATACCTTATGAATTAATGTGTAAAAAATCATAAATATAAAAACTCTTTTTCAGGTTTTTGGTTCAATGTGTGCAGCCGCTTTACATAGAAGACATCTGATGGTATGGAAGATATTTGCTCCAAGATTCGTCTTTGCTGCCGTATCAAGCTTTGCTGTATTTACTTCTACATTATTGACATATTTGATTATTATCAATATTCACCATGCATTGACAAGATGGGTTAAGCAATTAGAACATAAAAAGAAAAAATAAGGAAAAAGACATCCTTATTGCCATAACAGCAGAGTGTTTCTAGGTAACAGCATATCTTGTTTCCATGGTGATTGTTTTGCCCTTCACCTTCAGTCATTGGTCATTGATTTGTACATGTAGATTATATGCTGCCATTTTATTTCATTATTTTCAATCATTATATTTAACACAAAAGAGACATGTCTCTGAGTCCACAATTTTTTTGTCTTGTAAAACAAAAATGATGCAGCCTATTTTGAGACAGAAAAAAATATTGTTTTTTTCATTTTCACTTATATTTATTGAACTATCTTTTTTTAATTGACATGAATTATTTCCCTTTCAGCAGTAAGGTTTACAACTGCATACTAATTTTATAAAATGATGAATTTCCTAATGATTTTGGCATGGTCATTTGTATGTTTGTTTGAAAATAAAGAGAATTACTTATTTATAAGTTTTATATTATTTCCACAAGAATGGTTAAATACCATTATGCAATGGATCAATTTTAAGGTACACATAATTACAATATTAAGTTCATTTCAGAAATGATTTAGAAATTGATGTTTTGTAAGGCAGCAACCATTTGATTTTTTTTGGGGGGGGATGGGGCTATCGTTTTTTTTTTCTGTGCAAACTTTTTTTTTCGCCTCCGGCAAAAGAACAAATTATTTTTTTAGCGACAAACCGAAAACAATTTTTTTCTTTCAATTTTAGCATTACATATAGTGGCAGCTGAGGGTGAAACAAACCATTTTTTTTTCTCAGGGTCCAAAACAAATTATTTTTTCACCAAAACCTGGAAACAAACTTTTTTTTCCAAAAAAAAACCATAGCCCCCCCCCCCCCCCCCAGAAAATCAAATGGTTGCTGCCTAAGTATCATGCAAACCATTTCTTTTTGTAAGCTTATGTGTACTCTTGTTGGAAAAATTGTGTGAATGGAGATTTATTTTTATGCCCCACCTAGGATAGTAGAGGGGTATTATGTTTTCTGGTCTGTATGTCTGTTCGTCCGTCCGTTTGTCTGTTTGTCCCACTTCAGGTTAAAGTTTTTGGTCAAGGTAGTTTTTGATGTAGCTGAAGTCCAATCAACTTAAAACTTAGTACACATGTTCCTTATGATATGATCTTTCTTATTTTAAAACCAAATTAGACTTTCGACTCCATTTTCATGGCCCACTGAACATAGAAATTAAAAGTATGTGTTTCAGGTTCAAGTTTTTGGTCAAGGTAGTTTTCCATGAAGTTAAAAGTCCAATCAACTTGAAACTTAATCATGTTCACTTTTGGTTGATCTTTTAACTTTTAAGGCCAAATTCGATTTTTTTACCCAATTTCACGGTCCATTGAACATGGAAAATTATAACGCGAGAGGGGCATCTGTGTACTTTGGACACATTCTTGTTAGTTGCAATTTAGAAATTTATATGTATATAGTATCAGATATCAAAACCAATATTATTTGTATGCTTAAGTGTAAAAAATTTGGAATAATCATGTGAATGGAGATTTATGTGTAGTTTAAATGTGTCTGGTGTTGGAACATTATATCAATTTATATTAATGACAATGAGATTTAATTAATCAAGAAACAGTAAATGGAGATTCTGACAGAGAAAAAACTGTATTTATGATAAAATTAATGCTTTAAGTGCTATGTAAAATGACATGGTCATTTTTGCTATAATCTTCTTGGTGCATTTGATAATAACTTTATATATGTTTTTTTTAAAAATTTTCATGTTTAAGTGTAAATACACAAATGTAAATGACAATGGCAAATTCTGACAAAGTAGTTGTTGTCATGTTTATATTTGAAATAAAAGTGCTGTATTTCTCATGTCCTAATTATTGTATCATACATCGTTGGTTATCTGCTGGAAACTTCGTTGAATTTACCAAAGTATCAATATAAAAACATAGGATCTGGGGTATATATCTATGACACAAAATAAGTACATACACAACAAAAAAAAACACATGTTCTTCATCTAAAAGTAATAACGAGGCCTTCAACTGGAGCAAAAAAGAACCCGTACCTCACTGCACTAAGATGGGCTGGGCCCTATCACTGGCTTGAGCAAAATTCTTTGCAAAAAATTGGGATAAAAAGAACATAAGAAAAGAAGAACATATTTAAAACAAAGTAGTTCCCATGCAAAGGTGTAAACCTAAACCATGTAGCATACATTTTAGTAATTAAGGTATCAGATGAAAGAGGAAGGAGTGGTGATCATGTAGAACACTCAATTCACTGATAATTCTAAACAATACAAAGATGTCTGAATGAATTAAGGGCATATATAGCCTATTTCTCAAAGATGAAGTGTCTGGTTTGGTGTATTGAAAATTCTGGTAACAAGTGCAATACAGTCGAGTATATTTTAACAAAAAGGTCAAGGACAGTCAGACTCCAGGTCAAAAGGCATCAGAAGTATAAGGGTTGTATACAAGTAATACCAAACTCAAAACATTTGGTAATTATATGGATTGAATTTTGAATGAGGTTATTTGATTTTTAGCTCACTTTCAGGAAAGGTGAGCTTTTGCCATCACTTGGCAT
Source organism: Mytilus trossulus (assembly GCF_036588685.1). Classification (NCBI taxonomy): domain Eukaryota; kingdom Metazoa; phylum Mollusca; class Bivalvia; order Mytilida; family Mytilidae; genus Mytilus; species Mytilus trossulus. The sequence continues at coordinate 62,691,221 of NC_086376.1, read as the reverse complement.
CCGTCTCCGTCCGTCGTCCGTCGTCGTCGTCGTAAGCTATTTCAAAGATCTTCTCCTCTGAAACTACTGAACCAATTACAACCAAACTTTAGCTGAATGATCCTTAGGGTATCTAGAATAAAGATTGTGCTTTATTTTCCATTTGTGAGAAAAAAAACATGGCCGCCATGGCTAAAAATAGAACATGGGGGTAAAATGCAGTTTTTGGCTTATATCTCCAAAACGAAAGCATTTAGAGCAAATCTGACATGGGGTTAAATGTTCATTAGGTCAAGATCTATCAGAGTTGAAATTTTCAGATGAATCAAACAACCTATTGTTGGGTTGCTGCCACTTAATTTGTAATTTTAAGGAAATTTTGCAGTTTTTGGTTATTATCTTGAATATTATTATAGATACAGATAAACTGTTAATAGCAAAAATGTTAAACAAAGTAAGATCTACAAATAAGTCAATATGACCATAATTGTCAATTGACCACTTAAGGAGTTATTGCCCTTTAAAGACTTTTTTCACAATTTGTTCATCATGTTGACTTACTTTAAAAAATCTTCTCCTTTGAAACTGCTGTATCAATTTCAGCCAAACTTAGGCTAAATGAGTTTCAGAGTATCTAGTATAAATTTTATATTTTATTTACTTTTATTTCAAGAAACATAGCTCCTATGGCTAAAATAGAACAAAGGAGAAAATGATTAAATTTTTTTGGCTTTTGAAGAAAATAGGACGATTCAAAGAACATTTAAATAAATTGAAAAGCCCAAATAATCATTGATGAGAGAATTAACCAAAAAAATTAAGGTGAGTGATTCAGGCTCTTGAGAGCCTCTTGTTGAAGGTTTCAATCATTTTATAGGTCATTGTCTGGTTATGTATATGCATAGCTCCCTGTTTATTTAAAAATCTTTGGCTTTCCAACATAGAGAATTTTTTTTAAACATATTTATTTAAAGTGGATTGGGAAACAAGTTTTACAACTTATATTAATCCATTTCCACTTTGCAGGTGCGAGTGCTGCCTTGTAGCGGCATTAGCCTACTCTTTTTCGAAATCTACAAGGGTGTCTTTAATGTGCAAGAGATATGGCTCTCTCTTAACACGGGTCAGCCATTTATCGTCCCCTTCCGACGGACTATCATCGTTTCCTCAAGACCATACTCGCAAATGGTGTCAAGGGAGAGCCTAAAATTGAGTTCCTGAAATTTTCATCCCGAACGGGAATCGAACCAGGAAGAAGAATGAGGATGTGCATCAGAAAACAAATGTTTTACAAACTTTAAAATAATTTTACATTTATATTATATGTTGACGAAGCATTCCAAAATAGGTCAGTTTCTCAGTTACTTTAAATGATAGGTATTAAAATTATATCTGGTATTTAGAATAGTTGTTGCAGCCACAGGTATTTGGGGAATGGACCCCCCTTTTTTTTTGGACCTCACTAAAATAAAATTTTGGCGTTTTTTTTATTCATTTACAATTTTCTACAATGTATAAACATATATCAAGTCTCAACAATCCATTGCTAGTCGATTACAATATTTTTTTTACTATCCATACGAGCCCCAAGTGAAAGTATACATTGTAGAAAATTGTAAATGAATAAAAAAAACGCCAAAATTTTATTTTAGTGAGGTCCAAAAAAAAAGGGGGGTCCATTCCCCAAATACCTGTGGTTGCAGCCATTTGCCTTTCTGACTGGATTCATCTGACATTCCAATATGCAAGCATGACCTTATTTCATACATGTAGTTTTAATTGATCAATATTGATCTTTTGCAATTTTACAACAGATTCCCAATTACTATGAGTTTAATTCGGCTCAATTGTTTTTTGTATAGAACCATAGTAAGCACTTTAGTAAACTAACATCAGGAACTCACAAATCGAAATATTGAAAATGTCTATCTGAAGGTTCAATGATAATGTTAAGTTATTGGGATACCTGGAGTAAGATCTTGATTTTAAATTTCATTAGCACAAATGCTCAATCCTTATCAGTAAGACAGATGATACATTTGTATGTAGCAGCATACTGATAGGTTACAAAAAAAATAAGAGATCACACAGAAAGCAGCATGAAAATACATACAGTTTAAGACTTACGAGCGTTTAGTTTTAGAAGAAAATATGAAAAATTAAAGATACATTATAATAGGCTGAAATGAGATATTCTATTGAATATCTCTAATAAATTCAGTAAAATCTGATCCATAACCAAGTTTCCTATGATAAATAGGAACACACTGAACAAAATTCCTGATTGAATCATGATAATTTAAAGTAAGTATATATATGACTATCAATAGAAGAGATAATTTTAATGTCTAATTAATGGTCCAAATGGGACGTACAATAAAGCTGGCATTTATTTATTAACACGAATACTGGGATCAACTGGAATAGACGGAACAAATAGTGCAGAAGGGTATTTTTATTTGAGTTAATTGGTTTTGCATATTATTGATAGGTTGATAGGTTGACAGATTGACAAGTTTTATAATGAACTTACTGAGGTCGACAGGTTGACATGGTCGACTGGCTGACAGGTTGACACTGTCTACAGGTTGGCAGGTCGACAGGCTGACATGGTTGACAGGTTGACACTGTCTACAGGTTGGCAGGTCGACAGGTTAAATGTGTCAACAGGTTGACATGGTCGACTTGTTTGTTAAGATCGACATGGTTGACAGGTTGCTATCGTCGATAGGTTTACCGGTTTTTGTCTCGCCTTGACGAAGTCAAAAAGCGAGACACCATAGGTATGCTGTTTCCGGCGTCGGCGATGGCGACGGCGTCAACAATGTATTAGTTTGTGATTAGCTCAGTTTTATGGGGAACCACTAGTAGTATGTCAATGATAATTGGTATGCAGATGTATTACCATTGCCACATCTCATTGCCATGGAGATTTTTTGGCTCCGCCCCCTCAGTCATGGTCTATTGACTTTGAATGGTTTGCTTACTTTACAATCAAAATTACAAAAAGGCGAGACATATCTCTGTGATAACAGTTTAAGAAATAGGGTTTTGATTAACCCAAGGTTGGCAGATTAACATGTTATGTTTACGGTATGAGCTATCTTATATTTTTTAACCAATTGGAATCAAACGTAACACAGTCATAATTCCCAGTATATAATGAAAATGGATATACATGTATACAAAATAAATTTATCGTTGCCCCTTTGCCACAAAACAAAATATAAAACAGACAAAAACAAACTGAAAACGACCATGAAAGACACAAAAGGTTATGATGGCTGTAAACAAATGTGCAAGTACAACAAAGAAATAAAAAAATCATAATATGTTGAACAGGCATACCAGGAACAAAATAAACATACACACCACAGAATACTAGGTACTAAATACGAAATACATAAACCAAACAAACTGCTTAAACAGAAGGATTTATTTTCTATATACTCCAGTTGAGCCACAAACTGCTTTAAAAATTAAAAAAAAAACAGGATTTATTTTAAAATGTTCATTGAAAGGATGAGCAGTTTTTTACAGGTTGTGTCTAAGTGCAACCTAGCGCCGTAATATATAATATAATATAATTTTTTATTAACCAAAATTTGAGCTATACAATCAAATGAATGAATTACAAAATAAAGCACAGAAAATGATTAGAATGATTAAAGTACATTTAGACAACAAAAAATAAAAACAACACATGAATACACATTTACACTAATTAACCTGATATAAACCAAGTTATTAACAAAACATAGTTGTTATGGGTGCCACTGTGACCTGGAGAAATGACATAATTCTTTATAGTACTAGGTCTATGGGAGACAACTCCTGATCAATTTTATTTCCTATAATTATATATCTATCTATATTTTTCTTCTATTTATTTCTTTTTTGTTTTTGTTTTTTTAAACAACAATATTTTCTATAATTTTCTTTCGTTCTTCAAAAAGGGAGTGCAATAAATTAGATAAGTTTGAAGTTACAAACAAATCTTCAGATGAAAGAATCCAAACAAATTTCATTTCATCAGATAATCTTGAAAAATTTTTGAATTTTGAATTTAAATTAGATAGATGTTGAGATCGAGTATCTTTTAGAACAGGACATTTTAAAAGAAAATGTAGTTCGTCTTCAACTGCGTTCTTACATAGCTTACACTTTCTGTCTTCAGCTTTAATCCCAAAATACCTCCCTCTTTCGATTTCAAGATCATGACAGCTAGTTCTAAATCTTGTGATTATTTGCCTGTCTTTTTTTGAATTCATTTTTAAATATGGTTCAAACATAAAAATATTTTTAAATTTTCTGTAAGTTCTTAATTTATTGCCAGATTGTAAATTAGTACACTTCCCAGAATTGCTTTCTAAACTAGCTAACCAGCTTTCTTTAAATTTAATAGTTAAAGATGTTTTTACCTTTTTTAGAATATGGTTTTGTTTAAAGTTTGACTGGTTAACAAATAGATATTCTAAGTCTAGAAATTTAAATATATGTTTAATACTTCCTATCCAAGATTCCTGGTTATGTTTGACCATAGAATGAGACAGATTTATGGCTTCCCTTAGAATAATATTTGAAGGTTCAATATCTTTCATAAGATGGATCCAATATTTTATCATATTCATTATTACATAATACAGTGTAGGGAGTGAACCTAGTTCGCCTCTACATGCCATATTTGATGTTTTTATGTTAACTCCAAGTGAAAATTTACAAAGCTTAGTATGAATTTTCTCTAGTACAAGATAATCAGTTTCTTTTGATATAAAGTTATCCAAATGTATTTGTTTCTTATGTGGTATATAACCCCAAATTTCAGATCCATACAACAAGATTGGTCGGATTGTATGGTTATAGATGTGTAGTAAAGTACTAGGTTTTGGACTTTCTACTGAAAAGGTCTTCCTTAATTTGAAATATGCTTTCATTCCTTTGTTATAAAGTTCTTTCTTTGCTTTTTGGAAACTCCCAGATGATGAAAAATTTATACCTAAGTATGTGTAGTTTTGTACACATTCTAAAGTCTGGTTTCCTAATGATATTTTAATATTTTTAAGTCTTCCTGATTTGTTAAATACAAGAACCTTGGTCTTTTTTGTGTTAACTGTCATTTTATAATCAACTGTAAATTTATTTAATTTGTTAACACAATTTTGAAGTCCTTGCTCTGATGATGATAAAAGAACTACATCATCAGCATACATTAAAATATTTAAGGGATGTGTATTTAATGGGATTGGATCACATGTTTGGTCAAAATAGGTTGGCAAATCATTTAAATATATATTAAAGAGACAGGGACTGAGATTATCCCCTTGTCTTACTCCTATATTTGATTTAAAAAGGTTTGTCCTGTGTTGGTCTATTTTTACACAAGTTTCTGTGTTTTCATACATACATTTTATAATGTCATAAAATTTTGTTCCAACACCTATACATTTAAGTTTATAAAAAAGGTGGAGATGTGAAACTGAATCAAATGCACGCTTAAAATCTACAAAGCATGCATACAGAGGCTTCGAATCATTTCTCACAAATTTTTGAATGATGGTATTTAACACATACATATGGTCAGTTGTGCGACATCCTTTAGTAAAACCAATTTGCTCACTTCTAATTATATTTCTAGTTTTTAAAAATTTTGTCAACCTATTATTTAGAATTGAATTAAATAACTTGCCTATGTTATCAGCAATAGTAATGCCCCTGTAGTTTGATGGATCATGATTAGATCCAGACTTGTGAAGGGGGGTGATAAAGCCTTGGCCCCATAATTTTGGGTAAATACTACTTGAAAATACTAAATTAAAGAGTTTTTGTATTAGAGGGATACAAACAGTTTGGCTATATTTTATCATTTCATTCGAGATCATGCTGAATCCACTCGATTTAGAATTCTTAAGATTTTTTATTGCTTTTTCTATTTCCTCAGGTGTTATTAAGTAGTCAAGTTCATTAAAAACATTTTCATTTTGAAATGATTCAAGTTTCTTCTTAATCAAATCATCACTATATTGTTCATTCTTATTTAATTTTTGAAAGTATTCCTGCCATTCAGATGGGTCAATAGTATTCTCAGATTTGTTTTGACTATTATTTGAGATATTTTTAATTTTATCTAGTAGTTGCCAATAGGCTTTGGGATTTTGATCATACAAATTATCGAGTTTATTCATGATGTCTTGTTTGAATTTTCTTATTTTTGCTCTTCTTTGTTTTCGATACGATTTCAGGCATTTAAAAAAGGACCCTCGTACATAAGGATCTGTGTTGTGATTTTGCATTAATTTGTATTTTCGATATAAGTTTTGTTTTAAATTTATTATATCTTGATCTTGCCATTCTCTATTCTTTTTAATTTTCTTCTTCTTGCTTTTTTTTGGTTTTCTAATAATTTTCTTTAATGATAAATCTGCAGCTTTTAGGAAAATCTTATTTAAATCTTCTGCGGCATTATCAATTGAATCTTGGTCATAACTTTTATCTTTATACTGTCTAATAAAAATTTTGATTTCATTTGAATTTATGGCATCTTGAAATGCTGAGACTGAGTTTTCATCCCATATATATTTATCTGGCATTAAAGCTAGATTTAAGTTTCTTTCATAAATTTTTGTGTTGCATTTTAACATGCATGAGATCTGACAATGATCTGACAAATCAGGTAAATAATTATGAGTGTGAAAATATGTGAAATTTGGTAAGAGTTCCTCAGATGCTAAAAAATAATCGACAACACTACTTCCTAAAGGTTGGAAGCAAGTGTGTGCACCCATTAAATCACCCATTGTTCTGCCATTAAGGATACGCAATGATGAAGATATACATAGAGATAGGAGTTGTCTGCCCCTAGTGTTTATAGAAATATCTTTACTTTTTCTTTGAATTAGACTAGAATCACATTTATAATTGTCAAATAATGGAATATGTTTGTCTGAATCCATTTGGATATAATCAATTTCACAAGCAGTTCTTGCATTTAAATCTCCTGCTATCATGATTTTTCCTGATTGGGAATATTTTACAATATCATTTTCAATCATTTCAAGAATATTATAATTCAATTTTCTATAGTAGGAAGAATTTTCAGGTGGATTGTATACAAAACAAATGTATAAATCTTCCTGAAACCCGAAAAATGTTCTGTCTAACTTTAACCATATAAAATCATTTGTGGCATGTTCTAAAAATTTAACACCTAGTCTTATTGAATTAAGTATATATACTGACAAGCCACCATGTCTTTTCCCACTAGGTTTGGTTCTAGGTCTTATAAGATGAACCGGTCTTTGAAAATTTGGAAGTTCTAAACAATTATCCAGATCACAGTGGGTTTCTTGCAAGCAAAAAATGTCTTGCTGTAAAAGATTGTCAACAAAAGTATCATCTTCAAATTTGTTAAATCCCTTACTAATATAACCATTGATATTCCATGTTGAAATTTTCAAGTTTTTTTTTGTATAAATCATGTGTGCTTACAATGATCAATAAAATAAGCATACACTAAGACCAGTAAATATAAGTCATAAAAATATGAGTTGCATGTAACTGTGTACTACAGCGATTAGTGATGTATAAAATGAAGTACATATACATAATAATAATACATTTGTTTATATTCATAAAATTGTTCATTTTCTTAGGAAATGTATACATATATCAGCTGTTGCGTATATGTACATACATGTATTTCTATAATTTTTTTTTTTTTTTAATATTTATGTCTGAAGATATTGTAGACAGACTCTCTCTGTAGAGTAGAAGAGTTAATAATAAAAATCAAAAAAATGTTATTTATGATATACATTCATGACATTTATATTATAATTATTTATTTTATTTTTTCTCTTGAAAATGTAGTTCTCATTCATGTATGTTTTAACATGTTTTGCAAATAAAAAGTCAGTGTCATGATGGTCTTTTTAACTAATTTTATCTGTCCTGATTTTAATATTATTAACTTTTGTATTACCACATATCGTTTGCACCAGTGTTTTGAGTCTTTAATCTCACATTAAAAAAATTAAATAATAATTCATATACAGATCATGAAAACAGTGACCATGGTACTTAAATTCTTAACTAGAAAAGTACATGTATATGTAGGAAACTATAAGTATATAAACATCTATAATAATGCAAAAACAATAAACTAATTTAAGTCTTGTTACATTTTTACATATATGTGCCTATTCAATCATATTATCTAAAGTATGGATAATTCCAGTCATAATTGGTTTGATCTGATGTCCAACTACCTTGAGAGTTTCTATTTCTCTTAATATTAAGTGCTTTATATAATGCATATTTGAGGTTTGTGACAAAAACTTTGGTTCCTTCAAAGTTGAGGTGTACCTTGTCAAAATTTAGAAATCTATAGTTTGCATTGCCTCTGTACGCCAAGGAAGAATTATCACAAAGGTGTATGTACTTTTTATGCATGAATATGTGCTGCAAGATTATATTGCATTCTTGTATTTTTTTGTTCAAGATATAAGAGTCTCCTCGACATATTCCCAATGAGACTACTATAGAAGCAGATGGCCATTTTACATGTATGCTATCAACTAGGGAAGCAAATTCTCCACAGGCGTTCTCCATGTTTTCTTTGTTTCTTACATCATTTGTGAATAGGTGCAAGGCTATACAATCAAATACCTCAGTACAAGATTTAATATATGATTTGGTTTTTTCAATTGTGTAACATAACTGTTTTCTTACTGAGTAACCTCTAATAAACTCATTTGTTCTAATTGGTCTAAGGTGAGAGTTTCCTAACAATAAAATCTTTTTTTGTGTGTTTTGTTTGTTGATGCTACCACTTTTATAAGTTTGTTTTTCTATACTCTGCCTTGTGTGATCAGGGTTTTTTGTTGTATGACTACTTTGGCCTGAAATTCTGTTTTGTGTGTTGCCCTTTGGTGAAATACCTACAGAATTTTTATTTTGTGAGTTGCCCTTTGGCGAATTTACTACTGGTGTAAATGTATCATTGAGCTCATTTTTTTCATTAAAATTGGTACAAAGATTTTCATCACTATTACATATTTTATCAGATACCTTTTTAACATCAATATTTGTACATAATTTTTCATTTTCTAACAATTCAAATTTGTTTTGAACTTTGCATGCATAGTATGGTTTAGTTGTATTTCTGATATAAACGTGTGCATGGTATCATTTATATCTTCAAGCTTGCTCTGATGTTCTTCCGATGACGTTTTGATTTGATTGCCTAATTTTTGAACTTGTTGTACGACTCCATCCATTTTCTTCCTATCTTTTGGTAAGTCTTGTGTTGCATTCTTAATTATAGGGATCATCATACAGCTTTTCTCTACTAGCTCGTAGAGTGATGGTTCTTGTAGGGAATTAAGTACTTTAATGTCTTTTTGAATTTGATCTAGCTTCACAGAAGTTTGTTTTACTTTTTTACCCATTTCTAATAATGAAGCATCACTTTGTGCTCTTTCTTCCTTTGAGTGACTTAACATTGTTATGATTGTTGCAAGTTTTTCTTTTAGAATTTGCTCTATGTTGTTTACTTTCTCTATGGTAGGCTTGGTCAATGTACAACGATGCAATGTACTAGGGTTTGGGTTAGAGTTAGGTTAGTGTTGACGATTAAGTATCTGTATAACAGAACAAGTTCTTTTAATAATTCTAACATATCATGCATTAACATGATTAAGTACCGTTTTTTGTATTAAATAGCTTAATGTCAATAACTTATCTACCAATGTAGGCTGTGTCAATGCGCCGCCTATCCCCATAAGATGTTTTAATGTACAGCCTAGCACCGTAAGATGTGACATATGCCGCGTTGTGTTGTAGGCAGTTTGAATGTTCAATTTACTGTTGTAGTCTGAGTCAATCTGCAACCTTCCACTATATGTGTGGTCAATGTGCAACCTAGCACCATTAGCAGAAGGCAATGTGCAACCTACAACCATAGGCGTGGTCAATGTGCAACCTAGTGCCATACGCTAAGTCAATGTGCAACATACCACCAAAGACGTGGTTAATGTGCAACATACCACCAAAGACGTGGTTAATGTGCAAACTAGCGCCGTAAGCTAAGTCATTGTGTGCCGCCTATCGCCGTAGACTGGGCCAATGTGAAACAAGCGCCGTAGGCTGTGTCCTTGGGGTAGAGTTAGGTTAGTGTTAGATTCAGTATATTTGATAGAACTAGTGCCTTTATCGGTCTTAAAAAATACGCCTAAGGCATGGTTAGCTGTATTAAAAAATGTCATCTATCACCATAAGCTGTGTCAAGGACTGTTAATGTGACGCGCCTAGCACCGTAAGCTGGGTCAGTGTGCAACCTAGCGCCGTAAGCTGGGTCAGTGTGCAACCTAGCGCCACATGTAGGCTAGGCCAATGTGCAACTTAGCGTTGGAGGCTGCATCAATGTGCAATCTATCGCCGTAGGTAGCGTCATTGCAACCTGGCGCCATAGGCTGTGTCAATGTGCAACCCAGTGCTATAAGCTGTGTTAGTATGCAAACTAGCGCAGAAGGCTGTGTCCTTGGGTTAGAGTTAGGTTTGTGTTAGATTTATAACCAGTAGCTTATGGTTCTTTATATGATCTTCTCATATAAGAAAATATGGTACTTCCCGGAACAACATATAATTTTGATTGGCATTTTACTTACGAACTTTCTGTCATACTTGATGATTTTATGTACAGGTACAAATTTAGTTTTGAAGTTGGAGACATTTTGTAGAGATTGCTATTAGACATTGATATTTTTTTCGAAAAATAATGAGAAGTACATTGTGACAACATGTCAGTGTAGTGACAAATATATATATTTTACTTTACCACACTAAATTTGAACGTTAAAATGTACTGGTATAAACAAATTCCGACACCAAGTTGAATGAAGTAATTTGCAAAGTAGAGTAATAGTTATGATTCATCAGAAGTGGTCAGTGTTGAAACAATGACTTGTATATATTTATACATCAATGAGTAAAATAAAGGGGATTTTGGAATAACGCCAACATTTGCACTAGTGTTTGCCGTAAGACTAGTCCTAATGCCTCAGTAATAGTTTTAACACTAGATTATATATAACAGTTTGAGCGATTATATAAAAGTTCGAGCCTGAGATCAGAGAACTGTTGAAATAGTTTTCTAGAAAAAAAATGTTTTCTTTATGCTGCTAGTACGTTTTTTTTTAAGTCCAATTTAAAAATATTAAAATATGAAATAATATTGAAATCTGTAGCTCTAGAACTATATGACAAGATAGCCGGATAAACCGAACTTTATTTATGCTGCTACATGACTGATATAAAAAAATAAATACTAAGTCCGACTTATTGCTAAATTTAGAATATTTGGGGTAAAAATAAAATCATTTGAGATGATGCGCGTTATTATGAGTATAAACATCCAATATTAAAGCTGTAGCTCAAAAACTGTGAGAGAAGATAACTGGACAAATCATGTCCCTTTGATGAAGTTAGTTTGAAAAAAACTTGAGATTACTAAACTTCTAAGTCTAACTACCCTAGTATTAATTTCAAAGTAATTGAATATAATCAAATCCATGTTACTATGAATTATTTTTGCACACCTACAATATTATAAATATGGATATATAAAACATTATACAAAAAAATTAAGAGCTTCGAAATTATCGGAGGAGATAGCCTGGACCAGAAAAATCATACATTTTTATCCAGATGAACGGATAATCTGACCACGAAAAGAATCGAAGGCAACATCTGAATTTCAATTAATGCCAATTTGACAAAACTAATTTGGATGCCATTAATGTTACGACCATGTCAACCGATCAACCATGTCAACCTGTCGACCATGTCAATCAATGTCAACCATATCAACCTGTCGACATGCCTACTTTGTCAACCTATCGACCTGTTTACTTTGTCAACCTGTCGACCTGTCTACTTTGTCAACCTGTCGACCTGTTTACGTTGTCAACCTTAGTGTCGACCTGTCTATACTTCTATACCTGTCTACTAACTTTGTCAACCTCAGTGTTGGCTCTTTCAACCCTGTCAATCTATCTACCTTATCTACATGTTTGCTGTTAAGAAATTAATTTATTTTCTATAATTGATCATTTTTACTGAATGATTTGTTGCGTATGATAACTTCGTGCAACCAGAAAGGCCGAGTAGAGCTAAGTAACCAATAGCCAATCAAAAAGCTCAATTCTTTTCAAGTTGAAACGACAAAGAATACAAAATTATTAAAATATAAACTTTTACATTTTCTTACATTAATCGCAAAATAAAACATCTCTATAACAATTTCCACAAAAAATAAGGTAAAAGACTTTATTATTTTAATCAACCAATGAAATCACTAGCAGTTCATCTGAAGTAATGGCGGTACATGATGTCAAAAACAAAAATCAACAAGTTTTAGCAAAATGCATAACCATCAGTGGGGAAAAGTAAATTCTAGAACACAATTCGATTTAGAAAAGAGTATATATAAGTAAGTTTGGCTGTCATAGTCCAAAACTGACAGAAAGTATGTCTAAAGTGGGGTCGTCGATCCCGAAAAAGTTACAGATGAAAAAGTACGGGAACTATCAAAATAACAAGTCTCAAAAATTTAAATATAACAATATTCCTCATTTTCTACCCATTTGTTGGTACACTGTTAATTTACTTGAACCAACAAATTGGTAGAAAATGAGGAATATTGTTATATTTAAATTTTTGAGACTTGTTATTAAGCATTATCAGAGACATATAATACATTTGTCTCTGGGATTATGTACCCTTGTGTTGCTTCAATGCTAAAAATATGTATATTTAATGGAATCCACAGCCTTTATCTTTGTTCTCTAATATTTGGCAATTTGATGACCGATTGATATGTATAGATTATAACATGGCATTTTTCATATCAAACTCTTTATCGGCCCAAGGATGTCATATCAGACCAAGAGCCGGAGGCTCGAGGGCTGATATCATGAACGAGGGCCGATAAAGGGTCTGATATGAAAAATGACATGTAATTATCTTTTTTTATCATATATTTAGTACAAAATACAGCTATTTTGTATATCTAATAAAGGTTCGTTTTTCCAGTCTGTATCACCTACCCTGTATCGCATACCCCGTATCGCATGGTAAAATCCGTATCGCATACCTTTTTTTTTTTTACATGACGTCAGTTTTTTTGTTTGTTTTTGCTTTAGAAAAAAATTCCTCAAAATAGGTAATTTTTTTGAATGATGTCATTGTTTGGTATGTAATGTCACGAATGTCAAATTTCATATTGTATGTGACGTCACGAACATCAAGTTTTCATATTTTTTGGCACACTAAATGCAACTTTAAAAAATACAAAAATAAACAAAATATTTTTAAAATAACAGCATGCAAATTGTAAGGTAACCCAGGTGCTTCGTATAAATAATTGAGCAGTTATTTTATGGCTTTTGAAACAAGACAAAAACAGAACTGAAGGTAACCCAGTGCTATGGATCAGAAAAAAGTTCATATAATATAATACTCTTCTGTTGAAATATATGATAAAGCGTATAATACATGGCAAAATCCGTATCACATGCCGTATCACCCTCGACCAATATCATCCCTCGACCAATATCATCCCTCGTGCCTAAAGGCCCTTGGGCTGATATTGATGTCTAGGGATGATACGACATATGATACAGATTTTGTCATGTATTATTCTCTATATCATTATGACATATACTTCAGCAGAAGATATACAGACAAGAAATATTAAAATTTAATTTTTGTTTGTCTTTGCACTTTCAGAAAATATTTACAGACAACCAAAACAAATTCTTTACTTTAATTGTTTTATTGATAACAAGCATTTTATTTGTTTTTACATGTTCTTCAATAATATTGTCACCTCATTTATGTCTTTCAAAACAAGTTTAACTTAATTCATTTTTGCTCCTCAACTATTTTGGGAAAAGTCTTATCACTTGCCGTTTTCCGCGTTCTGTTGTCGTTTTCAATCAAATTTCCGGAAATGCAGGAAGTTGCATGTGATAAAAGGTGTTAAGAACTGAAATTTAGGGTAATTCAGTCAAAGAATTACTGAGAAATACTTCTTTGAATTCGTGTTTTTTCTTCAGGAAATTGGCCGAAAATTGTTGTCCGTTTTTCGGTCCTTTTCAGAAGGTGCCGCAATTTTGTCTCAGTTTTGAAAAATAATCATATTTGTTATATAATATTATTTACTGGTATATGTCTTCCATTTCAGCCATCTTTTGAAGTTTTTACACCTCAAAGTCATAAAACGGCGAATATGGGCCCCCCACTTTACACCTTTCATAGGGTGCACTCGACTTTAGTGACTCAGCACGAGGGATTTAGGAATTTTCAGGTTGTTTAGAACTTTTTGCAAAAAATTAACACTAGCACATCATAGAAAAGCAAGTGAGTAATCTATGTTTCAAATTTTATAACAAAAATCTCTGTATTAAAGCCTAATAAAGGCTGTGGATTTTCTATAAAAATCTTGATTTATTTGCCACTTAGTACTCTTTTTCTATTAAATGCAATGCAACAGTAAATAATAATGCTTTGCATCAAGTTTCCCCCTAGTAGATGTTCAAAGTGGCCTGTCTCTATTATTCATAATATCTGTAGTTTTGACACAATTGATGTTTGAAAAATTCGTACAAAAATGGCTACAGAAGGGTACATAAACCTTAAAGCATTTGCAATGACTAAATAAACATAAAATATGGAAAGTAGTTTTAATAAAATCTTGATGTTTACTTTACACCTTATCTCTATTTGTCCGCCATTACTGGATATCACACAGCTTCCCGTAAAATTTTGACTTCACCATACAATTTATCTGACACCACAATGGTATAAAAGTGATTGTTATATGCGTCAAATGTTCAAGCAGCCGGGTCAGCCAGGATAAGCGATAAGGTGTTTTTCATGCTGGCTGACCCGGCTGCTTGAACTATTGAACTATTGACGCATACAACAATGAATTTTCCATTGTGGCATTGTAAAGATTCGTTTTTTATTGTCAGGTTTGAGGTAACGGTAGGGTTTAGTTTATGTAAAATGTATAAAGGGGAGATAATCAATCCAAATGACTTCATAGGGGTTGAACAATAAAGATTTGTTTTATATTGTCAGGTTTGAGGTAATGGTAGGTTATACTTTGTGTATTATGTATTAAGGGGAGATAATCAATCCAAATGACTTCATAGGGCGTGAACATTAAAGATTCGTTTTAAATTGTCAGGTTTGAGTTAATGGTAGGGTTTACTTTGTGAATAATGTATAGAGGGGAGATAATCAATCCAAATGACTTCATAGGGGGTGAACCATAAAGATTCGTTTTATATTGTCATGTTTGAGGTAACGGTTGGTTTTACTTTGTGTATAATGTATAAAGGGGAGATAGTCAATCCAAATGACTTCATAAGGGATGAACAATAAAGATTCGTTTTATATTGTCATGTTTGAGGTAACGGTAGGTTTTACTTTGTGTATAATGTACAAAGGGGAGATAATCAATCCAAATGACTTCATAATGGGGTGAACAATGAAGTATAAAAAAGAAGATGTGGTATGATAGCCAATGAGACAACTATCCACAAAAGACCAAAATGACACAGACATTAACAACTATAAGGCACTGTACGGCCTTCATCAAAGGGCCTTCAACACTGAGCTAAGATTTGTTTTATATTTTCAGGTTTGAGGTAATGGTAGGTTTTACTTTGTGTATTATGTATAAAGGGGAGATAATGAATCCAAATGACTTCATAGGGGGTGAAAAAAAAGATTGGTTTAATATTGTTTTGTTTGAGGTAACAGAAGGTTAAATTTTGTGTATTATGTATTAAGGGGGTATAATCAATCCGAATGAATTCATATTTTGTGAACAACAAAGATTGGTATTATACTGTCAGGTTTGAGGTAATGGTAGGTTATACTTTGTGTATAATGCATAAAGGGGAGATAATTAATCCAAATGAGTTCATAGGGGGTGAACAATAAAGATTTGTTTTATATTGTCAGGTTTGAGGTAATGGTAGGTTTTACTTTGTGTATAATGTATAAAGGGGAGATAATTAATCCAAATGACATCATAGGGCGTGAACAATAAAGATTCGTTTTAAATTGTCAGGTTTGAGTTAATGGTAGGGTTTACTTTGTGAATAATGTATAGACGGGAGATAATCAATCCAAATGACTTCATCAGAGGTGAACAATAAAGATTCGTTTTATATTAACATGTTTGAGGTGACAGTAGGTTTTACTTTGTGTATAATGTATAAAGGAGAGATAATTAATCCAAATGACTTCATAGGGCGTGAACAATAAAGATTCGTTTTAAATTGTCAGGTTAGAGTTAATGGTAGGGTTTACTTTGTTAATAATGTATAGAGGGGAGATAATCAATCCAAATGACTTCATCAGAGGTGAACAATAACGATTCGTTTTATATTGTCATGTTTGAGGTGACGGTAGGTTTTACTTTGTGTATAATGCATAAAGGGGAGATAATTAATCCAAATGAGTTCATAGGGGGTGAACAATAAAGATTTGTTTTATATTGTCAGGTTTGAGGTAATGGTAGGTTTTACTTTGTGTATAATGCATAAAGGGGAGATAATTAATCCAAATGACTTCATAGGGGGTGAACAATAAAGATTTGTTTTATATTGTCAGGTTTGAAGTAATGGTAGGTTTTACTTTGTATAATGTATAAAGGGGAGATAATTAATCCAAATGACTTCATAGGGTGTGAACAATAAAGATTTGTTTTAAATTGTCAGGTTTGAGTTAATGGTAGGGTTTACTTTGTGAATAATGTATAGAGGGGAGCAAATCAATCCAAATGACTTCATCAGAGGTGAACAATAAAGATTCGTTTTATATTGTCATGTTTGAGGTGACGGTAGGTTTTACTTTGTGTATAATGTATAAAGGGGAGATAATTAATCCAAATGACTTCATAGGGCGTGAACAATAAAGATTCGTTTTAAATTGTCAGTTTTGAGTTCATGGTAGGGTTTACTTTGTGAATAATGTAAAAAGGGGAGATAATCAATCCAAATGACTTCATCAGAGGTGAACAATAAAGATTCGTTTTATATTGTCATGTTTGAGGTGACGGTAGGTTTTACTTTGTTTAATGCATAAAGGGGAGATAATTAATCCAAATGACTTCATAGGGCGTGAACAATAAAGATTCGTTTTAAATTGTCAGGTTTGAGTTATTGGTAGGGTTTACTTTGTGAATAATGTATAGAGGGGAGATAATCAATCCAAATGATTTCATCAGAGGTGAACAATAAAGATTCGTTTTATATTGTCCTGTTTGAGGTGACGGTAGGTTTTACTTTGTGTATAATGTATAAAGGGGAGATAATTAATCCAAATGACTTCATAGGGCGTGAACAATAAAGATTCGTTTTAAATTGTCAGGTTTGAGTTAATGGTAGGGTTTACTTTGTGAATAATGTATAGAGGGGAGATAATCAATCCAAATGATTTCATCAGAGGTGAACAAAAAAGATTCGTTTTATATTGTCATGTTTGAGGTGACGGTAGGTTTTACTTTGTGTATAATGCATAAAGGGGAGATAATTTATCCAAATGACTTCTTAGGGCGTGAACAATAAAGATTGGTTTTAAATTGTCAGGTTTGAGTTAATGGTAGGGTTTACTTTGTGAATAATGTATAGAGGGGTGAACAATAAAGGTTTGTTTTATATTGTCAGATTTGAGGTAACAGTAGGTTATTCTTTGTGTATCATGTATTTAGGGGAGATAATCAATATGACTTTATAGGGGTTGAAAAAAAAGATTTGTTTTATACTGTTATATTTGAGGTAGCTGTAGGTTATACTTTGCGTATAATGTTTTAAGGGGAGATAATCAATCCAAATGACTATAGGGGGTGAACAATAAAGATTTGTTTTATATTGTCAGGTTTGAGGTAATGGTAGGTTTTACTTTGTGTATGATGTATAAAAGGGAGATAATTACTCTAAATGACTTCATAGTGGGTGAACAATAAAGATTTGTTTTAAATTGTTGTCAGGTTTGAGGTAATGGTAGGTTTCACTTTGTTTAAAATGTTTAAAGGGGAGATAATCAATACTAATGACTTCATACAGGGTGAACAATAAAGTATAAAAAAGAAAATGTGGTATGATTGCCAATGAGACAACTATCCACAAAAGACCAAAATGACACTGATATTAACAATTATAGGTCACTGTTCGGCCTTCAACAAAGGGCCTTCAACACTGAGCTAAGATTTGTTTTATATTGTCAGGTTTGAGGTAATGGTAAGTTTTACTGTGTGTATCATGTATAAAGGGGAGATAATGAATCCAAATGACTTCATAGGGGGTGAAAAAAAAGATTGGTTTAATACTGTTATGTTTGAAGTAACAGTAGGTTAAACTTTGTGTATTATGTATTAAGGGGGTATAATCAATCTGAATGACTTCATATTTTGTTAACAACAAAGATTGGTATCATACTGTCAGGTTTGAGGTAATGGTAGGTCTTACTTTGTGTATAATGTTTAAAGGGGAGATAATTAATCCAAATGACTTCATAGGGCGTGAACAATAAAGATTCGTTTTATATTGTCAGGTTTGAGGTAACGGTAGGTTTTACTTTGTGTATAATGTATAAAGGGGAGATAATCAATCCAAATGACTTCATAAGGGGTGAACAGTAAAAGTTTGTTTTATATTGTCAGGTTTGAGGTAACAGAAGGTTATTCTTTGTGCATCATGTATTTAGGGGAGATAATCAATATGACTTTATAGGGGTTAAAACAAAGATTTGTTTTATACTGTTATATTTGAGGTAGCGGTAGGTTATACTTTGCGTATAATGTTTTAAGGGGAGATAATTAATCCAAATGACTATAGGGGGTGAACAATAAAGATTTGTTTTATATTGGCAGGTTTGAGGTAATGGTAGGTTTTACTTTGTGTTTGATGTATAAAAGGGAGATAATTACTCCAAATGACTTCATAGTGGGTGAACAATAAAGATTTGTTTTACATTGTTGTCAGGGTTGAGGTAATGGTAAATTTCACTTTGTTTAAAATAATTAAAGGGGAGATAATCAATCCAAATGACTTCATAAGGGGTGAGCAATGAAGATTCGTTTTATATTGTCAGGTTTGAGGTAATGGTAGGTTTTACTTTGTGTATGATGTATAAAAGGGAGATAATTACTCCAAATGACTTCATAGTGGGTGAACAATAAAGATTTGTTTTAAATTGTTGTCAGGTTTGAGGTAACGGTAGGTTTCACTTTGTTTAAAATGTTTAAAGGGGAGATAATTAATCCTAATGACTTCATACAGGGTGAACAATAAAGTATAAAAAAGAAAATGTGGTATGATTGCCAATGAAACAACTATCCACAAAAGACAAAAATGACACAAACATTAACAACTATACTATAGGTCACTGTACGGCCTTCAACAAAGGGCCTTCAACACTGAGCTAAGATTTGTTTTATATTGTCAGGTTTGAGGTAACAGTAGGTTATTCTTTGTGTATCATGTATTTAGGGGAGATAATGAATCCAAATGACTTCATAGGGGGTGAAAAAAAAGATTGGTTTAATACTGTTATGTTTGAGGTAACAGTAGGTTAAACTTTGTGTATTATGTATTAAGGGGGTATAATCAATCTGAATGACTTCATATTTTGTGAACAACAAAGATTGGTATTATACTGTCGGGTTTGAGGTAATGGTAGGTTATACTTTGTGTATAATGCATAAAGGGGAGATAATTAATCCAAATGAGTTCATAGGGGGTGAACAATAAAGATTTGTTTTATATTGTCAGGTTTGAGGTAATGGTAGGTTTTACTTTGTGTATAATGTATAAAGGGGAGATAATTAATCCAAATGACTTCATAGGGCGTGAACAATAAAGATTCGTTTTAAATTATCATGTTTGAGTTAACGGTAAGTTTTACTTTGTGTACAATGTATAAAAGGGAGATAATCAATCCAAATGACTTCATAAGGGGTGAACAATAAAGATTCGTTTTATGTTGTCAGGTTTGAGGTAACGGAAGGTTATACTTTGTGTATAATGTATGAAGGGTAGATAATCAATCCAAATGACTTCATAAGAGGTGAACAATAAAGATTTGTATTATACTGTTTGTTTTTAGGTAATGGTAGGTTATACTTTGTGTATTATGTATTAAGGGGAGATAATCAATCCAAATGACTTCATAGAGGGTGAAGAATAAAGATTGATTTTATACTGTTATGTTTGCTTTAATGGTAGGTAATACTTTGTAAATAATGTATAAAGGGGAGATAATTAATCCAAATGACTTCATGGGGGGTGAACAATAAAGATTTGTTTTATATTGTCATGTTTGAGGTAACGGTAGGTTTTACTTTGTGTATAATGTATAATGGGGAGATAATCAATCCAAATTTTATAAGGGGTGAACAATAAAGGTTTGTTTTATATTGTCAGGTTGGCCCCCCAAGGGTGACTGGGGTATAGAAATATGGTCACTTGGTCTTCTCCCGACCGGCAGTAAAACGCTTGCCGAAGTGGGGCTTCCGTTTGGCTGTGCGGGATGTATCAAGTTCGCAGTCACGTCCGGTCAGAAGGGGGACGTTAAATCCGATGTCTTGTGTAAGGAGAGCGACACGCTCTTTGCACGTTAAGAACCCTTGCAACAACTCTTTGAGGGGTCCGTAGGTGGCCTGTTGCAAGGCAAAATTTCTGTCCCTATCCAATATACCCTCCTTTTCTGGTGGCAGTCCAAATTTCCCTGACCATCATCCCAGATGGCCTCTATTGTACAACCTACCTATTGTATTTATTGTGAATTTGTTCTCGTCCTGAATATGCATGAAATATTTGCCACTGGACGTTAAGCAACCAACAATCAATCAATCAATATTGTCAGGTTTGAGGTAACAGTAGGTTATTCTTTGCGTATCATGTTTTTAGGGGAGATAATCAATGTGACTTTTAAGGGGTTGAAAAAAAAGATTTGTTTTATATTGTCAGGTTTGAGGTAATGGTAAGTTTTACTTTGTGTATAATGTATAGAGGGGAAATAATAAATCCAAATGACTTCATAGGGGGTGAAAAAAAAGATTGGTTTAATACTGTTATGTTTGAGGTAATAGTAGGTTAAACTTTGTGTATTATGTATTAAGGGGGTATAATCAATCCAAATGACTTCATATTTTGTGAACAACAAAGATTGGTATTATACTGTCAGTTTTGAGGTAATGGTAGGTTATACTTTGTATATAATGCATAAAGGGGAGATAATTAATCCAAATGAGTTCATAGGGGGTGAACAATAAAGATTTTTTTTATATTGTCAGGTTTGAGGTAATGGTAGGTTTTACTTTTTGTATAATGTATATAGGGGAGATAATTAATCCAAATGACTTCATAGGGTGGAACAATAAAGATTTGTTTTAAATTGTCATGTTTGAGGTAACGGTAGGTTTTACTTTGTGTAAAATGTATAAAGGGGAGATAATCAATCCAAATTTTATAAGGGGTGAACAATAAAGGTTTGTTTTATATTGTCAGGTTTGCCCCCCAAGGGTGACTGGGGTATAGAAATATGGTCACTTGGTCTTCACCCGACCGGCAGTAAAACGCTTGCCGAGATGGGGCGTCCGTTTGGCTGTGCGGGATGTATCAAGTTCGCAGTCACGTCAGGTCAGAAGGGGGACGTTTCAATCCGATGTCTCCTGTAAGGAGAGTGCCACGCTCTTTGCACGTTAAGAACCCTTGCAACAACTCTTTGAGGGGTCCGTAGGTGGCCTGTTGCAAGGCAAAATTTCTGTCCCTATCCAATATACCCTCCTTTTCCGGTGGCAGTCCAAATTTCCCCGACCATCATCCCAGATGGCCTCTATTGTACAACCTACCTATTGTATTTATTGTGAATTTGTTCTCGTCCTGAATATGCATGAAATATTTGCCACTGGACGTTAAGCAACCAACAATCAATCAATCAATATTGTCAGGTTTGAGGTAACAGTAGGTTATTCTTTGCGTATCATGTTTTTAGGGGAGATAATCAATATGACTTTAAAGGGGTTGAAAAAAAAGATTTGTTTTATATTGTCAGGTTTGAGGTAATGGTAAGTTTTACTTTGTGTATAATGTATAGAGGGGAAATAATGAATCCAAATGACTTCATAGGGGGTGAAAAAAAAGATTGGTTTAATACTGTTATGTTTGAGGTAAAAGTAGGTTAAACTTTGTGTATTATGTATTAAGGGGGTATAATCAATCTGAATGACTTCATATTTTGTGAACAACAAAGATTGGTATTATACTGTCAGGTTTGAGGTAATGGTAGGTTATACTTTGTGTATAATGCATAAAGGGGAGATAATTAATCCAAATGAGTTCATAGGGGGTGAACAATAAAGATTTGTTTTATATTGTCAGGTTTGAGGTAATGGTAGGTTTTACTTTTTGTATAATGTATATAGGGGAGATAATTAATCCAAATGACTTCATAGAGGGTGAAGAATAAAGATTGATTTTATACTGTTATGTTTGCTTTAATGGTAGGTTTTACTTTGTGTATAATGTATAAAGGGGAGATAATCAATCCAAATGACTTCATAAGGGGTGAACAATAAAGATTTGTTTGATATTGTCAGGTTTGAGGTAACAGTAGGTTATTCTTTGTGTATCATGTATTTAGGGGAGATATTCAATATGACTTTATAGGGGTTGAAAAAAAACATTTGTTTTATACTGTTATATTTCAGGTAGCGGTAGGTTATACTTAGTGTATAATGTTTTAAGGGGAGATAATTAATCCAAATGACTATAGGTGGTGAACAATAAAGATTTGTTTTACATTGTTGTCAGGTTTGAGGTAATGGTAGGCTCACTTTGTTTAAAATGTTTAAAGGGGAGATAATCAATCCAAATGACTTCATACGGGGTGAACAATGAAGTATAAAAAAGAAAATGTGGTATGTTTTCCAACGAGACAACTATCCACAAAAGACCAAAATGACACAGACATTAACAACAATAGGTCACTGTTCAGCCTTCAACAAAGGGCCTTCAACACTGAGCTAGGATTTGTTTTATATTGTCAGGTTTGAGGTAATGGTAAGTTTTACTTTGTGTATAATGTAAAGAGGGGGGATAATGAATCCAAATGACTTCATAGGGGGTGAAAAAAAAGATTGGTTTAAGATACTGTTATGTTTGAGGTAACAGTAGGTTAAATTATGTGTATTATGTATTAAGGGGGTATAATCAATCCGAATGACTTCATATTTTGTGAACAACAAAGATTGGTATTATACTGTCAGGTTTGAGGTAATGGTAGGTTATACTTTGTGTATAATGCATAAAGGGGAGATAATTAATCCAAATGAGTTCATAGGGGGTGAACAATAAAGATTTGTTTTATATTGTCAGGTTTGAGGTAATGGTAGGTTTTACTTTGTGTATAATGTATAAAGGGGAGATAATTAATCCAAATGACTTCATAGGGCGTGAACAATAAAGATTCGTTTTAAATTATCATGTTTGAGTTAACGGTAAGTTTTACTTTGTGTACAATGTATAAAAGGGAGATAATCAATCCAAATGACTTCATAAGGGGTGAACAATAAAGATTCGTTTTATATTGTCAGGTTTGAGGTAACGGAAGGTTATACTTTGTGTATAATGTATGAAGGGTAGATAATCAATCCAAATGACTTCATAAGAGGTGAACAATAAAGATTTGTATTATACTGTTTGTTATTAGGTAATGGTAGGTTAAACTTTGTGTATTATGTATTAAGGGGAGATAATCAATCCAAATGACTTCATAGAGGGTGAAGAATAAAGATTGATTTTATACTGTTATGTTTGCTTTAATGGTAGGTAATACTTTGTAAATAATGTATAAAGGGGAGATAATTAATCCAAATGACTTCATAGGGGGTGAACAATAAAGATTTGTTTTATATTGTCATGTTTGAGGTAACGGTAGGTTTTACTTTGTGTATAATGTATAATGGGGAGATAATCAATCCAAATTTTATAAGGGGTGAACAATAAAGGTTTGTTTTATATTGTCAGGTTGGCCCCCCAAGGGTGACTGGGGTATAGAAATATGGTCACTTGGTCTTCTCCCGACCGGCAGTTAAACGCTTGCCGAAGTGGGGCTTCCGTTTGGCTGTGCGGGATGTATCAAGTTCGCAGTCACGTCCGGTCAGAAGGGGGACGTTAAATCCGATGTCTTGTGTAAGGAGAGCGACACGCTCTTTGCACGTTAAGAACCCTTGCAACAACTCTTTGAGGGGTCCGTAGGTGGCCTGTTGCAAGGCAAAATTTCTGTCCCTATCCAATATACCCTCCTTTTCTGGTGGCAGTCCAATTTTCCCTGACCATCATCCCAGATGGCCTCTATTGTACAACCTACCTATTGTATTTATTGTGAATTTGTTCTCGTCCTGAATATGCATGAAATATTTGCCACTGGACGTTAAGCAACCAACAATCAATCAATCAATATTGTCAGGTTTGAGGTAACAGTAGGTTATTCTTTGCGTATCATGTTTTTAGGGGAGATAATCAATATGACTTTAAAGGGGTTGAAAAAAAAGATTTGTTTTATATTGTCAGGTTTGAGGTAATGGTAAGTTTTACTTTGTGTATAATGTATAGAGGGGAAATAATGAATCCAAATGACTTCATATGTGGTGAAAAAAAAGATTGGTTTAATACTGTTATGTTTGAGGTAATAGTAGGTTAAACTTTGTGTATTAGGTATTAAGGGGGTATAATCAATCCAAATGACTTCATATTTTGTGAACAACAAAGATTGGTATTATACTGTCAGGTTTGAGGTAATGGTAGGTTATACTTTGTGTATAATGCATAAAGGGGAGATAATTAATCCAAATGAGTTCATAGGGGGTGAACAATAAAGATTTGTTTTATATTGTCAGGTTTGAGGTAATGGTAGGTTTTACTTTTTGTATAATGTATATAGGGGAGATAATTAATCCAAATGACTTCATAGAGGGTGAAGAATAAAGATTGATTTTATACTGTTATGTTTGCTTTAATGGTAGGTAATACTTTGTAAATAATGTATAAAGGGGAGATAATTAATCCAAATGACTTCATAGGGGGTGAACAATAAAGATTTGTTTTATATTGTCATGTTTGAGGTAACGGTAGGTTTTACTTTGTGTATAATGTATAATGGGGAGATAATCAATCCAAATTTTATAAGGGGTGAACAATAAAGGTTTGTTTTATATTGTCAGGTTGGCCCCCCAAGGGTGACTGGGGTATAGAAATATGGTCACTTGGTCTTCTCCCGACCGGCAGTAAAACGCTTGCCGAAGTGGGGCTTCCGTTTGGCTGTGCGGGATGTATCAAGTTCGCAGTCACGTCCGGTCAGAAGGGGGACGTTAAATCCGATGTCTTGTGTAAGGAGAGCGACACGCTCTTTGCACGTTAAGAACCCTTGCAACAACTCTTTGAGGGGTCCGTAGGTGGCCTGTTGCAAGGCAAAATTTCTGTCCCTATCCAATATACCCTCCTTTTCTGGTGGCAGTCCAAATTTCCCTGACCATCATCCCAGATGGCCTCTATTGTACAACCTACCTATTGTATTTATTGTGAATTTGTTCTCGTCCTGAATATGCATGAAATATTTGCCACTGGACGTTAAGCAACCAACAATCAATCAATCAATATTGTCAGGTTTGAGGTAACAGTAGGTTATTCTTTGCGTATCATGTTTTTAGGGGAGATAATCAATATGACTTTAAAGGGGTTGAAAAAAAAGATTTGTTTTATATTGTCAGGTTTGAGGTAATGGTAAGTTTTACTTTGTGTATAATGTATAGAGGGGAAATAATGAATCCAAATGACTTCATATGTGGTGAAAAAAAAGATTGGTTTAATACTGTTATGTTTGAGGTAATAGTAGGTTAAACTTTGTGTATTAGGTATTAAGGGGGTATAATCAATCCAAATGACTTCATATTTTGTGAACAACAAAGATTGGTATTATACTGTCAGGTTTGAGGTAATGGTAGGTTATACTTTGTGTATAATGCATAAAGGGGAGATAATTAATCCAAATGAGTTCATAGGGGGTGAACAATAAAGATTTGTTTTATATTGTCAGGTTTGAGGTAATGGTAGGTTTTACTTTTTGTATAATGTATATAGGGGAGATAATTAATCCAAATGACTTCATAGGGCGTGAACAATAAAGATTTGTTTTAAATTGTCATGTTTGAGGTAACGGTAGGTTTTACTTTGTGTATAATGTATAAAGGGGAGATAATCAATCCAAATTTTATAAGGGGTGAACAATAAAGGTTTGTTTTATATTGTCAGGTTTGCCCCCCAAGGGTGACTGGGGTAAAGAGATATGGTCACTTGGTCTTCACCCGACCGGCAGTAAAACGCTTGCCGAGATGGGGCGTCCGTTTGGCTGTGCGGGATGTATCAAGTTCGCAGTCACGTCAGGTCAGAAGGGGGACGTTTCAATCCGATGTCTCGTGTAGGGAGAGTGCCACGCTCTTTGCACGTTAAGAACCCTTGCAACAACTCTTTGAGGGGTCCGTAGGTGGCCTGTTGCAAGGCAAAATTTCTGTCCCTATCCAATATACCCTCCTTTTCCGGTGGCAGTCCAAATTTCCCCGACCATCATCCCAGATGGCCTCTATTGTACAACCTACCTATTGTATTTATTGTGAATTTGTTCTCGTCCTGAATATGCATGAAATATTTGCCACTGGACGTTAAGCAACCAACAATCAATCAATCAATATTGTTAGGTTTGAGGTAACAGTAGGTTATTCTTTGCGTATCATGTTTTTAGGGGAGATAATCAATATGACTTTAAAGGGGTTGAAAAAAAAGATTTGTTTTATATTGTCAGGTTTGAGGTAATGGTAAGTTTTACTTTGTGTATAATGTATAGAGGGGAAATAATGAATCCAAATGACTTCATAGGGGGTGAAAAAAAAGATTGGTTTAATACTGTTATGTTTGAGGTAAAAGTAGGTTAAACTTTGTGTATTATGTATTAAGGGGGTATAATCAATCTGAATGACTTCATATTTTGTGAACAACAAAGATTGGTATTATACTGTCAGGTTTGAGGTAATGGTAGGTTATACTTTGTGTATAATGCATAAAGGGGAGATAATTAATCCAAATGAGTTCATAGGGGGTGAACAATAAAGATTTTTTTTATATTGTCAGGTTTGAGGTAATGGTAGGTTTTACTTTGTGTATAATGTATAAAGGGGAGATGATTAATCCGAATGACTTCATAGGGCGTGAACAATTAAGATTCGTTTTAAATTGTCATGTGAAGTTAACGGTAGGTTTTACTTTGTGTATAATGTATAAAGGGGAGATAATCAATCCAAATGACTTCATAAGGGGTGAACAATAAAGATTTGTTTGATATTGTCAGGTTTGAGGTAACAGTAAGTTATTCTTTGTGTATCATGTATTTAGGGGAGATAATCAATATGACTTTATAGGGGTTGAAAAAAAACATTTGTTTTATACTGTTATATTTCAGGTAGCGGTAGGTTATACTTAGTGTATAATGTTTTAAGGGGAGATAATTAATCCAAATGACTATAGGTGGTGAACAATAAAGATTTGTTTTACATTGTTGTCAGGTTTGAGGTAATGGTAGGCTCACTTTGTTTAAAATGTTTAAAGGGGAGATAATCAATCCAAATGACTTCATACGGGGTGAACAATGAAGTATAAAAAAGAAAATGTGGTATGATTTCCAATGAGACAACTATCCACAAAAGACCAAAATGACACAGACATTAACAACAATAGGTCACTGTTCAGCCTTCAACAAAGGGCCTTCAACACTGAGCTAGGATTTGTTTTATATTGTCAGGTTTGAGGTAATGGTAAGTTTTACTTTGTGTATAATGTATAGAGGGGGGATAATGAATCCAAATGACTTCATAGGGGGTGAAAAAAAAGATTGGTTTAAGATACTGTTATGTTTGAGGTAACAGTAGGTTAAATTTTGTGTATTATGTATTAAGGGGGTATAATCAATCCGAATGACTTCATATTTTGTGAACAACAAAGATTGGTATTATACTGTCAGGTTTGAGGTAATGGTAGGTTATACTTTGTGTATAATGCATAAAGGGGAGATAATTAATCCAAATGAGTTCATAGGGGGTGAACAATAAAGATTTGTTTTATATTGTCAGGTTTGAGGTAATGGTAGGTTTTACTTTTTGTATACTGTATAAAGGGGAGATAATTAATCCAAATGACTTCATAGGGCGTGAACAATAAAGATTTGTTTTAAATTGTCATGTTTGAGGTAAAGGTAGGTTTTACTTTGTGTATAATGTATAAAGGGGAGATAATCAATCCAAAATTTATAAGGGGTGAACAATAAAGGTTTGTTTTATATTGTCAGGTTTGCCCCCCAAGGGTGACTGGGGTATAGAAATATGGTCACTTGGTCTTCACCCGACCGGCAGTAAAACGCTTGCCGAAATGGGGCGTCCGTTTGGCTGTGCGGGATGTATCAAGTTCGTAGTCACGTCCGGTCAGAAGGGGGACGTTAAATCCGATGTCTCGTGTAAGGAGAGTGCCACGCTCTTTGCACGTTAAGAACCCTTGCTACAACTCTTTGAGGGGTCTGTAGGTGGCCTGTTGCAAGGCAAAATTTCTGTCCCTATCCAATATACCCTCCTTTTCCGGTGGCAGTCCAAATTTCCCCGACCATCATCCCAGATGGCCTCTATTGTACAACCTACCTATTGTATTTATTGTGAATTTGTTCTCGTCCTGAATATGCATGAAATATTTGCCACTGGACGTTAAGCAACCAACAATCAATCAATCAATATTGTCAGGTTTGAGGTAACAGTAGGTTATTCTTTGCGTATCATGTTTTAAGGGGAGATAATCAATATGACTTTAAAGGGGTTGAAAAAAAAGTTTTGTTTTATATTGTCAGGTTTGAGGTAATGGTAAGTTTAACTTTGTGTATAATGTATAGAGGGGAAATAATGAATCCAAATGAATAAAGGTTTGTTTTATATTGTCAAGTTTGCCCCCCAAGGGTGACTGGGGTATAGAAATATGGTCACTTGGTCTTCACCCGACCGGTAGTAAAACGCTTGCCGAGATGGGGCGTACGTTTGGCTGTGCGGGATGTATCAAGTTCGCAGTCACGTCCGGTCAGAAGGGGGACGTTAAATCTGATGTCTCGTGTAAGGAGAGTGCCACGCTCTTTGCACGTTAAGAACCCTTGCAACAACTCTTTGAGGGGTCCGTAGGTGGCCTGTTGCAAGGCAAAATTTCTGTCCCTATCCAATATACCCTCCTTTTCCGGTGGCAGTCCAAATTTCCCCGACCATCATCCCAGATGGCCTCTATTGTACAACCTACCTATTGTATTTATTGTGAATTTGTTCTCGTCCTGAATATGCATGAAATTTTTGCCACTGGACGTTAAGCAACCAACAATCAATCAATCAATATTGTCAGGTTTGAGGTAACAGTAGGTTATTCTTTGCGTATCATGTTTTTAGGGGAGATAATCAATATGACTTTAAAGGGGTTGAAAAAAAAGATTTGTTTTATATTGTCAGGTTTGAGGTAATGGTAAGTTTTACTTTGTGTATAATGTATAGAGGGGAAATAATGAATCCAAATGACTTCATAGGGGGTGAAAAAAAAGATTGGTTTAATACTGTTATGTTTGAGGTAAAAGTAGGTTAAACTTTGTGTATTATGTATTAAGGGGGTATAATCAATCTGAATGACTTCATATTTTGTGAACAACAAAGATTGGTATTATACTGTCAGGTTTGAGGTAATGGTAGGTTATACTTTGTGTATAATGCATAAAGGTGAGATAATTAATCCAAATGAGTTCATAGGGGGTGAACAATAAAGATTTTTTTTATATTGTCAGGTTTGAGGTAATGGTAGGTTTTACTTTGTGTATAATGTATAAAGGGGAGATAATTAATCCAAATGACTTCATAAGGGGTGAACAATAAAGATTTGTTTGATATTGTCAGGTTTGAGGTAACAGTAGGTTATTCTTTGTGTATCATGTATTTAGGGGGGATAATCAATATGACTTTATAGGGGTTGAAAAAAAACATTTGTTTTATACTGTTATATTTCAGGTAGCGGTAGGTGATACTTAGTGTATAATGTTTTAAGGGGAGATAATTAATCCAAATGACTATAGGGGGTGAACAATAAAGATTTGTTTTACATTGTTGTCAGGTTTGAGGTAATGGTAGGCTCACTTTGTTTAAAATGTTTAAAGGGGAGATAATCAATCCAAATGACTTCATACGGGGTGAACAATGAAGTATAAAAAAGAAAATGTGGTATGATTTCCAATGAGACAACTATCCACAAAAGACCAAAATGACACAGACATTAACAACAATAGGTCACTGTTCAGCCTTCAACAAAGGGCCTTCAACACTGAGCTAGGATTTGTTTTATATTGTCAGGTTTGAGGTAATGGTAAGTTTTACTTTGTGTATAATGTATAGAGGGGGGATAATGAATCCAAATGACTTCATAGGGGGTGAAAAAAAAGATTGGTTTAAGATACTGTTATGTTTCAGGTAACAGTAGGTTAAATTTTGTGTATTATGTATTAAGGGGGTATAATCAATCCGAATGACTTCATATTTTGTGAACAACAAAGATTGGTATTATACTGTCAGGTTTGAGGTAATGGTAGGTTATGCTTTGTGTATAATGCATAAAGGGGAGATAATTAATCCAAATGAGTTCATAGGGGGGTGAACAATAAAGATTTGTTTTATATTGTCAGGTTTGAGGTATAGTAGGTTTTACTTTTTGTATAATGTATAAAGGGGAGATAATTAATCCAAATGACTTCATAGGGCGTGAACAATAAAGATTTGTTTTAAATTGTCATGTTTGAGGTAACGGTAGGATTTACTTTGTGTATAATGTATAAAGGGGAGATAATCAATCCAAATTTTATAAGGGGTGAACAATAAAGGTTTGTTTTATATTGTCAAGTTTGCCCTCCAAGGGTGACTGGGGTATAGAAATATGGTCACTTGGTCTTCACCCGACCGGCAGTAAAACGCTTGCCGAGATGGGGCGTCCGTTTGGCTGTGCGGGATGTATCAAGTTCGCAGTCACGTCCGGTCAGAAGGGGGACGTTAAATCCGATGTCTCGTGTAAGGAGAGTGCCACGCTCTTTGCACGTTAAGAACCCTTGCAACAACTCTTTGAGGGGTCCGTAGGTGGCCTGTTGCAAGGCAAAATTTCTGTCCCTATCCAATATACCCTCCTTTTCCGGTGGCAGTCCAAATTTCCCCGACCATCATCCCAGATGGCCTCTATTGTACAACCTACCTATTGTATTTATTGTGAATTTGTTCTCGTCCTGAATATGCATGAAATTTTTGCCACTGGACGTTAAGCAACCAACAATCAATCAATCAATATTGTCAGGTTTGAGGTAACAGTAGGTTATTCTTTGCGTATCATGTTTTTAGGGGAGATAATCAATATGACTTTAAAGGGGTTGAAAAAAAAGATTTGTTTTTTATTGTCAGGTTTGAGGTAATGGTAAGTTTTACTTTGTGTATAATGTATAGAGGGGAAATAATGAATCCAAATGACTTCATAGGGGGTGAAAAAAAAGATTGGTTTAATACTGTTATGTTTGAGGTAAAAGTAGGTTAAACTTTGTGTATTATGTATTAAGGGGGTATAATCAATCTGAATGACTTCATATTTTGTGAACAACAAAGATTGGTATTATACTGTCAGGTTTGAGGTAATGGTAGGTTATACTTTGTGTATCATGTATTTAGGGGAGATAATCAATATGACTTTATAGGGGTTGAAAAAAAACATTTGTTTTATACTGTTATATTTCAGGTAGCGGTAGGTTATACTTAGTGTATAATGTTTTAAGGGGAGATAATTAATCCAAATGACTATAGGGGGTGAACAATAAAGATTTGTTTTACATTGTTGTCAGGTTTGAGGTAATGGTAGGCTCACTTTGTTTAAAATGTTTAAAGGGGAGATAATCAATCCAAATGACTTCATACGGGGTGAACAATGAAGTATAAAAAAGAAAATGTGGTATGATTTCCAATGAGACAACTATCCACAAAAGACCAAAATGACACAGACATTAACAACAATAGGTCACTGTTCAGCCTTCAACAAAGGGCCTTCAACACTGAGCTAGGATTTGTTTTATATTGTCAGGTTTGAGGTAATGGTAAGTTTTACTTTGTGTATAATGTATAGAGGGGGGATAATGAATCCAAATGACTTCATAGGGGGTGAAAAAAAAGATTGGTTTAAGATACTGTTATGTTTCAGGTAACAGTAGGTTAAATTTTGTGTATTATGTATTAAGGGGGTATAATCAATCCGAATGACTTCATATTTTGTGAACAACAAAGATTGGTATTATACTGTCAGGTTTGAGGTAATGGTAGGTTATGCTTTGTGTATAATGCATAAAGGGGAGATAATTAATCCAAATGAGTTCATAGGGGGTGAAAAATAAAGATTTGTTTTATATTGTCAGGTTTGAGGTATAGTAGGTTTCACTTTTTGTATAATGTATAAAGGGGAGATAATTAATCCAAATGACTTCTTAGGGCGTGAACAATAAAGATTTGTTTTAAATTGTCATGTTTGAGGTAACGGTAGGATTTACTTTGTGTATAATGTATAAAGGGGAGATAATCAATCCAAATTTTATAAGGGGTGAACAATAAAGGTTTGTTTTATATTGTCAAGTTTGCCCCCCAAGGGTGACTGGGGTATAGAAATATGGTCACTTGGTCTTCACCCGACCGGCAGTAAAACGCTTGCCGAGATGGGGATGGGGCGTCCGTTTGGCTGTGCGGGATGTATCAAGTTCGCAGTCACGTCCGGTCAGAAGGGGGACGTTAAATCCGATGTCTCGTGTAAGGAGAGTGCCACGCTCTTTGCATGTTAAGAACCCTTGCAACAACTCTTTGAGGGGTCCGTAGGTGGCCTGTTGCAAGGCAAAATTTCTGTCCCTATCCAATATACCCTCCTTTTCCGGTGGCAGTCCAAATTTCCCCGACCATCATCCCAGATTGCCTCTATTGTACAACCTACCTATTGTATTTATTGTGAATTTGTTCTCGTCCTGAATATGCATGAAATTTTTGCCACTGGACGTTAAGCAACCAACAATCAATCAATCAATATTGTCAGGTTTGAGGTAACAGTAGGTTATTCTTTGCGTATCATGTTTTTAGGGGAGATAATCAATATGACTTTAAAGGGGTTGAAAAAAAAGATTTGTTTTATATTGTCAGGTTTGAGGTAATGGTAAGTTTTACTTTGTGTATAATGTATAGAGGGGAAATAATGAATCCAAATGACTTCATAGGGGGTGAAAAAAAAGATTGGTTTAATACTGTTATGTTTGAGGTAAAAGTAGGTTAAACTTTGTGTATTATGTATTAAGGGGGTATAATCAATCTGAATGACTTCATATTTTGTGAACAACAAAGATTGGTATTATACTGTCAGGTTTGAGGTAATGGTAGGTTATACTTTGTGTATAATGCATAAAGGGGAGATAATTAATCCAAATGAGTTCATAGGGGGTGAACAATAAAGATTTTTTTTATATTGTCAGGTTTGAGGTAATGGTAGGTTTTACTTTGTGTATAATGTATAAAGGGGAGATAATTAATCCAAATGACTTCATAAGGGGTGAACAATAAATATTTGTTTGATATTGTCAGGTTTGAGGTAACAGTAGGTTATTCTTTGTGTATCATGTATTTAGGGGAGATAATCAATATGACTTTATAGGGGTTGTTTTATACTGTTATATTTCAGGTAGCGGTAGGTTATACTTAGTGTATAATGTTTTAAGGGGGGATAATTAATCCAAATGACTATAGGGGGTGAACAATAAAGATTTGTTTTACATTGTTGTCAGGTTTGAGGTAATGGTAGGCTCACTTTGTTTAAAATGTTTAAAGGGGAGATAATCAATCCAAATGACTTCATACGGGGTGAACAATGAAGTATAAAAAAGAAAATGTGGTATGATTTCCAGTGAGACAACTATCCACAAAAGACCAAAATGACACAGACATTAACAACAATAGGTCACTGTTCAGCCTTCAACAAAGGGCCTTCAACACTGAGCTAGGATTTGTTTTATATTGTC